>NC_143131.1:139843118-141093118 GCF_059928025.1 Delphinapterus leucas
CTTCATTGCTGCGCACGGGCTTTCTCCAGTTGCAGCAAGTGGTGGCCACTCTTCGTGGCAGTGCACGGGCTCAGTAGTTGTGGCTCACAGGCTCTAGAGTGCAGGCTCAGTAGTTGTGGCGCACGGGCTTATTTGCTCCTCAGCATGTGGAATCCTCCCGGACCAGGGCTCAAACCCCGGTCCCCTGCATTGGCAGGCAGATTCCCAACCATTGCGCCACCAAGGAAACCCAAAAGAGTGCTTATGCTTTTAAAATGCAATGAAGATATTTATTAATTCAATGAACAAGTATTTATTGAGCACCTCTGATGTGCTGTGTGCTCTTCAAGCAATGAGCAGCAATGGTGCTTGAGGGAATAAATGGCCTGCTCTCACAGAGCCTATATTATAGTAGCAGAGATAAACAATGAACAAGTAAACTGATTTAAGTAAATAGTGTATTTTAAAATAGTTTTATGAACCACGAAAAAAATTAAGCAGGATTACGTGGTGGAGTGACTTGTGGGATCAGTGGGAGAAGGTGGTCAGAAAAGGTTGCTCTGCACAGCTGACAGTTTAGCCAAAGGAATCATTAATTACATTTAGTGTGTCTTTCTCTAGTTTTGGAAAACTTCGATTAAATCTGCATATTGAATTAAAGTAGCATGCAGGCATTTGGAATTAAAGCTAATGGGAAGAAATAAAGGCTTATTTCGAATAATAAATTATCATAAAAGGGTCCAAATAAAACATTTTACTGATTATTTGAGATATTTGAAAGAATTAGAGTCTTGCCATAAAGGGGGAAAATGAAGTAGATAAAGATACATAAAACCTGAGATTTGCTCCATAGTAGAAAATATTCTCTAGCTGCATTATCCAGCCTGGTCCTCACTAGTCACATGTGGCCATTGAACAGCTCAAACAAGGCTAGCTCACATTGAGATATGTACACTGTTAATGTAAAATAAACAATCTACTTCAAAGACTTTGTATGACAAAAAAGTAAAGTATTTGTTTTTATTGATTACAGGTTGAAATGATAATATTTTGGATATAGTGAGTTAAATTAGTTATATTTTAAAATTAATTTCACCAGTCTATTTTTACTTTTTAAAATGTGGCTACTAGGAAATTTTAAATTCTATATACAATTTTTGTTTATGGTTCACATTGTATTTGTGTTAGTCTGTACTGCTCAATAGAATTGTCAATAACCCCTTAAAGCATATGGCACAGAATTTATAACCTATTCATTCAAATGAATTAAATGCTCGTGAAAGATGACATGTTTTCAAATTCAGATGGCAAAATGCAAATAGAATTTATTTAAGACAAATAATACTGAATTTATATTATAATTAATATCTATTAATGTTTGGGTATGACGTGCTAACACAAAATGATCTTTGAAATCTAGTAATTTTGCATTCTGTTCAGAAAAGGAGCATTCTGATTTGTGGGGAGACTTGGACTTTCAAGTAGAAGAACTAACTACGTTGACTAAGTTGAATAGGTAATTTTTCATTCTTCAAGACCATGTAGAACCTGAACTAAAACCTACCTATCTTTTCAGGGGCCACCTTTGGGCAAAATAAGTTTTCACTTTCATAAATGAAATTATTCCAACCAGAAGTTACACTGGTATTTTTAATGGGACCCAAATACCATTTCAAGCAGTGTTGGTCTGTGTAATTCAACCAGCCACACAAATTGTTAGAGAAATATTCTCTCTAGGTTGAAACAGTTCTAATGAGAAAACGGTTACCATCTGTTGTTTTTATTTGTTTGCTTGCTTGCTTGTTTCACACAGCCATTTCCCATGCTTGTGAAGCATATTTTAAAGGCAGAAATACTTAGAAGTAAAATATTAAACATGTGGTAGAGATACTGGTTCACAATTACCAGTTTAGTCCAAGTAGAAAACAAAAATCCAGTTTAGTTAAAAAGTCCTTAAGCAAA
Source organism: Delphinapterus leucas (assembly GCF_059928025.1). Classification (NCBI taxonomy): domain Eukaryota; kingdom Metazoa; phylum Chordata; class Mammalia; order Artiodactyla; family Monodontidae; genus Delphinapterus; species Delphinapterus leucas. The sequence continues at coordinate 139,845,060 of NC_143131.1, forward strand.
TCAATTTTCTAAATAGTTCTTGGCTTGATGGAGCCCTATAATAATACCCTGTCTGGTAAATATTGTTTAGAATTTCTAAATGGTAGGGTTCTTCCAGGCTAAATGGAATCCTCTTTAACAATGAGCAACTGGCTATTTGAGGATAGGCTCTTGTGATGGAGATCTCTCTGCAAGGATTATCTGTTTTTCTCTCCACATTTATATGGATCTCTTTTCATGCTGATAAAAACTTACTTATAATCTTTGCATAGTGATCACTGTTACAGGCATACCACAAAGATATTGTGGGTTTGGTTGCTTTATTCCCAGTAAAGCAAATAACACAATAAAACAAGTCACATGAACTTTATTTTCCCAGTGAATATAAAAGTTATGTTTACACTATATTGTAGTCTGTTACGTGTGCTATAGCATTATGTCTAAAAAAAGTACATACCTTAGTTAAAACATACTTTATTGCTAAAATGCTAACGATTATCTGATGGTGTAGGGTTGCCACAAACCTTCAATTTGTAAAAAGCACAATATCTGTGAAGCACAACAAAGCGAGCCACGATAAAGCAAGGTATACCCCAACTGAATAACAATTACTCCAGTACTCAGTGGCTTAAAACAACAGTTTTGTTATGATCACTGATTCTTTGGGTTAAAAATTTAGGAAGGGCACAGCAGAAATAGATTTTCTCTGTTTAGAGAAGTCTGGGGCTTAAGCTGGAGAGACAGCATTTGAGGGTGAGTGTCCGGTATCACCTGGAGATATCTTCATTCACAAATCTGGCAGTTCATTTTAGTTGTCAGCTTAGACCTGAAACTTGGACTCTGGAATGGTGTATCTACATGTGGTGGCTTTATGTGTCTTGGGCTTCCTTATGGTATGGCTTCCTCAAAATGGTTAGATTCTTACATGGCAATTCAGAGTTCCACAAGTGAGTGTTCCAGTGAGTAAGATGGAAGCTGCATTGGCTTTTATCACCTAGTCTCAGAAATCAAATGGTGTCACTTCCGTCCCATTCTGTTAGTTGCAAGCAAATTACAGGCCCACCCAGATTCAAGAGAAGGAGAGAACATAGACTCTATTTCCTGATGGAAGGAATATCAAAGAGTTGCAGACATGTTTAAAACCATTACACATTGGGGGACAAATCTCTCTCCAGAATGCATCCTGAAAGAAAATTATAGAATTGTAAAGGTAGAAACTAATGGAATAGTATTCTGTTAGTCTAATATTGATAATTATGTGATTTTTAAAATTACTGGGTATTGGGAGTGGTAGGAGAAATGTTCTTTGATCCATTAAGAAATGGGTAAGTATCCAGTTTTCTTGAAACTTGAAAAGGGGATTTGAAATTTAAGTTTTTAGCATGGCATCTTTTTTGCTTTCACTGTAGCAATTTTTATTTTCCTCAAACTTTCTCTTTTTGATTAATCCTTAAAAGAAATGCATTAGTATTACTTTTTTGGAGTAAATAATGTAGATGTAATATTTTCATAGAAAATTAACATCTATGGAATTAGACTGTGATCTTTGGGAAATTATTTCTTTCATTCTTTAAGCTTTTGATATTGATTTAGGAATACTTGCTGGCTTATTTTTAAGAGTCATTCTCCTAAATGATGACTGAAATTTTGTGTGCTCATCTGTTGCCTTCGTGTACATATAACATATATATCTAGGTTAGTCCCACAGAATATTCCAGTAAGTACAAAGTTATCAACCCTGCTTTTATGAAACTTATATTCTTAGTGGAAATATACATACAATAAATAAGTATGTAAAAGAAAGAAAACCATCAGGAAGGCATAAGTTTTATGGTGAAAGAAACATAGGGTGAAAAAAAATAGAGTGAAAGTAAAATAAGGTGTTGTGATAGGACTGGGGAGGAGGTATGATTTTGCTTTATATTAGAGTGTCAGGGAAGATCACAATGGCACTGTAATATCTAAATCAGAACCTGAATGACAGGACAGCTGTAGTTTTGTGAGAAGTTTGGGAGCTAGCGGTGATGAGGATGGTTAATTTTACATGTTTACTTCACTGGACCAAGGGATGTCCAGATAGCTGATGAAACATTATTTCTGGTGCCTGTGAGAGTGTTCTGGAAGAGGTTAGCATTTGATTCAGTAGACTGAGTAAAGAAGTCCATCCTCACCCATGTGGATGGGTGTCATCCAATCTGTTGAGAGTCTAAATGGAACAGAAAGGTAAAGGAAGGTTGAATTCACCCTTTCTCTTCTTTACCTGGGATGCCCATCTTTTCCTGCCCTCAACATCAGAGCTACTGATTCTCTAGAGTTGGACTAAATTGTACCACTGGCTTTCCTGGTTCTCCAGTTTGCAGAGGGCAGACTGTGTTGGTTCCAGGCCTTCATAACTGCATGAGTCAATTCCTATAGTAAATCTTATACATATGTACCTATTTATGTCCTGTAGGTTCAGTTTCTCTGGAGAACCTGACTAATACAGGGCCCATTTCAAGTAGAACAGCCTCAATCACCACATTTTTTAGTGTCTCAACTCCAATCTCATGGGATAACTCAGTGTTACTAAAACATGAAATGGTTTCACCTTGCCACACATTAGCACTTCTCCCCTTGCCTATCATGTGCTCCTCCTTTTCATCAAGAAAAAACAAAACAAAAAATTGAAAAATGAAAATAACTCGTGTAAGATCCAATTCAGTTATCACTTGCCTTTTTCTCACCTTCAAGACAGTTTCCCCACTTTTCAGAATGTTTTACCACTTATATTGCATTACTAGCTTTTTAAAAATTGTTTCTGCTTATTTTTATCACTAAATGGTGAACTTGACTAGAGAAAATCTGTTTTTTTGGGTATGTGTATTTGTGTTTGCCCAGTGTTTGGCACATGAAAAAATGTTTCTTTAATGCACTTCTGAATCCAGTATGCAATTTTTTAATGTTAAGAGACTGCTGTTTGGTAGTAAATATTTCCAAAAGACTTCAACTCTCTCAATTATACTTGATCATGTATTTTTGTGTCTCTACCAATCCACGGTAGGTGGTATTATGGAAACACACCTGGTAATACCCCTGGAACAATTAAAAAACCTGAAGGAGGGTTTAATGAAATGACTGTATTTTTCAGTCAGTGATGAAAAACAACCCCTAAATGAAAGGATTGATATTTGTTTTATGGGATTTGAAGCTTTTCTAACACATTCTACCAACTAATCACCTCCTGTTAAGTGTAAATGTGTTTTCAGTGTCCTGCTATCTGAAAAACTACTCTATTCATTCTTCGGTAATTATAGGTTAGCTTGTCTTTTAAGAACTGTGAAATAAAAATAACAGTGGTGTTAAAACCGTATGTGTACATTCTCATGCAAGAAAAAACCAGGGGAAAAAACATACTGTTTCCCCCTTGTTTTCCTGAAACTCTTGCATCCTAATGTTCCTCCTGTCTTCATCTGCTCCTTTTTTGCCTACCTTGGGTTGTCTTCCTATTTAACTATGGTTCTTATCTAAAGTTTAAACTTCTTTGATTATGTTCTCTCTAAATTCTTGCATTGTTATTTTGGCTTCCAAATTATACAAGAGGAGTGATGATAGTAACAACTGATAACTAGATTACATTTTACAGTTTCTGAAGAAATTTCCACATATATCGTACATAGTTGATGCAGCTTTTATTTGTATGAATGTATTGCCTGTAAAATACTGTTTTAAAATATCTGTCTGAATTTTACTTTTCTATTTTATCCACCTCTCATATGCGCTAAAGTTAGTTTCCTGACTCTCCTGCGATGATGAGGTACATCTGTACCTTCATACTTATGATCATTCTTTATTTGCCTCTAATTCCACTTCCCTTAAAAAATTCTGTTTACCAATCTTAAAATTTCAAATTCTACCTCTATGAGACATTCTCTCAGCCCTCATAAAGATTTTCATTCTTCCCACTCTAGCATTAGGGGAGCTGATGAAATAAAATTATTATTATATTCCATTGTAACTGTTAGAGATTTTTCACATGTTTATAAGTAATATTGGAAATTTCGCAAAAGAAGTAATCTGCATAAAAGTCTTATTACTTAAAATATTGTGCAGTGTTTAACAGGGTGTACAATAAACCTTTGTGGCAATTGTTTCATTAAATATTTGGTAAACTAAAATACAAATGAAGAAAATGATTTTGTTTACATGTTCTGATAAAATATAAATGTTACTATATTAAAATCCAGTCATATAAGAACTGGATTTTAATGCTGTAGTGTCCCTGAGTTCCAATAGTCTCACTAAAGCCTGCTTGAAGTCTATAGGTTTTACACAAAGGTAAAGTTTGAATAAATTCATCTCGGATTAGGAACTGTATCCAAAGAATAGATTCAGGGCAGAACCTGAAGACTGAATAGCAGCTTTTTGAGAGGTTGTTAATAATACAAGAAGATGCATACTTCTTAATTCTTGTTGAGTTGATGACGTGCTTAATTAGGTGTTGACACATGCATTCAATTGAATTTAGTAATTTATTGAATTACTGATCATTACTGATCATCAGCCTAGAAATTCTTATTTCAGCTAACAGATAGATGTAAACTCAGCATACTTCCTATAATAGGACTTATATTGAATGCCATACATTTTCTTATAAAAATGAGAAGGGAAAATGAATGGTGTTCATTCCCTTTATCATTCAGCATTTTTTCTTATCAGTCAATATGTAATCATTGAGTGCATCTTAAGTGTGTGACTCTGGTGAACACAGATCCTATGGTATTTAAGTGAAAGCAGGATCCTTGTAACTTTCAGCCAAGGGAAATGCTTAATGTAATTAATAGAAAAGAACTTGTATCTAGGTTTCTTGGCTTGGAGTACGATTTGCATTTATCCAGGTGGAAAGAGTTCTTCCAATTAAATGGTGTGGCTTAAATAAATTCACATCACTGAAGTAACTGAAGCAAGAGTTATTAAAAATATTGCCATACCATCAGAGAACTAAGATGGGGTATGAGGGGTGGAGAGATAGTGCCTTATAGTACATTCACAGACGTGCAGTTAGGAAGAAAATTCTAGGTGATAATAACTGAAGTAGAAATTTATTAGAAGACCTTAGAAAAATGTAAAAAAAACAATGATAAAGATTCTACCTAAAAAGTCAACTTTGAGAAATTGTAGATGTAGACAAATATTTATGCAGTTAAAAATTCAGACCAAATACATTGAAGTGACATCTCAACACAGACTGGCATAAATGACGATTGTAATACCCACAGTAACAAAACAGCATAAAGTAAGTAATATAGAGAGGAACTGTGGTCCTGATAGGTCACACCAAAAAAAATCCTGCCTAACGATTTTCAGTGCTTAAGATATTGGGAAGTTCTGTCAGAAACCCACTCTTTATCATGATTTTATATATAATTAAATGTGTAAGTAATTAACACAATAAATTAAAATCTCCTGTTATGGAATTCTGTCATTCCTAGTCAGTTGTATTGCTGTTATGATAAAATTCATTCTTTAATAATCTATCAATAATTAAACAATAAAGATAACAGGGGGAAACCTCTCTTATTTATATACTGTTACAGGTCAGGTGAGAAGGTCAGGTTAGAAGTATCCCTAACAGACTTTTGATTGAGTAAGGCTTGTTTTCATCCCTGCATTATATTTGCACATAAAGCTATGGAGAATATCCTGGTGTTACAGTATTTAAACAAGGAAACCATTAGACTGGGGTGGCTCTAATGCCTTGGTAGTCCACGTAAGCAAGCAAACCAAAGTCTAAGCCAGGGTCAGTGCACTCAAATCCAAGAAAACAGAATCTAAGAACAACCAATCACCAACAGCCAACTAGGATTTCCCAAACCAGGCAACTGCTTAAGCTATAATGATTCAAATGATTTCTTCACTTTGCTTTAGTGTCTTCTCTGTGAAAACCTTGCCCCTAGCTCAATTGAACCCTTTCAACCACTCTGGTTTTGTCACTGCCCAATTCAAATCCATGTGTGCTCAAATAAACTCTTGAAGATTTTAATGTGTCTCAGTTTACCTTTTAACATTGGAGAACATAGTTAATCATAAGACAAAATTTTCCTTGTAGAAATTAAATCCTATCATAAGGATAAAAACAATCATTCCTTAATATATGCAAAATAATTTAAACTCATATATTATAAAATTCCAGTTTTAATTTCCATAGAAAATTTGAAGTGAGAGTGATCATTGCTATGTGTCAGTTAAGGCATTTTGGTTGCAAAGTACAAAAAAATCCAACTCAAATTTGTTTAAACAAAAGACATAATCATTATCCCTAGTAACTGAGACTTCCAGCAATATGTATAAACCTATTGGTTGCTTGATTCAGAGGATCAAACAGTCGCTCTCTCCAGATCTTGATTCTTTTTTCATATTAGCTCCAGTCTCAGACAGACTTCCTGTTTGTGTTTGTAGAGTGGCTGCCACTAGTTCAAGTGCTGCAGGTAAAGAGAATAACTCTGTATGAGAAATCTCAGCAAAAGCTGCCAAATGTCCAGTTGATTCTGATGAGGTCATGTACCCATCCTTGAAACAATCACCAAGGCAGACAAATGTAAGGTTTTTATTGTTCAGGCTTGAGTCACATGCCAGCCAGGTACTTATGAATGAAATTAGTTTCATGGAAACCACATGTATTGAGAGTAGGGAATTTTACAAAAATGGTTAATGATAAACAAAAACATTTAGTAATCAACTACATGATAGAGCTAGTGTAATGTGGGTACCTTAACAAAGAAGCCTGGAATAGTTTGGCCTTGAGGAATGAATAGACATGACCCTCTTTACTAAATAAGAAAATGGAAACTCAAAGATTCAAAATCTTGACTGGCATGGCCACAAATAAAGTTCCTGTCAGTAAAGATACCTCTTTTAAAAAATAAAAAAGATCATAACAAATGCATACAAACTAATAAAACTTACTTTTACTAAATCATAATTATACTGAATAATTACAGATTAATTTATTCCAGAATCAACTACATATTTCCAAGTTCCAGTTAAATAGGAGAGAAAGGTGCAGATTATTTTTCTTTTTAATTATATTTTATATTTAGGTTTTGTTTTCTTTTAATGGTTTAGGAAAAGTTAAATTTTAAACACCAGATTATTACTGTGTCCTAAAGATGTTGTATCCTGAGTTTTATTTTTTATAGAGCCTGTTATAAATCTTTGGTGCTTAATCACTTAATTGATTTGATTGATGTGTATTGGATTAAGGCAAAGATCAAACTATTGCTTGTGGTATGATGTAGCAAGGAAATGTGGTCTGGGGTCAAGGAGGAGAGAGCAGGGAAGGAAATTGAGGGGGACGGAAGAGAGAGAGAAAGGGGAATAGACTGGAACATGCAGTAGCTTCATGTGCCAGATATGAGAGTTTCAACTATTTCTTGATCTATAGAATGTGTGAAGTGTATTTCTGTTAGAATGGAAATGCCTTGTAATGTGAGCTTTCTGCAATATAAAGAAGGCAATTGGTTTTCCATTCATACTTCAGCCTTATCTTTTACCATCAAAGGTGCTTCTATTTTGGTATGAGGTCCTGAAATGTGATGACAACATACGACCTTCACAGACTCTGAGTAGAATCCAGTGGGTGGTATATACACTCCACACCTGTGTTTCTCTCACACGATTATACTCAGGATAACTTTACATCAGCTGTGTTAATGATGTTGTATAATCAAGTGATAACATGATCACAGCTTTTGACACTGATTTTGCTAGGTATGGCATCACTTTTCTTTTAAACTTATTACCTTCTTCTTTTCTTCCATTAACTTCATTTTATTTTGACTGTGAAGTTAATTTTCATTAAGGCTGAGTGAAATACTGAAGGAAAAATATAGACTCTGACAATTTCAACAAGAAAGGGAAAAGAAAAGTGCCAGAAGATTTCACAACAAATGTAAAGGAAGACAAGGCAACATTGACTCTGTAGTTAAAATTAAAAGCAAAGGAAATAGATGGATGGAGACTCAACTGTGAGGAAATACTGGAGTTTATCTAGTGTTCTTAAAGGGAGGTTGAATGGATCTCTACTTGCTTTTCCTCAGAGTCTGTTTTACTTAACACATTAGGTAACTAGGAAATACATAATTAGAATTGTCAATTAATTTTTTAAGAATTATTCTAATAATTATTTATTGGAAAAAATTGAATTGTAGATAATAAGATAAATGAATGAAGCAGAAAGGATTAACTTATTTTACTATGTGATCTACCATAAATTTAGGAGTATATAACTTGAACTTTAAAAAATATCATTCACTAAATAAGACTCAGTCTTATTTAAGTAGGTGATTTCTAGAGAATTGCAGTCTGTAAGCAAGTATGGATATGTGGGTACATATGTGTATATGCTGTATTCTTTCTTTTTAATTCAAGTAATTTTGTGTTGATGTGATTTAAGATTGGAGTGGCCCAGAGTAGCTATTAGCCCATAAGAACTACTTGAAGATCTGTTCATTTAATGCTGAGGACAGAATTTTAAAGCCAAGAAAATTAGAAAATGTCAGGCACTATACACCTTCTCTTAAGAACTGGTAAACAAATGAACAGCTCCTTTACCCTGGAACTTAGTAGCTTAAATAAAATTTGCTCAATGTTGGTACATATTGAAAATGTTCTGTTTGTCTTATATTCCTAGTATTCATATGTTAAAAGTCTTTCATGTATTTTGAAACAAACAAAAGAATGGGCAGGCATAGGAGCTTTGGGAGCTCAAGAATCTGAAGTGGCCAAATATTTAATATAATTAGAATTTTTAATTTTCCTCCTTTTCCCTGAAAATACTCTTGCTAAATTGGGGGATTACATAAAGCTCGCATCTCACTAATATCATCAGCATTGTTTTCAATGTATAAATCCAGTAATAGGCTAGAGAATATTATGTTGATCTCATCAGATTTGACCTAAATCTGCCTTTTTATTATTATTTTTAAAAAAATTTTTATTGAAGTATAGCTGAGTTACAATGTTGTGTTAGTTTCTGCTGTACAGCAAAGTGAATCAGTTATACATACACATATATCCACTCTTTTTTAGATTCTTTTCCCATATAGGTCATTACAGAGTATTGAGTAGAGTTCCCTGTGTTATACAGTAGTTCCTTATTAGTTATCTTTTTCATGTATAGTAATGTGTATATGTCATCCCAATCTCCCAATTTACCACCCCCCTTTTTCCCCCCTTGTAACCATAAGATTGTTTTCTACATCTGTGACTCTATTTCTGTTTTGTAAATAAGTTCATTTGTACTGTTTTTTAAGATGCCACATATAAGTGATATCATGATATTTGTCTTTCTCTGACTTACATCACTCAGTATGACAATCTTTAAGTCATTCCATGTTGCTGAAAATGGCATTATTTTGTTATTTGTTATGGCTAATATTCCATTGTATATATGTACCACATCTTCTTTATCCATTCCTCTGTCAGTGGATGGACATTTAGGTTGCTTCCATGTCTTGGCTATTGTAAATAGTGCTGCAGTGAACATTTGGGTGCATGTATCTTTTCGAAGTATGGTTTTCTTTGGATATATACCCAGGAGTGGGATTGCTGGATCATATGGTAGCTCTATTTTTAGTTTTTTAAGAAACCTCCATTCTGTTCTCCATAGTGGTTGTATCAATTTACATTCCCTCTAACAGTGTAGAAGGGTTCCCTTTTCTCCACACTCATTTCAGCATTTATTGTTTGTAGATTTTTGATGATGGCCATTCTGACTGGTGTGAGGTGATACCTCATTGTAGTTTTGATATGCATTTCTCTAATAATTAGTGATGTTCAGTGTCTGTTCATGTGCTTTTCAGCCATTTGTATGTCGTCTTTGGAGAAATGTCTATTTAGATCTCCCCATTTTTTGATTGGATTGTTTGTTTTTTTGATATTGAGCTACACGAGCTGTTTGTACATTTTGGAGATTAATCCCTTGTTGGTCACTTCATTTGAAAATATTGTTTTCCTATTGTTTAGGTTGTCTTTTCATTTTGTTTATGGTTTCCCTTGCTGTGCAAAAGCATTTAAGTTTAATTAGGTCCCATTTGTTTAGAATTTAAGGAAACAATCCCATTTACCATCAAAAAGAATAAAATACCTAGGAATAAACCTACCTAAGGAGGCAAAAGACCTGTACTCAGAAAGCTATAAGATACTGATGAAAGAAATCAAAGATAACACAAACAGATGGAGAGATATACAATGTTCTTGGATTGGAAGAATCAATATTATCAAAATGACTATAATACCCAAAACAATCTACAGATTCAATGCAATCCCTATCAAATTACCAATAACATTTTTCACAGAATTAGAACAAAAAAATTTACAATTTGTATGGAAACACAAAAGACCCCAATTAGCCAAAACAGTCTTGAGAAAGAAAGATGGAGCTAGAGGAATCAGGCTCCCTGACTTCAGACTATACTACACAGCTACAGTCATCAAAACAGTATGGTACTGGCACAAAAATAACTATAGATCAATGGAATGGGATAGAAAGTTCAGAGATAAAACCATGCACCTATGGCCAACTAATCTGTGACAAAGAAGGCAAGACTATACAATGGAGAAAAGATAGTCTCTTCAATAAATGGTTCTGGGAAGACTGGACAGCTACATGTAAAAGAATGAAATTAGAACACTCCTTAACACCACACACAAAAATAAACTCAAAATGGTTTAGAGGCCTAAATGTAAATGTGGATACTATAAAACTCTTAGAGGAAAACATAGGCAGAACACTCTCTGTCATAAATCGAAGCAGGATCTTTTTTGATTCACCTCCTAGAGTATTGAATATAAATCTTCCCTTTCAAAAGAGTGAATTTCTTTTTGTATTTCTATAATAAAAATTTGGAAAACTTTAAAATGTAGTCATAAAATAATATTGGAAGCATTCATAATCCTGATATTTAGAGAAAATATTTTAAAAGTTAATAAAAACTTTTGCATAAATATCAATTTTTTATTTACATTGAGTTCATATTATGTATGTTTTTGGTATTTTGCTTTAAAATTTTATTGCAGATAATTTCCTATCTCATAGAATATTATTCTTAAGATCATTTTAATGAATAATGATATTTCAGACTTTGAATATGCTATAGTTTATTTAAAATTTCACAGAATTTGAATATGTTGGGTTTTTTCATTTTAAAATAAAATTATCTGTATCTGGGTGCATTAAACTTTGCAAATCATATCATTTTTAATATTCATATGTATAAATGCAACCTAAAAGATGCTAACTGGTGATGACTTTTTAGATACAATACCAAAGCACAATCCATGAAAGAAATAACTGATAAACTGGACTCATTAACATTAAAACCTTTTGGTCTGTGAAAGATAATACCAAGAGAATGAGAAGACAGCTCATAGACTGGGAGAAAATATTTTCAAAAGATACATCTTATAAGGGAGTGGTATCCAAAATACACAAAGAACCCTTAAAACTCAACAGTAAGAATGAAACAACCTGATTAAAAAATGGACCAAAGACCTTAACAGACATCTTACCAAAGAAGATATATAAATGGCACATAAGAATATGAAAAGATGCTTCACATCGTACGTCATCAGGGAACTACAAATTAAAACAAGATACCACTACACACGTATTAGAATGGCCAAAATTCAGAACACAACACCAAATGCTGACAAGGATGTGGAGCAAGAAGAACTTTCATTCATGGCTGATGGGAATGCAAAATGGTACAAGCCATTTTGGAAGACAGTTTGGCATTTTTTTTTATAAAACTAATCATACTCTTATATAATCCAGCAATCAAGCTTCTAGGTATTTTTCCAGAGGAGTTGAAAACTTATGTTGAAGACTTATGCCCACACAAAAACCTGTACATGGATGTTTATAGCAACTTTGTTCATAGTTGCCAAAACTTGAAAGCAACCTAATGTTCCTCAGTGATGAATGGGTAAATAAACTGTGGTATATCCAGACAATACAATATTATTCAGCACTGAAAGTAACAACAACAAAAACGGAGCTTTCCAGCCTCAAAAAGCCATGGAGAAGACTTAAATGCATATTACTAAGTGAAAGAAGTCAGTTTGAAAAGACTATGTACAGTATAATTCCAACTACACGTCATTCTGGAAGAGACAAAACTATGAAGGCAATAAAAAGATCAGTGGTTGCCAGGGGTTAAGAGAGAGAGAGGGATGAATAGGCTTAGCACAGAGGATTTGTAGGGCATGTGATACTATAATGATGGACATGTGTCATTATACATTTGCCCACACCCATAGAATATACAATACCAAGAGTGAACTGCAATGTAAACTATGAACTTTGGGTGATTATGATGTGTCAATGTAAGGTTCATCAGTTGTAACAAATGAACCATTATGATGGGGAATGTTGGTAATGGGAGGGGCTGTGTGTGTAAGGAGCCATGGAGTATATGGGAAGTCCCTGTACCTTCCTCTCTACTTTGCTGTGAATCTAAAACTGCTCTAAAATATAAAGTCTTAATTTAAAAATAATGGTAACTGGATAGACAAAAATTATATCACATTTTAATTAGTATTTAAGTATAGTATACTGAATTTTGTTTCTTAATTGCATATTTACATAATTTGCCCTATTTTTTCTATTGCTTTCTAGTATTTTTTTCAGTACCCATATTCAGTTCTAAGATCTACTAGGACTTTGAGATTTTATGAAGACTACTTTTGTGAATAAAAAATAATTAAATTCATATCCAATTTGTGAGGTGATAGCCACTTTACCCTTCTTGCTAAAGACATCATTTGCAAAAATTGATCTTGTCCAAGCTATATAACATAGGATTATAGTGTCATTGCAAAGGGTAAGTCAGTAGTAATCATTGAGGAGATAGTCTAAGTTAAGCATCTTCAGTAGAACTTTTTATTGCTACACTTTTTTCTAGAATTTCAGATTTGCTATTATATTTTGATAATGTATCAAACATAGTTCAACATGAAACTGAGATGAGACAGAAACCTTTTCAGGGTGAAAATTATTTTGACACACCAAAAACTTCACATAATTATGTTCCTAGGCATGCTCATGAATACTCTGGGTTGTCTAAATCATCACAGGTCTGTTCCAAAGAAACAAAAAACAAAGCCAAAATAAAGCCCAAAGAAACAAACCAAAGAACTTGAGGTTCTCTGCAGATACTGTGTTAGTCATCCAGGACTACCATAACAACCTACCACAGACTGGGTGGCTTAAACAGCAGAAATATATTCTGTCATAGATTTGGAGCCTAGAAGTCCAAGATCAAGGCGCTGGCAGAACTGGTTTCTGGTGAGACCTCTTCTGGCTTTCAGAGGGCCACCTTCTTGCTGTGTCCTCATATGGCCTTTTCTCTGTGCTTGAGCTTAGAGAGACAGAAGAGAAGAGAGAGAACATGCGTGAGCTAGCGCTAGTTCTCTTCCTAAAAGGACACTAGACCTATCGGATTAGGGCCTACACTTTTGACCTCATTTAGCCTTCCTTAAAGGCCTCATCTCCAGATACAGTCACATGCGGGTCAGGGGGTAGAGCTTGAACATAGGAATTTTGAGGAGACACATTTCATTCTGTAACAGTTATTTAGAACTTTTGCTAAGCTAATTGATACTATATAAGGGATAGAAGAGATTCTGAGCAACTGGATTTGTAATAAGTAAAATTTCTAAAATATCAACTAGGAATCGATATCAAAATAAGCAGAGTAGTGCAATAAACAAACCCGCTTCCCTCCATAAAGAGTTCGCCACAACAAGTGGTAGCTTTACATAATCCCGGGTGACAGGATACTATAGCATCCTCTCTTGCTCCTCAGGAACATTGCAGTGCAATTGACGAGAGTAGGCAAAAATGTGCACTTTATTTTAAAATGTATAATGTGTGTAAGCCTATATCAGGACTTTTGAAGGATAACTTAAATCCTTCATTGTGTCAAAGTAAATGCAGCAAATGCCAGTTTATCTTCCTTTTCTTTCCTTCTGCTTATAATAACTTCTTATACATCTACAGAACAAAATTATTTGAAATGTAGTCCCTAGGAACCATCTGCCACTCTCATTCTCAGATTCTGTTGGGTCAACTCAGAAGTTTTCCTGTAAGAAAATGTACTCCTCTAAGACCATTCGACCAGATGGTTGTTATTTTGATGGCTTCCCAGATTATTCTGTGTTTTAAATGTATTGCTGAACATCTCAGAAATTGCCCACTGAGAAAGTGATTCTTTGCTTTCTGTTTTTTAATTTCCATCCACCTGAAACATCTATTCATGAAAATGACTTTATGGGAAAATTGTGACATCCCGTAAGGCAATCCCATTACATAATCTGATGTGTAGCCATACTCTAAGCAGAAGCAGATCTAGTAGCCTAACAGAGTTTCAGATTTAGGAGAATTGTATGCTGTATTTTTTCTTTGACTATTTTCAGGGTAATGTTCTTCTTTCCTTCATCCACAACTATATTAGAATGGTAGTCTTGAAAATGAGTATCCCCTTTCTTCATACAGATTTTAGTATGTTCTAATATAAATTAGTGTCTGTAGGAATAAATTAAAGACAAGTTAATTTCACATAAGTGTAAAAAAGGTTTTTTAAACCCTCATGGCTCTAGGAGTAAGAAATTGGCTTTGGAGGTGTTAAATCCTTATTGACATATGTGATAGATCAAATGTTAGCGAACTTTTAGAAGTTTTATTAGACTTTTCAGATTCCGTTTTTAGACCTGATATTATTTCTATTATATTGATAAAATCAAAAAATCAAGTATTTCCACTTTATTTGTAACTTGTTCTATTGAATATGGATTCTTTATTATTTAAAAAATAAAAAATATTAAAAGGAAATAAAAATGAAAGGGGGATATAAGGAAAAGAGTTGATAAAAGTCAATTTTTAAAAATCATAATATGCCATTCATGGTTACAAAGTTAATATTACCATGCTTTAAAAACATTCCTATTTAAAACAGAGGTTTGATGTTTCCATGAATCCCAAGGTTGGTCATCACGCTTAAAGAAATGGAGAAATCATTCCATGTTGCACTTGAACTTTATGGAGCATTTTACAGTATCATTTAACTAGTTTCAGGTTTTATGTCTATCATAGTAGTTGTCCTCCCACACAGATATGGTAAAAATAGTGCAGTGGGAATAAGTCTGTAGATCAAGTTTTAAAAGGCACTGTAGGAATCACGTAACCCAACGAATTTGGTATATGACACTTCCCCTATGAATTATTCATGACCAGAGGAGTGCTGAATCATTTACTGCATTCACCAGTGGGGTACTTCCAAAACGCCACATGAATAATCATTGTACATTTGTGACCAGAAAAGTAAATATAAGAGAGAAATAGTTTTTCATTTTATCTGCTTTTGCATAACCATTTTAATGTCTAAAGAATGCTAGAGGTGCAAGATGCAGAGGTTCTCTTCAACTTCATACTTCATCAGCTGTACTGAATGTGTTATTTTTACAGAATAATACATTATGTTGTAAGCAGTAGAAAGACTATATTTTTAATTAATGGGTTCCACTCTAAAGCACTTTAAAACTTGGTTCTTGTCAATCCATACCTTTAAATTGCTGCTACTAAAATCTTGGCTATTTTCAAAGAGAAAGAATAAGCAAAACCCATGAGAAATGGTGGGGCAGGTAGTAGGCGTAGGGGAGAAAAATATGCCACCCCTAAATGGCTTTCTCTGGTGTGAGGATTAATTTAGACTGATTATTTTTAAGGCCCAAAAGAGAAAGAACCTTTGACCTTGCCCCTAACTGTTTGAAAGGATGGAAATAGAGAACCTGTACCAGGCAGGGAGTTGTCACCAGAGATAACTATAGTATGAACTAGGTGGACAGGGAGGAACCTAGGAAAGTCTGTTTGTTCAAAGTCCTCTCTGTGTTTCATTGTCTTTGCACAGCCCAGTAAACATTTGTTTACCAAACATTTGCTTTTCCATCTCCATGTAAATTGCCTTCCTCCCCTTTGAAGTCCCAAGTCACTACCCTAACATCCTCTCTTGTCTTTAACTGAAAATGGTATTTAAGGTGAGAGCTTGGCCATTTTCGTGAGTTACTCAGTTTTCCTGGGTCTCTCCCATGTAAACATGATATTCAACTTTTGTTTGATTTTCTGCTGTTAATCTGTCTCATGTCAATTTAATTTGTAGACGAGCCATAAGAACCTAGAAGGGTAGAGGACAATTTCTTCTTCCCTGACATAGGGTTCCCTATAATATTCTCCATACATAGCTGCTTTTTGTTTTGTTCTGTCTTGTTTTTGTGGAATACAGCATTTGCTGAGAGGTCTAATTTCAAACTTTCTTTTAGGGCACTACTGTCCAGGAGAATTATAATGGGAAACACAAATATGAATCACATGTAATTTAAAAATTTTCAGAACTGTACTGCTTATTTATAGCTAAAATTATTTTAATGTTTTATTTTAACAAAACGTAAAAGTACTGTCATTTAAACACCTAATCAATTTAAAAATTGAGATGTTTTACATTGTTTTTGTACTAAGATGTCAATATCTACTTTGTGTTTTAAACTTACAGCACATCTCAATTCAGACTAGCAACACATTTCAAGGGCTCAAAAGCTACAAATAACTAGAGGCTACCATATTGTATGCAAACTTCTAGGTACTCAAACATGACATATTTATAACTTCTGATTATCCCAATAGATATGTGGAAATTGAGAGACAAGAGTCAGGATCTCAGGTTTAAAAATCTAATAACACTTCAAAGCAAAGGAGAGGTAGGTTACTAGCTAAGAACATACAACCCAGCCTCATTATTTATGTATAAAATCAATAAGAGTGAAAATTTTTGTGACTATAACAGAGTAAAATCCTAGGTCGTAACTAACAAAGCTGGCAGCTCTGCAAGTAAATCAGAAGTTTGAAATGAGTTATTCCTATCTGACAGTGAATAAAGTAAGCAGAGATCTTAATCACCTGCGGAGAGTAGAGAGGGGTCAGAATGGCATAGAGATCCAACGAAAATTAGTTAGAAATAAAAAAGTCTCAAAACGTAACCAAAAGTATCCCTAGGAGTTAGGTTTGTACCTACATTTAATTAACTGCAATTCCCACGAAAGACTAGAGAAAATGGTCTACCTTTTGATACCTTATTAAAAACTCACTCAAATGAGTTAAATGAGTCTTATATATTGCTGGGGGATTCCAGAAGAAAAAAATATAAAAATGTTGATTTTTTCCTATTTTTACTTTTATGTACTGTACAAATCACCTAATTTTTTTTTTACATCTTTATTGGAGTATAATTGCTTTACAATGGTGTGTTAGTTTCTGCTTTATAACAAAGTGAATCACTTGTACATATACATATGTCCCCATATCTCTTCCCTCTTGGGTCTCCCTCCCTCCCTCCCACCCTCCCTATCCCACCCCTCTAGATGGTCACAAAGCACCAAGCTGATCTCCCTGTGCTATGCGGCTGCTTCCCACTAGCTATCTATTTTACGTTTGGTAGTGTATATATGTCCATGCCACTCTCTCGCTTTGTCACAGCTTACCCTTCCCCCTCCCCATATCCTCAAGTCCATTCTCTAGTAGCTCTGTGTCTTTACTCCTGTCTTACCCCTAGGTTCTTCATGACATTTTTTTTTCTTAAATTCCATATATAAGTGTTAGCATATGGTATTTGTCTTTCTATTTCTGACTTACTTCACTCTGTATGACAGACTCTAGGTCCATCCACCTCATTACAAATAGCTCAATTTCGTTTCTTTTTATGGCTGAGTAATATTCCATTGTATATGTGCCACATCTTCTTTATTCATCCGATGATGGACACTTAGGTTGTTTCCATCTCTGGGCTATTGTAAATAGAGCTGCAGTGAACATTTTGGTACATGACTCTTTTTGAATTATGGTTTTCTCAGGGTATATGCCCAGTAGTGGGATTGCTGGGTCATATGGTAGTTCTATTTGTAGTTTTTTAAGGAACCTCCATACTGTTCTCCACAATGGCTGTACCAATTCACATTCCCACCAGCAGTGCAAGAGTGTTCCCTTTTCTCCACACCCTCTCCAGCATTTATTGTTTCTAGATGTTTTGATGATGGCCATTCTGACTGGTGTGAGATGATATCTCATTGTAGTTTTGATTTGCCTATCTCTAATGATTAATGATGTTGATCAATCTTTCATGTGTTTGTTGGCAGTCTGTATATCTTCTTTGGAGAAATGTCTATTTAGGTCTGCTGCCCATTTTTGGATTGGCTTGTTTGGTCTTTTGTTATTGAGCTGCATGAGCTGCTTGTAAATTTTGGATATTAATCCTTTTGTCAGTTGCTTCATTTGCAAATATTTTCTCCCATTCTGAGGGTTGTCTTTTGGTCTTGTTTATGGTTCCCTTTGCTGTGCAAAAGCGTTGAAGTATCATTAGGTCCCATCTGTTTATTTTTGTTTTTATTTCCATTTCTCTAGGAAGTGAGTCAAAAAGGGTCTTGCTGTGATTTATGTCATAGAGTGTTCTGCCTATGTTTTCCTCTAAGAGTTTGATAGTTTCTGGCCTTACATTTAGGTCTTTAATCCATTTTGAGCTTATTTTTGTGTATGGTGTTAGGGAGTGATCTAATCTCATCCTTTTACATGTACCTGTCCAGTTTTCCCAGCACCACTTATTGAAGAGGCTGTCCTTTCTCCACTGTACATTCCTGCCTCCTTTATCAAAGATAAGGTGACCATATGTGAGTGGGTTTATCTCTGGGTTTTCTATCCTGTTCCATTGATCCATATTTCTGTTTTTGTGCCAGTACCAAACTGTCTTGATTACTGTAGCTTTGTAGTATAGTCTGAAGTCAGGGAGCCTGATTCCTCCAGCTCTGTTTTTCGTTCCCAAGATTGCTTTGGCTCTTCAGGGTCTTTTGTGTTTCCATACAAATTGTGAAATTTTTTGTTCTAGCTCTGTGAAAAATGCCAGTGGTAGTTTGATAGGGATTGCATTGAAGCTATGGATTGCTTTGGGTAGTAGAGTCATTTTCACAATATTGATTCTTCCAATCCAAGAACATGGTATATCTCTCCATCTATTTGTATCATCTTTAATTTCTTTCATCAGTGTCTTATAATTTTCTGCATACAGGTCTTTTGTCTCCTTAGGTAGGTTTATTCCTAGATATTTTATTCTTTTTGTTGCAGTGGTAAATGGGAGTGTTTTCTTGATTTCACTTTCAGATTTTTCATCATTAGTGTATAGGAATGCCAGAGATTTCTGTGCATTAATTTTGTATCCTGCTGCTTTACCAAATTCATTGATTAGCTCTAGTAGTTTTCTGGTAGCGTCTTGAGGATTCTCTATGTATAGTATCATGTCATCTGCAAACAGTAACAGCTTTACATCTTCTTTTCTGATCTGGATTCCTTTTATTTCCTTTTCTTCTCTGATTGCTGTGGCTAAAACTTCCAAAACTATGTTGAATAAGAGTGGTGAGGGTGGGCAGCCTTATCTTGTTCCTGATCTTAGTGGAAATGCTTTCAGTTTTTCACCATTGAGGACGATGTTGGCTGTGGGTTTGTCATATATGGCCTTTATTACGTTGAGGAAAGTTCCCTCTATGCCTACTTTCTGCAGGGTTATTATCATAAATGGGTGTTGAATTTTGTCGAAAGCTTTCTCTGCATCTATTGAGATGATCGTATGGTTTTTCTCCTTCACTTTGTTAATATGGTGTATCACGTTGATTGATTTGCGTGTATTGAAGAATCCTTGCATTCCTGGAATAAACCCCACTTGATCATGCTGTATGATCCTTTTAATGTGCTGTTGGATTCTGTTTGCTAGTATTTTGTTGAGGATTTTTGCATCTGTGTTCATCAGTGATATTGGCCAGTAGTTTTCTTTCTTTGTGACATCTTTGTCTGGTTTTGGTATCAGGGTGATGGTGGCCTCGTAGAAGGAGTTTGGGAGTGTTCCTCCCTCTGCTATATTTTGGAAGAGTTTGAGAAGGATAGGTGTTAGCTCTTCTCTAAATGTTTGATAGAATTCGCCTGTGAAGCCATCTGGTCCTGGGCTTTTGTTTGTTGGAAGATTTTTAATCACAGTTTCAATTTCAGTGCTTGTGATTCATCTGTTCATATTTTCTGTTTCTTCCTGATTTAGTCTTGGCATGTTATGCATTTCTAAGAATTTGTCCATTTATTCCAGGTTGTCCATTTTATTGGCATAGAGTTGCTTGTGGTAATCTGTCATGATCTTTTGTATTTCTGCAGTGTCAGTTGTTACTTCTCCTTTTTCATTTCTAATTCTATTGATTTGAGTCTTCTCCCTTTTTTCTTGGTAAGTCTGGCTAATGGTTTATCAATTTTGTTTATCTTCTCAAAGAACCAGCTTTTAGTTTTATTGATCTTTGGTATTGTTTCCTTCATTTCTTTTTCATTTATTTCTGATCTGATCTTTATGATTTCTTTCCTTCTGCTAACTTTGGGGTATTTTTGTTCTTCTTTCTCTAATTGCTTTAGGTGCAAGGTTAGGTTGTTTATTTGAGATGTTTCCTGTTTCTTAAGGTAGGATTGTATTGCTATAAACTTCCCTCTTAGAACTGCTTTTGCTGCATTCCATAGGTTTTGGGTCGTCGTGTCTCCATTGTCATTTGTTTCTAGGTATTTTTTGATTTCCTCTTTGATTTCTTCAGTGATCACTTTGTTATTAAGTAGTGTATTGTTTAGCCTCCATGTGTTTGTATTTTTTACAGATCTTTTCCTGTAATTTATATCTAGTCTCATAGCACTGTGGTCAGAAAAGATACTTGATACAATTTCAATTTTCTTTAATTTACCAAGACTTGATTTGTGACCCAAGATACGATCTATCCTAGAGAATGTTCCATGGGCACTTGAGAAAAATGTGTATTCTGTTGTTTTTGGATGGAATGTCCTATAAATATCAATTAAGTCCATCTTGTTTAATGTATCATTTAAAGCTTGTGTCTCCTTATTTATTTTCATTTTGGATGATCTGTCCATTGGTGAAAGTGGGGTGTTAAAGTCCCCTACTATGAATGTGTTCCTGTCGATTTCCCCTTTTATGGCTGTTAGTATTTGCCTTATGTATTGAGGTGCTCCTATGGTGGATGCATAAATATTTACAGTTGTTATATCTTCTTCTTGGATCAATCCCTTGATCATTATGTAGTGTCCTTCTTTGTCTCTTCTAATAGTCTTCATTTTAAAGTCTATTTTGTCTGATATGAGAATTGCTACTCCAGCTTTCTTTTGGTTTCCATTTGCATGGAATATCTTTTTCCATCCTCTCACTTTCAGTCTGTATGTGTCTCTAGGTCTGAAGCAGGTCTGTTGTAGACAGCATATATATGGGTCTTGTTTTTGTGTCCATTCAGGCAGTCTGTGTCTTTTGGTGGGAGCATTTAAGCATTTACATTTAAGGTGATTATTGATATGTATGTTCCTATTCCCATTTTCTTAATTGTTTTGTGTTTGTTATTGTAGGTCTTTCCCTTCTCTTGTGTTTCTTGCCTAGAGAAGTTCCTTTAGCATTTGTTGTAAAGCTGGTTTGGTGGTGCTGAACTCTCTCAGGTTTTGCTTGTCTGTAAAGGTTTTAATTTCTCCATCAAATCTGAATGAGATCCTTGCTGGGTAGAGTAATCTTGGTTGTAGGTTTCTCTCCTTCATCACTTTAAATATGTCCTGCCACTCCCTTCTGGCTTGCAGAGTTTCTTCTGAAAGATCAGCTGTTAACCTTATGGGGAATCACTTGTGTGTTATTTGTTGTTTTTCCTTTGCTGCTTTTAATATGTTTTCTTTGTATTTAATTTTTGACAGTTTGGTTAATATGTGTCTTGGAATATTCCTCCTTGGATTTATCCTGTATGGGACTCTCTGTGCTTCCTGGACTTGATTAACTGTTTCCTTTCCCATATTAGGGAAGTTTTCAACTATAATCGCTTCAAATATTTTCTCAGTCCCTTTCTTTTTCTCTTCTTCTTCTGGAACCCCTATAATTCGAATGTTGGTGTGTTTAATGTTGTCCCAGAGGTCTCTGAGACTGTCTTCAGTTCTTTTCATTCTTTTTTCTTTATTCTGCTCTGCAGTAGTTATTTCCACTATTTTATATTCCAGGTCACTTATCCATTCTTCTGCCTCAGTTATTCTGCTATTGATCCCATCTAGAGTATTTTTAATTTCATTTATTATGTTGTTCATTGTTGCTTGTTTCTTCTTTAGTTCTTCTAGGTCCTTGTTAAATGTTTCTTGCATTTTGTCTATTCTCTTTCCAAGATTTTGGATCATCTTTACTATCATTATTCTGAATTCTTTTTCAGGTAGACTGCCTATTTCCTCTTCATTTGTTAGGTCTGGTGGGTTTTTATCTTGCTCCTTCATCTGCTGTTTTTTTCTGTCTTCTCATTTTGCTTATCTTACTGTGTTTGGGGTCTCCTTTTTGCAGGCTGCAGGTTTGTAGTTCCCGTTGTTTTTGGTGTCTGTCCCCAGTGGCTAAAGTTGGTTCAGGGGTTGTGTAGGCTTCCTGGTGGAGGGGACTAGTGCCTGTGTTCTAGTGGATGAGGCTGGATTCTGTCTTTCTGGTGGGCAGGTTCACGTCTGGTGGTGTGTTTTGGGGTGTCTGTGGACTTATTATTATTTTAGGCAGCCTTTCTGCTAATGGGCGGGGTTCTGTTCCTGTCTTGCTAGTTGTTTGGCATAGGGTGCCCAGCACTGTAGCTTGCTGGTCGTTCAGTGGAGCTGGGTCTTAGCTTTGAGATGATGATCTCTGGGAAAGCTTTCGCCATTTGATATTATGTGCAACTGGGAGGTCTCTGGTGGACCAGTGTCCTGAAGTTGGCTCTCCTACCTCAGAGGGACAGCACAGACTCCTGGCTGCAGCACCAAGAGCCTTTCATCCACACGGCTCAGAATAAAAGGGAGAAAAAGAAGAAAGAAAGAAAGAGAGAGAGAGGGAGGGAGGGAGGAAGGAAGGAAGGAAGGAGGGAAGGAAGGAAAGAAATAAGAGAAAAATAAAGTAAGATAAAATAAAATAAAGTTATTAAAATAAAAAATAAAAAAATTTAAAAAAAACAAAACGGACGGATAGAACCCTAGGACAAATGGTGAAAGCAAAGCTATACAGACAAAATCTCACACAGAAGCATACATATACACACTTAGAAAAAGAGGAAAAGGGGAACAAAATAATAAATCTTGCTCTCAAAGGCCACCTCCTCAGTTTGGAATGATTCTTTGTCTATTCATGTATTCCACAGATGCAGGGTCCATCAAGTTGATTGTGGAATCTGCTGCTTCTGAGGCTGCTGGGAGGGATTTCCCTTTGTCTTCTTTGTTCGCACAGCTCTCGGGGCTCAGCTTTGGATTTGGCCCTGCCTCTGCGTGTAGGTCGCCAGAGGGTGTCTGTTCTTCTCTCAGACAGGACAGGGTTAAAGGAACAGCTGCTTCCGGGACTCTGGCTCACTCAGGCCGTGGGGAGGGAGGGGCACGGAGTGCGGGGCGAGCCTGCGGCGGCAGAAGCCAGCATGACATTGCACCAGCCTGAGGCGCGCTGTGCGTTCTCCCGGGGAAGTTGTCCCTGGATCCCGGGACCCTGGCAGTGGCAGGCTGCACAGGCTCCCCAGAAGGGAGGTGTGGAGAGTGACCTGTGCTCGCACACAGGCTTCTTGGTGGCGGCAGCAGCAGCCTTAGCGTCTCATGCCCGTCTCTAGGGTCTGCGCTTTTAGCCGCAGCTCGCGCCCGTCTCTGGAGCTCCTTTAAGCAGCGCTCTTAATCCCCTCTCCTCGCGCACCAGGAAACAAAGGGGGAAGAAAAAGTCTCTTGCCTCTTCGGCCGGTCCAGACTTTTCCCCGGACTCCCTCCCGGCTAGCCGTGGCGCACTAACCCCCTGCAGGCTGTGTTCACGCCGTCAACCCCAGTCCTCTCTCTGCACTCTGATGGAAGCCTGAGCCTCAGCTGCAAGCCCCGCCCGCCCCGGCGGGTGAGCAGACAAGCCTCTCGGGCTGGTGAGTGCCGGTCGGCACCGATCCTCTGTGCGGGAATCTCTCCGCTTTGCCCTCCGCACCCCTGTTGCTGTGCTCTCCTCCGCGGCTCCGAAGCTTTCCCCCTCCGCCACTCGCAGTCTCCGCCCGCGAAGGGGCTTCCTACTGTGTGGAAAGCTTTCCTCCTTCACAGCTCCCTCCCAGTGGTGCAGGTCCTGTCCCTATTCTTTTATCTCTGTTTATTGTTTTTTCTTTTGCCCTACTCAGGTACGTGGGGGAGTTTCTTGACTTTTGGGAGGTCTGAGGTCTTCTGCCAGCATTCAGTAGGTGTTCTGTAGGAGTTGTTCCACGTGTAGATGTATTTCTGGTGTATCTGTGGGGAGGAAGGTGATCTCTGCGTCTTACTCTTCCGCCATCTTCCCGATTCCCCCACCTTATTTTTTAAAAGAAAATTCTACATGTTACAGCAAAACTGCCCAGGTAACACAGGCTTTACCAACATATCCTAAGTATTATGTTGGCATTTCTTTGCCATCTCATCTTAGTGGTTTTGATTATTCCCACAGCGTCTATGATCAGCAGTAGGACAAAGGCAAAGCTTAAAGTAAGATCCTATCACATGTAGCAAAATTAGTATGTTAAGAATGAACACACATGCATTTTCTCAGGAATATAATCAGGGAACTCCTTTCTTCGGAAATATGACTTGTTATTTTATAATATAGATGGAAAGTACAGTCTTGTTTGTAGGAAGTAAAATATGTGTATGTTTTACTTTTTGCCCTACTAAATCACCTCTAAAAGCCAGACGTTCTGGAAGAACAATTTATAATGAGTCATTCTTTAAAATTTCTCCTGAATGAGAATACTGAATTTCTCTGCAGAGCTAAATAAAACTTCAGTATTTGTAGTACCAAGTATTTACCAGGGTCCCCAAATTTATCCAGTCACCTTTACTATTTAGAATCTCATGCATAGAATAGTGACACAAGAATTGTATACTGTTCTTTTGACAGTGTAGCTTCTTAAATCTTTTGAATCTGTTTTAAAGTTATATCAGTAGATAACAGCAATTAGTTCAGCTCTTTTTGTTGAAACCGTAATAGATGCGTAAGGCTTTTCCCTATATGTGTGGCTTCTCTGGCACAAACAAATCTATTTGGCATCTTCTTCAGAAGGTAGTGTCTGTATGTAGACTATGAACTTTATGTAAAAATAATTCTCACCTATAGTTTAATGGAATTGTTATCACACAATAAGAGTAAATTTTCTGAATTATGGTATGAAATATTAAAGGGGTTTTCTTTTTCCTTTTTAATTTTTATAGTATAGTAGGAATCCTGTTTTCCCTGTGAAAATAAAATAATATTTAGTAATCTTTTTAAAGTTTGTCTTCTGTTAACATGCAATACGTTTGCTGACCCCTAGGGTCCTGGACACCTTTTCTAGTCACTTCCCTCCATACCCTGTCCGACCTCAAGGCCAAATTTCTAGACCATTGTATTCATCTTACTATCCTCATAACTGTTGTGTTTCCAAAATCTTAAGCTGTTTATCTGGAATCATCTGTCTTTCCAACCTTCAAATTCCCTCACTGGCATTGTTACTGAACCTAGCTCTTGACCTCCCCTCCCACTTCAAACCCCTCCCTCATCCCCTTCCATTAACTTCTATACTACCTCTATTCCTCCACCACCAATGACTTTAGAGCTTTGAGCTCCCTTAATAGGTTCTTTTGTAGCTGGCTTTCCTTTCTTGTTTATCTAGCCTGGACATATTCATCACTCATTTCAATCGTGCTCTTATCAGACTTTCTATTCTTTTTTTTTTCTTTTTTTTTTTTTTTGTGGCATGCGGGCCTGTATCGGCAGGTGGACCCTCAACCACTGCGCCACCAGGGAAGCCCCAGACTTTCTATTCTTTTGTTCCCCTTAATCATCC
Organism: Delphinapterus leucas; assembly: GCF_059928025.1. Classification (NCBI taxonomy): domain Eukaryota; kingdom Metazoa; phylum Chordata; class Mammalia; order Artiodactyla; family Monodontidae; genus Delphinapterus; species Delphinapterus leucas. The sequence continues at coordinate 139,870,977 of NC_143131.1, forward strand.
ATCACAGAAAATTTGCCATTGAACACAGGGATTAGTCCAAGCATATTATTTGTCTTGTCCTCATGTCGTTTGCTGAGGACCGCTAGAGAAACATTACAGAGCCATGCTGATCAGGTCCATTAGGGCTATGAGTATAGAAGCTTCCCTCCTAACTGCATTCTTAATAATGCCTGACAGTCTTTTTCTTTTCTGCTTATTGTCTCCAGTTACTCTTTTTTTGACGTGGCTGTTCTAGTGTTATCAAGCTCAGATGACATCCACAGATGTCTCGGACTATTTCCTGACTCAGAAAACAAGTCAACAATGATAAAATGCCTTAGCTGCCTCTCCTCAACCTCTAACACAGATCCTTCACATTCAATGATACTAGTATTTGTCTCTCTTTAATTTCTCCCATTTCAGAAAATGAAATGCCTTTGATCTTTTTGGATTAGTTCTCCAACCATGTTCTTGATCTCTTTTCCTCCCACGTACTCTAGGATCTTAATTCATCAAACTTTCCCTCACTTTCTTGGATCTGCAAATACTCCTTTCCCACAGAACCTTTCTTAAAGCAAACTAAAATGTTTACTTGTCCCTGTCATAAATAATCCCTCCTGCACTGCTATATTTCCTGAAAGTTAAATTCCCATCTTTGTCCTATTCACATTCATACTTTAAAAATGACTGATTTCCCCATTTCTCACTGATCACTTTGCCCACTGTAACTCATCTTCTTTTATTTCATCCAGTTACTCAAATACTCTTTGGAGTATTGACTATCGTACTCCCTATATGTCTGTTCCAGTGGACTTTCCCTAGTGTTTATTTACCTGGACATTTAAAAATCATGCACGTGGGACCACCATGACATTCTTCTTTTTTTTTTTTTTTTTGCGGTACGCGGGCCTCCCACCGCTGTGGCCTCTGCCATTGCGGAGCACAGGCTCCAGACGCACAGGCTCAGCAGCCGTGGCTCACGGGCCCAGCCGCTCCGCGGCACGTGGGATCCTCCCCAGCCGGGGCACGAACCCGTGTCCCCTGCATCGGCAGGCGGACGCTCAACCACTGCGCCACCAGGGAAGCCCCACCATGACATTCTTAAAACTCTCTCCTTCTTTCTATAAGTTGAACTCTTATTTCTTCTCCTACATGACTACTGATAAATCTATTCATTGAACAAAGTGATCAGTCCTTTTTATTTGGCCTGTCCCTTCAATGCTGGTATATTCTCCCTGGTTCAACCCTTGGCAATTTACTTCTGCAATTTGACATTTTTTCAAATGTGAAAAGTGACCTTGTTGGATCTTGGTGTTTTCTCTGAGATTGTTTATATTCACAAGAGAACATAACACCCTTAGCTGTGAGTGCCGGGTCAACTCCTAACAACACCAAACCCTTGCTGTTGAGTCAGCCAGTTCCTGGGTATAAGTGGCTGTTTTTCTCTTTTTCAGCAGCACCAGTGGTAGTGATGCCCATAACAGATAATACATTTGGTGCTTATGCTGGTAATGTTTCAATTGATTGATATATATTAAATCTTTTAATCCTCACAACACTACAAGGTAGGTACTGTGATTTTTCTCTGTTTTACAGATGAGGAAATTAAGACCCCAGGAGGGGGAGTAACTTAAGAAAGTGACAAAACTGATAATTTGTAGAGACCAGCTATATCAGCTACGTCTTACATACCATTGCATAGCTTCCCAACTGCACTTGTCTCCAGGACTTGGCCACTTATTTTGCATTAGCTTCCTTGTGGTTGATTCTCACAGGCACAGCTCAGCAGTATCTTGTCTTCTGCACATGCATGCTGTATTTCTCTTGCTTCCTGCCCCAGGTCATCTCTGCTGCCACTGAGGGTCGCTTGGTTATCTCTGTATGAGCAAGCTGGAAGGAGAATTAAAGGATAATTGTACATGAAAATTAAAGGTTTTGGAGTGAATATTTCACTAATGTTGTTGAGACCTTGTTGAACAGTCTCCTTTTCTTCTTCTGCATGGACTGTCCTGAAATGCAAAGTTTAAATGGCCTCTTAGAGGATTCTCCTTTAATCAGGATGTCAAGTGTGCTTGATTTAATATTGAATGATTGCTTTCCCTACATCAATGACTCACTCACATTTCTCCTCACTTCAGCTTCCCTGGAATTGTACTCCCTAATAAGCTAGTAGTATACAAGCTTTTACACCACGTTTTGCTGTTTGGAGAAGCCAGGCAGTCTGAATCCAGAGTGTGAAAATTCCACCTGGATTGTCCAGTCTCCTTGCTTATCCAATAGAGCATAGAGATTGCAAACCTCATTAAGAGAAAATAAATCTCAGTTGTAGCCTGGATATTGCCTCTTATAAGCAGTGTGACCTTGAGCAATTTATTTGATCTTTCTTACCCTGTCTTAAAAATTGTGGATAACAGTACAGTTGACACTTCAGCAACACAGGTTTGAACTGCACAGGTCCACTTATACTGGATTTTTTTCAATAAATATATACTACAGTACATGCAGTGGGAGGTTGGTTGAATCAGTGGATGTGGAACCACAGATACAAAGGGCTGATGGTAAAGTTATACGTGGAGTTTTGACTGTTTGGGGTGGGGAGGTCAGTGCCCCTAAGCCCTACGCTAGTTCAAGGCTCAACTATACTAACTTTAAATAGCACTACCTCCGTATCAACAGTTATGACTAATTTAATAATGTTTGCTCTGACTAGCACACTAACACATGATAGCATACAGATCTTCCTCAACTTATGATGGGGTTATGTCTCAGTAAACCCATTGTAATTTGAAAATATTGTAAGTCTGAAAATGCGTTTACTACACCTAACCTACTGAGAATCTTAGCTTAGCCTAGCCTGCCTTAAACGTGTTCAGAACACTTAAATTAGCTTACTGTTGAGCAAAATGGTCCAACACAAATCCTATTGTATAATAAAGTGTTGAATATCTCATTTAATTTATTGAATACTGTACCAAAAGTGGAAAACAGAATGGTCATATGGATACAGAATGGTGGTAAGTGTATTGGTTCTCTACCCTCATGATGGCAAGGCTGACTGGCTGCTGTGGTTCGCTGCCACTGCCCAGCATCACAAGAGAGCATTGTACCACATATTGCTAGCCCAGGAAAATCAAAATTCAAAATCTGAAGTATGGTTTCTACTGAATGCATATTGCTTTTGCCCCGTCGTAAAGTCAAAAAATTTTCAGTCGAGCCATCATAAGTCAGGGACTATTGGTGTAAGGATTATCTTTATTATCATTGTTAATATCCCTCCAAACCTGCTCCTCCTCCTGTGTTTCAATGTTTGTTAGTGTTAACGCTATAACCTACCTCCCAAACTAAACAAATCTTAAGGAAATCACTGCCCCTTCCATCTGCTTCAGCCCTTTCTCCCTGAAAATTTCCACCACATAATTGCTAAGTAAAGCAGTACTTATTTTACCTCTCAGATTTCCTCTCACATGAATTTTTAAAATTAACCTTGCTATCTTCATTTTGATAGTCCTAGCCCAGGTCTTTCCAGCATCTCACCATAATTTGCAATAGCAGCATGCCAAGCCAAATGATTTCCCTTGCCTATTCTTTCTTTCATCACAATCTATCCTTTACTGAGTTTTTTAAACCACAGCCACATTTCAACACTAGTACTACTGGACTGTAATTGATACTTATTTCTCTATGGTTCTCAAGGGTTTATCAACCTTGGTCCTGTTGACATTTTGGGATGGATAATTATCCATTGTGAGGGAAAATATTTGTTGTGTGTGCAAAATGTCCTTTACATTGTAGGATGTTTAACAGCATCTCTGGCCTCTATCCAGTGGATGGCAGTAGAGCCCTCTCCCCAGTCATGACAAAGAAAAATGTCTCCAGACATGGCCTTAGGTCCCCTGAGGGGAAACTCATCCTGATTGGACATCCTTTATGGACAGAGGTTGTGTTTTATTGACAGAAATTTCTGACCCACAGTACCGTGTTTGAAATCTGACAGATATTCAAGGAATGCATGAATAAATGAATGAATGAGATTTTTTCTAAAGTCTTCATTTTTAATCTCAGGGGCCACCCTTTTGTCTGTGCTTCCATAGCTTTTGCATTTTGCTGTGCATGTATCCTTTTCCCCAGTTACACTGTGTGATTTCCTTATATCCTCAGCACCCATAGAATGAATGGAATATAGTAGGTTCTCAATAAATACTCAATTACATTTAATTAGTAAATTAGCATCTATGAATATGTTCAGACCACACATTTTTAAGGTACTATACAATAACAACTGTATCCTATCACATCATGCAAGATTTCCTTTTGTGGTACTTATGCCAACTATAATTAACACTAATTATGTACTTGTTTAATATCTGTCTCTGTAAGTTATGTGAGAGTGAAGACCATGGCTGCCTTTTTTTTTGTTTTGCCTCCCAGGTGGCTGAACAGAGAATCTTGTGCAGAGTACATAGTCAGTAGATTGTAAATCCTTGTCCAATGAATGAATGCATTAAACAAATTTATACTGCTGCCAAATGAAACAGAAAATTTATGTTCTTGGAGAATTTGGCTCAGTATATGTATCATGGTTCACTGATTTATATGATGCAGCTGTATTTGAACCTATATTATGCAGTTTTAGAAAGTTTCATCTTTGTCAAATTAGTGAAAAAGTAATTTGCCCCTCTAAATCACTTCACAAAATAGAGAACTTGAGGCTGTCATAAGTCAGTACAGTTGTTTGATATCCCGGGCTTGCAATCTCCTGTAGCTCAACATGTTCATTTTTTTTCTAGTACTAATAAATTAGCCCACAATCTTAATTGACATATTGACCTTGAAAACTCCAGAAAATGATCTCATCTTCATTATCTATGGCTTTATTAGCCAAGGAAATTTGACAATAAAACATGAAACAGTCATAATTAATCTACATACTGATGCCATACATTATACTTCTATCAAATAAAGTAACCAGTGTAATCCTGAACACTGGATCTCACAAAAATATTTTGGTCTCATACTCCAAATATAATGGCTTTGTTCTGTTATTGTCTGAAACTACCTATTAACCCATACTTTTTTAAATCTCAAAAATGAACGTTATATAAGCATTTCAGAATATTGTTTAAAACCTTAAATTTAGTGTCTTTTGAAGAATGTTCCCACATCAGAGGAAGCCAGCATGCTATCTTAAAGAATATTAAAACTAAGAAGAAAAAAAAAATTCTCATACATATTGCTGTGTATCTTCTTACCATGGATTCCTGTAGTTCCCAGTGGGGATCCCAATTTTAGAATATGCAGTAGACAACTGTACTATAGAAGCTAAAGCTCAAAATTGTTCAGGAGAAGCTGAGATATGGCCTTTCATTTGACAAGAAATTGAAAGCAAAGAAATCGTAGGAAATAGCCTAATAAATGACCTCTAATGGAAATATTCCATGTTTTTTATTAACTGACTTAGAAAGTTCTGATGGAAGTATTATGCCAAAACAAATTTGAAAGCAATCCTAACCATAAACAGTCATATTAGGTACCTATTGACTCTTCTGTACCATTCATAACTTAATAAAAAAGACAGCCATTTCTCACTAAAGTGTATGACAGTGTTCCCAATAGGGAGTAAAAATTACAAAAGTAGTAAATTGTCATTACAACTTAAAAGCTGCCCATATGTATATATATATATATATATATTTTTTTTTTTTTTTTTTTTTTTTTGCTGTACGCGGGCCTCTCACTGTCGCGGCCTCTCCTGTTGCAGAGCACAGGCTCCAGACGCGCAGGCTCAGCGGCCATGGCTCACGGGCCCAGCCGCTCTGCGGCATGTGGGATCTTCCCGGAGTGGGGCACGAACCCGTGTCCCTTGGCATCGGCAGGCGGACTCTCAACCACCATGCCACCAGGGAAGCCCAAGCTGCCCATATTTATGTGGACGTTTTATTTTAGCTGAGAGTGCCCCTATTATGCGTGCCTTCATTCCTTTTCAGCTTCTAACAAATACACAAGTATTTTCTGGGACATAAAGTGAGTTTTTATTTTGTTTATTTCCAGTGCCAATAGTCAAATTCAAATTTCCAAGATACTAATGGTTGGTCTAATGTCTCCCTTTCTAATCTCACTCCCATTTGTCTCTCTATTCCTGTCCTTGCAACTCTAAACAATACGAAAGCACCCATAGTGCCTTAACATGCAGGATTTCTGGTTGTGCTGTTGTCTCTGCCTAAAATGAAGCCCTCACTGTTTGTGCCCCTGAAAAACTCTTCTTTGCCCTTCAGATGTCATCTCAAGCCAACACTCTTCCTCTCTGAAGCTGTCATTGCCTCTTCCAGGCAGACTTAGGGGCTTATTCCTCCACATACTTCACTCCTGCTTTGACCATTTCCCCCTACTCTTTCTACTGTAGAAAGCAAATTATCAGAGGCGTTAGTGTTAACATCAGTGGACCCGGAAGTGCCACTTGCTTCTGTACTGAGCAGAGTGCATTTAGGAAATGTCTTTAATTCTTGAGTCTTGCCGAGCAACATTGATGAATCAGAGCACAGAGGAAAAAAAAGACCATACAACCATTATCATATGAGCTTCCATTTCTGCAGCTATAAAATGGTGATAATAATATCTGGTACTTTATAAAACTGCAGTAAAATAACACATAAAAATGCTTTGTTACCTTCAAAAATAAATTTTCATAAAAGTGTTCCATGCCTATTTACCAACTTCACTCTCCTATTTACTGCCCACTGTCTTGAAAAAATAGACTCCCCTACGTGCACTCATTTTCTCTGCTTATAAATAAACTTGTAACAAAATTACTATATTTTATTTTTATGTTATTTTTATATCCTTGATTGAATATAAGCTTTTAGTGGCAGTTATTTGTGAAATTATTCCCATATTCTTTAATTCTCACACATTAATACTAAGCCCATAATACACAGTCTTTGAAGGAATATGAAGAAGAATAGAAAAAAATGAGTTTCCACCAAGGGAAAACATTATTGTGTTCTTTCAAATAGCTAAAGGGCTATCATGCAGAAGACTTGTAACTTCATTCTGTGTAGCTCCAAATAGTAGCTCAAGGAAAAGCTTGGGTAGCAGATTTCATATAAGTACTGGAAGGATACTGAAAACTTTAGAAAAAGAAACACACATGGTCTTTTATCCCAGTATCTAAATAACCTCTGCTAATTGAAATACAAGAAAGTAGTTCATACAAATGATTAGAAAATAGAAATAATTAAAAAGGTATAAACTAAAAAGCCTAGTCTCATCTTTCTGGAAACCACTATTTATAGTATCCTTCAGGAAGGTGTTCTGCATCTAACTGTACATATATGATAGGTACATCCTTAAAATATTTTACACTGAAGGTATTCTCCCTGTTCCCTGTTCTGAACCCTCTCTCTTTGATATACATATATAATCTCCAATTGGTTCCTTATTGGTGGATATTAAATTATTGAGTTTATTTGATAACATGTACAGTGTTGTCATGAGCAGTCTTGTGTATGGATACTTTGAAGTATCTTGGGGAATTTTTCCAAAAATTTAATGTTAAAAGGAAACCAAAGAAATGGCCTTTCTTGTGAGGTAACAATGTGTTCATCAGTGTAACTTTTGAGCCTTTTCTTTAGGATATTCCTGCATTGGAAGTGAAGCTAGACTAAGTGATTCCTAAGACCTCTTCATAATTCTAACATGATAATTAACAAATATATTTGTTGCTATTTACACCAAGTAGTGCTTCTCAAACTTAGCTGTGTATTACAGTCATTTGGAGAGCTTTTAAAAAATAATAATGCTCTGGTCCCAGCCCTGAAGAATTAGGTCAGAACCTCTAGACATGGGTCTCGGGCTTCTTTAAAGTTCCTGGGTTATTCTGATGCCCATTCAGGGTTGAGAATTACTGACATAAAGGTCAAGTTATTAACATTGTCTATGAGTTTAAAAAAAAAAAAAAAGAATGGCAGCAGCAAAGGTACAAGAGCTTTAAGGAATTGATTTTCGTGTCTTCTAGTAAAATGTGGGGAGTATGACAGTAATTTAAAGAGTAGAAACACACTAGAGAGAACCTTAGGAAATGCCAGTACAAGAGTTTGGTAAATGCTGATTATTTTCTCAGAGAAAATACTCCTCTTTTTTGCTTTTCTCTCTCCCTGTGCCATACACAGAGGAGGAAAGGGTCCATATCTGCCTGCACTCTTTCTCATTGCTATTCATGGGTCCAAGGAAGCTGAGACGGGCATCTCAGTTTATTTAATCAGTGGTTCTCTACAAGGAGGTTAGGAATCATCTCTGTGTATCAGAACTGATATGTAGCAATGTCCATCAGAAGAGATTAGTAGGCTTCTGTCAGGGTAGATGCCTCAGGGTAGAATGAAACCTGAAGCAGGGTTAAGTAATTGGGTTCTTGTTCAATAAAAGTGCTTGTTTGTGCCTTGTAATGAAAGATCTTTGGTGCAATAGATGTCTGAATTCAAATACCCTTTGGATTTTCTGATGGATAAAGAGATAAGGGTGAAAGGGATTTAATTTAAAACTACTGAAAAACTTTAAAGAGATTAGAAAAATTGGTAAATGCACTTTCCTTTTTAAAATCAGGAAGAATCCTATCAGGACCAGTTATTTTTTTTAAAAAATTGACAATAAAATTTTTTTGGTTTTTTCCTACTCCCTTTTTTTTTTTTTCTTTTTCTGTTTGTCATCATTAACTGACCTTTAAGACTTAGGTTATGAAGAAGATAACGGAGAAACTGTTATATCCCAGCCCATGTACGCTAACCTGAATTTAGGAAGCGGTAGCATTTTTGGGTCTCACTGGAGTGTCACAGAAAATCTGTAGACAGAACATTGGTGAATAGATTTATTTCCATAAAATCAATACTCACTAGTGTATCTAAGCTTCTGTTAAAAAAATTGACATTTAAACTAATATTTTTAAGAATGTACTCTAAAAACATATCTAAAAAATTCATGTGAGCCATCAGAGCAGTATAGGTGCGAAGAGGGTGGTATTTGGTGAAACATATTAATCCTAATAAAATCATTCATGTTTTGGGTTTCTTATAACTTTGTCCCAGCTAATTTTAATAAGTGATTATTTGAATCCATTTACTTTCTTTGAGATAAAAAAATTCTGTTAGAGAAATGAATAATAAAAAAGCCTTTTTCGGGGCTTCCCTGGTGGCGCAGTGGTTGGGAGTCTGCCTGCCAATGCAGGGGACACGGGTTCGTGCCCCGGTCTGGGAAGATCCCCCATGCCGCAGAGCGGCTAGGCCCGTGAGCCATGGCCGCTGAGCCTGCACGTTCAGAGCCTGTGCTCCGCAATGGGAGAGGCCACAACAGTGAGAGGCCAGTGTACCGCAAAAAAAAAAAAAAAAAAAGAATAAAAAAAAGCCTTTTTCTTTTCATTCCACTCATTTTATCTAATCTGATTAAATAAAAGCCTTTATTTGGGGAAAAGAAAGTTGTCAATTCACAACTCAAAGAAGAGGGAAAAAATGAAAATCTCTTGACTGACCATGATCTCTATTTAAACTCCCTTTACTACTTGGCATGTTCAGAGTGTTTTGATCTCTGGTGCAAATCACATACCTCTTTTCCTCTCAGCCTCTCCATTTCACATCCACGTGTCATACTTAACGCTGTCTTCACTGGGTGATCTAGATATTCACACTTCATATACTTTTGTTCTTTCCTCAGGTTTTCCCCCTTTTCCTCCCTTCTCTCCTATGGAGATATGTGTGTGTGTGTGTGTGTGTGTGTATGAAATATCAAGACCATTCTGTGAGTCACAGCTCTAACAAATAGATGCTTGTTGAAATGAGCTTATCCTTGGGGTTGTCTGGCAAGCCACACAAAACAGCAGAGCTAGGAAGTAAGAACACTGGCTTGAAGCAAAAGTTCAGCTTAAAAATTTGTGTGTAAGTCTTGGCAGCTCCTAAGCACTTTACAGATACATTTTCTTTCAGCACAGGGTCAAAGGCACAACAGATGATGCATAGCAGTGCTGAAGGTGGGAGTGTCTCCTGATGAAAAACATCGCTCACAGCCTGTGGGTATCATGTGAGAGGCTGAATTAGTAATACTTTAAAAAAGAGACAAGTGAGTTCTGGAGAGTAACCTTTTTTAAAAAAAACTATTCAGGAGTTGGACTTCCCATTTATCTCTAAATGAGGAAGGAGACTTCTTCCTTTTCCCTAACTCTTGACTTCATTTTGGAACTGACAAGTTTAAACAGGATGAGAATCAGATTGCCTCTGCCTATCTCATTCTTTCGACTCAAGCTGACAATGTAATTAATGTTGCTGTAGGAGAAAGAAAAAGCATTCTTGAGGAGAACTTGTTTCCTTCTTGTCTTCTACAGATACTATTCTTGAGAGAGTAGGTGGTCTTTTTGACATATTAGTAGGGGAGGTATCACACACAAACACCCTTGATGAATTTGTGTGTGTTAATTTGTAGTTAAGCCAAAATTGCCTGTGTCTTTTTATAATTTTATGGTACACAGAAATTGGTAATTATCATACTTTAAAAAAGTAGCATTGAAAGCAAAAGAAAAGAAATTACACAAACACATTCATGCATGTAGTTTCTTCAGCTGGCCTCCCCTATAATATATGATTTTCTTTAGCACATTTATTTTCTGAATGTATTTCTCTGGGGAAATTAGCTAAGTGTTAGTTATACCAATAGTTATCTGGCATCTGTTATAACTAGTTCCCCTCAGTTTAGAGTTTTATTTCTTCTTCCTTAGATTATCAAAATAGTCTTTTAACATCATTCCTACAAATCCTAGTAGACTTCCTATCTTCTCTTGTTAGTCAGGTTTCCTGCTCAAGATCCTTCAGTTTCTCTTAGTTACCAAACCAATGACGAATGCCTTATCCTGGCACTCAAGGTTGTCCATAGCTAGACCCAACATATTTGCTTCAATCTCTGGTTTCTAATTAAATTATTTAATGGGAGTATTCACGCCTTGCCTGTGATATTCAGTCAGCATGGGTTGCTTTTGTGGTCCACATATTTACTATTCTGCTCATTTATCAAGACCCAGTTTAAATGCCATTTCATCCATAATGTTTTTTTCCTTTTTCCCTTCATTTACTCTTCCCAGCGTCCCATACCCACCATCTACTACTACCATGGAGACACCATTGTAGTTTTTTTTTTCTGCATTTGTTTTGATACTATTACAAATGCCTAATACCCTGTGACATATTTATTATTCATATGCATATCTGCCTGCCTTACAAGCATCACAAAATAGGAGTAGATTTTCTTTTTATACACAATATACTTAAATAATTTTTTAAGATACATTGAGTGGTTTAAATATTTATTATAGGGAATACATATAAAGTCTTTTTCTTACCTTCATTTTTTAAAAGGCCTGATTAGATTATTATGAGAAAAATTTATTGAGAATGCATTTGATGCCTTCTGTAGACAAACTTACATTTTGTCAAGAAGACAAACCCACATCTATTCTCAAAGGCAGAAAATTTTCTTATTTTCTTTCCAGTAATAATGGGAAACACATTAACCTCCCATTTTTTTGTCAAAAGTGGAATGGTGTTATTTATCATGCGTTGATTTGTCTCTGAACCTACAAAGGTGGTTTGGCTATTTACAGTCAGTGTAAGATGTTAGATATGTTCAGGGTTGCAGATGAGGACCATTACAATATGTCCCTTCGGAACACTTAGGTATGGTAAAGGGTCATATCATACAAGTACTTATGGATGAAAAAGAAGGATAATATGGAAAGATATAAGGTGGCCTTAAACATAAGCTACCTTCTAATGCAGTTGATGTCATACCATTCTCTATAGAAATCTATGTAGAATCAAATTCCAGAATTTTCATTTTGTGATCATAATTGCAATTTGAAATGGTTTCTGTTTGTAATAGGAAACAATATTTGATCTTGTGGATCCTAAGTATACTAGAACTATTTAAGCATTTGTAATTTGGGAAAACTGAAGAATATGACAATTATGAATCTTTTTTTTCAGCTTTAGTTTTTCTGAAATATATTTAATGTATATTGTGAGTTAATTATAAATATTAATTTTGTTCTAAGGAATATGTAATTGATTATTTAGAGTATACAGTAAAATAATCAACAAAATGGTCTTAATACATATATTCTGTATACAATTCAAAACAATACAGAGTCCACTTGCATGGAATGAGGATGTACCATGATTCAAATAAATTGTTACAAAAGGGGACTTCCTTGGCAGTCCAGTGGTTAAGGCTTCGCCTTCCAATGCAGAGGGTGTGGCTCAAGGAGCTATGATCCCACATGCCTCCCAGGCAAAAACCCAAAACATAAAACAGAAGCAATATTGTAACAAATTCAATAAAGACTTAAAAAAAGTAAATTGTTACAAAATATTTAATGTTATCTAATCTTTAATCAAAAGCTAACTTGCTGTTACTTTTTACATGAAAGTATCTTTATTTTAATAGATTCTATTTTATTATACATTCATATAAATATTAATATTATTAATAAGTATTATCAATATTTACTGAGTTAATGCAAATAAAGCACTTAGCAAACTGTGTTCTACAAAGGAAACACTCAGTAAAAGTTTCTCATTCCTATTAACAGTACTTATTTTAATGACTGAATGGTATTGCATGTAATTTATTTAACAGATCCCCTAATAGACATTGCTCCTAAATTTCTAATTGAATTTTAATTCGGTTTTCTTATTCAAGTTGTTTGGTAAATCAATAAAATTTTATGAGATTTTCAAATAATTTATAATAAAACATGATACACTATATATAAAAACTGTACTAAACCAAAATCCATTTTTATTAAATATCTTAAATTTTATTTATTAAAGATTTATTTCCATTTATTAAATACTTTTATTAAGAAATTTTTGCAGAGGAGAATGACCTTCATAAAGATAAATAACATGAATAAAACCTTCACATCCATCTTTTATTATCCTCCTTTTTGTTCAAGTGAACTTGTGATCAAAAGGGGAGGAGCCTCCTCTCACAAGGAACATACAGTTTAGTGGGCGTAACACATTAAACTAATAACCACTAAAAATTCCTTCTCTTATTACATCTTCCTTCACAATAAATAACTACTTATAAAATTAAATATTTAGGGCTTCCCTGGTGGCGCAGTGGTTGAGAGTCCACCTGCCGATGCCGGGGACACAGGTTTGCGCCCCGGTCCGGGAAGATGCCATATGCCGCGGAGCGGCTGGGCCCATGAGCCATGGCCGCTGAGCCTGCGCATCCGGACCCTGTGCTCCGCAGTGAGAGAGGCCACAACAGTGAGAGGCCTGTGTACTGCAAAAAAACAAACAAACAAAAAATTAACTTTTAGACATTCCTGTATTGCTTTCCACAAGGGTGATCACTACGGCCGCTAGTGAAGACCTTCCCTGGCATTTACACCCACATAGTGTGTTGTGATCTTGTAAGTGCTTCATACTCTATATTAAATCATTTTCTCTGTGAAATACGTAGAATGGCTTTACAATTTTCCCAATTGACCACTGACTGACATACTTTATTTGTAAATTTTAACAACATAGTAAAATTTTGCAGTGTGTATGATCTGGTTGGATAAAGGCACACCTCCAGCCAGGACTTCTATGTACATCCCCCAAAATTAGAGAATTACAAAAATTTGGAAATCCTCTTTGCAACTCCCAAATTTAATCACTTACTTATTTGGATGAAAAGTTTTGTCCTTATCAGTCTCCTTTTTCTGTTATCTTTCTTCATATAATACTTCAGTACTTCAGTTACCAAAGTTTCCTTGCTTCAGAACCATTTTTTGGAGCTGCTTTCTAAATGTTTCTTTTTGGTTGTCAAAATCAAGCCATCATTTGTAAATATCAGAGCCATCATTACCACCTACATGCATATTATTTATCCAGTTCACTGTGTATATTAATGATATCAATAGTTTTCATGGTTCAAAAGCAGAAACATTAAAAAAAAAAAAACTTCTCTTTTGCCTTGCTGCCACCGAATCATGACAACTATTTGTTAAAAACCTATTACAGCTAAATCTTTCTTTTTTATTTTAATTGTCATAATGCCAGCCACTTGACGAGGTGACTTCTGCTAAGTAGGTAAGAATTGCAATGCTAGTAATTTTGAATTGTGCTGGAGTACCTGCATCTCAAAGTTGCTGTGAACTGTTGGTGCATACAACTGTAAAGATGTTAGAGAATTGTTTTAAGGCCAAAAGAAATACAGTAAAGGAGAAGAAAAGAGTGGGGATAGAAATTTTTGTCAAAAACCTATTGGCATTCCATAGGTTGTTTTAATTACTCAGTAATATCTTCATTAATCAATGAACCCTGTGAAAGCATGATCCATATATATTTACTCTAAACAATACCCAGTGCTTGGTACATAGCAGAGGCTCACTGAATATTTATTGAATGACTGAGTGAACATTGTAAACATAATGTCGCAAAGGAATTGATAGCTTGATCACACTCTACGGTGGTCAGAATAGCTGGACAATTACATTATTTCTGATGTAATATTAACAAATTGAAATGTATGTTTACTATAGCCCATGTTGTGTAAGTATCATATCTGTTTGTATTGCCTGTCTCTTGTACTAGACTTTGATTTACACTGTTTCATTTATCTCTATATCCTTGGTGCTCGCACACAGCACATCACTGACACAACTAAATCCTTGTTTTGTGGATGAATATGTTCAGGTAGAATGCCAAGCTGATCATGACAGTGTCTGAAGAAAGGTTGAGAACTTAAGGGTATACAGTATGGAATGGGGAAGAAAATAACATGATGTTTTTTAAAATATTTAAAATGTTTTAGTATGGAAGGAATATTAAACTTGCTTTATATTATATCATATTCTTGAAACTGAGCCAACAGGTGTAAATTCTGGCAGCAAAGAGAGAAGTATGAAACATGAAGCTGAGTATTATTATGCTTATTTTTGGCAATGCACAGACTTATTTAAATATATCTTTAATTTTATAACAATATATAGATAATATAGTATTTACATGTTAACAGCTGCATTAATAAATATGACACTAGTTTCCATAGCAAACACAGCAGTTATTATATTTATCATTCAGTATAGGATTATAAATATATTTATAATTAAGTAAAATTTAAAGATGTTCTTAATTGTCAGCCAACTCCTATATGGTAATCTAGAGACCCAGGGTCTTCATATTGTAGCTTTTCACTCTTCTATAGCCTAAAGACCCTTGCATTTAGCAATGAATTGAGAAGAACATGGAAGATTATATTTGGGTAGTTTTAAGAGCTAAAAGGCAGTGTACATCATTCTCACTCAGGTTGTTTTGAAATCAGTCTCATTGCCACAATGTAACTTCCTGAGAAAGGCACTCAGGCTGTGTGCAACGGGAGGAAGAAGAGTTTAGAATGCATGCATATATCCAGTCTCTATCAGTATATAATTATCTAAGACTTGGAATTTAAGTAGAGTTCTGTCTAATGCCAGAATCACCAAATTCTGCTATGGTATGGTGTCATCATTTAAGTACCAAGAGCTAGTTGTATGTAAACAGATCCCAGATAGCCCGTTACCAGACTTGTGATTAGAGCCATCACCACCACCATATGTGAATTATCTCCCCTGACTTTGTTCTTTGTGTTAATGAAATGTAGAGGTGATATTTATATTAGGTAGCCTCTCAGACAGAATGACCTCTAAGGTCCATATAACTTCAAGGTTAAATGCCCAGCTCTGGGTTCTACTTTGCTTAATAGGCAATGAAGCGACCTTGAATATTTTTAATGAAGGGAATGGCTGGATAAAATCTATGTTTTAGGAATATTATTCTCATCTGTTGCAGTGTACATTTAACTCTATAAAACAGAGTGAGTGAGATTCAATAGTCTTTTTTGTGAAGAACAGTAAAATATTAAATACAGTTAATTGAAAGAGAATTAAATTATTTTACTTCATTTAGTATGTACTGATAAGTAATCCTTAATAATTTAAGGACTAGTCCAGATTGCTACCATGTGTGATTTCTAAAATATTTTAATTCCACTTATGTATCTAATTTGTATTTGATGAGTTTGATTCTTATATTTAAGGAACAGAAAAAATGAAATAGTTAAATTGGCATAATAGTTCTTTCTGCCCTTTCTTTGAGATTTCTATTTAAAAAGTCAGTAAACTCTTATTATTACTAATTAAAACATTGTACTGAACATGCATTCATCTATTTTTTTCCAATTAAGGAAGTTTCCCTTTATGGTAATCAGTGCTATATTTTTATTTCCATAAGAATTTTTATCCTATAAACTTTCCATGAGTAGTGTTATTGATTATTATTTTATGTTTTCTCTATAGTCATTTATATATAAGCAATTTTGTATATTTATACTACCAACCTTCTCAGGCCACTCTATATTAATTTTTCATATATAATTTTGTCTTCAAATATTGTATATGATACAATATTGTTACCATTTTGAGGCTAGAAATCACACTTCTTATTATTTTATACTCCAGTATATAATAACTAATATGGAATCGCACATTCAATCAGTATACAAAAAGAACTTATTAAGTGAATAAAAATATACAGAAAATGTAATCATTTGTAAACATATTATTAAAAATCTGTATATTGGTACAACATGAAAAAAAACCCTTATACATATGTTGAGTAGCCAACTCCATTTATGTAATAGAGAACATTTTCTTGATATACTGTAAGGTTCTTTTAACTTGTGTAATCAGACGCTAAAAGCAAACAGCAGAGCTTTGGGCAGTGAGGAGCTGTACTTTTTAAAGGATATCAATCATATATGAGAAGCATTATAGCATTTGGAAAATGAGAGACTAATTATTGGATAAGCCCAGAAAAGTTCAATTTCTTTTTAACATACTATTGTTCAGTGAGTTGTTTGTGATTCTTATCACATGGGCTCTAGAATCACAGATGATAATATTATAGCAAATATCAGTATCTGTCTCTGTATCACTTCTCTCCCCAAACTAAGTTATCCTCTCTCCCTAAATGATCAGTGTCAGCATGACCCTACTGGTAAAGAATTAAGGTACTTTAGTTCAGTATTCTATAATAAGTCATTTTTAGTTCTGTTTTGGAAAATTGACTTCTCATGACCTGAATTGGTAACAGTGGCAACTAGATCCCAATTTTAAGCCCCCTTTGCCTAGATCTCACCGGTCTCTAGGCCTCCCAACTCCAGAGCCTTGAATCCTTTTTTTTCTATATTCATTTCCACTGAAAACCCTGCTATCTGCTTACAGGCTTTCCTGATGCCAGTGGTTTGTTGTCCTGCTTGGTAGAATCTCCAAATGTTGCTTTCTTCTAAACAGCGCTTTCAATGCTCCAGAAGTGCCTATTGGATTACACTTTTCCTCTGTATTAAAGTTATGCCAACTGCTTGCCCAGATTACCAGATCTTTTACTATGCTCTCTCAATCCATATCCATGGGATTTTATGAGTAAAATCAAAACCTAACATTATCTTACCAAATCCTGACTAAAACAATCAAGGAAATGTAAAGAAGAAAATCTACATTGGCTGTGGAATTTTGTGGAGGATTCTTTCCATACACTAAATGTTTGTTGTGCATAATACATATAGGGACAGACTGAAACAAAATATTGGCAAAAGTGATTGTGGTGAATAGCTTTCATTAGAGGTTTTACAGAACCCTATCAATATTCATTAACCTGGTTATGTAAGATCTAGAGGCCAGAGAAAACTGGGATAGCTGTGTATCCTCCCCTTAGATTAGTGTTCTGGGTGAGTGCCCCAAGAGCACAATGGCCACTGGAAACAGAGAACTGGATGGAAACATCTCCTTGATGTAGTTAATTTCGTCTGTGATCCACCGAGCAGTATCACCAGAACAAGGGCCCTACATAGTTCCCATTTACCTGGAGTTGATGTCGGGTTAAACAGAAAACTAGAAAGAATAATCCAGCAGTTTTGTCAAATCCAGAGACAACACTTTACTCTTTAGGTCTGTCCGTTTATGAGAATCCTGCAGAGTCTCTATTGGCTTTTGGGTCCTAAAACTGAGAATGTAAATGATCAAATAGCTCTGCAGCTGAACACATTGTTGGAGGAGTTCCTATGCACGGTGAATCATCTCTCCTCTTTAGACAGAAAAACTAGGCTTCTTGTTCCTAATTAATAAGCATTTTTATTATTATTTTTTAAATTTATTTTTTATCTTTTTAGGAGTATAATTACTTTATAATGTTGTTAGTTTCTGCTTACAGCAAACAGAGTGAATTAGCTATATGTATACATATATCCCCATATCCCCTCCCCCTTGAGCCTCCCTCCCACCCTCCCTATACCCACCCCTCTAGGTGGTCACAAAGCATCGAGCTGATCTCCCTGTGCTATGCAACAGCTTCCCACTAGCCATCCATTTTACATTTGGTAGTGTATATATGTCAGTGCTATTATCTCTCTTCGTCCCAGCTTCCCCGTCCTCTCCGTGTCCTCAGGCCCGTTTTCTACATCTGCGTCTTTATTCCTGCCCTGCCACTAGGTTCATCAGTACTGTTTCTTTAGATGCCATATATGTGCGTTAGCATACGATATTCGTTTTTCTCTTTCTGACTTACTTCACTCTGTATGACAGACTCTAGGTTCATCCACCTCATTACAAATAACTCAATTTTGTTCCTTTTTATGGCTGAGTAATATTCCATTGTTCATCGACAGATGAATGGATAAAGAAGATGTGGCACAAATAAACATTTTTAAAAAGGAAAATAATGACATTAAGCCTATGTATTTTCCAGCAATAAATGAAGAATAAAACATTCAAGGGACATAACATATTTTTAAAAATAAATATTAACTACAGAAACCAAAAGAAAGAGTTGGAAAAAATAGATGATTTAGGGGTTGGATATTTCAAAAATGAACTTTAGGAAATAAATATTCCACCCAAATATTGAAAAAATTGGGCAGAAAAGGGGGCAGATTGTATTACAGAAGTCTTATCAGAGTTTATGAAGGATGAAGTTGAGGATCTCTCTCAAATTGCTGAGAGAAGAAAAAGATTAAATGAGGAAGGGGCCAATAGATAAGTAAAATTCCAATTTATAAATAATTGATATTCCTGGAAAACAGACTAGATGGAATAGAAGGAAGAAAGGCAATATGAAAGATGTATTGAAAAAAACATTACTCAGCAGATTGATGTCTGAACTTTAGGTATCATCCAGGCAACCAATGGGTGGATGAAATTAACTCCAGAATGGGAAAATTGTTATTATATTAAAGTGCTATTTATGTATGTACATTCAAACAATTTAATAATTCAATATAAATAGTTGTTGAACTATGATTAGCATACAAAACATAGAACTAAATAAAAATCCTTTTAAGTACGATCAACATATTAAGATAAAAAGCCAGAAATTATTCCTAATAGAGAAAATAGGTGATATTTTAAAAATCATTAACAAGTTTTACATTGTTGTTTGTATATGCACATTATCCTTTAGAAGCAAGAAATTCTATGTGGAAAGACAACATACAGGTGTGAGAGAGGTTAAAATTCAGATTAGTGACTAAGTGATAGAGACAGAACACAGTGCAGGAACTCAGAAAAGGTGTACAGTTCAAAGTGGTCAGAGAAATCATCAGTGAAGATGGGACTTATGAGTAAGTTTCTGAATAATTTGGCATCAAAGAGATGTAGGTATATATTCTACTTCTGTCGTATTCTAGCTTGAGACCAGAGAGTAAATATCTGATTTCCCTGAGCCTCATTTCCTTGCCCATAGAAACAGGGAACATGAAACAATGTGGTGTCATGGGCTGCTTTCTAGGACTAAGTGAGATATTGGATGCAGAGCATCTGACACAGGTTCTGATACATGATAAACTGTTGATAAAAATCTCCTCAAAACCAATTGTGGTTATTACTATTTCCTTGGACTATATTAAGGAATGTCTTGGAAGGGTTTGCAGTATAAGCTAAGTGTTTTCATTGGAAGAAACATGATATATGGGGACCAGAGAGAAACATTTACCAGTTATGGGGGATAACCATGCTGTGTATCTGCACTTCAGATGTGATTTGTTTGATTTGGTGTCTTAAGAGTGGCACTGACTTTTTGATCTTCCACATTCTCATCATTCTGTATAGTCTTATATCCAGCTTTATAGAAGCATTTGGATTGCCTCATTTAACTTTAAAAAGTCCAGGACTTTTAATATCTATAGCATAAAGTTTAATTGTTATTAAAAATGCAGATATGCCTGGTAAGGAAAGCGCTTTAACATATCTGTGGTCATTTTATTTATTTTTATTGTAAACATTTGGTTAAATATGACTGAATGCAGATTCTGATGGTCAGGTGTGGGGTGGCAGGTGTGAAGGACAGAAACCATGAAGACATTGATTCGCCAGAGTACCCACCCTAGAAAGGGATAGATGTGTAGAAGCACAGGCAGAAAACACTGAGGACAACCTTGGCTTAATGCTCTGTTTTTCCTTAAATAGGCTTAGGGATGCATCTGAGTCAAACTTATCATGATAAGTCGTGTATTTTGTTTTGTCATGAAGTAAATAGGAAAATCTTTTCAAAGTTATTTTTGTCTTAAAAAGAGATCATTTTATACCCTTCATCTCAGGTCATTTGCCCGTGTTCAGTGATCCTTGACATAGGGGTCAGAACCAGGCATCTATCAAGAATTTTGTGGCAAAAATGAAGTGCTCTATTCAAATATCTTCTGACATTTCATTACATCTTAAAGAATTTATGGATACATTTATTGGAATTATGTGAATACAACAACATAAATCCTGGAGAACTAGAGTTTAAACTAAATCTTAGAAACTTCTTGTCCAATTTTCAACATTATTCAGAAACCACTTCTATAAGTTGAAATCAATGATTATCAATCTTTTTAAAGAAATGAATTTATTTTTGTTTATTTGAATTTTTACAAAGAACGGAACATGTAAAACAAATTAAAATTAAAGGAATTTTGAAAATAGGGTGGGGAGCTTGGAGTTCCGTCTCACCCTTTCCCCTCTGGCCTCAACACTTGCCCTCCTTGGCGACTCCAGAAGGCCACCTGGAATACAGTATGTTAACCATCAATATAAATTCATCTTGAAATCTTACAGAGTTTGGGAATTCCTACTCATGTGAGAGAGGCCTTTTTAATTTTGGGCTACCCTATTTTTTTAAAATGCATTGCCATATACCTTTTGTTATTTCCCTGTGACTTTGGTTCTAGTTGTACCCTAATACTGACCCTACTTTGAGATATTTAATATTTTTACCTCTCTTTGGCTTTATGCCTCTGTTTCCAATTCACTTATGAAAATGTTAGTAATCATACTATTGTGAATGAAAAGAATAGTTTTGTCCCTTTTCCTAAACATTGAATATATGCACATAATAAAGACGTAAATGGAAGCTATGTTTTGGAAGCTTCAAGCATATCAGAAATGGGAATTGTGTGCATACACACCCATGCACGTGAGAGGGAGAGAACAGTGAGAACAATGTATTACTGTCCCTAAAATTAATTGTTAGTCTTGCCTATGCCCCATAACACTCTTGGATCTTTAAATATCAAATGCACTCACGTATTCAAAATTAGAATCTTGCTTCAACTCTCAGTTTGAAGCTAACACAATGAACTCAGACCTCATGATAAGTATTTTAGCTGCTCCTGATGCTCAGTCCTGACGCTTGCAATTGTCTCTGACCCTCAAGCTTGTGTGGCCTGGCACTGGAGAATGCTTTGAAGCTCTGTTGGTTCATGATGGAGGAGAATGAGCATTATAGAAGATTATCAATTGGTAGACCAGAATAGAGAGGTAGGTGAATCAGAAAATCGACTTCATAGACCAGTATAATAATCTAGAATGAGATGATATATACCTGGATCGAGGTCATATTAGAACTGGAAATTGTGTGTAATGTTTCAAAGTAAAATTCATAAATGTTAAATACTACTTGTGATGAGGAAGAGAGTAAGAAATGATGTCTAATTCTTGAGCTTAGTTGATTAAGAAAATGTAAAGAGGGAATTTGGGAATAGGTACCAGTTTTAGTTAATTGTACTTGACATGGATTATGAACTCTGTTAACATTTGAATAAGTGAATTGAAACAGAGATGATCTGTCAATTATTGTAGTTGGCAGAGTTTTCCTACATTGAAATTTCCAAGGTGAGAGTTGAAGAATCCGACTCAGTAGCCAATCGCTGCAAAAAAAGTTTTGGTGTAAAAAGGGAAGATGGCCAAGGAGTGATTGTTGAAGACTTCTGGAAGTCATTGGATTTTTAAAAATGCAGTAAAAGGAAATAGAAATGTGGGGGGTAGGGAAGGATAGGGAGCATGAGAGATAAGGTGAGTGTTTAGAAAAGAAGCCTGGAAAGTGCACAGTACCTGAGGCAAAGAAAGGAGAGCTTCAAGAAGACTCTGTTCGAAAGAAGGTACACTGAGGAAAAGGCCTCATACTTTGCAAGAACAACTGCCATCAATTTGTATAAAGCTACTGCTTCAGTCAAATAGTTTGTCTGTCTTCTACCAATTATTTAATTTCTCATCTTCATGTTTTCATTTCCTTCATTTGAAATCCCTACCTCTTTCCTTCATGCTTTTTTAGCCTTTCCTTTTAAAATACCTAAACAAAACTACTGTCTTTCATAATTGATACCATTCATTAAGCTATTAATGAAATGTTGTCATAGTTGCATATCTTGCATTGTTTTAATTTTCATTTGTATAAATGTATGTGTGTGTACATAACTTCATTTAAACATGAAACAGATTATTACATTACTTTTGTTGTATACACCAGAAAAGAGTTTTGATAGGTTGGAAAGTATAGACTTAAAATCAACATTGGTATACATAAAATTTTATCTCTAAACTCTCTCTCCCCCTTGGTACCCAGTACCCCTGAATAGCATAAAATAGATCATGAATCATAATATCATTTGTGTTGTTTTATCCCATATCAGAAATCTCACCATATAAGGAGTATGTTCAAGGTGAGAATGTCGCGGGGGGGGCACATGAAGTGGAAGTGTTTAGGCAATGATTTGTTTGTACTGAGTTAACTTTTAGGGCTTGTTACCTTTCATGTGTCCAACAGCAATTGAAGAAAGAGCCTTTAGTGATTTTAAAAGTGTGAGTAACATTGACTCAAATATAATCTTGCAAGTAAGTTGGGAAGTGTGTGTGTAAGGGGGAAGAAGGAGGTAAAGTGTGTGAGAAAAGGAAGACTGATTTTCTTTGAACGTGTCCCAGAATGCTTTAACTGTTGAGGTTTTGCTTTGCTTCACTGATTGTTACAGATACTTATCTCACATAATCGGGGGCAATACCTAGAACAGGCTGCTATCTGTACAGCTCTCAAGTCTACTATGAGCTTCATCAGTTGACTCCACAACCTCTTTTACTTTTTTTTTAAGTTAAAATTTTAGAATAAAATTCCAACCTGGGCTCTTCCATATTTCCATTCTGGAAGTGAACATGCTCCATCATCCAGTGAGAGAGAGAAAAGTGAGCTGGAAAAGGAGAAAGCATAATCTCTTTCACTCCAGATATTCTTAGCAGAAAATCTAGAATAAGAAATTCAATCAAAAATTTTAAATAACAACAAACAGAACTCTGTGTAACAAGAAGTTCCATTTGGGCAGGTTCTTAGAATAAAGTTCATGATAGAGTTAAGGCAATCTAATCAATTAGGGACTATAATGGAGTAAAAGATTAAGTTAGAAAAATAAATCTGGAAATACTAAAGTCAAGACATACCCCTCCTATCTCACCTCTTCCCACTCTTCCTCTCTTTTACTGTGTTCCATGAACATTGTCCTATTTCTCCTTCAACCATGCCAAGCTCTTCTGAATCTCAAGGCATTACATACACTATGCCCTCTGTGGACACTGCTCCTCCGCCACCCTGTTTTTACATGGCTGCCTACTTCTTGTCATTAGTTGAAAGATCAAAATTTTCCTTCTGTTCCACATACTACATGTGTGGGCACATACACACAGTCGTTTTCTTCATAGTACTTAAATGTTTAGACTGAAGGATCTTGTGCAGAGCAGTAGCCTTTCTTGTCCTCTCTCAGTATTCCAGTGTATAGATCAGTATCTACTTGGAGTGAGGACTCATTAAGCATTTGTTGAATGAACGTAGCCTTTTACCAAGGCAAAGAACAGAATAGTGTGCCTAGATCCCCAGGAAATTTTTACAATTGTGTCTTAGTTAATGTTTTCCTAACATTTTGTTGACTTTGGCTGACAGATATTGGCCATTTCTTCATTAGCCAGTAATAAGATGAACAGGACTTAAATAGCTGTATGTCATTACTATGTAGATCAGCATGAGACTGAAGATTATTGTAGATACACTGCCAAGAGGGTAGCAAATTTGTGTTAAATTATGTATAGACACTCTTTTTAACCCTTGGGTGCTGTGTGATCTGCATATTTATTATTAAGTTTCGCTTAATGCATTGTTGCCGTTTGCTAAATATATTTAAATCAATTCCTATGTTTTTATGGCTGAAGATAGATGTTGATACACACATGTACAGCAGAGTTCTGGAGGCCAGAACACTTGTTTATGAATCATTGCATATTTAATTGTCAATGATTTGTATTTAGAAAGCATTTATATTTAAATATGTCCTATATTAGACAACTACCAAATGCTTAAGCCCTACTGCATATTTTAAATTTTCCAAGGATGGTTGAAGTGTAAGATGGTAATTATCTTTTTCTGATGTGTTGGTGCTATTAAAATCATATCATGATAACTTATCATTTACATATAAATCTTGTTGAAATTTCAAAGCCCTGTGCTGAAAATATAAAAATAAATATATTTAATATAATTGACATAAGATTGCTATTTTCCACAATTTTTCTGACGGTAATAAGAGATCCACTTTTGCATGCCTCTTCAAACAGCATTTTGAATTCTATCAACATCACACTCCTTTTATCCCCAGTAGTTGAAGTCCCAAAAGACTATCTCACCACAAAAATAACATCTGAAATATCAACTCTATGCATATAAATTCAGTTGGAAGGAGAAAACACTTCATGACTTTAGAGATGTCAATTTTGTTACAAACTGTTTCTTCTACATAGAGCTATGTGAGCAAGTGAGAATATATGTGTAAATTAATGTGTAATTCTTTCATTTTCCATTATAACTCAGTGTGCAAAAGAAGTATATAAATGCAGGTATACAGTAAAATCAAGAGTTACCACAGACTATATACCTGTTTACATGTGAATTCTTTATACCTTAATTCTAAATTTACCACAGAGAACTCAGGTTAACAAATGATATGTAGGCGCTCATCATCCCAAAGTTCAACTCTTCCTTTTTTTTCTTCTTTTCTTTCTTTTGAAATCTTACAAACCAATTAAAAATGTCCTGCCTCTTTCTCTTTTTCCTCCCACTTACTGCATACACATACACAATCTTAAAAACCTGGATTTCTCATCTTTAAATTTTTCCTTTGTTTTTAAACTAATGTTTGCATCATTTTCCTGATTATTCACATTTAAAAGCATGTATTCAAATCTACTTTCTCCTCATCTCACACATCCATTTAGTAAACAATGATGAATTAAAATCCAAATATGGCATATATGCAGCCAGCTCATTCCAGTCTCTCTGTTGGTCTCTGAATCAAGACAATTAGCTTGGATCGCCAGGAATAAAATAGAGCACAGCTATAATTATGATGCATGTCACCCCACAAATGCTCCATGATTCTTCATTACAGAAAAAAGAAAGCCATTCTCTGGTTTTTAAATCACACTTTTAAATCAATCAATCGATCATGCTTGTTGCAAAAATTCAAACTGAAAAATATGTAGAAATAGGGATAAAAATTCTTCAGTACTATCACTTTCCTATAATACTGCTCCCATCTTAGTTAATATCTGATAGTAAACAATTAGGACGGCATGATTCCACATCTAGTTTTGAATGTGTGTGTGTGTGTGTGTGTGTGTGTGTAAAATAGTTTGTAACCATATTGAAAACAGATACTGGTATGATGAATTCACAATTTACTTTTTTATAATTAAATTGAATTTCAATTTATGTAGCCATTTTTTCATTAGAAAAGTAGATACAGTGTTTTGAACATAGAAACCTGTAAATTTAATTGAAAAACAATAAATTTGTTTAATTGAATTGTTTATATTTTACCAATATAAGACCAAATAGTAATGTAAAAATAGTTTAATTTGTGAAGTCATAAATAATTAAAAATAATTAAAACACTTTTTCTCTAAGTATCTT
The DNA here is from genome assembly GCF_059928025.1 of Delphinapterus leucas. NCBI lineage: Eukaryota > Metazoa > Chordata > Mammalia > Artiodactyla > Monodontidae > Delphinapterus > Delphinapterus leucas. The sequence continues at coordinate 139,897,274 of NC_143131.1, forward strand.
ATTTACTGATAGAATCAAACATAGAGTTTTAGATTAGTTGCTCAATGAATACTTGAATCATTTAATGTATGATACTTTAGGTGTCATTTTAATTAATTTAAAGGACTTGAGGACATAGCACAATATTTTACATAAAACATATTCTGATATATTTTATCAACAGCATTGGATAAAGTGATCTTTATTGTATACATGGTAAATAAGGAAGAATGACTTTCCTTTTTTTTCTTGTTACCTTTCCTGTTCTGTACTCTGATGCCTGTTATTAAAATTTAAAGATAAATATTTTTCACAACCTCCCTGCGTAGTTCATATACGCAATTAAGATGAAGAATTACTGCCTTTCTATGGTATGCAGTTAACACTACTTAATATTTGTGATTTAAAATGTATTTTTCAGGATGAATTGAAATCTATCCAGAGTTTATAGAGAACTCTTACAACTCAACAAAATTTCACAGATGGATAATAATGTTGACTATCTTTTCATGTGCTTATTGGCCATTTGTATGTCTTTTTTAGAGAAATGTTTATTCAAATTCTTGGCATATTTTTATTTTATTTTTTAACATCTTTACTGGAGTATAATCGCTTTACGTTGGTGTGTGAGTTTCTGCTTTATAACGAAATGAATCAGCTATACATATACATATATCTCCCTATCTCCTCCCTCTTGCGTCTCCCTCCCACCCCCGCTATACCCACCCCCCCATACCCACCCCTCTACTTGTTCACAAAGCACCGAGCTGATCTCCCTGTGCTACGAGGCTGCTTCCCACTAGCTATCTATTTTACGTTTGGTAGTGTATATATGTCCATGCCACTCTCTCACTTCGTCCCAGCTTACCCTTCCCCCACCCCATGTCCTCAAGTCCATTCTCTACATCTGCGTCTTTATTCCTGTCCTGCCCTTAGGTTCTTCATAACCATTTTTTTTTTTTTAGATTCTATATATGTGTGTGTGTGTGTGTGTGTGTGTGTTAGCATACGGTATTTGTTTTTCTCTTTCTGACTTACTTCACTGTGTATGACAGACTCTAGGTCCATCCACCTCACTACAAATAACTCAATTTCGTTTCTTTTCATGGCTGAGTAATATTCCATTGTATATGTGTGCCACGTCTTCTTTATCCATTCATCTGTCGATGGACACTTAGGTTGCTTCCATTGTCCTGGCTATTGTAATACAGCTGCAATGAACATTGTGGTACATGACTCTTTTTGAATTATGGTTTTCTCAGGGTATATGCCCAGTAGTGGGATTGCTGGGTCATATGGTAGTTCTATTTGTAGTTTTTTAAGGAACCTCCATACTGTTCTCCATAGTGGCTGTACCAATTCGCATTCCCACCAACAGTGCAAGAGGGTTCCCTTTTCTCCACACCCTCTCCAGCATTTATTGTTTGTAGATTTTTTGATGATGGCCATTCTGACTGGTGTGAGGTGATACCTCATTGTAGTTTTGATTTGCATTTTTCTAATGGTAAGTGATATTGAGCATTCTTTCATGTGTTTGTTGGCAATCTGTATATCTTCTTTGGAGAAATGTCTATTTAGGTCTTCTGCCCATTTTTGGATTGGGTTGTTTGTTTTTTTTGATATTGAGCTGCATGAGTTGCTTTTATGTTTTGGAGATTTATCCTTTGTCAGTTGCTTCATTTGCAAATACTTTCTCCCATTCTGAGGGTTGTCTTTTGGTCTTGTTTATGGCTTCCTTTGCTATCCAAAAGCTTTTAAGTTTCATTGGGTCCCATTTGTTAATTTTTGTTTTTATTTCCATTTCTCTAAGAGGTGGGTCAAAAAGGATATTGTTGTGATTTATGTCATAGAGTGTTCTTCCTATGTTTTCCTTTAAGAGTTTTATAGTGTCTGGCCTTACATTTAGGTCTTAAATCCATTTTGAGTTTATTTTTGTGTATGGTGTTAGGGAGTGTTCTAATTTCATTCTTTTATATGTAGCTGTCCAGTTTTCCCAGCACCACTTACTGAAGAGGCTGTCTTTTCTCCATTGTATATTCTTGCCTCCTTTATCAAAAATGTGACCATATGTGTGTGCGTTTATCTCTGGGCTTTCTCTCCTGTCCCACTGATGTAAATTTCTGTTTTTGTAACAGTACCATACTGTCTTGATTACTGTAGTTTTCTAGTATAGTCTGAAGTTCAGGCACCTGATTCCTCCAGCTCCGTTTTTCTTTCTCAAGATTGCTTTGGCTATTCAGGGTCTTCTGTGTTTCCATACAAATTGTGAAATTTTTTGTTCTAGTTCTGTGAGGAATGCCATTGGTAGTTTGATAGGGATTGCATTGAATCTTTAGATTGCTTTGGGTAGTATAGTCATTTTCACAATGTTGAGTCTTACAATCCAAGAACATGGTATGTCTCTCCATCTGTTTGTATCATCTTTCATTTCTTTCATCAGTGTCTTATAGTTTTCTGCATACAGGCCTTTTGTCTCCTTAGGTAGGTTTACTCTTAGGTTATTTATTCTTTTTGTTGCAGTGGTAAATGGGAGTGTTTCCTTAGTTTCTCTTTCAGATTTTTCATCGTTAGTGTATAGGAATGCAAGAGATTTCTGTGCATTAATTTTGTATCCTGCTACTTTACCAAATTCATTGATTGGCTCTGGTAGTTTTCTGGTAGCGTCTTTAGGATTCTCTTTGTATAGTATCATGTCATCTGCAAACAGTGACTGTTTGACTTCTTCCTTTCTGATTTGGATTCCTTTTATTTATTTTTCTTCTCTGACTGCTGTGGCTAAAACTTCCAAAACTATGTTGAATAATAGTGGTGAGAATGGGCAACCTTGTCTTGTTCCTGATCTTACAGGAAACGAGTTCAGTTTTTCACCATTGAGAACGATGTTGCCTGTGAGTTTGTCATATATGGCCTTTATTATGTTGAGGTAAGTTCCCTCTATGCCTACTTTCTGGAGGATTTTTTAATCATAAATGGGTGTTGAATTTTGTCAAAAGCTTCTTCTGCATCTATTGAGATGAGTCATGTGGTTTTTCTCCCTCAATTTGTTAATATGGTGTATCACATTGATTGATTTGTGTATATTGAAGTATCCTTGCATTCCTGGGACAAACCCCACTTGATCATGGTGTATGATCCTTTTAATGTGCTGTTGGATTCTGTTTGCTAGTATTTTGTTGAGGATTTTTGTATCTATGTTCATCAGTGATATTGGCCTGTAGTTTTCTTTTTTTGTGACATCTTTGTCTGTTTTTGGTATCAGGGTGATGGTGGTCTCATAGAATGAGTTTGGGAGTGTTCCTCCCTCTGCTGTATTTTGGAAGAGTTTGAGAAGGACAGCTGTTAGCTCTTCTTTAAATGTCTGATAGAATTTGCCTGTGAAGCCATCTGGTCCTGGGCTTTTGTTTGTTGGAAGATTTTTAATCACAGTCTCAATTTCAGTGCTTGTGATTGGTCTGTTTATGTTTTCTGTTTCTGCCTGGTTCAGTCTAAGAAGGTTGTGCTTTTCTAAGAATTTGTCCATTTCTTCAAGTGGTCCATTCTATTGGCATATAGTTGCTTGTAGTAATCTCTCATGATCCTTTGTATTTCTGCCCTGCCAGTTGTTACTTCTCCTTTTTCATTTCTAATTCTATTGATTTGAGTCTTCTCCCTTTTTTTTTGATGAGTCTGGCTAATGGTTTATCAATTTTGTTTGTCTTCTCAGAGAACCAACTTTTAGTTTTATTGATCCTTGCTATTGTTTCCTTCATTTTATTTTTCATTTATTTCTGATCTGATCTTTATGATTTCTTTCCTTACGCTAACTTTTGGGTTATTTTGTTCTTCTGTCTCTCATTGCTTTAGGTGTAGATTAGGATTTTTATTTGAGATGTTTCTTGTTTCTTGAAGTAGGATTGTATTGCTATAAACTTCCCTCTTAGAACTGCTTTTGCTGCAGCCCATAGGTTTTGGGTTGTCATGTTTTCATTGTCTTGCATTTCTTGGTATTTTTTGATTTCCTCTTTGATTTCTTCAGTGATCTCTTGGTTATTAAGTAGTGTACTGTTTAGCCTCCAAGTGTTTGTATTTTTTTTACAGATTTTTTTCCTGTAATTGATACCTAGTCTCATAGCGTTGTGGTCAGAAAAGATACTTGATACGATTTCAGTTTTCTTAAATTTACCAAGGCTTGATTTGTGTTCCAAGATATGACCTATTCTGGAGAATGTTCCATGAGCACTTGAGAAGAAAGTGTATTCTGTTGTTTTGGGATGGAATGTCCTATAAATATCAGTTAAGTCCATCTTGTTTAATGTATCATTCAAAGCTTGTGTTTATTTATTTTCATTTTGGATGATCTGTCCGTTGGTGAAAGTGGGGTGTTAAAGTCCCCTACTATGATTGTGTTACTGTCAATTTCCCCTTTTATGGCTGTTAGTATTTGCCTTATGTATTGAGGTGCTCCTATGTTGGGTGCATAAATATGTACAATTGTTATATCTTCTTCTTTGATTGATCCCTTGATCATTATGTAGTGTCCTTTTTTGTCTCTTGTAATAGCCTTTAGTTTAAAGTGTATTTTTTCTGATATGAGAATTGCTACTCCAGCTTTCTTTTGATTTTCATTTGCATGGAATGTCTTTTTCCATCTCCTCACTTTCAGTTTGTATGTGTCCCTAGGTGTGAAATGGGTCTCTTGTAGACAGCATATATACAGGTCTTGTTTTTGTATCTATTCAGCCAGTCTATATCTTTTGATTGGAACATTTAATCCTTTTTCATTTACGGTAATTATCAATATGCATGTTCCTATTACCATTTTCTTAATTGTTTTTGGTTTGTTATTGTAGGCCTTTTCCTTCTCTTGTGTTTCCTGCCTAGAGAAGTTCCTTTAGCATTTGTTTTATAGCTGGTTTGGTGGTTCTGAATTCTCTTTGCTTTTGCTTGTTTGTAAAGGTTTTAATTTCTCCATCAAATCTGAATGAGATCCTTGTTGGGTAGAGTAATCTTGGTTATAAGTTTCTCTCCTTCATCACTTTAAGTATGTCTTGCCAGTCCCTTCTGGCTTGCAGAGTTTCTGCTGAAAGATCAGTTGTTAACCTTATGAGGATTCCCTTGTGTGTTATTTGGTGTTTTTCCCTTGCTGCTTTTAATATTTTTTCTTTGTATTTAATTATTGATAGTTTGATTAATATGTGTCTTGGTGTGTTTCTCCTTGGATTTGTCCTCTGTGGGACTCTGTGTGCTTCCTGGACTTGATTAACTATTTCTTTTCCCATATTAAGGAAGTTTTCAACTATAATTTCTTCAAATATTTTCTTAGTCCCTTTATTTTTCTCTTCTTCTTCTTGGACCCCTGTAATTCGAATGTTGGTGTATTTAATGTTGTCCCAGAGGTCTCTGCGAGTATCCTGCATTCTTTTCATTCTTTTTTCTTTATTCTGCTCTGCAGTAGTTATTTCCACTATTTTATCTTCCAGGTTACTTATCTGTTCTTCTGCCTCAGTTATTCTGCTATTGATTTCTTCTGGAGAATTTTAAAATTTCATTTATTGTGTTGTTCATCATTGTTTGTTTGCTCTTTAGTTCTTCTACCTCCTTATTAAACATTTCTTATATTTTCTCCATTCTATTTCCAGGGTTTGGGATCATCTTTAGTATCTTTTCTCTGATTTATTTTTCACGTAGGCTGCCTACTTCCTCCTCATTTGTTTGGTCTGGTGGGTTTTTACCTTGCTCCTTCATCTGCTCCTTCATCTGCTCCTTCATCTGCTCCTTCATCTGCTCCTTCATCTGTATTTGTCTGTCTTCTCATTTTGCTCAACTTACTCTGTTTGGGGTCTCCTTTTCACAGGCTGCAGGTTCGTAGTTCCTGTTGTTTTTGGTGTCTGCCCCCAGTGGCCAAGGTTGATTCAGTGGGTTGTGTAGGCTTCCTGGTGAGGAGCACTAGTGCCTGTGTTCTGGTGGCTGTATCTTGTCTTTCTGGTGGGCAGTACTGCATCCGGTGGTGTGTTTTGGGGTGTCTGTGACCTTATTATGATTTTAGGCAGCCTCTCTGCTGATGGGTGGGGTTGTGTTACTGTCTTGCTAGTTGTTTGGCATAGGGTGTCCAGCACTGTAGCTTGCTGGTCGTTGAGTGGAGTTGGGTCTTAGCATTGAGATGAAGATCTCTGGAAGAGCTTTTGTCATTTGCTATTATGTGGAGCCGGGAGGTCCCTGGTGGACCATTGTCCTGAACTTGGCTCTCCCACCTCAGAGGCACAGGCCTGACACCTGGCTGGAGCACTAAGACCCTGTCAGCCACACGACTCTGAAGAAAAGGGAGGGAAAAAAGAAAGAAGGAAAGAAAAAAATAAAGTTATTATATTAAAAAATAAATAACTATTAAAATAAAGAAAAATTATAAAGTAATAAAAAAGTAAAAGAAAAGAATGAAAGAAAAGAGCAACCAAACAAAAAAAACAAAAAAGAAATCCATCAATGATAACAAGCTCTAAAAAGTATACTAAACAAAACAAAACAAAAAAAAACGGACAGACAGAACCCTAGGCCAAGTGGTAAAAGCAAAGCTATACAGACAAAATCACACACTGAAGCATACACATACATACTCACAAAAAAGAGAAAAAGGAAAAAAATATATAGTTGCTCCCAAAGTCCACTGCCTCAATAATAGAATTTGCATGTGAAGCCATGTGGTCCTGGACTTCCTTTAGGGGTTATTCAAAATTACCAGCTCAATCTCTTTTCCTGTTGTAGTCCTTTCAGATTTTTTTTCCTTTCGAGTCAGTTTTGGCACTTTGTATCTTTTTCAGGAATTTGTTCATTTTATTTAGATTATTTAATTTGTTGGCATAGAGTTGATCATGTAATAAATACCTTTATATAATCTATTTAGTTCTGTAAATTTGGTACTAATGTCCTTTCTTTTATTTCTGACTTTAATAAGTTTTCTTTTTATTTATTTCCCTTGTGGTTGATATAGCTAATGGTTTGTAAATGTTCTTGATTTTTTCAGAGACATTTGATTCCATTTATTTTCTCTATTGTTTTTCTATATACATTTTGTTTTATATCTTTTGTAATCATCATTTTCTTCCTTCTGCCTGCTTTTGTTTTAGTTTGCTCTTATTTTTCTAGCCTATTAAGGTGGAATTGATTTGAGATCTTTAATGTAGGGGTTAATATAGGAATCAGTATAGGAATTTACAGCTATAAATTTCCCACTAGGAATTGCTTTAACTTAAACCATTAGTTTTGATATATTGTGTTTTTGTTTTCATTCATCTGAAAATATTTTAGAATTTCACTGATTTATTAACACATTATTTATTTAGTAATGTGTTCTTTAATTTCCACATATTTGTGGATTTCTCAGATTTCTTTCTATTATTGATTTCTAATTTCATTCCATTTTGCCCAGAGAAAATACTTTGAAATATTTTAGTCCTTTAAGTGTATTGAGGTTTGTTTTATAGCCTAGCGTATAATCTGTTATGGAAAATGTTTCATGTGCACTTGAGAAGAATGTATATTTTGTTGTTGCTGGATATAGTGTTCTTAGATGTCTATTAGGTCTACTTGTTTTATAGTGTTTTCAAGTCTTCCATTTCATTCTCATCTTTGATGTAGTTGTCTAATCCATTATTTAAGGTGGGGTATTAAAGTGTCCAACTATTATTATTATTTTTTAAAGATACTTTTTGATGTGGACCATTTTTAAAGTCTTTATTGAATTTGTTAAAGTATTGCTTCTGTTTTATGTTTTTGGTTTTTTGGCTGTGAGGCATGTGGGATCTTAGCTTCCTGACTGGGATCAAACCCACACTCCCTGCATTCGTAGGTGAAGTCTTAACCACTGGACCACTAGGGAAGTCCCCCAACTATTATTGTTGAGTTATATAGATAGTTATATCTCTCTTTAGTTTTGTCAGTTTTTGCTTCATGTATTTAGGGTCTTTGTTATTAGTTTCAGATAATGTTTGTAATTGTTATATCTACATGAAAAAAATCAATTCTGCCAATATATGCCATTTGATGTGAGGTTTTAATTCATTTTTATTTAATGTGATTACTTCTAAGTTATCTACCTCTGCCATTTTGCTACTTTTTGTATATATCTTATGTCTTTTTGCTCCTCTGTTCTTCCTTTTCTCTCTTCTTTTTTTGTTTCATAGTTATTCCTAGTGTACCATTTTAATTTCCTTGTTGTTTTTTTAAACTGTATAATCTGAATTTTTTTATTGGTTGACTTGGAAACTAAAATTAACAACTCAAATTACAACAATCTAGTTCCGATAAATACCAACTTAATTTTAGTAGTACACAAAGGCATTGCTCCTATATAGCAGCATTCTCCTCTTTTGTGTTATTGTCTTATTAATTACATCTTTGTACACTGTATGTCCATCAACACTAATTTATAATTATCTGTTTATGAAGTTATCTTAAATCAGATAAAGAAGAAAAATGTTATAAGCAAAAACTACATTTATGTTGTCTTATAGTTATCTATGTAGTTACATTTACTGTGTGCTTTATTTCTTTATGAAGATTCATGTAGCTCCCTAGTGTCCTTTTATTTCAGCCTAAAGGACTTCCTTTAGCATTTGTTATAGGGCAGGTAACAAAGTCTTTCAGTTTTTGTGTATCTCAGTATGCTATGAATTCTCCTTTACTTTGGAGGAATACTTTTGCCGATGTAGAATACTTTGTTGACATTTTAAAAAATTTCAACACTTTGAATGTGTCATGCTACTGTCTTCTGACCTCAGTGGTTTCTGATGAGAAATCAACTTGTTAAAGTTATTGAGGATCCCTTGTCCATGATAACTTGTTTCTCTCTTGCTGTTTTCAAGATTATCTCTTTTTCTTGGCTTTTACTAGTTTATGATGTGTGTAGGTAAGGATCTCTTTACATTTACTCCACTTGCAATTTGTTGAATTTCTTGTATATCTAGATTATTGTTTATCAGTTTTTGGAAGTTTCCACAATTATTAATTCAAATAATTTTTTCTATCCCTTTTTCTCTCTTTTTTTTTTCCTTCTGAGACTTTATTCATGCATATCTTGGACTGCTTGATGGTGTTCCACAGACCTTTTATTGTCTTTATTTTTATTTTTCTTCATTCATTCTTTTTTCTGTTTCTCAGACTGGATAATCTCAATTGATCTATCTTCAGGTTCATTGATCCTTTCTTCTCCCTGCTTAAATATGCTATTGAACCCCTGTAGTGAATTTTTCAGTTCAGTTACTGTGCTTTGCAGCTCCACAATTTCTATTTATTTCCTTTTTATAGTATCTGCCTCTTTATTTATATTCTATTTTTGGTGAGACATCATTCTTCTGGTTTACTTTAGTTTTTATCAATGGCTTCTTTTAGCAGCTTCAACACATTAAGGCAGTCTACTTAAAGTGTTCATCTAGTAAGTATAATGCCTAAGTCTCCACCTGGACAATTTCTGTTAATTTATTTTTTCCTTTGAATGGGCCATACATTCTTTTTTCTTTGCATTCCTCTTAACTTTTTTTAAAGAAAACTGGAAAATTTGAATATTATGATGTGTTAACTCTAGAAATCAGTTTCTGCTACCTCACTGGGTTTGTTGTTATTGCTTTTTGCTTGTTTAATGATGTCCTTCAGGTAATTTTGTAAAGTCTTTGTTTTCTGTTGTGTGCAGCCACTGTAGTTTTTTCTCAGTTAGCTAAATAGTCAGGTAATAAATGGGAAGAGATTTCCTTAAATGCCTGGTTCTGATGAGTCTCCCATCCTATGTGAAGAATCTCTCTGATTATGTTGGAGCATGCTGTTAGTGTTCAGGAAGACAGTTTAAAACTTTGCCTTTTTCTTCCATTCCTACTTGTGCATAGCCTCAAATACAGGTGAAGATGAGAGTTTAGCACCTGATCTTTCTTGGGTATATAGACTATCCTACTCATGCTTCCATACCTCTCTGCATGCATAAGGCCATCTAGATTCACAAGAATATGTTAGAGGTTTTAAACTTCCCCAGTAGACATCTTGATTCTCCCGCTTTTTCTTTTTAAATGTTTTTGATAAACATTTCTTTCTTTATTTCTTTTTTTCCTTATCTCTCTTTTTTTGTTGCCCCAACTCTTTTAGTTTTCTGAGACATCTGTAATGTTAAACACTTGTTATTGATTGTTTTTACAAATGCCCCCAGGAAAAGGCTATTTACACTGGGTGATCTCTCAGACCAAATAAACACAAGTATTGTGAGTGAAGCTGTCCAGGGAATTTCCAGACAAGTCAAATATGACAAATCATTGAGATCAGGGCATTGGTGACTCTCCAACCATGTTCAGTCCCCTCCTGTGGTTCCTCAGCTCTTCGAATCTACCAGCGTGGAGAGAGGGATGGGAATAGGGCAAGTTAAAATGCCACAAAGGTCACTGTTCTTGCCTGGATTCAGTTGGGCTTTTGATTAAGCACTAGATTTTTGAAGGTCTTTAGTTAGCTTCATGAGTTCTGAAAAATTTGATCTTGACAATTATATTACTGTCCTCATTGCATTAATGGATAAGATTTTTTAGTTTCTTATTCCATCATTCCTGCTAAAATCCAGTATACTATAATGTAATGTCCTCTTAGAGTAAATGTTGATAATTTCCTCAATAATTAAGTAACCACTGAAACAGTAATTTTTTTTTTTACTTTGTCAGAAATATTGAAATTAATTTGGAGAAAGTGAAGCTCAATTACAGGAATCTTTCTAGTTTCCCTTAGATGGAAAAAAAATTGAACATTAAAAATTATCTCTTATCATACTATTCATTCCCACATTGGATTCTGACATATATAAAGAAAGTGTAAAATAAGTCATTAAAGGTACTATGTGTTTTATTTTTATTTTCCTGTATCTTCAGTAGAATAGATACCTTAGTCTTCCTTCAGCTGTGCAGAGTAATTTCAGTTAGTAAACGTGAGAAAATATATTTGCATTCTACAATGTATAATTGATGACAATGACACCAACATAATGTAATGTTTTTACTGATGGCATAATAGAACATTACTATATGACAGCATCATTAAACAGCAAAGCATCTTCCATAAAATTAAACATAATTTTGTTTATACCAAGATACAGAATATAAAAGTTACATTTTAAATTAGAAGTTTAACATAGCCTTAGGGATGAATTTGAAATATACTGTTGCTTATTTCAATACTTGTAGAGAAAAGCAGCATATTATATCTCTCAAAATTTATCTTCATTGTAACCAGTATATAATCATGTTAAATAATGTGTTTTAACACTATAATAATAAAAATAAAAGTATTCATCATTTAGTACAGTAGAAACCGTTTTAGAACTAAAACAAAAGTTCTCTTCCAAAGCAAATAGATCCTCTAAACTAGAATGAAGTTCCAAGCCCAGTTACCTTGGTTTCATAGATATGAAACATTTATATTTTAATTTTGTCTTTATCTGTGATTGAAACTCTTTGGTTTTAAGGGAGTTTATTTTTGTACCTGTTGTTATCAGTATCAAACCAATCTGCTATGACACATTTTTAACTTCAGATTGTACACAGAATTATTCTTACATTTTCTTTTCTTTTCAATATTATATTGAATATAATATTTATACTATATTATATCACGCATGAAAAGACAATGCAAGGATCATTCTAACCATAATGATAACATTCTCAGTATAATATACACACACACACACACACACACACAGACACATAATCTTAATATATCTGTTTACCGTAATACTTCTTGGTGTGTCATTTAGAGCTCTTGCCTTGGTTGCAAGAATAGAAATCAACTTTACCTTATCTAAAATTATTGAAATTGTATCTGGAAGATCAGTGACTTGATAAGAGTCAGGAGTCTGGGGGAAACAAATGAACAGAAACAGGCAGATCTGGAAAGCTGAAAGGCTGGGAGCTAGAAAAAGAATAATGTTCTCATGAAGTTAGGAAGGAAGGAAGGCCGACAGGTAGATAGGAAGGAAAAAAAGAAGGACATTTATAACTGTGAATTTCTCTTATAAAGGAGTAACTTCAACTTGATTTTCAGAGCTTCTCTCCTGTCTGCTGTTTTTAAAAAAATCCTTATGCCAAAGGGGCATATTTTGGGGTGACAATTCTGTTCTGTTTCACCTGAAAGGATTTCAGTATAGAAAATCAGATATAAGTTACTCACATGGTTTTAGAAAAATCATTTTTCTATTAAACTACTGCTGTGAAATTACTGTTATCTTGTAGTAGCACTTAGAAAATTTTATATTGGAATAGACCATTTGATTTTCTTTTAACTCTCTATTGAAAATCTTTGAATCTAGTTTAGAAACCCATTTCCCAAGTGAAATTTTAGTAGAATTTTAAAAGGATTCTGTTGTTTCTTCTAGTTGTGTGTTCCTTTTTTTTTTTTAAACTTTGACATCCACTTAAAATTAATTTATTCAACAGATACCTACTAAAGAAACTTACCATGTATCAAGCAATGGCATAGGAATAGAATCTGATAAACACCTGGTACCAAGGGACCATTGTAAGAAAAAATTCATCATACTGTCTCCATACAAAAGTATTTAAAGTTCTCATGATGGAATTTTATTATCAAAATTAGGGTACTTTATTGGAGAGAGAGTTGAAGACTTTGTTTTCTCTTAGGTCCCTAAGCCTTCTTTTGGCAGTACTACTACCAACCCATTTCAGAGTTGTCTTCATAGTTTGTGACATAGTTACATGTTGAGGAATCTTTGTATGCCTGATGAAAAGCACCTACCTTGTGGAAGTTTTGTTTCCTGAAAGCAGCCACTCAGTAAAATACAAAACACATTTACATATCCAATAAAGAATTTTGAAGTTGTGGAACATGAAATAATTTCCATGAGAAGAGACTTGATCTATAAAATTTGGTATATTTATGTGATGAAGTCTCAAAATAACATGTTAAATTGAAAATGCAAGCTACAAGATGTTTCATAAGACTATAAAAATGTAACAATAATATATCAATGTGTGTGTGTTTGTAAAATGTAAAATAAATGAAAAGTATGCACAGCAAATTCATGATTTGTGGTTAGCAGAAAAGGTTACTTTTAATAAAATTGTGATTAAGAGTGAAATGAATTTATAACTTTTCTGTAAAGTTTTACTCCTTTTATTAAGTGTAAAACAGTATTATAACCTAATGGCAATTTTTACTTATTATTATATGTTACTTTGTGTTTTTAACTTCTTTCAAAATAAAAATTAGAACTTGTTTGAGCTCATGTTAAATATTTTACGCTCTACCTTGAAAAATCAGATTAAGTATTTTTAATATCTAAAATTTTAGTCTAAAATTATTTCAGAATGCTTTGCATATAGGAGATATATGTTATAAACATAAGGAATTACAATGGTAAGTTTTCTAACTTGAGTAACTCTTTTAACAAGTAGTAATTCCACCTAAGGGATAACTTGGAATATAGTGTATTACATTTAGTTTCCTTTTTAATTACACTTTTAGAGAAAGACACATAGTTTAGAGCATATGTTTTGCCATTAAGGCACTGGAGAGAAAATTGCTATGTGTGGCAAACATTTAATTATATGACTTTTCATAAAGTTTTGGTTATCTGTTGATTCTTTGAATAAATAAAATAAATGAGCTAAGAACCTGTGAGTACCTGTGTCTCAGCTCAGTGCAGAGAAAAGTGCCTGATCTCAAATTGTTCAGCTACCAACTCTGCCAGTGACTAACAGAATGAGAGAAGTTACATAACTACAAATGTAGTTATTATATACACTGAGGATTTTGAATTTATTAAGAGACATCATGTTATTTGAAACCAGATAGATAAAAACTAATTACAGGACTGTGATAATATAAATTATTACTAAGTTAGGCTTTAAAAAATATTATTTAGTGAGAAAGAACAGAAAAGTCTTATTTTCAAATTATGTTTCAAACTGTATACTTCATCCATAACAATAGTTCAGACTCTAGGACTTTCTCTTCCAGTAAAGATGAATTAGCTAGTTCATACCAACCCACTCACTGAAGATACTAAAATGCCAGAAGAAATTTAAAAAAAAGTCTTGTTAAAAATGCCAAATACACATACACAAATACATATATACACATAAATGTACGTTTATATATATATGTATTGAATATATGTATGTGTATATGTTACACATATATTTAACTCAGGTTCAGCCACTCACTGCTGGAAAGCCAATACTAAAGAGGCAAGCATTGGTAGAAAGGAAAAGCAGCTTTTATCAGGTGGCCAGCAATCTGGGGTGAGGGTGGACGTGTGTCCCAAAACCCAACCCTGAGGATTCTCCTCAGCCATGACAGTTTCATTGAGGCAGGAGGTTAGGTTATCCATCATTTTCCATTGCATGCAGACTGGCTGATTCCTCATGATCTTTCTTCATTTGTTACCTTACCTGTGTGGTCTGCCTGCAGGATTGCTAAGGGAGCTGCTGGGAGTAGAGAGGTAGTCATTTTTTAACTACTTAATTCTTCATTTCTACTTCTTTTAATCTAGGGAAAGAATCAACCGGTTAGGCAAGGTGTTATGTGCATTTAGTAGAGCATAAATCAGGAGTGACGTTAAATTACCTAGTGATCTCATCCCTATAATTAGGTTCTTCTAGGGTTAGAGGGGAACAGGAATGTGCAAACAGGAAAGGGGAAAAGAACTGATTACAGATCCTCACTGATGACATAGGACACTGTATTCTTAGAGTGGAAGATATTGACATGGGTGTGTAGCATCTCTTTGCTGACAGTTTCAGATGCCTGCTTACATGTATGGGCAGAGCAAGCTTCAGTTATTTTGATGCCCACAAAGATACAGATTATTATGAGCAATAGTGTTAATCCCATTCTCCTGAGGCCAGTTCTTGGAATTGTGCTAGCCATAGATTCAGTACTGGTCGAGATGGAGCAGCTTATGTCATACCACAGTCTGGTCATCATACAGTAAGTTTATTGCCTCTGGTGGCAGTTATAGTATCTGTAAAACAACTCAGAGATGTGTACCAGACACTGAAAGAGTCTGTGACTCTGTTGTCCTAATCACTAACTGCTTGAGCCTGCTCTTTTGTAACTCAGGGAGACTTGGGAGACTTCAGCTTTTCTAGAAACAACAGGCAGAGGGCATGGAGGGGCCTTTGTACGGTGAAGGGGGTGTGTATATATATTTGTGTATATATATGTATAAAGGAGTGAAGATCTTGAAAATTTCCTGGAGGCATTTGTCAATCTGTATGAGGTGGCTAAGAAGCTGAGCTGTGCTTTTGGAAAACTTACAGGCATAGGTGGACCAAAGTGAGAAATCAGAATCAGTTTGCATTAGTATTGCAAAGGGCTGTACCCTAAAAGAAAGAGTGTTTTCAGAATTGCCTGTAGTTGAAAGGACTGCATCCCAGCTTCATGCCATTTTGGTACTTTGGATCATCTCAAACTGTTAACAGAGATTAAAAGAATTCCAGATTTCTGATTCTCCTAAGTTGCTGGGAAAAGCAAGCAAACAAAACCAAGGAAAAGAATCATCTTTGATTAAAGGTAACATCATTCTTGACCTTAAAATATTTCTGCAAATGACTTTTTAAATATCCAGCACACCATCACAGATAAGAAAGAACAGGAAGATTCAAGACATTATGGGCTAGAGCAAAGCTATTGTTATTCTTTGGATTACCCCTCAAAGAAAAGAATGAGAGTATGTAACTCCTAAACTACCAGAGGGAAATATTTTCTTCTTCTTTTTTAAATCAATACAAAATAAGGCACAAGGTGAAAGGAAAAAGAAACAGAACAGGTAGGGCAAATAGAAAGCATAAAATGTATTAAAAATGATAAATGATGTAATTTATATGTGGAATCTAAAATAGCCGAACTCATAGAAACAGAGACTATAATTGTGGTTACCAGGAGGTGGGGAGTGGGGGTGGGGGAATATGGGGAAATGTTTGACGAGTACAAACTTCCAGGTATAAGATGAATAAGTTCTGGGGATCTAGTGTACAGCATGGTGATTATAATTAATAATAATGTATTATATACTTGAAAGTTGCTATGAAAAATCTTATTCTCATCACATAAAGAAATGGTAATAATGTGACCTAATGGAAGTGTTAAACTGGTAATTATTTTGGAATATATAAATGTATCAGATTATCACACTGTTCACCTTAAACGTCTACAATGTTATATGTCAAGTTATATCTCAGTAAAGCTTCAAAAACAAAGGAAATATCACCTTTAAATATAAATTAAACAAAAAATTCATAATTACATTAATTTTTTTTTACTTTATATTGAAGTATAGTTGATTAACAATGTTGTGTTAGTTTCGGGTATACAGCAGAGTGATTCAGTTGTACATATACATGTATGTATTCTTTTTCAAATTCTTTTCCCATTTAGGTTATTACAGAATATTGAGCAGGTTTTCCTGTGCTATACAGTGGGTCCTTTTTGGTTATCTGTTTTGAATATAGCAGTGTGTACATGTTAATTCCAAACTCCCAAACTATCCCTCGTTCTTACCCTTCACCCCTGGTATACATAAGTTCATTCTCTGTTAGTCTCTTTCTGTTTTGTAAATAAGTTCATTTGTATCATTTTTTTTGACTCCGCCTATAAGTGATAACATGGTATTTGTCTTTCTCTGTCTGACTTACTTCACTTAGTATGATAGTCTACAGGTCCATCCCTGCTGTTGTAAATGGCATTATTTCATTCTTTTTTTAATGGCTGAGTAATATTCCATTGCATACATGTACCATATCTTCTTTATCCATTCATCTGTTGATGGAAATTTAGGTTGCTTCCATGTCTTGGCTGTTGTAAACAGTGCTGCAGTGAACACTGGGGTGCGTGTATCCTTTCAAATCATGTTTTTCTCTGGATGTATGCCCAGGAGTGGGATTGCTGGATCATATGGTAGCTCCGTTTTTAGCTTCTTAAGGAACCTCCATACTGTTCTGCATAGTGGCTGTACCAATTTACATTCCCACCAACAGTGTAGAAGGGTTCCCTTTTCTCCACACCCTCTCCAGAATTTATTGTGTACATCTTCATGATGGCCATTCTGACTGGTGTGAGGTGCTATCTCATTGTAGTTTTGATTTTCATTTATCTAATAATTACCAGTGTTGAGCATCTTTTCATGTGCCTCTTGGCCATCTGTATGTCCTCTTTGGAGAAATGTCTATTTAGGTCTTTTGCCCGTTTTTTGATCGGGTTGTTTGTTTTTTTGATATTGAGCTGCATGAGCTGTTTGTAAATTTTGGAGATTAATCCCTTGTTGGTTGCATCATTTACAAATATTTTCTCCCATTCTATGGGTTGTCTTTTCATTTTGTTTATGGTTTCCTTTGCTATGCAAAAACTTTTGAGTTTCATTAGGTCCCGTTTGTGGGGTTTTTTGGTTGTTTGTTTGTTTGTTTTTATTTCCATTACTCTAGGAGACGGCTTGAAAAAGATATTGCTGCGATTTATGTCAAAGTGTGTTCTGCCTATATTTTCCTCTAAGAATTTTATATTATAGTATCTTGTCTTACATTTAGGTCTTTAATCCACTTTGAGTTTATTTTTTTGTATGGTGTTAAAGAATGTTCCAATTTCATTTTTTTAATATGTAACTGTCCAGTTTTCCCAGCACCGTTTATTGATGAAACTGTCTTTTCTCCATTGAATAGTCTTGTGTCCTTTATCGTAGATGAATTGAACATAAGTTCATGGTTTTATTTCTGGGCTTTCTATCCTGTTCCATTGATCTATATTTCTGTTTTTGTGCCACTACCACACTGTTTTGATAACTGTAGCTTTGTAGTATAGTCTGAAGTCAGGGAGCTGATTCCTCCAGCTCCATTTTTCTTTCTCAAGATTGCTTTGGCTATCCAGGGTCTTTTGTGTCTCCATACAAATTTTAAGATTTTTTTGTTTTAGCTCTGTGAAAAATGCCATTGGTAATTTGATAGGGATTGCAATGAATCTGTAGATTGCCTTGGTTAGTATAGTCATTTTGACAATATTGATTCTTCCAATCCAAGAACATCTTTTTCTCTGTTTGTGTCATTTTCAGTTTCTTTCATCAGCATCTTATAGTTTTCAGAGTACAGGTATTTTGCGTCCTTAGGTAGTGTATTCCTAGGTATTTTATTCTTTTTGTTGCAGTGCTAAATAGGATTGTTTCTTGAATTTCTCATTCTCATCTTTAATTGTTAGTGTATTGAAATGAAATAGATTTCTGTATATTAATTTTGTATCTTGCAACTTTACCAAATTCATTGAGCTTTATTTTTTTTCTGGTAGCATCTTCAGGATTTTCTGTGTATAGTATCATGTCATCTGCAAATAGTGACAGTTTTACTTCTTCTTTTCCAATTTTCATTCCTTTTATTTCTTTTTCTTCTCTGATTGCCATGGCTAGGAATTCCAGAACTATGTTGAATAATAGTGGCAAGAGTGGACATCCTTGTCTTGTTCCTGATCTTTGAGGAAATGCTTTTAGCTTTTCACCACTGCGTATGATGTTAGCTGTGGGTTTGTTACATATGACCTTTATTATGTTGAAGTGTGTTGCCTCTGTGCCCACTTTCTGGACAGTTTTTATCATACATGGGTGTTGAATTTTGTCAAAAGCTTTTTTTATCTATTGAGATGATCATATGGTCAAACGGAATAATGGAAGAAATGTTTCCATTTGAAACAAAGATAGTCAAACTGAACAAATACCAAAATCCATTTTTTCCTTTTTTAAATGTATCATAAGAGACACATCTATAACAAAAAAAATAATATAGGAAGTTTGAAAATAAAAGAATTGAAATGGCATGTAATTACAACATTAAACAAAAGAGAGCTGATATTAATATCAGGAAATGTGGGCTTTAAGGCAATAATCATTATAGAGATAAAGGAGATTATCCCAGTATATCAAAAGGGTCAAAGGCTAATTCATGAGGAAGACATAACAGTTCTTAATTTATAGGCAGCTATAACATGGCCTCAAAGCATATGAAGTGAATATTGACAGAACTAACAGAGGAAACAGAAAAATCCATAATCCTAGTAGATGTTAACAAATGTTGTTTAAAAGTGTGTTAGTAATAGAAAACAGAGACAACATTTAAATAAGTGTATAGAATATTTGACTCGCAAATCAACAGAATTGTTCTAATAAACTAGTTATTATACTACCCAGCAACTGCAGAATATATGTCATTCCAAGTACACACAAAATAATTACAAAATAAACACATTATATACTAGACATAAGTCTCAAGAAATTTCAGAGGACTGAAATCAGATATGATCGTTATCTGAACATGGTCCTATTATACTAGAAATCAAAAACAAAAATAAAATGATAAAATTCTGGTACATTTGGAATTTTTAAATTTTTGACTAAATACCTATGGGAAAAAAAGTAGCACAAAATTGGAAATTAGAAAATATTTAAAACTGGATTTTAGTGAAACACTACTTATCAGAAATTGTGGTGTATAATTAAGGTTCTGCTTAGGGGAAATTAATAGTCTTAGGCATATTTTTTAAGAGGCTGAATATCACTAATCTGTGTAACCATTTTAAGAGGCTAGAATCCAAGTAATATAAAGCCAATGAAAAATAAAAGGATAGAAATAATAAAGGTATGAGTAGAAATTAGTAGAATGAATAAAACTATAGTAATTAAGAAAAATCTATAAAAGTGTGTATATATGTATATATGTCTGTGTGTGTGTATATATTTAAAGAAAAATGCACAACATGAAAGTTGTGAGTTTAAGGTTTATTCAGCGTCTTACTGAAGACTATAGCCTGGGAGACAGCCACTCAGTAGCTTTGAGTAAACTGCTCCGAAGAGGTAGGGGAGGAGCTAGTATGTATATGAATTTTTTTGGCTAGGAAATAATATATGTAATCAAGCATACATCTTGGTAAAAGATTGCTTATCACAAGGAACAGATATTTGAAGTTAATGATGTTAGTGCTTTTCTATGTATGGGAAGGTGCAAGAATCTGGGGTAATTGAAAGTCTTCCTGAGATATACATCTGACTCTAGAGGCCTATTTATTCAAAGCACAGATTGCCTCATCGTTGTTTTTTGTTTTTTTTTTTTCCATTCTGAATTTCTTTCAGGATGCACTGTTGATGGGCAAATTCAGTGAGTTGCAACTTAACCCTAGTATAACTGGGTGATGAGTGATGTTCTTTGTTCTTCATATGTTCATATATCACACATATGTATGCAATAGAAAGAAAAAAATGCCCAAGTATTTTTAATAGATATGATAACTCCTTGGTATGAGTAAAGAAAACAAAGGAGAAAAGACAAGAATATCTATTACCAGGAATGAAAACAGAATTACTATATATCCACTTACAGTAAATATTATAAATATAAAAGAAAGTTATAAACTTTATGCCAAGAATGAAAATTTGAACAAAATGGAATTTATAGTAATGTACATCAAAATTGTTACAAAAAGAAATGGATAACCTGAATATTGTATACTTATTAAAGAAATCAAATCAGTAATTAAAAATGTTCATTATTTTCCAAGTCCAGTTGCCTTCACTAGCAGTTTCTAACAAATATGCATGAAATTTAAAAAATACTGATATTTCACAAACTACTCCAAAGAACAGAAACAAAACAGTGATATTTGTTTCTGCATTTTTTCAGACTGACCGAACTTGGACATTAAAATGCATCATGGAGTGGTTAAGAAAGGACTGTTGTTAGGTAATCTTAGTCATAGTCACAAATTTTAAAATATTAAGCAAAATTGAGAAAGTCATATCTATAAACAAACAAAAACATGCTCATTTGGGGCTTATTTCAGAGATTCACAGTTCATTTAGCATTTGGAAAATCAGTAAGTATAATTTGCCACATTACACAAAAGAGAAGAAAACTCACGTTATCTGAATAAGAAAAAAAATGATTAAATTTAGAATCTATTTGCAACAAAAGAAAAAAAAATCAGCAAAGTAGGAAAAGAAAGGAACTTTCTTAATCTTTTAAAAATAACAAAAATACCTAATCACCTCACACCGGCCAGAATGGCCATTATCAAAAATTCTACAAACAATAAATGCTGGAAAGGGTGTGGAGAGAAAGAAACCCTTTTGCACTGTTGGTGGGAATGTAAATTGATACAGCCACTATGGAGAACAGTATGGAGGTTCCTTAAAAACTAAAAATAGAACTATCATATGACCCAGGAATCTCACTACTGGGCATATACCCAGAGAAAACCATAATTCAAAAAGACACATGCACTCCAGTGTTTACTGCAGCACTATTTACAATAGCCAGGACATGGAAGCAACCTAAATGTCCATCAACAGATGAATGGATAAAGAAGATGTGGTACATATATACAATGGAACATTACTCAGCCATAAAAAGGAATGAAATTGGGTCATTTGTAGAGATGTGGATGGATCTAGAGTCATACAGACTGAAGTATGTCAGAAAGAGAAAAACATCATATATTAAGGCATATATGTGGAATCTAGAAAAATGGTATAGGTGATCTTATTGGCAAAGCAGAAATAGAGACACAGACGTAGAATACAAACATATGGTCACCAAGGTGGGAAGCGGGGGGTGTAGGATGAATTGGGAGGTGGGGATTGACATATATACACTAATGATACTATGTATAAAATAGATAACTAATGAGAACCTTTTATATAGCACAGGGAACTCTACTCACTGCTCTGTGGTGACGTAAATGGGAAGGAAATCCAAAGAAGAGGGGATATACATATACATATAGCTGATTCACTTTGCTGTACAGTAGAAACTAACACAACACTGTAAAGCAACTGTACTCCAATAAAAAAAATAACCTAGTAAAACTCCACTGAAGACACCATAGTTAATATTGGTTTTACCAAAAAGTTCGTTCAGGTTTTTCCATAAGATAATACAGAAAAACGTTAACAAGCTTACCCGAACGAACTTTTTGGCCAACACAACGTTTACTCTTAGAAACATTAAAAACTTTCCCTTCAAGAACAGGCTCAAGAGGTGGGTTCTCAGTATCACCAATGCAGTTTAATTTTGTTCTGGAAGTCTTAGAGCAATCAGGCAAGAAAAAGGCATAAAATTTAAAGGGACTAAAGAGAATATGCCACCTTTTATTTAAGTGGGTGATATGAATGTGTATTAGGAAGTTGGAAAATCTGCAAGCATGTTATTAAAATTAATAAAATACTTTAGCAAAATTTCTGACCAAAAGATTATATGTTATATACATAGCATACCCTATTGTAGGGAAAATTAATGAATTACAGCTCCATGCAACATAGAAATGAATCTTAAAAAACTATAGAGTTCAAAACAAAGATAAATAATGTTTTAAGTGTGCATACCCAGCAAGTAAAACTATAAAAGGGGAAGTAAGAAAATAAAATTGAAAGCAGAATAAAAAGATTTCACAGTTGGGAAGACGTAGAATAGGGAAGGCAAGGCACTTCTGGACTGCAGGCATCTTTGCTGTGAAAATTACAGCAATAATGTGTTAAGCTAATCATTTGCATTTTATAAACTTTCTTTTATTGTGTTATCTTACAAAATAAAGTTTAAAAAATAACTTGAACTTTGGGAAAGTTTGGAAAGGTAGTAATACGTAGGTGGACAGAGTCAGCTCCATTTCACAAAGAATGCTTGATATATTAGCAGTATAAAAGGTATTTTACTGAAAGTTGTCTTCTCTTAATTAAAAAAAAAGTATATATATATATATATATATATATATATATGCTCTTCTGCTCTTAGACCAAATACCAAAGGGATAAGGAATGTTCAAAGATTATTACTTTGATTTGAGATTTTATGCCTCATAGTTAGAATTTTTTTTTTGAACAAACATGTTTGCACCTTCTGGAAACAGAGCATGAGTTTAATTTGTGTCATCTGGGGAAGAGAAAGAAACTGAAATATGATTTAAACTTAATTATATATATTTGCATGATTTCGTTAATAAGTTTTAAGAAACTGTATTGTCTTTCAAAGTTAATGTTTACCACTAAATTATGTTTTGGTTTTAAAAATGAATACATTGAAAATAAAATGTACCTAATTTTCTAAAAGGGTATTTCTATTAAATTAAAAAAAAATGAATTTATAAAACAGTGGTCACAGTGACACTTATTGGTACTCCACTTTACAATATGTTTTCATCTCCCAAACCATCATAAAAATAGATTAGTGTAACATTAATAAAATTACTTTTTTCTTTGGTGGAAAACAGCAGGTACAGTTTTAGTTTTGCCTGAACTTACGAAGTTTGTATACTATGACTATACAGTAGCTACACAAGTCATTTGTCTGTATTTAAAGAAGGATCAATATCCAATTCTTAGATGAAATCATCTTTTTATGAAGAGAATGTCAAACCTAGTTAACTTGATCTATTATAGTTTATCAAAAATATAATGGATGGCAGTATCAAACTGTTTTATGATTACCACTCACAGATGGCTAAAGTTTCATAAAAGGATCATTTATGGCATAGTACAGACTTTAGTTATTTGAGGAGAAGTGAACAGATCTATTGGAATTCATTACATTGCCATAACCCACAAAAATAATATAGGGAGTTTTCTAAAATCTAAGTTCCCTCACAGAATATTATTTCCTCCCTTTAGAAGTCATTTGGTAATAATTATTTTGAATCATACATGTTAGCTACCATAGGAAAGGCATCAAATAAAAGAGATTTCTATAGTAATTTGCTTATAATGTTCTGAAAATCAAAACAGATTTCATTTATGGCACCTAATATTTTAACGTGTTTAAGAATCATGTTGATGGCTTTTTTGTCTATTCCTATCACCATCCACAACTCCCTTCTCTTGAAAATTAGGCTGTCACAACACACAGAATGTTCCAGTGGCTGGCACTGGTACAAAATAGCTACATTCCAGATTAAGAGAGGACTATTATATAATTAGAATTTGATATGCAGAGGTCATTTTGGAATTCTAAATTAAGAGCAAAATGTATTTAATGTAAAAAATATATTGTTGGCAATACTATGCAGTGAGGGTTTGCCAGATCACCATGGACACAACTTAATATTTTCCTATGAATCAAGCAGGTCTACTGTTCTATTCACATATAATTCGTACATATTCACCTGGTCTAATACATTTCTAGAACACAAATTTTGATTTCTAAGTAATAGCTCTTAGGAGTTGCATGCTTCATTATTTGAATTGTATTTAATTGACAAAACAACAACGCTTGCAAATAAAACTAAGAGAAAATATGAATTTTTATTATGGTCACCAAATTAGATGAATGTCTGTGAGGGAAAGGCTTACATAATTTAAGCATAGAATAAAGTTATATTTTTCAAGCTAACTATGTACCTTAGGGATATGATATCAACAAAAATGAATTTACTCTAGATTGCTGCCTAATTATATGCCTTCTAGGAATTAAAAAATCCAAATTTTTGTCTTTATGATATATTAATCTAGGTGATTGTCACTAATTCCCCAAATATTTATTGAGTATATTTTATAGTTCAGGTGATTTTCTAGGCGTTGGAGATAAAATTGTGAAGAAGTCAGAGCAGTAGCTTCTTTTCAGAGTTTATATTTCGATGGAGAGAGAAAAAAATAAATAAAAGAAATAAGATCACTTCAGGTAGTAATGAGCTCTGTGATAAGATAAAATTATGTGCAGTGACAGTGCCTGCAGGTATACTTATTTAGATATTGTAGTTAATAAAGTCCTCTTTCAGATGTGACAATTACATGAGCTGAACCCTGTACTAGAAATTGGCTATATCAAGGTCTAGAGAATGAACTTTCCAGGCAGAGTGAACAGTGGTGGCAAGACCCCTAAAGTAAGACTAAGCCCAGCAGTTATGAGAACATATTATAAGTCCAGTGTTGTTGAATCCTAAAAAAGCAAGGGGAAGAATGATAGGATATATACTGAATAAGTAGACAAGGACCAGTTTAGTAAGGGCCTTTTTGTGACATGGTAATAAGTTTGAATTATAGTTTCTATATAATGGGAAGGGAATATGATTATGATCTGAGTGACATTGAAAATGCATTTCAGTTTTGTATGGAGAATGAATTGCAGACACCAGTTACGGGTTATTACTCTGGTTTAAGCCAAATGTGTTTGCAATAGCTACAAATACGGCAATTGTTTAAAATTATCTTTGCCAGGGGCTGTTTATCTGGGGGGAAAAATCTCAGGAGACAAATTGATTTGAATTTTATTTTACTTTTTTAGTTTCAAATGGTTTGAATGATATGTTTATGTCCTATACAGTCTTTTGATAATACTTTTCAGTGTGATATAATAAAGTAAAAAATAAAGCAACGATATATATATATATACATTTTGCCAACATTTTTATGAGATATGGTAGTTTATATAGTATAAGCTTCTTGTAGGATAAACTAAAGGGTTTTATGTTGGAATTCTTTTAGAAAGAATAACAGGGTCATTAAAGGAAATAAATCCAAAAATATTTCAATGCTTTGTTTTACTCAAATTATTATCTATTGATCCTTCTCTTAGATATGAAAAATTACTAATTTTTCTAACCCTTACTGAAAGCGCCTTCAACTCTGTAATTGATGAGGTTGAGTTCCTCACACTTGTTTGAAGAAACATTGTTGGAAAAAATATTGATCAACATGCTTCAAAAAGAGGGTCCCATGCCCACCTAGGTTGAATCAGTTGAGCCTTTAATGTGGTAACCTACATGATTGTATCTTTTTAAAAGAAAGAATGCAAGCAGAATTTCTCATACATATTTGCATATGGGACAGTTTTTGCTTTGAGCAGTGCTACTCAACTCTGTCCCGCAGAACACCATTTGAGAAGGCCAAATAATTTAAATAACTAATTTAGGCACAACTCTCTTGATGAGCACTGAGCTTCTATTATTCTTAGATTTACACAGGTATTGTGTGGTTCTTATTAGCCTGGACAGGATAAATATATCATTCGTGTATATAAGTATATGTATACACACATACACACATATATATATGTATATAAATCACTCAGGTGTATATATGGAGATCTATATACATATATTTCTCTACAGGTGGCTTTAGATGCATACTATTTATAGTTGCTTAAAGAACATACTTCCTGTTTTTATGCAGTAGGAAACACAAACTACACATTTTCACTATTCTATAGTAAGCATCCTATCACCATGCTTCTGTTAATTCTTCTCAGTCTAAATTGTGAGAACTGGTATGGTAAATAAATAATCAAAATGCCCCTGTATGGACCTTCCCTGCATGTGGTTAGCATAATGACTATTTCATAGCTTCCTTGATTATCTGGGTACTGTGTAGCTTTTCCCAGTGGGCTGCTGGGATTGACGAATACTGGTTCAGAAGAGTGTAGGTTCAGTCTTGCTTCACAATAGGTGGTTGGTTAAGGCCACCTTTCTGTTCTTAGGGAGACCATGATTATTTTTAATAACAATTCTTTACTGTTTAATGTGCTTTTTTGCCTTCTTATTACATGATTTTACTTCTACCATGAGTTTATATAATTTTCATATTATTCTGGAAGATAAAATGTAAAAAAAAAATTACCCAAAATGCATAGGTAGCTCCACTTCTCATTCACCATTAAATGCCATCTTTTATATTAATTAGAAATAAATAATACCCCAAATGAATAGCCAATGGGTAATCAACCAATAGATTAGCAATTTTAATTGCAGGCTATTTGGGATTGGTATTATTCTTGGGGTTAGCTCATTGAAGAAAGAAATGTGTGATATAGTCAAGCAAATATGCTGGCAGATTATGGGAAATCCAAATGTTTGACAATATACTGAACACAATTATCTTGATTTTTTTTAAAAGTAGTATTTCTTAGTCATTAAATGTAGCAAAGTAGATAAAAAGGAATATTTGTTCTGCACATTAATGTAGAACTTTCCCATTTCATGAACATTTGTTTTCATATTTCCAACAATAAAAGAGCTTAATGGGAATATTCTTGCACTTTTATTTTGGCTTGGGCCTTTATTTAGTCTTTAATATTATTTTTAAAAATTGTAGGTAAGGTATATCATGTTCTGTTTGGCCTACTTTATTTTTTTTATATTCACATTTTGATCTTAGTGCTAAAGCACGTTTAAAGCTATCAAGCAGAGGAAAACACATAAGAAGAAAGTAAAATAATCTTAAAAACATAATGTAGCCTGTCTCTTATGAAGAGATGGTCTCTCTGTATGCTCTGCCACTAGTCAGAGATAATGCTCTGCCATTATCTCAGTCAGTAGTATTGGATGCCCCTTCTTCTCTGTGCTTTGTCTTGTCTCTTTGTATTAGTATTCAGTGTCTCTCTTTTTCCTGAATACACCATTCAAAATTATGACATATTAATCACAGACATTACGAATGGGAATGATCTATTACTGTAGGTCATCTAATACCCTCCAGAGGCCAGTCCTTCTTGCTGTATTATCCAGTGCTTTTCACGGGTTATTTGAAATGATTCAAGAAATGAAGATTTCCCCTTTTCCTTATTATGCAGTTTCCCTATGGAATTCATTCTGCTTTGATACTCTAACCAGTTGCTAACAAGCAAACCATTTCTTGACACATGTAAAATTGCATAGACTTGTAATACCTCAGGCACATTGTGCTCTTTAACACTGTTATTAATATGTTAACGGGTGGAAACATTATCATCTGACTGCTTGGAGTGTGAAATGTCTTATACTCATTTCATTTTCAATTCTTTGTAGTTTATGGTTACACTTGATTAAAGGTGGTACTGTGAACACTTCAAGTTGTTTTATTTCAAGATAAAAATGCTGCAAACTACATTAGGAAATATATTAGATATTGATTCTCATATGGCCTTAGCACCTGTGTAATGTGAACTCAAATGCAAAAATTTTGAAACCAGTATGGAAACAGTGGATTAATACGTAACCAAACTGTAATCATAAGTAGTAAAACATATGCTTTGGAAGAGCTGTGAAACAGTAATAGGAAAATGCTAGAAGGCAACTTAAAATACTGATATGTTGCCAAATACAGATTTTGAGAAGATTGATTTTTAGATTGTAGTTTATCTGTATTGCTCTGATATTTGCAAGCCAAGTGTATATTGGAGAAGAACGGTGGCATTAGGGATGCCCTTGTAAAAGAAATATCAATGCTTTAGATGTACATGGTTTACATTTTTAAGAATACTTTTTTCTGATTTTTGTTTGTTTTCTGATTTGTTCCTATAACTCAAAATGGAGTATGGCAATCAAACACCAAACAACAACAGTACCCGGAAATAAATATAGTAATTTTACCGTAAGTAATGTTAAGAGGAAGATTGTCATTATGCAATAAAAAATTCCTTATCTTAAATATAAATGGAAAGTTGATGCAGTATGTAACCATTTAAAGCAGGAATCCATGACAGTATTATCAGTTAATCTCATGTCTCCTTTGTTATGGGGTAAAATTATGTTTCATAATGGGTCCAGCTGAATTTAATCTAATTTACTCATCATCAGGCCTAGAGTTGGAGCCTAGCTTAGAGGCTGATAGAAAATACAGAAAGAAGCAGAGTAGATCTCACTCCCTAGAAAGTCGAGTCCTCCAGAAGCTGCCTGTTGCTACAGTGAATGTCCTTATGTTGTGTTCTCAAATTTTCACTCTCAAGATTATATCACTTTCTCAAGATTTGTCAAGGGGCAGTTTGTCTGAATGAGCTTGAGATGTAAGTTTGTTGCCTCAATGCACTGGGGAGAAGGAGGATCTGATTTTGCTGTTTTTTCTATTGGTGGGATTTAACTTCCTCCCACCAAGTCTGTACTTGATTGGAAATCTCTGAAAGAGAGGTATGATTATGGAAAGTGGATAGAGGTGACTAGGGAAGATACTAGAAAGCCAAAGTGAAAACCACTTCAAACACCTGTAAGAGTCAGGAATTATACTAGTTATTAAATGGAATTAAAGAGAATAAGACACCATCTTTTCTCATATGGATTTAATAATCTGCTGTCAAAATGTATTATAAAAACTAACATGTTTGAAATGTAGTCATAATCTGAAAACATTTAATAATTTCTTTCCTCCGGATAGTCATTATTAATTATTCGTTCAGAAAAAATAAGAAAAACAAGACATTTACCTCAGAAATTTTGCCCATAGTGAGAGGTTATGGAATATAATCTCCTCTTTTCTAGTATATGAAGAATAATATTGTGAAACTTATAGGGGTATTTTTAAAAAATATTTATTTATTTTTATTTTGGCTGCACTGGTTCTTAGTTGTGGCACACGGGATCTTTAGTTACGGTATGCGGACTCTTAGCTGTGGCATCCATATGGGATATAGTTCCCTGACCAGGACTGAACCCGGGCCCCCTGCATTGGAAGCACGAAGTCCTACCCACTGGACCACTAGGGAAGTCCCTTATAGGGCCATTTTAAAGGTTAAATAAGGCAATAAATATATGGCGCTTAATAATGAGTGCAGGTTACCTCTTATTCCTTAGACCCAAAAGTACACTTAAAGTGTTGTTGCTGCTATCACTACTACTTTCAATAATAACAACAGTAATAATATTATTTTAATGTTCTTGCATGTAGTGCAGTAGTTGTGTGAAGTTGTGCAGTCTGAGTTTCAGATTAAATTTGATAACCACTGGTAATGTACTATAAACATCTATTAAAAGTCTATTTACACATGGTGATATATAGCACATTTGCAATAGACATACACAGACCCCATTCTCTGCTATCAAATTCAATCTAAAATAATATCCATATATAATAAATACTCATACCTAAGTTTATATTATTTGTTTACTGTCTTCCCCAGTTGCCTCCCCTTGCAGAGTATATGACAATGAAGGCAGTCACATGTTTTATCTTGTTTACTGTTGTATAGGCAATCTTTACCAGTGCCTGGCACATAACAAGTACCTAATAAATTGTTGTTGGAAACTATATGGATTCACCAGCAGCACAGGTTCTATTCCCTTAGCTCTTCTGAAGCATCTTTAATTCAAGGTACAAATGTATACATTTGGCATATTCCTTTTTCTACATCATCAACACCCCCCCCCCACACACACACACATTACCCAGGTTTTAAAACCAGCATACATAGAAGACAGAGATGTTTCTTAGTTGACCATTATCTTTGCTAACCCTTATGTACTTCATGCTTATATTGCTTATTTTAAAGCATATTCATATTTTAATGAACTAAATATATATAATCAGTCTCTAATTTTATTAATTCTTTACTAGCAATGGCTCTTAGATTCTTTATTTTTCCACTTTGATTGCCATGAACTTAGTCTAAGCCCTCAAACACCTTTATTTTATATATTGGTTTCTGCAGTATCTTTAATCTCTGTTACCATCTCTTTAAGTTATGTTCTACTCTATCCCATATGAATCACTTATGAATCCATATTGTTTTACCAAAGGTAGTGTCCTCCATGGAATCCTCTGTTCATTCCCTTTCTTTTCCTAAAATTCATTAACAAAAAGTGGTAAGAAAACATTGCAAGTTGAGAAACAGCATGAGGAAAGAGAGGGTACAAAAGTGAGAATGCTATTGTGAGAGGCACAGAGGAGAAAAACTTGATTACAGTGTTGGGGGACACACCATATTAGGTTAGATTGTTGTTAATCTTACGTACACAAGAATTGTCTTTTGATTCACTGACGCATTTAAAGCAGTAGAAATAACAGTAGTAGCAGCAGCAGCACTATCAATAATAGTGGCAATAACATTTATTAAAAGCTCATTCTTTGCCATATAGTTTTCTAGTGCTTTGTACCCGTTATTTCATTTATTTCTCTTGATAACCCTTTATGAGACCTGTAACAAATATATAACATGGCTAAATTTTGCCTTATATTTGTAATAATTTACAGAAGAGAAAACTGAGATTTAGAGACGTTACGTGAAATGACTAACGTGAAACAGTTACATCAAGCAGAACTTGTGGTTGAACTTGCATCCGTCTGATGCTGAAGCTTGAGTGCTTCACCACACTGCACTCTTTCTCCAGTCCCATAAACACATGGAATATTTTTGGTGAATGAAAGATAAAAATAAATAAGTAAAGTCTATTATAAAAAATTAAGTTCTAAAAAGAGAGGAGGCAGATAAATTGAGTGACACAAAGGAAAAATGTGTCTGCTCTTTAACTTTATAAAATATAAAGTCATTTGAAAAAGTTGAATAAAAACCACCAGGATCTTAGAGGTATATTCCTACTTGACAGTAGAGAACTATGTATGGATGAAGGTGTTGGCACAAGGTCAGGGAGTGGTGATAAGATCTGGCTTGCTCTGGCATATTTTCCATTGGTAGAGTTCAAATTGTGTACTAAAGTGACTGGGAAGTGTATTGGAGAAGGACTATGATTTGAATGAAATTTTGCCCATGTATTTAAGTGACTTGTGATAAAGATTTCCTATCCAGAAACCTGAAGCCTCTTTTAGAGTCTTCCTTACTCAGACTTCTGTAGCAGAAACCATATGTGTTTTATCTATCTTGTCAAGATAAGTGGAGTAAAGGCTAGGCAGAAAAAGTAAAATGAGGTAAAAAGTTCTCTATGATAATATCCATGGTAAATATTTCAATTTTAGCATGAGTAAATGTTAATTTATGCAGAAATGGGAGCTATTTAAGTAGGTGATAATGACAAATTGAAGAGTGTTGTGTAGTTTAGACTGGCGAATGATGTTATTAGAAACCTGTTCTTTATACTTAGTAGTAAATACTTTAATAATGATTATAGACCAAGAAATAAAGCTGTCCACATTCATTGCTAATGCTGTTATTAAACAGCCAGTGACCATTCACACAAGACGGAAGGGAATTGGCCTGACATACGAAAAGCAGTATAGCTTAATTAAAAATGGCTTGAATATTTTTTAGAAGAAATAAGTTGAACATGTGAATGGCTTTTAAAGTGGCATTTGAAAGAAAAAATAAACCAGCCCATAATTTGAACTAGCTTATCTAAATCTTAAAGTCTTAGTATATTTCATTCTGTATAATCCGAGGTGATTGCAAAAAAACTAAGTCAAACAACACCTAAAATAACATTTAATTAATATCTCATACTTAAATGTCTTTCTGGGAAATAAATTTTTGTTATTTATCGTGATACAGTAAGCATTATTGGTGGTACAAAAGGCTTAAAAAGTTGCTGAGTTCTCATAGGAAACATATAGTATACCTTTTTCTTTTGCCTTTTCTATTTTACTTGCCTTTTCTGGGAATTTTTATGGGAATTGGTAAGTTTATGTATCGCTAGAAGATACTTGTATTTCCTAATAGTGTATATAAGAAGACTTTATGAGCTAGATTCATTCCTTGATAATCTTGCAGTTAATAACAGTTCCATATCATGAGTATGTATGTACAGTTGTAAATTGTCTTGAATTTGTATGAAAAGTAAAAACTGGCTTTTATCAAGTTCTTATTTTATGCTTGGAAATACACTAAGCAATTTGCATTATTTCATTTCATTCATTCATTTGAATATCTATTTAATAGAGAAAATGAGGCTTGAAGAGTTGAAATTGTGCAAAAATCACACAGCTAATAAGAGATAGTCTCAAGATTTGAGTTCAAAATATATGACTCCTGTGTAAACCTCCTAACCACAGTACTAGATTCATATGTATCTGTCTTTATCTTTCAGTTCTCTAAAGCTGTAAGGTTCTTGTGTGCAACACACATATGTGTTCTTCCTGAGCTTTTTTTTTATCATAGATTTTTTTTACTGTGTATACTAATAAATAAGTTTTGCACTGTTTAGTATTGTAATATCAGACATATAAAATGTGCATAGAGGAAATGTAAATCTTAGAGCCGAGGCAGAATTTGTGCTGGCTAGTGACTCAAAAAATACTTTTCAAGGCCAGTTTGAATGATGGTATCATTATAGTTTTTCATTTTAAAAAAGATCTGTGCATTCTGCTTTGAAGCAACTCCAGTGAACCTATACATCTGAAAATTTTCTGTTTTCCTTTTAACATTTATTCCCATGGCAATAATATGCATGTAAAGCATATCCTTAATTTTTTTTTTATAACTTAGAAATATCCAAGTAGTTTAAGAAACTTCTCAACCTCAGATTATACTGGGCTGTCTTGCAAAGTAAATTGTAATTACCTCTAGAGAGATGTGAGTTGAAAAAGATTAACTCCTGTATCATTTCTCTACATCAGCCTAAATGTTTTTCAGCCAGGTTTTATTATTAAGTTAAATATTTGGAACATGTTAGAAATGTGTAGAGAATAAGCACACAGATGGTTTTATTAAATGGTCAATATATGATTATAAGGATCTTGAAACCCATAGCAATAACAATAATAGTAACTATGACATCTAGTTCTTACTGATATTGCTATCCAGTATGCTAAGCTTCTTGCATATTGAATTATTTCATTCATTAAATAATTACTTGTTGGGCTTCCCTGGTGGCGCAGTGGTTGAGAGTCCACCTGCTGATGCAGGGGACACGGGTTTGTGCCCTGGTCCGGGAAGATCCCACATGCCGCAGAGTGGCTGGGCCCATGAGCCATGGCTGCTGAGCCTGTGCGTCCGGAGCCTGTGCTCCGCAACGGGAGAGGCCACAGCAGTGAGAGGCCCGCGTACCGCAAAAAAAAAAAAAAAAAGAAATTGTTGACTGCCTGCCATTTTCTAGATGTTGTCGTAGGTGTTTACAATATGGCAATGAAAAAGACAGCAAAGTTCTTGCCTTTATGTAATGAATACTCTGCTGGGCCTCAATACCTACTGGGAAGTAGATACTGTTTTAGCCCACGCTTTAGCTGAGAGCTGTATGGTTTCCTCAGAAAATAAGCCACGTGCCCAAATCATTTCTCAAAGCCAGAATTCAGCTCATGTTTGTTTCACTTCCAATTCCAAGCACTAAAGTATTGTGTATACTACTTGGTATACTATACCAAAAATAAGTAGGTTGAGTAGGTTGAGCCACGACATCAATATTATACTTCAGATGTTAGCTAAAATGTTATCCAAATATTTTGTGTTAATACTTTGTCTTTGGGATTATGCTTTACATTTGTCATCTCTGGTTACTCAGTTCTTTTTTGGGCCTCATGTACTTTTGCCTATGAATGATATGGGTACTCTCTATATTGAATATCATTCAATATTCTTATCTTTGAATGATAAGAATATTGAGCAATAGGAGAATCATAAACTACACAGGAGGCTTGATTACAGGTGGCGCCATTCAAAAGAATTGCTTTAATAGTATAAATTTTTGCTTTGTAAACAAAATAAATCAAAGTTGTCCCAATAAGTGAATGCATTATTTGCTGAGTATTACTCAGAGGGTTATTTAAATTAAGTAAATATGCAGTAGTCTAGAATTCTACCTCATATAGTGATAAATGTCAAGTGATGTCCCTTTTTAGAAAAGAGAGACGTTCCATTCAAATAGTTGAACAGTGTGAAAGGAGTCTATCTATCTAGTCTGTATTTCTGTCTATCTGTTAAAGAATTTCCTCTTTCAACCTCAGAAGGCAAGAACTGAGTCAATTTTAGAAGTAAACAAAAGGCTTCATTTCTGTGTTCTTCAAGCTCTGCCGATCACAACCCCAAGAATGTGGCTAATATCTAAAGCAGAGTATTTTTTGGATGTCTTGCTTTTTGTTGCATGGGCTTCAGATAGTAATCATCAGCATTCTTCAATTTAGAATTCATTAGTAGATTATATTGGTGAGGGAGAGGGTCCCTAGGCTTTACTATAGCAATTTGAAAACCTCAGTGTGTAAACAATCACCTGGAGAGCATGTTATAAGGGGAATTCTTGGTTGTATGCTATTAATAGGCATAGGATAGGCTTTCCATGGGATCTTCATTTTCAGTAGGAACTTAAGGTAGTTCTAAGAGAGCTTGTTCCTGGTCTCTCACTGGGTTACTATTGGCTTTACTGAGTGAACAAAAAGGACAGAACATTGCATGTAAAAAATAAATAGTTGAAAAGAAACAGTGTAATATACTTTTCCTTAAAAATTGTTCCTATGATTTGTGACAGTTACTTGCCTTTAATCTGCTTATATTTATAGAATTCATAAACTTCAAGTACCCTCACAGACCTATGCTGTCATTGAAATTTCTAATACTTGGACATAAACAGATGGTATAAATCCTTTCTTGATAGATCAAAGTCTACATACACAATCATTAATAAAATTAAATCAGATATTTAGAGTGAATGAGTTGTCTATGAGATAAGAAGACAAACACTAGATGAGTTTGCTTTTTAAATTATTTTTTAATGCCATCTTCTAGTTTTCACAAACTGTTTTTGTTTTTGTGTATGTGACATTATGATTTTTTTTGACATTATGATTTATAATAAATATATATTTGGTTTTAGTCCCTTTCTATTGCTAAGTTCCTAAAACCCTTGGAATTTCATAAATAATAAAGAGCAATAAGGGTGAAAAGAGTACATTTTATTATTCATAACAAGTCCCTTTTAACCAAGTCTGAGGTTATGTTAATGAGGTAACTTTTAGAAAGCCCCTAAGGAGGGACTGGTTGCCAGGGGAACCAATCCAGGGAGGGAAGAGGGCCTGGAGGTTGAGGTCAATCACCAGTGGCCAGTGATTTAATCAGCCATGCCCCTGTAATGAAGACTCCATAAAAACTCAAAAGGACAGGGTTTGATGAGCTTCCAGAACTCTAATTACTGAACCAGAATGCATCCATGGGCTGGGACAGAAGCTCTAGTATTCAGGACCCTTCCAGACCTTGCACTATGTACAGGCATATCTCTGAGATGTTGCAAGTTTGGTTCCAGACCACTGCAATAAAGTGAATCTCACAATAGAGTGAGTCACACAAATTTTTTGGTTTCTCAGTACATTTAAAATTACATTTACCCTGTACTATAGTCTACTAAGTGTGCAATAACATTATTTCTAAAGAAAACAATGTATATGCCTTAGTTAAAAAAACTTTATTGTTAAAAAATGCTAACCATCATTTGAGCCTTCAGTGAAAAGTGATCTTTTTGCTGATGGAGGGTCTTCCCTTATTGTTGATGGATTGACTGATGCAGGTGGTGATTGATGAAGGTTGGGGTAGCTGTGACAGTTTCTTAAAATAAGACAAAAATGAAGTTTGCTGTATCTATTGACTCTTCCTTCATAAATAATTTCTCTGTCGCATGCAATGCTATTTGATAGCATTTTATTCACAGTAGAACTTCTTAAAAAAATTGAGTCAGTCCTCTCAAACTGCTGTTGCCTTATCAATTAAGTTAGTGTAATATAAATCCTTTGTCATTTCAATAGTCTTAACAGCATAATATCAGGAATAGATTCTATTTCAAGAAGTCACTTTCTTTGCTCATCCATAAGGAGCAACTCCTTATCCATTAAAGTTTCATCATCAGATTGCAGCAATTCAGTCATATCTTTAGACTCCATTTCTAATTCTGGTTCTCTTGCTGTTTTCACCACATCTGCAATTACTTCCACCCCTGAAGTTTTTAGCCACTCCAAGATGTCTGTGAGGGTTGGAATCAACTTCTTCCAAACTTCTGTTAATGTTGATATTTTGACCTCTTCTCATGAATCAAAAATGTTATTTGGCATCAAGAATGGTGAATCCTTTCCAGAAGATTTTTAATTGAATTTGCCCAGATCCATCAGAGAAATCATTATCTGTGGCAGCTATAGCCTTATGAAATGTATTTCTTTCATAATAAGACTTGAAAGTCAA
The DNA here is from genome assembly GCF_059928025.1 of Delphinapterus leucas. NCBI lineage: Eukaryota > Metazoa > Chordata > Mammalia > Artiodactyla > Monodontidae > Delphinapterus > Delphinapterus leucas. Next base: position 139,934,005 of record NC_143131.1, read on the forward strand.
AATTACTCTTGATCCATGGGCTGCAGAATGTATATTGTATTACCAGGCATGAAAACAACATTAATCTCATTGTACATCTCCATCAAAGCTCTTGGGTGACCAGGTGTATTGTCAGTGAGCAGTAATATTTTGAAAGGAACTTTTTTTTCTGACAATAGATCTCAAGAGTGGGCTTAAAATACTCAGTAAACCACATGTTATCAACAGATGTGCAGTCATCCAGGCTTTGTTGTTCCATTTATAGAGCACAGGCAGAGTAAATTTAACATAATTCTTAAGGGTGCTAGGATTTTCAGAATGGTCAATGAGCATTGGCTTCAACTTAAGTTCACCAGCTGCATTAGCACCTAACAAGAGAGCCTGTTCTTTGATGTTTTGAAGCCAGGTGTTGACTTCTCCTCTCTAGCTATGTAAGTCCCAGATGGCATCTTCCTCCAATATTAGGCTGTTTTGCCTACATTGAAAATCTGTTGTCTGGTGTAGCCACCTTCATGAATTTTCTTACCTAGATCTTCTGGATAACTTGATGCAGCTTTTATATCAGCACTTGAGGCTTTATCTTGCGCTTTTATGTTAGTGAAATGGCTTCTTTCCTTAAACCTCATGAACCAGCCTCTGCTAGCTTCAGACTTCTCTTCTGCAGCTTCCTTACCTTTCTCAGCTTTCATGGAACTGAAGAGAGGGCCTTTCTCTGGATCAGGCTTTGTCTTAAGGGAATGTTGTGGCTGGTTAGATCTATCCAGACCACTAAAACTTTCTCGTTGTCAGCAATAAGGCCGTTTTTCTTTCTTATCATTCATGTGTTCACTGGAGTAGCACTGTTAACTCCTTCAGGAACTTGTCTCTTGTATTCACATCTTGGCTAAGTGTTTGGTGCAGCAGGCCTAGCATTGGCTTATCTCAACGTTCGATAGGCCTTACTCAGTAAGCTTAATCATTTCTAGCTTTTGATTTGAAGTGAGAGACATGCGACTCTTCCTTTCACGTGAACACTTGCAGGCCACTGCAGAGTTATTAAATGTCCTAATTTTGATATTGTTGTGTCTCAGGGATTAGGGAGGCCCAAGGAGAGGATGGCAGTCGGTTGATAGAGCAGTCATCAGAACACACACGTTATTAAGTTCATGGTCTTACGTGGGCATGGTTTGTGGCACCTCAAAACAATAACAAAAGAAACATAAAAGATCACTGATCACAGATCACCATAACAAATATAATAATAGTGAAAAAGTGTGAAATATTGTGAGAATTAACAAAATGTGACACAAAGATATGAAGAAAACAAATGCTGTTGGAAAAATGGCTCCATAGACTTACTCAATGCAGGGTGGCCACAACACTTTAATTTGTAAAAACTGCAATATCTGTGAAGTGCAGTAAAGGAGAGGGCAGTAAAACGAGGTATGCCTCTTTTAATTTGCCTGCTCATTTATATCCTTTAATGTCCTTTGTAATGAGGCAGTAATTTGTTTAGTAAACTGGTTTCCTGAGTTCTGGGAGCTGCTTTAGAGAAATAATAGAACCCACGAGGAGCTAATAGGAACCTTCAATTCATAGCTTGTCAGAGGGCTTCCCTGGCGGCGCAGTGGTTGAGAGTCCGCCTGCCAATGCTGGGGACACGGGTTCATGCCCCGGCTCGGGAAGATCCCACATGCCGTGGAGCGGCTGGGCCCGTGAGCCATGGCCGCTGAGCCAACGCGTCCGGAGCCTGTGCTCCGCAAAGGGAGAGGCCACAACAGTGAGAGGCCCGCATGCCGCAAAAAAAAAAAAAAAAAAAAAAGAGTTAGCATAGCTTGTCAGAAGCACAGGTAACAATCTGAGCTTGTGATTGGCATCTGAACTGGGGGCAGTCTTGTAGGACTGAGGCTTCACCTGTGGGATCTGACATATCTTCAGGTAGATAGAGTCAGAATTGAGCTAAATTTGTGGCCCACCCACTCAAGGTTCACTGTAAATTGGAGAACTACTTGGAGGTGTTGGATAATACACAGCAGAGAGTGGAAATGCTATATTAACTTTGAATATTTTTAAACACTTTTTTTCTTTTGTGGCCCTATGTTTTTGTAAAGATCATATTTTTGACTCCTGAACCCTTCTCTGTCTCTTCCTCCACTTATTTTTGCCTCCCAATTTCCTGCTACTCTGCATAGCACCTACTGCTTTTCAAGATCACTGGATTTTTTTTTTTTTTAATTCCCAGTTTAGATCCTCCATATATGTACTTCTCTTTTGGTCTCACAACACAAGTATAAAATTAAAACTCTCAAATATTATAATACAAATCATTTGAGGATAGTTTAATATGAAAAATGTATAAATATATTCTATGTAAATGTATTTAAAGTTAGTTGTTTTTACATTTTTATTATAATTCAAAATTTTGATAAATATTTTTATAATGCAGTTTTGATATTTTTGTTATAATAAACTCATTTTTAATATAAAATTTAGTAAGAGAAAATATGAAAACTTTGGAGTTCACAAGAAATCTTATTTATATTCCAATTTTTGATATTTGGATATTTTGCCTGAGAAAAGAGTAGTTTGATTCAAATGAGGATAATAGTCTCAACTGAAAAGTTTTCTTTTTCCACAGCAACATTCTTTGCAGTTTTTTTTAACACCTGCATTTTCTTTCTTTTTTTTTTTTTTTTGCGGTACGCGGGCCTCTCACTGTTGTGGCCTCTCCCGTTGCAGAGCACAGGCTCCGGACACACAGGCTCAGCGGCCATGGCTCACGGGCCCAGCTGCTCCGCGGCATGTGGGATCTTCCCAGACTGGGGCACAAAACCGTGTCCCCTGCATCGGCAGGCAGACTCTCAACCACTGCGCCACCAGGGAAGCCCAACCCCTGCATTTTCTTATTGCCTCTCTTACGGTTCTGTTTGGAACCATGTGAGTGTCATAATCTAGAAGAAAAAAAAACAGTGCAGTGGAGCTTCTAGTAAAGGTAGAGTAGGTAATTCAGATCAAGCTTTTCTGCGGAGGACAACTAGATAACAGAAAATGGAGAAATGTTATAGACAGCACCAGAATTAATAGGGAACTATCAAGGGGAAATTTATAGCCAGAATGTTTTCCCCTATGGGTGTTTTTCAGTTCCTGAATGGGTTGATAAAGGGTTGAGCAATTCTTTTGACAGCTTCTTTGGGTTCAGAGGAAAGGGATAGGTGTCCAGGGTGGCCTCATAGGGATATGGAAAAACTGAATGTAGTACCCTGCAGGGATAGCAGCTCAGTTTTTTTTATTCTCTCATACCTGGAATTGGGTTGAGGTAATCTTATTGTTAGTCTCTCTAGAGACCTGGCAGAGCAAATATTAATACTCTCTGGAGTAAGATATTATCATCTAAAAAGTCAAATGATCTATAAGCATTAAAAAAAGAAAAAAAACTGGCACCCAGTGGAAAAATCATCAAGAACAGGAATAGAGAACACATCATGAAGAAAAGCAATAAAAGCAGTAGAAGATAGAAACATACCCACTAAGTTCCAAATGGTAAAGTTATTAGACACAGATTTTGAAATAATGATCTCACTCTGTCAAAAAAGTTAAAGAAAATATTGAGTATTTACAGAAGACTGGGAAATTTAAAATACCAAATGGAAATATTGGATTTCAGTAAATTGAAATTAAGAAACCAGTTGATGTGTTTAACCCATACTAGACACAGTTGAAAAGAGAAGTAATCAAAAGAGGATAGCTTAGAGGTAAATATTCAGAATAAAGGACAGAGAAGTAAAAAATGAAAATTACAGAATAATGGAATGTGACATGTATCACACAAAGAGCAGGCCTAACTTTCTGAAATTTTAATCCAAGGAAAATTAGATAGGAAGTGGGGCAGAAGCAGTATCTGAAGAGAAGATGTCTAAGAACTGCATGAAACTGGAAAAAGGCATCAAGTTATCAAGTCACAGAATCGAGAGCACTACAAAACCCAATCATGATAAAAATAAATTGAAACTCAGTTCTGTATTTAAAAACTGCTGAGATAAAAATATAAAGAGCCAGAGTTAAAAGCAACCAGAGATTAAAGACATGTTACGTTTCAAAGAACAATAAGATTAACAATTGGGTTTTCAGTAGAAATGATGGAAACCAGAATACAGTGGAATGGCATCTTTAAATGATGAAAGAATACAGATATTAACATAATTTTATACTCAGCAAACTGTAATTCAAAAACATAGTCAAATTAAAGATGTTTTCAGAAAAACAAGAAATGAGAGAATTTATTATAGGAAGATGCACAGGAAAAGAAACACTAAAGGGGTTCTTCAGGAGAAGGAAACTTGTCTTCAATGACAGCAGGAAATTATAAGGAAATAAGAATACCAGGAAGGGGGAAATATTTGGGAATATCTAGATGAATTTGACTTCATTAAACAAAAATAATGATATCTTATGGGGTTTAGCACAACTTAAAATAATATGGGTTAGGCACATTGAGTTAAAAGAGTTTATAATTTTAGAACAAAAAGAGGGTGAAATTGAATAATAAAAACATTCAAGCAAAAAAGTTGAGAGAAGGAAAATAAGAAAACAGAACAAATGGCATAGAGAATATTGAAAAGCGTAGTATATTTAAAGTCAAATATATGAATATATATGTATATATATGGATTAAATGTTTCAATTAAAACAAAGATTTTCAGATTACATAAAATAAAGTCTAGAGTAATGTATCAAAAATATAAAGACATACAATTTGAATTGATGAGTTGTATATTTAAACTATTTCTCAATAAAGTTGTTAAAAAATGACAGATATATCAAAAGAAGAGGGAAAAAAAGGTAGTTCATACAGATACTTTAAAAAAATTCTAAGAGTTATATTAATGGTAGGAATACTATAATTAAAGGTAAAAAGAATAAAGATAGGCACTCCATAATAATTTTAATTCACCAAGGAGTTATAATATGTCTAAAATTGTATACATTATTTAGTATTCAAGAAGATATAAAAAGGAAAATTTACAGAACTATAGCAGAAAAAGCAAGTCCACAAAGATAGTGGGAAATTTTTTTATACTCCTACAGTAACTGATAGAAAAAGCAGATCAAAAATCAATCAAGCTATAAAATATTTGAAAAACAGCAAACTTGCCATAGTGGATATAATGTATAGAACGTTACACCCAACAAATGCAGAAACAAACATTCTTTTCAGCACACACATTTACAAAAATTGTAAAAAAAAAACTGGGTCATTAAGCAAGTCTTAAGGCCAAGAAATGGAAATCATAAAAAAAAAATGCCTTAGCCACAAATTATTTTATATAAAAATAAGTTATAAAGTTAAATAGAAAGCCCCAGTGTGTTTGGCAACTAAGGAAAATACTTTTAAATAACTCAAAAATCAAAGGGAAAATCATAATATAGACTAGAACAGGTTTTAACCTCAATGATAATAAAAATAACATGTCAAAACTTGTGGGAGGCAGAAAAATCTTCGCTTAGAGAGAATTTTTGGCTTTCACTGCATATATTTGAAAAGAAGGTAGACGGTATCAGTGAACCAAGCATCCTTATTAAGAATTTATATAGCAGTAATTTGTATGTTTTCTAAAAATAGGAGAATTAAAATAAGACAAAAATAGAGTTAATAAAATATAAAGAATAAAGAACAATCAAAAGATCAGTAAAACTGACAAACCCTGGTGTGTTAAGGGAAAGAGAGAGACAGAGATAGAAAGAGAAAAAGACCAATTTCAAGAATATTATGCTTAGAGATTCCAACTAACATTCTGGAAAAGACAAAACTGTGGAGAGAGTAAAAAGTCTGTGGTTGCCAGAGATTAGGAGAGTAGGTGAAGGGCAGAGTGGTGGAGGACTGAGAATTTTTAGGGCAGTGTAAATAGTCTCTATGATCCTATAATGATGGACACAATTATTATACATTGTCCAAACCCATTTAATATAGAACACCAAGAGTGAACCCTAATGTAAGCTGTGGACTTTGGGGGATTATGATGTGTTGTAACAAATGTACCACACTGGTGTGGGATGTTGATAAAGGGAGAGGCTATGCATGTGTGAGGGCAGAGAGTATGTGAGAAATCTCTGTATCTTCTCAACTTTACTGTGAACCTAAACTGCTTTAAAAAATAAAATTTTAGGGCTTCCCTGGTGGTGCAGTGGTTAAGAATCCGCCTATCAGGGCAGGGGACACAGGTTTGAGCCCTGATCCCAGAAGATCCCACATGCCGCGGAGCAACTAAGCCCGTGCACCGCAACTACTGAGCCCACGCTCTAGAGCCCGCAAACCACAACTACTGAGCCCGCGTGCCTAGAGCCTGTGCTCCACAACAACAGAGGCCACCGCAATGAGAGGCCTGCGCACGGCAGTGAAGAGTAGCCCCCACTCGCCGCAACTAGATAAAGCCCGCGTGCAGCAACGAAGACCCAGTGCAGCCAAAAATAAATAAAATAAAATAAATTAATTTAAAGAAATAAAATTTTAATAGAAAAATTCTCAGAAACATTAAAAAGTTGAGGATATAATGAATAATCTTGAAATCAATAATATAACAATATAGCAGACACAGGAGAAATAGAAATTTGAGCAATCTTATGAATACTACCTAAATTTAATCACTAGTTAAAAGCCTTTCTACAAAAAAATTTTTTTTCAAATTTAAGGAAAACATTACAAAGCAATGCAAAACAAAAATCTAGGTCTAGATGCTTTCATTTGGTGAACACTTCCAAATATTTAAGCAATAAATCATTCAATTTTGCTCAAAAACCTCTAGGGGAAAAAAAAAAGCCACAGCACAAATGCTTCCCAATTCATGTTATAAGGATGGACTACTTCCAGAAAGGACATTTTTATGCCTATCTTAAGTATGAATATAGAATTCCAAATTCTAATAGAAATATTATCAAACTTAATTCAGGAAATTATAAAAAAGGTTAATGCATCATAACCAGTTAGGTCTTATTTGGTCTTATGTGAGGTTAGTTTAATATCAGAAAATCTATTAATGAAACATACTAACAGGAAAATAAAAATTATAACATCATCTCAAAAATGTTGCAAAAGAGAGTTGATAACATTTAATATTTAGTCATTATTTTTAAAAATATTAGAAAACCAAGAATAAAAGGAATATTCTCAGTCTAATAAATGAATACACCAAAAAAATGTGCTATAGCAAAAATAGTGCTTGATATTGAAATTTTTAAAGTCGTCCACTTAAAATAGAGACATAGGTGGCTGCTGTCACCAGTCTTCAACATTTTATTGGAGACATTAACAGCATAGTAAACCAAAAGAAACAAAAGGAATGTAATTTAAAAGGAATCCTCATTATTCACATATGATAATGTATAGATAGAAACAAAAAAATACAAATAAAGTATTAAAATCAATAAACTACTTTAGCAGGTTTCTGGATGCAAGTTAAAGCACAAAACTCAATTCCAAAGAAAATAAAATTCTTAAACAATGTCGTTTAAAATAACATAAAACATATCAAATAATAAATCTAGCAAGGTGCAGTATGGCTCTGGAAGAGACTACAAAATATTACTGAGAGAATTTAAAGGAAATATAAGTATACTCATGTGTCTATCATGTTTATGGAGTGAAACAGTCATTATTGTAAAGATGCTAACTTTCCCTAAATTCACCTTTAGATTCACAGCAATCCCCATCACAATCCCAGTAGGAGTTTTATGGAACATGATGGGCCGAAACTAAAATTGATATGAAAATGCAGAATGCTAATAGCCATTATACTCTGCCTTGAAGAAGATGAGCAAAGGGGAGGACGTGTTCCATCCGATATCAAGATTGATATCACATTGCAGTAAAGGAGACGTGTCATTTGTGCAAGAATAGATAATCATTCGAACATAAAATACTACAGCAAATAAGTAGATTTGTACATATACGGGCACAATTCAAATGTAAGTTGTAATGTAGAGCAATAGGAAATCAAAGTGTCTTCAGCAAATGATGGTAGATCCTGATGGAAAATAGTGCAACTTGACGGCTACCTCACACCATATATTAAAAATGAATTCCAGGAGATTATAAATTTAGGTGGGAAATACAAAACTTCTGAAAGATAATATAGAAGAATACCTTTAAAATGGAGTGGGGCAATATTTCTTAAATAAGACACACAAAATGTTAACCATAAAAGAAAATATTGGTAAATTGGACATTAGATATCAGAACTTATTTTCAAAAGATGCCTGTAAGAGAAAAGGAAGCAGTTCACAGAGTGGGAGAATTTACTTACAATACATAAATGGGTAAAGGACTAGTGTCCAGAATATGTGAAGAACTCCTACTAATTAATAAGAAAAAAAAACCCAAAGGAACCTGTAAGAAAGACGGGAAGGAGGCTTCAATAAGATATCCAAGTGTCAAATAAAAGTCTGAAAAAGTTCTCAATCTTATTGGTATTCAAGGAAATGGAAAATAAAACCTGATGAGAGACCACTATGTATCCATTGGAATGGTTAAAAAAAATTATTTACTTTTTAATTTTTATTGGAGTATAGTTGCTTTACAATGTTGTGTTAGTTTCTACTGTACAGCGAAATGAATCAGCTGTACATATGCATATATCCCCTCTTTTTTGGATTTCCTTCCCATTTAGGTCACCACAGTGCAACAAGTAGAGTTCCCTGTGCTATACAGTATGTTCTCAATAGTTGCCTATTTTATACATAGTATTGATAGTATGTATGTGTCAATCCCAATCTCCCAGTTTTTCCCACACCCCCCTTCCCCCTTGGGATCCATACATTTGTTCTCTATGTTTGTGTCTCTGTTTCTGCTTTGCAAATAAGATCATCTATACCATTTTTCTAGATTGGAATGATTAACATTTAAAAGACTGGCAACTCCAAGTGTGGGCAAAGGTGTAGAACACTGGGAGCTCTCTTACATTGCAGAAGGGAGAGTAACTTGGGAAATCAATTTGGCCCTCTCTCCTAAATGTGAATGTTTACATACTCCACTTCCCACTAGTTATGCCCCTAGATATGTAGCAAAGAAGAATATGTACAAGAGACATGTACAAGAATATTCATAGCAACGTTATGTAGGATATTTGCGTAAATGAAATTGTCATATGTGCAAATAATGGAGTACTATAAATTAATGAAAATGAAAGACCTATAGATACACTGAACAGTATGGCTAAATCTTACAAATATAATATTGGTTGAATGACACCAGACATAAAAAACTATGATATCATTTATACATATTTCAAAAAATAAAACAAACTGGTTTTAGGCTTTTAAGCTTAATTTGTACAAAATATAAAGAAATATAAAGTGATTGCCATGAAACTCAGTTATCTTTTAGAAGTTGGGAGTGGATAGCTGGGAGGGAGTATGGGATTATATTGCTAGGTTGTTAGCAATGCTCTATTTGTTAATCTGGATGATGACTACACAAGTATTTGTGATAAAATTTTGTTATATACTTTTGTAAGATATTTTACAATAAAAAGGGTTAAAGAAAATATTTCTATTTCAGCATCTTCTTTCAGAAACACCTAACAGATTGTTGGGGTAGGGATAATCTGGAAAAACTGCATGTACTAACAAACCAGAGCTATGGTCGTGGTTACCTCCATGAGTGCCAACATAATGCACTAAGGCAAATTACTAGAATCAAGACATGTCAATCAGGTGTGCAGTTCTGCAGAAACCAAAAGTCACAGAAGCGGCTTTCTCAGCACTGCTGCTCTGGACAGAACAAACTAAAAACCAAACAAAACCAAACCAACAAACAAAAAACCAGAGAAACTAAATTTGTGAAGGCAGTTTTCAGCTTTACATTCCGTCAGGAGTTATCTTTGCACAGTTGGATGCGAATCTCCTACATGGTCTCCCCAAGTGGCCATCTCTAATGCATCTCTAATGTACCTGCTAAAAGAGCTTTCAGAAGTGGGATTAATTGACTTTCGTGACCAGTGCTTATTTGATCACTAAGACTGTGCCATGGATGGGATGGTGGTGATTAAATTACTTTCTAAACTAATTGAGAAAGTTTCACTGCTTGTTAGCAACACTTACAATAAAAAGGCCCTGTTGCCAAAAGAAATACGTGGATTTTTAAGATCAAATAAAATTATATGTTGCCTGCAGTTGTTAAAAGTCTTAAAATTGTGGTTTTAGCAGAACATCTGTTTCAAATCTCAGTGATTAGGGAGGAATATATTTAAATTTTATATAGCAAGCATATTTGAAGTATTTGCCTATTAAGTCCAATAAAGATATTAGAAGGTATACTGGAATTAATGGCAAAATATACCTGATGTGGTCAACCCTACAATATCAGCCTTTTAGATACTGCATCACTCTTAAATTCAGGCTCCACTTTTCTCAGTGTAGTTCTCATGCTTCCATGAAGATATTCTCTGTTTTATCTTTTACGGTTATAAAATTCTGAAATGACTTCCTATATAAAAATAACAATTGCTGTTTAGTTTCTGCTCAACATTTTGCTCTCCCTTTTCTCAAATTCCTGTTTACGTTGTTTTTAATTTTGGAGACTCATTTTCTTCGCTTTTTGTTTCTTTGTGCCACTCTTACAGCAATGAAACAATAATTTGTGCAATAATCCAATCACCTTTAATATAATTTTTACTATTCATGTATTTTTCTGATTTTATTATTTTTTCTTCTTTTTTATTGACTTATGAACACCTGAATTTTGTCTTAGACTTCTGCCTGCTACCTCTACTTTCCCTGAGTCTCAATCACTCCATGATTTTAATTACCATCTATTACTAGTAGCTACCCAGTCAGTATTTATACCCTAGATAGCTGTAGTAAACACTCGGTTCATATTAACACTGTTTCTATAAAGACATTCCAGAACTTGGTGATTGATAGGGCAACCTCTTTTTTGTTCTTTTTTCTTAGTTGGAGTATAATTGCTTTACAATGTTTTGTTAGCTTCTGCTGTACAGCAAAGTGAATCAGGTATATGTATACATATATCCCCTCCCTCTTTGATCTCCCTCCCACCCACCCCCATCCCACCCCTCTAGGTCGTCACAGAGCATTGAGCTGAGCTCCCTGTGTTATACAGCAGGTTCCCACTAGCTACCTGTTTTATACATGGTAGTGTATATATGTCCATCCTAATCTTCCAGTTCATCCCACTCTCCTTTTCCCCCCACTGTGTCCACCCTTCTGTTCTCTATGTCTACGTCTCTATTCCTGCCCTGCAAATAAGTTCATCTGTACCATTTTTCTAGATTCCACATATATGCCTTAATACATGATGTTTGTTTTTCTCTTTCGAACTTACTTCGCTCTGTATGACAGACTCTGGGTCCATCCACATCTCTACAAATGACCCAATTTCGTTCCTTTTTAATGGCTGAGTAATATTCCATTGTATAGGTATACCACATCTTCTTTATCCATTCCTCTGTCGATGAACATTTAGGTTGCTTCCATGTCCTGGCTATTGTAAATAGTGCTGCATTGAACATTGGGGTACATGTGTCTTTCTGAATTATGGTTTTCTCGGGATATATGCCCAGTAGTGGGATTGCTGAGTCACATGGTAGCTCTACTTTTAGTTTCTTAAGGAACTTCCATACTTTTCTCCATAGTGGCTGTATCTATTTACATCCCCACCAACAGTGCAAGAGGGTTCCCTTTTCTCCATTTTCTCCTTTTTCTCATTTCAGCATTGATTGCTTATAGATTTTTTAATGATGGCCATTCTGACCAGTGTGAGGTGATACCTCATTGTAGTTTTGATTTGCATTTCTCTAATAATTAGTGATGTTGAGCATCTTTCATGTGCCTCTTGGCCATCTGTATGTCTTCTTCGGAGAAATGTCTATTTAGGCCTCCGCCCATTTTTCGATTTTTTTTTTTTTTTTTTATATTGAGCTGCCTGAGCTGTTTGTATATTTTGGAGATTAACCCTTTGTCAGTTGCTTCATTTGCAACTGACAAAGGGTTTATTTTCTCCCATTCTGAGGGTTATTTTTTTGACTTGTTTATGGTTTCCTTTGCTGTGCAAAAACTTTTAAGCTTAATTAGATCCCATTTGCTTATTTTTGTTTTTATTTTCATTACTCTAGGAGGTGGGTAAAAAAAGATCTTGCTGTGATTTATGTCAAAGAGTGTTCTTCCTATGTTTTCCTCTAAGAGTTTTATAGAGCCTGGCATTAACATTTAGGTCTTTAATCCATTTTGAGTTTAGTTTTGTGTATGGTGTTAGGTAGTGTTATAATTTCATTCTTTTACATGTAGCTGTCATTTTCCCAGCACCACTTATGGAAGAGGGTGTCTTTTTTCCACTGTATATTCTTGCCTCCTTTGTCATAGATTAGGTGACCATATGTGCATGGGCTTATCTCTGGGCTTTCTATCCTGTACCATTGATCTGTATTTCTGTTTTTGTGCCAGTACCATATGGTCTTGATTACTGTAGCTTTGTAGTATAGTCTGAAGTCAGGGAGCCTGACTCTTCCAGCTCTGTTTTTGTTTTGTTTTTTTGTTTTTTTGTTTTTTCCTCAAGATTGCTTTGGCTATTTAGGGTCTTTTGTGTTTCCATACAAACTGTAAAATGTTTTATTCTAATTCTGTGAAAAATGTCATTGGTAATATGATAGAGCTTGCATTGAATCTGTAGATTGCTTTGGGTAATATAGTTATTTTCACAATATTGATTCTTCCAATCCAAGAACATGGTATATCTCTCCATCTGTTTGTATCATCTTTTATTTCTTTCATCAATATTTTATACTTTTCTGAGTACAGATCTTTTGCCTCCTTATGTAGGTTTTAGGGCAACCTCTTTCATTTATTCATCCTAATATTTGTTGAGAACACATTGTTAGAGAAGAAATTTCTAAGTTATTTGAGCAGTGGCATTAGAGTATGGGAAAGCATGTTTGGGTGGGAAGAAATCACTTCAACTAAGTAAATGGCTGGGGAAATATAGATTCCAAACTAATGAATAACTGTTCAACATCAAGGATCAGAAAAAAGGGATAATAGCTTTATCCCTTTATTTGAATTTGTTCGCATTTTATTACATTTTTTCTCAGTTTATTTCACCCCAAAATCTCATTGCTTTCTGTTTATGAGTCATGATTCTATTTATTAAACCCCCCAGTACAATAAATCTTAAAGGTTGAGCTCCTTTTACCAATATCAATATTATGATTATGATTAGTATGAAAGAATTATATTACACACTTAATGCCTGCACACAAAAGGAAACAAACAAAAAAAAGATGTTCTTTTTGTACTGTGAAAAATGGCATGTATTGGTACCTCCTTAGAACCTTCTTAAAATATATATTCTTAAGCTATAGAATATGAAATATGAAATACAAAAAAAATTTTGGAAATGGGAGATGAACAGGCTTAGAGTATGCTTATAAGAAAATTATTTAAATATAAATTGAAAGTAAAAGTTTCAAAAAATATTTTTCACATTCAGGTGAGAATGGAAACGTTGGTGTATTTTGTTGGTTTCAAAAATTCTTAATCTTCAAGACATGCTAAACATTTATGACGTACTAACAGTATAGTAATGTTTGCCCTCCAGTATGGCATCCTCATAACATAACTGGGGGTTCTCAAATTTGAGCAAGCACCAGAATTCCCTGCAGAATTTGTTAAACTAAGATCACTGGGCCCCACTCCTGGAGTTTCTGATATAGTCGTAAATCTGGGGAATGGATTGAGAATTTGCATTTCTAGTAAGTTCCTAGTTGATGCTTCCTAGAAGACCACGCATTGGGAAGCATGGACATATAATATTAATAATTCTTTCATACCTCTTTTAAAACATTCTGTACATTAATAGGCTACTTCAGTAAGTAGTTGAAGAAAGTAAAAAGTGTAGCTTGATTTAGGACCTGCATAATGATACTCCTTTCACAAAATTCTTATTTAAACCTTGACCAAGCCATTTGCACATTTAAGATAAAATCATTTACACAAAGCTTCAGGGAGCAATTTTATTGTATTAATTCCTAGACCGGCATGCTTACTGAAATATCACGAACTTTCTAGTCTCTTTCCTGGAAACAACACTGTGCAAAGGACAACTTGTTTGGAGAACTATTTCAGAAAGAGCTCCAACATCATGAGTGATTATTATGCACAGCAGGTGTAAATGAATTATTTATCAAATATGTTTTCATTATTAGTGAAAACATTGAAGATCTTTTTCCAAGCACTCAATTTCAACAATCATTTGTACACAGAGCAGGTCTTTACTTAGACAAATATTTATGGATATGCTTTCATATGAAAAATGAAAGAGCTATTACAAATACAAACACTGTACCATATTTTGAAAGCTTAAAGTGAATAATTAGTAAATAATTATGCTGTTTGATAAACAGTTTTCTTCATTGCTCACTTTTCTTCATTTTATATTTTAACATTTGGCACTTTTAAAGAATTTATTATATACCCCTTTCTTAGAAAAAAAAACCTAAAATCATAAGCTGTTTATGCAACTTGATATTGTAATGATGACAGATATTGCAGTGATGAGCTCACTGTTTTCAAGTAAGCGTCACTGAACAAATATGCTCAGGGAAACAAGAATTTTAACTGTCTCCATAAAGGTTTTCCATACATATGTATTAATGGTATGGAGGCTGTTAGGTCAAATAGATCTATTAATTCCTCTCTAAGATCAGCAAGGATATGTTTATGTGTGAATGTGCGTGCACACACACACACACACACACACACACACACACATGCTCACACAACGTAAACGTAGACTCTTCTGGCACAGAGTACCTATTTCTCCTACATATGAACCAAAATTTTCATCATACAATGGATCTGACCTGTGTAGAGATCAGTTTTTAAAATTTAAAGAGACAAATTATATCATAAGATTGTGTACTCAATGTCAAGATTATTAGCTTGCTAAATTGATATATTAAAACAAAAAGTTGTAAAAAAAATAGTTTACAAGTTGTTTAGCTAATTTGGTGGATCAATTCAGTTTATAGAGTAATTTCAGTAGTCTCACGTAGGGAACCTGAGTTAGTTATCAGTTATCAAGTATGTTATCATTCTTCAAATGGAGATAATTATGTTTGAAAATGCATTTGTATGATTCCAATTGCTTAGTTATTCACTTAGGCTGGATCCATGCCATTTCCCTCCATGAAAACAACTGGTCACTGCAGTAGAAAAATCAGTGCAACCGTTTATTTGATATCTTGTAGGGTATATTTATTTTGCAAGTGATTCTTTCACAGTTCAAATTGTTTATTGATATCAAGATATCCTAACTTTAATGAAATAACCTAAACTCTCCAAGATCAACCAAAGACTGGCATGGAAAGAGATTTGTTATTACAAAGAGTAAGAGAATAGTTTACATGCTATTCCAAACAAAATTTTATTTATTATTTTCAAAGAAAAATAATTAGTAATATAGGATAAAATTATCAAGCTATCAA
Source organism: Delphinapterus leucas (assembly GCF_059928025.1). NCBI lineage: Eukaryota > Metazoa > Chordata > Mammalia > Artiodactyla > Monodontidae > Delphinapterus > Delphinapterus leucas. Next base: position 139,949,454 of record NC_143131.1, read on the forward strand.
ATCTAGGTACTTCCTAATAAAACAAGGTTTATTATAAAATGTGGCACTTATTAGAAGAGCCATCTGGTTGCCTGGTTGTAGGCTAACCATGTTTTATCAGGTTTTTAGTACACATAATTATAGTTGAGGAAATCTGGTACAGATATTTATAATAGAAAATGAAATCTATAACTGTTGTTTCCCACGTAAGAAGAAATCATTTTTAGAAATCTGTTTCATTTAGATGAAATATCTAATTGTTGACAACAAAGTTATGGATGTGAAATTGCATCCTCTTTTCTATGTACTGAAATTTTATAGGCGACTAACCAAAGACAAAAAAATACAAGAAATGCACATCATTTTGTCAAACTTGTGATCATTTGTTACCTTTCTGTTATCTTGAATGCTTACTATAACTACATAACCTGAATTGAAATATTTACATTATTTTGTACAGACCCCAAGATACTAATACTAGATTTCATATTAGACTGACTTCAGCTATGGAAAATTATATATATACATGTGTATATTATATCCCCTATATAATCATCTCTTAAACTTAGGAATATTTTATTATTATAACTCACAAATAATAAGAAGCCATGCATTACTCTAGTAATCCTATTTTTTGTTGGGCTACATAATTTAAAGAATTCTAAAACATTGAAAAATCACAATGACAATAGAGGGATTAGAACTTTAAAAACTGAACATCTATGGAGTAAAAAGAAATTGATGATGTATCACAGAAAAGAGAAGGCAAGCTTCACTTAATTATAACTTTAAGTTATTAAGGGACATTGTGTAATCTCTAACATATGCATCTTTACTGCAGATTTAAGTTAAAATTCTAACCTGTGGTTTTGAAGTTTGAAAATAAGAGTTTTTTGAAAGTAAGAGAATTTTATTCTGTCACATATTACTAACAAATGTTGTTGGATTTCTTTGAAGATGGATAACTCCTTCACCTCTCTTTAGCTAATTATGGGGAAATGGAGCCTGTCTTCCCATACGCTATCTTGTATGCAAATATGATGGTATAGAGTACTTGGATGATAAAGCCAGGTAGAAATAGTATAAATCCCAGGTTACCATTTGTAAACTACTTAACTGAACATTTTACCTTGCTGAACCAGTTTTCTCCTCTGTAAATTGGGAATAGGATAACCTTTGTCATAGGAGTAGAATACCTTTTCAAGAAACTTAAATTTCCTAGCATAGTGAGTAACACTGGAATACTCAGTAATTGTTCTTTTTGTCTCTTCCTGCATGGTTTCTGAACACTCAGTTCTGTATGATACATCAGTCTTTTCCAGGCTTGTTTGTTATTTTGTTGGGGCTATTAGTTTAGTCATCTTTGCATATTCCCCATGTCTTTTGGGTATTATCAATTCTGTCTTTTCTACTTCATATTATATATGGTTTTTTGAATATAAAAGGAAACAAAACAATAATATAATAAAAACATGAGTTACATGAAAAGTAGTGGCATTTTCTAAGTGTCCATTTTATATACATAGGCTTTGAACGAGGAGCCTGACAAAGTTGAGAAACAGAAAGAAAAAATAAAGATTCAGCCATTTTCTCCCAAGTAAATTAGTTATCCTAAAGTCAAAATATATCACTGGAGACTTTTTTACTTTTCATTTCATTGCATTGCATGATGCTTTAAAGTATAAAACCTAGCTGACTCTATAGGTCATGTTAATTGACCCTTCTGTGGTTCAAGTTCTAATATAGAGTAAGGTTAAAAACAAAGAGTCTCAAGAAATCTGACAGTGATCATACATGTAAGAAATTATTTACTTGTTTGGCATCATTCAACCATCCAGTAGACAGCAGCAAGAGATTTGAACAAGAGAATAATCTTTCTTAGAAAAGTTAATTTGAACATTTGATATAAGTAATTACCTCTCTGGAATTATTAAATTGTTAAAAAGTTATTCACTGGCAATCTACTCCTGGTTCCTTACCCTGAATTCAGAGGGGGGGTTAATTTAGTGTAAATGCAGAAAATGTTATTTAAAGCAAGAACGTATTTTCTTCCTTTTTCATAAGGACTAGCAACTATGAAACTATGTACATAGTGTTTCTTTTTTTTCCAATCTTTAGTTACAAGTAAAGAAATGGATAATTAACGTCTGTAGTATTAGGAAGGGGAAAGGGAATATGTTAGCAGGTTAAGTATAAGAAGTGTGCTTTTTCATTTCACAGTGTCAAGCTTTAATATAAGTAAGTAGATAAAGGAATCAATTCCAAGGAGACTCTTCTGGAGTCCCCACATTAAGAAGAAAATGCTGGATTTTTTGTATCAGCTTGTATTCTGGCAATTAAGTAATAAGACTGCATCCTGCTGTTTATATAACAACTCAAAAATGGTTTCTATTTAACTGTCAGGTTGTTCATTATCCCTTGTATATGGTATGGCTGAGAAGGCTGGAGAATCTAAATGCATTGCTCTAATAGGAAACACTTTTGATATTACTGTCACTTGATTGCTGCCACCTGAGAGAAGACAATTAATTTGGGGACATTTTCCAGAGCTGTAAAAATGGACAAGATATGCTGTTAAGCCATCCAAATGGACCCTGACACTTGATCAGCAATTTTGCTGAGGAGGGGAGAATAAAAATCACCAATATGAAAGGAAAAGCTCGATGTCTGAAGGCTATGGAGAGTTTTATTCTCTCCTGAGAGTAAGAGGAGATGAAGATGGGACTGCAGGTTGGCTAGTCAGTTCTACAAAAAAAAATTCACATCCTTCGATTGTTTCTTCTTTCTAAAAAACAAAAACAGAATTATAAAAACAGAACAAACAGAACAGAGGAACAGAAGGGAAAATAGAGAAATGTTTTAGAAGTGGTAAACAGGAAACAGTATTTTCAATAGCGTGACTCAAAACAAGTCAACTGGTAGTATTCAATAACAAAGAAAAATTTCACACCCTTTATTTCCTGAGGAATATGCATAAAACTCTCTATTTGATAAATAAGAATCTATGTTAAAATATATGAAATATTCTTTAGAAATCACATTCTGTCCACAGAATTGTTGCCTCCTCTGACACATGAGTACTTTGTACATGCGCATAAAAAGGAATTTTTTTCCTAGGTGAGTTATTTTCATTGTGATGTGAGATAAGACATCTACATGGATTCTGATGTATTGAATGGATTTTGAAAATAGAAAAAAAATTTCAGGATGACATCAACTGAATATTTAAAAGGGATAGAGGAAATACCAAGCTTTTGCCTGATTCTACAAGATTCAATTATTAAGGAGATATTTAACACCTATAATTTGCTAGTTTTATAGGAATCAACAAAATTATAAGAAATGACAACTTTCCTAGTCTGGTCTTAAATCAGAAAATGAACTAAAAAAATCCTCACAAACTCTGAATTTCCATCACTTTGGTCAGAGTAATAAGAAGAAGACTGCATGAAATCTAAAATGGAATTGGATTCGGGAAAGATTATTGCTTTTAACCGAGTCAAAAATCTGAATTTGATTTAAGTTTTGGATAAAGTGAAAAAATTACAAATACATTGTAACATCCTATCTCATGCTCATATTATATAATATACAGAAGATAAACACATTTGTTAATGTAACCATTTCCTGCTGTGTGTACTTCCTGGTTTCAAAACCACGGTTTCTAATATGGTAACTTATTTCTGTCTAGCAGGTATCACTTAATAACATTGAACATAACAGAAGACTAGGGGTCAAAGAAGCTTATGAACTCTCTCCTTCCTCCCAAATGCCCTCATCCTAGCATCACCTCTTCCCTTGAAAAGCAAAACAAAACAAAACACAAAACAACTAAATCTTGGACTTAAAGTAGATGAAAATACCTAAAGGTGTTTTTTTCCCCCTGGTAACTAGAGCATATTTTAAAAATAAGGGAGAGAAAAGCTCCAAAGTCTAAATTAAAGCAAAATGTTAGCTCATGGTGCTCTCTCCCTCTCTTTCTCTTTCTCTCTATCCCCTCTCTCTCCATAGACAGATAGATAACAAACATACACACACACACACGCACACACACATGCACACAAATATCTGTATTCATATATACACATACACATGTTCATTTGAAAGACTATAATTCAATACATAATAGGAAAAATCTAACAATGACAATAATCAAGCTTGAAAAAAATCAGATAAATTGTTTTACTGATCAATATTAAATATTACAACTGATCAAGAACCTGAAATACAAGCAAAAAATATTTAAGCAACAGTTATCATAGTTAAGTAAACAGTAAAAACATTCAAAGAAAAGGTAGGATTAAATAATCAAGATATTTAAAAAAGCTATAAAAATGAGAATATATATATATACACTTATAAGAATGCATATATGCTTATATGTTATATATACAAATATTTAGTTATATACACATACATGTGCATATTTTATCTGAGACTATTTCTTTGTGTACTTATTTTACATAATTCTATATTTGCATTAAAATCCCAAAACTTTTAGTGACTTTAGTTATTCTACACTTATATATATGCTAATGTATTTTATTTATGTATAGACTGATAATATAGGAAATACTGGCAATTTCAGACCATTTTTGCAACTCTAAATTTATATATATATATACACACATATATATGTTTGAACGTATATGAATGTCACTAAAGTAATGTTAAAAATCTAAAAACAAAAAGATTAATTAGATCATGCTGGCGCAATATAATGGTTATTTCCCTATAAAATTATGAGTTATTTTGTGTATGTTTATTTTTTGTTAAGCCTATATTTGTTTAAGACCAGCTTTTTAGAACAGTTTTAGGTTCACAGCAACATTGAAAGGAAGGTACAGATTTTTAACATATAACCCCATTCCCTTACACAGTCATGGCCTCCTCCGTTATCAGCATCCCCCACTAGAGAGTTACACTTGTTACAGTGGATGAGCCTACACGACACCCAAAATCATAATCACTCAAAGTTCATAGTTTACATTATGGTGCACTCTTGACGCTGTACATTCTATGGGTTTGGGCAAATGTATAAGAATGTGCATCTATCATTAGGGTATCATACAGAGTATTTTCACTGCCCTAAAAACCCTCTGTGCTTAGCCTATTCATCCCTCGTTGTAAAGCTGCTATAAACCTCCATGTGTAGGTTTTTGTAAGGACTTAAGTCTTTGACATAAATTTTCAACTCATGTGGGTAAATACCAAGGAGTGTGATTGCTGTTTGTATGATAAGAGTATGTTTAATTTTGTAAGAGTCTGCCAAACTGTCTTCAAAGTGGCCCTGCCGTTTTGCATTCCAGCCAGTAATGAATGGGAGTTCTTGTAGATACACATCCTCACCAGCATTGGTGTTGTCAGTGTTTCAGATTTTGGCCATTTTAATAGGTGTGTAGTGTACCTCGTTTTAATTTGTAATTCCCTGGTGACGTATGATGTGGAGAATCTTAATATGCTTATTTGCCATCGGTATATTCTATATCTCGTTGGTGAGGTGTCTGCTAAGGTCTTTGGCCTGCTGTTAATCAGGTTTTTTTTTATTGTTGAATTTTGAGAGTTATTTGTATATTTTGGATGTCAGTCTTTTATCAGATGTGTCTTTTGCAAATATTTTCTCCCAGTCTGTGGCTCATTTTCTCATTTTTTTGACACTATCTTTCACAGAGCAGAAGTTTTTAAAATTTTGATGAAGTCCAACTTATCAACTATTTCTTTCATGGATCATGTCTTTGTGTTATATCTAAAAAGTCACTATCATACCCAAGGTCTCCTAGGTTTTCTCCTATGTTAGCTTCTAGGAGTTTTATAGTTTTGTGTTTTACATTTGAGACTGTGATCCATTTTAAGATCATTTTTGTACATATTTACTCTTCATTAGTTTTACCTTCCTTCATTCTAGCTTCCTTTAGTGATCAATATTCTTCTGCTTGAACAACTCCATTCAGAATATCCATTAGTACAAGCCTGATGGTGATGAATTCTCCCAGGTTTTCCTTTTTTTAATTTAAATACTTCGTTTTTGTCTGAGAATATCTTTATTTCACTTTCATTCTCTATAGATATTTTGCTGGATGTAGAATTCTGGATAAGCAGGGTTTTGTTTTATTTTTCCTATTTTTTAAGATTAGCATTCCATTGTTTTCTGGCTTTTGTTTTTTTCTACTAAGTCAATTTCAGTCTAAATTTCAGTCCTTTGAAGATACTCTGTTATTTGTCCCTGGCTGCTTTTAAGACTGTGGTCCATTTTGAATTAATTTTTGTGAAGGGTATAGCTCTGTGTCTAGATTCCTTTTTTTTTTTTTTTCGTGTGTGGCTGTCCAGTTATCTAGCATCATTTTTTGTTTATTTTTCTCTTAAAGCATAGGCAAAAAATTTAGGTGAAGCCTATCTGTCAGATATTCACAGAAATCTATTTTAAAAATTTTCCTTTCCAAACACAAATTTGTATTAGAACTTTGAAAAAGAGAACTTAATAAAAATTTGAACATAGGTAAATTAAACATTTGTCTAGGTACAAATAACAAAATCATTGCAAATTGGCTTAATGAAACAGAGAATTTATTTGCTTACATAACTGTAAGGCATGTTTGGTTTCAGATAAGGATAAATTCAGGGTCTCAGTGTATGTCACCAGGTTCTTTCCTGTGTTTGTTTTTAATTCTCTAACCATTTACTTTTCAGAGAAGCTCACTCTGTAGTACAGTAAGGAGACTGACTTACAGCCTCAAAACTCTTCCTCAACAGTTCAAATTGGAATTTTGGGACTAAATTTGATTGGCCCAATTAGAATCATTTGCCACATTTAGGGGTGTGCAAGGCAGTGATTGGTATAGGCCCAGGTCACGTGCTTGCCCCTTGATCTTGGGGTTGATTTAGCCTTACCTACGTTATGTGGGCTTGCAGTAGGAGGAATGATGCCCTGAGGGAAATTTATAATAATGTTACAGAATTTTGCAAATGAATCTAGGAAAAAAGTATAAACAATAAAGTCAACTATATGATGGTGAATGTGTGTGTATTCATGAATGAGCATCTGTGAATGCTCAGCAGGATAAGGAAGAAATGAAAAATTCAGACTCCCTGGTGGCGCAGTGGTTAAGAATCCACCTGCCAACACAGGGGACACAGGTTTGATCCTCGGTCTGGGACGATCCCACATGCTGTGGAGCAACTAACCCTGTGCGCCACAACTACTGAGGCTGTGCTCTAGAGGCCGTGAGCTACAACTACTGAGCCCGTGTGGCACAACTGCTGAAGCCCACGTGCCTAGAGCCCGTGCTCCGCAGCAAGAGAAGCCACCACAATGAGAGAAGCCTGAGCACCTCAACGAAGAGTAGCCCCAGCTCTCCACAACTAGAGAAAGCCTGAGCGCAGCAACGAAGACCCAACATAGCCAAAGATAAATAAAATAAATAAATTTATTTTAAAAAGAATGAAAAATTAGTCATATTGGTATCAATATTTTTATCATGCCACGTTGTTCTCATTTTACTAAAATGAGTAAAATTTATAAATTTGTTTTTGCCATCTTAAGTTATCATGAGTAAGCTTGTCTTTTGAGGAAAGCCGAGATTTTTTTTATAAGCTCTGGGAATGTCTAGCCTTTAGTTGTGAGTGGTATTATGCTTTGCTCTCCTCATTTAAAGGTTTCATACCAGTTTATTCTTAGCCTCATTCTTTTCAGATTACTTTATTTTTTAAAAAACATACTTTCCGCTTTCTCCAAACAACCATTGCATTCTGACACCACCTTATGCTGTTCAGGAACTCGTCTTTACTGAATTAGTATTGATTTTAAAAGAGAATGTTCTTAGAAGAAGACCAGAGAAAGCCTTTGGTTTAACATACAGTGATCCGTGTTCCAAGAGAGAATGCTTTCAGTAAAATGTTGCTGAATGTACTTAAGAAGTCAAGATAATGCTGTAAATGACTGAAACCTTAATGTACTATTGCCATGTTGATCATGGTTTGCCCTATTCCATATGATTGTACAGCTTTTGGATGGCCACACACAGGTAGATAGTGATGTTTCTGTGTGCCTATCCCACTTTTATTACCATACCCAAGATTATTCTGGTTTATGCAGTATTCTGAGAGTATTCAGAATGACATTCCAGTGCTTTACCTTTTAGATTAGTAAATAGAAAGTTTAGTTCACTATCACTTTCAAAATAAATGATTTATTTACAAAATTTGGTACATTAACTATAGTAACAAATTTCTTAATGCACATTTCACAACCGTGTAATACTAGCCACTATTATCTGGCGTGACCGTTGCATGCCCAATTTTGCTTTAATAGAGTTGTTATACACGACACATCTCTTTGCTGAAATTTCTGATGGATTTTACATAACTAAAGGGAAACCAAGATGGTTTTATGAAAAAATTCTCTGGGCTAACATGTCACTCATGGAATAACAACCTAGAGTGGATGACAGTTCTCACACCAGCTGCTTGACATCTGAACAGCTGCCAATGCCCTAGGAAATGTCACACCATCAGATATAGGCTCTGAGTGTGTGAGCAGCAAAAATGTATCTGGTAGAGGCCAGCACCCCAGGCCATAACTAACACCCCAGGCCCCATCATCCCATAAGCTTGAAGCTGGGGTTGAGCTGTCAGTTTAATAAATGAATAGCCTCTTTGTTTTGATCAGTATTGTCAAGGCTTATTTCAAAAAGGGACTCTGATTCCTCTCACAGTCTAGCCCAGCCAAAGTCAATTGGTACAATTTCAAGGTGAATTTATTCACTCTTTATAAAGTTCTGTGCGCGAATATATCAAGACAGTTGAATAAATTGAAATAAATAGACTTGGAGTTACATATTCTCCCAGTAATTGAAATAGTTTCCCCCCCAATATATTTATAGTAATAATTCTACCTTTATGAAACCTAGCCTAGCTACAGAAAGGAAAGCACAGAATTACCATTTTGATAACATATTTGGAAAATGCAACTGGGGCTAATATGTTGATAAGGGCACCTGAAAGTTGTCCTTGCCTTTAACCATTCCTTGTTAAACTTTGAGTAAAGCGCTAGCTTTACCACTTGATAAGGATGCCTGATTAGCCTGCATTGATGTGCAAATATTTGCCTTGAATTTGGTCATTTCTAAATAGAAATGCACAAACACTAGCTCTTTCTGTCTGTTTTACAGTACTTTGGATTTGAGTTGCATATACACTGAACTAAACATACACACTGAGCTACAAAACAGCATCAGTGGTGATGTCCATCTGAAATGAGCAAATCTAATTAATTTGATGTACAGAATTAATTTAACATGTGTCACCTCACCTATCATCATTGCAATTTTTAACAATATACGATAGTTTTAACTTACAGCTTCAAAGCTCTTTTTTTTTTTCTTTATTTTGCAAACGGGCAGAAGCTAGATCATAGTCAGAAAGGGTTACTGTAACAGAAAGGTCTCCTGATTAGAGTAGAAAAACCTCCCCAACTTTATCTGAGTGTGGTGAAGAAAGAATTAATCTCACCCACTTACAGCATGCTGTTCTGAAAAGGATTTTCAAAGTATAAAATATCTTATCTGAAAATATGGTTTCCCTTAAAACCATCAGTAAGCCTTGTGAAATGCTGCATTCTGAGGTTTGGGAAGGAAAATGCTTTGACTTGATAATGAAGGACACCTGGGAGTGATTGGCGTTTGCTAACAGAAAGTCAAATAATTGACGTATAATGGTAGGAAAGGGTTTAGGGAACAACTTAGTCCAATGCTAATCCTTTGAAAACCTGAAGCGATGTCTATGATTTCTTTTCCCCCTCTGACAAGCAATCTATAAAAGTGATCAAACTGATCAACTGAGAATGCCATTTCCCTTCCTTTTTCTTTTTTAATCTCGCTCTTTTAAAGCAAATTGAAGCTCCCTCTCCTATCCATCAGTGTGCATATAAGCTCTGATGTGTGACCCGTGGGCAAATAAGCATTTCTTAGCCACTCTCTGGAACATTATTATTTCATGAAACATAAACAATAAATGTGAGAGTCACATTCAGGCTGAGGAGATGTATGGCTTGAATAATATAGATTTCAAAAGAATATTTTTACCTCTGGGTCATTTAAAATATGTATATAACCAAGTTGCTGTTGATTAAAAGTCTTCTTTCAAAGCTCTTCCAGAATAACCGAAATAAATGTGCTGAAAATCTCAGCTCTGATTTTAGTAGATGAGTATCTACACAGTCATAACACATTATCAGAGCAGTACCTTTAATGATAGTGAACAGATATCACACCTATTTCAGAGTTCGAGCTCACCTTAAACAGAAGGGAGCCTGTGGGGCCTGAAAGGAATAGCCATGCTGCTTTGGAAATAGAAGTTCTCCTGTTGGTTTAAACTGCTTATTGATCATCAGTACTTTAATAAGGGAAATGCTGTTAAGGAAGACATGACTGTTAAACTCTGAGAACTAATTGAGAACTTGAAAATGGCAATCATCTTCCATTTTTAGAGGCTGAGTTGTGTCCGAACACAAAATGACCCCTTGAATAAACAATTAGAATAGTATTACCTCAGGAGACCATGTCTGAAAACATACAGAAGTTTCTCATTACCCATGCTTCTTGTCTTATATCTTAACCTGAGAATAAGTAGTTATTCTTTTCAAGGAATTTTTTAGAGAGTGTTCATATAAGGATTTTGTTCCTTTCCTTTCCAGACAAAGGAATTTGAGCAATCTGTGTCCTGATGCTGTCGATAATCCAATTTCTCTGTAATATTGATGGAAGCATCTACTCTCCCCGTTACTTGAAGCTCCACAAAGAACCTCTAGAACAGCAGTCAGCAAACTTTTTCTATAAAGGGCCAGATGATAAATATTTTAGGGTTTGTGATCTCTGTTGCAGTCATTCAACTCTGCTGTTGTAATGTGACAGCCGTCATATACAGTATTTAAATAAATGTGGTTGTATTCTATTAAAATATTATTTACAGAAATAGGTGGTAGGCTGGATTTGGCATCTGGCCTGTAGTTAACCATCTTCTGCTCTAGAATAAGAAACATCTAACTAGTGAGAATCTGTTGTTCTGATTCACATCAAATACATTAATACAAACTATTGTTATCATCCCTTGGAGTTGAGATAATCCCTGATGAAGATTTGTACTAACCTATTAAGCAATTCAACCCCTCTATTAATCTGATTAATATACTCTTACAGTTGTACAACAGAATAGCAGTCATATGTTAGACCTTAATGTTTAGCTACATGTTGCAATATAATTAAGGTTCTCTAATTTTTATAGTGGATTTACTATGGGCTAGATGGTAGAGATTAAAGTGCTCTCAGGCAGCAGAATAAAATCAAATAAACCACCAAATAAAGTATTTACATTTGTGATGAGTATTTTATAGGAAGGAGAAACTAGAGTGTTGAGTTTGAGAATAATGGTGGTGGGGATTCTATTTTATATTTAGTGGTTTAGGGGCCTCTTACATGTTTCTCTTTATTAGTTAGGAATAAGTGTATATCAGAGTGGGGCCCTGCCCAGACATGAGTTCAGTGGCAAGAATAGATAAGTAAATTAAGATATTTTTAAAAGATAACTAATTCCCTGAATAGGTAAATATTAAAATTCAAAAGGCACAAAAAATAAGTAGTAAAAGTAAATTTTCTTCCCCACATGCCCCAAACTATGCAATCTCCCTCTCCAGATGCAGTGCTGTTACCAGTTTTTTTATTCATTATATGAATGAATTTAGGTTCTAGAAGATAAGACTTGAAAAAGAGATATACCAATTTCCTGCCTTTAGTATACATTGATATATCAGTGTCAGGGAAGGGGACATTTCCTGTTCTACCCCTCTTGAATTCTAATTGGTTGGACTAATAATAAAATTGACACAAGACAGATTATCAGGAGAAAAAAATAACAAATTTTAATTTGTGCACACAGAGGTCTCATAGAAATAGGACTAAAAAGTAGCCAAAGCAAGCAACTTTTATACTTTTTAGACAAAGAAACAATAAATTTATGAGGAGTTGACAGGACAAAGAAATTTAGGCTTTGGGTGCTTCGTGAAGATTCTAAATAGAGTTTGGGCTTGAGGTAGTAAATTAAAGAAATAACAAGGTTTGATAATGTAGGCTTCTTAGCTCAGAATTCCCTATCTCTGGCCATAAGGGTGCTTTCCTACCTCCAAATGCAGGGGGTGCACCTTTAACATGGGAGATTTATTTCCTGCTTTCAGGGAGATAGAGAGGAGAGTCAAAGTGCCCCTCTTGCATCAGCTGTCTCTTAAGTAACTTTAACTGAAAATAATCAATATGCCATATCTTGTTGGCCTGCCCTGGTCCCCAGCAAGCATATACAAGCTCACTAGTACATTTAGAGCTTAAATATTTCTAACGGTTTGCTGTTACACAGAGGTACAGTGAAAATACACATACTTAAAACTGTGTGAGATCATCTGTTAGGAGGCAGTCCTCTATGGGTCTGTCACTTTTCTGCATATTTTGTGAGCAGAGGCACTAGCTGCCTTTTTATTCTGGACTATTTTGTCAAGGAGGCTTGTATGGCAACTAGCCATGGAAGATGGAGGTGGTGTTTCCCTCTGGAAGGAAAGGAGGTGTACTTATTGGTCAGCATAGAAGATTCAGGTTCCTAACTTCAGGGGTTCTTCAGCTGTGATGCAAACCCATAGCATATGCAGCATCCACCTGAGCCCCTCCGAGTTACCCTTGTGGGACTTGAAGGGACACGGGGCACTGATGAAAACATGCAGCTCAGGCTGCTACTATCCCATGATAAAGTGATAAAAGAGCTTCATTTCTGCCTCAGGAATCTCCAGTCTTCTGCCAACATCCATGAAACTGTGGCAGGCTAATTATTATCTCAAAAATAGGGGAAAATCTCAGACTCTTCATAGTTCATGATAATCTGTAGCATAAAGTCCTAGAATTGGAATTGTGGGACCAAAGATTAAGTGGATTACAAATATATTTTAATAATTATATTAACATCAACAGAAATGAAAGTGCCTGTCTCTCTTTCTGCAATCTCACTAACAAGTTGTGTTACCCAACCTTTGATATTTGCCTATTTGCTAAGTGAAAATGGTATATTAATGTATTTTTAATTGTATTTCACAATAAGTGAGTATATATATTAACCAAGTACTTAATAGCTGTTTATATATACTTTTCTGTGGAATTGTCTATTTTTATCTTCCAATTTTTTTTCTTTTTTAAAAACTGATTATTTAGAGCTCTGTAAATATTAAGAATTTAGGCTTTTGTTTATCACACATTACACATATTTCCTTCCAATATTTAACTATCTCTTTCACTTTAAGATTTTTCTTATGAGTGAGAAAATTTGAAGTAGACAAATTTATCACTCTTCTCCTTAGGGCTTTATGTAATATTAGGGCTTTCTTACTCAGATTATGTAAGAAGTTTTTATGTAAGATTATGCAAGTTTAGCTGCTCTTTGTACTTTTCTGATTTTTATTTTGTGCACTTAGATCTTTGATCCATCTGCAGCATGTTTTCAAGCACAGATTAAGATATAGATCCACCTTACTTATTTTTCTGGATTGGGTTATTTTTGAAACAACCAATACCATGTTAGGAATCTTAATTGAGATTAGGAACAAAAGAATTTGCTCAAGAATCACTTAATCACACACTTGAGATAAACTATTAGCTGAATTTACTAAACCGTTAAATTAAACATTTCAACTAATTACCAATACACTATTGAATTGTAAAATTTACTTTGGCCACCAGACCTTCTTCACAGAGGGAGGGAATTGCTATATATTCTCGAGTGAGGTCATTTTTTAGGCCTGTTATTTTAATCATCTTTCTCTCCTTCCCTCCTTCTTTTCCTGTATCCCCCCTTCTCCTTCCCCTTCCATCCCTTCTTTCCTCCTTTCCCTCCTCCCTCCCCCCCTCTCTCCCTTCCTTCCTTCTTTCCTTCCTTTTCATGAATCAGACAAATCTCCCTCAAAGACCAATTATTATTGTTTATTACAGTGCTATGCATATCTTATAAACGTCCCATTTTTTTTATCTGAGATTCTTCTTCTCCTTCTTCTGTGTCTTTCCTTCTTCAGTTTTTCACTACATTCTCCTGTTCATTGTTTCTTTTCTTTCTTGTATTTTCTGTAGATGTCTACTCTATGCATAGCTCTTTACTGCTGCTGCTTTTTAGAAGACCTCTATCCCCTCCTGCTTTCTGAGCTCTTCTTACTCTCCTGGTTCATTCCCTAAATAACTGTTTCTCTAAAACTTTCTGGGTTATTTCCTAGGCAAAAAAATACCACAAATAATCTTAAGTTTTATATCTCTTATCTTTTGGGCTGGTTTTGTTATTTTAAAAAAGATTGTAACCCAGTTGCCCTCATCATATGTAGTCATATTTATTTTGCAACCATGAAAAAGACTATGAAATTTTTGGCTAAAAGGGAACTACTTCCAAATCTTTTGTCAGTTACTCTCTTTTTCTCACTCATCTCTGTACCAAATAGTCTACTTAAGTAATTTATATATGTTTACTTAGATTATAATTACCTTTATTTATCCTGTTTCAGAAAAGCAATATAACCTTAACTCTAGATATTATTGCCTCTGGCACTTTTCCATTACTCTGTTTACTTATGTCTGGTCTATGACTCTATAATTGTGCTTTTTATAATGATTCTTTAACTTACATTGTTCAAATGCACAGACTTTATTTCCATATGCAAAGCCATTGTATTTCTCCTTATTCCTCTTTTTCTTCTTCTTTTCTTCCTCCTCTTCTTCTTTGATTTTCTTCTTCTTATACTTAGTGAGTTAGAATGAGATTGCCTTAACACTGATAACTAAAATTTTATCCATTTGTTTAACTGTCTCTAACTCATTCCAAATCTGCACAGGAAGTTTTGGAACCCTGAGGTATAGTCTTGGTTCCATGAGCTCTTATTCCTTCTACTCCCACTAGGCACTGTGCTATTTGATCATCACCTCATTGCAACATAAGCCCAATGCAGTCTTCTGCCATTACTCTGAGAGGTGTGATGATCTCTCTCGGTCTGGGTAATAGACTCTTATACTCCCTCCCTTGGAATAGGAAGCCCAACATTTCATTAGGCTCCACATCTCCCATCTTAGGTTATAGCCTCTGTTAGGGAAAGGGGGATTTCCCCCCACCCTTCATGAGTTCTTTTGGCTGATCTAATAAATAAATTGACACAAGACAGATTAACAGGAGAGAAAAAAAAAACAATTCAATTCAATGCCTGGAATTCTCCTAGAAATGGGACCCCCAAAGTGGCCAAAGCAGCCTATTTATATATCATTTTTAGGCAAAGAAACAATTACTTGTGAAGATTTATCATAGAGGCTTGTGCTTGGGATAGCAGACTTAAAAAGAAGTATGTTTATACAGCTTTCTTAGCCTTGAATTACCTTTCCTGACTTCCTTGAAACATCTTGCAACCCTCATGAGACAGCTTCCCCTCTTGTTTAAGGTGAATCCTATTACCTATAGTCTAAGAGTCCTACCTAATATAGGAATTTAAATTAATTATTAAAACATGGTCACTGGATTTAGGAAAGCCATTACCTAGAAAGGTAAAGAAATGTTTAGTGCAAAGATATAGACCATATACAGACAACTGCAATTAGAAGGAGCTGAAGATCATTGAAATTTAAGAAGAGTTTCTCTAAGTGAAGAGGTCATTCCAGGAATGGGAAATATCAAGAACAGAAGCATGGAGTTTAAACAAAGCAAGAAGAGGAAGAAGCACTGTTTAACTGGAACGTGTATATGGATGGTGTGAGATGAACTTGAATATTTTGTGAGGCACAAAGGAAGGCTTTAGAATCTGGCATTAGACTTGACGCAGTGGGCCTTGGTGGTGGTGGTGCATTTTTCCCTTACTTGTTTTTAAACAGACAATGATGTGATGAAGCATGCTCCTAGGAAGATGAGTCAGGTAAGAAAGTACCAGATTAATTAGAGAGCCTGGAGCCCAGATGGAAGAGATGGATTAGGAGGCTGTATCAATTAAGAGACATTTAGCTTTAGGTAACAGAAAAACAAACTAACTTTACCGGCTTAAGAAAAGAGGGAGAGAGAGAGGGAGGGAGGAAGAGAGGGAAGAAAGGCAGGGGTGGTGTGGGGAGAGAGAGAGAGAGAGAGAACAAATTGAATTTATCAGGTCACATAACTAAAACAGCCACAGGTAGAGCTGAAATTAGAAAATGACAGCTTTGGGGGCTCAAATGATGTCATTAGGGCTAAGTTTTCTCTGGCATCTGTCTCACCTTATGCTGGCCTAACTCTAGAGCTGCACATCTGCCAGTTCTAGACTCTCCTGTCTGGATGCAAAGATGCCTAAAGGAGCTCCAACATCAATTTCTCTGAGGTTCATGTCTAGCAGAAATGACTGGACACCTTTCTAGACTCATCCCCAAATTACTGGACTTCATTCTTATTGGCCAGCATAGATCATGGGCTCATCCCAGGACATCCACTTTGGTCAGGAAGATACACTGCTTTGACTGGTTACATTTGGATCAAGTATTGACCCACATGACTTAGAAAGATATAATGTTTAACTTTGATTTATTGTTCAGTGCTAGTTAGTTTATTCCAAGGCCACTTTTCATAAATGATTTCATGTTTTGTGATGAGGGAAGCAATACCATTTGTAAGACGGAAATAATAATTTACTGAGTTTTCAGTCACAAGAATATATTTAAAACACATTATTTCAGACTTAACGATTTTTAGTATAGTTTTACTTTATTAAGTATTCCAGAACACACTGCATATGACAGATTTCTTCCTATTGCACACTTTCACAGTGTAACCCCTTGAAATACGGAGTTTATAATGGAAATACTGATGCTACCTTAACTCTGCTAAAGTGAACTGTGCTGCTGTGATAAGAGGAAAATGTATGTTTGCATTTGGAAAACTCATCGTCTTTCCAAATCGTGATTAGTAGGTGGCAGGACAATAGAACATTGAATTGTATCAAAGATAGGCCAGATTTGAAATATGAATCTCTTGCCAGTGCAAGAGATGAAGATGGCAGTTGTAGTCTCTTCAGATTCTTAATTTACTAAGTTGTAGGTAGGTTAGCAGTGATTGATCATCCCTGGGCAGGGTGTTAGCAATTTTAAAATCATTTTATTGTGTTACGCAAATACGAAATTTAAAAGTTTTAGGCTGTCCTTATTTCTACCGTAAGCAACTCTTGGGTACAAGCTTACCTCTAGAAACTAAATGTACAAAGGGTATGCTTATTTCAGTATATCTCTCTCTCTACTGTAGCTTATCATTTTGTATATTACATATTACACAGTGGATTGTTTATGGTATGAAAAGTATTCCGTTATTGTGAGGACATAAAACACTTGCTGCAGAAAGATGTATGGCAAAGAACTATATGTTTTGCTACCAAATAGTGAAATGAAATTTGTCACTGCCTCTGTAGTCAACTAAGAACGTTTGAAAATGAAATTATTCAGGGTATAGTACGAGAGGCACAAAGGCAGAACTTGCTGCCTATTAAAAAGTAAGAAACTGTTGTGGTCTATCATAGCAAGGGATGTTTTCCATTCAAAACCATCAAGGAAAGGCATATGAAGACAGCTGAACAATGTAGATAAAGGGGTTCTCAGTGATGGCTTTGTGTAGGCTTCTGCTTTATTGTCAGCTATAAAAAGCATTGTCAAATTGGTATGGCTTAGGGTATACCAGAGGGAGTGTCCTTGGAAATATCAAAGGACATTTTCTTTTACTTCAGAAGCCTCTCTTTCTTACCATATCTCTGATTGGTTTGCAATTGCAATTCTTAAGTGTGATTGTGTGATGGATCAGAGTAATGGTCTTAGCTCAGCCTATACCACTTTGAAAGCTTACATGAACGATGTTACCAGTCACTGGGGAGGCTCCCTCCCCAAACCTCTGCCCTTCTATAGCCACAGTCCCTAGGTATGTAGAGGAATGTAAATATAGGAAATAAAGATCAGTTTGCTTTAGAAATTTAGAAAGTGTAATTATCCTCCTGGCATTTCTTCATCCCATGGGAATCAAGTCGATATCCAATATCAAGTCTGACTCAACAAAAGGGAGATTTTTACAAAGATTTGTGTGATTCAGAATTCAGAATTTGTGTATAAGACTGCTTCCTTCTTGACTTGACATGTGACAGAACAGGGTGTCACATTACTTGGGATAGATTAAGGAACACATTTTATAAGGGGCAATTAACAAATCAGGAGTCTGCAAGAAGTGATTGCCCCCCCCCGGCCCCCCCCCAGTCTCTTATCATATGCAAAGAGCTCATGAAAGGACAACAGTGCTCTTTTGGACAGGCTGTGAAGGTAAATTCCAGAGAAAGATATTTGACCCCCTGTTGATTTTGCTTTTATTAGGGCAAACATAAGAAGGGCTTGTCGGTGAGGGGACAAACAGATTATTTTGGGTGTCAGGCAGGCTGGGGTTGGAAACCAACTGATTGTATGAGGTTCCTGGGGAAGTTTTAAGTTTTTCTGCTGGGAAGGAAGTTACTAGCTTCTGGGTATGGTGTGAGGGAAATTTCTGATCCTGGCAAAATGATTGTTCAGGCAATCCAGAGAGAGCATTTAAGGGTGTTTCAGGATATGCCACAAGAATAAATTCATAACTTCCCCCTTACTGTCATCTTCCCAACACAACAAATTGTCCCTCACATCTATTTGACACTAGTGGGTAGGAGAAATTGGACAAAGTCCAAATACAGTAATTTTTTCTTTTTTTTTTAGTAAATTTTTCTTGTCTATTAATATTCCACATAGATCATGCCATACGTGTAGCGACACCATACTCAACTTCAGAAGTCCTCAATTCTACATTTTGTTTGTATCCGAAGAGGGGGGATAAAAAGCAATCTTTACTGCTATTTATGGGGATGCTGTAACTGAGACTTAGTACTGAAGGCTCTTTTTTTGTTTTTTAAACAAAGGCATTCTAGGTCACCTGGGAAGAAAGGCACAAAGGAAAGTGATTATGCAAATGTATGCCCATCTGCAGCCATTTTGCCTTTCAGGCTCAGGCAGAAAATGGACAGATGTGAAAGACTGGAAGTTTTCTGTGAACTTCATTTCCTCTCTTCTAACAGTTTCTCACTCACTGCTTCTGCTCTGGTCACACTGAGCTCCTTGGCGTTCCTCAGACATACTAGTACCTCAGATCCTTTGTTCTTCCTCTTCTCTCACTCTCTCTGGCTAAAATGCTTTACCCACAGATATCATCATTGCTTCCTCCCTTATTTACTCATATCTCTGCTCAGAGTTCATCTTATCAATGAGTCTATACTACTGGTTAGCACAGGACAGAAAAAAGGTATTGTCAGTGCTTCAAGGTTAGAAAACTGATAGGATAGTAATGAAAGTTATCATTAACACAACAGATAAGAAGATTAATAAGTTTCAAGGGAAACAATTAGATTTGGGGACAAACTGAGTTTTAGGATAACCCTGTAAGCAGCAGGAAATCTAGGTGGGGAGCATAAGAGATCAGGGTGGGAGGTGTAGATTTGGAATCAGGGTAAAGAGGTGATTTAAAACCATTTAGATACCAGTGTAGAATGAAAGAGTTACGAGAGCCAAAAACAAACCCTCAGGAAAACAAACATCTAGTGGGTATAACTTGAAAGAATATAGAACAACAGAAGAGAAAAGGAAACTAACGCACAGAGAAGGAACATTGAGATCCTGGAGACGAAATTAAAGAGGAAGAAATTTCCCTCTACCCTTTCGGGTTCTTCTGCCTGGTCTAATAATTAAATTGGCATGAGACAGATTAACAGGAGGAAATCAAACAAAGATTTAATAACATGTATATGAGGGAGAGACCCAGGAGAAATGAGTAACTCTCCAAAATGGCTAAAACCCTCACCTTAAATATCATCTTCAGCTAAAGACAAAAGAAGATGTTAGGGGTAGTGGTTTGAGATTTTAAAGGGGAGGAAGGCAATCACAGGGAGGTGGAAAACATGTTCGGTAAACAAATGTTTGCTGGGCCCCGGCAGACAGTGGGACACAGAGTGGACTCTGATCTCTGAATTTTTCCCCACCACACTTATCCCATATTCTTTGCAGACATCTTTGGTAATAGATCTATTCCTGTACCAGGCCTGGTATCTAAATTCTTCAGGCAGGAAGGGGGAAGATCAGAGTTTCTTCCTGAGTCTTTTGAGCCTTGATTGTTTTCAGCTCCAAATAATTTGCATGCCAGAGACATTTTGAGGTAGCAAATTTTGTTCCCCTGCAGAGTGTAGCTACAAAATATATCATCAGGCAGGAAGGAGCCTTTCAAGAAGAAAGTGACAGTCAACAGTGTCAAACAATGGCTAAATACAAGTTCTTAGATTTATAAATTTGTCAGTTAATAAGAGAGAGTAAATTTAGTAGAAAAGTAGTTGCCATCATCTGTTGACAGTGAAAGTGGTAGAAGTCCAAGTTGGAAAAATTTGCTATATCTGGAACTCAGCTGGAGCAAAGTTGCAGGTAAGTTTGGGTATTCTAAATTTGGAGTGAGCCCACACAGGCAAGAAGTATACTTTTCTGTTACAACATTTATTTTATTTATTTATTTTTAATTTATTCATTTTATTTTATTTTTGGCTGTGTTGTGTCTTCGTTGCTGTGCACGGACGGGCTTTCTCTAGTTGCGGCGAGCAGAGACTACTCTTCATTGTGGTGTGCGGCCTTCTCATTGCAGTGTCTTTTCTTGTTGCTGAGCATGGGTTCTAGGTGCGTGGGCTTCAGTAGTTGTGGTGCACAGGCTCAGTAGTTGTGGCTCGTGGGCTCTTGAGTGCAGGCTCAGTGGTTGTGGCGCACGGGCTTAGTTGCTCTGCGGCATGTGGGATCTTCCCGTACCAGGGCTCGAACTCGTGCCCCCTGCATTGGCAGGCGGATTCTTAACCACTGTGCCACCAGGGAAGCCCCTCTGTTGCAACATTTAAATGAGGAAAAACAAAAAGTGCTTGAGTTGACAAGATAGAAATTCAGTATTTTAGATCCTAAGGACATTTTTCAGGGTAATTAGATCATCTTATTATATTACCAGAATCTATGTGAAATAGAGTCTGTGTAGTGAATAAATTAAAACAAACAAACAAACAAAATAAACCTCTGTCTCTTATTATTAAAATTTTAAATATAATCCCATAACTAATAATAATAGTTATTATATACATATATATATAACCTTTTATCAAGTGCTTAGTGTGTGCCAGGCCCTTTAAAATTTTAGTTGCATTATTTCGTTTGATATATTCAAAACAAACCTATGCATCCCAAGGTTAGAAATGAGAAAACTGAAGCACATATAAAATAACTTTTCTAAGGTCAATCTGCTAGCAAATGGCTGAGCAGGGATGATGTATCACACTTCTATCAAATTTGCCACACACACACACACACACACACACATGCACATACACATACATGCATGCACCACGTGATACCCTGCTCTGGTAAAGATTTAGGACTGTTTTAATGACTCGACCTTTTATTTGGTGAGAAACACTTGCGTTATCCAAATTCTGCTACTTATTGGATAAATTTTATTTGCACACCAATCAGTTTGTTTCTAAGTTAATCTTTCTCATAGCATCTTTTTAAATGCAGATAGCCTTGAAATCCCTCCCTCAACTCTACAAATTCATTGGCTACATTTTCTTTCTCCCCAGTTATCTCAGGTGATGGCTTTATTTCAGGTGATGGCTTTATTAAATATTTTGCTACTACACAATAGTGTCACTGTTTTTCCATCCTTCTACAGCAGTTTCCTTATCAGTCTCCTAACTTCTTATAATAATTTCTAGTCACTTTGTGCCTCGTTTCAAAATCAATGCCATATATGTTAGGGTTTTTCTTTTCGCATAAATTTTTATATCATTCAGCATTGCCACAACAGTGCTGTTTAATCAACCAGCCCAGTATTCAGTGGCATACTTAGTTACTCACACATGTTTGGGGTGACTGTGGGTTGGCTGATCCAGGTTGCAATTACCTGGAGTTGGCTTTAGTTACACATTGCGTCTAAGTTTCTCATTTTCCCTGGATGAACAAGCTAACTGGGACATCTTCCAGTAATGTTAGGAGAGCAAAGAGCAGACATGCTCAGTCATAGAGGCACACTCTTTTGTATTATGTGTGCTAGTAGCCCATTGGCCAAAGAAATTCATATGGCCATGCCCAGAGTTAATAGACAGGTAGATATACTTCATCCATCATGACACCAAGCCAGTGGTACAAATGCATAGCATTACTATAGGAGACTGAAGAATTATGCCCCATATTTAACTTTCCATAATGAGATTTTTACCAGTAATCCCATGGTTGATAAAGTAGACATGATAACCAATAACTCTCATGATTTTGACTATTGTTTTATCATATAAATTACTTCTGTAACTCTTGGGTATTCACTTTAGAAACTGAACTATGGAATATAAATTAGTCAAATTTATATCTCACTTGGTGAATTGAGGTTAGAACGTACAGATATAGTAATGATAGTTTTTAACAAAATAAATGTTTTTTTGAGTTTACAAAATTTCTAGCATCTAAAGCAGTACATAGAACATAGTACACACTTAAGAAGGATTTATAAGCTTGAATCCTTAAATGTCATGTGTAACTTGTTTTCAGTTAATGAAAACATCAAATAAACCCCATATAGGGATTTTTCATTATTTTCAATGTGAAAATTATATATTGTGTGGTAAATTAAATACAAACCAAACAAAATGTAAAACTCTTCACTCCAAGTTCTACTTTCTTGTCACCTTCCACACTTTGCTGCTGGCTGTACTTTAGCACATTGGATTTTTAAGCATTGTAAAGACTTGCGCACAAAAAAGAAGCGTTGATTTTAAGCACTTTTTCTTAAACAATTGCTCTGCCCTTCAGAGATAGTGTTGTGAAATAAAATGTCCTGTCATCAGAAGGCTCAAACTTTTCAACCCCTGCTGCCTTCCTCTTTGCCTGAGTGGTTGCAG
The DNA here is from genome assembly GCF_059928025.1 of Delphinapterus leucas. NCBI lineage: Eukaryota > Metazoa > Chordata > Mammalia > Artiodactyla > Monodontidae > Delphinapterus > Delphinapterus leucas. The sequence continues at coordinate 139,972,459 of NC_143131.1, forward strand.
TATTTGCCTTGTGCTGCTGGAGGCTATCTTTGGTAACTTCTTTTAGTTAAGGCAGAACTCTTAGGTTCTTAAATCCTATGTCACTAATTAATAACTGTGCTACAGTAAAACTGAGATGTTCATTCCCCTGAAAAGGTAAAAGCTGATCAGAGTGAGCTGTGTCTAACTAATCCTTTGGTGTATTCCCTGCTTTTGTAGGATCACACTGTGACTCCCCAGCTTCAGGCTCAAAATAAACTCAAATCTGGTCTTCTCTCATTCAGGCACATGCTAATTCAAATAGTTCTTTCTTTTTAGTTTGCATTCTCTTACCTATTTATCCTAAAATTTTGGCTTATAATATTATGAAAGATTTTTCTTCCTAGTTTTTGCGAGGCCCTAGAAGAATTCAGCTATTTTCTGTGTCCTTTTATCAATATTTGCTTTGCTTCTTTACAAAGCACAGTAGAGTTGGAAAAGATGACTCCAGGAAGTCTGTATAAGGTTACTAGCCTTCCTGACTACTGGCTCCTTGAGTTCACAGTCAAGCTCTGGGGATAGTAAGCCTATCTTTACTGTTGGTCAGTAGGGAACATATTTGAGAAGGAGAACTGGGTGTAGATCAGGAAACACTGTAGACAAACTGGTACCTGCTGGTATTTCTGCATCTCTGTTGCATCGTGGCTGCTGCTTAATTTCTGCTTGGCAAGTTGCTTGCAACTTTACTTTCATCCAGCTCAGATTTGGAATCATGTAGGGAAGGAGATTCTGGGAAATGTAGTTTCCAGTGTAACCACATTTACAGTAGAACAACCCTTAACCATTAAAGTAAACAGAGAAGTTTAGGTTAGGTGTTCAAAGACATGAACAAAATAGAAGAGGTGAAGATGACACTCTGCCAATAGTTGTAAAACAAAGCAGCATGACGGGAAATATTGTTTAGCATGATGTATTATAGATTCATAGGGGTATATAATGAATAATATATGTAATTATCATATAATAGAATGTTACACACACTTCTAGAAAAAGGTGGTGACCTAACAAAAATAAAGGCAAAAACTGCTGTAGTTTCCCCCTTCTCTTTTATAATATTATTTAGATATGAGGCTATTTGATACTATATCATTATTGGATTATATAACATAGAATGCTATATGGTCTTTTGATACTTAGCTTATCTAAACAGTTTCTAACAACTGTATCTTATTTTTACTTTTATTTTTTACTTTTCTGATCTGACTAGTCTTTGATTCTTGTGACTCTTGCTTGAACTCTCTCCCAGGGTTTTTCCCAGGTCCTTGAGAGTAGGCCCAGGAGTTTTCATCTGGATATTCTTAGTATATGGCCTGTTGATTGGCACATAAGGGATGTTTAGTACATATTTTTTTAATTGAGGTATAGTTGATTTATAATATTAGTTTCAGGTATACAACATAGTGCTTCACAATTTTTAAACCCTATATTCCCTGTATGGTTATTTTAAAATATTGGCTATATTCCCTGTGTTGTACTATGTATCTGTGAAGCTTATTTATTTTATACATAGTATTTTATACCTCTTAACCCTCTACCCTTATCTTGCCCCTCCCTGCTTCCTTCTTCCCACTGGTAACCACTAGTTTGTGGTGTGAGTCAGTTTATTTTTTGTTCCATTCGCTAGTCTTACTTTTTAGATATCCCATATAAGTGATATCATATAGTACTTGTCTTTCTCTGTCTGACTTTTTTCACTTAGCATAATACCCTGCAAGTCCATCCATGTTGTTGCAAATGGTGAAATTTTATGGTTTTTTATGGCTGAGTAGTATTCCATTGCATATACATACCACATCTTCTTTATATATTCATCTGTTGATGGACTCTTAGGTTGCTTCCATATTTTGGCAATTGTAAATAACGCTGCTGTGAACATTGGGGTGCATGTATCTTTTCAAATTTGTGTTTTCTTTCCTTTTTTTTTTTTTTTTTTGGATAAGTACCCAGGAGTGGAATTGCTAGGTCATTTGGTAGTTTTTAGTTTTTTGAGAAACCACCATACTGTTTTCCACAATGGCTGCACCAATTTACATTCCCACCAACAGTGTATGAGGGTTCCCTTTTCTCCACATCCTCACTAACATTTGTTTTTTGTGGTCTTTTGGGTGGTAGCCATTATGAAAGGTATGAGGTGATAACCTCATTGTGGTTTTAATTTGCATTTCTCTGATGATTAATGATGTTGAGCATGTTTTCATGTGCCTGTTGGCCATTTGTGTGTCTTCTTTACAAAAATGTCTCTTCAGGTTTTCTGCCCATTATTTCAGTCAGGTTGTTTGTTGTTTGATGTTGAGTTGTATAAGCTGTTTATATATTTTTGATACTAACTCCTTATTGGTCATATCATTTGCAAATATCTTCTGCTATTCAGTAGGTTGTCATTTTGTGGATGATTTCCTTTGCTCTGCAAAAGCTTTTATGTTTAATTAGGTCACCTTGTCACAATTTATGTTAAAGAGTGTTCTGCCTATGTTTTCTTCTAGGAGTTTTATGGTTTCCAGTTTTACATTTAGGTCTTTAATCCATTTTGAGTTTATTTTCTGTATATGGTGTTAGAGAATGTTCTAAGTTCATTCTTTTACATGTAGCTGTCAAGTTTTCCCAGCACCAGTTATTGAAGAGACTGTCTTTTCCCCATTGTATATTCTTGCCTTCTTTGTTGTAGATTAATTGACTTTAAACACATGGGGATACATGTTTAATTTACAAAAGACAATAAATGTCAGTGTATATTTTTCCAGCCTTCAATTCTTATACACAATATATGTCTATAATACATAATATGTAATCCTATAAATATTGGCTGATTATATTAATGACTAAATGTGTAGAAAAACATCTAAGGCATAGGTAGAACCTAATTTTATTTCCAAAAAAATTAGAACTGAGGAATAATTCAGCCTATTAACAACATGGATGCCAGTGCCAGTATAATCTATTCAACCATTGCCTTTTATGTAGTGGCACCTAATTTTTTGTCAGTTGAAATAGAACTTGATCTAAATTATGAGAAAATTGGAACATTATAATTCAGATATTAAACTAAGTAAAAATCACATTTGAAGCTTTGGGAAGAAAAACTTTCTTCCCAAAAACTTTTTTTCATGAAATTTAATAAAACAGAGTTATATTCAATAAAATTTGCTTTTTAAATTAATTGGTTTCCAGATATGACTGATTTAGTATAATAGAATGTTTAAAAGGCTGTTGTTTTAAGTGAAATTCCAGAGTTTGCAATGTCCAAGTATTTAAATTTGACAAGTGGAAGAAGGGAATGCTATATCTACATGCAACATATAGTTTTTGTAAAGTCAGATAAATAGTTCTCACAAATCCTGCCTGAAAATTCCAAACAAATTGTATAATAACTACAATAAACATGGAAACAATTTTACCTACATAACATTTGCTATAACTATTGTACACAGAAAGGTTTAAAGAGTTACAAAGAAAAAAAATAGGAAATAAACTTCAATCTATTTCAGTTAAGAGTTAGAAAAATCTCAAATTTTTATAACTATTCAATGAAAAACAATTAAATAAATGGATGCAATGAAGCATGACTATGAAATTTTCTATGTCCTTAGGGGTGTTAGGCATGACATATTATGATAAAGATTGGATTAGAAGTCAAATTTTTTATTTTAAAAATGAGAAAAGTAACTTATATAATTGCCTGTTCCAGTTTTTGGCCTCCTGCCTTATTCCTGCCGTGCTCTAGTAAACTGTATTTTAGAAAAGGGCATAGTATTTTAGCATTTCACAATGTAACAAGATTACATATTTGTAGAATGCTAACCATGGTATATTTCTCAACTACTGCCTATAATGAGTTACATTCTTCTTTGAAATCTTTTAGTATGTGTTTTCCTATTAGTGAAACCACATACTAAAATCTCATGGATAAATATATATGATCGATATTTGGTTTGTGCATGTAGATGATGTAGTGTTAGAACCAGGACACAAGGCTAACAATATGAAAATGTATTACAAGACATTTGGATAATCTTTGAGAAATTTAGTATTAAATTGTAGTTAGAACAATCTTAGTTTGATAATGCCTGATTATTTCTTTTAGATGTAAATCTGGTATACCAAATTCAAAATTTGATTAACTGTGACAAACTTGGTAAGTAGAGTGAATTTGGGAAAATTATCTTGGGATTTAACCATATTTAATTAAATTGAAAATGTACTAGTGATGTTGGGAATGTTGACTTACTGCCTTATTCATTTAGTAAACATGTCAGAAACCATGCTGGGTATAAGAGAAGATTATGAACATATTGGTAAATTCTTCCTGTGCTTGAGAAGATAATCAATTGATCATAACTGTGTGACTTCACATTTTGTAAAACTAAAAGGCATGCATTTTAAAAACTAATTTAAAGTGATCACCAAAGCTTTTCAAATAACATTAAGTACTTTTTTTTTTTTTTTTTTAGGTAACTGGCTTATTTAGGTTTAAGTAGTATATATATGTGATGGTTAATTTTATGTGTCGACTTGGTTAGACCTTGGTACTCAGATATTTGTTCAAACAATATTCTAGATGTTTCCAAGAAGACATTTTTTTAGATGAAATTAGCATTTAAGTCAGGCTTCAAGTAAAGCAGTCTACCTTCCATATTGTGGGTGAACCTGATCCATTTAGTTGAAGGCTTTAATAGAAAAATACTGATCTTTCTGGAAGAAGAGGGAATTCTTTGGACTTGAACTACAACATCAACTCTTCCCTGGGTCTCCAGCCTGCCAGCCTACCCTGCTCATTTGTAGACTTGCCAAGCCTCCACCATCTCCTGGGCCAATTTCTGAAAATCTCTCTCTTTCCCCTCTCTCTCCCCTCTCTCTCTCTCCTCTCTTCTCTCTTCTCTCTTCTCTCTCTCTCTCTCTCTCTCTCTCTCTTTCCTTGTACATCCTGTTGATGTATTTATCTAGAGAACTCTGACCTCTGACTAATACAGTATGCTATTAAGATCCCATAGTTGTATTCTGAAAACTTTGTTTCACTTTTTCATTGAAAACACCATGAAAGTTAGGCAGGTGGATGTTATTTTTAGTATGATCAGTTTCAATTTCTGGGAAAAGAATGGGCCAGGAGTTTACATATGTAAGTGATTTTTAAAACTTTTTGAAAGTTTCAGTATGGAATTCTGTTTTTCTTTTTATATGGATAAAAAGTGGGATTTGATAAAGTTGTACCACTTGGAAGCAGGTAGGAGTTATCTATGATAAGAGTATACTTTTGATGGTTTCAAATGATTTAATCTTATTTCTAAATTACCATAGTGCTAAAAACAAAGCCTTAATCTAAATAGAACTCTGTGTGTTGAAGAAATAATTTTTTATAAGTAGAAATGTGAGTTCTATTTCCTTTTACTCTTTTAAACTTTGCTTAGTTTTAGGAGAAAAATATGATGCAAGCCATTTATTCTTAAGCTCTGTCCACTTTAAAAGTATTTTTTCTAATTTGTTCTGCTTAAAAAGAAATAACAAACACTGTTTTTCAGCATCCAGTTCTACCAAGCCCGGCAGATCAAAGTTTTCCTGTGTTTGAGGCACTTCATTGAACAAAAAGTCCCAGGAACCACACGTTCCACCTGTTTCTACTTGCCACTTCCCCCAAAATTCACCTGAATTAAAGGGATGAATAACAACTGCTTTTGATCACACATCAGAAAAGGACATCGTAAGTAAATTAATATTTTCTGTCTGAAACAAAATCTTGTCATTTGCATGCAGTAGTCACCCATGGTGACTATAGAATATTCTCTTTTATTAATTTGGGTGTCCTTGATCTACTTGACGAAATGCCCTGTATATTTCACATTTCCTCCTACAAGAATAACAAAACAAATGAGAAACTTCAAAATCTTCCCAAAAGAGAAATAATCTGTTGAATCAACACAGATGTGTTTAGGCCCTAATATGTAATTAGCACAAAATGCTGAGTTAAATCTTCAAATATTTCCGTTACTTTAACTCTATGCATTCAGAGTATTCTATATACAATATAAAAATTTCCTCTCAGAGAATCAGTGAAACAATATTTATCTACTGCCTGTCTATCTGTCATTTATCTAGGAAGATATAAAAGCAATATTTTAGCTCTTTTATCTACTAAAATAGTTATTTGTATAGCTTACTATGTTTCCAACCACGTGTTCAAATCAGAATACTCATCCATCCTATTTTCCTTTAACAAAACAAATCATCAAGTGCTATTGTTGCAAAATTGCCATATCATTTTGAAAACATGTCAAATTTTGACATGACTGGCTTGAGTATATTTGAATAGTATTGTATAGCAAATAGTTATTCCTCCTGCATTAGGTTGACTTATACAGTTGCTTCTGTTTGGAATTGTTTCATGTAGATGATCTCTACTAAGCCTTTCAAATCTGAAAGTCTAGTTCTCGGGTGGAAAAATCTTCGTCCTGTGTAAATGAATTCACGGTAAAAGTTTCATGACATAAATGGTATAATGACCAGCAGACTCAGGAAAAGCCAAAATTTGCTTTGGTTCAGAGTTCCTGTAGGTGCTAAAGGATCACAATTGGTGTTGAAAACAGTAGCACGTCGGTTAATGCATGACTGCTAAAAACATGATCCAGCCCACTAGTTAACATGGTCCAATCAGTAGCTCAAAACTGACAGATAAACTTAGCAGCTCCTGGATAAAGAGCAAGAAGTGTTTAGGGAGTTCAATAGACTTGGCTGCTTAAATTTAAATGAAATAAATTTAAAAAAATCAAAAGTTCAGTTCCTTAGTCACATATCAAGTGCTTAATAGCCACAAGTGGATAGTGGCTACTATTTTGAGTAGTGCAGGATAGAACATTGTTCAGAGCCCAATTTTTGGTAGAATAATAACTAGTTCACATTTTGACATTTAAAAGTACTTTCTCGTATATTACTTATTTGTTAAAAAAACTGATGAGAATTTAAGAAGTTCTGTTTTGCTTTCTTAAACCTGAAGTTCAAGGAAATTTACTCTGTATGGCCAGTAAAATACAGAATTGTGAATTTAGCTTAAATATTCTAATTCCAAGAGACAAATCAAAAACACAAAAATCCTAACTTTTTTGGGTATACATCAGCATAACATCATTTGTATACGTTTTCAAGATGATTATGCCGAAAAACACACTTTTGTATGTATATAGGTCTTTATATTTATTATCTAATCAGTATTAATTTTTTTGTCATATCTTATAGGCTTGTGGTACCTAGCAGATATTAATTCTCTTTTAGACCTCATGCCCAACATAAAGTAGCCATCCCTTGGCCAGGGAAGGAAGTGAAAAGCAAAAATGTTATCATAGATGTTAGCACAATAATTGTTCATTGTTTGTGGCACAATTACTGTACATGGATTAATAATTATAATTTCTGAACCTAATAATTTATGCATTAGTATTTTGTCCCTGTCATGTCTTGAATTTTTGCAATTAAGTGTTTTAATAACGGAAAGGTTAATTGTGCTATTCATCAGAATTGCTTGCTGTGAGATGGTAGACAAATAAGAACTTTACAGACAAAGGGCATACTTACTAACCAAGCCTGTCATTTCTTTAGAAAATAAACTTGCTGTGACAGCATAATAGATTTATTTAATTTGCAAAATCTTGGGGTTCAGAAAAGTTCCTGCTAAAACAAATGGAATTATAACAAATTGTCAAATTTATATTTACACTCAGACATATCCAGAGCTGCATATACTTTTCTATGTCTAGGTATATGTATACACACCTTGATGTACACCACACATACATATATACAATGTATACTCACTTTCATTAAACTATAGCCTAGAAAACCAAGATTTTGTTCTAAAAGCATAATCAGATACCATGCTTCTTAAAATTATTAGTACATGATATAAGAAGTATTATTTTAACATATTTTATAGTAATGACTATAAAGCTGATGAACACAATTCTTATTAATGTGCCACTAGATATTTGAAATTTTTTAAAAGTATGGTAATGATCATTATATGCTAGTCAACTTATCTCTCAACTCTGGAAGAGTACTTGAAAGATTGTCAAGTAGTTTAATTTTCAAACCTCTAAAACAGTGATTCACAAAGTTTGGTCTGGGACCTAGTGACATGAACATGGATTTAGGAACTACTTTTGGGGGCTAGTACAGAGGTCTAGAATAATGGTGTCTTTAATCAGGTAGGGTTTGCTTTCCTTTCACAAAACTTGAAATCCAGAAATAGGTAATACTGGGTGACTGACTTGTAACTTTTTGCTCTAATGTCCTTTTCACTGGCTTTTAAATGCAAAGTTGCCTCATGCATACAAGTTGGTCATTGGAAGACCCACCATATCATCCATATTCTAGACTCCAGGAAAGGGAGAGAAATTCCAGCTGAAGCAGCCCTTTTAAAGAGCTTTTCTGAATTGCCCACAGAATAACTTAGCTTCATATATTGATTTCCACATATATCAAACACACATATTACTCCCCAAAAGGACCATCCTAAAATCTCATCGAATGACTACCTCTCCTACAAGTCATAGGACATGAGTGTAAGGTATGATCTTCTCGGTCAGGGTTGGATGTTGTGTCTGATAGTCTAATCAGCTATATGGTATCCAACCCACTGAAGGCAGAATGATGGAGAAGAAACAGTATAACACAATAAAAATGTCCATTTGGAAAATGGAAAACAATAAGCAATCATGGTCTTTATAATTGATTAAATTCCAATGAACATAAATAGTATTGATGACCTGTTTCAGAAAAATTCCTTAGTTAACCCATCTGGCAGCCTTGGTTCTGCCTTCTGTGAGGCTCTCTTCTGTGATCTTCCATGGCTAGATCTAGGTACTGGAGGGTAAAGTATTGCTGGAGGTGGCACTGATCACTTCCTGTTGCTGCAGGTCTAAAGCCAAAGGATTATTTTTTACACGTTCATATTAGTGAGGTTTGTATTGTCTTGTTCTTTTCCTTTCTTCTTTTCAATAAATTTCCTTCCAAAAACTTAGTAGAACTCCAGTCTGTTTCCAGTTATATCCTTGGTTAAGTAACCACAGACAGAATCTTGTTTTGACATAGGTTTAAGCCTGGGAACTCTTGTCATTTACTTCCTATTTTAAAAGCTCTGCTTTAAATTACTGTGATCAGTCTTTTCCTTTCTGTTCCCTAAGAATTGACCACTATATCAAAAGCTTTACTGCTACGCTTCTTTCTTAAACTATTGACCCTGACAACAGTGTCTTGAGTGAGACGGCAACAGCTTTTTTCCTATCCTTTCCAGAAGGATACAGGCTTTATCACCAGCTAAAGCTTCAGGTTTAAAACTATCACACACAACCATTTTAATTTAGAGTCCAGAAGCAGTTGGTTTTTCAGTCTAATAGGTTTCCTATTTATAAGATATCTAGTCAACATAGATTGCAGGACAAGGACAGATAGCAGAATTTCCTTCCATCTCTGTTTTCAGAATGGTTAGCTCTACTCTGAGTTTATCTCTATTTTATAGAACTTTTCTAAAAGTGGCAAAAAGGGAACCAGTAAATGCCAACACAGACCCTGCTATTTACCTCCGTGTTACAGCTGGTTTCATTTTCTAAATAATTTGTGGACTAACCACATCTTCCAAAGACAGTCTTTACCATTCTTTGGAGATAACATTGTATAATGCCATATCGAGTAAAGATTCTTTGCCTTTAAACATGGGTTTTGCCCTTTCATTTGGAAGCATTGATCACATAGATGGTCTAGTATTTGGGGATAGAGAAGCATCTATTTTATTCATGCTACAGGAAAAGCTAGTTGTATTATGGAGGCAGCTACACTAGTCAGCTAAATTCTGAGGAGTGATGTTGTCACTTCTTAATAGAAAAGTTTGATTGATAAGGGGAAGAAGAGGAAATACTCACCAGTTCAACCCATTCACAGACAGGCTATTCCAATAAGTACCCCAGACATCTGTAATCCATTCAATAAATAGTCTTTGAACCCTGTTATGAATCAGGAACTTTAATAGGTTTGGGAAAACGAGGATGAAACAAGATTAGTACAGTCCTTGCCCTCAGAAACCTTAAAAGGTAGCAGGGTAGGTAGACAAAATTTTAATTTGAAAAAGAAATCCATGTTGTTATATTTGGTAGAAATAATCAGGGTGCTAGAAAGAAGCAGGGTGCTAAGATACCGATAATAAACATTGATTAGATGTTTCTCTTACTCCAGGCACTGTTATGCTTTACTTTATTAGCTTATTTAACCTAACAACCCTATGAGATATTATTATCATCTCCATTGTTAAATTATGAAACTGAGGCAGAGAAAGTCTAAATATGTTGCTCACAACCACAGCTATCGATGGCAGGATGATGTTAATCCTGTTACTTTAATATAGAGTTCATGCTCTTGATCATGACACTACACTCTCTTTCATAAGACAATAAATCAGGGAAGACTTGCTCGAGGGAGATGAAAAAGTGTGGGTGACAACCAAGCTAAGACCTGAGGGCTGAGAAGGAGTCAACTGTGAAAAGAGTGGGAAAAAAATCATTTCAGGCAAATGCAATTGCATGTAGGAGGAGCTCAAGATGGGAATGGGTACACTGTGTTAAGCAAACTGAAACAGGCCAGCATGTTTGGCGAATTGTGAACAAAAGAGGCAAGTGATGGTGGGTCAAAGAATTTTCAGGCCATGATAAAAATTTAGATTTTATTCCAGGTGCAAAGGAAAGCCATTGAAGAGTACTAAAAACCATTTTCATCTGCTATAAACATTGCTGTCCTTTTCAAGGGGTTTTTGAAATTTATGGAATACTGTAGCAAAATGGTTAAAAATGAGAAAGTATCTTAAAATATGGCATCTGGTCATTCTACTCTTCACAGAAAATCAAATGATTTCAAGTATTTTCAGAAAAAGGCACTTTAGGTTGAGATTATTTCATTCACACACATCTGTCTTTTGTGGCTTCTCAGTGGAGTACATAGCCACAAATACTTCTTGTTTCTTCAGTCAGAGAGAAAGAAATGAACAGATGGGAGATTAAAGGAGCAGCTGAGCAGAGAATCTGGCAAAATATGCATCAGTTTATAGGTAGATGAATAAAAATTTGACGGTCTAGTGTAGAAAGAGACTATAAAAATGACTCCTGATTTCTATATTATGGATATTGAGATAGCCTCTGATCTTTTCTGATAGGGTTTGGTACAAGTACACTTGATTTTTAGTAAGTACCTAGTGTGGTACCTTCTCATACAAAAGTACAATTATTTTGGAAGGAAATAAAAAAAAAAAAACAAAAACCTAACATATCTTTTATATGAAATTGTTTCCCCCTAGAAATAAACATGAAGCTTTACTACTTGGGAGCTTATTAGAAAATGTTTCTCTTTTAATTAAGTCCATTCACCTTTTCCCAGATCTAGCAGGGATCTACCAGTGATTCTATGCAACAAGAGTTTTAAGTGGAAGACAGTTTAGGAGCAAAGTCTGCTTAGAATATTTAGCCTAGATCTCACTAATCTCTTTCTGCCTAGTATGTGGCATCCTTCTTTTCCTTCATTCAGTGTTATTATATGTTAATTTATGTAGACATGTCCTAGTGTCCTATGAAATTAGAAATTATGTTATTCATCTTTCTTGATCTTACTACAGCAGTGAGCATACACTCAATAATTATAATGTAAATAGCACACTGTTTACAATACAAGACAAATAAATATTTTGACAGTAATTTAGGAACATCCAGCTCTAAAATTCCTTGCCTCCACAGCCTGCATAAATAGGAATATATATATTACGCATTGTTTTTTCAGTGAGTATGAAAATAAAACAGCTTTTAGAAGAAAAGTCTGTTTTGTTACTTTCCATTTCCTACTTACACTCTTTGCTTCAAGATGTGTTAGGGTGAAGAGATTTTTCAGCATTTTTTCTTTGAAAAGAAAAATTTATTCCCACAACCATGTTTTCTATTTATTCATGCCAGAATTTAAAATTTAGCTACTTTGAGAGGGGAACTTCCTTAATTTCTAAAGATCATCTCTAAAAAAATTACAACTAATAAAATGATTAATGATGATAAACTAGAAACTTTAAGATCAGGAACAAGAAAGAATGTCCTCTCTCACAAATCATTTTCAACATCACACTGGAAGTACTAGCCAATACAGTAAGACAAGAAAAGAAAATAAAGAGTATGTGGATTGAGAAGGAAGAAATAAAACTGTTTTTCTTTGCAGATGACATGATTATCTATGCAGAAAGAATTGACGAAAAAAAGATAAAAAACGAAACAAAAAACCCACAAACCTCCTGGAACTGATAAGCAATCATAGCAGGGCTGTAAGATACAAAGTTGATATAGGAAGTCAGTTGCTTCCCTGTATGCTAGCAATGAACAAGTGGAATTTGAAATTAAAGCCACAAAACCATTTATATTAGAACCTCCCCAAATGAAATACTTAGGTATAAAGCTAAAAAAAAAAATATGTAGAAGATCTATAAGAGGAAAACTATAAAACTGTGATGAAAGAAATCAAAGAAGAACTAAATAAATGGAGAAGTATTTTATGTTCATTGATAGGAACACTCAAATTGTCAAATGTCAGTTCTTCCCCACATGATGTATGATTCAGTACAATCCCATCAAGTTATTTTGTGATCATTAACAAACTGATTCTAAAGTTTATATAGAGAGGCAAAAGACTCAGAATAGCCAAGAAAATATTGAAGGGGAAGAGCAAAGTTGAAGGACTGACACTTCCTGACTTCAAGACTTACTTTATAAAGCAACAGTAATCAAGACAGTGTAAAATTAGTGAAAAAAATAGACAAATGGCTCAATAGTACAGAATAGAGAGCCCAAATTAGACCCATGCAAATATAGTCAACTTTGACAAAGGAACAAAGGCAATACAGTGGAGAAAAAATAGTCTTTTCAACAAATGGTGCTAGAACAACTGGACATCCACATGCAGAAAAAAAAAGAATCTAGGCACAGACCTTACACCCTTTACAAAAGTTAACAGAATATGAATCACAGACCTAAATGTAAAGCGCAAAAATATAAAAGTGCTAGTAGACAACATAGATAAAAACCTAGAGCGCCTTGGGTTTGGCAATGGCTTTTCATTTTTTTATTGCAATTTTTATTCAGTGATAATTAATATAGAGTGTATACAATATAGTGATTAGATATTTTTATACATTATGAAACAATCACCACAATGAGTCCAGTTATACAAAGTTGTTATAGTATGATTGACTATATTCCTTATCCATGATTTCTATCCCTGTGAGTTATTTATTTTATAGCTGAAAGTTTGTATTTCTTAATCCCCTTCACCTATTTTGTCCATCCTCCTACCTTCCTTCCCTCTGGTGACCACCAGTTTGTTCTCTGTATCTGAGTCTGTTTCTGTTTTGTTTTGTTTTGTTTGTTTCATTTTAGGTTTCACATGTAAGGGAAATCATTTGGTATTTGTTTTTCTCTGACTTATTTCGTGTAGTATAATACCCTTCAGATCCGTCCATGTTGATGCAAATGGCAAGATTTCATTCTTTTTTATGTCTGAGTAATAGTCCATTTTATGTATATACCCCACATTTTCTTTACCTATTCATTTCTGGATGGATGCTTAAGTTGATTCTATATTTTGGCTATTGTAAATAGTGCTGCAATACACATAGGGGTACATATATATTTTTGGATTAGTGTTTTTGTTTTCTTTGGATAAATACCCAGAAGTAGAATGGCTGGATCGTATGATAGCTCTATTTTTGAGTTTTTTGAGGAACCTCTATACTGTTGTTTATAGTGGCTGCACAAATTTACATTTCCACCAACAGTGCATGAGAGATCCCTTTTCTCCACAATTTTCACCAGCTCTTTTTGTTTCTTGTGTTTTGATGATAGCCATTCTGAAAGGTGTGAACTGATATCTCATTGTGGTTTTGATTTGCATTTCCCTGATAATTAGTGATGTTGAATATCTTTTCATGTGCCTGTTGGCCATCAATATGTTTTCTTTGCAAAAATGTCTGTTGAAGTCCTCTGCCCATTTTAAAATCAAGTTTTTTTGTTTTTGTTTTTTTATATTGAGTTGTATGAGTTCTCTCTATATTTTATTATTCTATATATTATTCACAAATATCTTCTCGCATTCAGTAGGTTGCCTTTTTGTTTTGTTGGTGGCTTTCTTTGCTGTGCAAAAGCTTTTTTAGTTTGATGTAGTTCCATTTGTCTACTTTTGTTTTTGTTACCCTTGCCTGAGGAGACATATCCCAAAAAATATTGCTAGGACCAGTGTCAAAGAGGTTACTGCCTACACTTTCTTATAGGAGTTTTATGATTTCAGGTCTTACATTCAATTCTTTAATCCAGTTTGTGTTTATTTTTGTTTATGATGTAAGAAAGTGGTCCAGTTTCATTCTTTTGCCTGTAGCTGTCCAGATTTCTCAGCATCATTTATTGAAGAGACTGAGAGACTGTCTTTTCTCCATTGTATATTCTTGCCTTCTTTGTCATAGGTTAATTGACCATATGAATAAGGGCTTATTTTGGAACTCTCTATTCTGTTCCTTTGGTCTATGTGTTTGTTCCTGCATCCCTGGAATGAATCCCACTTGATCATGGTATATGATTTCTTTTAATGTATTGTTGAATTCAGTTTGCTAATATTTTGTTGAGGATATTTGCATCTGTGTTCATCAGGGGTATTGGCTTGTAATTCTTTTTTTATGGTGTCTTTGTTGGTTTTGGTATTAGGGTAATGCTGGCCTTGTAAAGTGAGTTTGGAAGCATTCCTTCCTCTTCAGTTTTTTGGAATAATTTGAGAAAGATGGGTATTAACTTTTCTTTAAATGTTTGATAGAATTCACCTGTGAACCCATCTGGAACTGGAGTTTTGTTTCTTTGATTACTGATTCTATTTTGTTGCTAGTAATCTATTCAGATTTTCTGATTCAGTCTTAGAAGGGTGTATGTTTCTAAAAATTTATCCATTTCTTCTAGGTTGTCTATAATTTGTTGGCATGTAATTGTTTATAGATTTTCTTCCAATCCTTTGTATTTCTGTGTTGTGGGTTTTAATCTCTCCTCTTGAATTTATGATTTTATTTATTTGGGCTCTCTCTCTTTCTTGATGAGTCTGGCTGAAGGTTTGTCAATTTTGTTTATCTTTTCAGAGAACCAACTTCTAATTTATTGTTTTTTTTTTTTTGGTCTCCATTTCCTTTATTTCCTCTGAGATCTTTATTTTCCTTCTTCTGATTTTGGACTTTGCTTGTTCTTTTACTGGTTCCTTCAAATGTACATATAGATTGTTTATTTGAGATTTTTCTTATTCTTGAGGTAGACATGTATTCCTGTTAATTTCCCTCGTAAAACTGCTTTTGCTGCTTCCCATAGATGTTGTTGTGTTTTCACAACATGTATGTTGTGTTTTCATTTTCATTTGTCTCAAGGTATTTTTTGATTTCCTCTTTGATTTCTTTGTTGATCCATTGATTATTTTGTAGCATGTTGTTTAGTTTCCATGTGTTTGTGTTTTTTCCAGTTTCTTCTTCTATTTGATTTCTAGTTTCATACCATTTGGGTCAGAAAAAGATGCTTGATATGATTTCAATCTTAAATTTATTGGGACTTATTTTATGGCCTAGCATATGATCTGTCCTGGAGAATGTTGCATATGTACTTGAAAAGAATGTGTATTCTGTTGCTTTTGGAGGGAATGCTCTCTCTATATCTATTAAGTTCATTTAGTCTAATGTGTTATTTAAGGCCAGTGTTTCCTTATTGATTTTGTGCCTGGGTGATCTGTCCATCAACGTTAAGTGGGATATTAAAGTTCCTTACTATTATTGTATTGCTTTCTATTTCTTTTATTTCTGTTATTATTTGCTTTAAATATTTAGGTGCTCATATGTTGGATGCAAACCAACAAATGTTTTAGCCTCTTGTTGGCTTGACCCCATTATCATTATATATTACCCTTTTGTGTCTTTTGTTACAGTCTTTGTTTTAAAGTCCATTTTGTCTGATATAAATATTGTTATCCCAGCTTTCTTTTCTTTCCATTTGCATAGAATATATTTTTCCACCCCTTCATTCTCAGTTTGTGTGTGTCTTTAGATATGATTCGAGTCTATTGTAGGTAGCATATAGGTGGGTGTTGTTTTTTTAAAATTAATTCAGCTACCCTGTGTCTTTTAATTGGATAACTTAGTCCATTTATGTTTAAACTAATTATTGATAGGTGTGTACTTATTGCCATTTTATTCATGGTTTTTTGGTTGTTTCTGTATTTCTCTGTTCCTGTCTTCTCTTGGTTTCTTCCATTATGGTTTGATGGATTCCTTTAGCATTATGTTTGGATTCCTTTCTCTTTATTTTTTTTGCATGTATCTCTTGTAGGTTTTTGGTTTGTGGTTACCATGAGGTTCATACATAGCAATCTGTATGTATATAGCTGTCTATTTTAAACTTAAGTTTGATAGTAGCTTAAGTTTGCAGGCATTCTAAAAGCAGCACATAACATTTTTACTCCCTCATACTCTACATTTTATATTTTTGATGTCATATTTTACATTTTAATTTTATATATCCCTTAACTACTTATCATAGTTATAGTTGTTTGTACTTTTGTCTTTTAACCTTCATACTAGCTTTTTAAATGGCAGATCCACTGCCTTTACGACATATTTGCCTTTACCAGTGATATTTTTTTCTTTCATATATTTTCTTATTTATAGTTGTGGCCTTTTCTTTTCCACTTGAAGAAGGCCCTCTAACATTCTTGTAAGGTTGGTTTAGTGGTGAGGAACTCCTTTAGTTTTTTGATTGTCTGGAAAGCTCTTTATCTTTCCATCAATTCTGAATTATAAACTTGCCAGGTAGAGTATTCTAGGTTGTAAATTTTTTTCATTTGTTTGTTCTTTGTTCTTTCTTTTCAGCACTTTAAATAAATCCTGCCACTCCCTTCTGACCTATAAATTTTCTGCTGAAAAATTAGCTGATAACCTTGTTGGGTTTCCCTTGAATGTAATGAGTTGCTTTTCTCTTGCTGCCTTTAAAATTCTCTATCTTTAATTTAAGCCGTTTTAATAATAATACATCTTGTTGTGGGTCTTCTTGGGTTCATCTTGTTTGGAGCACTCTGTGCTTCCTGTATCTGGATGACTGTTTCCTTCCCCAGTTTAGGGATATTTTCAGACATTATTTCTTCAAATAAGTTTTTTGTCCCTTTCTCTCTCATTTGTCCTTCTGAGACCCCTATAATGCAAGTGTTAGTATGCTTCATGTTGTCCCAGAGGTCCCTTAATCCCTCCTCATTAAAAAAATTCTTTCTTATTTTTGCTGTTCTGATTCTCTGATTTCCACTGTTTTATCTTCTATATTGCTTGTTTGTGCTTTTCTATCATCTACTCTGCCATTGATTCCCTTTAATATATTTTTTACTTCAGTTATTGTAGTCTTCAGCTTTTAATTGCTTCTTTCTTATATTTTTTGTAGAAGTTCTCACTGAGTTCCTCCATTTTTCTCCAGAGTTTGTTGACCATCCTTATGACCATTTCTTTGAACTTTTAATCAGGTAAATTACTTATTTCCATTCATTAGGGTTTCTTTTTCCCCCTTGGGTGTTAACTTTGTTCTTTTGACTGGAGTATATTCCTCTGACTCCTCATTTTCTGTGATTTTCATTTTTGTTTCAATGAATTAGGTGAAACAGCTACCTCTCCTGGTCTTGAAGGGGTAGCCTCATGTGGAAGCATCCACTGTATAGACTGCTTGTGCGTGACAGCTTTTGAAGGCAAACTGGAGCTAAGTGGGCATGGGACAGGGGAAGTTCCTGGGGAGCACTGTGCCTCAGGCCGTTTTGGCAAGGTGGCTGGAACTCTAGTGGGCCCAGGCTAGGGGGAAACCCTGGGGGGACTCAAACAGTGACACTTGCTGGTACCTCTGACCCTGGAGAGAGCTGTAGCAGTTCCCTGCCTATTTGGCAGAAGCTCTAGGGTTAGTAAATGAATTTCCTTCCCATATACACGGCAGACTGCTATTTTATGCTCTAAGTCCCAGGGCAAACAAGTTTGCACTTGGGACCCTCAGCAATATTCCTTCCTGTTGCAGGTCACTGTGTTTGGGTGGGGTTCCTGTGGATATTGTGTCTCTGTCTTTCCTACCCATTTCTGTGTGCTCCTTCTGTGTACAGTAACTATCCAGTTAGCCCTCAGGTCTTCTTTAGGAGGAGTTGCTCTATATGTTGGTATAGATTCAGGGCAACCATGGGAGGGGGTGAACTTATGGTCTTCCTACACTGCCATCTTGGATCCCTCTCCCAGCAATGAGTTTTTAAGTCCAACACAAAAAGCATGTTCCATGAAAGAAATAACTGGTAAGTTGTACTTCATTAGACTTAAAAATTTCAGTTCTGTGAAAGATGCTGTCAGGAAAATAAGAAGACAAGCCACAGACTGGGAGATAATATTTGTAAAAGACATATATGATAAAGGAATATTATTTAAAACATACAGAGAACTCTTAAAACTCAACAATAAGGGGGAAATGTCCAGTTAAAAAAATGGGCAACAGACCTGAATAGATAGCTCGCCAAAGAAGATATAGAGGACAATAAGCACTTGAAAAGGTGTTCAACACCATATGTCATCAGGGAATTGCAAATTAAATAACAGTGTGATACTACTACATATCTATTAGAAAAGTGAAAATTCAAAACACTCTCAATACCAAATGCTGGCAAGCATGTGGAGCAATAGAAATTCTCATTTATTGTTGGTGGGAACACAAAATGGTGTAGCCATTTTGGAAGACAGTTTGGCAGTTTCTTCCAAAACTAACCATACTCTTACCACAGAATTCAGCAGTTGTGCTCCTTGTTATTTACCCTAATGAACTGAAATCTTATGTCCAAACAAAAACCTCACACAGGGGCTTATAGCAGCTTCATTCATAATTGCCAAAACTTGGAAGCAATCAATGTGTCCTTCAGTAGGTAAGTGGATAGACTGCAAAACATCTAGACAAAGGAATACTATTCAGCATTAAAAAGAAATGAGCTATTTTAAACCATGGAAAGACATGGAGGAGCCTTAAATGCATATTATTTAGTGAAAGAAGCCAATCTGCAATGGCTATGTACTTATGATTCCGGTTATATGATATTCTGTATGAAATAAAACTATGGAGATCGTAAAAAAAAGATCAGTAGTTCCAGAGGTTGGAAGGGAAATAAGGATAAATAAGCAGAGCACACAGGATTTTTAGGGCACTGAAATTGTTCTGTATGATACTATAATGGTGGGCACATGATTCTGTATGTTTGTCTCAACATAATGCACAACATCAAGTGAACCCTAATGTTTAATGTGAATTTTGGATAATATTGTGTCAATGTAGGTTCTTTGATTGTAACAAGTGATCTCCTCTCGTGGGGTGTTGATAGTTGGGGAGCTGTGCATGTGTGTTTGGTGGAAGGCATATAGAAACTCTGTACTTGGCTTAGTTTTGCATTTAATGTAAAACTGCCCCTAAATATATATATATAGTTTTTCAAAATTAGATCTTTTGAAATATTTTGAGCATCTAGAAGGACAGACTCATGTCTTAAACATCTTGGTATCCTGGGGTGAGACACAATGTTTGCAACAGAGGGGAGTCCCAACAAATATTTGTTATATGAATGATATGTACTCTGCCCCTCTCTAGGCAATTTATGAAGTTGATCTGTAGCATATTTTTATTAGATATCACAGTTTATGACAGTGAGTGGGGTTTTAAGATAAGGATGGAATACTAATGAGGAAAACATAATTTAGTCATTTAAAGAAAGGACCTTTCCAGTCTCAATTAAATATGGTTTTATTTTATTTCTAAAATCACGTATACATTTCAGTATTATTAAAATGCTTTTGAAGAATCTAGCAAGATTATCATATGGATTTTCTCCCTTGAAATTTTCATGTGATAAATATATTATACATTTTTTAAAATCCTTGAACATTGATATATCCTTGCATTCCTGGGATAAATCCTACTTGATATTTTATGTATTTCATATACTGGTGGATTTGATTTGAAAGGATTACATTTAGGACTTCTGTATCTAAATTATTAAGGGAAAAACTGGGTATTCTCATTTTCTTTTTTGTGTAGAGTGAACTTCAAAAACATTTTAAGTATATTGTTATTTTTAAAACTCACTTTTTTGGTGTGCTCTGAAACATTATACACACACACACACACACACGATAAAATAATTTACTATTTGACATTTTCACTGAAAATATCCGCAAATCTGTCTAAGCCTGAAAAATATTTTGCTTATATTCTACTTTGACAATGCTTATCAATTTTCTACTTTAGTTTTGTACTCAATTTGAATTGATTTTGGTGATTTTGATTCTTCTGAAATCTTTCAGTTTAGAATTTTCGAGCTCATTGATTTGAACATGTTTCTTTATTTTTCTTTTCCTCAATATCTGCTGTTTTACTTTTAAAAATTGTATTTGTGTTTTCTTTCTAGTATTCTTAATTAAATTTAGAGATGATTCTTTTAAAATTTTTCATAGAAGCAACACCTTGTTTTTGCACTATTATGTCTTCTTTTAGTTGTTTTGCTGTGTTTTTTCCCTTCTGTAATTAAATTATGTGTTAATTTAAAACATTTAGCACTATGAATTTACTTTTGACTAAAGCTTTTACCAGAGTTCATAAGTTTTAATGCATAGTATTTTCAACATTTTATTTCCTAGGAATATCCTGTGATATCAAAATTTAAACATTTTTTACTTAAGTGACTCAGAAAGATTTATTTTTTTAAGCTGCTGAAATTTGTCATTGATTTCTAGTTCTATTTTATTATGATCATAGAATGTAAATATATCTCTGTGTCCCTAGTTGTCTCTGAATGCCTATTGATTTTCTAAAAGGGAAGAATGACATTTCAGGATGGGTTCACCCTATAAGTATCTGGTGAAGGTATTCACCTTATCTAGTTTTTTTCCATCTCATTAAGACCTCTGAACTTAAAAGGGCACTGAAATGTGAAAAGGAGCAAAGTCTTTATTTAAAAAGTAGAGTTTATTTTCCAATTCCTTGACTTGCCGTGCCATTCTTTCTGAATGTTGCTTTGTAATAAGATAAGTTCTACATCCTAGTCTGGTCTATATTCCTGATGCTTCCTGTTTAAGCCAACACGTACTTACTACCAGACCTGATATGGTTATTGGGAACTAGCTCCTGGCATATTTCTAGACAGTCTTGTGTTTTTGCTGATGTGACAGATTGTTCTGTTACACTGACAAACTATTTTTTTGCATATAAGTCTAAGCCTCTATAATGGTGTCTGGTAACTTCTGTCATATTTGGCTTCTGAGTCTCACTCACACCATGATGTACATGGTTGTTTCTATTAAAGGCTTCTTTGAAACTAATTGCCATTTACCAGGCCTGATCTTTGTTTGAAGTGTACAGACCATCGAGTGTTTCAGCAGAAGTAAAGGAAACTGTTTCATAATTATTGCTTTAATCTAAAAATAATCAATATGAAATGATAATGATAGCAACATATTTTAGAATAGTATAAAGTTCTTTTTTCAAGAGTACAGGGTGAATCAGTGTTAATTTGCACCTGAAAACTAAGTGTTCTGAGAGCCTGGTTGTTTTTTGACTAGTTGACCTTCAGCCCCATTTACAAAAACCAGAAAACTTTCTTTAGACTGTCACCAGCTTAAATACAAACAAGTATATTGTTGTTCTTGGTCCATACCAGATCTGTAGAGCATTGTTTTAGTACCACTAAATGATGATTACACAGCAAGGATTATTTTTTTCAGGTTTACAGAGTAGACTAGAGTGGAGGAGGAACATGTGTGGAAATGAAAATGAAAATGCCAGTCAGAAATCATGCTTCAGCAAAGTAGGCCAAGTTAAAAGTTGGATTTAATAGCACACTGCTAATTATGCTTATCTTTCTGTCTTCCATCATTATGTGCTTACATATCCCATATAAGAAATGGAACTTTATGACATTTCCTAATATTTTAAAGTGATAAACTGAAATCACCCTTTGGAAAGCGTAATTATTAGTAATAAAAAGCTGCTGTATTCCTCTACTATGGAGATGTGTTTTAAGCATAAGCAGGATACTTTATGTCTTAGCTGTTCTTGCACATCAGTTAAATTAGAATGCTTTGATATGTTAATTATTTATCGTTTTAAATAATGCATCTTCTAAAATCAAAGAAACACATAACCTATAATTTATTATTCATTTAGCATGAAAATGTATCTTTATGTGGCTGTTTGTCTTCTAGGTACAGAATTTCTGTTTTGATGTAAAACTTATCAACATATGGCTTTAAGAACAGGATGGAAAAGTTTAGTTATTTGAAAAAAATGCACACACAACATGTCTATCATTTGTTTTCCAGTCTGTTGGAAATTGCCACTTTATATGTCTTAATGATGTTCTAGACCTGTGCCTTTATGGATAGATATAGATGTAGATATAGATAAAGATATGGTATGGATATGGCATCTATATCTATGTCATTGCCTATGCCTGTATCTCTTTATTTGTCTGTGTATATATGTATTTAGTTTCTGTGAAAATAAATATACTTGATTTCAGACAAAAGCATTAAATTCATAGCAAGTTGAAGTGAACAGAGGGTTCTCTGTAAATAATGTTATATGTAATTAAGAAGCATTTTCTCTACTTCTAACAGGTAAGATTCTACATTCTTATCCGTCTTTACTCTGCACTAAAGGGAACCATGTATTGAAAAATACAATATTCTTTCCCCTAGTGTTCTAAAAACAAATTATCTAATTCACCATCTAATCCCTTAAACAAATCAACACAACATACTTCATGTAAATTGTTGATGTCTATGTTAGTGATTGCCCAGAGAAGGAAGCAATAAACATGTATCCAAACAGAAAGTGCTTCCTAGTTAAGAATTTGTATTATTTAGGAGTATTTATGCAAAAATTTGAGAGGCAAAACTGAGGAATGGTTTTACTGCCTTATAGTTTTTCCCCAACTTTGTTTAATGCCATATTAGAAGTCATAACCCTCCATTGTCACACAGCCTTCCCAGAAGAAAAAGATATCACATATATTGAATACTTCCTAACTATGAACACCAACTGTTGCACTCCATTTATATTTCATACCTTCAGAGTATTTCTCTGCAAATTAAACTTTAGGCCTTTTTAGTAGCAACCTTGACCCTTCTAATATGATTGTAGCTTTGAATGTCATTTCATATATATTTTTTCAAGCCCCAAATAGAATCACATGATTACAACTTTGACTGTTTGAGAGGAAAATGGAACAGAACTCATAGCAGTATAACTAATTAGAGATCTAGAACAATATCTATATCTAATACACATTTTTAAAAAATTTTAAGTATTTTGAGGATTCTAGGTTCAAACCTCAAGGAATCTCTCCTCTCCAATGTGGGATTTTGTGTACAGTCCCAAATAATTTGGAATGAATATTTGGGTAAGGAAGATTCTTGGAAAACTTCAAAGTCTATATACTACAAGCTCAGTAATTTGAAGGATATATTGAGGGTAAATCGTGAAGTAAAATGGAGAATCTAAATGTGGCAGGTGGAGTTTAGGATGGTCCCAAGTGATTCCTACCTCCTAATGTTCATATCCTGGTATAATCCCCTGCCCAGATGTGTAGATTGTACTTAATGACTCTTTTCTGATTAAGAGAATACTACAGAAATGTTTGGATTTCACTTTCAGGATCAGGTTATATAAAGGCTGTGCCGCCCATCTTGGGTGCTCTCTTTCTGTCTCCTTCTCTGTTGGATGTCTTGCACTAGGGGATGAAAACTGCTATGTTGTAATAAGCCCTATGGAGAAGCCCAAAACACGTGGTGAGGAACTGAGGCCCCCAGTTTCAACATCTCACAAGGAACTGAGGCCCTCAGTTAAAATCCCATGAAGAACTAAAGCCCTGCCAACAATCATGTAAGTGAGCTTGGGAGTGTATCTCCCATTCAAGTTGAGCCTTCAGATGAGTGCACAGCTGTAGCCTACAGCTTGAACACAACTTCACAAGAAACCTTGAGTCAGAGATACCTGGCTAAGTGTGCTTGGATTTCTAACACACAAAAACTGAGATAAAAAATGTTTTTTTTCAAACCACTAAATTTTGGGGTAATTTGTTTCACAGCCAAAGGTAAGTAGTACACTAGGCAAAAGATAATAACAGCATATGCAAAGGTAGGGAGATGAGGAGGTTAGAAACTCATGTCGTTCTATAAATAAACCTGTTAGCACCTTGGTGTTTGTAAGAGGTGAATGGTCTTTTATGCTGCTTCCTATTCCTGTAAGAATTTTCTGCTACCTTTAATCCTTTCATAAAACATTCACAAATCAACTCCTTTTCCTATTAAATACTTTGACTGAAGTATGGTCAAATATGAAAAGACCAGTGTCAACCTTAAAAAAAAAATTCCTCTCTAATAACAGTAGTATTTTACTGAGCATCTATTTAAATCACCTTTACTGTTTGGAACATTGAGATTTTACTCCCAGTATATTCTTATAAAACGATCTCCCTAATGGGAAAGCTTTAGAAAGTTACCTTTGCCAAAATTCTATTTCTCCCATCATTTCTTATTATGAAAGATAATCATACCTTATAATCTAGGCCAATATTCCCTGCAGCATAAATCACTGTAACATTAAACCTTAGTATTTATTGCATGTTCTATCTTGCAGCTGACAGTTCTATTAAAGCTTCACTTAGCAAGTCAAAAAGTGATACCTCAGTACTATATAGTACTAGAAAAGATTGAGAAAACTCTTTGTACACAAATAATCTGAAAGCATAATTTATCTATTACATCACAGGAAGATTAAGTACGTGGCCATAAAATTCCCTGCAATCATGGTAACTGGAGTCAAAGTTGCCTCTATTGCTTTAATAAACCCTTTAAGTATGCTTTCAATCTCTCAGCAATTCCTGACAAAGCTTGTGTGCTGTTGTTGTGAATCTGCCTACTTGAAAGTCCTGATGGTGAATATTTCATGTGGCTTATCTCTTCTCTAATTTGGGAGAAGCAAGTGTACTGTTTACTAGTGCTTCTTAATACCTTATTAGTTGAAGATGGATTTGTACTTCCAGCCTTTAGCCACCTAATTTCCTGTTATAAAAATTTCAGTTTTTGCAAATGATGAATGAGGTGATTATATTTCACAAATTTTGAGGCCACAGACCATTAACTGAGTCACTCTGAGCACTTGTCATTTTAGCCATATGTATGCAAAATGAAAGTAGAGGGCTGTGTTGTTGTGATACCTGACTATTGCCACAAAAGATCCCTCATGAACTTTATGTGAAAACTTCATTTTAGCAGGTTTAAGGCAAAAAAAAAAATCACTATAAAAATTAACCCTTTCTGAGAGAAATTAAGTGACTGCTCATAT
Organism: Delphinapterus leucas; assembly: GCF_059928025.1. Classification (NCBI taxonomy): domain Eukaryota; kingdom Metazoa; phylum Chordata; class Mammalia; order Artiodactyla; family Monodontidae; genus Delphinapterus; species Delphinapterus leucas. The sequence goes on from NC_143131.1 coordinate 139,997,934, forward strand.
TTAAGTTTGGATTTCTCTTTATTCTTAGGATTCCTGATAAAGTGTCAACCAGAAGATTATCACAGACCATCTTAGGAGAGTATAAATAGATGATTATTCTCATATAACTATATATATATTTATTTATTGAAGATTTATGAGATAAGGCAAAATATCAACACTGGAACATTTTAACAGTAGAGTAGAACTATTCTATTCTCTTGGTCGCTGTGAGTTTTACTAATAACTAGAAAATTGCAGAATTACCTGAAGAATCTATCTGCATGGTATATTTCTCCTCTGGTTACGTGTGACCATCCTGTGGCAGAGTAAGGCAAAATAAGGAGATATCTAAGCAAGTTGTGCAGAATGTTCAAACCTGACACCAGGAGTCTTTGGGCTTTGCCTCATTCCAGAATACCATTTCCTCCAGGCAGTAGTGTCAGCAAGGAGACCAAGTCAAGCATGTAGGCATGTCACTTCATAAGACATTATATATCTTGACTTGACTAGGAATGGAAAGAGAACACAAGGTCTGTCATTCTGAAGACATTCTCAGATGCTGAGACTGGGAATCCTACACTTAAACATAATCAAACCAACTAACTGGCAGAAACAAAAATCATTAACAAAAGTCATCCTTCCTTTGCTCCTTCCCCTGATTTTACCCAAGTTTTTGTTCAGTGTCTCCCTAGGTTGATCTTACGCTATCCCCTTCCCTGTGGCTATTATTAGGCCCACACTTCTGGTTCCTTCAGCTGGTCTCTCTGTTTTAATATCCTTGGAGCTTAGTTTTTGCTTATGGTAGAAATATGTTTTCTGCACTTAAAAAAATATTCACTTTTATCTAAAACATTGAGACTTATTTTAATTTTCTCCCTACCTCTAAATACCCAGAACCAAGTAAGCTTTACTTTATTTAGGATCCAAAAAGATTCTGGCCAACTCATAAACGCTCTAAGAACTGAATAGGGCATGTTTCTTCTGCACATTCAATGAAGAAGCTTGAAATATATACCCAGACTTCATTAACTACATGAAATATTGAGATATTTTATAACATTAAAATATTTAAAAATGTATTTCTAATCAGCCAGAGTGTCTCAGTTTATAACTTACTTTCAGAAATTAATAAATTGTTGAAAGAGTTGTATTAAAATTTGAATAGAAACCTAGTCTCATTGGGATCCTTTACAGCAAATAGAATGGAATATGGTATAATTCAAGAAAACAATAAAGACTTTTATTTCTGAATGTTTTTTGCTTAGCACTGTGTTAAGTCCTGCAGAGAACTAAGTGATATCTCATGCACTGTGCTAAACTTTTTCAATGTGTTATCTGACTGAGACCCCACAACAACTGTGTAAATTAGGAGGGTAAGGCTCAAACTAAGAGTTTACTTGCTTAGTCAGTCAGGAGTTTGGAACCAAATCTGTCTACTTTCAAAGCCTATGCTCTAACCATTATGAAGTCCTACCTTCAAAGGCTTTTTATCTTTTTTTGAGACACCTTGCCCATGGTAAGAGGTCCGTAGATATTTATTTAATAAATAAATGAAAGAATGAAGTGTAAAGATAGCACATGAATATAACAATTCTCTCATATGTCCTTGGAATTTGTACAGGGTTTTAAGACTAGTTACTGTAATAATGAACTCTGCCCTAAGTTATCCAGTTCTCACGACCCCAACTCTAAACGTGGAGGTGAGTTAGAGGAACAACATGTTAAATTTGACCAGTTATCATTTGCTGGTAAGAAGGAAGAAGAACATCTTTAATTTGCTAGGGATAACATGTCTTTGTAAAAAGAAATTACACTTTTTAAGCAAAAAACAGAATTTATTGAATAGGTGGGATTGACGGTTGACAGTGCTCACTATGGAAAGACCAAATCAGATGAATTTCTCTGTTTCAAGTTTGTTCCAGTTGTGAACATTTTGTGGGACTGTTTTGTGTAACTTCTATGTCTCAGGTAAGTAAAGTGCTAAGATGTTATAAATTTTGTTCTCCTGAAATTTTGAGAATTAAGGACAGAATCTTCCCAGACTCATTATAAGATGAAGGACTATACATCTAGCCGAAGATAAAGGTACATGACAAAAGGATTGGCCAAATAGAATTGATCCCAAAAGTTATGACAAATGTAGTATTTCCTAATGTGTTAAATTTATATAGTACTGTAGAAAGTTTGAGTTGGAGACAAGTGTGGATTAAATTTTCTTGAGTAAAATTCAGCATTGATAAAGCATTTCTTTAATGCTTAATGTCCTAGGGCAAATAATGGCCCCTAAAGATGTCCCAACTCTTGGGACTTGAAAATATGTTATCCTGTGTGGCAAAAGAGATTTTGCAGATCTGAGTAGGTACTAGAGCCTTCAGGAGGGACATAGACCTGCCAACACTTTGATTTCAGCCTAATGGGACCCGTTTTGGACTTCTGACCTTCAGAACAGTAAGATAATAAATTTGTTGGTTTTAGCCACTAAATTTTTGTTAATTTGTTATATCAGAAATAAAAAAAAAACTAATATACTTAATGTAGGAAAATCAAGCTATTATATTTTTGTACTTTTATATATTAAGCTGCTAAATGTTTCTGCACTCTGATTCTTAAAGGAGAAGATGAAAGAGATGACACTTTCATCACACTTTGAAGGACAGTAAGATTAGGTGGATGACCAATTCTTTCGGATTTGTTCTAGGACTTTCCCAAATTTAGCACTGAAAATAAGTCCCACATCCTGGAAATTCTTCAGCTACAGGCAAATTGTGATAGTTGGTCACCTGACTCTAGGTTGAAATTCTAGGTGAGTCAGGCTATGTCCTCATGAATAAGCAATGATGAGACCAGCCCATTTGTTGAGGGTCTGTTTTGCACTATATAGAGAAGTTGCATTTTACAAATGGACTGTATAGTAAAGCATGTAGGAAAAAAACTGCACATGGTCAATATTGCTTTTGAAAATTCCTCAGGATGATTCATTGTTGGAGACAGGCATATTTTCTCTCAGCAAGTCTGACACTGCCAGTTTTTCTCCCAGAGCTGCGACAGATTGTTCTTTCTCTAGTTAAGCCCCAGAAGGAATTGACTTGTGTTTAGGGACCATGTGGTATGAAAACCACATAATACTGGTGTATTGAGTAGTCTCAACTCAGTCGGGGTGTAAACATGACGAGTTTATTTTTTATAATCACTGCTTTCAACTGCAATCTGTCAAAATGTCCTTATTGACATCTCTGGAAGGTTCCATAATTTTCAGTTACTCTGATTAATTAAAGTATACTTCAGTCAGTGTAGAAGTTTTCTTTCATCCTATTTAAGTATCATATTCTTCCCACGTAGACTTGAGTTGGAGCCAGCCTACACCAGGAGTATTAGAGGGTGGAGAGAGAGGCAGGTGTTTTCTACCTTTGAAACTTGCTCCCTCTTTCGTCTCAAGTCCTCCCCATACCAATGTGCTGGTGAGATGAGGAAGGAGAGGAAAAGAGACAACTGTCTCCACTCAGTTGGCTGCTACGTCCTTGACTTCTCTTGGTAGTTTCCACTTCTCTGGCTTGTATATACTGGCTTGTAATTTGCTCTTAGAGGGTTTGGGTATAAATTTGTCTGAGGGGACAGTAGTACTGTGTTTATGTTTTATAATTGAGTGTTATTACATACGGATAAGATGATAAAATGTCTGGGATTTTCTCGAAACAATCAGGGTTAGGAAAGAACTAGAGACATAGATGAAATAAAATTTACCATGAGTTGTTTTGGATGGGCCCTTGGGAGTTTATTATACTATTCAATTTTTGTACATGTGTGAAATTTCCTATAATAAAAGGTTATAAAGACATTTTTATACAAAAATATTGATTTTTAATGAAATTTCCCCCTGTAATCTTTCTAAATATTGTTTTATCTGGTTGTCAGTTCTGCACTTTTTGACCTGTGGTTGTGAGATGGATTTCTATCTCAAAAGAAAATTAACAATTCCTAGAACGAAAGGCCTGAGTAGAGAGAAATGTGTAGGTAGTCATCCAGACCATTCCCCTTCCTTCCCACTAAAATGATAGAAACGTATATTCAGAACTTAAGGTGTAGACCACTTAGTAAGCATGTGGATATATATAGATATCTATATATATCATATCTATCTATCTATATATATATCATGCAAACCAGATTCAATTATGTATGAATTTTCTGTATTCCAAGATCCCTAGATATTCAAGAAAATCATTTTGTTTCTGTAAGATTCAGGATGAAGTAAAATTAAGCATAAATTCAGAAGTCCAGACTTGCATTCTTTGAAAATCCATCACATTGTTTGAGAACCCCGGTGTCTGTATTATGCATTGAAGCTGTAGTTCAGTATACTAAACTGATAATGAATTTAATCTAGATTAAGCATGAGTTATAAAATAAAGTTTTTTTTAGATTCCTTGAGATGTCACTTTTTAATAATGATAAATATTTCTAGTTTAATTAATCATCTCACTAATTTATTCCAGCCTAATCCTATATTTCTTAGTGATATTAAGGATGAGTATCTCAGAAGGATTTAAATAGACTCCATTGGGAATCATATTTAGCATGCAAAATAATTTCAAACTCCTCATTTAGCCATACTCCAAGTATCTTAATTTGCTGTTCCTAAATCAATATATTTAGAAAGGACTAGAAAGCAATTTTCAGCAAATTAACTAATAATATGAAAACAGTTTTGATTTATGTCACCTAAAAAAGTCACATTTTTTATACCTAAGCACAGTTTATTGTTTCTGTAAGTACTTTAAAAGTGATATTTTCAAATAATGTTATTAAGATGACTTCAATTATGTTAATAGTTATACTATGGTAAAGGGACTCCACAGTCAAAATGCTTATGAAATACTAAAGATGATATATTCCTCTTAGAAATTCTTGGCACACAGTAACATAAGAAAGTCTTTGATAAGTCCTATAGTAAAGAAATCTCTAATTTATTTAACTAAATATTTTTTAAGTTTATTTAGTCTTGAAATATTTTTTGGAAGCGTATTAAAATATTTCAGAACACCAATATTCGTAGATCTGCATTTTCAAAATGCTGCTTGAAAGCCTTGTTAGTAACATAAGCAGAATTTTGAAATAAATGTCTAGTCTGTTTTAATATATGAATATAATATCAGAAATGTATAAAAATTAAGCTTATATAAAACAATCTTTACACAACAACAAAGAATTTTATTTTACACATGGTTTGCTCTCTGTTCTGTTGCCTATACACAGAGATATACTAAATGTACATGAAACTGGATAGTGTTACTTTTAGCAGTCTTTTTGTAGAACAGGTGACAAGTAATGAGAGAATTAATTAAAACAGGTAGTGGGAATGGGGAATAAAATATGGATTTGAAAGTACTTAATAAGTAACTCAGTAGAACTTGGTGAATAACCGGATGTGGGGATAAAGGAGAGAAATTACTGGTGATAGGATATCAAAAATGCAAACATGCATACAGGAAAGGAGGAGATACAGGAGGGAGATGGTGAGTTCTGTTTTGACTCATTGGGATTGAGTTTTCCTTGTAACAGTAGGAGCAGATGTACAACAGTAGTTGAAAATGTGTAAGAAGTTCAGGGGAAATACTGGGACTGAAGCTAAGTTTGGTGTTACCAGCAGAAAGTTCATGGTTGGACATATGGAATCAGATAGGATCATTCAAGAAGAAAACCTTAGTCATAAGAACAGTGTGGACTGTGAAATGATGAGCAATGCAAACTCTTAAAATGTGATATTGGATAAAAAAGGGGACTGAAGAGGAGACAGGGAAGAAATGAGAAGAAAGAGGTCTGTATGAGGAAACCCACAACAGTTCAATATCATAGTAACCAAGTGACTAGAGGTTTCAGGAAGAAAGGAGTGATTGACATACCAAAATATAGTAGGTAACCCCAACCAGAGGAATATTAAACAATTGCTACCAATTTTGATATTTGGGAGCTCATCAGAGAATTCAATGAGAATATTTTCAAAATTCGTTGGTAGCAGAAGTCAGATTTCAAGGGCTGAGGAGAAAATGAAATAATAGTGAGAAATTGAAATGGTGGAAATGATTCTTTCAAGAATTTTAAATGGCTTGGAGGGAAGAAGGATTTGGTGCCAACTGGAGACAGGTGTGGAGGGGGAGTGGAGAATGTGAGGACTTAAGTTTGTTCATAGGTGAAAAGGTAGGGAGGAATGGAGGAGGCACAGAATAATGTCTTAGGGAAAACAGGAAGGAATGGGATTGAAAACATTAGTGGGTAAATTGGGCTTGAATATAAAAAGGAATTCATAGAAGACTAGAGGAAACAGTGATGTGCAATATTTGGGGATCAATTTCCTTGATGTTATAGGAAGCAGATTTTATGTTGAGAGTGAGGAAGCTGAGGGTCAAAGAGAGTAATGAAGGTTAGGGATGGTTGTTGAGGAGAATAGGAGGGAATGTCTTAACTGGTAAATTCTGGAGTGATTCAGTTGTCCTCCTCTGGATAACAGTCACGTTATTCCAACGCAGTATTTTACCTATTTTCATCTTTTGTGCTTTGCAATTTCTCAATCTAGTGATATATTTAGGTTTTATGTCTTCATTTCGTTGGTGGCTTTTTTTTTCCCCTCCCTGACTTTTTTTCTTCCTTTTTCCCCCCTTACCTTTCATTGCTACAATTCCACATTATAGCCTACTGCTAGGATAAGCATTATACACATATATAAAGAGCGCTATGGGTATCTAGGAGCATTTGGAAAGGTGAAAACTGTGGCAAAGTGTCCTTATTAGATGAGGTGGGTGTTTCACTTATTATAAAAGAGTCACATAATCAATATTTTAAAATATAAAGAAGTGGAGCTCTTTATCTTGTTACAGCTTCAGTATCTTTATTTTCTGTTACATTTTATTATTAGTCCCAGGAACTGTTCCTTATATGTCCCCAAACGAATATGGTATCCCCTGCCTTGGATACAGTCTTTCCTCTTTTTTTAAAAAAAAAATATTTAGGAGAGTTTAGAACACATTACATAATAATTATTCTTAATTAATTTACTTATCTTGTCTCCCTACAAGATTAAATCCTTGAAGTCAAGTGCCTGTTAAAAAAGATTAGCTAAATATTAACATCTAGTTGACCTTAGAAAATGTTAGCTACTTGGTCCTTCTCTCCTTCTTTCCTTCCATTGTATCTTCCTAAAGAGTACTAACCATGGCACCTATCACATAGAGGTTCTTGTACACTCCATGTAAGTTGATTTGATAAAGTTGCACTTCCCTGGAGTGAACCAGATTTTTGGAGAAGACGCTGTTAGCGTGCTTCTTAAAATTATTACCTGTTAATCTTAACTTTTTCATCTCTCACTAAGTTTATACATAATATATACCTAGCTATAAATTTCTTTCTTTCTTTCTGTAATATAGCTATAATACATAGCTAGCTATGGATACCTCTGGGCTATTTTCTATCAAGAATTTTTGTGGGAGGAGAACCCACCTCCCATGAAGCGGGCTGAAATGTCACATACTATTTTTTGTTGTTCTCTTTCAGCTAGGAAGTAGGCTTTAGAATGAATGAATGCTAATTTCACACCTGGTAAAGATTTGTATATAGCAAATGCAGAAAATTTATTCTGTCTGTTGGGGGTAGTAATAATAGCAGCATATCCTGTTTCTAAGGCTGGCTATGACTGTGGTTCTGGCAGCAGTGCTTAGTGCCCAATACTGTCACAGAGCTGCTGGAGTTCAAACTAACAGTGTTTGAGGTGTCCTCATTGGACTAATGTTGTGTATGACTTTTTCTATGCAACTTTATTCATTCTTGCCCTTGCTTTTTAGCCTGCTTGTTAAATTTTCATGGCAATTCAATGAACCACACAGCATTTTTGTTTTTTCTCCCAGTTTCATTGAGATATAATTGACATACAGCATTGTATAAGTTTAAGGTGTACAACATTTTTTTTTTTTTTTTTTTGCGGTACGCGGGCCTCTCACTGTTGTGGCCTCTCCTGTTGTGGAGCACAGGCTCCAGACGTGCAGGCTCAGTGGCCATGGCTCACGGGCCCAGCCGCTCCGCGGCATGTGGGATCTTCCCAGACCAGGGCATGAACCCGTGTCCCCTGCATCAGCAGGCGGACTCTCAACCACTGCGCCACCAGGGAAGCCCTAAGGTGTACAACATATTGATTTGACTTACATACATCATGAAACAATTATCACAATAAGTTTAGTGCACATTATACATGCATTATCTCATATAGGTATGAAATTAAAGAAATAGAAAAAAAATTATTACCTTGTGATGAGAACTCTTAGGACTTACTCTCTTAACCACTTTCGTATATAACATACATCAGTGTTAATCATATTTATCATGTTGTACATTACATCTCTAGTACTTATTTATCTTTTAATTGGAAGTTTGTACCAATTAACCCTCCTTCCCTCCTTCCATCTCCTACCTCTGGTAACCACAAATCTGATCTCTTTATGAGTTTGTTTCTTTGCTTTTGTAGTATAATTGACCTACAACACTATGTTAGTTCCTGTTACACAGCATAGTGATTTGATATTTCTATATATTTTTAAACGATCACCAGTGTAAGTCTAGTTATGTCACCAAAGATATTACATAGTTATTTATTATATTCCCCACATGTTACATTTCATACTCTTAACTCCTTTTTTTTTTGCACTGGAAGTTTGTAACTCTTAATCTCCCTCACCTATTTCTTTCCTCCCCCCAACTCTGTCCCCTTTGGCAACTACCTGTTTGTTCTCTGTATTTATAAATATGTTTCTGATTTGTTATGTTTGTTTATTTGTTTTGTTTTTTAGGTTCCACATATAAGTGGAATCATACATCATTTGTCCTTCTCCATCTAAATTATTTCACTTAGCATAATAACCTCCAGGTCTATCCATGCTGTCACAAACATCAAGGTTTCATTGTTTTTTATGGCTGAGTAATATTCCCTTGCATATACATATACCACATCTTCTTATCCATTCATTTCTTGATGGAAACTTAGATTGCTTCCATATCTTGGTTATTATAAATAATGCTGCATTGAACATAGGGGTGCATGCGTCATTTTAAATTAGTGCTTTTGTTTTCTTTGGATAAATACCCAGGGACTGGAAGTGCTGGATTTTATGGTACTTCTATTTTTATTTTTTTGAGAAATCTCTATATTGTTTTCCATAGTGGCTACACTAACTTACATTCCCACCAACAGTGCATGAGGGTTCCCTTTTCTCCACATCCTTGCCAACACTTATTTCTTGTCTTTTTGGTAATAACCATTGTGACAGGTGTGAGGTGATTTCTCATTGTGGTTTTGATTTGTATTTCCCTGATAATTAGTGATATTGAGCATCTTTTCATGTGCCTGTTGGCCATCTTTATGTCTTATTTGGAAATGTCTATTCAGATCCTCCATTTTTTAATCGGGTGTTTTTTTTTTTTTTTGATGTTGAGTTGTATGAGTTTTTGTATATTTTGACAATTAACCCCTTGTGAGATATGTCATTTGCAAATATCTTCTCCCATTCAGTAGGTGGCCCTTTCACCTTGTTGATCGTTTCCTTCACTGTACAAAAGCTTTTTAGTTTGATATAGTCCCATTTGTTTATTTTGGCTTCTGTTTCCCTTGCCTGAGGAGACATTTCCAAAAAAATATTAAGAGACCGATGTCAAAGAGCGTATTGCCTATGTTGTCTTCTAGAAGTTTTATGGTTTCAAGTATTACATTTAAGTCTTTAATTCATTTTGAATTAATTTTTGTGCATGGTGTGAGATGGGAGTCCAGTTTGATTCTTTTGCGTATAGCTGTCCAGTTTTTAAACTAAATTAGGAACAGATAGTTTCTCTTACTTATTGCGAATAACACTGATTGACATATCAGAGAACAGCATCGTTTTTATTTTATTTTGCTTTTCTTTGTTTTTTGCTTAACATGACTTGTTCCTTGTGACAGGTTGATATAATTTTGAGATATGACACATCTAATTTGGTATATAGCTAAATAATTTATTTAAAATTACTTCTAGATAGTAAGAAAATTGTATCCTTATAAGTATTATATTACAATGGCTTAACATAGTTTTAAGTACAAATTATATCAAAGGTATATATTTACAAAATTCAGTTTTTTCATTCTTAATCTTAATATTTCACTAATAAAAAGCTAGGAGATTTTTTAACACAATTTTTAAGAATTAATTAGGACAAATTATATTTCATTTAAAGTATCCTAATTAACTTTTGCTTGTGCTATAATGTTAAAATACTTTGTGGGCATTTGGTGTGCACTCTTTGCAAATTGAGGAAATATAACCTTATCATCAGTTAACATATCAAGTGTGTAACTAAATTTAGCCAAGACTTGTCCTATTATACAAGTTCCTACTTATCCAAGTTGACTCCCATTAGCCACTGTGCCATAATGGCTTGTGGGAAGACTGAACAGAAAATTGAATTAATGAAAGCCATTTCTCAATCATTTCTCACTCTCATAAAATGATTAAAGCTGATGTAAGAGGGCTCATTAAAACAGAAAACATTAGGCTCATTAAAAAGCCATTAAGCAATCTCACTTGTCTGATTTATTTTATTGTAACCTTATTTGGCCATTGTTTAAAAATCACTGCACCCCACATTTCCTTTTTTATCACTGAGGAAATGTTATTTAAAACGTACATTCTGGCTATGTGGCCATATGATCTTAAATCATCTCATACTGCTTTTGCTTAGTTTATAACTCTTTGAGGCTAGTATTTGACTACTACAAGCTGGAAATCAGCGCACACACCCAACTGGAATGGATTTACCTTCCAGTATTTATTTTGGCTAATCTTAAACTGCACAAATGTTCTTATTTCAATCTTGTTTTGTTTAACCTTGAAGTGAATTACTGCTTATCCAGACAAAGTCAATGTCCATTGGTCACTGTATGATAATAATGTTACTTTTGTTAAGCAGCAGTAATTTCTGTTGCCAAACCAATAAAAAGATCTAATCTTGGAAAATACATCTTTATGAGCAGTTTGTTTGTAGAGGCTATACTGTAAGTATGATAAAATTAGGATGCTAATAGGTTTTCCTCTTTTTTCTTAAGAATATTTTCACAATACGTCTTTGCAAGGATAGAGCCAAATAAAAGTGACTTGGTTTAAAAAATAAAGTACCTATTAGAATTCATATAGAAGATAAATACATTGTAAGATATACTTGTATTAGAAAAAGTAACACTAGCAAAGCAATAGACCAGCCCTGAAATCTCAGTGGCTTAATTCTCATGTCACAGTCTGTTGCTGGTTTTGGTGGCCTCTCTCCATCTTATACCTATGCCTTCTGGAATGTGGCCCCTATCCTCCCTCACAGAAGGACTCATTACATTTAAAGACTGATTGAAACAGGTATATAAAGACACAACTGTTTTGATATAATGTGGAATACTCTGAAATAGACCTTTTTTTTTTCAATCTCTGTAGCTCCCAGAGGGGTTAAAACAAGTGCCAGCATCTCAGCTTCAATTTGTCCTTCTGTCCAATCCTGTTTCCTTCCCTTCCTTTCCATAGGTATTGTTGATCCCAAAGGCACTGCTTAGCAAACATTCTGCACACTAAACACCATCTCAGAGTTGGCTTCCCAGAAAACCCCATCTTCATTGTGGACTATATAGTCTCCAGTGTTTTGCTGAGGCAGGAAAAGAGAGAGATGGGAAAGACACAAAGGCTGCCAAGTGCCATACAACCAAAGTGAGATATCATTTACACTCCCCATCCATTGGCCAGAATTAGTCATATGGCACCAAATGAACTGCAAGACAGACTTGTGGAAATGTTGGAAAACATATCAACCCTTGTTGACCAGTGTCTCTGCCGTATACTCAAACTACAGTGTTATTTTTGACACAATGAAAATATTTGTAATCATTACAGTTATTACAGAATCATCTTTACGTCTGAGTCTTTTGGAATTTTATACAAACTATTTTTGTCCATTTTTTTAGTGATGATTTAAATTATTGCTTATGCTTAAAATATTTTCTTTCATAATCATTCTGTGGCAGTTTTGGCCTATGTATAAAGAAAGATGGAAAACCAGGGAAATGACTTTTTGTTTCTATATTGAGTCACAGCCTAATTAGATGGCCTTATACTTACTTAGAATCCTGATTTGATATTATATTAGAGTATGCCCTTCCTCTCCCCAATCAGTGAACCAAATTTTGTTTGCAGCACAGCAAAATAATAACTATTATCCTAATGACTTTACTAACAAAGGAAAGTAAAATGATTAAAAATTATGGAGAACTAGCAGTGAAATAAGCTACAACCATAAAGGTAGTATTATTGTCCCAACTTAATAAGAAACAAGGAAGAGGCATCAAGAAAATAGAAAAACTTGCGTAACATCAGCAAGTAGTAAACATAGCTGGAGCTTCCATTTACACCCATCTGGCTTGAAAGCCTGTGTCCTAACTACAGTATTAGACTCTTTAGGAGAGTCATTCCTTGAATGTTTTTCTCCAACCTTCTTTCCCTTTAAAGTCATCATGTAACTAAATGCCGTTAAATGCTTTCCACTCTCTACATTTAAACTAAAAACAGTGGACTGGGAGTTAGCTCAGGAAATGCATTAGTTTAGAGAAATATCTGCAAAATACTGCCAAATATCTGCAAAACCACACCAAATTTCCCTCTCAAATGCCTTTGAATCTGTTTATTTCTTGTGATTTTATGTTTAAGTCCTTGAGTAAATTGGGAAGATGGTCACATAATATGGGTGTGACTTTTATAAATGAAGTAACTATAACACTGGTATTTCCGCTTACTAATATTATACTGATATTAGTAACATTGATATTTAAACTTATACTATAAGTAGTTTAATTTCAGATCTAAATGAATCAAGAAATGTTTCTTAATTTCAATGATTGAAGAATGAAGTTGCAGTTGGAAGGAAAATATATGCAAAAAGGTTGAATATCATTTGGAAAAGTCCCAGAACACAAGTAGATCGACCTCAAGGATGATGCAGGTTAACTAAGCTCAGAATTAGATGCATAAGAAATAAGACACCTACTTTTTAGTTTTTAAGGAGATATCTTTAGTATAAAGGTGTGAAGGAACTCCAGTTGTATTCTGGTCAGTGTACTGTCTTTGTATCAACGTACATGGGAATTCTGAGTATAATCCAAAGTTGGCCTGGTGAACATGTTATAGCACAAGAGAAATCGACTGGATGATTTTAATGGTTCTCTCCTGACTAATACAGTTTCGTGGATCATAATGTTATAGATATACTAGTTATTATTCAGGTCATCCTCTTCACAGTGCTAGGCTGCTGCTGTTTCTCCATTTCTAGGCTTCCACTGTTTTACAATCGTGTGCCTGAACATGTACAGACAAACACGCACGTATGTACAAACACACACACTAACTGGCATTCAAATTACTAACCTCTATCTGGTTGTTTATAATTCCAAATGAGGTAGTCTAACCTCATTCTGAAAAGCATTCCTTCCCTTCAAGGTTTCAATGCGTAATTCTTTTCTGATCTCCTCAATATAAGCGTTGTGGTGAAATTAATATCACATAGGGAATTCCCTCGCGGTACAGTGGTTAGGACTTGGTGCTTTCACTGTGAGGGCCCGAGTTCAGTCCCTGTTCAGGGAACTAAGATCTCACAAGCCATGCAGTGTGGTCAAAAAAAAATTATATCACATACATCTAATACTTATAAGCAACCCACCCTTTCTGAGTAACAAAAGTAATCATTTAGAAATTTGCTATATTGAGTCACCATTCATTTACATCCTTAAAAAGGCCAAGTATATTTCTCTATTTTGAAAGTCCTGAAGAACATCATATTTTGGCTTTTTTTCCTCAGTAAGCTGTTTTCCTTTAAAATAGTTTTACACTTATAAAAGTATAAGTAGAAAAGTCTAAAGAAAGAAAAGTATAAAGGTAGTAGAGAGTTCTCATACTCTGCAGCCATTTTCTCCTATTATTAACATCTTACATTAGTATGGTGCCTTTGTTACAATTATTGGACCAATATTGATACATTATTATTAACTGAAGTCCACAGTTTATTCATATTTCCTTAAATTTGCCTAATGTCCTATTTCCTGTCTAAGGATTACATCAAGGATACTACATTACATTTAGTCATCATATATTTTGGGGCTCCTCTTGGCTGTGACGGTTTCTCAGACTTTCCTTGTTTTTGTCAAAATAGTGGTTTTGAGGAGTACTGGTCAGGTATTTTGTAGAATGTCCCTTTATTGGGATTTGTCTGATGTTATTTTTGTGATTAAGCTGGGGTTATGAGTTTTTGGTAGGAAGATCACAGAGAGAAAGTGCTGTTTTCATCATGTTATATCAAGGGTGCATATTATCAACATGACTTATCCTTGTTTATGTTAACCTTGATCACCTTGAACACCTGGTAGTGTTTGCCAGGTTTCTCTATTACAAAATTATTCTTTTTCTCCCCTTCCACACTGTACTTTTGGGAAAGAAGTCACTATGAGGATCCAACACTTAGATTTGAGGGTTTATACGCTACCTCTTGGGAAGAGTATCTATACCAGTTGTTAGGGAGTGTTCTGCATGAGAGATTTATCTCTTCTCTCTATTTTATTTATTTTTTAAATAATTTAATTATGTCAGTATGAACGCATGGATATTTATTATTTCGGGTTTTAATCCAATACTACTTTATTTTGTTTGCACCAGTGCTTCCACCTTGGTCTTCGGGAGCGCTTTCATTTGGCTCCTGTGTGCTATGACGTACCCCTCCCTATTATTGTTTGTCTGCCTACCTGCCTTCCTCCTTATGTTCCACTATGATATATGGCAAATTTTCTGATGCAGTCCTAGAATCAGCCATTTCTTTAAGGATCTCTGGTTCCTTTTGTTGGACAATGGTATCTATCTGAAACCAAGATTTGGGCAATAGGTGTACTTGTTGCTGCTGAGGTGTCATTACATCTATACCCTCTCGTCTGACAGAACAAGGAACTATATCAATATGTGTGTATACAAACCTGTGTGTGTGTATATATATGTGTGTGTGTGCATGTATAAATATTTCCATGTATAACCAGCTTTATAGTAAGCTAGACATGAGTTAGTATGGCTGTTTCGAACTCTGTCACCACATGAATCTTTCTTTTTCCCCTTGCTTATTTGTAAATTCTTAGTTCAGTAATAAGAAACCTGGCTTCCACCATCTGCCATCCATTTACCTAAGTGTTTCACTCTAGTATACATACATAGGAGTATCAGAATTGTACCCCTAGTAGAAACAACATCATCAATTCTACTTAATGTACTTTTTTTTTTTTTGCCTTTAGTTTTACAGGTTCTACTTTTTTCAAAGTTACTTGGGTCAGCACCTTTCCCCTACCTAGTCCAGTGAGATGGTTTCATAAAATTTTAATAGAATTAGCTTCTTTCGTTATAGTCTACATTACCTCCTGGGAACCCTTGACATCCTAAATGGCTTTTTAAATGTTGCGCATATTAAGATTCAATCTTTGTGCTGTAAAGTTCAATGTATTTTGACAAATGTGTAGTATCTACCATCATCGTCTCATACAAAACAGTTTCACTGCCCTAAAAAATCCCCTGTTCTTCACCTATTCAACCCTCCTCTCTTGTTCCATCTTCTATCAACCACTGATCTTTTTTACTGTGTCTGTAATCTTGCCTCTCCCATAATGTAGTATAATTGAAATCATACAGTATGTAGCCATTTCAAACTAGCGTCTTTCACTTAGCAGTAAGCATTTAAAATTTATTCATATCATTTGTGGCTTGATAGCTCACTCTGGCAATCTCTGTCTTTAATTAGCATATGTGAACCATTCACATTTAAAGTAATTCTTGATACATTTGTAATTGTTTTCTACTCACCCTGCTTGTCCTTTGTTTCCTGCCTCCCCTTTTATCCTTTCTCAGGTTTTAACTGAGCATTTTATATAATTCAATTTATATAAAGCTCACTTATTCTCCTTCTGCCATGTCCAGTTATACTGATAAGCCCAACAAAGGCATACTTTCTTTTTGTTGCAGTGTTTTAAATTTCTACATTACCTTTTGATACTTTCTTAGAGCTTTTATATCTGCTTATTTTACACATCTGTTCTTATATGTCTTACACTTTTTTCCATTAGAGCCCTTAACATAGTAATCATAGTTATTTTAAGTTACCTGTTTGAGAATTTCAACATCCATGTCATATCTGACTGTGGTTCTGATGCTTATTTTGTATTTTCAAACCATTTTTTTCCCTTGCCTTTATCATAACATTATTAATATTTTGTTGAAATCCTGACATAATGTATGAGATACAGGAACTGAGGTAAATAGGTCTTTTGTGCGAGGTTTTAGATTAGTCTGACTAGGGGTTGTGTTGTGTTTAATGTTTACTGTAGCTGTTGGTATCAAAGCTTCAAATTCCTCTAGTGTTTTTGATATTTTGTTTCTCCTATTTTAGGTGCTAAAAAGTGTCAAAATTAAATTGCAGTAATAGGAAAGCTTTATTCCAGACTGAAGAAACAAAGTAATAAAATCTAGATTCCTAAAAATGATATCTCCATTTTTTTTCTGCTCATCTGTGATTACAGGTGAATTTGCAATTCTTTTAGCTATTTTTTCCACAATAAACATTGGTTCTCAAATAATAATCTAACCTATTCAGTAGTAATTGAGAGGCAGAAATACTCTAGAGATTCCCAGCTCCATAGCTGGGCTCCTTTATGAAGCTGCAATCAAGTTGTAGGCTTTGGCTGGAGGATTGACTAGGGAAAGATCCACTTCCAAGCTCTTTCAGATTGTTGGCAGAATGTATCTGTTTTTAGCTTTAGGACTAAAGGCGACTTGATTCTTTGAAAGCAGCTACAGAGAGTGAGAGAAATTCTTGTAATACAAGACTTCGATGGCTTAACATGATCACGGGAATGACACCCCATCACCTTTGCTGCATTCCAATGATTAGAAACAAGTTATAGGTTCCACTCACACTCAAGGGGAGGGTTTTATGCAAAGCATGAACAAAGGGACACAGAAATCATTGGGAGATACCTTAATGTTGTCCACCACAGAGTGCTAGTCATAACCCAGTTAACATTCAGAATATATAAAGTCTAGAAATTGCCATTACAATTGGAGAAAAGTCAAAATTGTGCAGAAAAATATCTTTAATTACATAATTTAATTTTCTTTATATAACTCATGCAAAATTAATAACATATCGAATATTAAATGAAGGAAAATTTATTTACAATTCTGGGTATTTGCTTGATGACAAATTCTCATGCAGGTAATTATTACATGAGAAAAAAAAATAGAAAGTGAAAATAGTTAAACTGTTTTACTGTTCAGAGACTTCACAGATTAGACATTATAATACACCATAAACCATAAAATAAGTTAAACAAATTATTTGTAGAATTAAGTAAATGCACATGTATGTTGGTTAACAAAAATGTATTATTGTGCAAAATTATACCAGTATTATCTTAATCATAAAATATTAAATACCCAAGATAATATCATGAATCAATATATATTTTAATACCATTGAGGATGTCCATAACAGCTTCAGTGGTCCTTTAAGACTCTTAGACAGTTGTCTATTATGCTACAAAAAGAAACTTCTGGAATCTCCTAAGCAGGGTGTGGTACAAAGAATTTCAGAATAGGAAATCAGAGACATGGGCCCTGCTGAGAACGGACCCAAATTTTAGATATATCATTCAAGTCTTCATTTTGCAAAAGGAGCTGGTTGGAAGTTATGGTTTTTAACTGAACTGTAGAAGTCATTTTCACTTCTACTTTCTGTTTCTAAACCTAAATCAAGTACTGATTAGGCTTCTCAAATAGGATCATTAGAAAATGAACACATGATCAGGACTTGGTTGTAAGAGGTGAAAAACACCTTCTTGAAAAGGTTCAAAAAACTCATGTAATGTTAGGCAGGAAAAGAGAGTTAAAGGAAAAGAATCACCCTTTAGATAAAACACAACACATTGAAAAACAAAACATGCATGCTTTTGTGAAAAAGTAATCTATAGTTTTATTTAATTCACTGTGTATTCAAATGTTAAACGCTTATTAAATTTAGAAGCAGGTAAAGATACTTACAATAGACGTCAATGTGTATGATATTTAGTTCAAATATAGAGTTCCTTTCCCTTATTTCTACCTATGTATCATTTGCGTTTTCTACTTTTTAAGAAAAAAAAATTATCCTTATATTTATTGTTATTGAGTAATGATCATTTCATTTGTGAAGGTGCAGGTCAGCATGCAAAACAGGTTTAAAAATTTGTTTCAGGTCCCCTCTGACTTGGTATTCTAGATGGGTGACATTGATATTTATATATAGAGGATCATGGAGATCTGTACTACAAATAGAAAGCAAAGCTTTATTATTGTCAACTCATTCGCAATCAGTATTAAAGATTGTTAAATGCAGAATGAGCCTGATCTTTGAATTCAGAGCAGTTTGGTTTAGAATCCCAGTTGTCACCAACAGTGCAAAGTCATGGACAAGTTACCTCTCATACTGTACCTTCATTTTTCAATTGTATGTTACCATTCCAACATCAGCAACTGGTTGTAATGATTAAATAAGATAACTTAAGTAAATAAGCCACCTACAATGGTTTTGGCACTCAGGAATGAATAATACATGACTGATACTATTTTAATGGCAATAATTATAATTATGATACCTTTCACTCTACAGTTGAAAATTGTATAATCCATGCATTAAACTATTTCTGCCTGTGTCTCAGTAGAGTGGACACACTCACATAAATCTTCTCATGAAATTCAAAATATGATTTCAGAGAAAGAATGAAAGAGCATAGGACAATTTCAGTTTTTCTTATGTGTGCATCGTTGGTGAAACATTTTAAATATTGTGCTATCATAATATTTTGTAACTCTGGAGCTGAGAGATTATTTACTCTATCTCCACCATTCAAAAGATGAAAAAAATGAGGTCATTCACCATTAGTTTAAAAAATATTATTGAGCACTCAGTGAGATGCTTGGGATTCATTGGAGATGAATGAATGAATGAATGTGTGCATGCTATGTAAATGAATAAAAGATTGAATACTAAATAAATGAATAAACAAACAAATGACTCTACCCTGACACTCAAATAGCTTCTATATCAGTGAAATAGAGATTAATCAATACAGTCTACAAATAACTAGTTCAGGGAAGTTGTGGTATTTTTCGTGGTTGTAAAGTTTGAAGACTAAAACCCAGGGTTTCTCACTTTAAGGCAATGCCCAGAAATAATTTATTGTACAGAGCATATGTTCTAAATTTTTTTTTCCTGATAAGAGTTTGACATTTTCCCCTATAATTTAAATTTTATAGCTTAAATACATTATGCTAATCAAATGGTATGTCAGTACCATTTATCATATTTGCTGGATTCTATCACATGATGAATTATGTACCCTAAAATTTTTCAACATAATTATTGGTGCATTTGCAATTGAATCATTACAGTATTCCAAATGACATTTTTTGCAGCTTTGGTGTTCAGCAAAGCTTGCATGAACATATAACTTTGCTTAGTATGTTGTGTGTATTATTAGTTTACATGATACATAAAAATCAGAGACTTGTTCTGACATAAATCAAGAGTTAAATAGTGAGGGAGGGGATATGGGGATATATGTATACGTATAGCTGATTCACTTTGTTGTACAGCAGAAACTAACACAACACTGTAAAGCAATTATACTCCAATAAAGATGGAAAAAAAAAGTTAAATAGTACATTTACTCTTAAACACACTTTCCAATTCAAGTTAATAGATAATCACATGGTTATTCTTGATACATTCTAACAAAATAGAATGCTCTAGAAAAAATTGTTACTGTCATAACATACCTTCATTTATTTATTCAGCAGTGTGTTTCTATGTATCCACTTTACATTTATTACCTCATTTAATTTCCACCTCGACATTGGAAGTATATACAATTATTAGTCTCATTTTACACATGAAGAAAATGAAGCAGAGGGTGTAAATAACCTAGCCCAGATCATATTTCTAATCAGAATGCTATGCAAAATATAAGATAGGTGACACATCTATTATACAGATAGTAAGGGTTACAGGCATTTAGAAGAGTGATCATGGAAGTGGGAAGATGAAAAAATTTTTCATTGGGTCTTTGCCCTAGCATCACACCATGAAAAGCCCAGTATTCAGATGAGGGTAGATTTGTGTTGCTGAGCTATGAGTAAAATAACATGTTGGCAGACTAGTATTTGTGTGAAACCATGAGGAGAAAATCAAGATGAAATCCACGATCCATAGGGTGATGGCTAGAAACGTTCCTGGAATGGTAGATTGGTTTAATTTCAAAGGATTTTAAAAGACATGGAAGAAAAAATGCAAAGAACTTTCTTTTCATCTGTAAGAGATATTTGCAACTCTCTATCTCAGCTTGTAAAGGAACTTTGCCTATGTTGGATACTGTTTGAAACTAGAAAATCATCTCTTGGACTGGTAATCTGTACCGGAGCCTAGAAGAATATAGTCCAGTACTCTCTTATGACAGTGGGAAGAATGAGACTGCCTTGATTATTGGTATGTGGTGGTACTCTCAGTGCTGGTATCACAGATCTACCTGAGGATTAAAAATAAAATAACATTGATACGTATTGATGCTCCACAAAAGCTACAAATAACATAGAGTAAATCAGAACTCTTATTCGTCATAAGTTATTAAGACAGTTTCATAGATTTCATATCTGAGTTTGCCTTCGTTAACCTCAACAACAACAAAATAGCCTGTGGTTTTTGGTTTCTGTTTTACCAGCAAAATGGGTTTATTCCAGAATAACAGCAAATTGCAAATTGGAACAGGCAGGCGAAGGTGAATTGTAGGCAAGTCTGAAGAGACAAAGGGAAGGTCACCTTTTATTAGGTTTTAGGAGGAAACTGGGCAGGAGTGTTTTGAATAAAAGCTCACTGGAGAGGAACAAGAGTTTGAGATTGTGGCATTTTTTTGTTGTTTGCCAGCACTGGTTTAGTACATTGCTATTGCGGAAAGGAGGGATCTTCCATCCTTGTCTTAAAAGCAGAAGAAATTCTCTGTGAAAAATGTCCTCCCTTGTACCAGAGAAAAGTAACTTATTATCATGGATAAGAAGCTGAGACCGAGAGAATGTTATACAAAAAATTCTATGTAAACAGACCTTAAAATAATTATTTTTTCTTCCTGCTGGTTATGCAGGCTGCAAGGAGTAGTACATGTGTGAAACCTCTCCCGTTAGGGCTTTCTGACTCCATTTTAAATGATGTTTTCCTTTATTTTCATACCTTCAAGATAAATAAGTTACCAATACTTTCCACCCAGCCCAATATCAAGAACTTTACAAGTAAAGTATGATACAAAGGAAATGAGTAAAATAATGGAGAGATGGGACGAATAATTTGAATCCATATCCTTACCTTTATACTCTATTCATTCAAAATTCTTCTGGCTATACTAAGTTGTGGATATTGAGGAAAAAAACTTACTGGTTTTCATTGATTTTGAATAATTCAATCAAATCTACTGTTACCTTAGCAAGATAAACTTAGTGTTAAGAGTGTGTCATCAAAAGTAAAAACTGCACAAATCCTTAATCATCTCATTTTCTGTGTTTTCATAGTCCTTTACATTTTAAGTCATTCCTTACCTTTTTACTGCAGGGCAATACAAACTGACATGCTTCTTTAGATGAAAGCAAGTATCCTATTCTATATGGTGGTCATACAGAAGCCAAAGTGTTGGTGCTGTAATTTATCACCCTCCTAATATTTCTTAGGTTTCTATTTTCCTTCTACATTTGTTACTCAATACATTTTCAGTGTGCTTTCTTGGCTTCTTGTGCGTAATATAACTGGAAATTACTCTTATTCTTCCTAGGAATGTGAGATATAAAAGGACAGTTATGAAAACTTTGCAGAATATAAAGTGAAACTTAAATACTTAATAATTCTGTAGCTCAGAGAAATAAAAGAGGACTTCAAGCACATACTTCCAAATGAAGTATCTTCTCTGTCTAGAGCTTTCTAAATAGATGGCACCTTTGAATTCCTATTGGGTTGGAGAGAAATCAAACCATCACATAAAACATCAGTGTAAAATCATAGTATAAATAAGAATAAAACAACAGCAACAAGAAAGCAAGAACAACAATAGAATAAAGCATCACTATCTAAGTTGAATGGAATTGTGAAATATTTATTATTTAAATATATACAAAAAGCATTTTACTTTAAAAAGTTCTTGTATTGACACATTTTCTTTGGAAAGTGAGAGCTATTATTCTGAGGAGACTTGACATTAATGTTTGAGAACAGTAATTTAGAAACATATATAACATAAAGAAATATGATAAGGAAAAGCTAAAATAGCAGGCATGATTTTCCTACCCTGTGAGAGTTGGTAACTGAAACTGGAGCACTGTGGGGCACTTCAGGAAGGAAGGAAGTTGAAGGAAGACAGGAGAAAAAAAAAAAATAGCTTAAATGGTCACAAGGCAAACAACAGCCATGCTAATTAAAAACAAAGCATAATTATTTTAAGTCTTTTTGAACCTCCACGTAAAATCTGATTTATAACATAGGAGCTATTTTATTGCTCTGTGATAAATTGTACATATAGCAAAAATGCTAAGTTAATCTAGTCTATACTTATATAAATAAACTTCTCAGGGAAGAAAAACATAAGTTCTTTAGTAAAAAATAAAAAACCTCTATTCTACTTTATTTCCTTTAACTTGAAGGAAAAATATAAACTTCCTGTCTTTCTTTTAAAATTCAATATTTTGTTAAGGAACATTTCATAAAATATCTTACATAGTCCTTTGAACACTATAAATTCATTCTGCTGTTCTTATTTATACCACAGAAAAGGTATGTGTACATTGTGGTAGATCAGTAATTTGGCTAATGAGACAAAGAAAGGAAAATGCAAGCAATTAATACCTAATGGATGGTTTTAATTGACAGCAGCTTTTAATAGTAAAGAAAAAATAGGATCATATTTTTCTTGTACACTGACTACCATTCACACAAATATTACCATGCTATCGTTATATTTCATTAGAAATAATGTATGCTTTAATAGACAGATGAAAATATCCTGTTTGATGCATTTACAAAAGGAAGCTAAATTATTGAACCCAGCAAAATAAACTGAGTACATTAAAATATTTCTTATTTCTCTAACCTGTATTGAAGTGATAAAGGAAGAGATTTAGAATCATAAAAGGAATAGTCATAAAGGTGAGGTCCTAATTTACTTCCCAGTTTTATTTCAACTTAGTTCTTCATTGCTGTAAGGCGTAAAAGTTATTGAATTTTACCACATTCACCTCACGCTGGTTTCCTATCAAACAGAATATCAGTGGAACACCTCCGCTGAGCTCCCTACATGAAATTGTCCTTTTGTACATCTCATAATCGGTGGCGATGTGGCCAAGCATCTGGCAGTGACAAGCAGACGTCTTTGATTTATTGGCTAATATCACTGCTTGTTAGTGGATGCTTGAGCAGGAGACTAAAAGAGCATAAAATCAGAGAGAATAAATTATGAAGGCACCGAACTGTGCCATTATAAACCCTTCCTTGTCACAGCTGTGACATCTCTTAGGAAATGGAGGATGACAGCAGCGTTCATTCTTCAAAGGGCCAGTACCGTCTACTTGTGATCCTGACCATAAATAAATAAATAAAGCAAACAAACCATATAAGCAAGACAGAGCTCAAACAGGAAATGTTTTCCCCTCAATAGAGCACTTGGGTTCCAGTTTTCTTCTTCTACTTGAAAGTTGAGCAGAACAAAGCCGACTTCGATTAGAAGCATACACTAGGAGAGCTCTAGGATATTAAGTACATTTCTCATGCACACTAGAACCTGAAAACCCAGGAGGTTGACTTACCCCACATTGCTCTTCTTTTTAGTCACCCTGAAAAGATTACTCTTACTTAAATTGGTTACTGAAATACTATGTTAGTGAGTCAATTTAGCCAATCCATTCATACTATAAACCTCTACCCAAGAAATGATTTTAGGGCTACCCAGCTTTAGTTAGTATTTGCTAAAACAATGTTCCAGAATAATTTAAAATTTGAATTGGCTTTTTAAGTTAGTTTAATCTGTCAAAATAATTAAAACGCATATGAGAATAAAGATTTGTTTAAGATACATGATAGTAAGAAAATATGCAGTAGTGGAGAGAATGTACATCTTAGAACTTGGAATCATTTCTTAGATATTTGTCTTCTAATATGCTACAATATCTTAAAACTTAATTGAGTTTCTTTGAAGTATAACATTTACTTTATATCATTGTTTAAATATCTTATAAATTTTTAAATTTAATATTAAATCAAAGAAAAGTACAGCTGCATACTTTCACTGATTCTTTCCTGGAGCCATGAAAGGATGATTTTTGAGATCAGTCTTAACCATGTGACTTACAGGGAAATGACAGTGGTAAAATATTGTGAGATGAGGTTCAGCATTGTCAAAATTGTGAAGAACTATAAAAAAGGGGAGATCTGTGCTCATGAAGTTGTATTTATTTAATGTGGACAGTAATTTTATATGTCAATCATACCTCAATAAAGTAGTTTTTAAAAATCAGTATGGGTAGAGAAAGAATGAATGAGAAGGAGTGGTGAGAGGAAGGCTAAAGAGAGAAGTTGGGGCCATACTGTGAAAGGATTTCTCTGCCCTGAAATACATTAAATCATTTATTAATTCATAGTCTGCTTTACTTTAGAGTTTATTACTAATTACAAAGACACACAAAATACAGCAAAATACACTAAATTAGGCTTAAAAATGATAAATATAAAAATGAAGCCAAGAATAAACCTAATACTAGAATATAAACCATAGGCCTCTTTAGTATTCTAAGGATGGTTCATAATTTTTGCTCAAAGCTTTTCATCAACCACTGTGAAAAGAGAAATTGGGTCAATATCCTCTCAACACTGAAATAGAAAAAAAAAGTCACATTTGTAGGACAATTTTTTTAATTGGTTTATAACATATTCTTATATCACACTAAAAAGTTGAATTGAGACAAAGCCATTCCATTGGAGTAGGCTACAGTGGATGATTAAAATATTGACTACATATTTAGAAAAGATGATTGTCCTAATGTAATCAGCCCCATTTCCTTGAATACAGCCAAGGTTTACTTCTAAGGAAGTCTAAGAAATTTTCAAAATATTTCCAAATTTATTTTACAAATTAATCTTTCTACCTATTTTAAATGTATTTTCCACATTTGTGCAATATAAATGGACAGGTTTTTACTCAAGTTGGAGGATGCATTTGACACATAATGGCACAAGGTAATAATGTATATACGATTATGTAGCAAATGAAAAACTCACTTTGGGGTGTATTATAGGATCCTTCTAAAAATGTTCATCTTCCATAGAAGCTGAAGCTGGGGTTAAATTATAGGCCTCTGTAACTTCTGATTAAGAGGAAAGTGTGCATTAAAATCCTGTGGTTAAAAATACCGCAAATGCTCCTAATCAAAGAGTGCAAGTGCCGATTCTCCTAATTGCAGGTATTGATTTGGAATAAAACTGCTGCTCATATGGCAACACCTTGCAGCTTGATCCAGGGGCAGTGAGGAGCAGGACTTTTAGTTTGAGTGTGATGGATAATAATTTTATTATGTAAAGCCAGTAAGTGCATCTATTCTATTATAGGTGCGAGTCTGGATCCTCAGAGTTCTGCTCTTAAAAAAGGGAAGTTACACTCTTTAAAAGATCTTGGAAGATTTTGAAGATAAAACTTTCAAAGTATGTTATCTCTAACACAAGGGAATCTTGAATTGATACATGGTTGACTTTGAGCTTGATGCAAGCACTGCCAGGATATTTGCCATGGAATGCACACTCCATGGCACACTCAAGTAAAAAGAATTCTGGAGAACCAAAAGGCAATAGGCCATGGTAAAGAAAAAATGTAAGAACACAAAATACATTGGGAGTCACAATAGTTGGAATGGAGTCTTAGCTCCCTCTTGAAATTGCCTTCTAAATTCAGGCAGGACTATTGAGCTGCATGAGCTGTTTGTAAATTTTTGAGACTAATTCCTTGTCGTTCGTATCATTTGCAAATATTTTCTCCCATTCTGTGGGCTGTCTTTTGTTTCGTTTATGGTTTTCTTTGCTGTGCAAAAGCTTTTGAGTTTAATTAGGTCCCATTTGTTTATTTTTGTTTTTATTTCCATTACTCTAGGAGACGGATCCAAAAAGATATTACTGCAATTTATGTCAAAGAATATTCCGCCTATGCTTTCCTCTAAGACTTTTATAGTATCCGGTCTTATATTTAGGTCCTTAATCCATTTTGAATTTGTTTGTGTATGGTGTTAAAGAATATTCTAATTTAATTTTTTTACATGTAGTTGTCCAGTTTTCCCAGTACCATTTATTGAAGAGACTGTCTTTTCTCCATTGTATATAGTCTTGCCTCCTTTGTCATAGGTTAATTGACCATAGGAGCATTGGTTTATTTTTAGGATTTTTATCCTGTTCCATTGATCTATATTTCTGTTTTTGTCTCACTACCATACTGTTTTTATGACTGTAGCTTTGTAGTACAGTCTGAAGTCAGGGAGCCTGATTCCTCCAGCTCCGTTTTTCTTTCTTAAGGTTGCTTTGGCTATATGAGGTCTTTTGTGTCTCCATACAAATTTGAAGATTTTTTGTTCTAGTTCTGGGAAAAATGCCATTGGCAATTTGATAGGGATGGCATTGAATCTGTAGATTGCCTTGGGTAGTATAGTCATTTTGAAAATTTTGATTCTTCTAATCTAAGAACATGGTATATCTTTCCATCTGTGTCATCTTCAATTTCTTTTATCATTGTCATATAGTTTTCAGAGTACAGGCCTTTTGTCTCCGTAAGTAGGTTTATTCCTAGGTATTTTATTCTTTTTGATGGGATCGTAAATGGGATTGTTTCTTTAATTTCTTTTTCTGATCTTTCATTGTTAGTGTATAGAAATGCAACAGATTTCTGTGTATTAATTTTGTATCCTGCAACTTTACCAAATTCATTGATGAGCTATTGTAGTTTTCTGGTGGCATCGTTAGGATTTTCTATGTATAGTATCATGTCATCTGCAAACAGTGACAGTTTTACTTATTCTTTTCCAATTTGCATTCCTTTTATTTCCTTTTCTTCTTTGATTGCCATGGCTAGGACTTTCAAAACTATGTTGAATAGGAGTAGCGAGACTGGACATCCTTGTCTTGTTCTTGATCTTAGAGGAAATGCTTTCAGGTTTTCACCATTGCGTATGATGTTAGCTGTGGGTTTGTTGTGTATGGCCTTTATTATGTTGAGGTAGGTTCCCTCTATGCCCACTTTCTGGAGTGTTTTTATCATAAATGGGTGTTGAATATTGTCAAAAGCTTTTTCTGCATATATTGCAATGATCGTATGGATTTTATTCTTCAATTTGTTGATATGGTGTATCACACTGATAGATTTGTGGATATTGAAAAATCCTTGTATCCTTGGGATAAATCTCACTTGATCATGGTGTATGTTCCTTTTAATGTATTACAACCCAACCAAAAAATGGGCAGAAAACCTAAATAGACTTTTCTCCAAAGAAGACATACCAATGGCCAAGAGGCACATGAAAAGATGCTCAGCATCACTAACTATTAGAAAAATGCAAATCAAAACTACAATGAGATGTCAACTCACACCAGTCAGAATGGCCATCATCCAAAACAATAAATGCTGGACAGGGTGTGGAGAAAAGGGAACCCTCCTACACTGTTGGTTGGAATGTAAATTGGTATAGCCACTATAGAGAAGAGAATGGAGGTTCCTTAAAAAAACATATGGTTCAGCAGTCCTACTTCTGGGCATATATCCAGAGAAAAACATGGTTTGAAATGATACATGCACCTCAGTGTTCATTGCAATGCTGTTACCAATAGCCAGAACATGGAAGCAACCTAAATGTCCATTGACAGGTTAATGCATAAAGAAGATGTGGTACATATAAACCATGCAATATTACTCAGCCATTAAAAAGAATGAAATAATGCCATTTGCAGCAACATGGATGGACCTGGAGATTATCATACTAAGTGAAGCAAGTCAGACAGAGAAAGACAGATATCATATGATATCACTTCTATGTGGAATCTTAAAAAAATGATACAAATGAACTTATTTACGAAACAGAAACAGACTCACCGACTTAGAGAATGAACTTTTGGTTACCAGGGGGAGGGGTAGGGGGGAGGGATAGACTGGGAGTTTGGGATTGACATGTACACACTGTTATATTTAAAACAGATAGCCAACAAGGACCTACTGTATAGCACAGGGAACTCTCAATATTCAACAATAACCTAAATGGAAAAATAATTTGAAAAAGAACAGATACATGTATATGTATAACAGAATCATTTTGCTGTACACCTGAAACTAACACAACATTGTTAATTAACTATGCTCCAATATAAAACAAATTAAAAATAAAAAAATAAACTCAGGCAAGACTATATCTCTCTGGATCTCAATAATATTGTTTAACTTTAAATGTTGTTATGATTTTAAACAATGTAATGTGTAAAATGAAGTGTCAGTGAAGCTTTATATAAATATTTGTTTTATTCATAAAATATTTCATCCATAGAACCCATGATAATTCTGGGCTATAACAAACTCTTCTGGTAGTTTCCAAAATGATGTTTAATACAGTATTTCTACTTTCTAGTGATTTTCTTCTGCCTCTTTCAGAACTAGATAAATTATTGGCTTCATATATTTAATTTTAAGAAGAGAGATTGTATTTTATCTTGGAGCAAAATCATAAAAGGCTCTCAGAATTCTTTAGATTGTGCATAACACGACTCATTTTGAGATTTTATTATTCTCTCTGTCTCTCCCTCTGTATACACATATCATACACACCTATACATGAATATCAACAGATTGTAAACAATTTTACCCATTCATTTTATTTCTAGTAAAAGAACTAATTTGAAAAAAATTTATGCATGCACACATAGAAACACGCACATAAACCACACAGATCTAAAATCTGTAATTGCAAAATTACAAATTTTATTTTTTAATATAATTTTTACATAGTACACATTTATATGTAATAGTATTTATTGAGTATATAGTATACTTTGACTATATATACTTGAGTGCTAGTTGTGATGCTAAGTGGTTCATATATATTATTTTAATTAGTCTTCACAAATTATTTGAAAGGTAGGTAACATTAGTCTCATAGTTTAGAAGTGTGAAATATCCAACTAAGTAGAAGAGCTCAGATTCAAATTTGGATCTCTTAAACTTAAAGTCCATATTTTAAGCCCATCATTCTTTTTCTCGATAATGAATTGAATAATGAAAGATGCCAAAGACCTAAAATGTTATTCCAGTAATCTAACTTTAAAAAGAGGGATCACATGACACAGTTATAAAATTCTGTGTATTGTGTTTAGTTGAGACTGCCTGCCAAGATTTCTGGTTATTATCTGTTGAAATGCTCCCTGTTTTCAAGGTGCTGACCTTCTGCCTTAAACGTTTTGTTTTGGTTTCTCAGGTATATGGAAAATGCACATGAATATTTCCTATACTGGATGTTATTCATTCTTTAATAAAATATATGTATGTTTAGTTCCTTTACATGAAAAGGAAAAATCTTGTCTATAAATGTATCTCAGCAATCCAAAGATCATTCTCAACATTTTCACGTGTAATGAAAGAGTATCAAAAATATATACCTTCAAGGAGGCAAGAATATACAGTGGAGAAAAGACAGCCTCTTCAATAAGTGGTGCTGGGAAAACTGGACAGCTACATGTAAAAGAATGAAGTTAGAACATTCCCTAACACCATACACAAAAATAAACTCAAAATGGATTAAAAACCTGAATGTAAGGCCAGACACCATCAAACTCTCAGAGAAAAACATAGGCAGAACACTCTATGACATAAATCACAGCAAGATCCTTTTTGACCCACCTCCTAGAGAAGTGGAAATAAAAACAAATGTGGCCTAATGAAACTTAAAAGCTTTTGCACAGCAAAGGAAACCATAAACGAGACAAAAAGACAACCCTTAGAATGGGAGCAAATATTTGCAAATGAAGCAACTGACAAAGGATTAATCTCCAAAACATAAAAGCAACTCATGCAGCTCAATATCAAAAAAACAAACAACCCAATCCAAAACTGGGCAGAAGACCTAAATAGACATTTCTCCAGAGAAGACATACAGACTGCCAACAAACACATGAAAGAATGCTCAACATCATTAATCATTAGGGAAATGCAAATCAAAACTACAATGAAATATAATCTCACACTGGTCAGAATGGCCATCATCAAAAAAAATCTACAAACAATAAATGCTGGAGAGGGTGTGGAGAAAAGGGAACCCTCTTGCGCTGTTGGTGGAAATGTAAATTGATACAGCCACTATGGAGAACAGTATGGATGCTCCTTCAAAAACTAAAAATAGAACTACCATAAGACCCAGAAATCCCACTACTGGATGTATACCCTGAGAAAGCCATAATTTGAAAAGAGTCATGAACCAAAATGTTCATTGCAGCTCTATTTATGATAGACAGAACATGGAAGCAACCTAAGTGTCCATTGACAGATGAATGGATAAAGAAGATGTGGCACATATATACAACAGAATATTACTCAGCCATAAAAAGGAACAAAACTGAGTTATTTGTAGTGAGGTGGATGGACCTAGAGACTGTTATACAGAGTGAAGTAAGTCAGAAAGAGAAAAACCAATACCATATGCTAACACATATGTATGGAATCTTAAAAAAAAAAAAAAAGGTCAGAAGAGCCTAGGGGCAAGACGACAATAAAGATGCAGACCTACTAAAGAATGGACTTGAGGATATGGGGAGGGGGAAGGGTAAGCTGGGACAACGGGAGAGAGTGGCATGGACATATATACACTACCAAATGTAAAATAGATAGCTAGTGGGAAGCAGCTGCATAGCACAGGGAGATCAGCTCGGTGCTTTGTGACCACCTAGAGGGGTGGGAGGGTGGGAGGGAGGGAGATGCAAGAGGGAAGAGATATGGGGACATATGTACATGTATAACTGATTCACTTTGTTACAAAGCAGAAACTGACACTCCACTGTAAAGCAATTATACTCTAATAAAGATGTTAAAAAAAAAATATATATATATATACACCCTCAAATAACATGATGCTTTGCATTTAAGGAAACAGCAGTAATGACATGGACTACTTTCCTATCAGGCTTAACTTCTTTGGTTTGAGGTAGCACTGCAATTAATACATTACTGAGGCGAATTCTCAGTGGCACAGTTACTAGACACTTCTTACACACTTGAGTGGGTACAAGTATAGCCATGTGCAGCCACGTGTGGTAAATCTGTCAGATTGAACAGCAGGAGCTCCGGTAAGAGTCCTCTATCAGTAAACCTGCTTGATAGTTCAAGGTCTTTGAATTGTTATTGTAACCAGTACCCAATAGTGAGGCCAGTATTAAGGGTCTGTTGATATTTCTCCAGTATGTATTTCTGAACTTTCCATAGTTTTATTCTGTTTTGGACATTGAGATCATGTTGGAGTTTAAATTTAAGCATAGCAATGGTCAGAACTTAAGTACTTTTTTCCCCCTTGATGAGAGAGAGAAGGAGGGTACAGGAAACTGTTTTCCAAATAGAGTAGCATGTTTTGTGAGGATAAAAAACAATTAGGAGACTTTACTACATTCCCATTCGTGTTAGGTAGTCATAACGCACAGGCTCATATTTTAGAAGAAGCATTTAAGTTACAAATTCCTGATGCTAAATTTCTCCTTTCTCTGTTTGAACTGCTCTGCTAACCTCAACATAACTTGGTCTCTACTCCAGCCGGATTGGCCTACTCTCTGTACCTTAACTACATTTTGCTTTGACACTGCCTCTGGTCTGCTTAGACAATTCAGATCCACTCTCCACACCATATCCTACCACTGATGTTTCCTGGCCCATGGCCTCAATCTGATCCATATCAATACACCCTTGAGAACTGATTATTGATAGTTACTTATTCATAATTTTTACCCATGGCCTAACATCATGGGCTGTTTTCTGCAATTTTGTGCAAAAGTGATGCATCTTTTCTCACTAGTTCCATGATTTTAAATAAGTAGCATATATTCAAATTAAGCTTGCACAGTACAGAGATTATTTTTAATGGTCATCCAATATGTCCATAGTTTGTTTCAAAAATAATTACTTAATCCAATTGTACATAAGTGCATGATACATAATTTCAAAATCTGTGTGTGTATATGGTGGGTGAATTTATTGCAATATCTCGTTTATGTAGTTTTGCCGTCAGAGCAATTATGCAAAAGCTTCCAGGGACCAGGTAGGTAAAATAAATGAGTGAAGCAGACCAGGTGTTCAAAAAGCAATAGTGCAAGCTTGAACCTAAGTGGCAAGAGCTACAAGCTTTGATGTTGGGAAGTAATAGGGAGTGGAGGGGACTGTGGAGAATTGAAGAGCTTATGCCCTATTCAAAGTGGTTCAGTGTTACTCAGCTCTGAGGGTTTGTAGCCATGTGGTGATGCATGCTCAGATCAGCCTTACCTTCCAATGTTGTTTACAGAGAATGTGGAAATCTGGATTTACATGTGAAATTTCACAGTTTTTTTCTATGTTGGCAAATAATTCACTGCATAGAAAACATGCAACACATTTATTGTTGAACTCAGACTAGTCCTCAAGCTATTTGTAAATTCTAAGTATTTCATATATTTGAGGGGAGATTCTGGAATTAAGGGGGTAATGAAAAAAAGGAACGTTTTTAAAAGAATCTGGGAAATAGTTATCTACTGTTACTAATACCATCTTAGTTCATTAATATTAGACATAACATAAAGCATATGTAATAATATGCTATTTCAAGAATGTCCCAACTTGTAAGAAAGAAGGAGTATAAAGGACGTGAAGAAACATTTGAAGGAGATGAATACATTTATTATAATTATACTTAATTGTATATATTCATTGGTTGTGATATGTCAAAGTTTATGAAATTGTACACTTTAAATACGTACAGTTTATTGTATGTCAGTTATACCTCAGTAAAGCTATTAAAAACAGCAGTGGTATATCACTCTTTAAATGAATCTAAGATAATATAAATACCACAGCATTTTCTTAACTGTGAGAAAATTTAAACTCATTGATATGGTTGAAATTTTGCCTCACAGTATGATGAATTTTGATAAATGTACACACCAACATAACCAGCGTCCCATTCAAGATAGAGAACATACCGTCAACCAAAAAAAATTCCTCGTTACTTTCCAGTCAAACCCAACCCACCATAGGCAGGCACTGGTTTGATTTCTATCACCTTAGATTAGTTTCTTCTGTGATAGTATATTATATAAATGAGTTCTCTGGTCTGTATTCTTTTGTGTCTGGCTTCTTTCAGTTGACAGTGTTTTCGGGATCATCAAGGTTGTTATGTATGTTAGTAGTTTTGTTCATATTTTTTACTGAGTAGGGCTCCGTCATTTGTTTATGCTTTCACCTGTTGATGGACATTTGGGCTGTTTCCAGTTTTTGGCTGTTATGAGTGAAGGGGCTATAAGCATTCATATACAAAAAAAAAAAAAGAATGCACCAACTTTTTGATGTCTGAATATAATGATCAAAGATTTCATAAATATTTCTCATACTGTATTTGTTCTCCCAGTCTAAAAGGAGCACAAAAAATATTTGAGTAGAAAGTAAGGGGAAAGATTTGGGGGTAGAACATCTATACTGTATTTTTAGATCTATCACTTGTTATATAACGTTGCATAAGTCCAATGATCTTTCCAGACTTCAAGGTTTTTTGTTTTGTTTTGTTTTGTGGGTTTTTTGGCAATTGTGCAGCATTGGTTTAGATTGATTATTTGGTAAAGTAAGGACATTGCATTAGATGGATTATAGAGTCCCTTAAAAGAGTGGAATGTTAACATTGTAGGTGAAATGATGACAACATCATTTGGAAAATTATGTGACCTTCACAATTCACTTACTGTTTATGGAATATTTTAAATTGAGGGGGTTGAATTAAACCTCCCAAAGCTCTGATATTATGTGGCCTTATGAGTTAATAGGAATAAATTGGGTTTTTTATGTTATATCACTTTAGAGTCATAATGAGAAGGAAGCTTCACTTTTGAAATCAACAACAGATGATTTCAGTTGTTTCCACTATGCATAGTATTATTTGGTTTCCATCTTTAAAATGTGGTATGGGCAATGCATAGTAGATGGAGTGTTTCCAGTTTTATTCATTTCACTTTTCATTTGAAAAGTAATTCATCATGAGAAGTCAGTGGGGTATAGAGAGCACTAATTGCAGCAAAATGTAAAGGACAGTTTTCCCTTGTCTTAATTAAACATTAATGAGTAAAGTTATTTGCAAATGCATGCTTCAGGGATGGACTTGTCTATCTACCTTTGGTAAACACTGACACTAGGTGTCAAAATAAAGCATCTTAATTGATTTATACAGGAATAGTTTAAAAAGATTGCACCTCTCGTGACATTTCCTTAGGTTTTTATAGAGTAGCTTCTGATAAATTATTTATAAAGAAATTTTTTCTGACCTATCCTAAAAACAGGCGTGATTTTTTTTTTTCAAACTAATCAATTTTGTATAAATTTCACTTTTCTTCTCGGTTTTGCTGTCAGCTTAAGGAATTCCATAGTAGATGATGAGGATTCAGGTTGCTTTATATTTCAGAAGGAATATGCAAGCAAGTCACTTTTTCCCTGATTATTGGAAGTGTATTGTAAGATTTTAGATAATTTAATTTTTTGAATTAATATTTATATATGAATGTATTCATTTTATTTCATATATTTCTGAACAACAACAAAACACTTGCTTTTTTTGTATTTGCCTTATTTACAAAATAGTTGTAAACATTTCAAACACTACAGGGTTTTAGAAAGTAAAAGTGTGGTTTTCTTTTTTCTTTCCTAATCTTAGCAATTTTGTTTTATACTTATATTCTTTTATTTACTTATTAATTTTTAACAACTTCATTGGAGTATAATTGCTTTACAATGGTGTGTTAATTGCTGCTGTATAACAAAGTGAATCAGCTATATGTATACATATATCCCCATATCCCCTCCCTCTTGCGTCTCCCTCCCACCCTCCATATCCCACCCCTCTAGGTGGTCACAAAGCACCGAGCTGATCTCCCTTTGCTATGCAGCTGCTTCCCACTAGCTATCTATTTTACACTTGGTAGTGTATATATGTCCATGCCACTCTCTCACTGTGTCACAGCTTACCCTTCCCCCTCCCTGTGTCCTCAAGTCCATTCTCTATGTCTGCGTCTTTATTCCTGTCCTGCCCCTAGGTTCATCAGAATCTTGTTTTTGTTTTTTTTTTAGATTCCATATATATGTGTTAGCATACGGTATTTGTTTTTCTCTTTCTGACTTACTTCACTCTGTATGACAGACTCTAGGTCCATCCACCACACTACAAATAACTCTGTTTCATTTATTTTTATGGCTGAGTAATATTCTGTTGTATATATGTGCCACGTCTTCTTGATCCATTCATCTGTTGATGGACACTTAGGTTGCTTCCATGTCCTGGCTATTGTAAATAGTGCTGCAATGAACATTGTGGCACATGTCTCCTTTTTTTTGTCCAAATATCTTTATTGGAGTATAACTGCTTCACAATGGTGTGTTAGATTCTGCTTTATAAGAAAGTGAATCAGCTATACATATACATATATCCCCATATCTCCTCTCGCTTGTGTCTCCCACCCACCCTCCCTATCCCATCCCTCTAGGTGGTCACAAAGCACCAAGGCGATCTCTCTGTG
The DNA here is from genome assembly GCF_059928025.1 of Delphinapterus leucas. Classification (NCBI taxonomy): domain Eukaryota; kingdom Metazoa; phylum Chordata; class Mammalia; order Artiodactyla; family Monodontidae; genus Delphinapterus; species Delphinapterus leucas. The sequence goes on from NC_143131.1 coordinate 140,033,892, forward strand.
CTATGTGGCTGCTTCCCACTTGCTATCTGTTTTACATTTGGTAGTGTATATGTGTCAGTGTTACTCTCACACTTCATCCCAACTAACCCTTCCCACTCCCCATGTCCTCAAGTCCAATCTCTATGTCTGTGTCTCCATTCATGTCCTGCCCCTAGTTTTTCAGAACCAGTTTTTGTGGATTTTTTTTTAGATTCCATATATATGTGTTAGCATACGGTATTTGTTTTTCTCTTTCTGACTTCACTCTGTATGACAGACTCTAGGTCCATCCACCTCACTACAAATAACTCAGTTTCATTTCTTTTTATGGCTGAGTTAATATTCCATTGTATATATCTGCCACATCTTCTTGATCCATTCATCTGTCGATGGACAGTCAGGTTGCTTCCATATCCTGACTATTGTAAGTATAGTGCTGCAATGAACATTGTTGTACATGACTCTTTGAATTACGGTTTTCTCAAGGTATATGCCCAGTAGTGGGACTGCTGGGTCATATGACAGTTGTATGTTTAGTTTTTTAAGGAACCTCCATACTGTTCTCCATAGTGGCTGTATCAATTTACATTCCCACCACCACTGCAGGAGGGTTCCCTTTTCTCCACACCCTCTCTAGCATTTGTTGTTTGTAGACAGATTTTTTGATGATGGCTATTCTGACCAGTGTGAGGTGATACCTCATTGTCATTTTGATTTGCATTTCTCTCATGAGTAGTGATGTTGAACATACTTTCATGTATTTGTTGGCAATCTGTATATCTTCTTTGGAGAAATGTCTGTTTAGGTCTTCTGCCCATTTTTGCATTGGGTGGTTTGTTATTTTGATAGAGCTGCATGCGCTGCTTGTATATTTTGGAGATTAATCCTTTGTCAGTTGCTGTGTTTGCAAATATGTTCTCCCATTCTGAAGGTTGTCTTTTCGTCTTGTTTATGGTTTCCTTTGCTGTGCAAAAGCTTTTAAGTTACATTAGGTCCCGTTTGTTTATTTTTGGGTTTTTTTCCACTACTTGGCGGTGTGGGTCAAAAGGGTGTTGCTGTGATTTTTGTCATAGAGTGTTCTGCCTATAAGAGTTTTATAGTGTCTGGTCTTACATTTAGATCTTTAATCCATTTTAAGTTTATTTTTGTGTATGGTGTTAGGAAGTGTTCTAATTTCATTCTTTTACATGTAACTGTCCAGTTTTACCAACACCACTTATGAAGAGGCTTTCTCTTCTCCACTGCATATTCTTGCCTCCTTTGTCAAACATCAGGTGACCATATGTGCATGGGTTTATCTCTGGATTTTCTATCCTGTTCCATTGGTCTGTATTGCCGTTTATGTGCCAGTACCATACTGTCTTGATTACTGTAGCTTTGTCGTATAGTCTGAAGTCAGGGAGCCTGATTCCGTCAGCTCTGTGTTTCTTTCTCAAGATTGCTTTGCCTGTTCAGGGTCTTTTGTGTTTCCATACATATTGTAAAATTTTTTGTTCTAGTTCTGTGAAAAATGCCATTGGTAATTTGATAGGGATTGCACTGAATCTGTAGGTTGCTTTGGGTAGTATAGTCATTTTCTCAATATTGACTCTTCCAATCCAAAAACATTGCTGTATCTCTCCATCTGTCTGTATCATCTTTAATTTCCTTCATCAGTGTCTTATAGTTTTCTGCATACATGTCTTTTGTCTCCTTAGGTAGGTTTATTCCTCGGTATTTTATTCTTTTGTTGAAGTGGTAAATGGGAGTGTTTCCTTAATTTCTCTTTCAGATTTTTTGTCATTAGTGTATAGGAATGCCAGAGATTTTTGTGCATTAATTTTGTATCCTGCTACTTTACCAAATTCATTGATTAGCTCTAGTAGTTTTTTGGTAGCATCTTTAGGATTCTCTATGTATGTTATCATGTCATCTGCAAACAGTGACAGTATTACTTCTTTTCCAGTTGGATTCCTTTTATTTCTTTTCCTTCTCTGATTGCCATGTCTTAACTTCCAAAACTAAGTTGAATAATAGTTGTGAGAGTGGGGAACCTTGTCTTGCTCCTGATCTTAGAGGAAATGGTTTCAGTTTTTCACCATTAAGAACGATATTGGCTGTGGGTTTGTCATATATGGCCTTTATGATATTGTGGTAGGTTCCCTCTATGCCCACTCTCTGTAGAGTTTTTTATCATAAATGTGTGTTGAATTTTGTCAAAAGCTTTTTCTGCATCTATTGAGATGATCATATGTTTTTGTATCCTTCAGTTTGTTAATATGGTGTATCACATTGATTGATTTGCGTTTATTGAAGAATCCTTGCATTCCTGAGGTAAACCCCACTTGATCATGGTGTATGATCCTTTTAATGTGTTGTTGGATTCTGATTGCTAGTATTTTGTTGAGGATTTTTGCATCTATGTTCATCACTGATATTGGCCTGTAGTTTTCTTTGTCTGGTTTTGGTATCAGGGTGATGGTGGCCTCATAGAATGAGTTTGGGAGTGTTCCTTCTTCTGCTATATTTTGGAAGAGTCTGAGAAGGATAGGTGTTAGCTCTTCTCTAAATGTTTGATAGAATTCGCCTATGAAGCCATCTGGTCCTGGGCTTTTGTTTGTTGGAAGATTTTTAATCACAGTTTCAATTTCAGTGTTTGTGATTGGTCTGTTCATAGTTTCTCTTTCTTCCTGGTTCAGTCTTGGAAGGTTGTACTTTTCTAAGAAATTTTCCATTTCTTCCAGATTGTCCATTTTATTGGCATATAGTTGCTTGTGGTAGTCTCTCATGATCCTATGTACTTCTGCAGTGTCAGTTGTTACTTCTGCTTTTTCTTTTCTCATTCTGTTGATTTGAGTCTTCTCCCTTTTTTTCTTGATGAGTCTGGCTAATGGTTTATCAATTTTATTTATCTTCTCAAAGAACCAGCTTTCAGTTTTATTGATCTTTGCTATTGTTTTCTTCATTTCTTTTTCATTGATTTCTGATCTGATCTTTATGATTTGTTTCCTTCTGCTAACTTTGGGATTTTTTGTTCTTCTTCCTCTAACTGCTTTAGGTGTAAATTTAGGTTGTTATTTGAGATTTTTCTTGTTTCTCTTGGTAGGATTGTATTGCCATAAACTTCCCTCCTAGAACTTCCTTTGCTGCATTCCATAGGTTGTGCGTCATTGTGCTTTCACTGTCATTTGTTTTTAGGTGTTTTTTGATTTCCTCTTGGACTTCTTCAGTGATCTCTTGGTTATTTAGTATTGTTTAGCCTTCATGTGTTTGTATATTTTACAGGTTTTTTTTTTTTTCTTGTAGTTGATATCTAGCCTCATAGTGTTGTGGTCAAAAAAGATACTTGATATGATTTCAATTTTCTTAAATTTACTGAACCTTGGTTTGTGACCCAAGATATGATCTATCCTGGAGGATGATCCATGACTACTTGAGAAGAAAGTGTATTCTGTTGTTTTGGGATGGTATGTCCTATAAGTAACAATTAGTCCATCTGCTCTAAGGTGTCATTTAAAGCTTGTATTTCCTGATTTATTTTCAATTTGGATGATCTGTCCATTGGTGAAAGTGGGGTGTTAAAGTCCCCTACTATTATCGTGTTACTGTCGATTCCCCCTTTTATGGCAGCTAGCATTTGCCTTATATATTGAGGTGCTCCTATGTTGGGTGCATAAATATTTACAATTGTTATGTCTTCTTTTTGGATTGATACCTTGATCATTATGTAATTTCTTTCTTTGTCTCTTGTAATAGTCTTTATTTTAAAGTCTGTTTTATCTGATATGAGAATTGTTACTCCAGCTTTCTTTTGATTTCCATTTGCATGGAATATCTGTTTTCCATCCTTTCACTTTCAGTCTGTATGTGTCCCTCAGTCTGAAGTGGGTCTCTTGTAGACAGCATATATACAGATCTTGTTTCTGTATCCACTCAGCCAGTCTGTGTCTTTTGGTTGGAGCATTAACCCATTTACATTTAAGGTAATTATCAATATGTGTCTTCCTGTTACCATTTTCTTAATTGTTTTGGGTTTGTTTTTGTTGGTCTTTTCCTTCCCTTGTGTTTCCTGCCTAGAGAATTCCTTTAGCATTTGTTGTGGAGCTGGTTTGTTGGTTCTGAATTCTCTTGGCTTTTGCTTGTCCGTGAATGTTTTAATTTCTCTGTCGAATCTGAATGAGATCCTTGCTGGGTAGAGTCATGTTTGTTGTAGGTTTTTCCCTTTTGTCACTTTAAATATGTCCTGCCACTCCCTTCTGGCTTGCAGAGTTTCTGCTGAAAGATCAGCTTTTAACCTTATGGGGATTCCCTTTTAAGTTTTTAGTTGCTTTTACCTTACTGCTGTTAATATTTTTTCTTTGTATTTAATTTTTGATCATTTGTTTAATATGTGTCTTGGTGTGTTTCTCCTTGGATTTATGTTGTATGGGTCTCTCCATTCTTACTGGACTTGATTGACTATTTCCTTTCCCATGTTAGGGAAGTTTTCAACTATAATCTCTTCAAATATTTTCTGAAATCCTTTCTTTTAGTCTTCTTCTGGGACCCCTATAATTCAAATGTTGGTGCATTTAATATTGTCCCAGAGATCTTGGAGGTGTCCTTCATTCTTTTCATTCTTTTTTCTTTATTCTGCTCTGTGGCAGTTATTTCCACTATTGTATCTTCCAGGTCACTTATCTGTTCTTCTGCCTCAGTTATTCTGCTATTGATTCCTTCTAGAGTATTCTAAGTTTCATTTATTGTGTCGTTCATCATTGTTTGTTTTCTCTTTAGTTTTTCTAGGTTCCTGTTAAACATTTCTTGTGTTTTCTCCATTCTTCTTCCGAGATTTTGGATCATCTTTACTATCATTACTCTGAATTCTTTTTCAGGTAGACTGCGTATGTCCTCTTCATTTGTTTGGTCTGGTGGGTTTTTACCTTGCTGTTTCATCTGCTGCATATTTCTCTGTCTTCTCATTTTGCTTAACTTACTGTGTTTGGGGTCTCCTTTTCATCAGCTGCAGGTTCGTAATTCCTATTATTTTTGGTGTCTGCCCCCAGTGGGTGAGATTGGTTCAGTGGGTTGTGTAGGCTTCCTGGTGTGGGGAACTGGTGCCTGTGTTCTGGTGGATTAGACTGAATCTTGTCCTTCTGGTGGGCAGGGCCTCGTCGGGTGGTGTGTTTTGTGGTGGCTGTGAACTTAGTATCACTTTAGGCAGCCTCTCTGCTAATTGGTGGGGTTGTGTTCTGGTCTTGCTAATTTTTTGGTGTGAGGGTCCAGAACTGGAGCTTGCTGGCCATTGGGTGGAGCTGGGTCTTAGTGTTGAGATGGAGATCTCTTGGGAGACCTTTCACCATTTCATATTACGTGGGGCTGGGAGGTTTCTGGTGGTCCAGTGTCCTGGACTCAGCTCTCCCACCTCGGAGGCTCAGGCCCAACACTCTGCCACCCACACGGCTCAGAAGAAAAGGAAGGAAATAAAAAACGAACAGATAGAACCCCAAAACATATGGTAAAAGAAAACTAAACAGACAATATGACACAAAGAAAGATACACACACACAATCATAAAAAGAAAAAAAACAGAAAACCCCAAAAAAGCTAAAAAAAGAAAAAACAATAAAACAGAAGCCTAGGACAAATGATAAAAGCAAACCTAAACAGACAAAATCACACACACTCACAAAACAAGAAAAAAGGAAAAAAAAAACAAAAAAAAGGGAATACAGCAACCAACACAATAAACAATTCCAGCAATGATAACGAGCACTAAAATCTAAACTAAGATAAACATAAAAGCAAAAACAAATCATATGCAGAAAGCAAACCCCAAGTCTACAGTTGCTCCCAAAGTCCACTGCCTCAATTTTGGGAACATTCGTTGTCTATTCAGGTATTACACAGATGCAGGGTTTATCAAGTTGATTGCGGAGATTTAATCTGCTGCACCTGATGCTGCACAGAGAAATTTCCCTTTCTCTTCTTTGTTTGCACAGCTCCTGGGGTTCAGCTTTGGATTTGGCCCTGCCTCTGCGTATAGGCCACCCTTAGGCATCTGTTCCCCACCCAGACAGGAGGGGCTTAAAGCAGCAGCTGATCAGGGTTCTCTTGCTCCCTCAGGCTTGGGAGAGGGAGCGGTATGGTAGTAATAATTGGAATGTGGGGCGAGACTGAGGAGGCAGAGGCCGGCGTGACGTTGCACCAGCCTGATGCATGCCGTGTGTTCTCCTGGGGAAGGTGTCCCTGGATCATGGGACTCTAGCAGTGGTGTGCTGCACAGGCTCCCGGGGGAGTGTGGGTAGTGACCGGTACTTGCACACAGGTTTTTTGGGGGCAGCAGCAGCAGCATTAGCATTCCATGTCTGTCTCTGGGGTCCAAGCTGATAGCTGCAGCTCGCGCCTGTCTCTGGAGCTCATTTAGGCAGTGCTCTGCCTTCTGTGGGCAGACAGAGAAGGAATTCCCCCCTCCTCGTGCACCCGGAAACAATGGTCTCTTGCCTCTTAGGTAGGTCCAGACTTTTTTCTGGACTCCCTACTGGCTAGCTGTGGCGCACTAGCCCCCTTCAGGCTGTGTTCATGCAGCCAACCCCAGTCCTCTCCCCGGGACCTGACCTCCGAAGCCCGAGCCTCAGCTCCCAGCCCGCACCCACTCTGGCAGGTGAGCAGACAAATGTCTCAGGCTGGTGAGTGCTGATTGGCACCAATCCTCTGTGCAGGAATCTCTCTGCTTTACCCTCTGCACCCCTGTTGCTGTGCTCTCCTCTGTGGCTCCAAAGCTTCCCCCCCCCCGCCCCCATTCCCACCAGTGAAGGGCCTTCCTAGTGTGTGGAAACTTTTCCTCCTTCACACCTCCCTCCCAGAGGTACAGGTCCTGTTCCTATTCTTTTGTCTCTGCTTTTTCTTTTTTCTTTTGCCCTAGCCAGATATGTGGGGAGTTTCTTGCCTTTTGGGAAGTCTGAGGTCTTCTGCCAGTGTTCAGTAGGTGTTCTGTAGGAGTTGTTCCACATGTAGATGTATTTTGCGGAAGGAAGATGATCTCCATGTCTTACTCCTCTACCATCTTGAAGATCTGACCTTATTTCATATATTTATTAATTTAAATACTTTACTTGAGTTATATTCCAAAAACCTTAAATAAAATTAAAAGCCTAAAGAGTGCATTTAACTCCCAACTTCAAATCTTAAAATACTGTTCTAAGTAACATTGCCTTTGATACTTTAGAGTGCACATAATAAGTTAATACACTAAGAAGAGGCATAAAATAAAACTTCTTGGCTCTCATATTAAGTTCATCTGTAGATATCAAACAAGAATTTCCCTAGATAACCTTTAGATTAGTTGATATGTAATTTTTTACTTGATTTCCTCTTACTCTTCTCTGAATGATTCCCCAGTATGTTTGTTTTGATATGTAAAATTGAGTAATAATTTTGAAACCTTAAAAGTTATAATGAACATTTTAAAATAATTAACTATACATTCCATTAAGTGCTTCTAGTTTCTTACATAGGAAGTTACCCATAATGCAGTCTAAACCTTACAACAAAATTTTCTGTAGATAAACGTAGCAATGGAGCAATTTTCCCTAAATGACAGAAACACTGTGGGTACAGTTTTAAAGTATCAGTATGATAGTATATGTTTAAGGGGGTAAAAAAAAAAATCCTGCTGTATCTTACAATGCCTTATAAACTCCTCAGTTTACTCTGTTTTCAGATAGTACTGTTAAATTTCACTCTGGATTCTTATGAAACTCCCAGTTTCCCAAACCATATGGCTTGATGCAGATAAAACTGGCTTATGGCAAGTAGTGTAAACACACATCACATTTTTCCACCTGTGAAACTACTGAAGTGTTGTGGTGTACATTTTTAAGGTTATTAGTACCAGATTTTCAGTGGGTCTTTATTTTCAGACTCTTTTTGTCCTTCTGGACAACTTCATTGCCATATTTGAAAATAACAAATTGACCCTTGCCTCCATCTTATGAAGCTCAGACGTAAGAATAATTTTATTTTCAATTTGAGATTAAAATCAATATAAGGGACATTTTATATGTGTTTTTAAAAACCTTTAGAGTAGGAATTCCTATTTTTAAATGTAAATTAAATACACATATTCTCTTTCACCCAAAAGTAAGGGAAAACAATTGAGAAATCTGAAAGCGTGAAACAGAAAACAGGAGTCAGGTCTTACAAAAGCAATGATGGTCAGTAATGATGATGACGTTTTGATATGTTTTAGCTAAAGGACACTCTTGTCTGCAGTTATCAAAAAAAAGCCACACAAACACAAATTTAAATCCTGACAGACCCTGTAATACAGAACCAACTATTTATTTGCAACATTGGCATTGGGGTTCTCAGGTTAATGGTAGGAGTTTGACTGGATTTGTTTAAATTCCAAGCACAAGCACAGAGACAGGGCGCTGAACAAGGAACCACAAATATAAGACTTATTTGTAAAAAAAAAAAAAAATCTGATGGTAGAAGTGAGGAAAGAAACATTGTGAACAGACAGGTGAGAGGAGACCTTACACTTACTATTGTTAATAATAAAACTTTCTACTTGTTTGGGGTATGGACGTAGCTCATCCCTCACATGTAAAAGATGAGTAATGAAAAAGAAGCACACATGAATACTTTACAAATATAGTGCATATATATTGAGAAAGAGAGAGAGAAGGAAAGAGAGAGAAAAGAAAAAAAGAATAAAAAAGGTAAAGAAGGAAGGGAAGGAGGAAGGAGGGAGGGAGGGAGGGGAAGGGAGGGGAGGGGAGAGGAGAGGAGGGGGAGGGGAGGGGAGGGGAGGAAAATGACCTATAAAGAACACTAACCAGAAAAATGTTCTTGTGGAAAAAATAAATATTGTAACCACATTAATTTCAGTGAATTAAAACAAAACAAAGCCACTTTCAGTGCATAATGGTTTCACTGGTTTGATGTCTCATAATGATGCAGTTATTTACCGTAATTCCATATGCATTGGGTCTATGTCTAGATTTCCTATTTTGTTCCATTAGACTGTTATCCAGTTCAAGTACTAATCTCACAATGATTTAATTATAGAGTCTTTAAAGTAGATATGTTGGAATATTTGTGTGATTACTCTCTACCAAATACACACACACACACACACACACACACACACACACAGAGTACTCTTCTTTTTGAGAGTTTTATTAGCTATTCTTGCTAGCGTATTCTTTCATTTGAGATTTATAATCAGTGTTTTAAGCTCTGAAAAAACCCAAATGGCATTACTGTTGGGATCATGTTGAAGTTATAAACTAACTTAGGGAGAAATGACATTTGTTCACATCTACCTTTTATGACTTTCAGGACTGTATTGCAAGTTTCTTGATAGAGTTTATGCCTGCGCATTCTTTTTCTCTTGAAATGTGACTTTAAAATTTTTTTATTATTAACTTTCTGTTTGAAATTTCTTTACATTTTGTGTCTTGCTATTTTACAAAATTTAAAAAAAAATGTTAGTTTTGGGTTTTCCAAGTATACAATCAGGTCATCTGCAAATATAGTTGTCTCTCAGTATTCAAGGGGGAGTGGTTCCAGAATAACTCTTCCTCCCTTCAGCCACCATAACAAAATCCACAGATGCTCAAGTACCTTATATAAAATGGCATAGTATTTGCATATAACCTACACACATCATCCTGTATGCTTTAAATCATTTCTAGATTACTTATAATGCCAAATACAATATAATGCTATGTAAATAGTTGCCAGCCTGAGGCAAATCAAGTTCTGCTTTTTAGAACTTTATGGAATTTATTTTTTCAAGTATTTTCGATCTGCAGTTGGTTGAATTTGCAGATGTGGAACCCACAGATACAGAGGGCTGACTGTAGAGTACTTTGGCTAATCCTTCCAAAGCAGTGTTAAATAGTGGTGAAGACAGTGGGTACCCACATCTTGTACATGACTTTATTGGAATGCTTTAAATATTTTTACAATAAGTAAAATACTTGCTTTGGAGCTGAGATAAACACATTTTATTATGTTAATTATTTCTTCTTTTATTTAATGTTTTAATCATGAGCATATCTTAAGTGTTTTCCTTTGTTTTCTATGTAGAAAATCATATGGTTTCCTTCTTTTTATTTATTAATTTACTAAGTTAAATCAACATATTTCCTAATATTAAGTTACCTCAACATTCCTACCAAACACTTAAGTGGATCACAATGATTATTTAGTTAACATTTCATTGGATCTTGTTTGCTAATATTTTATGTGTTTTTTGCTTCAGTATTCATAATGGAGATTTGTCTGTAGTGCTTCCTTCTTGCATTATTTTTGAATGTTTTGAAATCATATTGTTTTGACCTAATATGAAAGCATTTGGAATGTTTGCTTCTTCTTCATTGGTCTGGAATTACGTTAGTAGCTATATATTATATTTATAAGTTTTGTAGAATAACCCTACAAAAGCATCTGGGTCTGGTTCTTTTAATGTGGGTGAGATACTTGGAAATTTTTGTTTTTCTTCCATAAAACTGGAGAATTTAGAATTTTTATATCAAATATAGTCCATTTTTATGAAGTCATATTTTCAGAAGCTTATCCATTTTATTATGTTTTCAAATATTTTTACATAGAGTTTCTTCTAGTAATCATTTATAATTTTTTTTTTAAGATTTTCTAGGCTTTGACAAGTTTTCCCCCTTTCTATATCTGTGCTTCCTCTCTTTTTTTAAAATGAGGTTGCCTAGTAGTTTGACTTTTTTGGTGATTCCTTTTTCAAAGAATGTTTTTGATTTAATTAGCAATTAACAATTTAATTGAATTAATTGCATTAATTCCAATACTTTCTTCTTTCTAACATTAATGATTGATTTCACTATAGTTAATTATTTTACCTTCCTTTCTTTTTGGTTTAGTTTACTGATCTTTTTTCTTTTTTTTTTTCTTTTTTGGCTATGTGAGTTGCCTTTGTAGGTCATTTTTCTTTCCAGTCTACTGTTTTAATGATTTCATGTCATGAAATGTTCTTGGGTTGCTGCTTTAACTGCCTTCCATAGATCAAATATGTTGTATTTTATCATCATTATTTTGAAGAGATTATGCAATTTCATTTTGTATTACTTTTCTTTCCCATGAACATGTTTCAAAAATTTCCATGCGGAAGACCTTGTATTTTTTTTCAGTTGCTTTTTATGTTTTGCTATATTTTTAATTTTTAAATTTAGTTCATTATACTTAGAGTACAGCTTATCTCTTTTTTTTGAAATTAGTGATGTTTTGTAGTCTAATATAATGTTAGTTTGTGAAAATGTTTCATATGCATATGAAAAGAAGAAAAATATTTTTAGATTTTCATGCTAAACACTATTATAAAAATAACCCTATTAATAATGGTGTTTAGGTCTTCTATTGCCTATAAAATTTTTCCACTGGATCTGTTTTAAATTACAAAGTATTCATTAATATCTCTAATTATTAACATACTTCTCTTCCAACTTGAATCTTTGGTAGTTTCAGCATTAGGACAGTTGTACCTATATTGGTGTTATTTTTAATGTAATCATTTTAAAATTTCTTTTGGTTTTAGAAAAAATATATACATAGTTGGTGTTGGTGTTTAGTTAAAAACTCTTTTTTCTTTAATGGCTACTTTGAGCCCATTTGCATTTATTGATATAAGCAGTATATTTGATCTTACTTTTGCCATGTTATTTTATAACATCTTTTATTTATGTTTATTTTAAAATATCTTGTATTAGAAATTCTTGTATTTTTATTCTAGTGGTTATTATTATAATAATGCATTTAATCTCGTGTTTTTAAGATGCTGTTGATTCGTTTCCTACTGTTGGCAATCGTGGAATTACTTAGTAACACTCTTTTTATTTCTATATTAACATCTAATTCTCAGTGACATTATTTATTTCCACTTAACACTGCATATTGTTCAACAAGCTTATTTTGAATTAGAAATTTCTCTACATTGTTTCCTCATATGTGATTGTTGTTTTTTATCTCTTTTTTCAGAATATCTAACATTTAACTAATATTCTGTCACCGTTATCCCTATAACCTAGTCATGGTGCTACAGTTAAGTATATCAGTGCTCACCAATATACCTTAGACAGAAGTTTCCCTCAATAATCCTTGGTTATCTGAAGCTTATTCTTGAAAGATTTCTTCAGTAAATGCTTATAAGTACAAAATTCCCTGATACCTTGCAGACTCATAATTGTTTCTATTATACATGAAAAGTACTGTTGCCTGGACTTAGTATGCTTGTAGCAATTTTTTTTTCTTTGAGCACCTTAAATATATAGTTCAATTGTTTTAAGAATTGCTGCTGCTGCTGCTAAATCTGATAGAAATATTTTGTTTAAACTTTTCTTGGTACTTTGTAATGTTTTTATATGGATATCCAAGGATTTTTAAATTTTCCTTTATATTTAAAGTGCAGTAGTTGTCCCTAGAATATGTTTTGGTTTTGACCTTCTTGGTTGATTTTTCCTGTAACACTATTTTTACTTCCTAAATATAAAGTAAAGTCCTCCTTAATTTGGAAAATATTTTCTTCAATTATATATTTGCTGTTTGTTTTGTTCTTTTAATTTGTTTTCGTCTCTGTGACCTCCAATTATATCTATGTTGGATCTTCTTTGCCTTCTAAATTGATCACCTCTAATTCTTTTCATTTTATTGTTTCCTTTTATTTTCATTTTTCTTATTTTCTTTCTTTCTGTTATTGTAATTTCAAATGTGTCTATCCTTACACTGCTGCTATTTTTTTACTCCCTGTTTCTAAAATACTGTCTTTATTTTCTGTTTCTTTCCTGAGCTCTATTAATTCTCTTTCTATTATCCAGCCATATCATTTTGACCTTTATTATTTCTAATTTGTTTCTTTTTTCATTTTTATATAGTTTTAAAATCTTGTTTAGCTAATTTTGTATTGTTAAATTAGAATTTTCATGTATTTTATGGTCCTATTTTTCTGTCATTACTTAGTTAACTATTAGTACATAATTCAGATTATCTTTCATTTTATTCTTACAGTCTTTTTATGTGTGATTCACTTGCATCTTGTTTCTCTTTTTCATGTTTAAGTAAGATACACTTTTCTATAATTAAATGCTGTTAATATAAAAGGAGTAGTAGAAACCAAGGTAGTTTTCATAGTTTCACATCTCTAGATCATCAGTTCCTACTGTATCAAGAAGCACTAGATTCCTTGGTTTCAAACGGCTCTCCTTTTTTAACCATGGTGACCGTTACATCACCATCTCTGGTAATAAAAGTGCCATGTCCTCTGGATTCTGGATATGAAATCTCTAGGCATGCCACAAAGTCTAGGACTCTTTCACAATGAATAGAGGCTGTCTACCCTAGGGACTTCCCAAGTGGCAGATTCACCCATGGCTTTCACACAGACTAAATGATTTAAGGATCAAATTGAAGTAATAATGAAAAGAATGATGCAGAGGAAAGGAGAAGTTAGAATAGTAAAGATACAAAGAGATTAATATATTTGCAAAAATAATAGAATTAATAAATAAATTTAATTAATAGACGGTTCCTAAAACTAAGAAACTAGTAGCTTAATCAAGAAAAAAAGGATAAAGCAAACATACAAAACAGTCATAATTTGGAAACAATCCCTTATGAGAAGAAAATTTTAAATTATGTGTTAATTCAACTCCCTATATATTCATCTGAAAATCTGGAAAGATGGCTATTTTATAGAATAAATAAATTGTAGAAACTTATAAAATTGAGAGAAAATCTAAACAGACCAATTGCCATAAGAAAAAAAGTAAAGTTTTGAAAATACCTTAACAACCACTCATTCTCAGTAAAACTTTGTGAAGCGCAGTTGATATGGCAAGTTAATTCTATAAAACATTAAAAGTTAGAAACACAAGGAAAGAACAAAATAAAGGAAGTTTCTAAATGATTGTTAATGAAACAAGTAAAACATTGATACTAATCCAAACAGATAAAACATAAGGCAATACATAGGGATGACTCTCATTCCTGGAGACAGCTGCAACATGTCTAGAAAAATTGCAATTAAAATGAAATGTCATTGAAAGAATAATAAACTATGAGCAACTGAGGTGCTCTGCAGGAATGCAAGTGTTGGGAAATAGTGTTAGAACCATGTTAATCGAGCAAGAAAGAAAAGTATTTTTTCCATACATGCTGTAGGTGTGTTCAATAAAATTCAGAAATTGTTATGGTTAAGAATTTTAAAAGAAACTAGGAAATTAAGAGTAGACAGATGGACAGCTAAATATATCTTTTTCAAAACAAAGCGGTCAATTCTCTGATAAATGGAGAAACATTAAAAGCAAATAAGCAACAAAGGATGGGTTATCTAGTTTTGGGATTATTATTAAACCATTTTGAAAATATGAACCAATTCATTTTGACAAGAGAAAGAAATGAAGTATAAAATTGGATAGAAAAATGTAAATTGTTCATTATTTACAGATTATATGACTATATACTTTGAAGACTCAATTTAATTAAGTAAAAAACCTAACAGTTGTAGATAATAAAGACTTCAGTAGTTGGCTGAGTAGTCTAATTTAAAAATTTAAAAATAAAACTTTGGTATTATAAAATATTTAATATTATAGTTTTATATATTTTAGTATTTGGTAGGGAAATTATGTAATCATTAATCTCTGTTTTCTCCATATTTTATGCCAGTTCTCAAATCTTTACATTTTTAGAGTAGCTGTAGAATTATTTTGTGATGGAGATTTTGACTGGGATGTTGTTGAATTTTTATGAAAGTTTGAATTAAGAGAATTAACCTCCTTACATGATTGAGTCTCTTATAATAGTCTCTTATTTTATATTCCTTAGTGAAGAATTCTAGTTTTCTTTTTATAAATCTTGCTCATTTCTAGTTTATTGATTAGCATCCATTATGTCTTAAAAAACACTAGTAGAAGTTCAGAAAAGTTTTGATGTTTGTTGACTCCCATTTTAAAAGATCATTTTCCTAGAAATGTTTTGAATGATACTGTTGGCTTTTTAAGTAAATTATATCTTCAAGCAGCAAAAATTAAATAAATACACAGGGGTGTGTGTGTGTGTGTGTGTACATGTGTGCACATGAGCATGCACAATTTAATTGGCTGGCGCTTCCATGTTAATTTATAATAATAGTGGTGATGGTGTACTTTTTGTTTTATTTTTACTTTGCCAGGAGTGTTTCTAAGGTTTTATCATTAAGCACAAAGCTGGCTAGTGTTAAATGCATGTTTATGTGTTTCTGTATCATGAAGTCATGAATAAGGTGATGATAGAGCAAAAGACTTGATGTATGGAGTTGAGTTACCAGGCACATATTGAAGGGAAGAATATTCCAGGAAGAGGAACCATCATCAAAAGGACTCTAATGTCTGTGGGGCTGAAGGAACAGTAAAGAAGATGGTGGGACAGAAGACAAGGAAGAAGAAGATCGTAGAAATTAGGTCTGAGGTAGGGAAGATCTGATCACATAGGGCTGAGGAGAATTGCAAGGACTTTGGCTTTGATTGTGGGTACAAAGGGGAGCCATTGAAGGATTTTCAATAGAGTCATGATATAATAAAATTTATATTCTTAGAAGAATCATTCTGGTAGTAGCATCTCTAATTCCATATTTTCTAAAACTACATTATGCTGCCTCCCATTCTTCTCAAACTCACAATTCTCTTTTTCAAATAATAGCACATAGTAGATGATAGCAAATCAGGCAAAAGTGACACTTAAACAATGTATACTTGGCTTCTGTTGTTGTCTTAATAAGAATGATTAGAGATTATACAGATTTTTTGATTGTTTATTTGCATACAACTCCAGTGATTACTGGGTCTTTGAATGGGATTAAGCTGAGTTATTTGTACACTCTTCCTTATTTGCTGCCCCATTATTTAAGAGCACAAATCTTAAATAGATTACCTGAAGTCTAAAGCTTTTACATGATACATTGAAACTGAGCCATAAGCTCTGAGTTGCGAGGTGCAATAATTAATTTTCTCATTTTTTTCACATTTGCATGTTGTTAAATGTAAATCAATTCCTGCTGTTTTGGAGGTCAGAAATTTAAATGTTAGAAATAATACCCATAAGGGTATACATTTATTGATATTTAAGTTACTGGAAACAAAAGGGTACAGTTGGAAACATTTAACATCGGACTAAATTAAATTTACTTGATATCCCCCAGTAAGTATGCATTTTATGACCACCATCACTGTAAATACCACTTAGTAAAGTAGAATATTTTTAGTTATATCATATTGCTTATTATAGGGTTTTCAGTGTTTGACAAGATTTATAATTGCTCAATTTATAATACTTTGACACAGTTTTAAGCTCTATAGTGAGCTTCTAGTTCCTCCATTTATTCACTTAATTTAATTATCCATTCATTCAGTGATTATTTGAGTACCTGCTTTGTGCCACATGCTGTATTAGATGCTTCGGATGTAGTAGAGAATAAACATCCCTGTCCTAGTGGTGCTTTCATGTTATTAGAGGAAGGGAAGCAAAAAGCAAACCTAATAAATTATGTGGCATTTACAAGGTGATGAGAGCTATGTAAAAATAGAGCAGAGTAAGGGAGACTGAGCATGGGGAGATGAAGCTCAAGAGGTTGCTGCAGTTTTACTTGAGGGTAAGAGGATCGGCCTCATTGAGAAGGTGAGATTTGACAAAACTCGGAAGGAAGTGAGGGGGTAATCACACAGATATCCTGGAAAAGTGTCTCTTGGGAGGGAAACAAGGATGGGGGATAACAAGGGAGTAATAGGAGAAGATGTGAGAAAGTAGCAGGAGGTCAGATCTCATAGAATTTTGAGGGCATTTTAAGGACTTCATCTCTTATTGTGAGATGAATGGGAGTCGCATTTCAGGGCTTTGAGGAGTGAATTCATCTTAGTTTGGCTTTAACAGAATACTTCTGGCTATTCTGTTGAGGACAGACTGAGGAGGCCAAAGGTAGGAGCAAGGAGCTCAGTAAACAAGGAATTGCAGTGATCTAGGAGTGAGATGATGGTGGCTCAGTATAGGGTGGAAATAGTGGGTATAGTAAGATAGGTTCAGATTCTGTGTGTATTTTGAAGTTAGAGCCTAGATGTCATAGATTAGAAATGGATGTAAAATGGAAAGAAATTTAAAAGCAATTTCATTCATTCATTCACTCATTCATTCATTCATTTATTGGCTGTGAGAAACTGGAAAATTGGGGATACAGTCAGTGAGATGTATAAGGCTATATAGGAGGAGCAGGTTTTGGGGAAAGATGAAAAGTTAGGACACAACTTTAAATATCTTTTAGACAGCCAGATGAAGAGGTAGATTGGTCAGTCAGATATATGGGTTTGGAGTCCTGGAGAAAAGCTTGGCCTGGAGATGAGACTTTGAGAATTGTTATATATTGATGGTTCTAACAGCTATGAGACTAAAGAGTGCACCACAGAGTGAGGGTAGATAATGAAAAAGGTAAAACCTCAGCTCCTAGGCACCTCACAGTAAAGAGATGGAGAAAGAGATGACCAGCAACAGAGACTATAAAGGAGTAATGGTGTGGTGGAATGAATTCCATGCAGGGCTGGCTTCATGGGCATACAGTCTGTATGGAACCTTATGTGCAAAAGGACCCTGTCCTTGCTTTAATGTTCTGCTATCACTGTCTTGAAATTCTTAATAATGTTTTAACAAACATTAATGTGAGGGGCCTCACGTTTTCATTTTCAATGGACCTCACAGATTATGTAGTTGGTCCTGATTCCATGCCACACAAGTAGTATATCGACACAAATAAGAGCCCTAACAACTAGGTAATTAGTTTTATTTAAGAGAAAATTATTTTTAATATAATCATACATATGCCTAGGGAAACAAAGATATCTTCAAGCTACAGATCTTTTTCTTTTCCTCCTTCATGTAATATATACACATTTATTTAATATGTTTTCCTTCTATTCATTTCTTAACGCTTTCTTCTTTTCCATCATCTCTACTGCGACTTAAAAACCATGAGTGCAAGAGTCGTCTTTATCTATTATTACATTTTTTAAATTTCTCTCTACACTTATAACTTCAGACCCTAGTGCAATTTCTGGCACATAGAAAATGCTCAATTTTTATGTGCTATGAGATTTTTCAAATGTTGTTGTTACCACCTAATTGATAAGTATGATAGCTTTTACTCATAACACAATCTCTATAATCTCTGCAGCTTTTGATAAGTTTTCTTCTTTATTCGTCCTACATTTATTTCGCTTTGGATTATTTTGAACTATAGCGTGCTCGTTCTTTTCTTCCCTAATGTTCCTTTTATATCCTTTTCTTGCTCTTTCCCTTTGTTCTAAATAGATACACTACTTAGAAAAAATAATTTAGATTGATAATTAGTCTTCATCTTTCTTCTTTTTTGTATTATTTGCTGCTCCTTTCATATATTTCTATAACTATTACCTTCCAATCATAGCTATGCTTCTCTCTCCAGCTTCAAAACTGAATGTTATCCTGGCAGTAGGCCATCTTGGTCTCTATATTATTATTCAGGTATCTAACCCTGGATATGTCCAACTGTCTGCTATTTCTAACTGCCTTAATTCTGTTGACTACCATGCTGTCAGTAACCTACTTACCCTCAGAATCTTCTTGTATCCTTACCTGTCATTAATGGGCTGTTCCTTTACTTTCCATATACAGAGTTATATTTGTATATGCTACTCTTTTCATATGCACTGCTATCAGCCTGCTTCAGTATTTTAGCCTCTCTATTTAGATTGCCAAACTCTCCTCAATCCAGTTCGTTCCACACGAAGTCAAATTCACATATGCAAAGCACAGTTTCCATTGTTTTACTTAATCTTAGGAATAGTACAATCTACAGTTAGTCCTCATCATCCCTGGTTCCCAGAACGTGTTAGGATACTCTGGCATACTATAACCAGTTGTGAAGTATGTCATCAATGATTAGTTATCAATTATAATTAACGCCTTAAGTTGAATGATTTGCTTTTTAAAAAATTAAGTGTGGACTCATGCACGTAACACATTTATTCCCGTGCTTTCCAAAATGCTTTTCTTGAGTAGAAAGGGAAGCAAAAAAGGACAGATAGCAATGAAAACACAAATAAAATTCAAGAATGGCACATAAGCAACAGATTAAGTTGTCTATTTCACAACTCCAAGTGACAAACTGTTATTGACATGCTATGAATAGTTATGGTACATAGTATTGGTAGTTATTTTAATTTGTAGCACTGTTTGTCTTAAATCCTGGCCTGTGTTTATTTAATTTTTTTTTAGTTTTCTTTTGCTTTTATCAAAATACATGGATTGTCTTATGCATACAATAATCATCTTTCTTGTCTACTCTCTCTCTCTCTCACACACACACAAATACATACACACAGAACCACTCCAGGAATCCCAACTTTCCTTATTTTCCTAATCCTCCTGCACTTCACCACTTCCTTTTCCTATATCTTCACGTGGCAAATGCTTATCTACCTTTGAAGGTTCACTTCAAATGGTGCCCTTCCACGAGCTTCACAAAATCTCTCCTTTCTTTGAACCCCAACACTCCTGTACTCTATAGACACGTTACCTGATGTGTCTTATTGTCACCTGTATATTTGTATTAACTTCCTGCCAAACTGTGTTTCATGTGTATCCACCCTGCACCCATCAGAGTGTCTTGAAATGGAGCAAAAAAGACTTAAATACTGGAGAGATTTAAAACGCTTAGTGCAAGTGCCTAATAGTAAAGGTACAGTTTTGGGAGACCAAGTAGCGGCTGCAATATGTGGATATCGTTGTAGTGAGAACCACTGGGACTGTAGGGCAGATTAGATATTTCTGAGGGCACTGGGGAGAGTACAGAAAGAAATGATGAGCTCAGGGTTTAAAAATGTCTGCTTAAGACATTCTCAGAAAACCAGAGTGTTTCTGTGACTGCCCCCCCAAAAAAAACCCCAAAAAACAAACAAAAAAAACCGCTAATTGATTCTTTCCTGAATGCAAGAGAAAATACAGCTCTTTTCTAACATTATGGTGAGAT
The DNA here is from genome assembly GCF_059928025.1 of Delphinapterus leucas. NCBI lineage: Eukaryota > Metazoa > Chordata > Mammalia > Artiodactyla > Monodontidae > Delphinapterus > Delphinapterus leucas. The sequence continues at coordinate 140,053,894 of NC_143131.1, forward strand.
TTCTCATTGGCGTTCCTTGCACTATATTTTTCAAAAGAATCACATAAATCTAGTATTGTATGAAGTTTGACATTAGGTTCTCTACATTGATGCATTATGACCATAAATATGATAATTATTCACGTGGTAATTGTTAAAATAAAATAAAAGAGCTTTGAGTTTCTATGGTATAAATCCTTATCAAAATGAAATGGACATATTTCCTACAGAATGAGCATGTGCTTCTAAATGTCCAAGAAAAGTAGACTTGAGCCATGTTATAATGTTGTTTAGTCTGTGGAATTACGTTTTAAATAAAACCAACTTATAAAAACATCCTGTTGATGATTTAATATTCTTGCCATTAAAAAAAATTCCCAAGCAGTGATATTTTAAGTTCTAGAATAGTAAATAATACAAAATAAGAATTTACTCTTGGATAAGTTGGTATTTATATTAATTATAAGTATATGTCTTTAAACTCTCTCATTGATTTGTGTTTCTGACAAAATGAGGACAACCTTCAAATAAAACATAGTCAAAAGGAGACAGTTAAATAAGCATGTGTTATTGTAATAACAGGAGAAATACAGTTTAGGGAATTGTATTTGAGGATTACTAATGTAAAGGCAGCATAAAACAGAAGTATAAATGAGCGTTGAAGAAAAATATGATAATATTTACTATCTTTACCTTTTCCATTCCTTCAAACAGAATATATACACACCAATCCACAGACAAAAATGAAATAAATCATACAGAGATTTATAGACAATACCATGGGGATATTTAAGTTTGAACTATTATAAAGTTTCATGGATTAGAGCTGCAATAACATGACAATTCAAGTAGATTATCCTTGTATTACAAATATAGTTTTATAGGTATTTTACTCCCCAAATTCTTGCCTGAATGTTCTGAAAAATTCTAGAATATGTGTCATAACTCTGTAATTCCTGTCTGACTTCATATTGTCCTGCATATATATATTTCAGGACTAGCTAGTAAAATTTGCATTGAATATTCTGATTTCTGATGTATTTATTTTAAAATTTTCAATGAGTATTTATTTTTATAGTTATAGAGTTGAAAAAGAAACATGTATATATTATTTCAAAAAACATTAGGATATTACTTCTATTCTTCCCAGCATTTATGAGAAAGAATAAAGTTATTTTATTTTCTAAAACCACTGTATACATTCTAATATGAGGTTTTTTCTCTAGCAGTCTCTTTTTCTTGAGGGATACATTTTAAATGGGGAGACACTGTAAGTCAGACATACTGTGTGTATTAAAGTAAGGCAGAAACTCTGAAGATTATATGATAAATATGTGACAAGTCAAACACTGAATTTCTTGCTTACTGAGAAGGAGCTGTAGGGAATTCAACTGTTTGAAATAGTTCCACATTGGGAGAATTGCCAATTTTAGAATTCGGGATTTTTCCATATTATATTGTTTTTACACTTAGAAAAAGTGTATTCCATTTATTAACAAATTTAAAATCCAGAAGAGCAATGGTTTTGTCATAAGGATCAAAGGAATTCAAGATATCTGATGAAACATTTAAAAATTAAATGCTATTGAATTTATATAAACAAATGATTTAATCCCTGTCTGTGTTTTAACTAACACACTAAATAAATAATCATGAGAATTTATGTAACTAAAACGAGAGTAAACGTTAAAGGTGTAGAAAAAAATTGTAAAATGTGCCAGCAATTTGCTACCAGTGGAACACCAAGGCAAGTGAAGGCAGTGGAAACAGTCTACCCCAGTAGGAATATTGTTTAGAGTTTCTGACACATGGTGATAATAAAAAGACAATATATTTTTAGTTAGTGTTATTATCCTTTTAAATTCCCTATAGACAGTGCTCTTCTTGATTACTTGCCCCTTGGGGTGGATGGCTCCCACTACCCTGCCCTCAACAGTGTTACGTTACTAATAATTGTCACTTCTGCATTTGATATAACAAAATGGAAGAACAATGTCAGCTGTCCTTTTAAAATTATTATTTGTAGTCTTTCATATAGTGAATTTTTAATAATGATAATCATACCAGTTTATTGCTCTAAATTCTTTATCATAAATGACCTTATTTAATTTTTACAACTGCTAGTGAGGTACGCATTGTGATTTCCATTTAAATGACATGCATAGAGGTTAAGTAACTTTTCCATAACTACCCAGATATGTGTGATGAACCTGAGACTCAACTCAAAATTCTGTGCTTTTTCTCTGTCTAGTTTACTTCACTTAGTATGATAATCTCTGGATCCATCCATGTTGCTGCAAATCACATTATTTCATTCTTTTTTATGGCTGAGTAATATTCCATTGTATATATATACCACATCTTCTTTATGTATTCATCTGAGGATGGACATTTAGGTTGTTTCCATGTCTTGGGTATCATAAGTAGTGCTGGAATATCATATGGTATTACTTATATGTAGAGCCTAAAAAAAAAATTTGATACAAATGAACTTATATGTAAAGCAGAAATAGACCGACAGATATAGAAAACAAACTTACGGTTTCCAAAGGGGAAAGGAGGGGGGATAAATTAGGAGTTTGGAATTAATATATATACACTACTATATATAAAATAGATAACCAACAAGGATCTACTGTATAGCATAGGGAAATATACTCAGTATTTTGTAATAACCTATAAGGGAAAAGAATCTGAAAAAGATAGATATATACGTATATGTATAACTGAATCACTTTGCTGTACACCTGAAACTAACACAACATTGTAAATCAACTACACATCAATTAAAAAATTTTTTTAAAATACTATCACATAATTCTTTAAAAGGGATATATGTGTATGTATAGCTGATACACTTTGCTGTACAGTAGAAACTAACACAACATTGTAAAGCAACTATACTCCAATGAAAATTTTAAAAATTAAAGCTGTGGTTTCAGCTGAAAAAAATAAAGAGACAAAAGTCTGTGCTCCTAACTGCCATGCTCACATGTCTCATTATATATCTGGTAAGGAAAAAGTCCTGACAAAGAAACTGCTACAATGTATAGATAAAATAATGAGGTAAAAAGAATAATAATAATAATAATGAGGTAATCTACAGTGGAGCACTGATCTACGTATGTTTTCTAATTTAACATCAATATTAATATTATTTTGGTTAACTACCATTGATTGATTGCCTCTTATGTGCCAAATATAAGAACTTTCCCTCAAGGTCTCATCTATTCTTCATAACAACTCTGTCAAGTGGATATTTTCACCACCTTTTTACGATGATGAAAAAATATCCACAGAGTTCCCAAACTTAAGTCAATGGAGGATGAGAAAGTTAAGTTCAGGTCCTCCTGACTCCATGGCTCATGTCCTTAATTACTAAATTGAAGCCTACAAAATAACAGCATAAGGAAAAAGAGGCAAAGCCTACATAGTATTCCTTATTTTATCAATATATACAACCAGTTTTAGATTTACAACATTGAGAGTTTACTATTAATTAACTCATATTATTAAGCTTAGGTCAGAATAGAGAATATCATGTTCAGGAGGACTGTACCGACTCACAAGGAGATTTCAAGGAATAAAAAAAAATCACACTTGATATCATCTAGGAAAAATAAACAAAAAATGTAAGTTTCAGAGGCAGTAATGTAGTTTTCAGTCTTCTTACTATGTTAGATAAATTTCCTCATAGTGCCAGTGCCATGTTCGTGACTAGAAGCAATGATTATAGAAGGGCAATTTCACAACCTGAGATTTTCTAGAGTTGAGGAAATGCAAAAATTTTCTACACACTCACACACACACACACACAAACACACACACACACAAATAAATAACAAGGTTTTGTAACAGCCAACATGTTAATTTCAGTTTTCAGTATCATCTCCTGGATTTTTTTTTTCCTTCAGAATTTCTCTGTCATTGTGGAAATAAAGGGAAAAATGGATTCATTTTACAGCCCATCACTTTGGTAACATTTACTATGTTGTTTTTAATAGTTACCTGTTATCAGTTGAAGAAATATTTGATGGTATAAAATGTCACAATTTTCAAAGAAACTGGAATTCAAGAAGTTAACACATTTAAAGTGTCTTTTTTTTCCACTTTTTTTTTTGAGTGCAGAAAATCTGATTTTACACGACCTAAACTTTGTACTTTTAAGTTCTGCATTCTGAAGCCTCTTCTTTGCATGGTAATGTAAGGAACATAAGCAATATGTTTTTCATAAGAAGGAATGCCATAGACAAGTATACAAGGCTGAGAGCAATTATATGATCCATGGCCTTACAGTTGTTATTTCAATCTTTATTTGGTGATGAAGTTAACTATTAAGGATCTCATTTTCAATTACAAGATAAAATTTACCTTTAATCATATCTTCCAGAGAAGTAGCACAAAATCAATGTAAACTAAATGGAGGAAGGTATTTCAAAATTGTATTAACCAGTTATAAAGGCTCCAAGATGTATATTGACAGGGTTCTTCTTTGGTGCTTGAGTGAAGCTTTCAAAGGGCTTAAGGCTAGAGAACTATTAATTTATTGTATAGTGGGTCACATAGCTTAGGGGTTATGAATATGAATGTATTGTTCAATTCCTGGCCTTTCTCATTGGTGTGTGATCTTGTGCAACTCATTTAACCTTTGCGTTTCCCAAGTTGTTTATCATAAAATGGGGATAATACTATCTATCTTGTGGCATTATTGAAAAGTTTAAATGAGTTAATGTTTATGAGTGTGCTTAGGAAAGTGCCTAACACTATTGAATTCAATACTAGTGTACCAAAACCCTTACATTAAAAAATTTATGTTTTCTTCCAGTTTTATTGAGATAAAATTGACATATAGCTCTGTATAAATTTAAGCTGTACAGCATAATGATTTGATATCATCATGAAATGATTCCCACAGTAAATTTAGTGAACATCCGTCATCTCATAGATACAACATTAAAGAAATAGAAAAAAATGTTTTCCCTTGTGATGAGAACTCTTAGGATTTACTCTCTTAACTTTCATACATAATGTACTGAGCGATAATTATATCATGTTTTACATTACATTCCTAGTACGCATAACTGAAGTTTTACCTTTTGACCACCTTCATTTAATGCCATCTTCCCCCACCCTCCCTGCCCCTACCTCAGGAAACCACAGATCTAATCTCTTTTTCTATGAGTTTGCTTGTTTGTTTTTGAAATATAATTGACCCGTGAAACTATGTTAGTTCCTGGGGCCCAACATAGTAATTCGATATTTCTCTGCATTTCAAAATGTTCATAAATAAATGATCACCACAATAAGTCCAGTTACCGTCTGTCATCATACAAAGATATTACATAATTATTGATTGTATTTCCCACGTTGTACATTTTATACTCATGACTCCTTTATTTTGTAACTGGAAGTTTGCACCTCCTAATCTCCCTCACCTATTTCTCTCCTCCCTCCACTCCCAACCCCTCTGGCACCCACCTGTTTGTTCTCTGTATCTATGACTCTGTTTCTGTTTAATTATGTTGGTTCATTTGTTTAGACCTAAGTGAAATCATATAGTATTTGTCTTTGTCTGCCTCAGTGTCTTATTTCACTTAGCATAATACCTTCAGGCCTATCTGCGTTGTCGAAGATAACAAGATTTCATTCTTTCTGAAGGCTGAGTAATATTCCATTGTGTGCGTGTGTGTGTGTGTGTGTGTGTGTGTGTGTGTGTGATGTCTTCTTTCTTCATTCATCTATTGATGGGCCCTCAGGTTGCTTCCATATCTTTGCTATTGTAAATAATGCTATAATGAATATAGGTGTGCCTATGTCTTTTTGAATTAGAGTTCTTGTTTTCTTCAGATAAATACCCAACCGTAGGATAGCTGAATCATATGGTAGTTGCATTTTTAATTTTTTGAGGAGTCTCCATACTGTTTTCCATATTGGCTACACCAGTCTACAATCCCACTAACAGTGCACGAGGGTCCCCTTTTCTCCACATCTATCTGACATTTATTATTTGCTCTCTTTTTGATAATATCCATTCTGACAGGTGTAAGGTAATATCTCATTGTAGTTTTGATTTGCATTTCCCTGATAATTAGTGATACTGGGCATCTTTTCATGTGCCTGTCGGCCATCTTCATGTCAACCTTGGAAAAATGTCTATTCTGGTACTCTGGCCATTTAAAAATTTTTTTTATTTTTGTTTTTGACTTTGAGTTGTACTAGTTCTTTGGGTATTTTGGATATTAACCCCTTATAATATATATTGTTTGCAAGTATTGTCTCCCATTCAATAAGCAGCCTTTTCATCTTGTCGATAATTTTCCTCACGGTGCAAATGTTTTAGTTTGATATAGTCCCATCTGTTTTGCTTGTGCTTCCCTTGTCTGAGGATATACGAAACTCTTATATTTTTGAGTGATGATGTCTCATTTAGGCAGCATAGGTAAAATAAGCTCTGGATTTCAGACTCCAGTGAAGCACCCTTAGTTTTTGGTAAGTCACTTTTCTGTAACTACCATTAATATGAGAATAAGTATTTTTTCATCAGTGCAACCATGCATCTTCTCTAGTTTATATGATAAAATTAATTATCATGTAAACTTCAGTACTATACATACTAACAGTAACATATTATTTGCCATACATCTTAATATTCAGCTGAGACACTCTGATAGGGCAGCATTGAATCACAAGATTTCTGTTGGAATTATTTTGTCAAATTGTCCAAGGTACTGATGTAATGATTAGCACTTTTGGGGGGGGGGGTTGTTCATTTGTTTTTTGTTTTTTTTGCGGTACACGGGCCTCTCACTGTGGTGGCCTCTCCCACTGCGGAGAACAGGCTCCGGACGCGCAGGTCAAGCAGCCGTGGCTCACGGGCCCAGCTGCTCCAGGCATGCGGGATCCTCCTGGACCGGGGCATGAACCTGTGTCCCCTGCATCGGCAGGCGGACTCTCAACCACTGCGCCACCAGGGAAGCTCTCCATGATTAGCACTTTTGACTCCTAAAGAGAAACATGTAGGTTCACTTTTTATTTTGCCACTGATTTTTTTTGTCCACTTCTCTTTGGCTTGATCTCTAATCTTGCTGTGGCTTAAGTTTCATTGTATGTGTGACTTTGATATCTTTTTTAATTTAAATAAGACCCAAAGGCCTCTAATTCTAGGAATAAAGGAGTCACACAGGACCAGAAAAGGTGAAGAGAAAAAAGTGATTGATGTGAAATAGGAAAGGAATTTGACAAGAAGAGATACAAATCCTTTCTGTTTTCCAGTTACAGATTTGAACAAATTGAAGATTAAAAATCTTCTGTGCAATTTGCCTAAAGTCTCAATTCATCCTCAGATTTTTTAACACAACCAATTTAAACACTTTCTATTATCTCCGAGGATCAAAGGAATCAATCAACATCTTCTACAGTCTTGTGAGTCCTCAATCACGCTTGCCCAAGGCAATGAATATCAAATCAAAAGCTGCCTCTATGGGTGTGGGGTTATAACTCAGTATAACAGAAAATACCGCAGTAGTAAAACCTTGCATAAAATGAAATCTGATTCATGGTCATTGAAAACTATATCCTTTCAGAGATTATATGGAAATTTTCTCAATCTGTTTTTTCCCCTCAAAATGAGTTTTTAAAATGTCAACCTGTTATTCTTTCTGAGGCAAAAGATTAAATTTGTAATCAGTCTAACTCCTATATTCCTAAATTTTTGGATTTCTCTTCATTTTGATAACTTTAGATTATGATATTCAATTTATATTTTTTTGAGAAGTTCATTTAGAAAATAATAGTGATCATATATAAGTATACAAACCTGCATATTTACCAAGAAGATTATGATTATGTGTGTGTGTGTGTGTATATCTGGGTGATAGATATCAAATTAATTTGGTACAATAGGTTTGGTCAAAAAGTAGGAATAAAAATGACAGAATCAGGACAGTCTTTCAATCTGTATTCTAAATGAAGCCACTTTCATTATAGTAAGTGTCTCAAATCGTTTGTCTGGGAAATTTTATTGCACATAGATCTTAACTTGCTACCTTTATTATTGTTGTGTCAACTTTTAGCTGCTGTATATAAAATGTATGCTGGACACAACTCAATAAGGAAGTTTGAGAGTTTGAATCTATCTGCTTTTGTGAAATGTAAGAAATCCCATGTTTTTATTTGGTTTAGATGAGAAAAAATTTGCTTCCCCCACCATCAATTCTGTTTTCATTAGTTAGTTTTCTATGCTTTTAAGTGGTGTGCACTAAAATACTATTACTGGGGCTTCCCTGGTGGCGCAGTGGTTGAGAGTCCGCCTGCCGATGCAGGGGGTGCGGGTTCGTGCCCTGGTCAGGGAGTATCCCACATGCCACGGAGCGGCTGGGCCCATGAGCCATGGCCGCTGAGCCTGCGCATCCGGAGCCTGTGCTCCGCAACGGGAGAGGCCACCACAGTGAGAGGCCCGCGTACCGCAAAAAAAAAAAAAAAAAAAATATATATATATATATATATTATTACTATCAAGGTTACTTATTACTACTATTTATTATTACTTTACTATTTGATGAAGGAAATAGAACAGGTAAAATATTCACTTTTGATCACTTATACAAATGTCTGTAATAATTATTTAAATTAGGATAGTGAAAATTATATTTATAGCCATGTCCATGGAGTGGGATGGGGATGGAGTGCTTCCTCACACTGTTTCCATACTTTGCAAAGGGAAAAAAAGAAGCATGCTGTCATCACATGTGTCTATATTACATGCACATGTTTTTTTATGTTTCACTCAAAATAAACTTTTTTTGTGGGGATGCCACCATGGTTAAGCATGGACTTTTTAAGAGTTCTAATGTCAATCATAACATTTTCAATCTGTGTATAATTTAAAAACATCAAAATTATATTTATTTACAGTTTATACTCACCTCTAGAACTAAATTTAAAAATATTGAAATTGCTAAGTTGAAGAAAGTTTACCTTATGGGCTCACATATGTTAATAATGGCATGCATCGTTTCTTTTAATAGAATTTGTTAATCATTTTCCAAAAGGCTATGTATTTTCTTTTTTTTTATTTTTTTCAAAAGGCTATGTATCTTCTAAATTTTATCTGTAATTAGTTGAGGCTTGTGTTGGATGAGGAGTAAGAAAGTGAAACAAAACATGTGATAAGGACAATACTAGATCTGAATGCACAGATGTAGATTATAATGGCTAGTCTACATTCTATCTTGACATCTAGGATGTAAAAAATGCTTTCCTTGAAATAGAAATAAAAATTGCTTGAATGTGATATATGGAACATCATCGAAGTCATAGTAGTTGTTATGATTTAAAATCTATATATAAAGCACTGTATGTTTACATCATGGAAAATCTTTGCTTCTACTTTATGAATTTCACTTTTAGAGTTTTGCTCTGAATTGCAATATTTAAATAACAAAGTGAATCTGAAGTTGAATTGAATCTGCAATAGTATAGAAATAATGCTGCTCAATTCCATTTAGTGTAATTCTGGAATGATAAAAGGCCTTCAGCATTTTAAAGGTTGGATTGGTTTTAAACAATTAGCTGAGCCATGCTTTAAACTTATCTAGTTATAGTTTGTGTTTCTTTATTGTTTCTAACATACTAAGACACCAGTTATTTTATGGGGCATTTATATAATACTATTATAGTTTTATATTTAATGTAGCTGATTTTTAGGTGAAATATTTTTAAAGAAGTATTTTCTGATTATTTCAGCTATTTAAATCCTTTATAAAATATGCAAGGTGGATCTAACTTTTCTCTTAACTCATTTTCATGGTAACTTATTTTTCTGAAATTGATATGCAAAAGGAGGGACTCTAAAGACAAAGTCAACCAGTACTAGGCACTTGGTTTTACTTCACTTGCCAAAGACCAGGCACATATGTTACAGACAGAGAAAATGAGGGCCAAAGACTTCAAATTACTTTTTCCAAGGTTAAGCAATTAGAAGTCTGTGGAATTGGGATTCATACCAGTAGCATCTGATTCTTAGTTCTGTACTCTTTTCCTTGTGCCATTCCATGAAAGTCAAAATAATCCTGGAGGAACAGTGATTTGCCCCCACCTCTCTTCCTTTAATATCAGCTGAATACCACGTCAAATTTCTACCCCTCTCTAATCTTCTTGCCTCTTCATTAAAAAAGAGTGTCAATAGCAACATCGTAAGCTAGAAGAGTAACCCCACTTTATCAGCATACCATGTTTTTACTCTACCATATTCCTGTCAGTATCTACTATGCATTTGTCAAATCCTATAGAACTTTACCAAAGTACTAAGAGTGAACCTTAATGTGTATGAAGTAAAAAAATAGTAATTTAGGAGATTGGAGTATACCTGGATGGAAGGCAAAATGTGACAAAACAATCTAACTGTATTACACATGTATGAAACAACCTCACTGAAGGGGGTGAAGAAAAAGGCTAGCCTAAGTGACTGACCGTGAGTAGAGTCTGTAAATCTAAAGGCAAAGAAACAACGCATAAGGACTCTACTCTTGCTGGTAAAGTTTCCCATGGGAGTATGGGTTAATAATTCTGATACTGCTATATACGTGTACGAGAAGTAAATAAGTAAATGGATGGCATATGGTAGAGACAGGTTGTCATTGTTAGTAGGAATTTACAGATAAGCAAAGGGAGAAAGTTTCAGTGATCTATATGGTAGTGGACTAGAATTGGAGATATGAGTATAAACTGATGTTTTGCTTAATATTTGGATATACAGAGGAATATTTATAGATATATAATATAATATATAACATAACATTTACACATAATGTTTTTTGCCCTGTCACCTGAGAGGATCTAGAAGCAATGATACCCCAGTAGCAACAAGCATACATAGCACCCAAATTTTGGTTTCTAATACCATTCTCCAAAAAAAGGAACCCAGGACTTCTTGGAGAAATAGTTGATTCTAGGACTGGGGCAAGAAATTTAAAAGATGAGTCTGTAGCATCTTGTAGTTTCAGAATGTGATGTTCTCAAAAAAGCTACAGTGAAGGTTGGACGCAGGAGCCAAGTGAAAGAGCTCCCAATGGCCAAAACTAGAACAATTTGAACAACAAAAAGTAATGTAGTATTGGATTATAACTAAAAGCATTAAATACCCATGAGTCCATATTGATATTAAGTTAATTATCAAATAAATATATGTGAATGAGAGCTGTCAAATATGCGGGAAAATTCCAAGTAATTGATGTAGATACTCTGCTCTCAAGGAGTCAGGGCCTTACTTTTTGCCCCCCAAATGTGGGCTATGCTGAGTAATTTCCTCCAAAGTGTGTAGTATGGAATGGGCGGGAAGAAAAAAGAGTAACTTGAGAGTGGAGAAACATGATGAACACTACCTCAGCCATGTGGTCAAGGTTAACATCAACAGTGATGCCATTTTGACAGCATGTATCCTTAGTAAGATGTGATGAAGCGGAGGTTTACCTCTGTGGCCATCCTCTTCAAAATCCGTAACTCCAGGCTAATCATGAGAATTATATTAAACAAATTGCAATTGAAAAATACTCTTAAAACTAACCAGTACTCCTCAAAATGCTCAACCAATACTCCTCAAAACTGTCAGGATCGTCAAAAATAAGGGAAGTCTGAGAAAATGTCACAGCTAAGAGAAGCCTAAGGAGACATGATGACTAAGTGTAGTGTGGCATCCTGGATAGGATCCTGGAACAGGCAAAGGCATTAGTTAAAATGACTGAATAAACTATGAACTCTAGTTAATTATTGTGTATTAATAACTTGTTTATTCATTATAACAAATGTACCATAAAAATATATGGTTTTGCTCCTAGAGGAAACTGGGTGTAGGGTATATTGGAACCCTCTGTAGTATCTTTGTGGTTTTTCTGTGAATCTAAAACTGTTCTAAAAAATAAAGTTTTTTCTTTAATTTAAAAAATAGATTTGGTAAGGCCGAATCACTGGAGTTCTGATTCAACAGGGTTGGCTTAAGGCTCTATGCATATCTTTTTTTAACAGCTCCTGAGACACTAGGAAACACAGTCAGAATTAAGAGGCAAGGGCTAGGTTGTAAGTTCAGTGAAGACAGCAATCCTGTAAATGAAGCTCACTACTTTATCCATACAGCCTACGACAATGCCTGGCACCAAGTAGACAAACAAGTAAATATCTCCTGAATGCATGAATTATAAAATTCTGTAGTGAGAGATGGAAGTAATTATGATATAACAGCAAAAGACACATTTTTAACTTACTTCTGAAGATTTTGATGTAAGCACATTTGTTCAAAACCCAAATACATAATGAAAACATTTGTATTCCACATATCATCTCTGTTGTTACGTGCAAAATGTGTATTGGCCATATTGCACAAATAATTAAGCAATTATAATCTTTTCTGTGTCACAATATTAGAATCTCTTGTGTTGATGAGAAAAGATTAAATTTCAAAACGACATTGAAAATATAAATGGAAGTAGTACGCTAACAAAGATATTTTAATTTCATGATACTTGCACTATGCAACAGATATTATTTTCTTTGAAAACATTTAATGTGTGTTTATACACATACATGTAAATAAACTCTGATCTTTATGTGCTGACTTACAAATACCAGTGCTTAGCACAGTACACAGTGCAAAAATAAAAGCTTTTGGAAAAATAGATAATACGTAAATAAGTGCATGCATTGAAGGTCTGAAAGGTATTTGTATGCTTGAAATGACGTAGCTGCTGAATTGTGATTCAGTACGGTTATTATCTCAGTTTAGTATCTTCATTCACCTTCATTGTATGTGTGTGTGTATGTGCGTATATATATGTACTATATACATATGTATATACTGTTATTTACAGAGGAACCAGTGAAGTATGGCAATAATTTTAAGCGCTCTCCAATTACAGAATCAAACATACTCTAACTCTTAGAAACTAACTGCCCAGTTTTTGAAAGTAGTTGACCATAATATTTTCCTTCTTCAAATTCTGATTTGGTCATTTTCTTCCTGTTAATGTTTCTACCAGGGGGTGCATAAGGGAACAAATTAAGATTTATCTCATATTTTGTACTAAAAACTAATAAGAAGAAAATTTGAAGCTATTGGCTAAAATGATTTTTACATTTCTAAAAATCATGAAATGTAATTGGTTCATTTAGAGTATGAAAGTAGTTTATATCCAATTTGAGGAGGCAGCACTGTATAGTGAAATGGTTAAATATGGTCAAAGGAAAAGCTACATTTGTATTTGGCTTTGACACTGTTGGGTTTTCATATTGGGCAAGTGCCTTAGGCCTCTCCAACCCTGTCTCCAGGCCTGTCTCTTAGGCCTCTCTGTTTCCTATCTCTAAAATGTCTCAGGCACCCACCCGAATTTCATATTCTTTTCTTCACCATGTGGGATATTATTTTCCATTGGAGGATAATTCCTAAGCACATCTACATTTTTAGTTTATAGTTAAGCGAGATTTGAATGAGACACACTTTTTTGTAAACATTAAATTCAGCCATAACCCAGAGTGGGGAATAAACAGTAGCTGATGTTGCCTCTGTTTTGCCTCCCACATTCTCTTCTTTCCTTTCTTCCTCCTTCTTCTTCTTTATAGTGATATTATTCATTCAAACGGACATGACCTCCATTAAAATAGCTTCAGGGAGATTGATGACATATAAATGAGTGTTACAACCAGAGTAGCAAGAAAATGAAGGAATCTAGCTGCGAAGTGAAATCAGATAAAGTTTATAAGGTATAAGAGACACAATAGCACTACATTAGTGTTAGTGAGGTTAGTGCCTGAAACTCAAAGGCAAACAGTGTTGGGGCACATGTCCATTTTGGGTGGGAACTGAGGGGAAGTGGTGCAACAAGTTAAAACGCGGGGCAAAACCGCACAAGTTTATCTATTGTGAATAGCTTCTAAATAGCTTTTAAATGATCTGTTATTGAACTTACTAAGATTGTCATCTCCTCCCTTTCGGAGTTGGTTATAAATCAGTCTCTCATCTCTCTCCTGACAGTATAAACAAAGTACCCTCTAGACCTGTACTCAGAAAGATACTAGGCATGTCCACTTACACTCACTCCCTTCATAGAACTACTGGTGCATTAGATAGTAGGGGCCAGGAAGAATCCTTTGTCAAGTTGCCACTAGAAAATAATCACCTTATATATGGTACCTCTAAACTCCCAAATATTTAGTAGGTGTCTTCACAGACACCCACTGTAAATCCCAGGTACTTTTCTGCACCAGGATCCTAGGTGTTATTTCCAATATTCAACAGACCTACAGTTTTAACTGGTGGTTCACAAACATTCAGATCAAATTCTTATACCTTTTATAATTATCCCTAATACTCTTTCAAATGTTTTTAATGGCCTTTATCATCAAAAATTTAGTGGAAGACATGATATAAACCCTTTGAAAAAATATTAATAATTAATAGAGTAATCTTTAACTTTCTCTCCATGAATCATGATGCTTTCTTTTCTTGTCCCAGATGGGCTGAAGTCAAGAGGAAAAAAGATATGGCTTCTGATGGCTCTGTGAACTTTATATGATGTTCAGTGGACTCTATGCTTATAACTCCTTTATTGCATGCATGTAAGCTTCCTATCTGGTATCTGGAAGGATCCACCCATACTCAGTAATTAATGCAACTAATTCTTATTATAAAGAATATTTAACAATGTGCTAACCATCTAAGTGGTAATTCTCAATGACTGGAATCTACCTGATCTTTCAAATGCAATGTTGGCCCTAGATTCTCAGGGTTAGTGGCCATGGATGAGCTAACGCCAGAGTTTCTAGTGCCCCATGAACTATCCTTCTACTGCCCATAGTAAAACATAATCTGTATAAAGATGGAGAACCTGCTATGGAACATGGGGGATGTCAGCCATTCCACAATATTAAGAAATCAAGGCATCACCTCTCTAGTGGCACAGTGTCATTTAGATAGACTCCCAACACATAGCTACAATCAGGCATTATATTTTGTTTAATGTTTGATCTATGATTAAGAGCAAGACAGATCCATGTATACTTAAGCTTATCTCAACAAAGGATATTTAGTTGCCCTTTTGCTCCTACTCAGGGTACAGAGCCAACTCCTTGCCAATCTGTCAGTCATCAGTCATGTTAAAACAAAATCCTCCCATTTTATATTATAGATATGGTGGATTTTCCAAAGTCTAAAGAGGGTAGGACCTTCATAAAGAGATTTTAAAAAACACGATGCATTCATTAACATTTTCAAAATTTCTTCCTCTCCAGATCATAATTTTGTAAACAGTGTTGTCTGTGGAAATAAAACATAATGAAAAGTACAACAAGATGTACTATGTAAATATCTGGATAGTAACCTAAAGGTTAAGAACTAGAACAACTTTATTATTCTTTGTAGTAAATAATACTTGTTCTCTACAGTTTATACAAGTGCCATTATCTTTTATAGAAGGCACAAGAATGGGAGTATCAGCAAATGAGAAGGTATAATGATGTATTCAGGCCAAAGTTACCTATAGTTATAGAGATTAAAATCTATTTTTTTAGCTATTGAAATACTACAGAATATAGTAGTATTAAGTTAGACTGTACTTTACAAACTGCTTTATATGCTCCTGAGTAGCAAGGATATTAACTAATGATCCTTTAAATGGGTATGTAGAATATAATTTAAGCTACTTGCAACATGCAAAAGAGAGACATCGTTTGTTACTGCCAAAAATCACTGACATGTGGAAATCAGAAAATCATTAGCCTTGATAGGAATAGCTTAATACAACAGGGAAGAGAACACATTATTTAGAGCAGTTAAATGACAATTGATGCAACCACTGGTGAAATGCATAAAGAAAAAGTGGATATGATTTAGTGAATGATAAATTCTACACTTAGTATTCATGCATACAAAGGAATAGAAATCTTTGCTTATTAACCATTGCACTTAGTTTGTGAGCCAAAATGCTTCAGGCTGTAGCCCTAATTGTCATAAATGTTTATCTCTGTGCAAGTTTAATTTAGTCTTAAGAAAAAATTGTTATCCTGACTGATGAATGATTCCACATCTCTTTCATTTTCTTCATCAGCCTAAGTTGGTTTACTTAAAACCCTGTTCATACCTGTCCTCTTCTCGAGGTCTCCATAATACCCCCAGCTATAATTAATCTCTCTTAATCTCTCTCTTTCCCCCCATTATGCCCCACTCTTTTTACGTCTATTTTAGCAGTGTGCTTGATGGCATATTTACTGGCATACCTCATTTAGCTTTGCCTTCTAGAACACCAGTTTTTCATAGCTGTTTAGTAGAGTGTAATACTGTGATTTCCTCAGTTTAAATGGTACTTGCCAATCTGTTTTGTTTATGCTCTTGAATCTCTTTGCTATTGACAAACTTTTTTAGCTGATTATGATTTCTATTTGATTTTGAGCAAATATGTTGAAAATATCTCAGAGTATGAACAAACATGGGCCGTTTTAATGTCCGTTAAACACAAGGATGACATGCAGCATCACACGTGTGAAACCCTGATGGATATGAGACCTGCTCGCTCCACCATTTGAACATATGTAAAGAGTAAGGGGGAGTCAATTATCTCATACCCTTGTGTTAATTTAGATTTTAGTCATTTTTTAGGGAATGCATCTCCAAAGGGGCTGTCGTGACTTTGATTTATTTATTATTCACATTCATGGAACCCTCTTACACTCCATTTTAAAATAGAGTAAATGGGATATGCCTTTATTTTTGAATGTACCTATACAACTTTTATCATTGAGAGTTCCCTGAAACATGGATCATACTTCAGTGGTAAAATCTAAACTGAGTATAAAGGCCAACTAAGCAGCATAAATGTGTGGAGAGGACAAAGTTAGCATTATAAACAGAAAATCACAGTAAGTATTAGCACCTGAAGAGTGCCTACCTGCCTAAAGAGGGCAACAGCTATTTAAAAAATACTTGTTTCCAAGAAATAATGTAAATATACTTTTCTGTACCTTCCAGTTTTTCAAGTTAAACCAAACCTGATTTTTGTGAGATTTTTAAAATGTTGGCCATTTAATTTAAACTATAGTTATTTTTTATGTTGTGCAAGTTCAAATAAAACACTTCTACAGATGAGAACCAGCTCATAGGCTACCTGTCTATGATGTCTGCCATAACCATTTCATGACAATATGAAAGAATAAATTAAGAGCATTGACCAATGTCTTGGCCTGATCATAGAGTTAGTTTTAAAATTTCCATTGATAAATCAAAAAGACACATATGACCAGTTATAGTATTTACCATCAACATCACACACACACACACACACACACACACACACACAACTTTAAAAAAATCCTACCAATTTCAGAGGGGGAAGCATGAATTTTCCTAGTACTGAATTCTGGGATAAAATAAAATTTCCTGGGCAATATCATACACAATGTCCTCAGGAACATCTCTACAATAAATATGAGTTTTGTAGGATCACTTTTTGTTGTGTTCCTTTATGTAAGACAAGTCATATTAAATACCAAACTTAATTTTTGCTGTGGTTTCAGTGAAGTCACAAAATGATGAAAGTCAGGCACAGACCTGTTAACTGGATTTGGCAGAGAAATGCATAGAGTACATATAACTCTAAAGACTTTTATTCAGTTTTGAATCTTTAGAGCTCTTAACAAAGTTTTCTCCATGTAGAAGATGCTCTTTGAAACTATGAAGTGAAAACATGAATTGAATTAACTACACATTTGATGGTGGATAAAAAGCATCCCAAATACAAAACCCTGGGTTTAAGAAAATAGCATTTACACTCTACTAGTCACAGTACAACTAAAAATTAAAAAGTGTTTTGATGTCTCATGGACTTCTCATTTACATGATTAGAAAAAGAGGCCCACTACATATGCCAACAGTTAACAGTTGTGACTTTAAAATATGATCATATTTAGTGACAGAATTCATAAGGTGAATTTTTGTCAGATGTTTTTAGTTTACGTTCTTGGGGTAACAAACCACCCTACACTCAGGTCTCTGGACATGGCCCCATCATAGCACCTGTTGAAGGACAGACACAGGTGGTTATATTTACAATTATACAGTCTCAACTGGCCTAAGGAATTGAAGGTAGTTACTTGCCAAAGAAGGAAATAGTCCATTCACTGACTAGCTGTCCAATGATGCAGTGGATTTTTTCCTCTCTCAAGTATATAAACTAATAATCAGAAGGACATTTAAGCTAGAAACTCCCGTTTTCAAGAATGCAGTGCTAATGTGTAACCAAGGAAAGTTAATTTTCAGAGAGAAGCAAGAGAATGGAGCAAATGGTATAAAATGGTATAGAGAAAGAGGAGTGAGGGACTAAGAAACTGGAAAAATGGGAAAAGAGTAATTCCTGCCTTTAGCAGCCCAAAGCCAACAGCTTTGTCTAGAAAATTGTCTGGGAACAATAGCCCCTTACCCCCCTCCCCACGCCCCTGCTGCCACCCACCACATATACACCCCCTCATACAACTGCTGAGGCAAGCTTGAGTGGATATCACTTTCTTGTTATTAATTAAATTATCGTGACGAGGATGAACTTAATACAACTATTTAAAATATGTGATATATAAAGTAGGAGAATAAAAATAGATGTGTTTGTGTGCATGTGTTTTTCAGACCAATAATTATGATTAATGCCAAGTTATTAAAATATGCAGTATGTGAATCCTTAGTGCTCAAGGAAGTTGATTATAAGTTCATAGTATTCTGCCTGAGATTAGAGACTGGATATATTTATACTTAGCTTGCTCAGGATCTGTTCTCTCAGAATACAGAAGTCCTTATTCATATAATATTTTTCAAGACTCTTATTTTCTAATGTCTTCTGTTTCATAGTCTACCTCTTTGTCTTCAGAAAGTTGAGCAAGACAGCAATACCTTTGTTTAACTATCTTTGGGACTATTTCCTCATTCTCAGCTTATTTTGATATAATATCCTTGGATATAAATCTGTATATCCTATCTAACTAGTCCTAACACTTTCTGTTCAGAACAATTTTGGATAGCTCTAAATTGCGTGCAGCAAATTGGCATAAGCAAAGTGCTATTAAAGAAATAAGATATAGAGATGAGAGGGTAACAAACAAGTCTTTCTGCTGGATAAAGTCTCTCTCATAGGACAGATAGTAATTTTTCTCCACCTAGTTGATGAACAACCAATATCTTCCAAGTAGGTTCCATAATGGAAGTGGCAAAACATAATTTTCTTATGGTCTTTTATGTTTATTGTCCCTGTCACCCTTTCTCAGGGATTCTTTTGAGCTCTGCATGTTAACGTTTTATTCTCCTTTAGATTTTAGCAGAATTTCAATTCAGTCTATCATTTTATAATTCTAGGAGTGACATATGGAAAGATGGTAGAATGTGGCTAGGTGTGTGTTAACATAATCCACACTCATTTTTTTCTTAATACAAAAATAATACAAATGGTTGATAATGCAGATAATATACTCCTGGAAAATAAAATATCACTAAAAATTGAGAGTTATAAACATTTCAATGAGTTGTAAAAATCTTTCATGAAAGTATCCCTTGCAAGTATATTTAGGCTAGCAAAATTTAAAGAAAATTTAAATTGGTATTGATATTTTCTGCTCCTTTGTCACTGTTGGTGAGAGTTATATACATTTAAAACATTGTGTTAAAATAGCATGTCCTTGCTTTGCAAAAATAAGACATAGAGGTTATATAATGAATCCCATTCCTAGTTTATATTCTTATCTAAACATTAGTTATAACAAATAAAATCATTTATTAAAAAGGATTAATATTTTAATTTCAGACCTGCAAATTTATGTTTATTTTTCTGGGTAACCCTACATATTTAATATTTATTGATTTTTGGATTCCTCATGGCAATGCTGGGTTAAGGAGACTATTTTCCCTGAAGTCCAGTTTTTCCATAGTCACTGGTTATTATGCCCCTGTAGGTCAGTAAGTATGTGTAGGAGAGATACAGAACAAGATTATGAAAGTTATGTCTTACTAATTTCCAATTCAACTTCAAATCAAACTTCAAATCAAGTTCAAATCAAACTTCCCCCCACTTTTGCATTGTATAGTTTAGGAAGCTACAGATGGAATTTCAGTATCCACCTGTAAAATATACTCTATTAATTAGGACTCTTATTTGATTGACACAGAAACAAGATTCAAATCAGCTTATTCTAAGAGGTAAACATAGCATAAGACCTCTGGATCGGTTGTGAAAATCAAGTATAGCAATGTTGCTGTGCCATGAAATGAGAGAATGAAAACTTTTCTTTGACTTTCAACTTTGCTAGTCTGGGTAAGTTTTATTTCTACTCTCTCGCTTTAGATTACACTGCAAATGCTTTCAATATCATCTGAGATTTTGATCTTACACGTCAAGTTTTTAGGAAGGGACCGACTTGTTCTGAGTCTCAAGTACAAAAATATGAGCAAAGAGAATCTTTGGCCCAGCTTAGATATACTGTTGACACCTGAATCAGTCAAAAGCTATCAGGGATAGATTACACTGCTAAATAATGACTTCCACTGCAGCCGTGGTTGGTATCAGAAGCAGCAGTTCACAAAGGAAGGATAGGGTAAATCTGAAGAAAGGGAAGGTACTATTGGGTAGAATGATGTGCCATCATATTATTCTATATATTTAATGTGACTGAGACATCTAGTATTAGCAAAAAGAAAAGCAGGCAATGATCTACTTACTTTGATTTGAAGGAGACTGAGAGTTTTTCCCATACAATTATATTCCTTGATAGCTGGAGAAAACTACTAGTGCTCTTAGGAGACCCCAAATTCAAAACCTCCTTAGACCCCATATAGTTGAATACCCAAAATTTTATATGAGCAAGTTGAGAACCAAGGTAATTGATTTTTCAAGGTCACATTATCTCTAAGTGCCGGAAACCCCAAAGTTATCTAACATTAAACCCACATATTTAATCCTTCTTTTTTGGTCCTGGAGACTTTTACTCACTCAAGTATTCCCCATGACAGGGTTTTCAAAGTTTGTTCTGCAGATTACCTGCATGAGAATAATTGAAAGTACAGGTTCTTGGGTCCCCTCCTCTGCCCCCCAAAACTGAGTCACAAACTCCATCGATTATAATCTGTAAAACTGCATTCTTAACCAAATTTTGGTGTGGTTTTTATGCATGCTGAAGTTTGGAAACTACTGAAGCTTGGTACTCCTAAGTCGTTGAAGGAAAGGGTTAGTGACTAACAACTGAAAGTACTGTGAGCCCAGGAAGGACTAGAAAGACAACAGAGAATACCTAAGAAGTTATTGATAAAGTAGAAAGGACCTTCTTGACTTACTACAGATTTTCCTCATGAACTGCCCTCATAATTGTTATTTCCCTAATGAATTCTAGTTCCCTGTTGAAAATTACTCTTTCTACATACTGAAGAAGGTGGTGTTAATTTTGAAAGACACCATTTTAAATGGGAGCTTCAAGTATTAGTCAATGAATCAGGTCCTCACATTACCATTTAGATATCCGTGATATTTACAAAATGCTTTCCCGCAACCATGTTTTTCCTAACTACTATTGCAAGCATTTGAGTCATCCCATTGGACTATGTTTATATGCATCTTAACGTTTTATGAATATACTTTAACATTACTGAAAATAAAAATACATGAACTCATATAAATCCTGTAGATGACTTTTCTTTCCAAGTTTTAAACAATTGATCTTTGATGTCTGATTACAGAGGTATAAAAATTTAATAGCAATTCATATGCAATTATTGTGGTATTACTTGCATTTCCATATCTCATTCTTTCCGGAGGAGTTTAAAGATTAACTTGATAGTTTAAATTTTATTGATAGATTTCCTTATACTATAAAGGCAGTGCTTTGTGTCTTTATGCTTTGATGCAATCTGGAATAAAATGAAGTAATTTTCAGCTCCCAAAATATAAAAAATAAAGTACATGAATTACTGAATTTTCAGGGTATTTTACATCTAAAAATTACATTTTAATTTGTTTTTTACTGGTACCATGCAGCTTTCTATATCTATACATCTTTAAGGCTTATAAATATAGTAAGGTAAAAAAAGTCTATATTTCAAATTTGATGCATAATAAAATATTTAAAAACATTAATAATACATTATCCCAAAACGCCTTGATTTTTTTGTGTATGTAGCAATTCAATTTTTAAAAAGCTTTATAATACTGATTTGTGGTATTAAATACATCTTTTTCATGCTTTAAAAAATACTTGTCTATTCACACCATACAAATCCAGCTTTGTGAATATATACATAATCAATCTTTGAAATCAACATCATTGCAGTGGGAAAATAGATTGACTAACTCACATCTCTGCTTACATTTAATATTCCATTAATTTGGGAAGGATCATAAAGTGTTTTAGTCTCCAGAGTATCTCAAAGTCTAAAAGTAAATAAGCAGTTGTCAACTGTATCATCAAATGACTATTACCTATTTTGTTTAATTATACCAATAAGAACTCAAAAATAAAATTTGTGTAGTAAAAACTTGCCTAGGCAGTCCAGGTTCTTAAGATGCAGGATATAATCAAAGTGATTTATGTCAATACTTAAATGCTGTGACATGTGAAAGACTAAATGTAAATTCTGTAGGTTGCTTTATGTTTGAAATTGTATTTCTAGAGTAGTTAAGCCTACTATGGTGGATGAGTAAAGGTTTGGGGATATGTCCTTTAGAAGAGGATAGATTGATTATTGGAAAAGATGGCAGAGAAACTGGGACTGATTGACTGTGAATATACCACACATGTACTACTTTGTTTAATCCTCCTTTTATAAGTTCATATGTGAGATAATTTGTTTTTGCTTCTTTTACGGCTTTTCGATATAATCTAAAAGGCACACCCACATATCTGTATCACATTTGGAGCTTTAGAATGTCTTTATTGGACTCCAGAAAATGCACATATGATTATTAATATCATGGATTACGGGTAGCATATTAATTTTTTAATGTTCAGGTTAATACTCATTTGCATTTCAGAAATAACGTAATTATTTTGACCTTTGCAAATTCATAGTCGAATGGCATTGCAGAGCATTTTCTAATCTGTTTCAAATCATCTCCTGGTTAAAAACCATTTTTCTGAAGAATTTGAACCTTTTTACCTACTCTGTTATAAGATAGGAATTTTAAGATTATATTCAGATGCATGTTGGAGATCTCTCGGAGAAAGCCATATCAGAGTAAAAAAGAAGTAGCCACCTCTCATAGAACATCTGTCCTATCATAAAACATCTTTTCGTCATAATTGTATTCCCCATCAATTGTATCCTATTAGGAGACTATGCTAAATATAGGAAAGTTTCCAAACATAACCCCATCTTTAGAATGGGATTCACACTCTTTCTGCCTCCCATTGGCTCGTCCAGGCAGGAGTGCTTTTCCCTATAACAATGCAATCAGCAGGCCAGTAGGCACTCCTGTATATGTGGACTATCCTAGACAACTCCAGTAGAGATGGGTTTTGAAAGAGCTACCACAGCCAGTAACTCAGTTTCCAAGACAGATTATAGATGTATATATGAATACACACACAGAGTCTTTGACACCATTCATCAATGAAATCTTCTTCTCCTAGTACAAGTAGATTGATTTTCTTCGATAATCACACCCTGATATGAAGTCATGAGAATAAGTTGAAACCATAAATATATTACGCAGTATGGAAATTGATGCCTGTGTACTAACTAGTTTTGCCGCTGCTGTTGCTAAAAATCTGGCGATCTTAGTATATTTGTTCCTGTTTAACCATGCTATCTGTTCCTTTTATCTTTCAAGGAAGGTAGTATAGAATTGATACCTGTTTAGAAGTGGTACTTAAAATTATTTCACCTAATTTGTACTTGTGGTGGGATGGAACAGATTCAGAATAGAGATCACCATATCTGAATAAAAAGCAGAAAGTGTTGGAGTCAAGCTGAAGAGTGTTAATATCCCAGCAATGACCCTAACAAGCTATGTGATATTGGTTGATTCAGTTAAGCTTCTTCACCCAAATAATAATATGCAGTAAGAGGTGTACTTGAAAATGTTGTACATAAAGTGCTGAGCATGGTGTTGGCTAGTGGTTTGTATCTCCTTACGAGTAAAGTTTCTTTCCCCATCTTTCCCTCAAAATAATGTGTTGCAAGAATGGAGATGCTTGGCATGTCATAAATTCCTGGCATTAAATGTATATTGCCTTGGAATAATTAGCACCTTTTCACTCTTTAAGGTATGAATCTAAACCTAATGAGGTGAGTTTTACCTTGCAAAAGAAAAATCTGAAATTTTCTCAGTTTAGTTGCTGCATTAATTGTCTAAGATTGAAGTGCCAGGTTTCTCCAAATTCCTACAAAATTATTCTGGTATAGAATTTACGATTATCAACTTTAAGTGAGCATTCCCTCTCCATAAAATGATAACGGAACTAGATGCCATAATTTGAGAATTAGAGGAAAGCATATTTGGTTTTTTTGGTGCTGTCTTTTTACAGTAAAATCCTAATTTCTCCAAGATATATGTTGAAATGCTACCACAGTCAAATTTCTAATGAGGGTTGATGTTTAAAAAGTTACATAGGGGGACCTTCAAGATGGCAGAGGAGTAAGACGTGGAAATCACCTTCTTCCCCACAAATACATCAAAAATACATCTACATGTGGAACAACTCCTACAGAACACCTACTGAATGCTGGCAGAAGACCTCACAGACTTCACCAAAGGCAAGAAAATCCCCATGCACATGGGTAGGACAAAAGAAAAAAGAAAAAACAGAGACAAAAGAATAGGAACGGGACCTACACTTCTGGGAGGGAGCTGTGAAGGAGGAAAAGTTTCCACACACTAGGAAGGCCCTTTGCAGGCGGGGATGGGGGTGGGGGTGGGGTAAGCTACAGAGCCACGGAGGAGAGCACAGCAACAGGGGTGCAGAGGGCAAAGCAGAGAGATTCCCGCACAGAGGATTGGCGCTGACCACACTCACCAGCCTGAGAGGCTTGTCTGCTCATCCACCAGGGCAGGGCGGGGCTCGGAGCTAAGGCTCGGTCTTCGGAGGTCAGAAACCAGGGAGAGGACTGGGGGTGGCTGCGTGAACACAGCCTGAGTGGGCTAGTGTGCCACAGCTAGCCGAGAGGGAGTCCAGAAAATGTCTGGACCTGCCTAAGAGGCAAGAGACCATTGTCTTGGGGTGAGCGAGGAGAGGGAATTTCTTCCCTGTCTGCCCACAGAAGGCAGACCACCGCCTAAACGACCTCCAGAGACGGGCGTGAGCCATGGCTATTATCTTGGACACCAGAGACGGGCATGAAATGCTAATGCTGCTGCTGCAGCCACCAAGAGTCCTGTCTGAAGCACAGATCACTATCCACACATCCTCGGGAGCCTGTGCAGCTGCTGCTGCCAGAGTCCCGTGATCCAGGGACAACTTCCCCAGGAGAACACATGGCACACCTCAGGCTGTTGCAACGTCACGCTGGCCTCTACCACCGCAGGCTCACCCTGCATTCCAATTATAACTACCATACCCCTCCCTTCCCCCCGGCCTGAATGGGCCAGAGACCCCTAATCCACCGCTGTTTTAACCCCGTCCTGTCAAGGTGGGAACAGATGCCTGAGGACAACCTACACGCAGAGGTGGGGCCAAAACCAAAGCTGAACCTGGGAGCTGTGCAAACAAAGAAGAGAACGGGAAATTCCTCCATGCAGCCTCAGGAGCAGTGGATTAAATCCCCACAATAACTCGATGTACCATGCATCTGTGGAATACCTGAATAGACAACGAATCATCCCAAAATTGAGACATTAGACTTTGGGAGCAACTGTAGACTTGGGGTTTGCTGTCTGCGACTGATTTGATTTTGATTTTGATGTCTATCTTAGTATACTTTTTAGTGCTTGTTATTGGTGGATTTGTTTATTGGTTTGGTTGCTCTCTTCTTTTTTTATTCTTATTTTTTAATTTTAATAATTATTTATTTTATTTTACTTTTTCTTTCTTTTTTTCTTCCTTTTCTTCTGAGCCATGTGGCTGATAGGATCTTGGTGCTACAGCCTGGTGTCAGGGCTGAGCCTCTGAAGTGGGAGAGCCAAGTTCAGGACATTGGACCACCAGAGACCTCCTGGCCCCACATAATAGCAGTTGGCAAGAGCTCTCCCAGAGATCTCCATCTCCATGCTAAGACCCAACTCCACCAAAGACCAGCAGATAGCAGTGCTGGTTGCCCTATGTGAAACAACTTGTAAGACAGGAACACAACACCACCCATTAGCAGAGAAGCTCTCTAAAATCATAGTAAGTTCACAGACACCCCAAAACACACCACTGGACGCAGCCCTTCCCACTAAAAGGACAAGATCCAGCCCCACCCACAAGAACACAGGCACCGGTCCCGTCCACCAGGAGGCTTACACAAGCCACTGAACCAACCTCACCCACTGGGGGCAGACACCAAAAACAATGGGAAATGCAAACCCATAGCCTGCAAAAAGGAGACCCCAAACACAGTAAGTTAAGCAAAGAGAAGACAGAGAAATATGCAGAAGATGAAAGAGCAATGTAAAAACCCACCAGACCAAACAAATGAAGAGAAAATAGGCAGTCTACCTGAAAAATAATTCAGAGTAATGACAGTAAGGATGATCCAAAATCTTGGAAACAGAATGGAGAATATACAAGAAATGTTTAACAAGGAACTAGAAGAACTAAAGAGCAAACAAACAATGAGGAACAACACAGTAAATGAAATTAAAAATTGTCTAGAAGGAATCAAGAGCAGAATAACTGAGGCAGAAGAATGGATAAATGATCTGGAAGATAAAATAGGGGAAATAACTACCAGAGAGCAGAATAAAGAAAAAAGAATGAAAAGAATAGAGGACAGTCTCAGAGACCTCTGGGGCCACATTAAATGCAACAAGATTCGAATTATAGGGGCCCCTGAAGAGGAAGAGAAAAATAAACGGTCTGAGAAAATATTTGAAGAGATTATAGTTGAAAACTTCCCTAACATGGGAAAGGAAATAGTCAATCAAGTCCAGGAAGCACAGAGAGTCCCATAGAGAGAAATCCAAGGAGAAACACACTAAGACACTTATTAATCAAACTAGCAAAAATTAAATACAAAGAAATATTAAAAACAGCAAGGGAAAAGCAACAAAGAACATACAAGGGAATCCCCATAATGTTAACAGCTGATCTTTCAGCAGAAACTCTGCAAGCCAGAAGGGAGTGGAAGTACATATTTAAAGTGATGAAAGGGAAAAACCTACAACCAAGATTACTCAGCAAGGATCTCATTCAGATTTCACAGAAAAATTAAAACCTTTACGGACAAGCAAAAGTTAACAGAATTCAGTACCGCCAAACCAGCATTACAACAAATGCTAAAGGAACTTCTTTAGGAAGGAAACACAAGAGGAGGAAAAGGCCTACAAAAACAAACCCAAAACAATTAAGAAAATGCTAATAGGAGCATACATATCGATAATTACCTTAAATGTAAATGGATAAAGTGCACCAACCAAAAGACATAGACTGGCTGAATGGATACAAAAGCAAGACCTGTATATACGCTGTCTACAAGAGACCCACTTCAGACTGAGGGACACATACAGACTGAAGTGAAGGGATGGAAAAAGATATTCCATGCAAATGGAAATCAGAAGAAAGCTGGAGTAGCAATTCTCATATCAGACAAAATAGACTTTAAAATAAAGACTATTACAAGAGACAGGGACACTACATAATGATCAAGGGATCAATCCAAGAAGAAGATATAACAATTGTAAATATTTATGCACCCAACATAGGAGCACCTCCAATGCATAAGGCAAATGCTAACAGCCATAAAAGGGGAAATTGAGAGTAACACAATAATAGTAGGGGACTTTAACACCCCACTTTCACCAATGGACAAATCATCCAAAATGAAAATAAATAAGGAAACACAAACTTTATTTATTTTTTTGCAGTACGAGGGCCTCTCACTGTTGTGGCCTCTCCCGTTGCGGAGCACAGGCTCTGGACGCGTAGGCTCAGCGGCCATGGCTCACAGGCCTAGCCGCTCTGCGGCATGTGGGATCTTCCCGGACCGGGGCACGAACCCATGTCCCCTGCATCGGCAGGCGGACTCTCAACCACAGTGCCATCAGGGAAGCCCAGGAAACACAAACTTTAAATGATACATTAGACCAGATGGATTATTGATATTTACAGGACATTCCATCCAAAAGAACAGAATACACTTTCTTCTCAAGTTCTCATGGAACATTCTCCACAGTAGAACATATCTTTGTTCACAAATCAAGCCTTGTTAAATTTAAGAAAATTGAAATGGTATAAAGTAACTTTTCTGATCATAATGCTATTAGATATCAACTACAGGAAAAAAACTGTAAAAAATACAAAAACATGGAGGCTAAACACTACACTACTAAAATAACCAAGAGATCACTGAAGAAATCTGAGGAAATAAAAGAATACCTAGAAACAAATGACAATGAAAACACGATGACCCAAAACCTATGGGATGCAGCAAAAGCAGTTCTAACAGGGAAGTTTATAGCAATACAGTCTTACCTCAAGAAACAGGAAAAATCTTAAACAACCTAACCTTATACCTAAAGCAATTAGAGAAAGAAGAACAAAGAAAAACAAATTTAGCAGAAGGAAAGAAATCATACAGATCAGATTAGAAATAAATGAAAAAAAAATGAAAGGATAGCAAGATCAATAAAACTAAAAGCTGGTTCTTTTAGAAGATAAACAAATTCATACACCATTAGCCAGACTCATCAAGCAAAAAAAGGGAGAAGACTCAAAACATCAGAATTAGAAATGAAAAAGGAGAAGTTTCAACTGACACTGCAGAAATACAAAGGATCATGAGAGATTACTACAGCAAGTATATGCCAATAAAATGGACAATCTGGAAGAAATGGAAAAATTGTTAGAAAAGTACAACTTTCCGAGACTGACCCAGGAAGAAATAGAAGATATAAATAGACCAGTCACAAGCACTGAAATTGAGACTGTGATTAAAAGTCTTCCAGCAAAGAAAAGCCCAGGACCAGATGGCTTCACAGGCGAATTCTATCAAACATTTAGAGAAGAGCTAACATCTCTTCTTCTCAAACTCTTTCAAATCATAGCAGAGGGAGGAACACTCCCAAACTCATTCTACGAGGCCACCATCACCCTGATACCAAAACCAGACAAAGACGTCACAAAGAAAGAAAACTACAGGCCAGTATCACTGATGAATAAAGATGCAAAAATCCCCAACAAAATACTAACAAACAGAATCCAACAGTGCATTAAAAGGATCATACACCATGATCAAGTGGGGTTTATTCCAGGAATGCATGGATACTCCAATGTATGCAAATCAGTCAATGTGATACACCATATTAACAAACTGAAGGAAAAAATCCATATGATCATCTCAATAGATGCAAAAAAATCTTTTGACAAAATTCAACACTGATTTATGATAAAAACTCTCCAGAAAGTGGGCATAGAGGGAACTTACCTCAACATAATAAAGGCCATATATGACAAAGCCACAGCCAACATCATTCTCAATGGTGAGAAACTGAAACCATTTCCAGTAAGATCAGGAGCAAGAGAAGGTTGCCCACACTCACCATTATTATTCAACATAGTTTTGGAAGTTTTAGCTGTAGCAATCAGAGGCTAAAAAGAAATAAAAGGAATCCAAATCGGAAAAGAAGAAGTAAAGCTGTTACCATTTGCAGATGACATGCTATACACAGAGAATCTTAAAGATCCTAACAGAAAACTACTAGATCTAATCAATGAATTTGGTAAAGTAGCAGGATACAAAATTAATGCACAGAAATCTCTTGCATTCCTATACACTAATGACAAAAATTTTGAAAGAGAAATTAAGGAAACACTTTATTTACCATCGCAACAAAAAGAATAAAATACCTAGGAATAAACCTGCTGAAGGAGACAAAAGACTTGTATGCATAAAACTATAAGACACTGATGAAAGAAATTAAAGATGATACAAACAGATGGAGAGGTATACCATGTTCTTGGATTGGAAGAATCAACATTGTGAAAATGACTCTACTACCCAAAGCAATCTACAGATTCAATGCAATCCCTATCAAACTGCCAATGGTATTTTTCTCAGAACTAGAACAAAAAAAATTCACAATTTGTATGGAAACACAAAAGACCCTAAATTGCCAAAGCAATCTTGAGAACAAAAAATGGAGCCGGAGGAACCAGGCTCCCTGACTTCAGACTATACTACAAAGTTACAGTAATCCAGAGAGTATGGTACTGGCACAAAAACAGGAATATAGATCAATGGAACAGGATAGAAAGCCCAGAGATAAACCCATGCACATATGCTCACCTTATCTTTGATAAAGGAGCAAGAATATACAATGGAGAAAATACAGCCTCTTCAATAAGGTACATGTAAAAGAATGAAATCAGAACACTTCATAACACCATACTCAAAAAAACCCTCAAAATTGATTAAAGACCTAGATGTAAGGCCGGACACTATAAAACTCATAGAGGAAAACATAGGAAGAGCACTCTGACGTAAATCACAGCAAGATGCTTTTTGACCCATCTCCTAGAGAAATGGAAATAAAAACTAAAATAAACAAATGGGACCTAATGAAACTTAAAGTCTTTTGCACAGCAAAGGAAACCATAAACAATACGAAAAGACAACCCTCAGAATGGGAGAAAATATTTGCAAACAAAGCAACTGACAAAGGATTAATCTCCAAAAATATACAAGCAGCTCATGCAGCTCAATATCAAAAAAACAAACAACCCAATCCAAAAATGGGCAGAAGACCTAAATAGACATTTCTCCAAAGAAGATATGCATATTGCCAACAAACACATGAAAGAATGTTCAACATCATTAATCATTAGAGAAATGCAAATCAAAACTACAATGAGGTATCACCTCACACTGGTCAGAATGGCCATCATAAAAAAATCTACAATGAATGCTGGAGGGGGTGTGGAGAAAAGGGAACCCTCTTGCACTGTTGGTGGGAATGTAAATTGATACAGCCACTATGGAGAACAGTATGGAGGTTCCTCAAAAAACTAAAAATAGAACTACCACATGCCCAGCAATCCCACTGCTGGGTATATATCCTGAGTAAACCATAATTCAAAAAGAGTCATGCGCCACAGTGTTCATTGCAGCACTATTTGCAATAGCCAGGGCATGGAAGCAACCTAAGTGTCCATCGACAGATGAATGGAAAAAGAATATGTGGCACATATATACAGTGGAATATTACTCAGCCATGAAAAGAACCGAAATTGAGTTATTTGTAACGAGGTGGATGGACCTAGAGTCTGTCATACAGATGAAGTAAGTCAGAAAGAGAAAAACAAATACTGTATGCTAACACATATATGGAATCTAAAAATAATGGTTCTGATGAACATAGGGACATGAGAGGAATAAAGACGCAGACGTAGAGAATGGACTTGAGGACACGGGGTTGGAAAGTGTAAGTTGGGATGAAGTGAGAAAGTAGTGTTTACATATGTACACCATCAAATGTAAAGTAGGTAGCCAGTGGGAAGCAGCTGCATTGCACAGGTAGATCAGCTCAGTGCTGTGTGACCACCTAGAGGGGTGGGATAGGGAGGGTGGGAGGGAGATGCGAGACGGGGGAGATATGGGTATATATGTATATGTATAGCTGATTCATTTTGTTATACAGCAGAAACTAACACAACATTGTAAAGCAATTATACTCCAATTAAGGTGTTAAAATATATATATATATATATATACATATATATATATAAATGGGAAATTAAGAAGTTACATAATCTTTTCCCTTAATGTTTCTATTATGGCTTCCTCTCCTTAATGAAGGAAGAGATCTCACATGTCCTCCCTATAGCACTGGGCCCCATGTCATACTTTGGCTTGTAACATGTTATTTGGAATTCTAAGGCAACATTTTACAAGCTTTTTAAAGATATGCTTGCTTTTATATTCTTTAAAATGAATACAGTATTTTAACTCCTAAGTTATTTTAGTAGCATAAGTACAAAAAATAAAATATCAAAGCAGTTACAGTGTTTTACATTATGATATACCCAACCTTGTCCCTTTCTCTTCTACCCTTTTCTTTTGCTCTTTGAGAATCACTACTCTAGAGCTTAGAGTTTTAATATGTCACCTTCAACACATATATGACTCTATCATTGCTTTTCTAAACATTATAATATAAATAATATTCTCTGAAAAGATAAAGTGAAAACTACTGTGGTAATAAGGAAAATTTTATACATAATATCTAAATCTAACTCTGTTTGTTGAATGGTGTGATATTCACATGCAGACTTGTTTCAGAAAAGACATTTTCCTTTATATTGATTTTGAGGAACTCTGATTTATCTTATTTTCTGAAAATAGTTTTTCCTTCATGTGTTGAAAAATACCACATTTAATGCAATTCCTTCTTTCAGTATACACAAGACTATATGCATAATGTGGTACCGTATATGTCATTCTATCAGAATTTATTCTTTAAAGCAATTTGGTATTGGAATTTTTAGGCTCAGCTGGAAGATTACTGAGTATCATTTTCTTTCTATATTTGTATTCATATTAGACATTAAGATAAGTCTTTGTGCATTTTAATTTCCGGTAATATTTTACAACTGTTGAGCATATAGTATAGATATTAAGCTGGCTTATTACTATACTTTAAAAGATTATTTTTTGTGATAGAATTATCAATGAGGACAAACTTAATAACATTTCAACCCTAATGTAATATCTATTAATTTATGACTAGATAATTTGTAATCCCTGTAAGTATCAGGAAAATAACTTTCAGAAATTTTACCATTAAAATGTATTCATTGGCCACAAACTAATCTTTTCATTAGTGATATGATTCAAGTTTGAAAAGAAAATGTAGAAATCTTCAATAACATTCAGGCAGCAAAATGTGATTGAAAGTCACATCAACACACTCTGCAATTGTAATCTCCATAATAAAATTGCAACTAAAATGAGAAAGAAATCATCTTGATGACAACTTATTTCCTCCTGATAATTCCTGTTTTCTACAAACAATGGTCAATTAGACCAAGTGAAAGAAAACAGTGGTTTTCTACTTCTGTTGCTCATCAGACTGCCTATGATTAGAAATATATGTATATTTATATATATCTAGGCTTCTGCTTTTCATGGGAGAGAGCCAGGAATATTTATTTTTTAAAAAGCTTTATAAAAGATTTTAATGTTCAACAGGGACTGAAAATAACTGAATATTAGTTACATGAATGCAAAGTGTACCTGGGCCATGGGTGGCCTCATGGAAGCATTATGAGAAGCATGTCCTCTCTATGTAAGTAAAAAAGTAATGTGGAGATAGAATTTGGATTCAACTTTGAACTTTTACGTTTACTCTCCCGTGCCCAGATGTTTGGTTCAGTGCACTATCATGGACTGGCCCTGGTCTGCCACTCTGCTTCATTCTCTTACCTCTGTCTCTGTGACTTAAGGGCTCCTATCACACCAGCCCTGGTGTTCCTCCAGCTGGACAAACATATTCTGGGTTCAAGGCTTTGCACTGCTCTACTGCTGCCTGCCTGGTGTGCCCTTTCTCCAATTTCACTTGATTTACTCCTTCATATTGTTCAGTGCTGTGATCAAACGTTACTGCTCAGGGAGGCCGCCCAGGCCACCACTCCATGTCACTAAGATTTTTCTCTATCAACTTTACAGACCTGATCGGTATCTGAAATTATTTTGTTTATTAACATATGATTATCTGTTCATTGTATGTTTCACCTCTCCAGTAAAAGTTTCATTGAGGACAGTGATTTTATTGACTATTTTCATCATTACATTCAGGTGTGTAATAAGTTCTAAAATAATATTGTTGGAGGAAATGAATTGAACTTAGGAAAAAAGTCCAGTTTTCCTCCCATGATCTAGGTTGCCTGATCTGACCTTCACCTGAAACTCTCTTCCCATAAATTCCCATGGTGTTTCCTTTGGGTTTCAGTCTGAAGCCTTCCAGAGCGACTTTTCCCCAAAACCTTACTTAAGTAATTATCTCTTACTGTTTTGTGTATAAATTGTGATATTTGTTTCCCTCTCAGCCCAAATTATTATCTATATTGCTGTATTTATTTTTTATCATCTGTTTATATTTTTATTCATTTGTTTGCATGTTTATGTTATTATTTCTTTCCTCTCAGATTGTAAGTTTCATGTGGATAAGACTTTGTCTCTTTTGTTCATCACCATGTCCTCAATTTTTAAGGAATTAAAATTTTTCTAGAGAAGACACATCAGTAAAGAAATAATTCAAATTTGATGAAAGTAGCACATAAAAAATATACCTAGGTAAAGGGATAATATAGAGGAGAGAATAATTAACTCTCCAAGGGGAGGATCAGGAAACACATCAGGGAAGGAAATGCCTGAGAGGTGGATCTAAGAATGCTTTCTCAGCTCCCGTAACTGGGTAGATGGTGGAGTAGTTCAAGCCCTCAAATTCAATTATATAAAAGGAAGCATTTTTCTTTTCTTTATTGGAGAGAGGTGATGAGGAAGGGGTCCAAGGATACTAGTGCATGTTTGGAATAGGTGGTAGAAGAAATGAGAGAAGATACTGGTTGTGTGTTTCTGATTTAATAGAGAATTCTTCCTCAGTAGAGTGACAACTGTGTGAACTATTTTGTTCTCTAGTTATAACTACCAAATGTAAACCTGACTGACTATATATTTATTTTTCTCAATTCACATGAAAACATTATGTACTTTTTTGTACCACTGTTGTACAATCAGGGACATAGGCTCCTGTACACAAACACCACTTATTTGTCACTCCATGTAAAATTAAAATAGGGTTATTTGGCAAAATTCGATAAGCAGAGAAGCAGCAGAAGATACTCAATTCCCCAGGCTCTCATTATCCCATAAGAGAGGTGTTCACAGAGTGGGCATATAGCTGGACTGGATAAACCATGACGAACTTTCCAATAGAAAGTAACCTTGACCCCATCATCCTGTATGTATTTGCAGGAAAAGAGGGACAAGGAACCTCTATGTGACTGTACATCAGTGGAGGCTCTCGGGTATAACTGACCTTATTAGGAAGGAAGAGCCTCCAAAAAAACTCAGACCTGCAAAACCAGTGTCTTACTAAGTTATTAAAGGTGGAGAAGTATGAACATCCAAAACAATTAGATTTGTCTCCTTTCAACAAAATGAGCCAGTTTCCTTTGTGAATGTACATAGCCATTCCTGTATGTATGTACTTGGGTGTTCAGACATTGATTTTAAGTCTTAAAATAATAATTTATAAAAGTGAGCCCAGGTATAGAATGACGATTTCATAAAAGCTTAAATGAAAAATAAATTTATACATAAAAAGACAGTAATTTCTTTATTTACCAGTTTTGAAAATGTTACCTAAGACACACAACACACACACACACGTGATTGAAAAGCTTTTTTATATATGTTAACAAGTGTCTCAAATGTAGCTTTCTGTTTGCTAAGTTATTCAGGTCACTGATGTGGAATGAGTTGAAATATGCAGACTGACATGTTTGCAATTACTCCTAATTTTATTCTGAGTATTAAAGGTTATTCACCCCCAAATGTCACTACAAGATTATCAAAAAACATATGACTATTGCTTAGTTTCCTAGATATAGCAATGGGTATATTTCATTTTGTGTATATTATCTATCCTTAAAATTCACCATTTTATAATACAGTTATGTTGAAAGAATACACAGGTAGGTCAATGAAACAGAAATACATGGTTCAGAAGCAGCAAAGAGAATTTTATAAATTTTGTATATTATAAAATTGGCATTTCAAATCAGTGGAGCAAATCTACGCTCATTCTTTTCTTGCTATTTTGTTCGTTAAAAAAGTTAAACTTGCCACTTTCATAACACTCATATCCTAGATGATTAAGGATCATTTTAGTTTACAGATGACATCTATGTAGTCCTTATTAAGTGAAAGGAATTGTTCCAGAAATCCTCTCAACAACCTATGACACAGGCATTGTTACAGTCCCTATTTGCTGATAAAGAAACTGAGACAGAATGATTAAACTTGTCAGGCTTACAATTTTGAACAAGTGAACAATCCCTCTACAGAGCTCCACATTTTTAAAAAGTAAATTTTAAATTTGGGGGGGGACAGGGAGGGTAGAGGAGGGTATGGTGAATAAAGTGCACGGATCTTTTTAAACTGCATAAAACTCTAGAAATAATCTTGCAAATCAGCAAGTAAGGATATTTATTGCGGCATTATTTTCAGAGTGAAAGTTAAAGTATTATGGAAGACTCTAGAGCTGTTAAGAAGAATGAGGATAATTCATGTATTTCATCATAGATATTTTGGGTAAACAAAAAAATTATAAAACAATACATAATATACTATTTTGAAAGAAAGTGCATACAATATAGATGTACGTGGAAATATATTGTATAGAACTATGTAATACCTATGCACTATATAAAAATGCTCAGAAATGATATCACCTAATGCTTCAATGTGAGAAATGAGATCTTGGGTGGATATGATGGTAATCCACTTTTTAATACTCTTCTATGTTTATTTAAGCATTTTTGCTAGGTTATTATTTTAAAATTTTTAAAAAGTGTACTGTTTGGAGTATTTAGATAAAAAAATAAATATTGAATCCTAACTTTGTTTCTAAATTGGTAAGCAAAATATATCCATTGTTTAAGTAACTTGAAATACAACGCACAGATATTGCATATAACCAAATGACTCTATGATTTTCATTGAACAGTTTCATAATACTCTCTTCTACCAGGACTTTGCATCAATAGTTATATTGATAATGAGTTTATTTCTGAAGTATTCACACCTTTTTCTTATCCTAATTCCAATAGGAAAAAGTAATGAGTTAGGAAATTATAAGCTTGTGTTCAAATTCTGTCACTGTGTGGTAGCAGATGCCATACTGCATCTTTCCATCTCTAAGATCAGTAATATAGCAGATTTCCATTTTAATCAAATTACATTTAAAAGAAGATATCAGTTTTTATGGTATGGAAGTGCTTGTGGTGATTTGTAATATCAAATTTGCCTAACTCCGTGCAGTTCTCAGTGCCTCAGCAAATATTTGCCTGTGACAATATGCTTGAAACCCCACTGTGCTTTCATTGAGCAGTATTTGAATTTGGTATGTAGGAATCTCTTTAATATCAAATAGACCAAATTGCAATCTTCCTCCCCACACTGAATTTCTCATGTTTCAGAGTCTCCTTTTCCTCATCAGCAAAATAGTAATAATAGTATTGCCTCATGGGGTTATTCTAAGAATTAAACTGAGTTATATAGCATAATATTAGTACAGATTCAATATATAGTGAATTTTAAGTAAATGTTAGTTCCCTTCACTGACCCCAGCCCCCTTGAAAAGAAATTAAGCTAAGAAACCTGAACCGATTTCATTCGCATGGAGTACATGTACCTACTCAATTTCTATCTTGACTCATATTCTAGGACTCATGGCTTTTCGTAATCAAAGATCATGAAAGATACCAAAAAATAGCTCCGCCAGGGGAACAGAAAACTGGTGCACAATGATGCTCTTAAACAATATTGTAGGATTTTACTCAAAGAACTTCAGTTCAAATCCTCACTTGAAATTTAATAGCTCTGACCCTCCATTTTCTCATTCGCAAGACAGGTTTGAAAGCAACTAGCCAACTTAACCAACACAGAAGTTGTA
Organism: Delphinapterus leucas; assembly: GCF_059928025.1. Lineage (NCBI taxonomy): Eukaryota > Metazoa > Chordata > Mammalia > Artiodactyla > Monodontidae > Delphinapterus > Delphinapterus leucas. Next base: position 140,091,687 of record NC_143131.1, read on the forward strand.
GTTTATTGATTAAGATCATGGATTCTGGAGTTGAATTACTTGGGTTCAAATCCTAGAACCTCCACTTCTTAGCTGTGTGATCTCGAGCACATTCCTTAAACTCTGCATAGAATTTCATTCTCTGTCAACAAAGATAATAATGGTACCTTTCTCATAGATAATATTGTGAGAGTTAAATAAGATAATAGGCAGAAAGCACTTAAAACAATGCATAGCAACAGCAATCACTCTATCAGTGTTTGCCCTTGTAATTATTGTTTTCATTATTATCAGACCGTTTTGAGGATTCAAGTGAACACTCAGTACTCACAGTAGTATATTTTTGATGCAATGTATAACTTAGGGTCATTAATTTTGGATGTAATTCTCCTTATTATATATCCCTGCTCATAAACATTACATGAATTCAAGTGGAGCCCAGAAAATTAAGGGCTGTGTGCACTGAGAAGAAAAAGAAATGTTTTGTCAAATATTTACATTGAAACAAATTATTAACTTAATATGTTGAAATCATATCTATTTCAGGGAAGTTATTAGGAATTTCTTAAGCAGAAAATACTTTCAGTAATTCTCTGACAAGAAAATGAAAATAATAAAAATATCAACAATATTAACTATTGTTAACTAAGTTATATTGCTTAACACAAATGCAAAATGTAGATTTCTTTATTAAACAATTATATACAGATTTCAAAGAGAGAAATAAAATTTAATTTTTCAGTAACATTGTTTCATTGATATACAAAGTTAGTGCATAATTTCTATGTCCTTTATATAGAGTAGGAGAAACACCAGGATTTTAATAATTAGTAAATTTAATGTATCACGCTGAAAAGTGTGAACAATTAGACAAAGATATACATGCATAAATAGAAACTTTAGTTTCTTTATCATTTTTCTGAATTACAGAGAGATTCCATTTAATCTTTATTAAAATGTAAACTTTTAGGGCAAAGAGAAAACAATATCATCATAACTGACCTTTTTGACATAGAGATAGTCTAGTTTGCAATTCATATAACCAGCATATTTTTTACTTGTCTTTTTATAACCTTATTTAAATGTGAGTTTACATGCCTGGCATGGTCCTAATGGTAACTGATGTTAGACAAATAAATCAACTAAAGATGATAATGAACCAACTATTAGATATCAGAGGTTTATGCATTAATCATGTCTTTGACATTGGCTCCTGATGTAGACTTATAAAAATGCATTCTTAAATCTCAACTTTTTCCCAGTGGAGTTAAATATAGAGATAATCATATTTCACTGCTCATGTCCATACTAATACTTAGAGAAGTATTCTGATTCTAAATCTTTAGCTCTTATTGCCATGCCATGCTACAGTCTCAATAATTTTGGTAGGTTGATCTTTTCTAGAACTTTTTACGACCATGGAAGTACAAGTATAATAGATGAGATAAATTGTATTTCTATAGAATTAAGAAATGTTATTATTCTCCTTGATGTAAACAAAAGAAATGAAGTCGTCTTTCACTATATATTTTTACTAAACCTCAGAAGTATTATTTTTTCAGGTAGTATGATTGCATCTTTTTATATATTACTAATAATTATCCACAGAGCTGTTGACTCTTCCTGACTATACAAATTATTGCTCAACATTAATGAAAATCTTACTAGCTTTCTAGTTTCCCAGGCTCATTTATCACAGTATTTTTTATCTTACCATACTGAGACAGAATTATAGCTCATATACAATATCCCTTTGTCCTCAGCATTTCCCAAAAGTCATTCTATAGCTCTCTAGTTTTGTAAGAAGATCAGAAATAGTTTATGTGGTCAAATAATTTCTGGAAATACCGTCTGCCATGTTCCACTTTTTGCAGTAACATTTCGAAGACTCTGAGAGGTCAAGTATGAGGGAAACTAATTATTCAGAAATATTATCCACTTTATTAAAAATAGGAATCGTTATTCTTTAATAGTCTACAAGTTTTATTTGACCCCCCCATTGGGAAATGTTTCTTTACCTGTTTTATTTCCTTTAGTAATGTACTTATTCCTTTTTTAGATGTGTAATCATTCCTTTTGCTACGTTTCAGGCTGATAGGTTTTCCAATTCTTCCTCTATTCATTAGTTTTATCTCTAAAATTACTTGTTATAGTCATTCATTGATTCAGCAAATATTTATTGATGACTATGTGTCACGCACTGTTATAGGCACTAAGGATATACCAATAAAAATCCCTGTCCTGTAGATTTACCTTTCTACAAGGATTGAGAAAACAGCAAGCAAACAAAAATTAGTAATTAAATATACAATATGTTACATGATAATTACTGTGAAGGAAAAGTTTAAAGGGGTCTAAGAAGTGTGATGGTGATTTCAAATTTAAATAATGTGGTGAACTCTGAGGAAGGTGAGAGAGGTAGAGTGAGTTACGTTGGTGTCTGAGAGATGAGTTTCTCAAAGAGAACAGAAAGTACAGTTGCCTGGATCTAGGTTCATGCCTGGTCCATTCAAAGAATAGCAAGGAGGCCAGAAAACTAGAAATGAGTGGGTGAAGAGAAGTAGAAGAAAAGGTCAAATATGTAACTGGAACCTTTAAGGATCTTATGAGCCAGTGTAAGGATGTAGGTTTTTACTCTAGGTGAATTGAAAAGCCACTGGAGGGTTTGAGTAAAAGAGCAATATGATATGGCTTATATTTTATCAGAATTATTTTGGCTGCTGTATTGGGATTAGATTGAAGGGGGCAGGGGTAGAGGAGCAGAAATAGGGAGATGACTTCAGGTGCTTCTACACAAATTAAGGTGAGTGAGAATGATGGATTGGAAAATATTATAGCAGTGGAGGTCCTGGGGCAGGGTCAAATTCTGCGTATTTTGAGTATATATTTAACAGAGTTTCCTAAAATAAGAATTACTTGAAGATTTGAGGCATTAAACAATTGAAAGGATAGAACTGCAATTTTCTAGATTGTAGAGCACATTTTGTCGGGGAAGATGAGGGTCTTGGTTTCTAACACATGAAATTTGACAGGATAACATTGCAAGTAGGCAGTTGAATTTAAAGTTTGGTGTGTAACATAGGTATACAAACTAAGAGTGTTCAACATAGCAAAGATATAGAATGTGATGGGATTACATGAGATCTCTAGAAGTGTTTAAATAGAGAAGAGATACAAGAGCAAAATCTTAGTCTTAGGCTATTCCAGTATTGAAGGGTGCAAATATAAGGAGGAATCCAGAAAGCAGACTGGGAAAGAAAAGCCAATAAGAGGAAATTCATGAGATTAGTGAGTACTAAAGCCAAGTGAAGAAAGTATTTCACAGAGGAGGGAGTAATGAAACTTCTGACTATTTTAATTGTGCTTCTGAATATCGCCTTTTAATTTTCAGTAATTTTTGCTATCCTCACTATTTTTATTCATAGCATTTTACAACCATAGTTTACTTAATTATTAACTAAATAATAATTTATTAAAATACATATAATTGAGGGCCTGCTATGCATGACATGTTAACATCTACCCATTATGCTAGGAATGAAACCTTTAGAGATTTCATTATCTCTCCAAAACAGGTAAATGATTTACCTTTATAATGCATTATTATAGGTGCTTTAAGTGAGATTTAGAACCTGAGTTCTGCATAGAAAGGAAGGTGAAAAAAAGTATGAGAAAAATATACCAAAAATGAAATAATGTTTCTGAGTCTTAAAATAGTATGAGTTTTTCCAGGAAATGAGGAAGATTGGCAAGATTCCAGGTAGAACAAAGAGCATATACAGAGAATATTGGAAGCATATTCCAATGCTTCCAAAAGAAGACAGATCACATGTTGGGAACATCAGGTAGCTTGACATAGCCAGGGTGCAGGGACATTACAATATAGGTAAAGCAATTGAACTAAGGTGGTAAGCGTGAGCCATAAAAATCGATCTCTCATGCTTGCTAAAGGGTTTGTAAAAGACCCTGTAAGTGGTGAGAATCATTAAAGAATTTCAAGCAATTTTTTAGAACTTTGTGTTTTAGAAAAAATTGTATTGGTAGCATTTGGGGGGGTGGTTAAACTGGTAGTAGGTAAGATGAGTTACTAAGTTATTGTAGCAGCTCAGATGAGAATTTCTGGGAGAATTAAATACCGTCAGGGGAAGTAGGCATCTGGAGAGAGGGATGAGTGTATACTATTGATACATATAATAGGAAGCAGAATGAGCACGATTTAGTGACTGAATGGAAAGGTATAAAATAGATATATCTAGAAAATTATCAGGTCTTTATTATTAGTGAAAAGAAAACAAAGGAGGAAACAAAAAGAAAAACAAAGCTGGTGTGTACATGTGCATTTGTTTTGTAAATAGAGCTCTAGAAAAAAAGGTGAGTTCAATATTACAAAAATCTGAGCTTGGGTGTATGGAGCATACAGAAAATAACACAAAATAGAAGTCTGAGATTTAAATGAAAAATTCCAACTGGAGGTGTAGAAAGTAATATGATCAGTATATAGGTGATATCTGGAATATGAAAACAGAGTAGAGCAGTCAAAAGAGCATATAAAATGATATAAGAAAAAAGTCACTGATAAAATTCAGGGTAAAACACTGTTTGAGGAGTGACAGAAGAATAGAGAGCTACATATACACCTGAGAACGAATAGTACAGGAGGAAGGAGAAGAAGGGGAAAGGGATACTTATATTTCTAAAATTAAAGAATAATCAATACTATCAAAAATTCCTAAGAAACCAGGGCCAAAGAGGTGAGAATGGGGGAAAAAAATGTCCACAGAGTTTTGAAATTAGGGAGGTGGTAATCACTTGAGAAATGGGTGATATAATTGCTTTTGATTATTGGTACTACTTGTTAATAAATATTAAGAATTGCATGGCAGTTGTATGTGATTTATGAGGCTCTTTCAAACCTGACAAATTTTGAAAAGTCTTAGTTACCACAGTTTGCAAGAGTTTAGACTGCCAAACCTCTAGAAAGTTTTGTTACATTGGGATATCACTCAAAGGCATATTGTCTGAAAATCAAGTTGTTGCCTCAAGTGAATTGTACAGGGTACATTGCTGTCGATTGAATAGTTTGAATAATTTGGTAGTTTGGATAGTTCTTATTAACTAGAGTCAACCTTATGTAAAGTTAAAGTGTTTCTAATTGTTAATGCATATATTTTTAAATTTTTTCTTACGATAATATATGCCTAAATATAAAAAAGCATATCTAAAACAACCTAAAACAATATGAAGTTATGTAAAGTACAAATTAATCATCTTCTATAAACTGTCTATTCTTCATCTCTTACTCTCCACCCCACTCACTGGATAACAACATGAATGAATGGTCATTTGTCCCTACAAATCTTTAAGTACATATCTATTATCACTATCCAATACAATTTTCTGAGATGATGAAATATTCTAATCTGTATTGTCTAGTATGAGAGGAACTAGCCATATGTGGCCATTGAGCAGTTGCAGTGTGGCTCACATGACATTTCAAATTTTACTTCATTTTAAGTAATTCGAATTTGAATGGCTGCGTGTGGTTAGTGTCCACCAGTGATTAATTTACTGATATTTTGTGGTCTTATTATACATCAAGTACTGTTATAAGAAATTTAGGTGTATTCATTCATGTAATTCTGACGACAGATATATCAGATAGATAATGTTATCACCATTTTAGAGATGAGGAAACAGGTATAAGAGGTTAAATAAGTGGTTTAATAACAGCACCGGTAAAAAAAAATTCTTTGTTGTGTATTTAGCACTTACACATACTAGTCACTGGGCTGAGTGATTGGTACTAGTCACTAGTCTACTACCAGTACTACTGATTCATACTGGTTCTAGTCAGCAGTCACAAACCCCCAGTAGGGTGTGTTATGTTACTATCCTCAGTTTTCAGGTTAAAAATCAGGCTTGGAAGAGGTTAAGTAACTTGCCTAAGGTCACAGTCAGTGAGTGGCAGGGCCCAGACAGAACAGCCTGTCTGACCTCCAAAGTTGCCTTCTTCCCTTGCTAATATTAATGCTTTCTTGACAAGAAGCCAAAGGAGAGTCAGTATTCAGCCTGGGTCAGAATAATCACGAACACATTTTCTTGGCCTGCCTTTCGTCACGCCCCTATCCCCAACAACAAGGAAAAGCACTTTAGCTTTTCTTCCGTCTGCTCTCCTTTCTCCTTCCTACAAATAAAGAGAGAAAAATTCTGCCTCTTAATAAGTTCCATAAATAGCCTTAAGATTTTAAAGAGTTTCTTCATTTACGCTAGAACAGCATAGTAGAAGAGTGAAAGGAAAGCCATTTTGAATTTAAGTGACTCCAGTCCTTGTATCTATTATTGCGGCTTTGCCTCACCTGCTTCTCCTTTGTTTATCACCACACCTGCCTTTGGCTGACTGAAGAGATTAATTCTTTTAGAAGAAATGCTTCCACTTTGCACTGAGAAGAGAACTGTTTCATAATCTTTGTGTAAGGAAATTTGGCCATATTACTCCACTGACATTCTCAATCTTCCTGACTAAATATCGCTCTCATCGTAACTGTTGGCAGAGCTGGGAGTTACAGACTTGGTATTTTAATGTGAAGTTTTCTTCAGTAACTTAATAGATGACATTTCAAAGACTAAAAAAAAAAAAAAATTGCCTTCCACACTAATCTTGAATTACTAAAAATCTATAATTAGACCAATTAAAATCTAAATGCATTGCCTTAAAAACACAATATACTGTGATTAGTTGTCATAATTTTAAAATTCACTGAATTCAAATCATGATTTATTAGAGCTGAACTCATTTATTGCCTGAGTTATCTTTTTTTTTTTTGAGTGATTGGCCATATTGTTATTTAGGCTCTGACAGAGCATGGAGGAATATCGTGCATGAGACATTAATCAGGAAATTATGCATTGCTTTCACAACTGGACTTTACTTTGTAATATTGTATTAGCTCTTAACATGCAAATTATTTTAGGTAATTACCTCATTTTTCAGTGGCCATTTGATGGATAGAAGTTTCATGCAGATTCCTCTGTGTAATTTAAAATCTCGTGGTGGTTTGTTTCCTTTTTTGTTCATAAAAAAAAATCTCAGTTTGAATTGTCATACATCAGACTCAGGAGGCCAGTTGTAGAAAGCCCTGGTTGTAGAAGCTCATTCTCCCAATTTCTTCAAACTCTGATTCAAGCTGGCAATTTGAGCAAGTGGTACAAAAAAAATTTATAATGTTGTCAGTTCAACTAGCAAATTTGCTGCTCTTAAAAAACTTAAGCTTTAGGGCTTCCCTGGTGGCGCAGTGGTTGAGAGTCCGCCTGCCGATGCAGGGAACGCGGGTTCGTGCCCCGGTCCAGGAGGGTCCCATGTGCCGTGGAGCGGCTGGGCCCGTGAGCCATGGCCGCTGGGCCTGCGCATCCGGAGCCTGTGCTCCGCAACGGGAGAGGCCACAGCAGTGAGAGGCCCGCGTACCACCAAAAACAAAAAACAAAAAAAAAAACAACTTAAGCTTTAAACACTAACTGAGTATCCCACATTACAAATAATGTCTCTGTTTTTCAGTTTTATTACTAAATATTTAGCTAATATACAAAACAGTATAGCTTCAATTCATATTGTAATATGGTAAATTAAAATAGGTATATGTGTCATAATTGTAGTTGTCAAACACATGTAATGTATTAGTAGACCTCTGATCCAGAGTTTTATTAGATATATCCATATATGTGAACTGCCCAGAATATTTAGATCATTCTTTCTGCATATTTTTCAATCTAGCATGTCACATTATCATGAATATTTGTTGTGATCTTGTCTATTCAGAAACCTGCTGCTGTAAAATAGCTTCCCCATAAATGTCAAGTAATGTAACATTGAATGCCTATATTTAAATAGATTTTAACAGATAATAAAACTCTTGAGATTAAAATGGTTTCATTCAGGGAGGCAGACAATTCTTTCTACAGTGTGCAATTTATGTGTCACGTTATGTAAAATACAATTTTAAAAATACTTTTTAAAAAGCACAAATGAAAAGTATCTATTGAATAATAAAAAGAAAAAAAGGAAGCTAGTGCTCTCATTGCAGGTCTAGTTGAAAATGTGAAATATATTGACAAAGTACAAACTTCTATTTTCTAAACATTGCTTTGACTAGCTTTGCTTCCTGCTAATTCCTATGGGGGTTATTCCAGAGATTCAAGCTATCAAAACAGAAGTTTTACTCACAGCCTAACCTCTCTTTATTTAAGACAAAACAAAAGAATTAGAGAATTTTGACACACTGTTATATGAAGCCAAAGAGAAAATTGCTTTTCCATTTACAGGTATGCATTTGGCACTTTACCTCCGAACACATAGATATGTGTTCAACTTACAATAGGTTCACCAGGACAAAGGATGCATCTTGTCTCTTGAGAGAATAGCTACTGACAGTCTTTCACTCACTAATATTAAAATGGACATGTAAAATTGGATGTCTAATAAATCGTATTTTTTAGGAGGATAATTTTTTTGACTAATAAATATTCAGCAGTCTCTAGTATGGATTGGAGGTAAGAAAGGGAGTAGTAGAAATCCCAGCTAGGTTGCCAAAATAGTTTATGCTTGAAGGAAAACCGATCTCACATGTAGGGGGTGATAGATTCCAAAAAATGGGCCACATGAGAGATGCTAGTGCTCCAGAGTCAAAGATGACTAAGGGCACATTTGAGGTCAATGTTGGGTTTATTGACTTGTTGCAAAGAGGGAGAATGCACACACTGGGCTGTGAATTGTCTATTAACAGGGTGTTAGAAGGGTTTTACGATAAGATTTGATCATGTGCTGGGTGATTTTGGGAAGGGTTCAAGGAGATAGAATTCTATGATTGGGTATCCTAATACTTCTTATATAGAAAGCAAGAGATATGAAGCAATCCTAAAGCAGTAATTGGTACAGAAGCAGTAGCCATTAATGTTAGAAAGGAGAGAGGGATGTTAGGGTCATTTTTATTATTTAAACAGTATTGTATTTTTTGTCTGAGTTCAGACATAATGATGGGTTTTTTTGTTTTTGTTTTGCTTTTTTTTTTTTGTCTTTTTGTTTTGTCATGGTCACTAAGTACCTTGTCTGATGTTCAACAAGAGAACAGCCTAGTTGACAGTGCCATATTAGTTCCCAGCTGTCAGGGTTCTTTTCTCTTCCTCAAACACATTACAAAGACACAACTGATGTTCAAAAAAGTCTGATTGTATATAGAGTTTGCCTTCAGAGACAATAGGAATCAACCTTTTGAAAACATGTACTGTGGCTAAATTTTTATATTTTTCATCTCATTTAATACTAATAGATTGTAGTGTCTATTGCCATTTATCAGACACAGCACCTAGCACTATTGGGAGTCAGTAAGGTAATTTGCTATGACCTCACAGATAATAAAAGGAAAGGTTGGGATATGAACCATGATCTTTCAGATTTTAAAGTATGTAGTCTTCCTGCTTCAGCAATATAAGGAGCATATATTTCAAGTTAGAATTTAAAACAAGTGATGATGTCCTGGACAGAATTTGAGAGTACAAGATGGGAATTGATTTGGAGAAAAAAGATTCTGAGTTTCTTTTTAAACATGTTAAATTTGAAGCAGTAATGAAGCATCACTTATCTGTCCATTTATTCATTATCCATGGTTAACTTCATTTTTAAGTTTTTTTTTTGAAACACAGAAAGGGCCAAGTATTCAACTCAATATCATGGCAAAATTGGCACTTTGTAACCACCAATTAAGTTTAAAGACACAAGCATTACCAACCTCAAAAGAATTTCCCTTCATAGCCTCTCAACTGTTACCTGCTTTCTCTCAACCAAACTTAGCTGACATTTTGATGCTAATGGTAAAAATTTCCTTGTTTTTCTTTATGTTTAACCACCTGAACTAGCATCCATATATACTATACATTTGTTTTTCCTTTGTTTTTTATATTTTATATAAATGAAAACATAGAGATTATAGTCTTCTTATACTTTCTTTTGCTCAAAATTATGATTGTGAGATTCATTCATGTTTTATTTGTGTAGCTGTGGTTTGTTGAATTTCATTGCCATGTGGTAACTTAAAATAATTTAAAACTTTTAAAATATTTTTAACAATTTTAAAATTTATTTTAACATTATTTTATTGATAGACATTTGAGTTATTTCCAGGTTTGGGCTGTTACACATTTTTGTATGTATTTCTTGATATATGCATGCAAGCATATCTGTTCAGTAGGAGTGAACTTTCTAGATCTGATTATATGTCAATATTTAAACTTAGTAGATACCAACCTGTTTCCAAAGTGGTTGTTCCAGTTTACACTCTTTTCACCAGTGTATGAAGGATTCCTTTGCTTCAGATATTGGTACCATTGTCTTAAATTTTAGTCTTTCTGGGTAGAGTAATAAAAGTTTCCATGTGTTTTAGTAATAGTAATATTTTTACTTTGCTTGGCTCTGATTGTTAATAAAGTTTAATACTTTTTGCATGGTTATTGGTTATTTGGATATTGTCTTTTATTAATTATCTTGACAAATTAAGATATTCTTCTATATTATCATCTAGAAAACTACTTTATCCTTTACATTTCAGTATTTAATTAATCTAGAATTGACTGTTGTATACAGTGGAGAGTAAGAGTTGTTCTTCCTTTCCCTTTATGATATCCAGTTGTCCCTCATATGTCACTGATGGGAATGCACAATGGTATAGTCACTATGGCAGATAATTTGGTGGGTTCTTTCAAGACTAAACATACTCTAACCATATGGTCCAGCAATCATATTTCTTGGTGATTACTCAAATGAATTAAAAGCTTAAGTCCACACAAAAACCTGCACACAGATGTTTATATCAGCTTTATTTATGGTTACCAGAAAATAGCAGCCACCAAAGTGTCTTTCAGCAGGTGAATGGATAAATTGTGATACATCCAGAAAATGGAATATTATTCAGGATTAAAGAGAGATGACCTGTCAAGCTATGGATAGACATGGAGGAAACCTCAGTGCATATTACTTAGTGAAAAGCCTGAAAAGGCTACATACTGTATGACTTCAACTATATGGCATTCTGGAAAAGACAAATCTATGGAGGCAATAAAAAATAAGTGGTTGTTAGGGTTGGAGGAAGGGATGATTTGGTGGAACTCAGAGGATTTTAAGGTAGTGAAAATACTCTGTATGATATTATATCAATGGGTGTATTTCATTAGACATTTGTCCAAATCCATGGAATATACAGCACCAACAATGAACCCTAAAGTAAACTATGGACCTTGGGTCTTGGGTGATTATGATGTATTGATGTAGTTCAGGTTTGGTTAAAAAAGAAAAGAAAGGAAAAGTGTCATTCTGGTTAGTGATATTGATAATGGGGGTGGCTATCCATGTGTGGAGGCAGAGGTTATGTGGGAAATCTCTGTACCTTTTTCTCAATTTTATTGTAAACATAAAACTGCTCTAAAAAATAAAGTGTTAAAAAATTGCTTTTAGTTTCATTGACTTTCCTGTATGGCTTTTCTGGTTTTATTGATTTCTGCACTTTATTGTTTCCTCTTGACTATTTGCTTTAGTATTAGTTTTCTATTTTTATTTTTTCTAATTTCATAAAATGAAAGTATAGGTAATTTATTGATTTGAAACTTCTGTTATTTTGTGATATAAGTATTAAATGCTATGAATATTTTTCTAAGGTATGCTTTGACTGCATCCCATACATTTTGATATATTGTGATTTTATTTATTCTTTAATTTAAAATATTTTCTAATATCCTTTGTAGTTACTTTTTTGAATCATGCATTTTTTATAAGTATGTAATATTCTGAATTGTGCAATAAGGACACATTTATTTAATGTAGTATAAACAATAGACTGCTTGAACTACATAGAATAGGACAGTAACAATAATATTGTTAATCTGTAATGCTAATCATGGAACCAACAATTAAAGTCATTTGTGGTGAGTCACCTAAACCCTGGTGTCATAAATTGGAAAGATTGTGAAAATTATGTAAATGTTAATTTTATAATGCGTGCTACCATTCTTTGCAAAATTTAGTCTTTTAAATGCTTTTTTTTTTTTGCCAACTCTTCCTCACTACTTCCTTTTGTAGTGCTAACACTATACCACACTTTGATGCAAGGAGAAAAGTTTCTAATATTTCCTAAAAAGTAATATATTCTTAAATAAATGCTGAAAAATAAAATTGTGCTCTTGTTTGTGGTGACCCCTTTGCTTTATTTAAACCAGGCAAACAAAATTTAAGGAAGAAAAACTACTAGCACTAGGAAATATCATTATACATTCTTTTTGGACAGTGGTGTAACTCTGAATATTTTCCTTGAAAGAATGGGTTTCTCAGTGTGCTGATATTTCATAGATCAGTTAGATATTGGTGAACTGCAGAATTGGAGTGAGAATCTTTTTTCTTTTTCTTTCTTAATTGTTAAATTACTTGTGAGCATTTTTTATCTTTTATACGTGATCAGGATATTTACAAACTTATTGGTGGCTGTACATTTTTAACTCCCATATAAATTCCTATAAATATCCTTGAGCTTTGTCCAGGACATGGTTAAGTTAGTTGGAAACAACTTGATCTTTTCAGATCTTGCTTTTCAGCTTTGTTAGATGAGACGAGTTACATTTATTCTAGGATTAATTCTCTTTCCTACTGAGGCAAGACCCTTCTTAGTATTCTAATCAATGTTCCTTGAATTATGAGGTTTTCCATCTTGGCTGACAAGAACAGTCACTATTCTCATTCCTGTATGAACATCAGGCATTGTTCCCTCTTAATTTTCAGATGTTTATTTTCCTGGCTGTGGGTAATGTCTTCACAGCATGTACTAATCACTGCTCAGTTGAGTGCTCAAAGGGGACTGTCTGTAGATCTCTAAAGTCCTGTCTCTCTGCAAGTCTCTCCTCTGTGATACTCTGCCCAGCAAACTCTAGTCACCTTGACTTCCCCAAACTCCCAGCTGTGTCTCCTGAACTCAGGCAGACCACCAGGATCTGACCGGGTTTCCTCTCCCTGTGCTATAGCTTGGTAACATCCTCCAGCTGAGGTAATCCCAAGGCTTACCACATTTGTTTCCTCTCAGGGATTGCTATCCTTTTTTGCCAAGCTGTTTTCCTAAATGCCTGAATCTTTCACTGTTTTGTTTGTTAGTTTGTGAAAATCAAACCATAAAACGTATGAAAATGCTTTGTAAACTACAAAGTTCTATGTAATCAGTACCTTTCGTTGCTATATGAGAATCAGTTGAAACTTAGAGACTGATTGCTCTAGAATATCATAAATATTCCAACATTAGCATTGTATATTATATCTAAAAATTATATTTAAAAATAAAGAAGCACTGGTGAATACCATTATATGATATGGATATATAGAAAGTCAAGTTAGTCTTGACGGTAAGAGAAATTTCTTTGTGCTGTAGATGATCCTTTACCATATATTTGAAACTCACTTTAGAGGCTCAGATTAATTTAGTTTGCATGTCTAGATGTTTTCATTTCATGACTACCCTAATTATTGTCATCAGTTTATTATTATTTTATTTATTTTATTCTTAGTCAAATGGAACAGCTCTTCCATTTGATACCTTCTCTTTTTTCCACTAGAAATAGATCTCTGCTGAGAAGAGGGTACAATTTCTCAGTTTTAGCTTACTTGAAGAATACTCCTTTTTACATACTGTAAATAACTATTGGATGTGTTTGTTTTTATGTTGCAGGTATACGAAGTCTGGGGTAAGACCTGCAGAAATTTCTCTTAAGGTAGGGGTACTCATATTTTTAATTTTCATTTGTTCAGAGCTATTTATACAAAGCATAACAAAGGGCTTCTTCTGAAAAATTTGACCTTATCAAAATGTAAATTATAAAGAAAAAAACTCACTCACCTTGAGACAAGCTTTTCAAAGACAATTAGATATAGCCCCTCTCCAAAGCTCCTTTGGTGTCATCTTAAATCATAAATTACTAAGATTTTAAATAAGTGAAAGATTATTTTTTCCTTCATATGCTTCATCTTCAGGCACTTGATGAGCATATGCTAATACAAAAGAAAAATCAAAGGTTGATTTTTTAATGAAAAAAATAGTACAAATCACATGAGATACTTGCTTAATATTAGATATTCCCTAAGGCTATTCCTGACAAAGCCCATGCAGACAGTAATAGGAAGGCTAGCATTCACAGAAGGGTTTGAACACCCTTACGTTACCTATTTTGGGGCACATAGTAAGTGAGAAATGTGAGTAGGAAGTGGAGTAAATATAACCTACCATAATTCTAAATATGGATAGACAAATTGAAAGTAAGGAGGACGATGGTCTCAGGCAGATGTGTTTTTTATGTTTTATGCCATACATGCCCTGCCGTCCTTCAGTTTTGGATAGGTAAGCGCTAATGGGAGTATAATGGCTAATGGTGAGACATGCTGGTTACATGGGACAGAAAGTTGATGTTGAATGAGAATTAATTCAGCCCATCCAAGTCAGGTGGATTGTTTCTATTCAAGAGCAGAACAAATGGTTATTCTGTTTACTCATGCAATTAATCTGTATAGGAGGTGGGACAGTGTTACTTTTTTGACCAGGTTGACTGGATTTTTTGTAGTCCTGATAAATGATATTAAATATTAAGCTTTAGTATTTTTATAATGGCAAAATGTTTTTTATATCTGTTTTTATATGTAGCTTATTAAATGCCAAGTCAACCATGTAAAATAATCTCCCTTTAGAAACTTGAAAACAAAATCTGAAGAGCTCTCAAAGCATTCAACTAAATGTCCAAGGGCTATGATGGGAGGCTCCATGAAAAAGCATATTTAAATAGGTGCAGACTGTCTGATCAATATTGCACATGTTCGATTATAAACCATACAGCTCAATATAGCAGGTATGGCACATCTGTGCAATAATAGGTAAATTGTTAGAAATGAATAACTTAAATTGTGGCACCTCTTTATTTAAATTGGAAAACTTTTTTATTTCTTTATAATTCTCTTCAATGTTATTTTTTCTTAAGATAGATGGGTTAAAAATACGTGACTAGGAGATGAAGATTTCAGTCTAAATTATAATTATTTCCTACCTCTGTTCTGATACATTTAGAATGATTTGTGCTTGTAAATTAGGTGTTAATGAAATAAAAATGTTGTAACCATGTGGAACATCGGAATTGCAGTTGAGTGAAGAAGATTCTATAAATTCTCGAAGGATGCTATATTGCAGCGAAAACTCTTTTGAGCTACCCACTATATGCAAAATTATGTCTTTATACACTTAACTATTAAATTTAAAGTAAGACTTAAAAATTGCCAAAGGGAAGCATTACCAAGAACTGCCTTTTAAAGATAGACATTCTCCTTTTATTACTTTGTGTTTACTTTGTTTCTGAACCAGTCAGTTGCACATTGTATAAAAGGCATAGTGTTTTATAGCCTTCAAATCCACTCCATAGGGGCCCAGACTTAGAAATGTGCAAAGTGGTCCTTGGAAGAGACTTAAAAATGTGCAAAGTGGTCCTTGGAAGATGAGCTGGTAGCAGTGATGGTCAGCCTTGCCTTCCTGTCATTCCTTTTAATGTCCTAATCGTAATCCCTGGCTCTTGTCATGCAATAACTTCTACTTCTGCTGACTAGAGGATATTGCGGTTATATTTTTGTTCAGCCAAATGCCCTATTCAATAAAATATATATCTAAATGAGATATATTTCCATCAAAGAGATGCATAGTGACATCATTCCAAAGAAAATTTGCCAACACAGTTTGGTACTGGTTTTATTAAATTAATATGAAATATTGGAAAGCAGAATTTGAAAGAACGTGTAGTTATAATACTTTGAAAATTGCAAGTAACTATTATAAAATTATTTTATATATCCCAAATATTTAATTTCAGTTTTGCTTTCATTATAGTAAAATCATGGAATTTGGAAATATTTTTTAATACTCCAATCATCTTTATTGAAGGTTACTGATTAAAATAAAATGAATAAATTTGAAAAACTTAAGAGTTTACATTTACAAGATATTTTATGTTACCAAAGACAATTTATTTAAAAATCATTGTTATAATCAAAATTCCAAAATAACACACTAAGATTTATTTAGATGCAATACTATATAATTTTGGATAATTAGAAATTTTGAATATTCTTTCTTGAATTTTATTCCAGGTTGTGGCTATGTGCTGCTTTTGACATAAAAAATGTTCTATTTAAGTAGATTAAGTGAAAATCAAATATTTCCAGTGATATATCAGCTAAAAGAAAATTGTGATTAATTCTTAACATGATTCATGATTTTTCTCCAGTGGAGTAAAACTTCCAAGTACATCTCATTTTCCTGCTGGACTTGTCACTGTCCTCTGTGTTCATATTTATTTTTCCCATGTGCTTTGTATTATCATTTGTTTCTGTTCTTAAGAGGACAAACATATTAATATTGTTGAAAGCAAGTCTCCAAATAGCTCTCCTGACATTTATTTAAATGTTTCATTTTTTCAAGTTATTTCTGTACTGCTATTGAAAAATTAAAGAAGTAAAAAGGAAGAATTCACAGAGTGTAGTTATTGACTAATAAATTGAATATGGATGTGTGGGCAGACTACACAAATGAAAAAAAATTAAAGGGGACACTTATGGCAATGTTTGCTTACTTGATTATTTTTTTCTTCTGATATATAGAAACTCACTTTGGTGATCTTTTTCAAGCACTTAAAGCTAAACGGTAGAATTTCAAATTATATTTTCCAACCATTAAAGTATTTTTAGAAGTGTTAATTTGCCAGGGTTTTTGTTTTTTTTCAGCTGTGTAAGACAAAGACACGGTTTGCTAATGAGATACATGTAAAAATTAATGATAGTTAGAACAAAGAATATTTAATTTTAGTGTTTCTTATTTTAAAAAGTTGCTAACAAAAATTTTATGTTATAAAATAAAAATCAGCACAAGTACTTATTTTTTGGCAACTTTGGTTCCTGCCAAACAACATAAATGCATTTATTGGCTTATTTGAGGGCTCTAAATATATAGCTCAATATTCACATTTTCTTTTACTGTAAGGTTGAATACTTATGCTTCCCCTTAAATGATTTTTTTTTTCTTTTAGAATTTGAACCTAAAATTGAGGAGCTATAGTAAAAACAGTTTATTACTTATGAGAAATACTCACCCTAAATCCTAGAAATCTCAATTCATGATTGTTTGATTTGTCAAGCCATTGAAAACAAATTTACTTCACCCCAAAGTATTTATCTTCATCATATTTTCTGAAATATATCAGAGTATGAGAGATAATAGAAGCTACAAGTTTTGAAGCATGTAGATCAGTTAATTCCCATTCATTTTCTTTCTCAATGTCAGAGTTTACTTGACACAGATTTCTTTTACCTGGGCTGTTTTTGCAAATATTACTCTATGGCTAATAAATAGATTTGAGAGATTTTTACATGTAAATAAAATCAATCATATCATTTTAGCCAAAAATGACTAAAATGCTTTTGCTTTAAAATTGTTTGCTAAAATTGTATTTGAATTTAGAATCAATTCATTTGCTCTTAAAATAGAAAATGATCCCAAGTGGAAAAATAACTTGAACATTCTGAACAGTATAGTCATATCATTCACATATATGATTCTCCAAAAAATAAATTGGCTATAAAAAAATGTAAGAGACTTTGTACAAAGATTTACTGTTTTAATTTATGCTTGTTTACCATACCTGACTTTACCAACACCCATTCATTCAAATTCAAATTCTTACTCTTTAAGATCTTTACTGCATTTTTAAAGTTAGTTTGAACAAAATGCAAATTTTATGACTCATCTAAATGTAGCATTTCCAGAGAACCATCTAAGATTTACCTATTCAAGAAAGTTTAACAATGGTAATGTAAAGAAAAGGTTACCCTGACAAAAACAAAAAGCAAACAGAAAATACTGAAAACCACTATAGAAATACCTTATCTGGTATGCTGAGTATGCCAAGCATTATTATATGAATGTCTCTTAAAAATGTGTTTATTAGATTAATATCACTCTGAAAGTTTCTCGAAAGACATTTTTAATTAGTTGTGGCACAATGACGGAACTGATCCTCAGCCTTTTCACAAGTAAACATTATAATAAACTGTAATTTACGTGGCTGATTCCAAACAAATCATACAGTATATTTCATGTCATTTTTTTGTCAATGTAACAGAAGTTTTCATTGTATATAAAATAAATTTTTGAAAAAATGTGCTCCACAGTATTTAGGAAGCATTGACTTCTCTATGTGTGTTTTTTTACAAAGTATAAACAACAGCTAATAGGCATTAATCAAAACAAGCAAAAGTTATGACTACTGAAGAAGAAATTAGTGAATCTTCATGATTCATACATATAGCATCTAGATATGAAAGGAAAGATAAAAAAAAGAACTGAAATAAAAGGATTTGTCTGGGCACAGCATTACCTTCTAATTCAGGATGACTGTCTATAAATTTCTTAGCTTCAAAGAGATTTTTGTATGTACGCTAGTAACTTGTAGTCTTATAAGCGAGAAATTTCTCCATAAATATAACCTAATTTTCTCTCTTTTGTCAATGTAATTAAACATTTTTTGCTTGTTTTCTCTTTCATATACTTGAGAAATTGTGTGTTTTCCGTATAGTGGAGAAACTTTTGTGGCTTTCTACTGTTCTTCTAAACTATTTAAATAAGTATTACAGCATTTTCCTCTTCTATTGATATCATTTTGGGCTTTATATCAGTTATTTATCATTATGTTTCCTCTAGGCATCTACTTATTTTTAAAATAAGCTTATTAAAGCCATATTAAAATCTTAGAAGATTCTAATGATATCCAAATTACAAAGAATTTATATTCCCAATGTGTATTTATTAGATGGATATTTGGACCTTAGAACACATGGACTATACATTCAGCATTATAAATATTTTATTTCCCCAGGTTATATTGGAAAACACTTAAGTCATAATATACTAAAATAGATTCCACATTTGACCTTATTTCACATTGAACTTAGATTAAAATGTTTTATTTTTTTTGTAAGCACTAAATAAGATGTTTAGATTCAGTTTTTAAATGAATATTATGTAAGTAATGAAATTCTAAGATTTGTCATGTAAAAAAAGAGTTAAAATTTTATAAGATTTTAGTTAGTAACCTAGGAAAGTTAATGTGTACAATTCTGATACTTTTCACTTTATGCTGTTGCTCTATCATTGATCACTCTGGAAGGTTTTCCTACTTCAGGTCCTCCTTAAGTCACTTGAAAAACAAAATTGTGATTTCAGGCCTTCAATTTGTCTTCACATTTATGATTTCTTATCCTGGGAAGAAACTTCAACAAATGTTCTATAGCTTCTCTTTTCAATTTTAGTCCATCAGAAATTCTCAGGAACTCACAATTTTATTCTACACCAGTACAGAAGAAGGGTCTCTTTGCAAAGACAGTTATTTTTGTTTTGTTGGAAAAGTTCCAATAATTCTTTCAGTTTGTTCATTTCCTTTATGAAAAGACTGATGTCAGACATAGTGTCCTATGGTGAAATCCAACATCTGTCTTTTTTTTTTCGTCTCTAACTTAGTGAAGTACACTGGTCAACCTCCAAAGTACTCACGTGACTTAACAATTATGAGATTAGCACTGAGCCCATGTGAGAGATATTTTTAAAAGTGATAGTAATTTCATTCCTGTAATAATAAATGTTTATCAAACAAAAGAAGCCATGGAATCATACCAAATAATTTTGTCATATTATTATTTTAATTGTGTAATCCACATTCTGTCTTCTCTATTTCTGATATTAGATTTGTGTTGTTATGCATTGTAGGTAAAAACAGTTTTCTTCGAACCAAAGTCAAAATAATAGCTCATTCTTCAATAAAACCTCTCTGGGCAATTAGTATTCAGTGTTTTTGTGTATTTGTAGTCACCCCCAGGTTATTTTTTCCCCTTATAATATTACTAATATTTCTAAAATAGTTTAGTTGGCAATTTTAGGTGATGGGAATTTCAGCAGTTGCTAGTCTTTTTCTACATGTTACATAGCTGCTATGTACACTCTATTTCTTCCTTTTCTCTTCTAGGCGTTAGCTTTCCCCCCTGCTCTTTGAAAATGTTCATGGTCCTTCAGCAATCTAACATCTTTTCCATGGACATGCTTTGGTTTGCCAATGCCCATCTTCACATGCAATGTTTATTACTTTTCCTTTCTTTTTTATTTTGTGTGCATTTTTATCAGATATAGAATTTCTCTTAAAGTGATTAAAAATAAACTAAAAATAATATATAATATAAATAAATTTAATAGAAAATATTAATAGAAAATAATATAAATATATATTTAAAGGTTAGATAATATAGAAATAAAATTAAACTATCTTTAAGATACTTTTCATTTATGATTTTCCAGATAAATTAGTTTATTCTTATATATTTTTTGTTTCTTAAAATCCAGAAATTCAAATATATGATTTATGAAATAATATCTAAGCAACAGAGTATAACTATAATTTCATATGTGGCATACACAAACTGGAATGTTGATAATAGCCGCATATTTTAGAAAGAACTTTTGAAAATCTCTTAATGACAAAAGTCTATAACTTATTTTGTTTTGAAAATGGTGCTAAATGATTATGAATTCCAGTGTTCATTAAGTAAAAAGAATATATGCTATATAAACGATGAAGAAAATAAAGTTCAGGTTTCCTACTGCTTCATTATCCTTTTCTAGTTTCTTTTCTGCTTTCCCTCAAAATTTTGGAGTAACCTAGCACTTATTTCTGGGGTTTTGTGGGGGTTTTTTGTTGTTGTTTGTTTTTCCTATCCAAACTGTCTCAGTAAGTGTCTCAACTAATTCCATGTCTTCTAAATACAGTCTATTGGTTACATTGCCAGACCTGACCTATCTCATAATTTTAGGAATGTCTGTCCGACTCAACATTTCTACTTGGATGTCATCTTTATTAGTGTGTCCTGTAAGTTTTATTTAAAGAATAGAGCTGTCCATTTTGATACATTTCCATGGTTTTCATCCTGGTCCAGGTGAACACCTCTTTCTTCTGGCAATAGCCCTTTGAGTGACCTGTTTAATTCTGCCCTTTCCCCTTTACACCTTTTTTCTTGCTCTTTGCAAGAAAATTCTTTTCTGGCTCTGCCCTTGAATCTCACCCTTCATTGGGATTGTGAAAGGAAAATCAAATCGAATGGAGTTGGTATTGCTAAGAGAGTTCTCTAAAATGGAAATGGGAGGGCATTTATGTTTGTCTCAGCCCAGATGGAATCTGAACTTTGACCACTTATTATCTTAATGCAGGGATCCAGAATATCTGCCTAATGTTCCAGAAACTCAAATTCTTAGCAGACCCTTACCCTAAAATAACCTGTGACTGCCTGTCCCTTAAGGACAAATATTTTATTTTGTGTGTCATGGTCAGTCGTAATTCTTGCCAGACAACTTTAACAACCTTGTAGCTTTTGCCTTTATCAGACCCTGACTCTTTCTCTTCCCCGGAAGAGTTTTTTGGTTTTACCCAAATCTTTGTCTCCTAAATTGCAATTCCTAAGACCCCAAATAAATTATTTTCTTCTTTGCAGTTTTCTGCATTTCTTGGTTGACAGGATGATGGAAGGAATAGCTAAGACAATATATGAGAAGCCACTTTCTAAAAAGTAAAATCCTCTCTAAATTTTAGGTTTTATTTTTCCTAACATGACATTTTGTACACACCCTATGTGATCCATGAATAAATTCATATTTCTCCCCAGATCTGTACCTTCTGCATACTCCTTATCAGTGATGATAATATTACCCACCCAGCTGTCAGAAGAAACCTTTGGAATCATCTGTGATACCTTGTCCAGCCTCATCCTTCATTGTAAATCTATCACCAGGTCCTGAAATGAACTTCCTTAATATATTTCAAGCCTGTCATTTCAACTGACAATCTTCTAGTCCATAATAATATTATCTTTCAGTGAACTGAACATTTAATTGACTTTACCAAATCTACCCTTTTTTCCTACCCCGTGCCCAACCTGTGGTCCATATAGCTACAATCTTTACAAAATCTAAATTAGATGAGGTTACCCCCATGCTTAAATAATTTAATAGTTTTTTTTAATCTTTAATGTGCACTTAAATCACTTGGGAAGATGGATAAAAAGATTTTGATTAGTAATTATGGGTATAGTCTGAGACTCTGTATTTCTAATAAGTTCCCAGTCAATGCTAGTGTTCCATGGATGATACTTTGAGTGTTGAGGATTAGATGACGCCCAGCTATACATGGAATAAAAACTAAATACTGTCATTGGTCTATAAATTCATATATGGTAGATCTTCTTGCCTTCTTTAACAGCCTCACATCATCTCTTCCCACTTTGCTCCTCAATCCCTATCTTCTGGGTCTTCTTTCAGTTCCTTGAAGGCATGAAGCTAACTTTTGCCTCAGGGTATTTGTACACTCTCCCATCTGTTTGACTACACCTCCTACCCAATACTCACCCTTTTCCAGGCAATTCCTACTCATGTTAGCTGTCTCAGTGTAAATCTCACTGCTTCAAGGAAGTCTTACTGGACTCTAAACGTGCTTTAGTACTTCTTCTTTTACTTTTTAAAAAAATTACATCTATATTTCCCTCTCATAGCACATACCGTAGTTACGACTAATCAATTATGTTTTCAGTGTTTGAATATCTGCAGTCCCCCACAGATGTAAATTCGTTGAAGGCAGTTTCTTTTCTCTGGTTCAAGACTATATCCCCATGTATGTAGCACAATAGGTGCTATATTTCCTGCATCGAGCTACATAGTTGATGTTCTACAAATAATTCTTCACTCTGATTATTTATGAAGATTATCCTTTTTCTTGGTAGGAGGGTAGGTTTTATTACCAGATTTAGAATTTTGGAGCCTGGTGAAGGTCCAAATACAAAGGCTAATTGTTTTATCTGCTATAGGATGAAGAAAGCAAAGAACTCCCTGGTAGTCCCATTCATCAGTGGAGAACACAATGATAGATGGGAGAGATGTCCGCTAATTCCTATGGATAAGAGGACTTGGTCTAGTAACAAACTAGTTACTAAATAGTGTGATGAGAGTAGACAGGATGAGAAGGGCTAAGGAAGCTAGGGTTAAAAATAAAGTTGAAAACATGTGGGAAGAATTATATCCAGCTGTGCTTGGTTGACTGCAATAAGTCGTTCGGAAAAGGCAATTGTCATAATTCAGAGGATGAAGGAGCAGAGTGAAAGCCTCTATGCATGGACTGAAGGAGTGAGGAGGAGACGTTACTGGAATTTGAGTTCAGAGTCAAACCAGGAAAGAACTGTTGCTGAATGTAAAACGAAGTCACAGTGAGGCCAGAAGAATAATAGTCTTGAGGTAGGACAGTTGTGAAAATTGAAAATGCGATGGTGGGCCAGGAATTGAGGTGCACAAGACCAGGCATCTGAGATAAAGCCCAAGGACACTGCAGGACTGCTGTTGATTGTTCTGATGACCACACCACATCTCCTTGGCAACTTCACTGTGCCTCACATGTGATCTTTCTCATGGAGGGCAGTGTAATATGGACAGAACAAGCTGAAGCAGGGAAATCTGGAATAGGAGCAAAGTACCCACACTCAGGTGTTCAGGAACAGAGATGGGTATTATTTTGGAGTGCTCTATTTGCCTCAGTTAACCCACTTTGCTCTTATATTAATCTCAAAGGAGAATATTGCATGGTGTGCTGGGATATATTAATACCCTAATCAATCCTTGGGAAATGTTTGAAATAAGGGAAATTGGCCATGGGGACCCTTCTTTTCTGCTTTCTGTATTTACTACCTACCTCCTAATGGTTTCCTTTCGAAGTCTACTGGATCTCTCCAGCTGCTCTAAACCAGTGCTTTTCAAAAATAAGCAAGCATCAGAATCACCTGGCAGCGTTGTTAAACTCAGGTCGCTGTTCCCCGACCCCCAAATCAGAATTACTGATTTAGTTGGAATGGGTGGGGCCCAGTAATGTGCATTTCTAACAAGTTCCCACTGGATGCTGATGCTGCTGGTCCAGAGCCACCACACTTTGAGAACAATTGCCTTAAGCTGTCTGTCTACCCTGGTACTTTATCCAAATTTGTCATTCCCTGAGTCAAGAAGTTTATTAACTAAAATCACATGACTCCCCAGATCTGAGGCACATAAACTAAAATCAAAGCTATTTTAGGGCATATAAACTCAGTAAAATTTAGTCATCTGATGAAATGATGTATGCACATATGTGAATGACTAATATCTACAAGAATTTCTCTGTCTTCATTAGATATTTAATTGAGTTTGGTCTCTAACAAGAAGAAACTTAGTGTGACCAAATGGAGGAGAAGGCTTCTAAATTGTGAGGAAGAACTTTCCTGAGCAGAGTGTTGATATATTTGGTAGAACCAAATTGCTTCTTCTGTTGTGGGTCCTTCCTTTACTTCAAAATCTACATGTTCTACAAATCTAAAAGTTTTTTTGTTTGTTTTTCTTTTTCAAATTTTACTATTTTATTTCCAGCAATTCTAGTATAGGTGGTAGCATCAGAATTATGTGTCCAAAGGAGGGGAAGGTAGGGTGATATGCACGTGAATCCATTATAAGTTGCAAACCACCTGTTACATGTATTTTGGCCATCAAGAAAAATATTTCAATGTCAGTTAAGATTTATTTTTCTTTAAATATTTCCCCAGTTTTGAGCATATTGCCTTGTTTGAAAGTGTCTGTGAAAGAACCATTTAGTTTTGTCAAGGAACATTGTTCAGCATGGCACTTGTTTAAAAAGTAAATTAGACTCTAGAATACTGCAAAATTACTTTCTCTTATATCACATGTCAGTTTCAATGAAAATATAAGAGAATACTCCCATCTTCAGGGGTTATATTTTTACTCGTGTCCTATTAGGTGATTTTTAACATAATAGTAGAAGTGCTAATTATTATCTTGACCTCAAAGTGTTGTAGGTATGAGAGGATGGTCATGTCCCAGGTCTCAAGTGAGTCCCTGGGGATGAGGTTCCTTGGCTTAGCGCAGGGAAGAATTCAAGAGCGAGCCAAAGTAAAGTGAAAGCAGGTTTATTTAGAGAGATACACACTCCATAGACAGGGTGTGGGCCATCTCAGAAGGTGAGAGTGGCCACAGGGCATTGGGTCCTCTCTTTGGAAAGTGAGAGCGGAGATGGGAGGAACACACTCCACAGAGTGTGGGCCACCTCAGAAGGCGAGAGTGGCCTGAGGTGTAGCAGTGGTTAGTTTTTATGGGCTGGGTAATTTCATAGGCTAACAAGTGGGTGGAATATTCTAACTGTCTTGGAGAAGGGGCGGGGATTTCCAGGAAATGGGGCATCACCTGTGTTTTGGCCTTTTATGGTTGGCCTAGCAACTATTATGGCACCTGTGGTGAGTCATTTGGCTAATGTGTTACCATGAGCATATAAGGAGGCTCAAGGTCTACTGGAAGTCGAATCTGCTGCCATCTTGGGCCTAGTAGGTTCTAACCGAATCTTGTACTATTCTGTTCTTCTTAATGGTTGTGCCATTTTTTAAATGGTTGTGCCCTGCCCCTTCCTTCCTGTCTCAAAAGGTGAAATCTTACCTCAGATTCAGTGGTAAGATTTTAGATAAAGATTTTGCAACTTTGTCTTATCTAAGCCTTGGGTCAAACGGCTGAAAGCTGAAAATGAGAGCAAACTTATTTCCCTAAATCAGGGAGACAAAATTATGTCCATTGACAGGAGATCTGGAAATACTCTCAAAAGCTCTCCGTCCTATGTGCTCATTGACTTTTTAAAAGATGCCTTGTATTTTTGAGAGAGTAAATGTGGTTTAAGAATTCAGAGCTTCTAAGTTTGCTTATTCAAAAGGTGTTTTTAAACATGTGAAACACAGTAGAGCAAACATTCACTTATTTTGCATTTGTTTTTCTCTTTTCTTTTTCTTCTTTTATTTTTTTAAATCTGCCAGATTTGTTTTGTGTTTCTCTTCCCTTTACTCAGAGATAGAAAAGTTATTCTGTGTATCACTTTGTAATTCTTCAGCCAAGATATCTTCAACCATATCACAATGGACAAGGTAATTTCTTAACATTTCACCAGTTTAATAGCCTGACCACAGTTAGTATTTGGAAAATAGAATATTCAAATTATTGCCATAAATTCAAACTATATTTCCTCTTATATATCAGCTTTGAGAATATTTTATTGAGGAGGAAAAATTTTCCTTCTCCCCTTCTAGGTTCTTTTGATGGCCTAATAATTAAATTGACAGAAGCCAGTGTTACAGGAGAAAAAACACAGGTTAAGGGCATGTACACATGGCAGAAACCTAGGAAAACTAACTTGCTAAAATGGCCGAAGCCTGTACTTTAAATATTTTTTCCAGCCAAAGACAAAAAGATGTTGGGGGTGGGGAAGTCAGTTATGGGAGGTTACCAGGAAAATCACAGTAAACAAGAGTAAGGTTGTTATGCAGATTTTAAGTCCATGTCTACTCCACTGACAAGAGTTATCTAGTCTTCATAGTACAACTAGAGAGACACACTTACAAAAGGCGATTTTCCTTACAAATGTAAATGTCTTTTACAAAGGGTAAATTTTACTTGGTTTTAAGAGCTTCTCCTGTGGCTACAGTTTCTTAAAAATAATCAGCCTAAAATAAACCTTATGCCAAAGAGGATTATTTTGGGGTGGCAAATTCTACTCTCCTACAATTTCCTGAAACATATTAGAAGTGAGCTTTTGAAATTAAAATTCATTGTCATTTAGTATTATCTTGATTCATATGAACAAAAATAGGAAAATTGTGTCTTTTATTCTATTTCAAGTTTACAATTTGATTACTGTGGTAATGGATTTCCTTAGCAGTTTGGTTTTGTTCATCATTACTTTGGGTCCTAATGCACAATCCTTCTTTGCATTATCTAACAGTTATTCAGTTACCTTAAAAAATCAGACCTACCACAATAAATATCATTATCTTTAAAATACTGTAGTAGACTTGAAACTGTACACGTCAGGTTGGGACTTGAACCTATGGGCTGGGACTCAAACCCAGCCAAAACCCAGATTGCGACTTGAACTCACTGTCTTTTAGTTGCAGTCACTAATTAGAACCACCTGGTGTCAGAACTTACTGAGGCTCAGGTTCTCTGTGTCTCAGCGCAGAAGGAATTAAGTGAGAGGCAAGGTGATAGGCAAGAAGTAGATTTATTAATATAGGACGTTTGTGAGGAGTACAAGTGGGCATGCAAAGGGGCTCTGCCCTGAGAATTAAGCAGACTACATTTTATAATCAAAGGAAAGTGGGGAAAGGGGAGAAGACCACTTTCTTCCTCTTTCTTTGAGTAAACGTCAGGCTTTCATCACTAGCTCCTCCACATCAGGCAGGAGAGTGTTTGACCCTATAAGGTCAAATTAGGACCCTCATGGCGCTTATTCAAGTCAGCAGAAGGGTGGTAACACATACTAAAATATGTTAAATCATCTCCAGTTTCAGTATAATGAGGGTCTTCTGCTTTGGAATATCACCTTTCCCTTATATTCCTGTCCTTGGTTCTAAGGATCATTGTCTTGCTGGACTTGACCAACAGGATGCAGGCCTCATTTTTTTTTTTTTTTCCACTTAATGGCCTGGGGCTTATCTTGTGCTTTTATTGATGGCTTTATAGTTAAGCAAGCCTGCTCTGTCCCATTGTGTTCTGACAGCTTTCTTGAGTGATCATAGTAAGACCACTTATAGTGGTCTCCCAAAGTTCCCTAAGGTTCCCCCTCTATCTTTAATCCCCTAGTGGGATTTTTAAAACTACCTGTGTAACTATCCTACTGTATTCCTATCAGACCCTTAGAGAATAGATAATAAATAGTAATAGTAATAAATAAGCTTGATCCTGTACACAGGAGCTTACAGTCTTGGTAGGTTGAGTTGCAGCAGAGATTTTTCAGATGCCAGAATTAAGTTCATTTAAAACCAATATAGAAAGTTTTGGGTTCCCACATTTAGAAAAAGAAACTGTTTCTCTACTTTTTGCCCCCCAAATTTTACTTTTCCAAAATGACTCCTAGGCAGTAGCTACAACTATTCCAAGTACTCCCTCAGCTACTCCAGTTGACCCTGTTTCTCTTCCTACTACTCTAGCTACTTTGCCAGGCTCAGCTTCTCTAACCAGCTCTTCTGTATGTCCAAGCTACTCTGATTACCCCCAGGTCCCTCCAGTTGGTTTAGCTATTTCAATCAGACTGTTACCCAAAAACTGGGTTTGCCTCTTGCTGGGTGTCAAGCCTATAGACACAACCAAGCCAAAGCAGAGGAGAAGGGAGGATTTATTATTACTTGCAGGAAGTGAGGAGAACACTGGGGATTTTCCTAAAGCAGTGTCTCCCAGAACAGGAAAATTGAGGAAATTTTAAGCTAAGGGTACGTGCGTATTCATAAAGGGGCTTGAGCACAGGAGAATTCAGCATAGAATTGGGAAAAAGATTGACAGAGTCCAAGCTTTAGTTGACTGAAGTCATGAGGATCAACATCATCATTTCATCCTACACCTGGGTGGTGGCCTCAGTTCCTGCAGAACTCAAAGACTGTATTGGATTTTTATGTATATCCCTTGAGGAGGAACTAAGACTCCATTTTATTGCTGAACTATTGTTTCTTGATTGTTTTTCCTTTGTTCCTGCATTCCCCTACTTAAAATCATTGATTACTGAGTCCTGTTCAAGGTCAAGCATTGTGGCCAGACTTAGATCACAAAATGACTTAGTCCAAAATGGGTTTTGGTATGTCAAGAAAGCCAGTCCTGGTTCTCTTTCTCTGGGGAGACCCCTAATTTATCCACTTACAAGATCAGATACTAGGATTAACTAAGTTTATCCTAAAGTTAGTTTCTTATTTGTGTTTTTGAGTTCACCCTATTCAAGTCTCTAACTAAGTTCTTTCTCTTCTTTCAGAACTGCGGTGTTCAAAAGAAAAAAAAAAAAAGTAAAAGAAAAATTTAAAAATTAGCACAGGAACCTATTTCCACATGTATCTATCAAAGTAAAAAAAAAAAAAGTGTGAGGGAGGGGAAGAAAACTTCCTTCTGTCTTTCTAGATTATTCTGACTGGTTTAAGAATTAAATTGACAAGAGAGAAATTAACAGGAGAAAATCAAACAAAAGTTTAATAAGTTTATACATGGGAAAGACCCAGGAAACCTGAGTAACTTGCCAAAACTGCTGAAACCCTCACCTTAAATACCATCTTCAGCTAAAGACAAAAGAGGATATTGGGGGTGGTGGGTGGTTTGGGACTTCAAAGGGGAGGAAGGCAGTTGCAACGGAGGTGGAAAAACAAATCTTTGGTAAACAAATGTTTGCTGGGCCACGCAGAGACAATGTGATACAGGGTGAACTCTGATCTCTAGGCTCTGACAAGTATTCCCCACCACACCTAGCCCATAATCTTTGTAGATATCTCTGCTGATAATACTCTTCTTGGACTAGGCCCTTTATCTAATTCCTTAGGCAGCTAAGAGGGAAGAAACAAGAAAAACTTTGAGTCTTCTGTTTCTTTAAAATAATCCTTGTGCCCAAAAGACACACTTTGGGGTGGCAAAGTTTGCTTCCCTACAAAAGTATAAAGTGATAACTCTCTGGTACGGAGTCTTATCCTCTTATTCTTCTTATCCTTTTGTCCCAAAAGTTAGCACCCGGTGCAGGACCATAGAGCACAATTTGGAAATCAATGAGCTAGGACAGGGACTGGCAAACTGTGGGTCATGGTTCAAATGTAGCCCATTGCCTGTTTGTGTACAGCCCTTGAGCTAAGAATAGTTTTTAACATTTTTAAGTGGTTGGAAAAAAAAAAATTTTAAAGAACATTTCTTGACATATGAAAAGTATATTAAAATTTCAGTGTCTGTAAATGAAGATATGTACCTTGAACTATGGTCAGGCTCATTTGTTTAATGTGACTTACAACACTGGAGCTGAATAGTTACAACAGCTACCCTATTATCCACAAAGCCTTAAACATTTACTACCTATTCCTTTATGGAAACATTTTCCCAATTACTAATGTGAAATATGGGTTCCCACAATTGTTCACTACTAGAAATAATTTTGCACTTTGAAAAACACAGGATATACAACTATATTCAATCTCAAGTAACTAAAAAAATTGATAGAGGAATTATATATTCTAGTACATGTAAACATTAGGATATCAAAAGCTTAAGAAATATCTGTGGGAGAAAATGAGCTTAAAATTAAGGGAAAAAAGTTTTATTTTTAATTCAGAGGAGACATTACTATTATTTAATTTATCAGCAGAGTACTTTAGTCATTTCACTGAACATCTGTATTTTGAAGACGCATCATTTCAGAAATTTTGAACCTGAGGCTGCTGATATTGACCTTCAACCAGTTTCCTCACTTTGCTGCAATAAGGGACAAGAAAAGATCCCCAACTCATTTCACCTGCCAAGTCCATCTCACCTAAGCCCGACAGAACAATTATGGTGTGTGTTAATCCACATCCTCTTTGAATCACTGCATGGTTAGTTTATGAGAGAAATATGACTAAAGTGAAATATATGTTAGAAATTAATTTATCTACCAAATCTAATAAAACTCCATTGAGATAATATTTGAGATGATCTTTGAAGAATGGGAAGTGTTTTGACAAGTGGAAATGGGAATTGGAGTAATATTTTAGATGGAAGGTATAGCTTGAACAGAAACCCATTGATGGGAGGGTATGCTATGCATTTAAGAAATAGTAGTATTTCCAAGTGATTAGAACAAATGGTACATATATAATTAATTAGGAAATATAGATTAGAGTTATAATGTGAATTATCTTAAGTGTAAAACTAATTTGGTAAAACAATGGAGAGCCACTCAGATTTTTAAGAAGTAGAGTGTATGATCAGACCCGTGCTTTTGAACTGCAGTCTCTAAAGTGTTATGTGTATAACCAGGGCTTGGAAATCACAATCCATTGGGATATTAAAAAATATATATGAGAACTTATGTTTGTTTTTAATCTACAATATTAAAATAATGAGCTTGGTAATACTTAATATGTAGGTTGATCTGGCACTGGAATTTGGTCTCAGTGTCATGTGGTCCCATGTCATACTTGGTCAGTAAATCATCCTTAGGGAAGTATGACGATTCCAAACCAACAGGGATGGCAGTGCACCCCTCATTCCTTCTAGCTTTCTGTTCTGTTACTTCCTGTTACTTATTGACATTTATGTCTACCTGGTAAGTGGATTCATGAATTTTATTATCCAGTTTTAACTAAGCTTAACTTTGCAAAATGGAGGAATATTTTACAAAATAGTTGAAGATCATTCTGGTAAGGCAGGCACAGCAATCAACAAGAAATGGCAGTGATGCCACAAATTTAATTATCAACTGTTGGTCACCAACATAATTAGGTCAAACAATTATGACCTAAACTTTATAGAGTTGGCCAGAATCAAATTATTAGGAGGACAATTTGGTGTATACATAAATACCCACTATTATAAGTGATGTAATTAGTAACCATGCTTAGAAGCCAATTAAAAATATTATTTTATCTTTATCTCACCCTTCAAACATATGTTATGTTGTTTCATCATGTGAAAAACGTATTAGTAGAGTAGTTCAAGACACAATGTTATAAATAAATAAATATATATATATATATATATAGACAATTGTTCTCAAAGATGTTTTACGGGTAGGTGTGAGTAATGAAAAATATTTTAATGTAGTAAAGTAGAGACGATACATCGTCAAAAAGTGATCTAAAATGAAGACAGCAGTTGGTAGTTTCACTTTTCCTGGTATGAACTGGGATTGTGGCAATTATGAAAGGAAAGGAAGTGCCATTTGCTGGAGATATTAGGGGATGACATAGACGAGATGGAGATTGGAGAGTACAGTGAAGCTTAAAGCATGAGTGTCTCATGCTTTGTTATGATTACAGTGATATCAAGTAGGGAAGAGAAGCTGAATGTAGGAGCACAGTGAAGTTTCTTTTTGTCTTTATAACAGAGAATTATTCAAAAATTAGTTTCCTTGTTTTCACTAATGAATTACTTGAATAGAATCCGGCAGTCTTAAGTGATCCCTGTGAAGTGAAAGCTAACAGAAGAAATTAATTGACCTATATTTTCAGTAATGATCTCTACATAAAGTATAGACAGAACAGATGTTTTCTGTTTTAAGTGGTGTGTGTCTTTTTTTTCTCACTTGTCATGTTGTAATAAGCATTGATTTAGCAAATGTTTAATTTTGAGAAACATAACACACACTTTTGGAGGTTGTCACTTCATGTTGCTTAATATTACAAGACTTCCACTCTGAACTGAATTTGAAAACTTGAAAGTTCTGAAAGTTAGAATAGCTCCAAAAGTAATTTCTCCATGTACTCATATGTTTTTTAAATTAATATGTAGCTGAATCAATTGCTGTACCATATTTTACATAACTGGAATAGTTTAAAGCTTAAACACAAAGTTTAACTATAAAGTTTTATTTATTTCTGTTAGTTGTGTATACTTTGCATGTTTAGGTTGCTGCTTCACGTGCATGCACATAACATTGTTTTCATGTATGACTGTATGAGCTCCGTTACAGTATTTTGTTTTATAAGTTCTATTTCAAAAATGTCTAAACAAGATGGAGAAGTGCCTTTATCAATAAGAAAGAAGTGATAATAGTTATGTGACAAAGATATACAACATAAGTATTATTTTCATATGCTACTGATTGAAATCACTGGACACTCATTGACCTTTCAGTTCTTTTCCATACCTGAGTCCTTTAGAGCCTGTGAATACAGTAATTGATGTTGATTTCTTATTTGCTTTACTTCCAAAGAAGCTTAGAATCAGATGTGTGACCCCTTTCTTTTAACTGAAAAGTATTGGTGGCATGTGTACTTCTGTACTCAGCCCTATGCTTTCCTGAATATATCTAATCTTTGTTTTTTTTAACCTGAATATATTTGCTATATTTATTATTGTAAGCCATCTAAAACCAATTCTTCAAGTATTTTTATATAAATATATAAATGTACTAATACATTCAAACACACCAAAGTATATAAATGATTGCTAGAATACATTTTACTTATTGTATAATTTTGCCAATTATACTGTGGCAAATACTGACCTTTTATAGAAAATACACACACAATGGATATAATCTACATTTAAAGATTAAAAAAACATCATGGAGGTATAAATTCAAGATGGCAGAATAAAAGACCATGGAACTCACCTCGTCCCACAAATCCATCAGAAATATATCACAAATGGAACAATTCCCACAGAACACCTACTGAACACTTGCAGAAGGCCTCAAACACCTGAAAGGACAAGAAAGATTTCCACATAACCGGGTAGGACAAAAAAAAAAAAAAAGAAGGAGGATGCAGGGATGAGACCTGCACCCCTGGGAGGGAGCTGAAAAAGAGGAATGTTCCTGCACCCTTAGTAGATCCCTTCACTGGCAGGGAGATCAGCCAGGGAGCTTCAGAGGCTCAAAGGAGGGCACAACAGCAGGTTTGTGGTAGGTGGGACAGAGAGACACCTGCAAAGACAGTCCTTGCCACTGCCCTGTGTGCCCCAACTTAAGACACATGTCCTCTGGTATGGGCAGGGGCTGGGTGCTGAAAGCTGGGGTTTAGAGGACAGACCTAGGGAGAGGACTGCTTTTTGCTGCATGGAGACAACTTGAATGGTCTGGAGTGTGGAGGCCCCACTCAATATCCAGTGCAGGCTCTGGTCAGCACAACATCAGTCACAGCTCCTGTCAAGGGGATAACAGCCAGCATACACTGAGGAAAGAGGTGGCAGGCATCCACACTAAAAACAGCCCTCACACCAAAAAATATTAAACCCACGCAGGCAACACAGGGACACTCCCACATAAAGCCCTCCAAGACCACAGTACATAATTGTTTCTCCTAAACTCATAGAGCAAGAGGAATATAAGTAAAATGAAGAAGCAGAGGAAACACTCCTAATTAAAAGATAAAGAGAATTCCCCTGAAAGAACAAACAATGAAAAAGATCTCTTCAGTCTAATAGACACTGAGTTCAAAAAGGAGATGGAATTAAGGAATTAAAAAGGACTATTGATAGAAATGCAGATTACTGTAAAAATAAATTAGAAACTATAATGAGGAGCAAAGAAAAATTTAAAGAATCACTCAGTGAGATGAAAGCTGAGCTTAAAGGCAATGAATAGCAGAATGGATAATGCAGAAGGACAAATAAGTGATCTGGAAGATAGAAAAATGAAAATCACCCAATCAGAACAGCAGACAGAAGGTCAAATGAAAGCAATATGAGACCTATGGGATAATGTAAAGTGTGCCAATCTATGCATAACAGGGATCCCAGAAGTTGAAGAACGAGAAAAGGAGATTGAAAATATATTTGAAGCAATTATGGCTGAAAACTTCCTAAACCTAAAGAAGGAAACAGATATCCAGGTATAGGAAGCACAGAGGGTCCCAAACAAGATAGACCCAAACAGACCTACACCAAGACATATTATAATAAAAATGGCAAAAGTTAAAGAGAAGATTCTAAAGACAGCAAGAGAAAAACAGAGTTAATTACAAGGGAACTCCCATAAGGCTATCAGCTGATTCCTCTACAGAAATGTTGCAGGCCAGAAGGGGGTGACAAAATATATTCAAAACCCTGAAAGGGAAAAACCTGCACCCTAGGATACTCTACCTAACAAAATTAAAATTTAGAAGAGAAGGAGAGATAAAGAATTTTTCAGACAAGCAAATACTAAAAGAATACAGCAAAACTAAACCTAGACTAAATGAAATATTGAAAAGTCTTCTCTAAATAGAAAAGAAGTAAGAATCTACAGGGAAGAGAAAATCACAGTTGGAAAGTAAATCACTTAAATAAGCCAGTGCACAGATTAAAAAAAAAAAAATTAAAAATAATGTCCATGAAAGTGATGATAACTACAATGAAAAGCAAAAGGATGAACATGAAAATGTAAAAGAGCCCATCAAAATCATGATATATGGGGGAAGGGAGTGAAAAATTGTAGTTTTTTTTTCTAGAATGTGTTTGAGCCTATATGACTATCAGTCTAAAGTAAGTAGATATAGGAAAAGGTTAACATACTTGAAAAATAGGGTAACCACAAATCAGAAACATACAATAGAGTCACAAAAAACAAACAAAAAAAAGAGAACATAAGCATGATACCAAAAAAAAAATCACCAAAACACAAAAGGAAAAAGAAAAAGAAAGGGGCAAAAAAGAAATATAAAATCAATGGGAAAACAAGGTTTAAAATGGCAATAAATCCATATCTGTCAACAATTATCTTAAATGTCAATGGATTAAATGCTCCAATCAAGACACAGTGAGACAGATTGAATAAAAAAAATTAAAAAATTAAAAAACAAACAAAAAAAAAACAAGATTCTACAATATGCTGCCTACAAGAGAACCAGTTTAGGGCAAAGGACACATACAGATTCAAAGTGAGGGAATGGAAAAAGATAATTCATGAAAATGGAAATGGTAAGAAAGCAGGGGTTGCAAGACTCATATCAGACAAAATAGACTTTAAAACAAATGCTATAAAGAAAGATAAAGAGGACACTATATAATGATAAAATGATAAGTACAAGGAGAGGACATTACACTCATTAACCTATGTACACCAGTATAGGAGCACCCAAATACATAAAACAAGTACTAACAGACATAAAGGGAGAAAGTAATGGGGATACAATAATAGTAGGAGCCTTTAACACTCCACTCACATCAATGGACAGATCTTTGAGACAGAAAATCAATAAGGCAACAGAGATCCTAAATGATATAATAGAACAGTTAGACTCAATTAACATTTTCAGGACATTACATCCAAAAAGAAGCAGAATACACATTCTTTTCAAGTGAACATGGAACGTTCTCCAGGATTGACCACATACTAGGGCAAAAAACAAGCCTCAACAAATTTAAAGAGAATAGAAATTATTTCAAGTATCTTTTCTGACCACAACAGCATGAAACTAGAAATCAACTACAGAAAAAGAAATGAGGAAAAAAAAAAACAAAAACAATCACTTGGAGACAAACAACATGCTACTAAAAAGCTAATGGGTAAACAATGAAATCAAAGGAGAAATTAAAAATACCTTGAGGCAAATTAAAATGAAAACACAACCATGCAGAATCTATGGGATGCAGCAAAAGCAGTTCTTAGAGGGAAGTTCATAGTGATATAGGACTTCTTTA
This sequence comes from Delphinapterus leucas, assembly GCF_059928025.1. Classification (NCBI taxonomy): domain Eukaryota; kingdom Metazoa; phylum Chordata; class Mammalia; order Artiodactyla; family Monodontidae; genus Delphinapterus; species Delphinapterus leucas. Next base: position 140,127,980 of record NC_143131.1, read on the forward strand.
AGGAAAAAGAAAAATCTCAAACAATCTAACCCACCACCTAAAATAATTAGGAAAAGAAGAACAAACAAAACCTAGAGTCAGTAAAGAAAGGAGGTAATAAAGATCAGAGAGAAAATAAATAAAATAGAGATTTTTAAAAAACAATAAAACACATCAATAAAACCAAGAGCTGGTGATTTGAAAGGGTAAACAAAATTGACAAACCTCTGACCAGGGTCACCAAGAAGAAAAGAGAGAGGACCTAAATAAACAAAATAAGAAATGAAAGAGGAGAAATCACAACTGATACTGCAGAAATACACACACACACAAGAGAATACTATGAACATTTTTTTATGCCAAAAAATTCAACAACTTAGAAGAAATGGACAACTTTCTAAAAACATACAGCTGATCAAAACTGACTCAAGAAGAAATAGGTAACATGAACAGACCGATCACCAGAAGTGAAATAGAATCTGTAAAACAAAACAAAACAAAACAAAAACAAACAAAAAACTCCCTACAAACAAAAGTCCAGGGCCATATGGCTTCACAGGCAAATTCTACAAAACATACAAGGAAGAGCTTAGACTGATCCTTCTCAAACTCTTCCAAAAGATTGACGAGGAAGGAATACTCCCAAAGACAGTCAGTGAAGCCACCATCACCCTGATACCAAAACCAGACAAAGACACTACCAAAAAAGAAAATTACAGGCCAGTATCTTTGATGACTATACATGCAAAAATTCTCAACAAAATATTAGCAAACTGAATCCAGCAACACATAAAAAAGATCATACACCATGACCAAGTTGGATTCATCCCTGGGTCACAAGGAAGGTTCAGCATATTCAGATCAGTCAGTGTGATACAGCTCATCCACAAAAGAAAAGACAAAAACCACATGATCATCTCAATAGATGCAGAAAAAGCATTCAATAAAATCCAACATTCATTCATGATAAAAACTCCTACCAAAATGGGTATAGAGGGAACATATCTCAACATAATAAAAGCTACTTATGGCAAACCACAGCCAGTATAATATTCAACAGTGAAAAGCTGAAAGCCTTCCCACTAAAATCTGGAATGAGACAAGGATGCCCACTCTCACCACTTCTCTTCAACATAGTATTGGAAGTCCTAGCCACAGCAATCAGACAAGAAAAAGGAATAAAACGTTTTCAAATTGGTAGGGAAGAGGTAAAATTGTCATTATATGCAGATGACATGATACTGTATGTAGAACACTCTGAAGACTCCACACAAAAGGTACTAGAACTGATAAATGAATTCAGCAAGGTAGCAGGATACAAGATAAACATACAGAAATCGGTTCCATTTATTTATACTAACAATGAAATACCAGAAAGGCAATGCAAACAAACAATCCCTTTTAAAATCACAGCAAAAATAAAATGAAATACTTAGTAATAAACCTCACCAAAGAGTTAAAAGACATATGCTGAGAACTACAAAACACTAATAAAGGAAATTGAAGATGATTCAAAGAAATGGAAAGATATCCTATGCTCTTGGATTAGAAGAATTAATATTGTTAAAATGGCCATACTATCCAAAACAATCTACAGATTTAATGAGATCTCTATCAAATTACCCATGACATTTTTCACAGAACTAGAACAAATAATTCTAAAATTTATATGGAATCATAAAAGACACAGAATTGACAAAGCAATTCTGAAGAAAAAGAACAAAGTAGGAGGCATAACCCTCCCAGACTTCAGATAATACTACAAACCTACAATAATCAAAACAGCATGGTATTGGCACAAAAACAGACATATGGATCAATGGAATAGAATAGAAATTCCAGAAATAAACCCACACACCTATGGACAGTTACTCTCTGACAAAGGAGGCAAAAATATACAATGGGGAAAAGACAGACACTCTAGCAAGTTGTGTTGGGAAAGTTGGACAGCCTCATTTAATCAGTGAAGTTAGAACACTTCCTCAAACCATATACAAAAATAAACTCAAAATGGGTTAAAAACTTAAATATAAGACCTGACACCATAAAACACCTAGAAGAGATCATAGGCAAAACATTCTCTGACATAAATCGTATCAATGTTTTCTTTGGTCAGGCTTCCAAGGCAATAGAAATAAAAGTGAAAATAAACAAATGGGACCTAATCAAACGTACAAGCTTCTGTACAGGAAAGGAAACCATAAACAAAATGAAAAGACAACCTACAGACTGGGAGAAAATATTTGCAAATGATGCAACCAACAAGGTTTTCATTTCCAAAATATGCAAACAGCTCATACAACTCAATAACAACAACAACAACAAAACAACCCAATAGAAAAATGGGCATAAGACCTAAACAGACATTTCTCCAAAGAAGATACACATATGGCCAATAGGCACATGAAAAGATGCTCATCATTGCTAATTATTAGAAAAATGCAAATCACACCAATCAGAATAGCTATCATTAAAAAAGTCTACAAGGAGAGGGTGTAGAGAAAAGGGAATCCTCTTACACTGTTGGTGGGAATGTAAATTGGTGCAGCCATTATGGCAAACAGTATAGAGATTCCTCAGAAAACTAAAAATAGAGTTACCATATGATATAGCAATCCCATTCCTGGGCATATACCCAGATAAAACCATAATTTGAAAAGATACATGCACTCCTATGTTCATAGCAGCACTGTTTACAATAGCTAACACATGGAAACAACCTAAATGTCCTTTGACAGACAAATGAATAAAGAATATATATATATACACACACACACACACACACACACATATATTCGCACAATGAAATATCACTCAGCCATCAAAAAGAATGAAATAATGCCATTTGCAGCAACAGAGATGGACCTAGAGATTATCATACTAAGCAAAGTAACTCAGAAAGAGAAGGACAAACACCATATGATATCACTTATATGTGGAATCTAAAATATAACACAAATTAACATATCTACAAAACAGAAACAGACTCACATAGAGAAAACACACTTGTGTTGTCATGGGGGGTGGGAGAGGGAAGGATTGGGAGCTTGGGATTAGCAGATGCAAACTTGTATATATAGGATGGATAAGCAACAGGTCCTACTGTATAGCACAGGGAACTATATTCAATATCCTGTGGTAAACCAGAATGGAAAAGAATATGAAGAAGAATATACATTTTAAAATAAAATGCTAAGATCCACTGTGTATCAGGGTTCACCTTTATTGAGATATTTGCCCTACAATTTACTTCACTTTACCTTACAAATAGAACTTGAAAAATGCCATTGATCAGATGTAAGATGTGAAAAATAGGAGAATGAAAACAGGTTACTGAGTTAAATTACATTTAAGGGAAAGAAGTCTACCCTCTTCTATCAACCTCTGTATTGGAAGACATTTACTTAATAAGTTTTTTATAAGAAATTATAGAAACCACTCATTTTTAATTATGAAATATTTAAAATAAAGTGGCTTATTTTCTTTAAGAATTTGAAAGTTAAATGAAAATCAATATTTTAGATCTGCAATAAAATACATATTTTATTCTTTACCAAATACACACAGTTTTAAAATCCTACCTCATATGTTTTTAAATCTCTTAGTTCATTTATTTTAGCTCATTTATCTTTTAGTTGAGTGTTATTCTTAACATATTATAGTTGGGGCATTTATATATTGAATTTCTTTATGCTTGCCCTGTGTAGTTTACAATCTAAACATTGCATCAATTGATTATCTCTAATGAGGGAGATAACCACTCCATTTATGAACTTAAGGTGACATAATTTAAATTGAACAATAATTTGACAATGGTATAGATACCAAAGCATATTATGTATTAATCACATGGATGAGCATGTTGTCAAGCGAGGGAGTTACAGATACATACCACAAATGCCAGGCAAGGTTTATTGGGATAAACCTACAAAGAGAGAAATAGAGTGCATGCATCATGTTAACTCAAATTATTTAGTTTAGTCCAGGCATAGATGGCCAGTGTGCCTGTAGAGAGGGACCTTGCCCAGGTGATGCTTAACTTACAGATTGGGGACAATGGAAGCCCTTTGGTTAGAAAAGAGACCTTATTAGAAAGAGACAACCTCTGGAACCCAGTGGCTGGCATCAGCCTGTTCTTTTGAGATAATTCAGACCTCCTTTGCCAGTTCTTTGTTTAGACACCAAGAGTGGAAAGGAAATGAACCTGTTCTCTAATCAGTGCACATGAAGATTCTTCATGGTATTCCGGTACCACCTTTTCCTCGTCAAGTGTAGAGACTATTCATGTTCTAGACTGTCAGATATGTCATTCCTGAGTAATTTTATATCTCTCACTGATAGGAAAAGGTGGTAAACCTGTTATTACTCCCAATGCTATGATTCTTCAGAAACTCTTTGTATTCAAACAGTATAAAAACATTATAAATCTTCTTACCTCTGAAGTTACCTAACATAATTTATATTATTAAGGTTAAATCATTCCTCATGACACTGAATCATCCATTAGGCTGCTCACGAATATTGGCTTCTAATGGCTCTCTCAAAGGCTATAATTGTGTTTTGTTGATGATGAACGAAAATGCAGGTCTCCCCTAGATTATATAGGAAACTGCGAATGATGTTTTTTCCTCCTCATGTTAGACTTGCCATTTAGAATTTTATAACGTAAATATAAAACACACTTTTCAACTATGTCTTCTCTTGGGCATTTAAGGCTATAATAATTGCACTGGAGTGTTGCTGACACTCCTACTTTCCACACCACTACTGCCAGGGAGGGTTGGAAAGGGGCCTATGGGCAGAGTGAGAAAAGATATTCCACTCACACAAGGAATGTTTGTCCTTTGTCCAACATGTCTGAAGACCAAATTAAGAGAGTACAACTTCACCATATAAGACAGAGGCAAAAGAAAACATTGATTGTAAGCATCCATTGGGCTGTGGAATGATGGTCTTAAAAGTTTTAGAAGGAGATAGGGGTACACACTCTTGTTGTTGTGTAAGTTCTACAGTGGTGTTGATGTCGCTGGCAAAGTGTGAATAAAATAAAACCTACTGCCGCCCCACTGTCACTGGGGACTATAGCTCAGAGGTAGCACTCTGTTGGGAATATGGACAGGTAATAGACAACACATGCTCAAGCTCACAGGTCAGTGATTAAACCATTGATAGCCAAGAGAGCTGATCTCATCCAGTATGACATGGGTTAGGATCACCCCAAATCAGTATGTCAGCAGCATTCCGGTGGCCCAAATTCTCATGATTCTGTAAAATAAATATTTTGCTGGTCACTGGAAGTGATTCACTTACCAGGCTGCCCTCCTGGAACTGGAGTCAGCCAAGGGGCCCTGAGATGACCCCATAGACTTGAGTCCTGGATGTCCTTAGGATATCTGGTTGAACTCACATGGGTGGGGTGAAGAAAGTGCCCCAAAGTGGACTGATAGAATACAGGTCTAAGGTCAAGTTCTCAGAACCCTGCCCACCCCCAAACCTGCCTGGATGATGCTTCTGGCCCTAGGCAATCCAAAGCATGAGAGGAGGACTTCAACCAAGGAAAGCACTCTAAGCACAGGGGTCTCTCAGAGCACTGGCACCCACATCTCCTCTAATGCTAAGGAAGGATATTGTACTGTTCTCTCTGTGGAAGTTGAGAAACCCCATATAAAACATTTTCAGATATCTAAGTTTGGAGAATTCCCCCAAAAGTAGTCATGCACCCACTGTGAAGCATGCCAATAAACAAAGCATGTTCCTACACATCGAACAATCAACCTTTTATATAGTTTCTCACTGTTCAATGTGAGTAAACCATCAATAATCAAAGGTATTTGAGGAAACTTCCTATTTGAAAAAAAGCAGGAAAAACTAATTCAAATAATTGGAAGGAAATAAATAATATACGGAAACTGAATACTTCAAAGTTGCTATATGGAGTTTACTCAGAAAAACACACACCAAAACTGTTGCATAAAAACAAATAGAATATAAAAAAATATAAACTCACAGCAAAACTCTTGCATAAAAACAAATAGAAAAAAATATAAACAAATATATAAAAAGGAATACTTGTATGGGAGAGCCCATACAAGTAAAAATAATAGCATATGCATAATAAAATGAATAAAAAGGAAAAATGGATAAATTTCTCAAAAAATAGAACTACAAAGACAAAAAGATAACTAAATAAAAGAGAGCAAAAGGGGGAAAATGCTATGAAATGAAAAGTTTAACAAAGAGAGCCAATGTCCAGTTGAAAGGAATTCCTATTAGGAAACAGAATGAAGTAAATTAACAATTAATAATAATAAAATACAATTTGTCACTTCCAAAGGACATGAATTTCCAGATTGAATTGAAAAAGACTTATGTCAAAGCATATTACTAGGAAATATCAGAAAAAAGGAATAAAGAAAAGCTCTTTAAAACTTTCTAGCTTGTAAACAACCCAAAAGTAAAAATTAAAAAAAATATATTGAAAGGATTGGCTCTCAGAGTGGTAACAGTTCTACTTCCAGCAATGCTGGCTTAAGTTTTTGAAGAACAAGCCTTCTATCCAGAGCAATGAGAAAAGCTGTGCACACACACACACACACACACACACACACACACACATCTATTTGGTGACATTAGGATAACATCAAAGCAACCTCAGATTTCCATTAGGACCCTAAAGAGCTAAGTGCCATGAGAAAGAGCAAACAGGTAATAAATTAGTCCTCAAAAAGAGTAAAAGCCAGCTCTGTTATAGTTAAAAGCTAAGACAAGACAAATAAAGTCTGCCCCTACAATAACAAAGCAAAATTTAATCTTTCCTTGAGAAAGATATCCAGAGCCTCAAATTACCTCTATAGTTTTTTATACACAATGGCCATATTCAATGAAAAATTATCATTCATGTCAGAAGACAATGAAAAAATAAGCAAGAATCAAGAGAGAGAGGAAAAAAAAGAAATGGCAATAGAAATAGGACCACAGGTGTTGCATGTATTGAAGTTGTCAGACGTTGGGTTTAAAGTAACTATTATTCACATTTTCAAGAAAAATAGCTGACAGGAATCCACAAAAAGAAAAAAAAATCAAATTGAAATTTTATACATAAAAATATAGCTGAAATTAAGAACTTAATAAAATGGGAGATTAAACTTGCAGAAGAGATAACTAGTGAATTAGAATAATGATTTTGAAGCAAAGAAAGGAAACTGGCGACAGGACGCAGTGAAAATTTCTAGCATGCATATAATTGTAGTCCTAGAAAGAGAACAGAGAGAATGGTACCAACCAATACTTGATGCTTTACTGAATTTGATAAGAATTTTGCAGAAGGTTGAAGATGAGAGGTATGATCATGATGCTATTTAAAGGAACTAGCAAAAGAACAACTGTGGAGAAGGCCTAGAAACAACCATTCCAGATCATTGCGGGAAGACAACCAGTTTCATGGTCAATGATTCTGAGAAAAATGAAAAGTGAAGTCAACTCTTACATTGTACCTAATGTGTACCTAATGTGTCTGTATTGACGGTACATTTTTTTTCCAGAAATTCTGGAAAAAATGTAACTACATTCCATTTGCATTTTCTCCCTGTCCCATTTCTTTGGCAAATAGTGGTTAATGTAAAGTAATTTAAGATAAAAGTTTAAGCAAAAACACAATATCATAAAAACACTTGAAGTAATTAAATTGTTTCCTCTATTGCAAATTTTATTTTAAACCTTCCCAATTACCATCTTCATTGACAACATAATCAGGACTTAATGCTGAGTTGCTATTAATTTTTAATGCTTCTTATGTTGTTTAATGCAGTGTATAATTTGGCACTGAATCTTTTAGTAGAACTAAGCTTTGACATCCTCTGCCATCATTCATATAAAACTAATGTTTTTAATCAATTAACACCCCTCTACCTCCCACCTCTACCTGCATTTCATCATAGAATGTATATAGCAATGTAGATTGTTTAATTATTTAATATTTATAAATGGGATTTCACTTTTAGAAAAGATAGTAAAATTTTCTCCGAGGATTTAAAAAAAAATACATAGTTATAAAATATAGCTGGAACTAACTTGACTTCTCAACAAATTTTCAGCTGTAGACATTTTCTGTTAATCAAATGGCATCTAACTGCTCTAGGTGAAGCCAAATATTTAGAATAAGAGTCTGTTCTTTTAGAAAAAAGTATATCATTGTGAAATTATAGGTCACTTAAATCCTCAGAAGAGTTTTTACCAACGCAGTCCTTGGGCACCAGCTTTCCTGTGAATTTCTCCTTGAGTTAAGGATGCATTTCCTAAGGCTTAGTGTATTAAGACCAGGTAATGTTTTCAAATGGGTACATAGCTCCCATTCCCTTGGGAATATGTGGGTGCCTGTCTAGTCAGGATTTCAAATACTGATAGAGAATCATAATTAGAGTATAACTGCAGTTTCATGAATATTCAGTCACTCCATGAAAAGAATGAACTTGAGCCATAGATCAATTACATGAAAGTTGATAAGCTCATTTAGCAAATATGATATTTTCAGGGAACAAATTCAGGTGCGAGGGAAATGTCATTTTCTTTAATTTTTTTCCTTATAATTCAAATTAATCATTCTGTGTGATATCAGAAAATTTAATGTAGTCCATTTTTTTCTCAGTTGTTTTAGGTTTAAACCCCATCATAGCCTGCTCTCATTTTTTCTGTTCTCATCTTCTCTTCCGTGAGATGGCATTTCAAACCCAAGATGGGTGGGGTGGTAGTATTTCCATGACTTGCACAATGCTATGGCCTGAAGGAAGGTCCCAGCGCCACTTTTTCATCCCCCATGATGTAACTCACCCACTAGGTCTTTGTCTTGTCTGATTATGAAAGGATGATATCTTCTGTCAAGGAGTCCACATCCCCAGTTGGTCACTAGCTCTGCTGTCCACTCTAGCATTGGAGGATCAATCTCCTTGCCCCAATCTAAGATCTGTTTGGGATAACGCAACCTTCCATGCTGTTCAAAACCACACAGGAAAAAAAAAAAGCTGCTTACTGCAACATACTGGGTTTACATGTAGGTTATGAAAGACTCTCTTGGGTTCTTTAGATGGCAGTTCTTTTTTCTTTTTTTATTGGAGTATAGTTGATTTAATTTTTTTCCGAGTATAGTTGATTCACAATGTTGTGTTAGGTTCAGATGTACAGCAAAGTGAATCAATTATACATATACATATATCTACTCTTTTTTTGTTTGCTTTTTAGATTATTTTCCCATGTAGGACATAACAGAGTATTGAATAGAGTTCCCTGTGCTATATGGCAAGTTCTTATTAGTTATTATTTTATACGTAGTGGTGTGTATGTGTCAGTCCCAATCTCCCAAGTTATCCTTCCCCCCTTTATCCCCTGGTAACCATAAGTTTGTTTTATACATCTGTGACTCTACGTCTGTTTTGTAAATAAGTTCATTTGTACCCTTTTTTTCTTTTAGATTCCACATACAGTATAAGCATATATTTGTTTTTCTGCGTCTGACTTACTTCACTCAGTATGACAATCATTGGTCCATCCATGTTGCTGCAAATGGCATTATTTTGTTCCTTTTTATGGCTGAGTAATACTCCATTGTATATATGGACCATATCTTCTTTATCCTTTCCTCTTTTGACGGGCATTTAGGTTGCTTCCATGTCCTTTTTTCTCATATCCTGAATGCATGGGGGACTCTGTGGGTTGTGTGCCCCACAAGAGGTGAAGCATGACTCATCTCTACTCTTAAATTCTCAAAACTATCAGGGAGTTGTATCCTACTCCCCAGCTAACTCTACGTGTCCTACAGGATACAAAACTTCTGAGCATAACCCTTTTATGCTCTACTCCAACTCAACTCCCTCTCCAGCTTATAGGAGTTTGTTTAGGTGAAAGATGGCAGTGTCAAGCAGGGTAAAGGGAAAACAAAGAAACAAATAAAACTCCACAAGTCTGCTAATGTCTCTCCATTTTACAAAGCCACAGTTTGGAAGTTATGCTCAGGATTAATATCTTAGGAATGTGTTAAAAGGTGATTGAGTGTTTCGATTAGAAATTGCCCCATGGACCATATCATGTATTATTTAGGCCCTAGTCTCTCCAGACTCTGTTTAACCAACATTCACACAGTCCACAAAGTCTTCCTTCCCATCTAACCAATCCTGTTGCCTCGTAACTCTTTACTTTCACTGTCCCCTAAACTTGCATTACCTGCATTACCTGCATTACCTGTGTTCCCTTTTTAGAGCTCAAGCATAGTGCTTTGTATATAGAAATCTGTTAATATGTGTCTGTATTATTGTATAAATGAATATTGTACAAGACCGTGTTGAATATATTGTAAGTGGAATGTTGTTTATTTAAATTTTTATTATTTAAAATTCAGGTTGCAAAGTTTAAAAACAATTAGCTTTAGGGTGTTTCAGGTGAAGAACTTGTTCAGAGTCCTTTTGGCAGAAGTACAAGGTGTAAAGGGTGGTTTGGAGTTGAGAGGCAAGAATAGAAACACAGGTAAAACTGAGATTATGATGGTTCATAGGTCAAGGTTAAGAGTGAGGGAGCAGGTTCAAGAGAGTCAAAATTTAGTTTCTACTCAGACCTTTGGGCTTATGGAGAACACTGGCTTTATTAACTTAGTGTAACATGATGATTAAAAATATTCCAACTGCTCATTCTGAGGTCAACCAGTCATGTATACAAATCCTCATTTACCCCTTATGACTTTGTAAACTTAAGTTGTTTTAACTTTCTGGATTCCCTTTCTGTAAAATACTAATACTGAGAGGAATTACATAGTATGATTCATAATGGAGCTCTTTAGGTACCTCCTCAGAAAGCAAATTTATCTGTATCTTTCATATTTTATTTTGTGGATTCTTTGGAGATACCATGAAGTGAGTGAGTAATTCTCCTCCAGCTGATTATAATTTCTCCTGAGCCTACTCATCTGAAGTTCTAGCTCCAATGCAGGTTTCCTAAAGCTAATGGAAGTTAAACTCAGGGACCTATATGTGCACAAGCTCTATCCAAAGACCTGAGAGGGAACTTAGCAATATGTCTACATGGTTGTGATTTGTTAATTTTCAAAACTAAGATATCCTTTATATTGTTTTTCATAGTGCCTCCTACCCCATGGTCCAGGACCCACATAATCTGATTCTGCCCATGAACCAGGCTCTTTTCATTGAGGCTACCTTAGTCTTCAAGATATCCTTCCAGGTCAGAATGTTGGGCAACCACAGGCCGACATTATTTCAAGGACCAATCCATGTACTTCAGGTGTGAAGTGACACTGCTCCACCATTTTTCTCAAAGTCTAGAGGAAGCACATAATTTTCTCTGGTCAGTACCTTCTCCTCAATCGCACTGAGTTGTATTGGGTCCATGAATCACTGGGAATGGTCTTCCTAAAGCTATTCCTCACTACTCCTCCTTTATAGTCTGAGGGTGGGGGCCAACTGAAGAGCACATAACAGATTTTTGGACACCTCCTTTGTAAGTCCTGCCTTGGACATGTAGCATATCACATCAGAAAGTGGAAGGCACTTAAGGTGTTAGGGCCTCAGATGAACTGAGTGAGGACGCGAACATTTTAGCAACTGTCTTACATGTACAAAACTTGACGAAGACCTAGACGATAGTGAGAGTTCAAAAAAAAAAAAAAAATAGCAATTATCATTGTCAGAATGCCTGCTAGAACTGGCCCTGGGTGTATTAATGACTCTATACTCCTGAAATGATGTCTTAAACATTGAGACAAGTCTTTCAGGAAATTAAAGAAAAGAGGCAGGAAAAAATGAATAAATGAGCTGTCATATGCATGGTATTAATTTTTAGAAGATTAAAACAATTTATCTTTGCTTGAATAAACTGAAAATAATGTTGCAAGCAGAAACAGTCATATTTCTAATTTTGGGGTATATAATCTACTATTTTAGATTGAGGAATTCTATATTCCAAAGTTGATTCACAACGTAGTTTTTGAAATTTTTAAAACATTTTCTTTCTGATAAAGTTTAGATTAACATAATTTAACTGCACTTAACTATTGTAATTTGCATCTTCCCTCTAATAAAAATAGGGCTTCAACTGCACAGGCACCAAATTTAATTTTCTGTTGTTTCTATTTTAGGTAAAATGTAAAACTATAGTATTCCTTTGTAAAAGTAATTGCATAAAGTTAAGCATATGTAAATTCACAGAAATATGACTTTTATAGAGCAAAAGAAATCGAGGCAGCCAGAAAATGAGTAGGTAGATTAGACTCAATAAGCAGTAATAATGTTTATTTCACTCCCTACCCCTTGTAGGTTAGCACAATATTCTTTAACATAAAATAAAAGATGTGGGTGGGTCGTTTACTTGCTTGGTATTTCATACTCTAAGGAGAAATATATGCAGCTAATTACTATGCTCAGAAAAGAAAGCCATTCACATGGAAAATGAAATTTGAAAAACAATGTGCATATATTTTAGCTCTAATAGTTTAAGAAAGAACTTGCACATCATTTTTCTTAAGGTGTGAGATACAGGTTTTTGAGGGTTTATTTTCTCTATAAGTTATGTTATCTATTCTATGTGTGGATGTCTTTAAATGTTAAAAAAAATGCTATATTTTATTTTGCATGTTTGAGTTATAGCGCAAATTTTCTTCAGTTGTATTTTATATACATTTGCCTCTCATTTTATGATACTTAAATTGGACAGAGATAAGAGATCCAAGTAAAAGAAGTTCTGTACCAATTTTAAAAATTAAGCAAAAATAGAAATCAACCTGTAACTGAGGGTATGAATTCCTAGGGGAAATAAAGATGATGATAACCATGGTCATGATAGGAAAGACTAATAATAACCATGTTGCATATATTTTGAGTTTTGCCAAATTTTCTTTCCTTTAAGATACTACAACTCTTTATGGGAATCTTGCTCTGTTATTGTAATCTGGCTATGTGAGATCACAGGTAGAAGAAAGAAGAAAGAAACTTAAGTTTCTTATGGAAGAAGAAACATAAGTCAGACCTCATTAAATATACCATTCCAATTCCCTGGCTACAGATACCAGTTCAGGACACATCTACCAACAGGCCAGAATTCTCTAGTTCTTTTGAGAAGCTTCAAAAAATATTATTTATCATCTGGAAATTTCTAGCAATAAAGGCAAAATAGTCACAAGCTGCTGGAGTTCAGTGTTCCCACCATGAGAAGAAAGCTTACTTAATGAAGCCAGCAAAGAGGGAATGAGAACTTGGAGATAGAGGAAGAAAGCTCGATACACCCTAATGATAGTTTGAGATCTAGATTCAGCAGAGCCTGGAGCTGACTGTATTCTCTGGATTTTTAATCTATTTGAATAGATCAGCTCCTTTTTGGCCTAATCGTGTTTGAGTTGAGTTTCTTACACTTGCAGTGAAAATGGTTGTCCTGATGAGGGGATACTTAATTTGGGTCTAGAATTGTGTCAAGTGCTTATGGAAATTGTCACATTGAATTTCATAAGTCTTGAGTTTTTAAAGTTGGGAAAATGTAAACAAAGTGATTTACTCAAAGATCCTTAACTGATCAAAGGAGGGAAAAAGTCCGATTTGTGAAAATACACTCTTAACAGTCAGATGGAATGAATAAATTATCAATGAATGACAGCTTCTGTGACCTTTTATCTCTCCATTTCTGTAATACTGATGTGAAACAACCATATTATATTTCTTGCATCTTGCAGCTGTCCTTTCATTCATCTTCCTTTCTTCATTTTAGTTAATGGGAATTGTCATTATCCTTACTTTAAAATCCCTGAAGCTTTTTTTTTTTTTTTTTACTGTTCTTGTGTCTGTTCTACCTTTTTTGCCAATTAATTAGTGGTGAAGAAGTTCTAAAAAAGTAAAATGTTTAAAAGTAGATTAGATTTGACCAAAATACTTCATACTGCTATGCAGGCTGTTTTCTAAAAATATCTGTTTCCATCAGAGTGATCATTTCATATAAATGCAAACACTATGCCCTTTGTAGTATTCTTTTTTTTTTTTTTTAGATTTTTTTTTTTTTTTAAAGGTCAAGTCTTGTATTTATTTTTAGCTGCGTTGGGTCTTTGTTGCTGAATGCGGGGGCTACTCTTCGTTTCAGTGCGCGGGCTTCCCATTGCGGTGGCCTTTCTTTCTGCAGAGCACGGGCTCCAGGCACACAGGCTTCAGTAGCTGTGGCACGCAGGCTCTAGAGCGCAGGCTCAGTAGTTGTGGCACACGGGCCCAGTTGCTCCGCGGCATGTGGGATCTTCCCAGACCAGGGCTCGAACCCGTGTTCCCTGCATTGGCAGGCGGATCCTTAACCACTGCGCCACCAGGGAAGTCCCTGTGCTATTCTTTATCTAAGTGATTGTAAGATATTTAGTTGATAAATGTTCATAAGTAATGATTAACACAATAACTTTTTAAATTTAAAGGTTTTGTTTGTATTTTTTACTTTCTATTGTGAAATAATCTCAGACTTAGAGAAAAGTTCATTTCTGGTACACACATCACTCTGCTTCTCTTAATGTCAGTGTCTTACACTACTATGGGACACTTGTCAGAACTAAAAAGTTAACATTGGTACTCAGTATTAACTAATCTACAGACATTATTCAGATTCCACAATTGTTTCCCACTAATGTTCTTTTTCTCTTCCAGAATTCCACATTACATTTAGCTGTGTCACGTCTCCTTAGTTTCCTCTAATATGCAACATTTTTTCAGTCTCTCCTTGTCATTCATGATTAGAAAGAAGCTCTTTTGAAGAATATTGGCTTCTTATTTTGTATAATGTCTCACAGTTTGGGTTGGTTTCATGTTTTCTAATGATTAGATTGAGGTTATGCATTTTTGGCAAGAGAAACATATAAGCAATGTGCCTCTCTCAGGGCATCAGGTCAGGACATACATGTTGTCGACTGTCATATCTCAGGTGAAATTAACCTGATAACTTGGTTATAGTGAAGCCTGCTGGGTCTTCCCACATATTATTATCTCAACTGATGAGAAAAGTAGTTGAAAAAATTAGTCCCTTTGTCAGTGATAAATATCTCGGGAGAGATAATTTGAGAAAATACTAATTTTGTTTCTCTTCAAACTCAGTGCTACTTTCTCAAATTCCTTTTGACTTTTCTTGTTTACTGGCCAGAATTCCCTAGTTCAGCTTGTTCATATCTATGAAAATGTCTGCTGAGATTCTGATTGAGATTGAATTGAATCTGTAGATCTATTTGTGGAAAAATGAGTTCTTAACAATATTAAGTTTTCCAATGCATGAACAGAGTATATATATATATCTCCATTTATTAAGAATTTCTTGAATTTATTTAATCAGTGCATTTTAGTTTTTAGCACACAAATCCTGTACATATTTTTAGATTATACCTAAATATTTTATCATTTTTGTGATGCCATTATAAATGGTACTTTTTTATTTCAAATTTTAATTGCTCATTGCTAGTTTATATAAATGTAATTGATTTTTCTACACTGACCTTGTCCAGTACTTTTGCTAACACTCAATTATTAGTTCTAAAAGTTATTTTTGTCAGTTCCTTAGCATTTTCTCGGTAGACAATCATGGTTTATGAATGATGCAATTTAAATTCTTGTTTTCTAATCTTTATGTCTTTTTTTTTGCTGCTTTATTGAACTGCCTAGGACTTCTAGGACATGTTGAATAGGAGTTGTGAGAGATGATCTCCTTGCCCTGTTTTTGCACTTAGGGGAAAATCATTCAGTAGTTCATCATTAAGTATCACATTATCTCTGGGGTTATTTATTTATTTATTCATTATTTTTATATGCCCATTAGAAGGTTAAGTAAATTCCTCTTTATTTGAAGTTTGCTGACAGTTTATATCATGAATGGATATTACAAATTTTCAAGTACTTTTCTGCATCAATTGAGATAATCATATGTGTTTTCTTCATTACTATAAAAATATGTGTTTACCTTAATTCATTTTCATATGTTGAGCCAGCCTTATATTCGTGGGTTAAATCCCACCTGGTATAGCTAGTATTATTCTTTTTCTATATTTCTAAATTTTATTTGCTAACATTTTGATGAGGCATTTTATGTTTGTGTTCATTTCTCCTCTCAACCCCTTCTGTTAGGTTGAGATTCCTGCCTCCCCCAACCTACTTTGATTGCCCTAGTGTTTAAAATAAACACCTTTATTAATCAGAATGTGTCTTCAGATAACATTATACTGCTTCACATGTAGTATAATGAACTTAAAACGTACTTCTATTTCCCCCGCCAATTCTTTGTGCTATGGGTGTAACATCTTTTAGTTTTACATATGTTGTAAACATATATCGCTACTATCTTTGCTCTATATAGTTAATTATCTTTTAGAGAAACAAAAAATAAAAATAAATAAACTTTATCTTTACTCCATCTGCAGCATTCTTCATTTATTTATATAGATTCAAGCTTTGCTCTGGCATATTCCTTCTGTTTGGAAAGTTCCTTTAACATTTCTTATGATTTTGGTTTTTGGCCAATGACTTATCTATTTTTGTTTGAGATAGCCAATGACTTGTCTGTTTTTGTTTGAGAAAGCCTTTATTTCTTCTTCTTTTTTTTTTTTTTTTAGTCTTTGTATATAATTTTGTTTTAATAAACATAAATTTTAGAATAGTTTTATATTTACGGAAAAATTGCAAAGAGAATAGAGAATTCCCATATACTCCCATGATTCATCTACTACAATTATTAGCATATTACATTAATATCATACATTTTTTACTATTACTGAACCATATTGATACATTTTTACCTAAAGTCCATAAATTATTCAAATTTCCATAGTTTTTACCCAATTTCCTTCTTTCTGTTTTATGATCACCACATTACATTTAATTGTCATGTTTCCTTAGCTACCTCTTGGCTGTGACAGTTTCTCAGACTTTTCTTGTTTTCATGAATTTGACAGTTTTGAAGAGTACTAGCCAGATATTTTGTAGAATGTCATTAGTTGGGATCTCTCTTATGTTTTCTCATTATTACACTGAGATTATCGGTTTTTGAGAGTAAGGCCACAGAGGTGAATTGCCATTCGCATCGCATCATGTCAACAGTACGTACTATCAACATGAATTCTTACTGTTGATGTTAACCTTGGTCAACAGACTGAGAACATGTTTCTCAAGTTTCTCCACTGTAAAGTTTATCTTTTTGCCCTTTCTCTGTATTCCTCAGAAGGAAGTGTGTATGTGCAGCCATCACTTCAGTGTTTGGGAGTTATGCCACACCTCCTTGAGGGGAAATAATATACATATGTATTTGCAATTCGGCATGAGATATTTGTCTATTTTCCCACATTTGTATATTTATTCCAACATTAATTATAGCAGTATGGATTCAGAAATATTTATTTTATGCTTAAGTTATAACCTGATATTACTTTATTTTGTTCAAATTTTCCAGCATTGCCATTGGGAGCTCTTTCATTTGGCTCCTGTGTCCCTTTAATGTCTCCTCTTTGTTGCAGATTTTAAGCACTTCTTTATTTTGGGACTAAAAGATACTTGAGGCTCTTTTTCTATATTTCTTGCCTCGTGCTAGAAACAGCCATTTCTACAAAGAGCCCTGGTTCTTTTTATCAGAAAATTGTATTAGAAGCCAAAATCTGAGTGTTAGGTGTGCTCTGGGGTATCATTGCTTCTGGGCCTCTCAGCTCAGAGATTAAGGAAATATATGTGGGTATATTAACACATGTATATACACATATCTATAAATCTTTCTGTATCTAACCATATGCATATATATTAAACATGAGTTTATACTGATGTCCCCAACTCTAATCCATTACCCCATGTATCATTGTAACCTATTCCCATTGCTTATGTGTAAACTCCTACTCCAACAGGGACACTCTAGCTCCCATCATCTATCATCCATTTACTTAATTGTTCAATTCCTGTGTGTGTGTGTAAACTCTATTTATTTCCAAGGTTACTTACGTCAGCACCATTTTCCCCACTCCCTTCAGTGAGGTGGCTTCATACATTTGTAATAGTTATATGTTTTGGTCATATTATGCATTCAGTCCTGAAATTTTCTTGTATCCTAAATGATTTTTAAAGTTTTGCATGCATCAAAGTTCAATCTGTGTGCTGTAAAGTTCATTAGGTTTAGACAGGTGTTTAGAGTAATGTGTCTACCATTGCAGTATCATACAGAATAGTTTTACTGCCCTAAAAAATCCCTTCTGTTTTATCTATTTAACTGTCCCCTTCCCTGAACCACCAGCAAGCACTGATCTCTTTATGATTTCTATTGTTTTCCCTTTTTCAGAATGTCATATAACTGAAATCGTTAAGTATGTAGCCTTTTTTGTCTGACTTCTTTTACTTATCAATATGCATTTAAGTTTCATCTATGTCTTTACCTGGATTAATGATCATTCCTTTTTATGTCTGCATAGTATTCAACAGCATGGATGGACCATGTATGTTTATCATTTCACTTATTGAAGGAAATTTTGTTTGCTTCCAATTTTGGACAATTATGAATAAGACTGCTATAAGCATTTGTGTGCATATTTTGGTGTGTGTGTGTGCGTGTGTGTGTATACATAAGTCTCCAAATCAGTTGGATAAATATATAGAAAACAAATGCTCGTTGTATGGTAACACTGTGTTAAGCTTTTAAGAAACTTCTAATCTGTTTTTCAAAGTGACTGTACCATTTTGCAATCATACCAGCAATGACTGTGTTCTGCCTTCTCATCAACGATTAATATTATTAATGGATTTTAGCTATTCCAATATATGTATAATGATACCTATTTGTTGTTTTAAATTTGCAATTTCCTAAGACAAATCATGTTGAGTATCTTCTCAGATGCTTATTTGCCATCTGTATATCTTTGTTGCTGAATTGTCTATATAGATTTCTTTTTCATTTTTTTATTTGGGTTGTTTGTTTTCTTACTATTTTTAAACTTTCTTTGTATGGTTTGGATACCAGTCCTTTATCAAATAAGTGTTTTGCAAATATTTTCTTCTAGTTTGTGCCTTTATTTTCATTATATTAACAGTCTTTGGCAGAGAAGCAGTTCTTAAGTTTAAAAAAGTTCAATTAGTTTTACCAAAGTCTTTTTTTTCTAAAGTGTTTTTTTTTTTGTTTTTTGTTTTCAATGGCACATGCTTTTAGTGTTATATGTAGAAACTCATCACCAAACTAAGGTCATGTAGATTTTATTTTGTGTTTTCTTCTAGAAGTTTTATAGTTTTGCATTTTATATTAAGGCCTGTGATCCATTTTGAGTTAATTTTGTTAAAGATGTGTGGAATGTGTATAGCTTCATTTTTTTTTTTTTTAAACCCACTGATCTCTACTTGTTCCAGCACCTTTTATTGAAAAGTCTATTCTTTTTCTCTTGACATCCTTTGCACTTCCATCAAAGAACAATTGACTCTATACCTGTGATTGTATTTTGGGGCTCTTTATTCTTTTCCATTGATCTAGTCTTTTTTTTTTAATTGAAGTATAGTTGATTTATAATATTTTATTAGTTTTTGATGTGCAGCATCATGATTCAGTATCTTTTCAGATTATATTCCATTATAGGTTATTATAAGATAATGGATATAGTTTCCTGTGCTATACAGTATATCCTTGTTGCTTATCTATTTTATATACAGTAGTTTATATCTGTTAATCCCATACCTCTAATTTGTCTCTCTACCCTTTTCTCTCCCTTTTAGTTAACAAGTTTGTTTTCTGTATCTGTGAGTTTTTTTCCCTTTTGTGTATACATTCATTTGTATTTTTTCTTAGATTCCATATATAGGTGATATCATACAGTATTTGTCTTTCTCTGTCTGACTTATTTCAATAAGTATAATATTCTCTATGTCCATCCACATTTCTGCAAATGGCAATATTTCATTCTTTTTTATGGCTCAGTAATATTATAATGTTTATATATAAACCACATCTTCTTAATCCAATCATCTGTTGATGGGCACTTGTTTTGCTTCCATGCCTTGGCTGTTGTAAATAGTGCTGCTATAGACTTTGGGGTGCATGTATCTTTTCAAATTAGTGCTTTTGTTTTTTTCCAGATATATACCCAGGAGTAGAATTGCTGCATCATATGGTAGTTCTGTTTTTAGTTGTTTAAGGAACCTCCGTACTGTTTTCCATATTGTCTGCACCAATTCACATTCCCACCTACAGTGTATGAGGGTCCCCTTTTCATCTATGTGTCTATTCTTTTGTCAATACCATGCTGCATTGATCACAGTAACTTTATAGTAAATCTTGAGCTTGAGTAGTGTGATTCCTCCAAGTTTTTTTTCTTATTCTGTATTGTATTGTTTATTCTAGGTGTTTGCCTTTCCATAGACACTGTAGAATCAGTTTGTTGATGTGTAAAAAAATAGCTTGCTGGGAGTTTAACTGAAATTATATTGAACCTATAGATTAAGTAAGAAATGACTAACTTCTTAATAACATTGAATCTTCATTCCATGGACAGGGACTATTTCTCCATTATTTAGCACTTCTTAGATTTTTTTCATTAGTGTTTTTTTTTGTGTGTGTATATATATATATTTTTTTTTTTTGCATACAAATCCTGCACATATTTTGTTAGATTTATACCTAAGTATTTTCTTTATGAGGTACTATTTTGATTAGAATTTAAAAAATATTAAATTCCAGTTGTTCATTACTGGTATATAGGAAAAGTTAATTTTTATATATCAACTTTGTTTCCTGTGACCTTTCTATACTCCTTGTTTCTAGGTATTTTTGTAGATTTTTTAAGACGGTCTGCATAAATATATAATCATGTCCTCTCTGAGTAAAGACAGTTTCATTTATTTCTTTCAATATGTATACACTTTGTTTCTTTTTCTTGTCTCATTGCAATAGCTAGGACTTCCAGTGCAACACGGAATAGGAGTGGTGAGAAAGGACATTCTGTTTTGTTTCCATTCTCAAGAGTGAAAGCATCTAGTGTCACACCACTAGATACGATGCTAGCTGTACGCTTTGTAGCTGTTTCTTATCTAGTTGAGGAAGTTCCCTTCTACTCATATTTTTCTGAGTGATTTTATCACAAATAAGTGTTAAATTTTTGTGTCAATTGATCTGTTCATATGATTTTTCTTCTTTAGTCTGTTGATGTGGTGCATAACTTTGATTTTAAAATGTTGAACTAATCTTGTATATCTCGGGAGTTTGATACCCCTCCTACTGAGAAGAGTGGCTCACTGTGCCTAAATTGTTTGTACAAACAATATGGTTTATGCTAAACACCTACTTTCCTTCTCGGAGTGTGGAATGTTGGTATATGCTTGGCACAGGTGCCTACATGATCAGCACTCAGTGAAAACTCTGAGCACTGTGTCTCTAATGAGCTACCCTGGTTGGTAATATTTCATACAAGTTGTTACAACTTATCACTGGCTTAAAGTGAGCATGTTTGGTGTGACTCTACTGGGAGAGGACCTTTGAAAGGTTGTACCTGGTTTCCACTGGACTTCACCTTATACACCTTTTGCCTTTAATGATTGTGCTTGGTATCCTTTCAGTGTAACAAATCATAGCCATGAGGACAAAGATGTTGAGATGTAATTTTCCCCCAGTGAATTATCAAACCTGAGAGTAGTATTGGGGACTTCATAACATAAGTGTTTCCCTGTTTCTGTATTTCTGGAAGGAATTTTTAAAAAACTGGTATTATTACTCAAATGTTTGATAAAATTCACCAAATTTTATCTGGGCCTAGTGCTTTTTTTCCTGGAGTGTTGTTAATTACTGATTAAAATTTTTTAGCCGATAAAGGAATATTCATATTATCAATTTCTCTATGTTAGTTTTGGTAGTTTGTATCTTTCAAAGAATTGATCCATTTTCTTCTTCATTTTTAAATATTTTTTCTCGGTATGTAATTCTAGCTTGACAGGGTTTTGTTTGTTTGTTTGTTTCCCCTTTAAGTATTTTAATGATGACTCTCCATTTCCTTTTCTCTTCCCTAGTTTCTGCTATAATTCTCTTTTTCTATGCATATCTTTTTCCCCTATCTGCCTAGTAGGTTTTCGTATTCTTTTCCTTTTTGGCATTTACAATATGATATGCCTAGCCTAACAAAACAAAAGAAACAAACAAATAACAACAAAAACCCCAATGATCTGTTTGGTGTTTTCTGAGCTCATCTGTAGTTTAATTTTTGTCATTTATTTGGAAAATTATTGGACATTATTTTTTCAACTCTTTGTTCTGCCTCATTTCCTCACTTTTCTTCTTCTGAGATTCCTATTAAGCATATGTTAGACTGTTTACTATTTTCTCACACCTCTTAGATGTTCTATACTTTCTTCTTCTTCTTTTAATCCTTTATTCTTTGTGGTTCAGTTTTCACTGGATAATTTTCATTTACATAGCATCAAGTTCATTGATTTTTTTTCCTTGACGGTCTTGAGCCTACTAATGAGCCATATAGTATTCTTTATCTATGTCACTATGATTTTTGTTGTTAGCTTTACCATTTGACTCATAAATTCTAAATTTACTGAAATTTGCTGAAAGTACTTTGCTGAAATCATTCATTTAATTTTGCATATTGTCCATCTTTTCCATTAGAGCCCTTAATTTGTTAATCTTAATTATTCACGTGCCCTGTGAGATTGTTCCAATATTTGTAATATATCTCAGTCTGGTTCTGTTGATTACTTTATCTCTAGCCAATGGGTTGTTTTTTACTAAGGTTATTCACATTGTACCCCAGGTTTCAAACTCCTTTAGTGGTACCTTATACTGTGGTGGAGGCTAGTTTATCAGAAGGCTTTTCTCAATTTCTTTTCTCAGTTGTAGGTCTTATATTTGCACGTGCCATGCTTTTGCAACTCTCCCAGCAACACTTCATTGTTCCTTGTTATTCATTTTTCATTAGCCTGGTTGTGGGGTTAGGGCAGTTCTCTGTTCTGATTTAGCCTTGGTCTTAGGCAGATACTGTGTCCCTGGTTCTCAGAAATGTGTCCTTCTCAATGTGCCTTACTCCCAGCTGCAGATCTAGGCCTAATGCATATTCCTGTCCCTTTTCCTAGTGGTAGAAAGACTTTTTCTATTTCCTTCTCCTAGATGCAGTGGGTTTTCACCAGTGCTCTAAGATACCTAGAGATTTGCTTTTCTCACCCCCACTCCCCAAAAAAGATGTTTGTTCCATAGAGGAGATAGGCAAGACAATATAGATGGAGTTTTGTGCCCTACTACACTGAACAATGCTTTCTCAGGACTCTTCCTAATTATTTTTGTAAGTACACAGTGGGAACTTGGAGGGAAAAATTACAATGTATTTTTGGCTACCTGGGCTTCTCACTCTCTTGTCAGCCTATACTTTGCCTTCTTTAATTTCTTCAGTATTCTAGCTGAATTCTTCTGAGCAGTTTTCTGCTGTGTCTGCTTGAGGAATACATGTTCTCATGTCCCATCTCTCCCTATAGGCACCTATCCCTGTTTAGATTTTGGAGTAATCATTTGCCTTGTGATGCCAGCTCTATGATAGTTTGAAGAAAAAATGTAATCCTTCAGTTTGTCTAGCTTAATTTTTTTGATGTGTGAATGGGGCTACACTCCTTCTAGCTCTCTGCATCTCTTAGTGGTCACCAGCATATATCACTTTTAAGAGATGAAATTCTAGGTATTCTTGGATCCACTGGAATGGCATAATTTTGTGGTAAACAATTTCACAAATAGAATAAAAGTCATAGTCTAGGCCTCTGACACCAAATTAAGCAGAATATGACCTACTCCCCAAGAGAGTTCTAGCTTCTTACAGTCATAGAACCCTAGGGAATCCAAAAGTGTGATTTCTTATTACACTGCTTATGTAAGAGGGCCATGTTCTCACCAGATCTCTGAGTTTATTTGCCTGATACTGTTCATATGTTGTCTTACTTAATCCTCATAGAAAACATATGAAGTAGGCAACAGGTAAATAGGTTTAAAATCAGTAAGAAATTTTCCCAGAGTGGCACATCTGGAAAATAGCATGGATGAAATTTGAACCAAAGCAACTTAACTTCAGAGCATATCCACTTATCACTGAACTCCTCTCCCTCTTCTGAGGAAAGGAAGTAACCTTCAAATAGTCATACACTGGTGAAAACCTATCATTTACTTTTTGAGTCACCTGGTCACAATTCTGGAAGGTGAATAGGGGATAGTTTTGTTGGTTTTTCAAACTCAGAAAAAGATGCCCATGTGAAATTTTTGAAATCACTCTTTGTTCATCTTTGTGCTGACCCACCTAAACCAGCAATTACTGTTTGGTGTACTTAAATAGAATGTGTATGTCAATCTAAAATATACACTTAGTTAGATTCAGTTCTTAGATCTGAGCTAGCTAGTCAGTTTTTTATTGGTGAATAACTTTTATGGTGAATAACTTTTTCATAATTAATTACAAATGTGATCCTCAATTGTGTAGAAAAATACTCTAGATAAAACTTCAAAATTTTAATGAGTAAAAGTGAACGACGTTTGACCTCTTTTCATAGAATCTTAATTGAACAATAAGTAGTTATCCTAAAATAATCATAGACTCCAATGGGAACATAGTCAATATGATAATTGCTGTATTAGGCTGATTGATTAAGGTTATGAAAAGTTATTAGTGTGAGGGTAAAGGGTCACAAATTTACCTTGTCCTTAGTTTAATTTGAGTTCTGTCAATAAAAGGGGAAATAATTGTGGTACTCATATTTTATTTAAAAAATCATTTTCGGGCTTCCCTGGTGGTGCAGTGGTTGGGAGTCTGCCCGCCAATGCAGGGGACACGGGTTCGTGCCCCGGTCCGGGAAGATCCCACATGCCGCAGAGTGGCTGGGCCCGTGAGCCATGGCCACTGGGCCTGCGCGTCCAGAGCCTGTGCTCCGCAACGGGAGAGGCCACAGCAGTGAGAGGACCATGTACTGCCAAAAAAAAAAAAAAATCTTTTCTATTCCAATTAATATCTTTTCATTCTGTAAGCAATTAATCCAAAAATAAATTATTGTCCACAACCATCATAGAGAGCATTGCTGTACAATATTTTTTAGGGTTTTTTTCCCCCTGATAAATTAGTCTATTGACATACACTACCACCAACTAAATGCAAGAACATTTAAAGACCAGGATTATTTTCATATCATTACTTATTCAAACTTAATTAAAAGTTGGTAAGGAAGACATTGACACTAATTTATCACTTATTATATACTATAGAATGTTCTAGACATTTTACATGTATTTTACTTCACTATAATAAAATTTGATAAGATAAATTCTGTTATCCCCATTTTATATTTAATGAAACCAAATCTCAAGAGAGGCTATGAAACTTGGGTAAGTTCACACAGATTTTTAAATGGCAGTGAACAGGGTCTCATCTGCTCTACTTAATATTCATTCACTAGGAAAGTCACAGCCTAGTTGAAATATATTCCAAAAGTACTTTTTGAAATTATTGGTCTAATACAAAAAAACCTTTAATTTCTTCAAGGTTCAGGTAGTCATCATATGGAGCAAACTGTGGTACAAAATTGTTCAGAAAATAAATGGGATTAATAATTTTTCAGATGCCTCAAGTAACAGGGTGGTTACTCTGTTATCCCTTACTCTCTCGGCAAAACTATTAGCTGTGTAAACGTGTGACGTTCATGACTGGAGGTGTTAATAAGGCCTCCTTGGAAATTTCCACCATAATTAGCAGTAATTACTCAGCAAAATAAAACCAAACCGAAGTTAAAAACAAAAAAGAGAGAGAGGGAGAGAGAGAGAAATAAAGAAAAATAATAAAAATACAAATGGAGATAGAAAGAAAAGAGCACTTCAGAACCAGGCAGACCTATTTTTAAGTTCTGTCTCCAACACTTACCAGCCATATGACCTTGAGCAACCAACTTAACCTCTGAACTCACTTTTCTAAGTTGTCATGAGGAAATAATAATGTCTGCCTTATAAGGTTATTGGAACATTTAATTACACAAATATTCCTAGCACAACTCCTGCATCAAAGACTCAGTAGCTGTTAATTTCTTATTTTCCTTATTCTTTCCCTTTTCTTGTGTTCTTGTCTAATAATGGGCATCAGTTCTAAATTGTCCTTGGAATGTGGCCCCAGGCATAGGGCAGTGTTTTAAACCATATAGCGAAAAATAAGGTAATCCCAGGGGAAAAGCTATTTGATGTGGTAATGGTTGAAGCTGCTGATGGTGTCTTAATTTATGCTGAAGTAAAAATACAGAAATTCCTTAGGATGATGACTCTTCAAAGCTTTCAGGAAGCATTATTCTCCATAGGAGAAGAGAATTACTTTACATTCTTCCCTTTTAATATGTCTCATTACACCTTTCAAACATATACATTTCATTAGACACTTCCATTAAAGCATCTCATTATAACTTTCAAATATGTGCATCTCATTACATCTCCTTTAAGCATCTTTACATATTCTCCATTTGTGGATTTCATTAAAGCCTTTCCCTTGTATATCTAATTACTAAATTACTTTCATGTATGTTATTATAACCTATATTTCTCATTCCATTACTTAAACATGCACATCTCATTACACCTTTCTATTTATGCATCTCATTACACTCCTAAAAAAATGTATCATATTACATCTTTCTCCTTTGAATATCGTTACATTTGTCCAATTATGCATCTCATTATGCCATTTCATTTATGCATTTTATTATACCCTTCCTTTTATCCATGTCATTATACTCCTTAAACCCAAGCATCTAAGTAAACCTCTACTGTATGCCATTTTATACACATTACGGATATTATCTTCATTTTTCCATGTGTGGTTTTTCTGGCACCCCTTACAAATATGAATATCAATCTGAGGATGGGTGGCATTACTCTTCTTAAATATGCATATCTCATTTCATATTTAACATATTTTAGTTGTCCCTTTTATACTTCAAGCTATTATTTTTCCTTTTCTGTTGAAACCTTTTAAGAAAAAGTGACTCATGCTGTCCTTGATCTCATCACACCCTTCAAATAGCAACATCTCCTTTATAATGACTTCCTTGCATCTCTTGTCCTAAATCTACTAGTATTCCTTTCGAATATGTGTATCTCATTGCTGTGCCTTGGATATGCACTGCTATTTACCCTTCACCAATTATGTTTCTTTTCCTTCCTTAAATTATCTCTATTTTAGGTGGTTGAGGTAGCATCTGATTATTATCCTCAGCCATAAATGGAATTTCCCCTGTTGTTTGCTCTTCTCTAGGTTATTATTTTCCTCTCTACAAATATCCTCTCTCCCTGAGGCAATAGATGCCTTTGGAATACATTAAGGAGTCAAATATAACCAAATGGTCCATGTGTTACTTTCCATAAATTTTCTTTTATTATCTGAGCATTTTTGTTGTGGTACTATTTAAAAACATAAAATTGTGGAAATTTCAACATTCACTGTGCTTTAATTGTGCAGTTTTGTTAGCAATAATGAAATAAGCTGCTTTGGCACATTTATTATATGGACATTATAATCAAGATTCTACCAGTATGAAATCTTTTGTAATCTAAATAATATACCCAGGGTTCTGTAAATTTGAGTATAAATTGGGATTCTATTTTAGTTACTTGAGAACATTCATAGATATCGACCCATTCAGTCCATTTATACCCCTGTCACTAGAAAAAACATCAAATCAGATCTAGTAGATTAGGTTTTATGTCACAGCTCTCCCTTTTACTATGTGGGAAATTTTACTGTGTGGCAAAATTACTTAATTTTTTTTAGTCAGTTAACCAAGGCGTCAAGCTAACTCTTACATGTATAACCATAAATGTGTGTGTGTGTGTGTGTGTGTGTGTATGTGTGTGTGTGTGTATATATATATATATACACACACACACGTACACACACATATATATAGTCTCCTATAAAGCAAAGATACACTTTTGATCAATTCAGTTTTGAAGGTGGTTTGTGACATTTTGGATTTCTTTTCCATTCAGTCATCTTTTTTCATTCAACAAGTATTCTGAGCTCCTATTACGTTCCAGGTACTGTTCCATTGCTGGAAATAGAGCAATGAACAGACAAGATCCAGGTCTAATGGAAAATATTCTTATTAGGAAAACAGATAATAAATGAATGCATAAAAAGGCTGAACAAAGCTTCAGATAGTGAGAAATACAGCAGAGAAAGGCGAGGAGGAAACTTGGCATATTTAGGAATCTAGAGACAAACCACAAAGGGTAGCTATTATCACCCCAGGGTGAAGGCGTAAGGGAAGGGGATATAGTGTCACAGGAGCCAGTGAGAGCTGGAATATGGAAGACAGATAAGAGCTGTGGTTTCTGAGGGATGAAGTATTGCCAGAACTATAAAGCTGAAGAAGGAAGAAAGCAAGGGAAATATACCCTGAGTTCTTACTGTGTACTCTCAGTTGTGCTGGTGCCTCCCATTACCTGAGTCCAGTAGGAAGAGAGATAGAACCCTGATGATGCTTGCTGTAACTAGAATCTTGGCTATATGGTCTTTATTAGTCTCCCGGGGTGTTCCAAATTACCACAAAGTTGGTGTCTTAAGCCAACAAAAATTTTTTCTCTCATAGCTCTGGAAGATAGACATCTGAAATCAAGATGTCAGCAGGGCAATGCGTCCTTTGAAGGATCTACAGGAAAATTATTCCCTTGCCTCTTCCTAGTTTCTTGTGGCTACCTTGGCATTCCATAGCTAGTAGCTGCATCACTGTAGTCTCTGCCACCATCTTTACATGGTATTCTTCCCTTCCTGTGTATGTCTCTGTGTATCCTTTGTTCTTATAAGGACACCAAACTTTGGATTTTGGGACCACCCTAATCTAGTATGACAGTATCTTAACTAATTATATCTATAAAGACCCTATTTTCATATAAGGTTACATTCAGAAGTTTTAGTAGGACAAGAATTTTGGAGGGGGAAGTACTAGTCGACCAACTTCAGAGTCCATGTAGTAAATGTTCCAATATAGTTACCACACTGAAAGATGTTTTATAGAAGATTGTATTTATTTTCAGAATCCCAATTAAAGAAATTATTTACTAGGACAAAGAATTGCCTAAACCTATGTGGTCAAAGGAAGTCTGTGCTGACCTATTCTTTTCAGTATAGTGATACTACTCAGGCAAGAAACGTTATACCATTGGGGCAGCAAGAGATGTTATTGCTGGTGAAGCCAGGAGACTTACATGGCCCTTTTATTATCTGTCCCTAACTTATTCTCCAATATCTCCTCATACTTTTCCCCTTCCACATGTGACTTAGCCACAGTTGTCTGTTTTTCTCCCTTTTTAAAATAAACCCAGGATGTTCCCCTCACCTGAATATTTGCACTCTACTAGTGCTTTCTACATATTTCACCATGTCTGACTCTTTCTCAGTGTTCATAATTCATCTCAGTTGTCATCATATTAAAGTGATATTCCATGAACAGCTACATATGTAGTAAATCTTCCGGCCCTATAACTTTGGCACTCTCTATCATAGTCTGCCGTTATGATGATTTTTTTTTTTTTAGCACTTACTACTTACTACTACTTATTTACTTGATACACTACATTACCTGCCTCTCTCACTGTACTATAAACTCTACAAGGGCAACAATCCTGTCTCCCTGGTTAATCAGTGAGTCCCCAGCACTGTGAATACTTTATGGTACTTTAGTAGGTAAGTATGAACTGAGTCAATTAATTAAATGGGGGAATGATTTTCTTAAATTTATTATTTACTCCACCCGCTTAAAAAAGTCTGTGATCAAAATCTACATAATGAACAAGATAATTCTCTTTTTAAATTCTAAAATGGATGAAGAATATGCGCCAAAAGATATAGTGGCCATATTTCACATGCCTTGCTATTACCAGGAAGTATGAAACACCACAAACACCCCCTGGAATAGATACATTAGAGATACAACTTGGTGCAGTTTAATCTTACTGCAGTTATATAGGAGCAATTTAGGTGGGGATATTTTTGTTATTATTTTATGCTATGAACAATGTTCTCAAAGTTTGTAGACTAATAAGCATGTTGTAATACTTGTATTTTAGGGAGGATGGTTTTATACAAATTATACATTTACTCAGTGAAAAGAAGCAATGCATAAAATTGCTGACTTAATGTCTTTGTCTTAGGATATATGCAATCACATATTTAAATATAACATAAATGCTTCCCTTTAGTGACTAATATTTTATTAATTGCTAATTATCAAAGCAGTAAATTGAAAGTAGAAATATAAAGAAATAAGGAAACTTGGAATCATCATTTTGCCCTACTATTTTTATAATACAAATCATATAATATCAAAAAAGTCAAAACTTAGCCTGGAAATAATAATGAACTCTTTCAAAAGACTTTCCTCCAGATTAAATATAAAATAATTTGGGAACAGAAGCTGAGTGTTTTTCTATTTTTAAAAAATTCTATCTGCAGGCAAAAAAAATGCTTTCTAAATTTCCTAAAACTTTGTTTCCTCTAGGAAGACCAACAGTTTCCCACAGTGGTCAAATAAATGGTACATCTGAATGAGTTCATATACTGAGAAGCTTATATGAACTGTGAGGTGTAGGAATATATAGTGACTCTTGGAAGATAGACATATTGAACAGATCTGCATGTGGTTTTATACATAGAACATAGTCTGACACCCACTCAGGAGATGCTCGCCAAAGATTTAAGAGAAGCTTGTATATTCAAAACAGAGATATACAGCAACTTTATCTCTTCAAGGCACTTCCTAGAGAAACCACTTGCGGCATACATAGTAACTATTCCACATCCTTTTGGACATCACAAGAATTTTGATTCGGGTCCTTAGGATATACTGCTAACATTTACAAATGCTCTCTCCAAACTAAATTAGCCATTCATGCACATACACCAAAACAGGATGTACACTTGTTCCCAAACTGAGGTGTGCTTTACATCTGCATATCTTTGAGTTCTTTTCCAGTCCTGAAATAAAAGAACATGTGCACATGTAGTTGTGCACATATGCACATAAAAACAATGTCATAATTCAGGGGAAGACATTCAGAAGATTTTAATAAGTTACCAGAGGGTAAGGATGTTGGTGGGGTGGGTGAAATGGGTGAAGGGGGTCAACTGTATGGTAATGAAAAGTAACTAGTCTTGTGGTGATCACTTTGTAGTGTATACACATGTTGAATGCTGTTCATCTAAACCTTATATAATTTTAAAAAAAGAAAAAATGTAAAAGACCTAAATATTAAAATAAAATAAAATCAACACATTTTACATATTTATATAATGAACCATAGCATTTACTGAGCAAATTACTATGTGTTTGACACTGTGAAATATACTACAAGGCATAAAGAGTTATACAGTTATTTGCTCCATTTCACAGGTGGGAAAGCAAAAGCTTAAAGACTTTGCATATCTGAATTCACAGAGCTAATAAATAAAGGAAATAGGTTTTAAACAAAAGCAGTCTTGACTCCAGAACACGGGTTCATAACCCATACTATATCCTAAGTATTATTAGCATATTATTAGCATACTGTTCATTTTAGGGATCCCTAAAAGAACCTCTTAACCTACAGACATCTAATAGAAATACATTTCTTTGTGTTGAGACAGTTTTCTTACAATCATGTCTTTTAAAATTCAAATAATCCTTAAAACATTTAATGCATTAAACTTCTATTTGCTTGTAAGCACACCTAGTCATGAGAGTAGGGGCTATGTCATATTCCTCTTTAATCCCCAATATCTAACCTACTACAGCCCAAAGTATGAGATTCAGTGAACGGATGATGTACGTAGAGATCTTAAACAGCTATATGAGGATGCTAGGCAAATGTGTGTGTGAGTCTATGTATGTAAGTACATATGGAAAACAAAGAGAATGAATTATGATATAAAGAGTGTATAAGAAAATGAAAGAAAGGATAGTTTTCTGTTTCTCATAGGCACAAAAATGCGCATATACTGATAATTTTTTTAATCTAAAAGTAAAGGGAAGGATATAAATAGAAAATAATCCCTGTTGTAAAATACTTTATCACTATAAATTCAGAGTTGAGTGTATGGATTTATTAGCTATAATAAATTAGTAATAATAGGTAATAAGTAAATTATATATGATGTATTAGATCATATATGATATATTGGAAGGTGATTTGTATGATTGAAAAAAGAAAACTTAGAGCAAGATAGGAGGTTTGGAAGCATAGGAGGGAGGATCACAATTTAAACAGGCTGAGCAGTGTTGGCTTTGTGAAGAAGGTAAGATTTGAACAGAGTCTTTAAGTAGTTGAGGGAGGTATTAAAGTAGAGATCTAGGTATCTTCCTTAAACTCTCACTCTAGCCAGAGCAAACTTTAGATCAAACATCTTATTGCAGTAAGGTGTCTATCCTATTCAATAAATAGCAATAGCAGAGAGACTAGTGAGAAGTTTAGGACAATCATCCAAGTGAGAGATTATGGTAGATATATTAGTTTTCTAGGGCTGCCATAATAAAGTACTACAAACTGGGAGCCTTATGACAGCAGAAATTTATCATCTCACAATTCTGGAGGCCAAAAGTATGAAATCAAAGTGTTGATAGGGCAACGGTCCCTATGAAACGTGTACAGGAAAGATCATTCCTTTGCCTTTTGCGGATTCAGGTGGATTGCCCTCAATCTTCCATGTTCTTTGTCTTGTAGATGTATTACCCCGATCCTCCATCTTTACATGATCTTCTTCTCTCCATGTGTGTCTTTCTCTGTCTCGGTCTCCCAATTTCTTTTTGTAAAGACACCAATCATATTGTTTAGGGTTCATTCTAATGACCTCACTTTAAACTTATTACCTCTTTAAAGACCGTATTTCCAAATAAGGACATATTCTGAGGCACTGGGGGTTAAGACGTTCAATATATATTTTTTGTGGGACACAATTCAACACATACAATTATAGAGATCAAATTATACATATATTTTGAAGGTAAAGCAAGTAACATTTCCTGACAGGTTAAATTTTGGGAGTGAACAAGAATGAAGTGAATTATATCTCCAAGCTTTTAGCCTGAGAAACTAAGAGTTGTTGTGATCAAGTGAGATTGGAAAGGCTGTGAGTAGAATAAATTTGGAGGAAAGATCAGTTCAAGTTTGTACATGTTGAGTTTGGAATATCTGTTACCATCCAATTGAAGGTGTAAAGTAGACAGATATATAAGTCATAAAGTGAGACAAAGAGAATGGGGAAGGAGATGCTAGAATTTGAAGATAATATATGATACCTTTTTTGAACCTGAGAATAACTTTGAGATTGTTAGAGTAGCTATTATTAATGTCTTCACTTTATAACCCAAGAAAGTGGATCTAGGAAGAGTTTAACCACTCATGTATGTCAAAATAATTTGAATGTGATTTTTTAAAATTTATTTTTGTTGTTATTTGTGTGTGTGTGTGATCAAGCCCTGGTTATTTTATAAGTATAAATAGTGGAACTGGGAAGGAGTGATGAGAATAGAAAGACCAGATGCAGGCCATGCTCTATCTGCTTGTGTGATGAAAGCTGACTCAACATCCTTGATCAGCCTCTTCTTATGAAGAGAAGGTATGAGGACAATCTGAGTGGAGGTGAATTATCTATGAGAGTAGGGGTGGGGTAAATTGGCTCTGGGATCCTTTGGACCAGGTGAAAAAGTCCAGAAGTCTCACAGTATCATTGGCCAAGAGCACCCCATTGTAGCTCTGTGTGTGCCTGGGACAAAGCCATATTTGGGAGGGGGAACCATAGTGTTCTCTAGTTGCCAGGAAGGTTCCAGGTAGTCTAGAGCAACATTGTTTTTTCTGAAGCAAATAGAATCATCTTTCCTCTATACCACATAACTCTTAAGAAAAATGCTAAAGATAGATTAAGAGTAATGACAGTAATGATACTATTAATTATGTGGATAATACTCAGTACAGAATTTAAATGTAAATTATTTTTAAAACATTCAGTTGTTATGTTCTCAGATATGATGATATATTAACATAGTGATTCAAAAGCATGATCTTTCATCACTTAGGTTATTTTTAATTTATTTCAAGTGGTGTCATGAAATTCTCAGAACCAAACAAATACTTATTTTATTTGAATATTATAAAATCTTTATACTACCTCTAGGAAAGGAGACACTATTACAGAATGAAAGATAGATTGACATAATCTCCAAACATTTTAAAAAACACTAATTTTGAAGTAAAAAAAAATACCTATTTTAACTGGAAGATAAAAACCTTTGGGATAAAGTTCACAGTTGCCTTCAAAATTTGAGAGCATAACTATTGAAACTCACTATTTCAAAGACCGTCACAGGAGCCAACACTGTCAGCATTTCTAACCGATGGCTCCTTAGAGTTCTGGCACACTATCTTTGGTGTAGACTGGCATCATAGTGGATTAGCTTTTCAGTTTCTTTCCAACTCTTTTTCCCTTCCACACACACAATCTGTCTGTGTCTCCTTTATTTCTATCAAGCTGGAGAAAACGAACTGAGGTTGAAGAAGAGGGAAAAATTGACAGGGGATACATTCCTGACCAGCATTTGTTATATATTCTCTAACAGATAGGGAAACGTCAAAGTATGACCAGAATTTGTAATCTCTCAAGACACAAATCCCATCTTGATTTGGATGAAGTTAAAAGGAATTTAACCTTCAGAAAGTAGTACTTGGATCTAAGTTTTGAATGTCTGCCAGTCCTACTTGATTATCTTTCCAACAAAGTTCTAGAATTTCCCATTTACTCTAATTCTTTTTTGCAAATTGCAGATAGACAAAATATAATATACATTTAATTTATTCTTAAAAAATTTGAATGTCCTAATAGAGGCTTTCTCAACCTTAGAACAATTAACATTTGGGCAGCATAAGTGTTTGTTGCGAGAGGCTGTCCTATAATACCTTCAGTTCGTCACAACAAAGTGTTTTCAAACATCCCCAAGGTCCCCTGGGAGGCAAAATCCCTCCCAATTTAGAATCACTCATCTAATAAAAGGGCAAACTTATGCTATACTTCTTTTTCTGTTTGCTTGTTATCTTTATCTTTCTATTGCATTTAAACCAAGGTAGCAACTATCATTTTACATTCCTCTCCTCTTATATTTCTCCACACTTTGTACTGATTGACTTTTGGAAGTTTTCTTTTTCAACATTATGCATAATTAAAGATCTAATAAGAATTAATCTTGGGGGACCGTCAAGATGGCGGAGGAGTGAGATGTGGAGATCACCTTCCTCCCCACAAATACAACAAAAATACATCTACACGTGGAACAATTCCTACAGAACACCTACTAAATGCTGGCAGAAGACCTCAGACTTCCCAAAAGGCAAGAAAATCCCCATGTACCTGGGTAGGGCAAAAGAAAAAATAATAAACAGAGACAAAAGAATAGGGACAGGACCAGCACCTGTGGGAGGGAGCTGTGAAGGCGGAAAGGTTTCCACACACTAGGAAGCCCCTTCACGGGCAGAGACTGAGGGTGGCGGAGGGGGAAGCTTTGGAGACATGGGGGAGAGCGCAGCAACAGGAGTGCAGAGGGCAAAGCGGAGAGACTCCCGCACAGAGGAATGGTGCCAACCAGCACTCACCAGCCTGAGAGGCTTGTCTGCTCACCCGCTGCAGCGGGCGGGGGCTGGGAGCTGAGGCTTGGACTTCAGAGGTCAGATCCCAGGGAGAGGACTGGGGTTGGTGGCGTGAACACAGCCTGAAGGGGCTAGTGCACCACAGCTAGCCGGGAGGGAGTCCGGGATAAAGTCAGGAGCTGCCACAGAGGCAAGGGACCATTGTTTTGGGGTGAGGGAGGAAAAGGGATTCCTTCCCTGCCTGCCCACAGAAGGCAGAGCACTGCCTAAACGATCTCCAGAGACAGATGTGAGCTGTGGCTATCATCTCGGACACCAGAGACGGGCATGAAATGCTAATGCTGCTGCTGTGGCCATCAAGAATCCTGTGTACAAGCACAGGTCACTATTCACACACACCCTGGGATCCTGTGCAGTCTGCCACTGCCAGGGTCCCGTGATCCAGGGACAACTTCCCCAGGAGGACACACGGCGCGCCACAGGCTGCTGCAACGTCACGCTGGCCTCTGCCGCTGCAGGCTCGCTGTACATCCGTACCCCTCCCTCCCCCCAGCTTGAGTGAGCCAGAGCCCCCTAATCAGCTGCTACTTTAACCCCATCCTGTCTAGGCGGGGAACAGACGCCCTCAGGCGACCTACGTGCAGTGGTGGGGCCAAATCCAAAGCTGAACCCCAGGAGCTGTGCCAACAAAGAAGAGAAAGGGAAATTTCTCCCAGCAACCTCAGGAGCAGCATATTAAATCTCCACAGTCAACTTGATGTACCCTGCATCTCTGGAATACCTGAATAGACAACGAATCATCCCAAAACTGAGGCAGTGGACTTTGGGAGCAACTGTAGACTTGGGGTTTGCTTTCTGCATCGAATTTGTTTCTGGTTTTATGTTTGTCTTAGTTTAGTATTTAGAACTTATTATCACTGGTAGATTTGTTTATTGATTTGATTACTCTTTTCCTTTATATATATATTTTTTTTTCTTTTCCTCTTTTTGTGAGTGTGTATGTATAAGCTTTGTGTGATTTTGTCTGTATAGCTTTGCTTTTACCATTTGTCCTAGGAGTCTGTCTGCCATTTTTTTTTTGTATAGTTTTTAGCACTTGTTATCACTGGTGGATTTATTTTTTCATTTGGTTGCTCTCTTCTTATTACTTTTTAATATTTTTTAAATTTTTTATTTTAATAACTTCATTTATTTTTTTTTCTTTCTTTCTTTCTTTTTTCTCTATCTTGTTTTATGAGCTGTGTGGTTGACAGGGTCTTGGTGCTCCAGCTGGGTGTCAGGCCTGAGCCTCTTAGGTGTGAGAGCCAAATTCAGGACATTGGTCCACCAGAGACCTCCCAGCCCCACGTAATATCAAATGGCAAAAGGTCTCCCAGAGATCTCCTTCTCAATCCTAAGACCCAGCTCCACTCAACGAACAGCAAGCTACAGAGTTGGACACCCCATGCCAAACAACTAGCAAGACAGGAACACAACCCCTCCCATTATCAGAGAGGCTGGCTAAAATCATACTAAGTTCACAGACACCCCAAAACACACCACGGAGCATGGCACTTCCCACCAAAAAGACAAGATCCAGCCCCACCCACCAGAACACAGGCACCAGTCCCCTCCATCAGGAGACCTGCACAAGGCATATAACTATATGCCGATAAAATGGACAACCTGGAAGAAATGGACAAATTCTTAGAAAAGTACAACCTTCTGAGACTGAACCAGGAAGAAGTAGAAAATATAAACAGAACAATAACAAGCCCTGAAATTGAGACTGTGATTAAACATCTTCCAACAAACAAAAGCTCAGGAGCAGATGGCTTCACAGGCAAATCCTATCAAACATTTAGAGAAGAGCTAACACCTATCGTTCTCAAACCTTGCAAAATATAGCAGAGGGAGGAACACTCCCAAACTCATTCTACAAGGCCACCATCACCCTGATACCAAAATCAGACACAGATGTCACAAAGAAAGAAAACTGCAGGCCAATATCACTGATGAACATAGATGCAAAAATCCTCAACAAAATACTAGCAAATAGAATGCAACAGCACATTAAAAGGATCATACACCATTATCAAGTGGGGTTTATCCTAGGAATGCAGGGATTCTTCAATATACACAAAACAATCAATGTGATACACCATATTAACAAATTGAAGGAGAAAAAACATATGTTCATCTCAATAGATGCAGAAAAAGCTTTTGACAAAATTCAACACCCATTTTTGATAAAAGTCTCTGGAAAGTAAGCAAGAGGGAACCTACCACAACATAACAAAGAGCATATATGACAAATCCACAGCCAATATTGTTCTCAATGGTGAAAAACTGAAAGCATTTCCAGTAAGATCAGAAACAAGACAAGGTGGCCCACTCTCATCACTATTATTCAACATAGTTTTGGAAGTTTTAGCAACATCAGTCAGAGAAGAAAAAGAAATAAAAGGAATCCAAATTGGAAAAGAAGTAAAACTGCCACTGTTTGCCAGTGACATGTTACTATGAATAGAGAATCCTAAAGATGCTAACAAAAAACTGGAGCTAATCAATGAATTTGGTAAAGTAGCAGGATACAAAATTAATGCACTGAAATATCTTGCATTCCTATACACTAACGATGAAAAATCTGAAAGAGAAATTAAGGAAACACTGCTGTTTACCATTGCAACAAAAAGAATAATATCCCTAGGGATAAACCTACTTAGGGAGACAAAAGATATATATGCAGAAAACTATAAGACACTGATGAAAGAAATTAAAGATGATACAACAGATGGAGAGGTATACCATGTTCTTGGATTGGAAGAATCAACATTGTGAAAATGACTCTGCTACCCAAAGCAATCTACAGATTCAGTGTAATCCCTATCAAACTACCAATGGCATTTTTCACAGAACTAAAACAAAAATTTCACAATTTGTATGGAAATACAAAAGACACCGAATAGCCAAAGCCAGCTTGAGAAAGAAAAACGGAGCTGGAGGAATCAGGCCCCCTGACTTCAGACTATACTACAAAGCTACAGTAGTCAAGACAGTATGGTACTGGCACAAAAACAGAAATATAGATCAATGGAACAGGAGAGAAAGCCCAGAGATAAACCCACACACATATGGTCACCTTATTTTTGATAAAGGAAGCAAGAATATACAATGGAAAAAGATAGCCTCTTCAATAAGTGGTGCTGGGAAAACTGAACAGCTACAGCTATAAAAGAATGAAATCAGAATGCTCCCTAACAGCGTACACAAAAATAAACTCAAAATGGATTAAAGACCTAAATGTAAGGCCAGACACCATCAAACTCTTAGAGGAAAACATAGGCAGAACACTCTATGACATAAATCACAGCAAGATCCCTTTTGACCCACCTCCTAGAGAAATGGAAATAAAAACAAAAATAAACAAATGGGACCTAATTAAACTTAAAAGCCTTTGCACAGCAAAGGAAACCATAAACAAAATGAAAGACCACCCTCAGAATAGGAAAATTTGCAAATGAAGCAACTGACAAAGGATTAATCTCCAAAATATAGAAGTTGCTCATGCAGCTCAGTATCAAAAAACAAACAACCCAGTCCAAAAATGGGTGGAAGACTTAAACAGACCTTTCTCCAAAGAAGATATATAGATTGCCAACAAACACTGAAAGGCTGCTCGAAATTACTAATCATTAGAGAAATGCAGATCAAAACCACATTGTGGTATCACCTCACACCAGACAGAATGGCCATCATCAAAAATCTACAAACAAGGGGCTTCCCTGGTGGTGCAGCAGTTGAGAATCTGCCTGCCAGTGCAGGGGACGCGGGTTCGAGCCCTGGTCTGGGAAGATCCCACATGCCTCGGAGCAGCTGGGCCCATGAGCCACAATTACTGAGCCTGCGCGTCTGGAGCCTGTGCTCTGCAACACGAGAGGCTGCAATAGTGAGAGGCCTGCACACCGCGATGAAAAGTGGCCCCCACTTGCCACAACTGGAGAGAGCCCTCGCACAGAAACGAAGACCCAACACAGCCATAAATTAATTAATTAATTAATTAAAAATCTACAAACAATAAATGCTGGAAATGGTATGGAGAAAAGGGAATCCTCTTGCACTGTTGTTGGGGATGTAAATTGATACAGCCGTTATGGAGAACAGTATGGAGGGTCCTTAAAAAACTAGAAATAGAGCTACCACATGACCCAGCATCCCACTACTGGGCATATACCCTGAAAAAACCATAATTCAAAAAGTGACATGTCCTACAATATTCTTTGCAGCACTGGTAACATAGCCAAGACATGGAAGCAACCTAAGTTTCCATCAGTGGATGAATGGATAAAGAAGATATGGCACATGTATACAATGGAATATTTCTCAGCTATAAAAAGAAATGAAACTGAGTTATTTGTAGTGAGGTGGATGGACCTAGAGTCTGTCATATAGAGTGAAGTAAGTCAGAAAGGGAAAAAGAAATACCATATGCTAACACATATATATGGAATCTAAAAAAAATATTGTTCTGATGAACGTAGGGGCAGGACAGGAATAAAGACGCAGGCATAGAGAATGGACTTGAGGACATGGGGAGGGGGAAGGGAAAGCTGGGACGAATTGATAGAGTGGCATGGACATATATCCACTACCAAATATAAAATAGGTAGCTAGTGGGAAGCAGCCGCATAGCACAGGGAGATCAGCTCAGTGCTTTGTGACCACCTAGAGGGGTGGGATAGGGATGGTGGGAGGGAGACACAAGAGGAAGGAGATATGGGATATATGCATACGTATAGCTGATTCACTTGGTTATACAGCAGAAACTAACACACCATTGTAAAGCAATTGTAGTCCAATAAAGATGTTAAAAAAAAAAGAATTAGTCTTTTTGGCTTCCTTTTAACCATAATTCCCTCTGAGCTGGCTCCTTTATACTTATCAGTGCAGAGATAATTGATGTCTATAATAAACCCAAAGCTCTGTGAAATTTTCAATTGCCTTTTCAACAGCCAAAAGAAAATTATTTAATTAAATATGTTTTTAAGGTTAAGTGTATTTTATTCTTTCAATTTCTTTACACATTGGTATTGTATACAAATGAGAACTTCGCCCATTCTTTGACCAGGGATAAGGCAGAGGTACTATTAAATCCCTTTTAGTATGACCAAGTTATTTAATGACATTAAGGTTCAAGCTTAAGTTATCCTGTAATTGGTATTTGTTACTTATTTCTTAATTTCACATACCACACTATAGAAGATATTTTTAAAACCTAGTTCACACACACTTCTGTATTATCTTGTTTAGGAATTAGTTACAAGTAAGGAAACATAGAGCCTTTGACTTTGAAAAGATTATAAAGTAGAATTGTAGCACAGAGCTATGGTGCATACCTCTAAATGGGGCTCAGGACTTCATGTAATCTACTGGAGTTTGTAGGCCATTTCAGTTCCATGATGGATCTTTCAGAAATTCCTAAGAAACTCAATCCTGTTGGTGTACTTGTCAAATAATGAGTTTTCATCATTTCAAATGCCTGCTACATCCTAAATTATAACATTTGTTCATTGAGCACAGAAAGTACTGGGAAGAGAAAAACAAACACATCATAGTGATTAAAAAGTAGGGTATCTATGTTGTTCAGGAGAAATAAAAGCAAATATTTAGGTAATAAATTTTGGGTAGATAAATTTTCTTAGTAATAAATGAATCAAAATAAAGTCAAATAATTACTATTAGAAAGGTAAGTTCTGTATCAGGTTTTTATGTCTTTCCTGATAGGAATTGTGACTATTTATGACTATTTCTGGCTGATTTGTTCTGTGTGTCTGAGTATTTCTAAAATATGTATCTAACAGGATAGCAATGGTGAAAAGATTTTGATGATGTCCTAGTTAGACTGGTAAAGGGGAGACCCAGCATGTGACCTTTTGGTAGAGTACTGAATGAAATTAGCTGTACATGACAAATTCTGATGATCTGAAGTTCTGACTCTAGTGCCTCAAGCAGAGAAGTATCAGAAAGTAAATGCCCTAAGGCAAGATGGAACTTGACTTGTGCCAGGAACAACTGGCCAGCATGGTTAGGGCACATAAGTGAATAAATGAGGAGAAGATCAGTTAAAAAATGGGCAAAATATTTGAATAGGCATTCTTTTTCTATATATTTGAATTATCACTTGGTATCATATTCTTGCTCAAATATAACTTCATTCCCTCCTCCTTTCTTTGTGCTGTTAAGATCATATAAATGACATCTATTAAATTTAACAATATAATTTTTTAATAATACAGTTTTATAGATTTTTTTTGTAATTAAAAATCAAGAGAAAATGGAGAACAAAATATGTAATTATAATGGATTTTAAAATTTCTCTTATAATTACATTTACTGGCACTTTTTATTTCATCATGTGGATTTGAATTATC
Organism: Delphinapterus leucas; assembly: GCF_059928025.1. Taxonomy (NCBI): domain Eukaryota; kingdom Metazoa; phylum Chordata; class Mammalia; order Artiodactyla; family Monodontidae; genus Delphinapterus; species Delphinapterus leucas. Next base: position 140,169,982 of record NC_143131.1, read on the forward strand.
ATCTGGAATCAGTTCCATTCAGACTGAGTATTTCTTGTAAGGTAGGTCTGCTAGCAACAGATTCTCTCAGTCTTTGTTTATCTGGTTATACCATTACTTTGCCTTCATTTTTGAAAGATAGTTTGCTGGATTCTTGGTTGACAGTTATTTTTTTTGTTTTGGTTTGTTTCTCTGTCATCATTTCAAATACCATCCTGACCACTGCCTTCTTGCCTCTATTGTTTCTGATGCGAAGTCATCTGTTAATCTGAATGGGATTCTCTAGTGCATAATGACTTATTTTCTCCTGATGTTTTCATGGGTTTTTTTTTGGCCTTATCTTTCCAACTGTTTGGCTGTGCTGTGTCTAGATGTAGCTCTCTTTATGATTATCTTTTTGGAGTTTGTTAAAGTTCTTAGGTGTGTAAAGTTTTCATTTAAGTCAGAAACTTTTTAGCAATTATTTCCTTGAACAATTTTTCTGCTCCTTTCTCCCTCTCTTCTCATTTTGGTACTATTATTATACATATGTCAGTTTGCTTAATTGTGTCCCATAGATCTCTGAGGCTCTATTCATTTTATTTCTTTTTCTTTTTGTATCTCAGATTGGAATACCTCTATTGATTTACCTTCAAATTCACTGATTCTTTTTTGTGATCATATCTACTGTTGAGTCCCTCTCATAAATTTTTTATTTCAATTATTTTGTTTTCCACTCAAGAATGTCTATTTGCTTCTTTTTTCATAATTTCTATTTCCTTATCAATATTCTTTATTTGCTAGGTTATTATCATGCCTTCCTTTTATTCTTTAAACATAGCTTCTTTTATTGCTTTGAATATATTTATAAAAACAGATTTGAAGTATTTGTCTACTAAACCCAACACCTGGGTACCTCCAAAGACATTTTTTATTGCCCACATATTTTCACTATATGGTTCGTACATACTTTTATGTGCATATTTCATAATTTTTGAGACATTTTACAATTGTAAAATATATAGTAATTCTGAACTGTGATCCTCATCCCCCAGAATTGGTTGTCACTGCTACTTTATATTTGCTTGTGTAGTGACTTATTTTTATAAATTCCGTGAAGTCTCTTTTCTTTATAGTATGCAGCTTCTGATATCATCGCTCACATTTTTGTTAAAAAAAGAATACTTAAGGGCTTCCCTGGTGGCGCAGTGGTTGAGAGTCTGCCTGTCGATGCAGGGGACATGGGTTCGTGCCCCGGTCCGGGAAGATCCCACATGCCGTGGAGCAGCTGGGCCCGTGATCCATGGCCGCTGAGCCTGCGTGTCCGGAGCCTGTGCTCCTCAACGGCAGAGGCCACAACAGTGAGAGGCCTGCGTACCGCAAAAAAAAAAAAAAAGAATACTTAAGTCTGGATTCCTAGATCACTAGAGCTTAGTAGTCAGCAAGTGGTTGGTCAGAAATTGTGCTTAAGCCCCCTGAGGCCGTAAGGCTTCCACGCACTGCCAGTGGATCTGTGTGTGTCTTGGGGGTCCTTCAGAAGTTCAGAATGTTTGCAGATCTGTTGTACATTCAGCCAGGATCTAGGGGCTCACAAATCTTCTCTTCCATTGCTCTTGTGTGGGCATAATTTTGTGTAGGTACTTAGCTTTCCAGTCCACCAGCCATGAGTGTAATCTTAGCAGGGTCATTTTGACTATCTCTGTCTCTGGGTCTCCCTGTTAAATTTCTCTCTGGTCTGCTGTTTATTTCTACTCCTACAATAGGGTTGTTAGTCTTCCCTAGACAATGACCACTATGATCTCTCTTTTGGGTTTTAACAGGTTTTGTGGGGTTTTTTTTTGTTTGTTTGTTTTTCCATTTTATGCTGCAAGTAAAGTCAGCCCCCTCAGGCAAGGACACTTAGCTGACTATTTCACATAGCCTGCCATGCCTACCCTGGGCAGAACTTCTGCAATACAGAGTTGGAGCTTTCAAGATGATGGGAGTCATTTGTCATCACAGGCTGCCCTGGGAATGCTGGGAGTGGAACTTGTACATACTGAAGTTGGAAAGAGAGTACAGGAGCTTCCCTACCTGTCCAGTATAAAACTTCTGTAACACAGAGCAGGGGTGGTGAGGATGTGGCAGCCCTTTCTATAAATACTACAGACTCCTATATTTCTTACTGAAGTTCAATAGATTCTCTTAAATAAATGCTTCCAGTTTTTATACCTTTTTAAAAATCAATTTCCAGAGATTAAAAATGGTTGTTTTTGACAGTTTTGTCCAGTTTCTCATTTTCTATGAAAGGAGGATTTGTCAAGCTCCATACAGCCATTCTGGAACATTTTGATTTAATTTAATACAAGTAATTAATGTATGTAGAAGCAAAATGGCAGAATGGATTTGGTGATCCATAAGGTCCCTTTAAATTCTTACTTGTTTATAATTCTCTGAAGCATAATACACATGGTAGAAACAGTCTTTCACCCCTTACCTCCATGGATTAAAACTTCTTTTGCTGATCTCAATATTTCTTCCATCAAAGAAATTGACTATATACATGAATTAAATTACCTCTGAGTTAGTGATTTACTTAAGTTGACCAAAAGTTTAGTTTTATCTTGAAATTTAAATAAATATGAACATGTTAAAATGTTCACCTTCCTCTCCTGTGCCTTTACCCAGATTTTACTCTACCAAAATATTCTACATTATTTGATCATGGAATCACTGTTTCCTTTCATTCTTCCAATGAAACCAACTTCAGTCATACAAACAATTCAATTCAGATAGTAAAGAGAAAACTATCAAAATTTGTGTTTCAAAGGCCAAATGGCACCTTTAAGACATGCACCTTAAAGAGGTTCAATTAAAATGGCAGCCATCAAGGAGAAAGTGCTATGGTAGAGCTCAGTTAATTTATAAAAGTTTTCTTTCTTTCTTTCTTTCTTTTTTAATACTCTTTGTGGAGTAATTTTATTTTTTTTAATTTATTATTTTTTATTTATTTTTGGCTGCATTGGGTCTTTTTTGCTGCACGTGGGCTTTCTCTAGTTGCGAGGGCTACTCTTGGTTGCGGTGTGTGGGCTTCTCACTGTGGTGGCTTCTCTTGTTGCGGAGCACGGGCTCCAGGCGTGTGGGCTTCAGTAGTTGTTTTTTGTGGGCTCTAGAGCACAGGCTCAGTAGTTGTGGTGCAAGGGCTTAGTTGCTCTGCAGCATGTGGAGTCTTCCCAGACCACGGATCAAACCCGTGTCCCCTGCATTGGCAAGCAAATTCTTAACCACTGCGCCACCAGGGAAGTCCCTATAGCAGCTTTCTTTTATATTAAGCTTTTTAAAATTTCTTCCCTCTTCCATCAACCTTTAACCTCTTCTTTAATCTCAGTGTTTTCCTATTTCCTATGTATGGCATATCTAACATACCTCTTCTAGGTTTCCATTACTTCTCAGCTGTTACATGTTGCTAAGTATGATGTAATATGCAAGAAATTCTGTGGTAGGACTGATTAACAAGTTTTTAAAATTAAAGGACCCACCAAACACTGGTGATTTATAATGAATTTTAAAAGGCAATCTAACATAATTCATCAGGAGGAAAATTAACAGGCAAATACTTTCTGAAATTCAGTTTATGGATAAAACTAAAATGTATGAGTTGAAAGTAATAAGGAGAGCATATTCTCTCCGATATACAACTCGGTGCTTAAGAGTAGTTTCAGTAATGATGATATGGCTAACCTTAAAAAAAAAAAGCCTCTCATTATTTGGCAGACAGCCAAAGGAATATTGGCATATATAAGTAGTCCCTGAAAAGTATACAAGTTGTAGGAATTAATTATCCTAAACTAGTTAATTTTTTTTTTTCACTCAGGGCATGAACCTATTTTTGATAACTGTTATTAATTAATTTCAGGGGGAAAATCCATATTAAAAGTCTCAAGAAATCTTCCTTGAATGCATTATGGTGAAAAAAAGAAAAAAGGAAACACTTTCTGCCAGTATTATAAAACATTCCAAAACATTCCAAGTTGTGCCTACCTGGCTGCTGCCACAGAGTCAGAATTTGAAATATTGACTATATACAGGTCTAAAAAATATATAGCTGGAGTATTTTTTTAATGTGGTACCCATATCCATACTATGAAAGAACTATATGTCATTAGCAGTAGAGTTAATTTAAACCTAACATACAGTTTTCTGGAAATAATATCCATTGGGATTCACCAAATCCTCTCTCTTAGGTTCCTGGAAGACTCTTAGCTTAATTTTGCTGAAAGAACAACATTTATAATATTGAATCTGGATTTCTCTTTTCTTTGGCCAGTTTATGGATACTCTTCTTGCTCTACCCTAACTTATGCCAGAGTATATATTTCCTTATGTCAGTATCCTTATTACTGATTGCAGATAGTTGGCCTCTGCAGTATCTCAAGTGTAAAATCTTAGATTTGGTCTTTATTCAAGTGCATTTAAAGATGGTCTCTACAGAGCACTTAGTTTTAATTCCTTACTGTCTGTGCTAGGCTGTGGTTCCACCCTGTCTTCATGGGAGTTTCACTTGGTTGCCACACTGTATTCTCTATGACCTGTACATTCAGTGTTTTGTAGGATCTGCACTTGATTGTAAAGCTGAGGCATGTTCCTTTTTGTTTTTATTTCTATCTCCATGATTTTTTGGTAGAGCTAATAAATTCTAAATATTATTTTAATGGCATGTAAATCATCTACTGGAGGATTTATATAGAGCTCTGTGTTTTCCTAATCGGCACCTTTGCCTGCAGAGTAAAGGATTTTAATGCCCTACGATTTCATGCCTTGATGTGTGGGCAACAGTTCCTAGAATTCAAATGTGTATCTTATTTAAATTTTATTCTGAAAAGAGAGTCCAGAATCAACTAGACAACTTATTTTGGGGGAGTCAAAGAGTCAGAAATATTCCTAATGCTGGTAAAGAATCTGTGACTTACTGAAGTACTTTGAATTTCTTCTTGAAGTATGGTAGCAGTAGGACAGAAAATTAGGTTGTTCTAAATATATTTCTAATACCTTCACTTCTTTTGCTTATTAAAACAACATGTAAACATTGTGTCCAGTATCTGGCAGAGAATTTAACCTAGAATAATATCACAAAAATAATTATGTAAATGAATACATCCTAAAACTACACTTACACAGTCAAATGACCATTTCTGTGGCAAGAGAAAAACTATAAAAGGCACATAATAGATAAACTTTAAGGAGAATTAAGGAATATTAGTGACTCCAGAAGACAGGAACTTAAGTGGGTAATACTTCACTAATCATTGAAACATGGGTCTAAAATCAAGGGTTTGCTATAAAACTAGGGAAAGAACATATAAGACAGATTGTTTCACAGGTGTAACGAGGGGATATTCAAGACCACTTTTACATTATATTAAATATTCTATTTCTTTCAATAAGATTATATTTTCTATATTACCAAATTTGCAATTTGAAATGTTGACCAATTCCTCTTATTCATTGTGCATATTTAGTAGGACAACAAATTCTGTGTTACTCTGGTTGTCTTATTCTTATTGGTACCAGACTGAACAAAACAGGATACCTTCAGTAGCCTTTTAAAATATTCTCCTTGACTCAACTAACCCATCATTTCTACATGTCATGCAACTGTCCTTTAAAAGTTCTTTTCTTCTAAAAAAATTCACGAATTTAATCTTTCCAAAAACATGAATTACTTTCTAATCAAGTGTAAAATTCTCTGTCTAGTTTTAAATGATTAAAAATATCTGAGCACATGCTACCTTTTTAACTATGTCTGCCTAACAAACATTTCTACCTTCATCAGATTATTTTCTTTTCTCTTCCACAAAAAACACTCTTCTATCTCCCTGTACTCTATGCTCATTTTTATCCTCGCATGAATATAAAATTTTACCTATTCAGAACCTAAAAATTCAAGTTAAATGAAAAATTTTATTTTCCATGAGAGATTTATTGACTGACCCTTTATTAATAATTCTCTTCTTTGAAAGCCTGTAGTGTTTTTAGTACATCATAAAATTTAGTCCTTGACTTTGTATACTGTTTTGTATTGATTCTTTATCACCATGTTATATTACTCTTACCACTCAGTTTGCAGGGCCAGCTAAAGGAAATTTTCAATTATCAGTAGCTAGTTACCTGTCTTAAAGCTTATGGCATCATTAGTGTGGATTTGATTTGTTGAATAGCCATTAATCCTTCTATTCAGAGATTGAATTTTTAAAAGTAATTTCAGTCACTTGAGTGTCATAAGAGATCTGTCTAACCGACTTAATATTATATTTTGAAGCTACTAAGTTGCATTTGGATCTCCATTTCTTATCAAAATTTATTTATTGATTCTAACAAATAAAAGAGAGGGTTCTTACCTTTATTCTGTTGTTTCAAAGAACCTTGTAGTCAACTAGGAAGTCCTGAATGAAGAATTATTAAACACGGTTCCTCCCATTTTTACAATACCATCTGATTGAGGAGCTTGAAAGGAAAAGTGGGGCTTAATAGGCAGGGTAATATTGTGTAAATGTGCTAATGTTATCACACTCTTTACCATAAGAACACGTTTGATTGATGTGTATCTGCTTTTCTCCAGTGATGTATGGCTTGATCATTGTGTTGGGCAGAGTTAACTGCCAGACACTGCAACTGGAGAGTCAAGATGAGGCTGTTTATATCTAATTTCCATTTCCTTTTTCAGTATATTTTATTTGTTTTTATAGAACAGTTAACACAATTATCAGTAATAAACTGGACTATGCTAAATATGATTTTTTTTTTTTTTTAAAGATTACCTCTTAATGTTAGGAAGTGTTTTATTTATTTATTTATTTATGGCTGTGTTGGGTCTTCCTTTCTGTGCGAGGGCTTTCTCTTATTGTGGCAAGCACGGGCCACTCTTCATCGCGGTACGCGGGCCTCTCACTGTCGCGGCCTCTCTTGTAGAGCACGGGCTCCAGACGTGCAGGCTCAGTAGTTGTGGCACATGGGCCTAGTTGCTCTGCGGCATATGGGATCTTCCCAGACCAGGGCTCAAACCTGTGTCCCCTGCATTGGCAGGCAGATTCTCAACCATTGCGCCACCAGGGGAGCCCCTAAATATGAATTTTAAACCAATTAATTCCAGAGATTCTTTTCTAATACCCTATTTCCCCCCACACAGCCAGAAAAATAAAAACAAAACAACAAGAGTGAAGGAGCTTCCTCTTTCTTAATTTATCTTTTTCATTATATGTTTAACAAGAAAAAAAAGGTTTTGCAGTGTGAGCTTAATTAAAGTAAATGGAAAGTTTAAAAGATTGAAGAATCATGTTGTTTCTTAATTGCGTTGTTGATTTAACATATAATGATTCTTTCCAATTCATCCCATATAACACCATCACCATCTATTTTGATACAAGTTCATGAAGAAAAAAAAATATCCTCCTTCACTGTTTATTTCAGAACTAAACCCATAATCTATGGGTGAAAATCACCTGTGTGCTACTCTTTAGGAATTTATTGATCTCTGGTTGTAGCCATGTGAGAAGTAATTCAATAAAACCACATTTTTTTCATTTAACTTGAGGTCATCTTTAGCTTACTTCAATCTGGCTCAAAAGATAATTTAAATAAGTTATTTCATAATTAGACACTTGATTTACAATTTTTTTCTAATAGTAAACCCTGTTTAATGGTTGAAATGTTGTAAGAATATAAAAAAGAATGGATAGTACATGGGAAAACTGTGTCTCAAGATTGAGAAGCTGTGCAAAAGAAAGAATGCAATAGAAAACAAATTTCTCACCATCATTAAGAACAGAACTGAAAAATAGTTTAATCAAAGTAGAATTTAATTAAGTGAAGTGAATATTCCAAGTAAAATTAAATTCTTCCAACTACTCTGGCATCAGCATTGACTAGCATTCCTACTTCCTATCTTTACTAAAGACATTTCTTTTTTTTTTTACATGAATCTATTCTTTTCCAAATTCTTTTTCCATTTTGGTTATTACAGAGTATTCAGCAGAGTTCCCTGTGCTGTACAGTAGGTCCTTGTTGGTTATCTATTTTACATATAGCAGTGTGTGGATGTCAGTCCCAAGCAATGAACAAAGCTACATCCAGGTTAAATGCTCAGGAAAACTGTCAGAGTGAAACCCATTCTTTCAGCTCTGTTTAGGGGAAGAATCACAGTGACGTTTAAATGCAGTTTGAGTGGAAAATAAAAAGTATTCTCGTATGAGGGAAGGGCTTAGGTGTAGGAAGGACTGAGTCTACATGCTTTAGAATGTGTTGGGCAAATAAATGTCTGTCCTTTCCCCATGTGGTGTAAAAATAGCAAAATGTTCCACAAATCTACCTTGGGAAAACAAAAGCAACATTACTAACAAAGAAGTCAACATTACTAACAAAGCCTTAGAAATCATACTGACTATGACAAAATCAAATATTTATTCAATAAATATTATTGTCTGTCATCTTACATCAGGCACTGTGATGACTGGTGATTGGTGAGACCAATAAGTTAAACCAGTGATTATAGTAGATAATGTTGCTTTATATGTCTATATCTATATATCTCAAGAATACTGAAAGGAGCATGGAAGAGAATTTGGGTGAAGAGGAATCTAATCAACTTCATAAGCTAGAGTAATGCCAACTCCAAATTTAACTTTCTGTCTTAAAGTCTTTGATTTTTGCATTAAGCACCACCTTTATGCCGATAGGCACATTATTGTATTTCCATATCAATTATAATCTACATGAATTTTAGTGAAAGAATAGTAGTGGGCATATTGGTCTTGTTTTAGGGGGTTTATTGAATTACTTAAATGCTTATGAAAATTAGTAAAGATGTTATAAAAGAGAAGGTAAGATACATAATCGTATTCTACTCTCTAATATTTAGTAGAAATTTATTCAAAGACTCATATACTATATAGATTTAAGATCACTCTGGGTTATAACTTGCTTTCAAAAAATAACAGTTCTTTTACAACAGTCTAAATTTAAATTTTTCATAATCACAATAAGCATTCCACTAAACTAATGTTATAATCAGAGTCATTTTATAATTATTTCTGGGAAAGAGTAATTTTGAGTGGTAACTGTTTTTCATGATACTGAAAATGCAGTCAATTTTTAGAATTCAAAAGGCTCATCCACTTGGAGGATGAAGTGCTTTTAGCATAGGTTCTAAAACTGTTCATTTCCCCTCCCCCTAACACAATGATGATTTAAAATAAACTAAATTCTTCATCTAAGGCAGAACATATGCACAAAAAAATTATTGCTTCAAAAAATATGAAGTCTTAAACCTATTTCCCAAGATGTGATTTGCAGCAGTAGGACTGTTGTTTTGGAATATGAAAGGGAGATATAACTGATGGTTCTGATTAAAGATCATTTTGAATTCTCTCCTTTTTAATGGAGATGAACAAAGCACATTTTGTATGGAGTTTTGTTTTGACTCTGCCTGCCATGAAGCTGTTTAAATCAAGTCTTATACCCACATTATTTCAATTGCCAAAAACATCAAAACAGCAACAAAGAAAAAGCTAACCCTGAATTTTCAGCTTGTATTTCAGCCCTTGTAAACAAGTTACCATGGAGATGATACCCAAGTGAGTTACAGGCTTGACTCAAAACAGCCACTGTGTGTGGACCATCAGCACACTATAACATGGCATTGGCGTTATTCATGATAAAACCTGCATACATCCTGTGATACTTAAAAGTTCTTTTGCAGAATGCCAGGTGCAAAAGGCAGCAAAATCAGGGAGAAACTGAAAATTATATGTTTGAATATTATACAGTTGGTGACCAATTTAAATTTTTTGAAGATAGTGATTTGAGGTTGTATTTTCTGAGCCTTTTAAAGATGTAGGCCTAGAAGAAATATTGACTATAGCTTTAAATTATTTCCTTGGAGCAACTCATTTCTAGGAAGGCTAAGTTAAGTCTGACAAAAATAGCAAAACATGCCCTGTCATTATGGACCAAGATTTCTGTCTTCCATTCTTTGTATAGGCTGCAGTTGTACGGAAACCCCTAACAAAGTAAAAAACAAACACAGATTTTAAAGGTTTATGTATTATCTTCAAGAAATTTCAAAAGATGTGCAGTTGATATCTACCTCTTCTTTCTCCTTTTTAAAATCAAGGTATATAAAAATGTGTTATAAAAAACTTAATATCTATCAGAAGATGAATGGCATATCCATTCTATGAAATGCAGTGGAGTAATTCAAAAAGATTCAGTGGTTCAATATATCCTGTTATGTTCCAAGATGTAATAGCTGTAAATAGTTTATATGTACATAAAATCATATCTAATTATAGAAAAAAAATTATATAATTATATTCCAAAATGTAATTTCGAGTGAAAAAGTAAGTTGTATCATGATACAGGCACCATTCTAATATTTAGCTAAATTTTTAAAAATTAAAAAATAAAATTGTGTATAGGTACATGTGTATGTATTTAAACGCACAGAATGGAAGACTATAAACCAAACTGATAACATTAAGGAGAAAGAAAAATATTGAAATATGAAGAAGAAAGGACTGGGTTGTGGGTCATAATAAATTATCAAAGAGGGTCTTTGGCCTTATTTATACTTTTTTTTACAATTAGAATTTATTCCGATATTACAGCATAAATTAAATAATTTTTAAATTAAGCAAAAGAAATTAAAATAATTCTAAATAATTAAATGAAAATGAATGTATGAGAGATATTTGAAAGAACCCTAATCTTCCCCATGAAATTGTTGTATTATTTTAAAAAATTTATATACGTGATTTGCCTTTAGAATGACGTTGTTTTATTCAGTATGTATTAAGAAAAGAACAGTTCCAGTGCCTTGCCATTCAAAGTATGGCCCTCAGTTGTGAACAATAAGCATCATCTGGCCACTTATTAGAAATGCTGAGTATGTGTCCCCAACTTTAGACTGGCTGATTCAGTATCTATATTTAAAAAAAAAAAAAAAATCCCAGTTGATTCGTTGGCATATAAAGTTTCAGAAACAACATTCTGCGAAACTGTCTGGCATGAGATTGGTCTGATACTCAATTCAAAACGGTCATTTGCTCTCCACCTCATGTCATATTTAGTCCTGAAAATGAAGTTAAATATTTTATTGATCATCTTGGAACATCTGCATCAGGGACCTTCTGAAATACCACTTGTCCTTCTTTTGTAGTCTTTCCATTCATAAAGATACACACTTTATCATACTTGTTTACTCTGGGATGCAATTGATCACAGTAACTTGAATTCGAGGTTAGAGGCACACAGAACTCTTACTATATCTCTACCAACCAGTGATCAGTGATTGCTTATTGAGTAGAAGTGACCCTCACAGTAATTCATGTATAATGTTGTTTGTATCAGTGCAAGGCCACGGATGGTTTTTCCTGACTTGAGATTCAAATGGGCATTTAGGCAAGTTAAAGTGCTTTGAAATCAAACATCAACCAGAAACCTGGTTCACCTACCATTCTGAAAGAATTTATTAATTTCATAGATCAGAGTTTCTCCATCTCAGCGCCATTGACACTTGGGGTCAGATAATTCTTTGTTGTGGAGCTGTCCTATGCATTGTAGGATGGTTAGCAGCATCCCTGACCTCTACGCACTAAATGTCAGTAGCACCCCACACACACACATACTTCAGTTGTAAAAACCAAAAATGTCCCCTGGTAGACAACAATATCCCTTATTGAAAACAACGACCATAGGTAAATATTATTTTATCTTTTGTCATCATATTGATATCACCAGGCTTTACATGTATAACTTGGAATTGACTTCCTCATTTTAAACAAATAGAACTTGAAAAAAGGTGTAATATGTATGTATGTGTGTGTGTGTGTGTGTGTATAAACAATGCCTTTCAAATTCTACTTACTAACTGATTTCATAGGATTCTAAAATTTAGTTGCATCTAAAATACTTCTGCCATTCATATTCACTCTTATCTGTTTCCTTACTTTCCCACATACTCTCCCCTCTATTTTAATTTTCCCATTTACCTTTGCCCTCTCACTACATTTCCTGCTCTCCTTTCCTTTCTCTTCTTCGTATGTCCTAATTTACCTTTTGTAATAGTCATAGTAAAAAGTTACATTTAATGAATTTTTATCAATATTATGTAGGTATTATGATTTAGTCTTCCAATTGGCATTTTTAGAAATAGTAATATCTGCCTCTACTGACTAACAGAACAAAGAATGACAGCCCAGCAACATTGGAGATGGCAGAAGGAGAAGCTGGTACAACTAAACTCCCCTAGAATACAATAAAATAAGCATATCTGAAAAGGATTAGAAATAATACGTTTCAGAACAATTTCAAATACTGTTTCACACTTTTGAATTAAAGATAATGGAGTGAGAATTGGAATATCTACTCAAGGAGATACCAAATTCTTCTGTTAGACTTGCCACATTTTCTTTTGCAAAATAAAGTGTATAAAGCAAGCATTTTTATAGGTTATCGGTAGCATTAATGTGAAAAGTATAATCTTTATTGCTAACCATTTGAGATGCAAGGGAGCTCTCACTGCCACAGAAATTGGATGACCATGTGGGCTGACAGCTCCCTTGTGTTATAAAATAATGCAAACAATATTTTTTCACCCCAAATAAAATTGGTTAGAATTACATTTTCCCAAGTCAGATGGAAATGCACTAATTTGTAACTTTCTAAAGCCAACACATTTATGCTTCAGAGATACATAATTTAGTAACAAACAGCAGCCTGAATTTTGATCAGGTTTTAAAAATGGGTACAATAGCCTTCTCAGACTTCAAATGAGCTCAGAAAACTCTCTTGGTATTCTCTCCCTCATGAAATTGTAAGGGTAACATTCCCTTGAAGTTTGTCAGCAATATGCAGTAAGAAGAAGTGAAAAGGTCTTGCATATTTGTATAATATGTAAAGGCTCCAATGATTAAAACAGCCTTCAGACTTAACAGCAAGCGTTTTACTTTAAAGGTAATAATTCTCTAAGAACCTGGAGGAAAACCACATTATTATGCTTTTCTTTTTTGGAATTGATGGCTACATTATATAAGGTACGTAAGGTAAAGCATGATAGCAAGCAGTTCTGATAGAAAAACATCAATGGAATTTTTTCTTCCTTATGTTTTTAAGAAGAAAACACCTGGATTCTCAGCAGTAAGAAACAAGAAGACCATCACTTAATGTGCCAGTCCTCCAACTAACAGGAAATATACACATTGATTTTAATAGCAAAGACAACATTGATAGAGAATTTTTTGTCTTCTTTCTAAATTATTTTATGGGGTACAAACAGATTAACAAGTCAGGGATCAGCTATGCCACAAGATATTATTATTAACATGATTCAAATAATCGACAGGAATAAAACAACTACTTGAGAATATTCCTCTGAGTTCTGGGCACCTGTTTTCCTCTATTAATTTTCCTTATAAACTTTGTTTATCTTTTATTGCACTTAATATTGAATAATTAAAGCATATTTTGACAAAATTTATTACTTTAGTTTTTTTCTGCCAGTTAATTTTTTAAAGTTTTATAATGGCTCTTCTAACTATGGGGGGGCAAAACTATAGTTCAGAAAGAGTAAATTCATACTCTATGGAACCATGTATTTTATATTTAGACTTCATAAGTCTTGGAGTTTTCTTTCCTTAAGTAATATGAAAAAGGACCAAACTGAGCAAATTCTATAAAATAATTTTTATTTTCATTATTGCTTATGAGACTTCAGCTGGATCTGGACTGTTTCATTTAATTATTAATGGGTGAAGAGTGATTGCAGGGATACCACATGAATTGTCTTTCATCCTTCCTCCCTGATTCTCATTTCAATTGTGTAAACCTATTTAATGACAGGGTTGCAATATTGGTTAACTGTGATTTTGATTTAGTAATTGTGCAGAAAATCTTATTTGCATAGCTTTTCAAAAAGCCAGTTTGAAGTTCTGAGATGCTGACTGAAGTTGACCAGACTCCACATGGGAAAAAAATGTCCTGCATAAGGGTATGATGGTCTTCAGACCATTATCTATCCATTACCCATTTGTGTAACCAGCACACCTAAAGCAGCATATTTATTGGGAATAGGCATACTTTGCAATGACTGCCAAAGGAAAAATTGAGAACTTCTTATCATTTGACTTCAGTCATCAGATGTAAACATCATAAAATAATGTGTATATTTTTCTGTGTATAGTATAGACATAAAATTACATATTTGAGGTATTCAGAATGCATATTGCATTTATGGTTGGCAAATTGGAAAGCTTTTTGAATGAGATAATTTATTTTCACAATAAGTCTATTAATCAGGTCAGTAACAGAAACTGCCTCAAATGTGGCCTAAGCAAAAAAAATAAAAAGAGGAGTTTTTGGTTCATCTGAAAAACTCTAAGATAAGTGTTAGCTTTGGGGTTAGCTATACCCAGATCTGCACATGTCATCAGAAATCCAACCCTCTCCACCATTCAGTGTTTTTTTTATTTTGTTTTGTTTATCTTTTCATTTTGGTTGCATTCTAAGACAGAGACTTACTCCAAGTTTGTCAACAACCAACTCAAAGCTTGAATCTGGTAGACTAAAAAACACTGCTTTCTTGGAAGTCCTGATATACGTCCTGATTGGTCCCAAATAAGCCCACATGCCAAACCATGACACTGTGAGTTCGTTCTCAAATTGTGGGGTGGTGGAAAGTGTAGTTTTGGCAATCTCTAGGGACATTTAGTTGCTAAAACAGGGGAAAGATTGCCACTAGCTTCTGGTTAGTAGAGTTCAGAGATGCTGAAAAATATCCTACAATACACAAAACAGGCCCACACCTCAAAACAAAGAATTATCCAACCCAAAATATCAGTAGTGTCAGGTTGTGAAACTGGAAGTTGCATCACTTCCTGCTGATCCACAGTGGGTTGTAGAGAAAAGTAGGAGACACTGACCCTAGAAAACTGTGCTGTAATTAGAAGAATTAAATGCTGTAGATGCTGATTAGTTGCTGTAAATGCAATTCCTGTCAACAAGAGGAAGTATTTTTTGCCTCTAAGCTATGAGTAGGAAAATGCAAAAACATGTAAGAATTGTTGAAAATTTTAACAATGAATTTTTACCTTAAATGTAATTGGTAAAGTTGATTTTTCATTTTTTTTTTTTAACTCATAACTTATCCTTGCTCCTGGTTGAGTTCCTTGGTATTAGATAAATAATTTGCATTTTGCTATGTTGACTTGAGTCAGAAATTCTGTACTATTAGCACATTAACTAGTA
The DNA here is from genome assembly GCF_059928025.1 of Delphinapterus leucas. Taxonomy (NCBI): domain Eukaryota; kingdom Metazoa; phylum Chordata; class Mammalia; order Artiodactyla; family Monodontidae; genus Delphinapterus; species Delphinapterus leucas. The sequence goes on from NC_143131.1 coordinate 140,185,216, forward strand.
CCCTGACTTTTATATTTTGAACCAAATAGAAAGTATTTTTGAATTACTCTGTTTATAGCTATTTTATTGTCAGCTCAGATATTTTAGCTGAAAATAATTTTATAATCAGAGGGAAAATTATTACTCAAGTGATAAAGTCTAGTTGCCTTTTTCCTCATTTTTTCATCATGTAACTTGAGGATGGCATGCCAATTTATTTTGTTCTTATATTAATTAAATTGAAAGTGCTTTTATGTTCATAAAATAGCTTATTGGAATTAATAAGACATGAGAAAACTTTATAGCATTTCAGATTTATTTGTTTAAAGGGCCTTAGGTGGTTTATTTTGCAGTTATTTTTTGACTTGAAATATTTCTAACCAAATATTTAAAAAATAATATTTTTCTTTCCTCAGGTCCACTAATAATTGTTTAAAATATTTTCTTAAAAAAAAAACAAAACACTAATGCTGACGGTTGTTTGAAATGTTTCTTCTGTGTGTGTGTGTGTGTGTGTGTGTGTGTGTGTGTGTGTTCCAGAAAATCATTAAGCATTTTTATATATCAGGAAAGGTTTAATCCCAAGAATTAGGAACAAAGCAGAGAGAACACACCCTTCAAAAGTAAATGCTGAATTACTATATGTTTTATGGTCAGATATATGCTCACATACATGTGTGCACACATCTGACCATCAATCAGACTCTCAAGCTCACCTCCAGGAAAGTTGAAAGAGTGCATCTCACGGGAGAGGAAAATGCATTTAAAATTAGTGCAGCCATAAAATAAACTGACATAACCCAAAGCAACAAATAATGGAGGGAAAAAAAATCCTTCTGGGGCTCTGTCTCTCTTTCAGCAAAGATTTTGACTTTCTGTTTTTATTTCTTGTCAGTGATCCTGGGTGTGTTTAAAATGACATAAAATGCATTCATTATGCCCCCAGATTCCAACTGCTTCAGCCTTTCTTGTACATTTCTCAAGAAAGTGAGGACTTCTGGAATAGAGAGCAAATGTAGAAGCAAAATGACAGCCCTTGTGGGATCTTTGGTGGCCTAAAAAAAAGGCTCCAAGCAATTTTCTCTATTGCATCATGCCTGAAAAGCAGCTTAATTCCTCTGTTATGATTAAAGTTGATTGACTGAATTGATCTGTGATGTATCCTGTTTCCCTAGTTTACAAAGATGCTCAGGAAGAGTGAGGAAGCTGTCTGAACAGGTTCCAAGTGCTTAATATATGCTGAGGTCCCACTTAACATTTATTATCTGTTATCGAAGGTAGGAAAAAAGCATGTAAATTATATGGATGTCTCTGATTCAAGGAAAGGGAAAGATAAATACTTATGCAGACACTCAATGATTTTCATCAACCATTTTCTAAAATATACCCCATCTTCTTTTAGATTTATCAGTAACTTTGTAAGGAGCTTTTCCATTGCTGGGAAGTTAACCTGTTTTTACCTTACTGTCACTTACATTAGTACAGAGATCTGAAAAACTTCAAATCTGACTCTTAAGGTTGCTTAATAAATATAATTTGCATTAAAATTAAAATTTAGCACACTCAGGAACCTAGGATACTTTAAAATTTTTGTCTTCATGAGTTTTTCCCCAAAGGGATGTTAAAAAAAATATGAAGAAGAGAATCATTAGCAGATATTTCATCAAATTTTGGGTCAGTGTGAAAATGAGGCAAGGCTATAATCTTCAGTGCCTACTAGACATATATGCTTAAATACACCAACATTTTGATAAGTGCACAGTTTTTAATATGCAGGAAAAAAGTGTTAGATTAAAGCTTAACTATGAATTGGCAAATTACAGCTTAACCTACTTTAAAAAGACATCTTCGCCTTAACCAACTTAGAGATCCATTGCCAATTTTTGGACTAACTCTTTGCAATTATGATATTTTCTTCATATGGAGGACTAACAAAAAATAGAATTAGCAATAAACTTGTAAAGGACAAGGATGTCCTTTACAAATACTTTCAAAATTTCTTTACTGTTAGGAAGCTCTTTAAGGAGCTGACTTTGTAGAGTCATATATCTGCATACTTGCTTTTTCTTGTTTTTACAGAACCCAACACCTTTATTAAAAAAAACATCCAAACCTCCAGATTTTAGTTTCAGTCAGTCACAGCTATTACACCTACAAACCCGATATAGGTATAATATAGTAATAATACTAATTAAAATAATTATAACAACTACAAAAAGAATATCACATCAATACAACAGCTAACAACTGTGAGCTTTTTATGTGCCAGTCAGTGTCTTAAGCCCATTATAATTGTTATCTTATTTAATCTCATAACCACCTGTAAGGCCAGTATCATCAACATTTCATTTTATAGATGAGGAAAGTAAGGCACAAAGAGGTTAACTAATTTTCTAATTCTCACAGAGCTGGCTACCATTTTCTCTCTCTGTGTCAGGTTTGAATTGGAACGTTGCTTGACTTCCACAGCATGTGGGATATTATAATACTCATGCCAGAGACATTTTGGGGTGGCAAATTTTGTTCCCTTATACCAGGAACTTTCTGCTGTATTTTGTCCTTTCTAACTCAAGTTCGAAAGTTTCAGATTCAGAATTAAAGAATTAAATTAATCTTTAAACAAAAGAGACCACAATTTTTCTGCAACCTGGTACTGTTGCACTGTTAGAGGAAATAACAGGAAAAAAAAATAGAAAAAGCATTTAGGGTTGCCAGTTATAATATAGGACATCCTGTTAAATTTAAATTTCAAAGAAACAATTAAAAAATTTTAAATATGCCCTATGCAGTATTTTGTACATAATTACACTATAATTTTTTATGTATCTGAAATTCAAATTTAATCATCCATCTCATATGTTTAATTGTTACTTAATTGTATTTTAAATGCTAACTGGCAACACTATTTAATAGCATTACAAGTTTCCATTTCAGGGACATACATTTTCATTATCATTGATATACTCTATTGGCATTTCTTTACATCACACTTCTAGAATTGTGTTATTTAAATATGATAGGTAGTAGCCTAACCCCATCTAATACATGAACTCTTCTTCCTTTCTTCCTGCCTGCCTGCCTTTATTTCTTCCTCTTTCCCAATTTTAACACATTCCTCTATTCTTCACAATACAGCTTTGCATTCCATCTAAGTTTTTTTTAGGAGTTAAACGTTCCCAATTCTCCCCCCTCCAAAAAAATGTAAAATCTATTTAATATTTTACTTTTGTTACATCTGTCTTAAGTTTCCTCAGCTTTCTTAAGTATTACGCAGTATTAAAACTCTCAGTAATTTCTTCCTTATTTTTGAAAGGGAGATTACGGAACACTTGACTTGCTCTTTTTTTTTAGGGCATAATTGGGAAGGTTTGCCCATCATGAGCAAAAGTCACTGCTTTTACCCTAGACACATGTCTATGTGTCAGTATTATACAAGCATTTTATAGATAAACCAGCTTCTTTGTTAAAAAACTGGATCAGCAAATGTTAATAGATGGTCAGATTCTGCTACTGACACCTATGGAAGTTATCAGTGATCAAGTACCATCCTATTTTCCTAAAAGCAACTTTGATATCTTTCTGAGTATGTTGTCTGAAAGTTACTACCATTTAGATGTCTGTACTCAAAATGACATTCTGTTGCTTTCCTCAAATGAGAAAGAGCTTTCAGCAAGTTGAACTTATCAGAATGAAATATCTAGGGATCATTTTGTGATATAACTACAAGTTAAGACAGTTGATAAGAACCTATCCATTGAGACAAACCACTAAGCGGATGATCGTGGACTGATTATGCCCTCACAGACATGTTTAAATAGCATGTTGGAATGCTTTTATCTATAAATAAAAGAAAATCCAGACTCAGTGGGCTTAAAAATGAGAAAATTTATATATAAGAAGAAATTGAAGACTGATTAGTTTAATAGCTCAACCATATCACCAAATATCCATATATACATAGATATATATATATATTTTGTAGGAGACAAAGCACACACTGAGCTGTTTTCCCTCCACCATGCCTTTCTCTCTCTTCATATATATGTATTTTGTCTCTCCCATGTACAAAATTTCAACTTTAAAGTGAGAAAATATTTTTCAGAAGAGTCCCAGCAAACACCTTTTATTTGTTATAGGTCAGAAATGCTATTGTCTTGCTTCAGTCAAACATTTAAGGAAATGGATTAAGTTAACTGGTTTAGATCAGTCAGGACGTGGAAGGCAATTATATCTGTGGTGATTCCTTGAGAGCAGGTACCTGGAAAAACTAACATTCTCTCATCAAGAAAAAAGGGGGGATGCAATCACAAGTTTTACAGTACAGGGTGTGTGATGATAAAGAGAACATGGTTTGTTTTCTAGAAAAACTTATTGGTAATGCTGAAACAGTCCTCAAAATTGCTTGGTCTTCAGATTGTTTACCTATAGAACACAGAAGGAAAACGCCCTCTGGCTTAACTGTAAACTGGTAGGATTCCTAACAGTTTTTTTTTTTTTTTTTTTTTAAGAAATGCAGAGGTGGCAGTACTTCTGTGACATTTTGCTTCTAGCAGAGTAGACTATCACATGGTCAGTGAGTGCCCCATTTATTATGCAACGTAAAGTATTCTCTGTCTCCAGAAGGTGAACTTATTGCCCAGCCAGCCCAAGGGCTTTGGACTAAATTCCACCACTCTTGTTTTGCACAAACTTAAAATCCTTACTTGGCCATTATTCTATATCAAGAATTTTTTTTCTTCTTCTTCCCAAATCAGAGACATTTTATTAACATCAAATAGGAGCTGTTGTAAATATTGCAGCTCTTAAAATATTGCAGTACTGAAGCCATTAGATACTGTTGGACTGTCAAAAGTGTTTCAATTAAAACAAATGAAACAAGTGTTGTTGGTCATTTAAAATTATTTTTAATGAAAGAATTAGAACTGTCTTAAGATTGATTTTCGCACTTTTGCTATTTCTTCCCTGCCTCGCTGTTCTAATGGTATATAGGAGTTAAACCATTTCTATGCTCTATATTCATTCTTTTAATCTGGTTCTTCAGTGTACACTTATCGTTAATGAAATGTGGAATCCTGGATCCCTGTATAATTATTGTTTCTATTGTCATTATTTCCTTCTGTCTCTTGGTGGGGTGGGAGGGCTTCTAATGTGACTTTCAAGGCAGTGAATTTGAAACTCTTGTGGAATCCATATTGTAATTTAATAACTCCCTTTAATTCTATAGCACCCTTTTCTTTCATGTTATAATATTTAAGATTTGCATATCTCAGACACAAAAGGTTTGGCTTTTTTTCTTGGTCAGCTTTATTGAGATATAATTCACATACCATACAATTCACCCATTTAAATTGTAAAAATAAATCATTTTTAGTGTATTCACAGAGTTGTGTAACTATAACCACAATACATTTTAGAACATTTTTATCACCATCAAAAGTAATTCCTTAGTACCCATGAGTAGCCTTGTTCCATTTGTCTCCAGCAGCCCAAGTCCTAGGCAGCTATTATTCTACTTTCTGTCTCTACAGATTATACTAGTCTGGACACTTCATATAATGAAATCATACAAACTATGGTCTTTTGTGACTGTCTTTTTTCATGCAGCATAATGTTTTCAAGATTATTTCATGGTATAACATTTTTCAATACTTCATTCTTTTTATTGCCAAATAATATTCCATTGTATAGATAGGATTTGACTCTTTTTAACACATGCCTTTTCAAAGTGATTTAATTATACTTGAATATCACAATGCAAATTTAAAATGAAGATTGGAAATCTTGAAATAATTTGTGCAATCTAGATTGACATCTACCCACTCTACATATCCCAACTCACTGAATAAAATGAGGCTGGAAAAAGTATGCCGGAAATAGGAAACATATAGATACAACATAATGGTATTATACTTCATCTCATTGAAGTTATTGTCAGCCATTTTTTATTCTATTACTTGCTATCTACTGATATATATTTATCACAGCTATTTTTAACAGAATGTATTTCACTCTCAAGTCCCTAAATTTCCATTCTCATAGAAAATAGTTTATCAGTGCCTTAGTCTTTTGTAGCTATCCAGGCTAATATATCCATAGGGCCATGTCCTTATAATAAATATACTTATTAAAGATATATGCTTGAACAATGGTATCTCGGTTGTTGAAAAGAATTCTGTAGATAATCAAGTAATTTTTCTTTCCACTATCATATATATGTATGTAATATATGTAGCCATCTACCATCTTCTCTTTCTCTCCAAATGTATGAATATATATATTCTTACATGCATATCTCTCAATAATTTACATATAATTTTAATATTCCTCAATAATCTAAACATACAGAAATGACATATATATACATATATATATGCATGAGTGTGTTTGTATGACTATATCTGAAATTATGTCAGAACATATGGTTGATTTGAAAAGTTTTTCAGCTTTTATTTCATCTTTAAATGAAACACTAGTAACTCACTCAATATACTAAAAGTATAGCGAGAGCATCCTGACCCTCTCTGCATCCTGACCCTCTCTGCATCAGCCAAGACAGAAAGCAGAAGTTAAGCGACATATGTAGTCTTTGGTAAAGTTATAGATTTTATTCTTTGGAAAATGTTTATTCTTAAATTGCAGAGTAGAATAAAGGTGGAAAGGTGTAAAAAGTACAAACTGTGAACTAATAAGGTATTTCAGAGAAGCTCTAAGTAATAGGAATAGATAGGTAGATAAGATGCATACATACATAGATAAAAAGATTAGAGCAGAGCATTGCCCAATATTGAGGGATAAGAATCCTCAGATAATATACAATTTCAGAAATCAAGAAAAATATAAGTAAATGCATACCTAGAAGCTTTCTAGTAAAAGCTGTTCAACTGTAGTCCATACTATATTAAATGATGATGCAGAGAAAAGGAACTAAAAATACATAGTAAATATGTTTAAATATAGAAAAAAATGTGAAATGACAAAGTTGCCCAATGTTACTGTAGTAGAGCATGACAATATTTATATCAAGTTTTAGAACAGAAAAATACATATGTATTCCTTGTTAAAGTATAAAAATATGGCATCAGGATTATAAACAATAAATTATTAATAGAAGTTATTCCTGGGGAGAAATAAAGGATAATTGGATTATGGAGTAGTTCATAGAGGACTTTAACTTCATCTGTAATACTCTCATTCTTTAAAAAGCATTAGCAAATTATGAAAGGATGTGAAATCTTGATGGTTCTGTATAGGGGTCCATCATTCTCTATCATATTCTGTGTTTAAAAATTTCATTAGGAACAAAATTCTAGAAAAAATTGTATGGAGTTTGGAGTGGTCCTTCCAAATTGTGGCTTCTTAGATCAGTTACTTAATCCTTCTGTGGTCCTGGTTCCTTACCTATAAAATGATCATACTAATTGTACATACATGACAAGAGCACTGTGAGGGTTACTGTGTTACAACACATAGTAATAAACATTTAATAAATATTAGAATCATCCTTCATAAGAATGAAACTATTTATTATGCATGTAGCACCAGAGAAGCACAACCAGCCAATCAACAAGTAGGAAGCAAGGCTTTCCCTGAAAATCATATAAGGAGTCAGATGAGTGGGGCAAGACTTACATGAACATATAGTTAAATAAAAAATGAGACGATAAACAATATTTGTCAAAGCAGAACATTATATTGGGTATATTATATGCTATAGGCTGAATGTGTCTGGCCAAAATTTATATGTTAAATCCGAATCCCTAATATGAGGGTATTAGGGGTGGAGCCTTTGGGAAGTGATTAGATCAGGAGGGTAGAGTCCTCATGAATGTGATTAGTGCCCTTATAATAGAGACCCAGAGAACTCCCTTGCCCCTTCTACTCTGTGAAAACACAGTGAGAGATGGCCATATGAGCTGGGAAGGGGAGGCTTACTAGACATTGAACTTGCTGGCTCCTTCATCTTAGATTTCCCAGGTTCCAGAAATGTGAGTGGTATGTTTCTATTGTTAATAAGCCATCTAGTCTATGGTATTCTGTTATAATAGCCTGAATGGATTAAGGCACTATGTGAACAAGATGGATCTCTCTTTTTTCCCTGTTTATTTAAAAACAAACCAAACAAAAACTTTTGTATTTTTCTATGGATTAAATACCTACATTCTTTTTTCTGATGACTTATGAAATGTGAAGAGAAAAGATATAGGATGCCTATCACATCTATTGTATTTATTGTATATGTCATTTAATCGTAGTTTTTTTGAATCATTGTTCTCACTCCTTGGGACTAATATTTCACAAACGTAGCTTAGAACACGAAATCCTGCAGCATTTGTTCATCATGAACAAATGCCTGCTTATGAATTCTTGTCTCAGAAGCTAATTTAATTGGTGAACTCCAACTACTATTGCTTATTTCACACTTCAGTAGGTAAAGATGCATTAATAATCGAAGTTTCAAACTGTAATTAACATTAGCTTTAGGCTCCTGACAATGAAATGATTACATTTTAATATATGGGTTGATAAACAAAGTTAATCTAACATATGAATAAACAGCAAAAATAACTTACATTTACTCTTTCTCTGCAAATTGATACATGCATTTGCATGTTATAAAACATGGGAAATAAGTGAATGTCAAAGAAAAAGTGTACAGACTGCCAATACAGCACCTGAACTTAATCAGTTCAGTGTAATACAATGGATTTGAAATATTTCAACAAAAGCCTTATTTTTCTAATAAAAACTTAAAAGCTATTTTTCACCTGGCTTGATTTCCTTTCACGGTTTTCTGTATTATTTAGTTACAATTTTATCTTACTTTACTCTTGTTCTTAACTGAATTGATTACTTTATAAAGCTCCCTAAATGATTAATTTGTATGCTGACATCTTAGCAGACCGTATTGTCTGAATGCATTTGCCTGGTATTAGTATATTACCTTTATGTTGAGAAAAATTGTATTCATGATATAATGTCAACTGAATGAGGAAAACTGTATTCTTGACTTCATCCTTTATTGAATGGTATTTTGTGGAATTTTCCATAATATTTTTAAAAATTACAGTGTTTAGAATGGTGTAAAATATAAATAACTGAGGTTGCTAATTGTGGTACTTTAACATCCTCTAACACTTCACATCTTCAGGTGCATAAGAACAGGGAAACAGCATAGCTCCTTTTCCAGGTACAATTGATTGCTCAGACTCTAGGATGCATCAGTTGTTTTGATATGTCCAAATGTGTACACGTTATAGTTATTAAAGACTGGGATGGTCTTTGAAACAAACTCACAGAAATAGAACGAGGTAGCCAAAAATATGGATTAAATACCTACTCTGATCTCAGGTGTCAGATTACAGAGCTAAGAAAAGAGGCTTTTTATTTCTCATACCAAAGTTTAGTCATTATGAGAACAAGTTCAGAGTTACCTACAGTTTTCGAAAGCTGTGTTCTTTGCCGTCTGGCCATGGCTAGAATTCTATATCGAATTGAGACTTAAAGAAGAAACTAATTAGGCACCTAATAGTTACCAGAAACTTGATGGGGACTTGAGCAAAGGTAATTTTATTTAATCCTAATAATTCACTTCTAAAATAAGTAATACTTTATATTCCAACTAAAAAAACTAAGTTTCAGAGAAGTTAAGTGATTTGCCCCCATGACAGAGGCAGGATCCGAAGGTATTTTCTGATTTTAAATCAAGTGTTGTTTGTATGCTTAAAGAAATTACATGTGGTATATAAAGATATATATAGTACTATATGCCCAGTACTCTTCTAAATGCATTATGTGGACAGTCATATCTTTAAAATGAGAACTGCAAGGTCCAGAGAAGTTAAATTACTCACCCAGCTCTGACAGCTTGAGATCTTGAGTATTTGACTCTAGGTATATGTTGTTCTAACCACACATCCTAACCTTCTACCTGTAAAGCATTTGGAACAGGTACACATCTCACTTTTATTTAAATATATGATTATTGTTATATCTAATGTCATGATTGAGATAATAATAAGGGTCTCTCTTCCTCATCCCAAGATGACAGTAAATGTGCACTACAGCTAAGATGGTTTCCTTCTTTTAGTTTTTTTTTTGCATTATTCTAGTTATGTTGATTGCATAATATCAGTGTTCCAGCATTACAGTCTTTCATATTTATTATTTAAGTGTCAGGTTGATCTCTTTTGTTAACTTTTAAGATAATCTGACCAGCTGGCATTAAGAATACATTAATTAAATTAGGAGTTACAATAAAGATATACAATATTTTTTATCCCCAGGAAAGCTTAACATTTCATTCCCTTTCTTCTATTTGTGTTCAGTAATCCCAAATGTCATGAACAATTACATGCAGTTATTTAAAAAAAAATACTCTGTTGAGATAGAAATTCTACCAGATGCTATTATAATCACTGTTTCTTGCAGTTTAAATTTTAGGCAATTGTTTGGAGACAAATTAAAAGAAAATAGATATTTGTTTTATTGAAGCTACTTGTTATGTGTTATATTTGTGTTCACATATGTGCCAATTGTTTTTCTTCAATCTTCATACATGGTAACTAGCAATAATTTTAAACAAAATCAATCTTGGTTGTTAGTCTTAATGACTAACGAAAAATGTATGAAATTTTTGTTGAGACTGTGGCTTGAAAAATGCCATGGTCCTGTCACAGTAAAAGTATTCTTTAACAGCTGAAATAATATATTAATTTCACAAACAAAACAGTCAGACTAATGCACCAAGTGACATCCCTACCTTAACCTTTCTTACCTAGGTTTTAAGATTGCCATAATGACAATGACCAAGTGCTATTTCTCCAACCTTGCTCCAGAGATCCTTACACTTCAAACATGTAGCAGCTGGCCGAGGAGAAAAAGAATCAGGCCAGGGAGCAGCTCATCACAGAGTGCATGGCCAAGGTGCCACAGATGATTGAGAATCATCAGGCTCACCTGCAGATGGTGTTAAAAAATAAAACCTCACAGACCTCACTCCCAGAGACTCTAAATTAATAGGACCCATAATTTTCAACAAGCACCCCCTTTTCCTGATCCCAGTGTTTTTGCTAATGCAGGTAATGCATAACTCTTGCTTTGAGAAATACCACATAGGATTGTGAGGCAAGCAGTGCCTCAGAATTACACGGGGAATAATTTGAGCATCTGCAGGCCCAAGCACATGAGTACCTTCATAGAGTTCCACATCAGATTTCTGCAGTTTATCTCTGAATGAGAACCACTGATCCACACAGTTGAAGTCACTCATTACCATCATCAGAGAGACAAACCCTTTATCCATTCCTTCCCCCTCCTCCTCTCTTTCTACTCTCTGTCTCTCTCTCTCTCTGCCTCCCTGTCTCTCTCCATCTCTTTCTCTTGTTGTCTTTTTTTCCTTTTTTTAGGATCGTCTTGTGTAACAGTGCCTCAGTGCTGCTGGTTTTTTGTTTTGTTTTATTCCTGCATGAGGTCCTGGAGAACACACTAACATCCCCATGTTTATATAAACAGTGATTGATGGTAGAATTGACAGGATTTTGAATGCCGCTTTTGTTGTTGTTGTTCTTTTTGGATTTGGCCCAATTCTTGTAGAAGACAAGTGGCCTTTATCGTCATTCATTCAGAGTATACTCAGTACAGTATTAATATTCTGGATAGTTGATACATGGAATGGATTTTTCAGGCATCAAAGATTATAACAAAATTATGAATCCAATCTCCAACTCCTACACTCCCCACTACAATAAAAATGGAAATCATATTCTCATTATGATCTTTAGACTGTCATCATCAGGGCTAATTTTAATGTTAGACTATAGATGATGAATAGTTGAAATCCAATTTGAATGCATAATACTGCATTTAATTTACGGTACCACCTGTCAATAAAAAATAGACTGAGGCATATCTTCCGAGATATACATAGGGAATATTCAATTATAATTAACCTTCTTATTCTTGTTAAATCTTTGTCCTGAAATGGATTGTTTGTGCCATTTCTTATTCTTATAACAATCTGTCACTGAAAAGAATTTGAATTTTAATATAATATTCTCTGAGAAATACAATAGAGGATGTTTCTTTTAATCTCCTCAGTACTACTATTGCTTTTCTATTTCATTTCTTTTTCATAGGTTAATTATGACTAAGGTTGTAATCTTCGTGCAGGTGTAGGATACTTTGGCAGACTGTGGAAAATGATTTTCCACAAACCATATTGTGTACAATATGTGGCAAATGGGACGTTTCATTTTTTCAAACTTAATGAAAAGAAAAAGAATAATTTTAGTTCAAATGATGCAGCTGAGAGCATATGAATTCATGCTTTCCTGTGGATAACTTTATAAAACTACTTTCAAGCAGTAATTGTTATACATAACCTAAAAAAATTAAAATAATTTATATGTTACCTCTAAACAATATAAAATTAAGAAGATAGCTTTTGCAGAAAATTAGGCACTAGATTTAGGAATGTATCTTTTATTAAGTCAATTTATTGACAGTTGAAAATGTTATTTATTTTTCTTCTCTCTCTTTTCTATCACAGTTGGTAAAATTAATGAGACTACAGCACTTTCCTAGCCTGAATACTTTAGAGATACCCGCAAGTTTATCATGGCTCTTTACTCATGACGGAACAAGGGCTGAAAGAGCAGAGGCTTTGCTTACATCTTAACAGGCACTCTCTTCATAAGTACAGTGCTGGAGTTGGGTGTCAGTCAGTTCTTTGGCAGGCAGTAGGCTGGGTTTTGCAAGCAGTCAGGTTTTGCAGACACCGGCATGATTGTATCCTTGCTCTGGAACTGTGTACACTTGAGCAAGCTACTAGATATTTCTGAGGCTTAGTTGTGCTGATTTCTTTCCTACTTTCAAAGTAAAGTAGGAATAGTAATACCAAGCAGAGAGAATGGTGTAAGGTTTAAATGGGATTATGGATCTAGCACCAAGGAAACACTCAAAATAGGCAGCTAATATTTTACTTCTATCGTACAAATATTTTAATTCTAATTTTGTAAAATGATTGGATTAGATCTTCTAATTGTTCTTGAAGGGAAAGAAGAAGAGAAAGAGACATTTGAAATTTTCTCCTCTTCTGATTTTTAGTGAGCCATGCATATTCTTCTTTATTTTTTAAAATCTCATTAAATCCACACAATCTAAAGAGAGAAAGTATAGCTTAAACCTGATTAAGAAGAAATATAGAATTTATTCTATATCAGGAAGTATAGAATTGACCACCAAAAATAATTGGTGCTATTTATGTATTTAAAAATAAAACGAGTTATTTTTAAAAAAATCACTAAAACAGCACCTAGAACATAGTATACAACCAATCAGTGTTAGCTTGATGTGATTATTTTTAAATACACTTTTGATAAGGTGAGTCTTTAAAATGCAAGTTTAATTCTATTTAGGGAAAAAATATGCCTAACTATAAACAATGAGATAACTGATGATATCTGTTTTCTTCTCAAAAGGAAAGGGAGTATTATCATACTTTTATAGTTAATTGCTTTGAATGTGTACTTATTCAAAGAAGAATTTGAATGATGCAGTACTTTTATAGAAATGCATACATACATACATATATACATGACTTATGATACTCAAATGACAAAGTCTGTTAAGTAAAAATCAAAGTTTTGTAACACTTAAAAAGAGACAGAGTAGCAGAATGTGTGGTTTCAGTGTGTGATGGCCGCCAGCTGGCTTGGGTTTGCCTGCTGGCTCTGCTTCTTACAGAGGTTAACTCCCTGTGCCTTAGTTTTGTGATCTATAAAATGTGAAAAAACTACTTCTTTATGCATAGGTTTGTTATGAGTTCTTACTTGTAAAACATTTAAAGTAGCAACTGGTACATAATGAATGCTATGTTAGTAACTATTAAATAAAAGAAATATACTCACCTTTATATTGTATTTTCCTTCAACTGAAACAAAATAATCTTTCCCCCCATGATACAAACCAGTCTCTTGATACTCAAAGTACAAAAATCATCATTTGACTTGTTATTTCAAGAAATAACAAATCACCACTTGGGACCCTATATGTAATTTATCTTTTAATCTTCATGAAAATTCTATAAGGTATATACTCTTATCCCCATTTTACAGATGAAGAATGACTGATGGTAAGATGTTCTGTTTTAAACATTTCCTTGTAATCACGGTCAAACATGGTATCATCTTTTGCCCTGAGGCCAAGTTATTATAAGTACAGATAAATTTCTACCCCCAGATTCACAATCTTGAGGATTAAGTTCATAAAAGGGAACTTCAATTCCATAGAGGTTAATTCACCTGATATGTCTCTATAATGGCGTGTGACTTCACCCCGCTACCTGCAACAGCTGTAATGGTCACACAGAATCTTTTTCAATGTCCTTATTCCCCTGGAACCTCAAACTACAGTTTCCACATTATACTCATATAAGAAGTGTGAAAGATAAGACAGTTCAGACGTTAGATATGTATATTAAATCAATAAAAGGCACACATCAATTTTCTGCCAATAACAGTCAAATGAGATAGAAATGAAAGATGCCTTCTGTTTACTGGGATCTTTTTCAGTAACTTGTTAGGACTTGAATTTGATTCTTTTTTTTTTAATCTTGGGAAAAGGTTTGAAGTTTTCCCTTTTTTATAGTGAATTTTTGTCACATATCTTAACCTTCCTTCTTCAATCAGAGTGCTTCTTTAAGGAAGCATGTGATTTTTTGTTTTGAGTGGCTAATTTATTTATCAGTATTACCTGTAGATGACTTGTGGCAGAGACAAACTTCACTTGGAAGGAAGCAGACCCTTCTGTTCCCAAGGTGATTCATATTTACTGAAGCTAACCTGTTTCTATCTATATTCACTTTCTTAAATCTCCACCCAGCAAAAGAAGACATCCTATTTTCTTTTCACCACTTCTTCTTCTTCCTCCTCCTCTTCTTCCTCCTCTTCTTCTTCTTCCTCTCCTCCTTCTCCTTCTCCTTCTCCTTCTTCTCCTTCTCCTTCTTCTTTTTCTTCTTCTTCTTCTTCTTCTTCCTCTTCTTCTTCCTCCTCCTCCTCCTCCTCCTCCTCTTCTTCTTCTTTTCTTTATGATTAGTAGGAATATTTCAACTTCTTCATCAGAAACAAAAACAAATATACTGACAAAATATGTTTCTTGATAAAGTAAGTTAGCAATATAGGAAAATCAAATATACATTCTACACATAGAATGCAGATTTTAGAACAATTTAAATCAGTTATTCTAAAGTTAATAAGTAAAAATATATTTTAATATTTACTACATAACATGCAATATGCATTTAAAGAATTAATGATTGATAATAATGAAGGATGTAATAACAAATGTGAATTAAGTTTCATAACTGTTGCATGTTATTAACTTCATTTTCAGGCACTTAATTTTATGTGTTACTATTGGTTGAATGCAATGTTTATAAAGATTCAAATTTGGAAATAAATATTGTATATCTATTTAAACTCATTTACACATTTTATATGAAAAGCTCACTTTTTTGAGATTTATAGAATTTATCTGTAATCTGCTCTTAAAGAAGTTCCATGTTTATATTACTTTGCATGCAGTTCATCTTTGCCTGTGAACATAGGTAAACTTTAACTTTTAAATATTCAATAATTTTAAACAAATATATCTATATCAGATAAGTTTTTAAAGGAAACTCTTTAAGTACCTTAATTATTAGAAAAATTGATTTTGTCATCTTTTCCTACAATTCAGTGGAGGTTCCAAGTGAATATTTGTTATAGAATATCCAGCATAATTTATATAGTTCTAAAACTGGGAAATCAAAAGGAAAGAATACTGAATTATTGTGTGATAATGGTGATAGGAAATTACTTCCAACACTACATAATTGAGTAACTTCCTAGTCACCTCTTCAGTACTGCTTCAGGGTAAAAGTTGATCACATGCAGACATACTAGAGAATGGACTTGAGGATACGGGGAGGGGGAAGGGTAAGCTGGGACAAAGTGAGAGAGTGGCATGGACATATACACACTACCAAACATAAAATAGATAGCTAGTGGGAAGCAGCCACATAGCACAGGGAGATCAGCTTGGTGCTTTGTGACCACCTAGAGGGGTGGGATAGGGAGGGTGGGAGGGAGGGAGACGCAAGAGGGAAGAGATATGGGGACATATGTACATGTATAACTGATTCACTTTGTTATAAAGCAGAAACTAACACACCATTGTAAAGCAATTATACTCCAATAAAGATGTTAAAAAAAAAAAGTTTATCACAAACAGATCCAGATTCTATATTGACAGGAATCTTTCCTATAAATCTGATCCATTAATCAGATCACTTCAATTGTAAACAATAGGACAGTTCTATTAGAGGGTTATACATGGACTCATAATATTTTAAACCTAATATGACATTTTGTATGCAAAATAGAATTTTAATTCTTAGCCCTCAACTTATCAAACCTGTCTGTCTCCCAGCCTTTTCATTGTGGAAAATTGCATCAGTATTTGCCCTTTTGCTTAGGGCAAAAATATAGATTATCCTTGATTTCTCTCACCCTCATACTATCATTATGCTCTACAGATTCTACTTTCAAAATATATGCTAGATCTGACTATCAGTACTTCCCACCATATCCACAATAATGCTAAGTTCAACCCATCATCTCTTGCAGGCAATATTGCAGTAACACCCAAACTTATCTTCCTACTTTTAATCTTAACTCTTAACATCTTTTTTCCCCCCATAGAACAGCTAGAATGAGCCTTAAAATAATGAAAACAAATCGTGTTCTTCCCTACTGAAAACCTACCCTATAGATCTCTATTATAGTTACAAGGTAGACTCCTTATCATGGCCTACATTATATAACCTCTCCTAGATCTCTGGATATGTTTTACCTTACTCTTTACACTATATCCACATTTTAAGCTATTTCTTTCTTTCTCAGGCCTTCTGCATTCACAGTTCCAGCCTGCCTGTAATGTCCTTCCGCATCATCTTTGCATAGCTTACTTCAGTACCTTCAAGTCTCTGTTCAAAAAATCATCTCTAGGAAGGGACTTTCCTTGCCTATCATTTCCAAAGGTATGCTGGTAAATTGGCTCTCAGGCAAGGGGTGGGAGCTATGATTTATAGCCCTTGCCAATTTCCATGAGATGACTTAAAAACCTACCTGTAAAAGTTCTGAATATTTCACAGTAGACTCTCTTGAGCCAGTATGAGCTACATCAGAAATAGCCAGCTCCCCTACCTCAAGTAAGTTCAGGTGAAAGCTCTTTGTTATACAGATAAAATCACCCTAACTTAAAATATATATATTTACGTATGGTTGAAACACTGCTAAAAAATCTTGGTGTTCAGACTTGTGTGATATAACCCAGTTTTCATTACTTAAAGTCTATCAAGAGTTCACACTTGCTCACTTAAATCTGATGATGATTAGCTTATTATGTCCAAAAGCATCATCTCTGTAATAGTTACATAGAATCTCCTTAACAAAATAAAGGACATTTTGAAATCATTTTCTGCAAAGCCAACCCTAGTTTGACAATAAGTTTTATTGCCTTTGAATACCTTCTCCCGTAATAAAGCCAAATGGATTTTCCATTATTGCAGACTATGCACATAATATCAGCAGGGTAAAATGGTGATTCTAAAGAGAGAGTAAATAGTCAGTGACTCAATGTCCCCACTTAAGAAGTAAAACAATTATGTTTCCCTGTCTCCCTCCTGAGGCCAGGGAATGATCTATTTGGAATTGCTTGTAGGTAATGAAAAAAATCCTCTGAGTATCTGAGATTTCCAGCCTCGTTTCATTAAGTACCTCCTGTTTGAAAGAGTTTTTGGCAATTTACCTTCATGAATTGCCAACTTTGAGACCTGAAGAATTCTGTTCTGAAACGTGCTCTTTAGTGACATTAAAACATTCAGCTATATGTGTTCACCCTGCCTCAAAACTGTGACCTTTCCAGGGGTATTTGAAATTTGGCTAGTTTTCAGTTATGCTAGGCATTTTGAAATTGGCAAGGACATTAAACTGTTACCCAGATTCTTTTTTCCTCACTGTACATAAACAATAAAGTTGGCACAGCATTTTATTCTCAAGAAAATTATCTAACAGTGTTTCCTTAGTCCCAATTTTGCTGTTGCCTTAATAACATTATCACTAAAAGAATTTTCTGGTTGTTCTATAAATACAGAATAGTAAATCCTCTTTTCAGCTACTAATTTTGGATTGTTTAGAAAAGTGTGCTGTTGAGTGCTTTTTTTTTTCATGAAAAATAACTGATTTGAGCCTCAATTTATACATTTTAGAAATGAGCATGTCCACCCTCTACCACAAATATTCTTTGACATGTTAATAGTCACATTTTGGAGCCTATAATGATTCACAGAGAAGGTCACAAGATAAATCTCTTCGCATTTCTATCTGCCAAGAAGAGAGTTCTGTTTATAAGGTCTCATCATGGAAACTCAGGGTAAATCCAGCTTCAAACAGAGGATAATGTTTGCTTCACGACAGGGATTCAGAAGCTGCTACTTCCACATTTACACAAAACAAACTACAGACAAGTCAGAACTGCAGTCCAAGCAGTGACCTCTATCTGAGCCCCCATAAAACAGATAATTCACCTCTGCCCCAAGCAGGCGACTGACTTTGGAAATATGTGATGCTGACTGCATGCAGATCTTCTCAGCAAATCTACTCGTAGCTATGACTTTCCTCTCTGGAAAGAGAAATGCTCAGTGGAAATTTAAAGATACCCATTTTGGATTTCCTGAAAGATCAGTTTGCTTTATAGAACTATCTGCTCACATGACAGTTTTTAAATGTTGGTGCTCAAATCAAAGTTTCCTGGCTAGAGATTGAAAGCTGATATTCATACCTAGGTCTAAAGGTGTTATGGTAGTTTTTTGTTTTTCCTCCTAATGAGTTGAAAACATATTTATGTGTCAAAATATTTCTAATCAATAAATACTGTTTTAATTGTATGATGTGCTAGCAAAGATAACTACTTCCAAGCAGCATTTGGATAAGTCAATCGTGGAATTACGAACAAGATAATGGTTTCTGTATAAAAAGTTGGCATATGACTTCTCCACATATGCATACTCCAGCCACAAAGAAATAGTTATATTTCAGCATTGTACCAATACTTCTCTTTCATAAAAAAGTTTTCATATTTACTACGCAGTCTAAATTACTGCAATCTTTGTGCTTCTTTTGTTTATAAATTTAGAGATGCTTGGCTTTTTTTAAGTAAGAAGGCTATAAAATAATTTTGAGTTATAATTTATAGATAGAAGTGAATGCCACTCAAGTTGAATGTAAAGGGAGGATTCACTAGACTGTAAATCCTTTGAGGGGAGTAACCATGTCTTTATAACACTTATGAACTGTTTTCCTCTCTGTTCTTCTGCCTACTGGGCACAGTACAAGCAAAAGGCTGTACACTCAATGAATTTTTGAGAGATGAATGGAAGCTTATGGTTTATTGTGACCTACATCTGAAATTTGATCAACCTTGTAAGTTTGGATTCCATTTAATGGTGCTAGAAATACCCTGCCAACTTGGAAGTCAAATAAAATGAATACGTATCAGTTGATAAAGTGGGTAAATCCTTCACAGATTAAAGTGGGACTGTTACTAAAGCCAGATGAGTGAACACTGAATACACATATGTATAGCAGAAGCCAACTGGAACTTGAAGTTAAATGTCTTACAACCAGCTTGGCCAATGTGGTTAAAATAGACCATCAATCCAAAATGATCAATGCCAGATCCAGTTAGCTTTAAGTGAATCATGCCACTCAGTAATGTGAAAAATATCTCACTGGTAAATTTAATTCTACCTAAATTTTATCTACTGCTTCATCAAATTTAAATATTATTTTAAGTAATATAAATATAATTGTGTAAATATAGTGATTATTGATATTTTCCCAGTGACAACATTCACATGGATCTTGTTAAGCTGTAGTGCATAGCTGAAATACTACAGGTCTGAATAATTTTTAGTTCACTATACGAAAGTTTGCAGCACAATCTCTGGGCCCAATATAGACATGTCTTAAGGGAAATGTCTGCCCAGAAGTGAAATATTTGATGTACTCCCTTGATAGGGCTTATGTGCTTTATGGGAAATGACTGCTTATATTTTTGAAGGGGAAAAATATGTTTAGTAGATATTTGAGGTTCAAGAAACATGGAGATTTCTTAAAAATAAGTGCACCAATATTTCTGTAAATGTAGATATATATCTAAAATATATATATATATATATATATATAGCTACTTATTTAAAATCGAGGAGTTTAGATGACTACCTAAAATTGGAAATAAGAGCAAGGCTTACTTTGAAAAATCCAAGCTAAGGGATAATTGCAAAGTTTGTGATTATGTCTGTCAGATTTGGTCTTGAGAGATTAATATGCTCTTTTACAAAACAAAGTGAAGTGAAATATTGGAGCAATTATCAATATATAGATCAATAGTGGGGGAAAAGACAAAACTGGTGGAGGAAGTGCTATGTCAGCATTCAAGTCATCTGTAGAGCTTTTCCAAAGGATTTATCTCCGTGGGCTTTTCTTCTTCAGATATGATTCAGAAAATTTTGGTTGGGCGTGAAGAGAGATATTGTTAAAAAGTGATTCTGAAAATTTCCTTCCACCTTCAACTTAAGTAACAAACCCTGACCTAAAGATGATAATAGTAGTTAATATAATAATTAAAAAATGACAACTGATTGATGTAAACTGCTTCTGATTTTATTTATTCAGATAATTTTTCTATAATAACATTTTCCAAACTAGCTTAACATAAAATAATGTTCCAAAGGATATAAATATAACTATCTCAAAAATAAATAGAGACATAAAGAGATAAAGTACCATATTCAAATCAGTTTTGATAATATATAATAAACAAAATTAACTAGTTTTTTTTTTGGTACTTCTCAGAACCTGTAATATTCAAAGGTGTATTGTGAACCTCTCAAGCAGAAAAATAGTAAACAACATATGCTAAAACTATTTGACCAGAATATATTTTTTATCTACCGTCACCTTCATCATTATTATCATTCAGAATAATGTAAATTGGGATAGTTTGAACATATGTTCAGCATATTTATTTAACATATATTGCCTCAGCATGTATAGTTATATCCTGGCATTCAATCTTTTGCTATCCAGAGCGTGAAAATAAGATTAATGTTTCATTCCTGTGTACTGCATAGTATTGTAAGCCTTCAAAGGTGGTTGCCTGGTGTTTGAAAAAAAGGTTCCAATGTTTGAGTGTAAAAGATAGGTGTACTTTTAGAAATCATTTCTTGATTTCAAAGAATGACCAGTCTGGAAAAAAAATAGGACAGCTAGAGGCAAGAAGCAAAGTATTTGATAACTGGAGCAGAAACAAGCAAGTAGTAAAATTATTGCAAATTACGGCTCATTCTTGGAGTAGTAAAATTATTGCAAATTACGGGTCATTCTTGGAGTTAGCTTCTCCGAAGCTTGTAGCCAAAATGTGTAACCCATCTCTGGCCACAAGGTAAGACTTTTTATTAGACATTTGTTTTACCAGTATACCTCAGCTTTATCTGAATAATTTCATATGTATAATTTAGATAGAGGTGCAGAATCAGAAGAGACTGAGATGGAGGTGCTTGTGAGCTAGGTGGAAAACTAGCATGAGGGGATCTGAGAAGGTGAGAGAGTAAAAAGTAGAGGAAAGTAACCATTTTCTATAAGAACATGGAGACAGAGGTCACCTGTGACTTGACTAAAATATCTCAATGCACTGAGAGAGACTGAAACCAGATTGGAACAAGAGGAAGTGGAAACTGCAAAACTGCTTTTTTTTTTTTTTTTTTTTAAGAATTCTCTTTAAATACTTCTGTGCTTAAACAGTTCAGTGATATTAATTATGTGGGGATTTTAGAGGCAGATAGGAAGGAGCCACCAAAACGTTGGGGACAACTCTTTCAGTATTCTGGTTTACTCAGATAAATATTTTAAAAGTATAAAATGGACTTTGGGCAATATTCAATAACTCTTATTCATTAGAAATACATATATTATATATATTATATATATAAATACTATATATATATTATATATGTGTGTGTGTGTGCACACTAAAATATTATGCTCCCAAAATATATTTTTGACACCTTTGTTGTAACACCACTTTTATGAGAACGGTGATTCTTGTAGAAATGCAGTGAACCATGATTAAGGCAGAAGACAGTGAAGAAGAAAGATAAAGAATATTGTATGAATTGAATCAAGGTGGGCCAGGAACCCTCTGTCACTCAATTCCTTCATCTATCAAATGAGGATAATACTAGTTCCCAATTCATAGGGTTCTTATGACAAGTCTATGTGCTAATACCCGTAAAGTCCTTGGATAGCTTCTGGCTTATAATAAGTGCTCAATAAATCTTAGTTACTATTAAATGCTATTAAATATTATTATTATTGGTGCTTTTCTTATAACTAACTGATATCAGTGACAAATATATAAATAAATAGTTTCAGAAAAGGATAAGAATCATTAAAATATACAACTATAAAGAGAATGGTGACAGGCTACTTTAGTGAAGGTGATGTGGTCAGGAAATGATCTCAAATGATTTGTAACAGAATTATTATTTTTTTGTTGAAGTATAGTTGATTTACAATATTTTGTTAGTTTCAGGTGTACAGCAAAATGATTTGGTTATATGTATATATATGTATACATCTGTATTCTTTTCTTTTCCACTATAGTTTATTACAAGGACTGGCTACACAGTAGGTCCTTGTTTTTATCTATTTTATATATTGTAGTTTGCATCTGTTAATCCCATACTCCCAGTTTGTCCCTTCCCCTCCCCCTTTGGTAACCATAAGTTTGTTTTCTATGTCTATAAGTTTGTTTCTGTTTTGTAAATAAGTTCGTTTGTACTACTTTTTAGATTCCACATGTAAGTGATATAATATTTGTCTTTTTCTATCTGACTTACTCCACTGAGTATGATAATTTCTAGGTCCATCCATGTTGCTGCAAGTGGCATTATTTTATTCTTTTTTATGGCTGAGTAATAGTCCATTGTATATAAGTACCACATCTCCTTTATCCATTCATCTGTCGATGGACACTTAGGTTGCTTCTGTGTCTTGGCTATTGTAAATAGTGCTGCTATGAACATAGGTATGCATATATCTTTTCAAATTAGAGCTTTTGTTTTTTCTGGATGTATGCCCAGGAGTAGAATTGCTGGATCATATGGTAACACTATTTTCAGTTTTTTTGAGGAACCTCCATACTGTTCTCCACAGTGGCTGAACCAGTTTACATTCCCACCAACGGTGTAAGAGGGTTCCCTTTTCTCCACACACTCTCTAGCCTTTACTATTTATAGACTTTTTGATAATGGCCGTTCTGACCAGTGTGAGGTGATACCTCATTGCAGTTTTGACTTGCATTTCTCTAATAATTAGTGATGTTGAGCATCTTTTCATGTTCCTGTTGCCCATCTGTATGTGTTCTTTAGAGAAATGTTTGTTTAGGTCTTCTGCCAATTTTTCGATTGTGTTGTTTGTTTTTTTGTTATTGAGTTGTATGTACTGTTTGTATATTTTGGAAATTAAACCCTTGTCGGTTGCATTATTTGCAAATATCTTCTCCAGTTCTGTAGGTTGTCTTTTCATTTTGTTTAAGGTTTCCTTTGCTGTGCAAAAGGTTATAAGTTTGATTAAGTCCCATTTGTTTATTTTTGCTTTTTCTGTATAGCAGACTTAATACACATGATATCAAGAATTGCCTACTGGACTAAAGTTTAAACAGACTTTAAAGTCTGGTCTAAAATTTAAACAGAATTAGAAAATAGGTGTTATTCTCAATGTGTTTACTATTTGTATATTTAAATGGTATTCTAATATGTCCTTGGATATAGTTGGTACAGATATTGAAGAGTAATCTCAAGAGCAATTATAATGTTGAAGAGTTTAAAATGAATATGTTAGCTGTCCATAGAAGTGTGGAGACATCAATTTTGTTTCAATTTTATTATAATGTGGATGAAAAGGGAACAGTGAAGCCAGCTATGGGATTAAAGCGTTTAGTGCACTAGTTGTAAAGCCATGGAAGGAGCTCACCATTTTATCATACCATTAGGTACAAATGAACAAGATATTTACTATTTCATAGTCTAGCATGTTTCAGATAGACTCAGCCTAAATTTGTGTTTACTCAGTAAAAAGTTCAGTTAAATTCCTCACTTTCAGATATTTTGGGGCCAAATATACAGCAAATAATATTCATGCTTTTTAAATATTTTGAGGTTTGAATTCACTGGTTTTGTTTTCCATATTCATCCCATTAATTATCTTTTAAAAACGAATATAGCTAACTTAGAGTTAGGGAGATTCATTCTGAATAGTCAATAAGTAACATATAAACCACAACCTCTTTTTAATATTTGGGAAATGTGAGCATGATAATAATGAACATACTTATCTGTAGAATAGTCGAAGAAATCTATTCTACAAAGAGCAGGATTCATAATTACTTAGAAATACAAATGTTAAGTTGGAATAAAAATGTCTCAGCAGTTTAATTTGGAAATGCGTATGTATAAGTTCTTTCTTGTTTTTATAAATAACTGACTATTTTGATGGTTTCAAGACACGGTTGCGTAATAATTGCATGTCTATCATGATTGAAAGCATGAGTAAAACAAAATCTATGCAAGAAGGGGCACACCCCAACCCCTCAGAATAATTGCACATTCTGTCATGTCTGATTGCTTAAGTAGTACAAAAAGACAAGAGCAAAAATAGACTGCACAAGTCAGTCATACTCAGAAAAATTTGAAATTAAATAACAGTAAATGAATACTATTAGAATACTCTCATATTTTTCATGGGTTAAAAAGAATAAACAATGCATATATGCTTGCTTTACTTATTAGCTAGTATTATGACTGATACCTTACTAAAATTCAAGAGTTTCCAATCAATAAATCTCAACACTTCACTGTAAATTTTTGCTATGAAGAAATTTAAGAGATAGTCTCTAACTTCAAGGAGTTTATAGTTAATTTAAAATACAATTTTAGTCTTCAGTATTATGTGAATCCTTTTTAAATTAGCAGAGTGTTACATTAGGCTAATTAAAAAGTAATTATTATGACTGAATTCTTAGAAACTATAGCAACAGGTGTTTCAGAAATGGAAGGGAAAATGTCCATACACATATGTATACGAGCATAAACTTATGTTATTGGAACACTACTGATATTTAGAGTTGAAGCCCAAAGATAAAATAGGGTATTTGGACTATGTTTAAAACATCTCTCTTCTATTTTGATGATTAGAGAAATACAGTCATAAAGTATAATCTTGTTTTGTTTTTAAAAGCACATAAAGGAAGAAAATACTGCTAATACTGTCACCCGAATAAGTTCAGTTTTGTGAAACGACATTGATGTTTTCTAGTAAAGAAATTGCCACCCATTGTGTTTTCAGAAGCAGAAACAATATTTATTTGGCTTTAACTTTTCTTATATAAACTTGCCACATGTGAACATATTCTAACTTTATACCGCGGTAGTGGAACCTGCATGACAGAGTATTGCAAAAAGAAATGTGCAATATTAAGTGAATAAGAGCAAAATGAAAATCTCCTTCTGTGCTTTCCTTGATCCTTTGCTAAAAGAGAGTCTACCATCTATCTCAACTATCAGTAGACTTCTGTCACTTCTGTATTGGGATGGAGCCAATTCATAGTGTTTACCTTGACAAGATAGAGTAATGGGTCTAAAGGGTAGTAGAAGACCCAAATCATGATCTAAAAGAGTCTATAAAATATAACTAGGAAGAAAGAGAGCATTCACTTAAAACTGGAACACCCAAACATCAAGTAAGAAGTGTACCCTAAACGCACTTGGGCCAAGAGAGAACAAGAAGCTGAGTAGAGGTCTTCACAGAAGAGCTTCTAGATATGGCTAGATTTTAGCTGCCTTTTAAAACAGGGAGCCACCTGAGTTCACATGGGATTAAGATTCCCTAGAATCCAGGCCAAGGAAAAATTATATTCAAACATATGGATATAGAAGTGAGGCAAGCAGTTTGCATAAAGGATAGCAAGCTAATTAGAGTTGCTGTTAAGGGGCATTGTAGAGAAGAGAAATATGAATCCAGAAACGAGAAATGTAAAGCAATTTGAAGAACTCTGAGAATATAAATAATAGTAACGATAGCAAGGGTTTAGCTCTTTGACATGTGGGAACAGGTTCACATGCATTGTCTGATTTCATACACATACAAACTTATGAGACAGAAACGTGACTACCATTTCACTTTTCAAAGAGCTCTAATGCTCCTTCCTCTTCCATGAAATGGAAATAACATGGTACCTGTCTCTCTGGACTGCTGTAAAAATTAAATGAGATTATTCATGTAAACAGCATATCAGGGTGCTTGGTATATTTCAGGTGTTCAATAAATAATTCTGATATTAAAAGGAATAAAGTAGAAGGAGTTTAAAGGTATTTTCCCAGTGGTGCATAGCTAAAAAGTAATAAGACTAAGACTGTATTAAAGCCTTTGACTCCACATTGATTTTTTTCTTATATACTGCACTTCTATTTTTATATGGAAGATCCCAGGCTTACAAAATGAGGTTTAGTTTGGCTAATATGAATTTCTCAATTTGTAAATTTTATTAAAAGAAAAGAGAACCTTCTTGCTCTTGTTTTCAAAAAACATCTCAAGTTAATCTCTATTATAAGCAAGATGCAAATTAACCCAAAGGAAAATAGCATCATCTTTGTGAATTTTGGATTATCCAGTCAATTAAGAGTCTTCTCAACCATGATAGGACCCCCTCCCTCTCCATTTCTACCTGGTTGAGTCTCAGGTCTAGGAGGCATATCTATTGCCATGGCAACATTGGAAAGAGGTATGAGGTACTTGGTGGTCATTGTTCAGCTGTTTCCTCTGAACTCCTTGTACCCCTATCTGATGAGCAGTCCACAGTGGTGACTGTAATCTCCAGTTAGTGATCCTGGGGATTGTGCTGGACTACAGGTTTTTTTCTCAGCTGCTGCCAAGCACCTCCTAGAGAAGCATGGGAACATCTTAATGCTCTGCTGGAGGCACAGAAAGTCTTTAAAGTATCTTCGCATAGGCGTGCTTCTACACCATCCATCACACTAAGTCACACCACTGTCTCTGTTCACCACTGTAAATCTTTATGCTAATTTTTTAACTGCTGAGTGAAACACAATTTCTCTCTGCGGTTATGTTCCTGAAACTGCCTGTGGTTTCTGTTTTTGCCCCATCTCACTGGTTAAGTAAGACAAGGAGTAGGTAAAGGCACACAGGGCCCCTTCTAGAGAAGCACAATGGGGTGTCTCATGCTTCTGAAATGAAGCAGAATACAGAGTCCAGAAACAAACCTATAATAAAATGCTCAATTGCTTTTTTTGAGAAAGATACCAAAACAATTTAATGGTGGAAAATGCAGCCTTTTCAATAAATCATGCTAAAACTAGGTATATGTATAAAACATAAATAACTTCAACCCCTATTTTACTCCATAAACAAAAATTAATTTGAGATATATTATAGACCCAGACATAAAAGAAAATATCTTTTCTTTTGAAAACTATTTTTGAGTCTGGAAAAGATTTCTTAGATGAACACAAAAAGTACTAACCATTAAAAGATGCCTAAAAATGAATTTTTTTAACCAAAATTTAAAGAATTTGCTTATAAAAACAATAAGACAATGAAAAGGCAATTTATATACTGATAAAAAGCATTGGCGATAAATGTATCTGACAAAAAAGGTATTTAGAATATACAATGAAGTTCATAACTGAATAATAAAAGGCAACAACCCAATTAAACTGAACAAAAGATTTGAAGAGACAATTAGTACAAAAAAATGCATAAGACAAGATTCTTAACAGCGTTACTCATTGGTGAAATGCAAATTAAAATTACAATGAGACACTGCTACATATATAACAGAATGGATAAAACTGAGGAGACTAATGCCAAATGTATCTGTGGATGTGGAGCAACTGGAATTCTCATACAGTATTGGTGTATGTGTAACAGAAAAAACACTTTGGAAAACAGTTTAGAGTCAGTCCTTGGGATATTCCTGGCCTGCTGGAAACACTAACAATGAAGACTCCCACCAGGATACTGAAGTTTACTGGGAAGCATACCTCTGGGCTGCCATTGAAACGTACTGGGAGGCTTCCCAACAGTATGCTGGAGAAACTCACTGGAGACTGCACACCACTGGATGTCCTGCTCATTTTGCAGTGCCTCTTCAGTATTATCTATTAGTCTAACATTGTGCCAGATACTAAAGGAGAGATGTTTACAGGATCCAACTTCAGTTGCACAGACTTGTGCAAAGAAGAGTAGATGTGGAGCTAAGCTAAGCAGCAATAAGTTGTTAATTGACACATGTCAGTTTTTGCCTTACCAATCTCTTCCCCTCCTGTGGCCAAACAGCATGGAAAGTTGAATCATACCTTAAAAACAATTTACTAAAAAAAAAACAAACAATTTACTGATTTGATTTAAGACCTCACTGTCATAGGCCAAAAAATACTCAAATCCCATGAAATACCAGCACCATTACTACTTCTAGTAATAGTAACAACAGCTACTATTTTTAATATATGCCAATCTTTGGACTAAATGCTTTATTTAATATTTAAAACAACTTTATGACCAGCTAAATTTATTAACCCCATATTAATGATTAGTAAACTTAGATGTAAAGGGCTTGAGGTCAGGGAATAAAAGAGCTGAGATTCAAATCTAGGGCTGTCCATGTACTGCGCATACACGCCCTGTAGACAACTCTCCATGAGAATCCCTCGATTGCTTTGTGAGCTTGGAGTCAAAAACATGGAACATGATGAACTAAATGTTAAATAGCATTTAATGCAGAAAGCCTAGACAGTTATTTCATCCCATGTGTAATGAATGGTCTTGTAGGAAGAGTATGGAACACAGCACATCAGGTGTTACAAAGCTAAATGCCTACAGGAGCCAGGAAGTGATACTATCATAAATTGTTAGCCGTTCCTGGAGATTGGAGAGTGCATGTCCATATCTGAAAGATCAGTGGCTCCTTAGTCTTATTGAATGACCACACCAGAAAATAAAACCAAGTCATCCTGATTTTTCAGGAGAGGTGATTTTTAAAAAGTATGTTTATATGGAATAATCTATTTTTTAAATGTTGGCAACTAATTAAAACATTTTTTTTAAAAGACCCTATCAGATCAAATAAGTAATGGCCTGTGGTCAACCTGTTTGATGCCTCAGTCCTTTAAGCATCTCAGCATAGAAACCATCTTGTCACTGGGGCAAGAAATATTCAGAGTTCAATGTTGAAGACTTCCTGCCATCTTAATAATGCTTGGATGGGCATGACCAGTGTTTGCCTCTGTGAATCCTTTTAACTCTCTGACCTTACATAAGAGTGCCATGTTCTTTATATCTGATAATCCAACCCATCAGCATATAGAGAACTCTGGCTGGCCTGGAAACTATTCAGCCTTCTTCTAGTGAATTTGTAAAACTTCACACTGATTCATTGTATATTGCTCTTTCAGCTTAGCTAGCACCTTTTCTTATTAAAGTGTTAAAAGAAAAAAAAAAAAAAAAACTAGATCAACTTCTCTATACTCATTACCTAGACTCAGAATTATCAAGAATTTATCACATTAGCTTCATGTATTATCTTTCACTTTTACTGAAACATTTTAAAATAAATTCCAAATATCATGATATTTAAACCTTATATATTTTAATATACATCTCTAAAAAGGAGTATATTTTTATAAAATTCATTGTCCCAGTGCCATTAGCCCATCTATCAAAGTTAACAATATTTCATTCATCCCATGTTCTTTTTTCTCTTTGCTTCCTTGTGGTGTTATTTACTGTGTTCTCTTTCCCTTGTATTTCTTGTTAATGGATGTTAGCTCTAGAAACATGGTTGGGTTCAGTGTTTAGTAAGAATACTTCAAGGAGGTGCTGTGTGCAGTTTCGCTTTCTGACAGCAATCTCGTTGCTCTCATCTTTGTGGCACAGCAGTTCAGGGTATCCCCCAATTACCAACAACCATTTTATATTCTTACAACCCTGAGAGTGTCTTATTTGAAACTACAAGCAAACAAAGCAAATTCACAGTGGGCAATTTGTGTTTGATGTATCCTTCCTCCTTCACTGTGCCCTTTTTTCAGTTTTCTTCTAGGACTTATTCTCATCCTCCCTTCTAAAAGTTTTTGAAAATTGTCTTTCTCCTTTCCCACATAACAGGTGCCTTAGAAGTAGATGTAACACAGAAATGCATCTAGAAAGGAATATAATTCTAAAAGACTAAGCTCCTCAAAGTAAATCAGTACCTGTCCATCTGCTTTATCTATAATTACTTATACTTTTTAAATTGCTAGTATCCAGGACAGAAATGTTGTAGAGTCCTTCCTTTTACTTTCGTCTAAATGTCGTCTATTGGAGAGGAAATTACAGGAGAACGATCTGAGTGTTTTAACAGCTGGGTTAATATTCATATGTAGATACTAGCTGATTCTCAGTAGTCTATAGTGAGATTGAATATTGGTACCCATCAATTACCATGGAGGAGTGTTATCCTAGCTATATTAGGTTCAAGCTAAGAATTATAGTACAACTGCTTTGGAGAATTATTTTAGACCATTATCTCAAATAGATAATTATTATAATTTTTCCTAATTGTTCTCCATTCTCCATCTTTTGATTCCTAAATTAGTAATTTGAACACTATTATAAACTGTGTTTAATAAAAGACTTCCTCTCTCTCTCTGTCATGCCCCTGAGGATATCTGTTCTTTCTGCTAATCTATGTGTAAAGTCTGAGAAAGGTAAAGAAGGTGCCCAAGGGATATAAGAAAAGAGATGACACCCTGTATTAGTTTGCTAGGTCTGCCATAACAAAATACTACAGACTAGGTGGCTTAAGCAACATAAATTTATTTTCACATTGTTCTGGATGCTGGAAGTCCAAGATCAAGGTGTTAGCCTGTCAGGTTTCCCCTGAGGCCCCTCTCCTTGGTTTACAGATGGCCACCTTTCTCACTGTGCCCTCACGTGGTCATTTCACTGAGGTTTCTTTCTCTTCTTTTAAGGACACCAGTCATATTGGATTAGGACCCTATGCTTGCAACCTCATTTCATAAGTACCTTTTGTAGGCCCTATCTCCAAAATACAGTCACATTGAGGGTTAAGGCTTCAACGTATGAGTTTGGAAGAACACAGTTCAGTTCATAGCATGCCCTGAGAGGACTTATTCTGTTCTATAACTGTTTATATAAAATAAACCATCTAAACTACGTTGGCTCTACATTTCAAGTATGCATGCCAAAGTCTGAATGTATATTTATTAGCAGACTTGGCTCTCTGCCTAATAGTTTGCAACTGAATCATATTTACATTTGATCATAGTTGACTAGGGAAATAATTCAGGTGTTTGTTCTGTTTTGTGTGTGTGTGTGTGTGTGTGTGTGTGTGTAGTCACTTAATTATTTCTGTTTTTGATAATTCAATAAAGTGATGCTCTCTACGCTGTTACAGTCACCCCTCACAAAGAATGAGCACAACAGATACATGGATCTGTCTTTATGTCTGAAAATCCACTCTTTTATTTTTTTTAAATGACACTACTCCTGTGAAGGATAGCACTTTTTTAGCTACTTGTCTCCATGTATAAATTGTAAATCCTTTTCTTAGTGCATGTATGATGAGTTAGAAAAAGTTTTTAGTCGTTTTAGTAGTTCCTTGAGATTCAATCCAAGGGGAGTCTCAAATATAAGCAAGGTATTAAATTGGAGAAAGAAAAAGATTGGCAATAACAAATAAAATAGGACTGTGACTTGCATATAAAAGTCTGAATGAAAAATGAGTGAATTGGTCATTGAGTTTTACCAAAGTTAGGTCCATTCAATATGGAAGTAATATTCTTAATTGAAAAAGTGGGCTAGAAGACTCTTAAAATAATAGTTCTGGAGAATTTTTTTTTTTTTTAATATTGTAATACAGGCTATGTGTAACACAGTTTTCAGTACTGGCTGTGTAAAAATCGCTATGTTTAGGGTCAAAACTGTGTTTTTGAAAAAGTTTTTATTCTTAAAAAAAAAACTCTTGCTAAAGAAAGCTCATATTCATAAGTTCTGGTGATTTGTTCCTAGTCTTGCAACTTAAGACAAACTAAATCCTAAACTGTCTCCTGTCTACCACAGGCTAAGACAATTAACAACAATTTAGAGTAATGAAATTAGACACTACTCAGGATAAATGCATGTCTTTGGTTTGCATGATAAACTGTGGCTGTGTGATGAGTGTGAAAGTTTATGTGCCAGACAGAAGGAATTGTCACCTTGATTTTTTTCTTTTCTTTTTTGAAGTCTGTCCCCGACCAGTTCAACTGTTAAATTTCAATTAAACTAAATGTGGCCAGAGAAACAACACACAAAAAAGGTTGGAAATGTAAGTATATTTCTTTTATCTAGCCTGAGCTGTTGGCAAATAAACTGGCTTTTCCATACTTGGCATTTATTAATAATATTTTGAATACCATTGTGCTTTTTAAGCTGAGTGTGGTGGAATTCTCTTGTGGGATTATTAAATGAGTCGATTTGCATTCTAATGAGAACAAATGTTTGGGATTGCATTGTTAAAATGCTAAAACGGTGTGTGTATAATTATTTTGCAGCTTAGATTCGCAGAACTCATTTCCCCAAACTCCTCTTTTTAAATAACTAAAGAGTCAGAGCCTACTGACGGCTGGAGGGGAGGTGATTAGGGTAATTTAAACTGTTCACAAATGACTTTGCCACGGAATGAAAGCATTTCTTTGGCTTTGGCTGGCTCCTTTCATTATCTTTAAGCGGCCGCACTGTTGAGTCCCATAAGAAGTCTCACCAAGCTCTCTTTCCTTGTACAGTTTCTCATTTGTATTGATTAATCATTTTGTAATTCCATTCTAGGTTGACTTGCTCATCTTTAAGGCATTTGCTGCTTTTTCTTTGCTTGTCTATCCTGTAACGGTTATGTTGTCTGTTCTAATACCTTAGCTTTATCACTGCAAGTCAAGCTTTAAAACATTAATCCCTTCACGCTTTAATTTCATATTCTATTACCAGAATGAATGCAAATACTGTTTCCTTTTTCTCCTTTTTAATCATCTTTACTACAGCTTTTGCCTATGGGCCAATAGTAAAGTAAGCTTTTATTATTTAGAGTATAACTCTTTTTAAAATAGTTTTTCAACTCTCTTTCATTAGTTTTAAATTCTGTTGACAAAATACACGTTTACGGAAAATATCTTTACCCTTAAAACTTAATTTGTTGTTGCCAATTTTTAATAAACTATACATATTGCAAATTAGCAGTCTTAAGGTTCTAATGGTAACAGTAGAAATGTTTTATTATCACATTTTTAAGTATTTTGATTATTAACCTTGACCTGAGGAGTTCATTCCAGTGACAAAATTTTTGGAACAACAATGATTTCCAAAATTTTGGAACAATACCTTACATCATGCAGTTTGAAGTTGGGAGATAAACTAAAGAGAATATAGTCTACCCTACTCTTTTTGTAGATAATGATTGAGAATCCAGAAAAGTTAAGTGATTTTCTTACAAACAAGAAATATTTTCATGCATATTTATTTTTTACAAGTAATAAAACTAAGTCCTGTTTGTAACTTTATATTGTGATGACCAATGCTTTATTAACTAAATGATACTTTATTGCATAAAGTACTTGTTTACATATATATACACACAAGTACATACACACATACACAAGTACATTATACACACAAATTGTATATTATATACAAATATAGGTATTGACAGGGATAATACTTTGAAAAACACAAGTGTGAAAATCATTCAGTATAACATTATTTTATGACAGATGCTAATTAATACAATGGAAGTCGGTGGCTTCAATTAAAACAAATGTTAAAAATTGATACCATACTAATATTTTTTAAATGTCAGTTAATTAATATGCTGATGGTTACTCTTTGAGACATTAATTAAAAGCTTATGATAATTGATGTCAAGACGTTTTGTAATCTAAAAATTGGTACTTTAGTTCAAAGTCAATTTTTGATTATTTCAAGAACTTAAAAATTTTTAGAATGTGGCATGTTTTAACATAGTATAGTTACAAAGATGGGAAGGTCTACAGTCACCCATGACCCTAATTTAGCTATTGTTGGAGGCTTCCATTGAGAGTTCATTTAAGATTCATTTGTTTGCAGCATGTAACCAGAAACACAACCAGACTAATTTATACAGAACAGTGAAATATTTTTAGAGCAAATAGATGAAAAGAATAGATGTGGAACTGGCCTCAGCTATGCTAGTAGTCTATGGTCTATGTTAGCGGTCTCATTCCAAGACAACTCCTTTGGATCATATTGTTTTCTAAAGATAATCAGTAGCTTCTGGGAGGGACAGGGAATGGATGCTAGCAAGGAAGCCCCCAAATATCCACTATATGGAATTATCAGTAAATGTTTCTAGATTATAGTATACTATCCAAATTACCAGACTCTGCAGCCTCCACTTTCTCATTTTCTCTGTCTTTGTCTCTGCCTCACTATTTTTTCCACATGTGCTTTCATCATGTGATTCATAGGATGCGTGAAGGAAATGGTACCTGATAGAATGAATTTAAGTGAATGCAAATTATTCCATATTCACTTCATCTTATTTTCATACTTAAGATACATTACAGATATATGCATCACAACAACACCTTCTCTTGTATACAGAAAAATTACAAACTTTGTTCTCTAAAACTTTGAATCCTTTAATCTTCTTGTGGATGAATTGCTCCCTCCTCCTGCCCTCCAAAGCATTAGTCTGTCATGACCTTTCATACCTGTTTTGTCTTTAGAAACAGCTTTGTAAATGTCACAAGCTTAGGATTCTTTTTAGAGGCTTTCGGTTTCAGCTCTATAACCACTGAGTAATCAGATTCAGGTTGGTTGTGGTTCATGATATTTATTGACTGCTAGTTTGGCTTTAGGACCCTAATGCCATAGGTTGAAGTGCCATATTGTCCTATTATCAAGGAAAAGTCTATGGGTCTTGTTAGTTCTCTTTTTATCTATATATTTTAAACATTTCTACAACCTTAATAATTTTAACTTGATAATTTTTCTTCTGTTGATATGCAAGAAAACCAAAAGAAACACAAGCTATGACCAAGTTGCTCCTAGATAATATCATCCAAAGATCGGACTAAGGAATGATGAACAAAACTAGGTCTTCAAATGAAATTGGCAGGAGGAAAATATAGCTAGACATTTATGAAGGCATATGAAAAACTCTTAAATTACAGAGTTCATGAGCAAAGACAAAACTGAAAATTGAAGGACTATTGATTGCAAAAATGCAGTATTATGGATGATGTTGATATTTCAGAATGGCTTAGAAAAATTATCATTCTCAAGAGCGTTAACCTAATTTTTGAAATACAATAAATTAAGATCAAACCTTTAATAGTACTGATAATCCAGGTAATTGCATAAAGTTTACAAAAAGCCTCATGGTGAGAAATTTTACTCAAGAGACAGAGCCTGTTCATACCTGGTACAAACCACAATTAGACTGGAGCAAACACTATTGGAGTTGATTAAGCAGCTCACCCATTGTATGAATGCAGTGAAATGTGTTACCCCCTCCTGTTTTGCTGGTGGTTTCTAAGTGAGCAGGCGTGCTGGTTAAAGGGTGTTCATAAGTGGATTTTAGTGTGTATGTGTGTGTGTGTGTGTGTCTGTCTGTCTGTATGAATCCTATTTCAGAGTTACCAAATGGCTCTCAATATTTTTGTTTAAAAATAAGCATAAAACAGATAAACCTTGTAGTATTTAGATGAAAATCTGTTTTTGTTACTTATACACCTGAAAAAATAGAGAAGCTTCTTTGTCTTAAAAAAAAAATTGTACCCTTATTTTTCCTTTGCTTTGGCACTTTAAAAAAAAAATTGTAATTTTTCCAATGCAGTGCTAATCAATTTACCAAAATATTAAAATGAATTTAGAACTCTGACAATATTGATTTGCAATGAGTGTTAATCTTGGCAAAGCTTATTCCTTTAGCTGTAATAAGTCCAATTACTCAAAAGTACTTTATTGTGCTTTTCTCTTTTTTAAAAAAAAAATCTTTGCTTCTTTCTACCCAGCATTAAAATGCTTAGTAACACTATAAAGGTATTTAGCTAGCTTTAGGAATCTTCTACTAGTCTGTAAGATATGGGAAAATAAAGCTTCTGTGTAGACAATTAAATTAGTATACTTAAGAAAAATTAATTCCAAGTGGTTTTATAAGTTACTGGACTCAAAACTATAAATTATGAGCTGTGAGGGGATTTTAAAAGCCATTGTGAACCACTGGCATGATGTTCTACTTTAGTCAAAGGCCAAAAAAAATTAGCTTATTGAAAGCAAAACAAAAATAGCATAACCGCATATTCGTTGCATTGTTTTTGTGCTTTACAACTTAGAAAATGCTTTGACATACATTTTTAAACTGTGCTCACAAAATCCTAATCTGGCAGAAAATTTATGAATAGTTATCTTCATTTTACAGATTAAGAAATGCAGGTATAATGAGATTAAGTTACTACCTGAAATCAGATAGATTATCATCAGTGGATCTAAGACTTGGATATATGTATATTTGTGTTACTTCTGTTAGGCTGAGCTGTTTCCCAGGTCATAATGATCGTGAGAGACCAGGTAATATGCATAGTAGATCTACAGAAAGTTGAGACAATACAATGAAAAGATCGGGAATTAAAAAGGGATATAGTAAAAGTCTAGCATCAGATACTAGCCAAGTGATAAATGTGTATTACACACTGAATTATGCATGGTATAGGGAAATAAACGAATAAGTAAATAAGGACATAGGCTTGCCTTAAGATAATACATATATAATCGGAAAAAAAATATGCATGCACAAGAGAAAAATCATTCAAGACGATTGGGTATAACATTTTGGAGGTAGGACCTTGAAGAAGAGAAACTGATTTGTATAACATCGAGTCAGGGTATCCAACACAGTAGTCGCTAGTCACACATGGTCACTGAACACTTGAACTGTGGCTAATGCAAATTGAGATGTACTGTTAAGTGTTAAATGTAGAGACGATTTTGAAGATTTAGTATGAAAAATTGTAAAATATTTTATTAAATCTTTATATTGATTAAAGAATAATATTTTGATGCATTGGGTTAAATAAAATACATTATTAGGGCTTCCCTGGTGGCGCAGTGGTTGAGAGTCCGCCTGCCGATGCAGGGGACACGGATTCGTGCCCCGGTCTGGGAGGATCCCACATGCCGCGGAGCAGCTGGGTCCGTGAGCCATGGCCGCTGAGCCTGCGTGTCCGGAGCCTGTGCTCCGCAACGGGAGAGGCCACAACAGTGAGAGGCCCGCGTACCGCAAAAAAAAAAAAATATATAAATATATATATATATATATACACATATATATATATAATTAAAATCATTTTCACCCCCTTTTCAGAGTTTTTTTAACACAGCTACTAGAAAATTTTAAATTGCATATATGGCTCATGTTTTAATATTATTGGAGTGGGACTGATATAGAGAGAAGATGAGATGTGGAGCAGGTATGAAAAGAGGAGAAAGACAGAGTAGGTGGAATAGTAAGAGACTTTTGGTGACACCTTCCATTGCCCTAAATCTTCAATCCAGACTACAAATTCTAAACCTTTCTTGTAAACTTTTCTTATGAAAAGTTTTGCATGCAAGAGAAAAGAAGGTAACTTTTCACTGTTACCTAAAGACATAGGGACGTATGATTGAGGGGTATAGGAGAGTGTAACTTTATCCCTACTCACATCTTGAATTAATTGAACTAGTAGAAAAGCTGTGGACTTCATCAGACTGTAAAATCAAAGTTTACTTAGCTTTCCCAAAGATGAGAGAACCATTCTGTAGCCTCTGGGTTAAAAATACATTCTTAAGAAATATAAAAAACACTCTAAATACTAGATTAATCAATCCATTCAATAATATTTAGTGTATTCTTACCAATTATTTTGTGCAATGGTGAAAACAGAAATGAACCCTACATCAGTGTCATGGCAGCTGAATGAATATCTACACTAAGTAAATGAGCAGAAATTGATAATGAAATAGAGAAAATCAGACTCACATCTATTACTGTAGCACAAGGAGAAAATAGTCAGTGTTATGCGGGCTTAATGGAGAAAGAAAGAATTTCCATCTGGGGATATGATACAACTTCATAGAGAAGATGGCATTAACACTGATTCTTAAGGAAGGATTTAGACATAGGTATGTATAAATTTTTGAAGAGTGCATTCTGTCTATAATTAACAAAGTTAATGTTGAAGAGAAAGCTTAATAGGAATGGATAGTTCAAGTTGATTAGAGTGAAGAGATTTTACGTTAGTGTACAACATGGAAAAATAAATTGGGACATATCTTGAAAAGCCTGCAATAGTGAGGCC
Source organism: Delphinapterus leucas (assembly GCF_059928025.1). NCBI lineage: Eukaryota > Metazoa > Chordata > Mammalia > Artiodactyla > Monodontidae > Delphinapterus > Delphinapterus leucas. Next base: position 140,223,776 of record NC_143131.1, read on the forward strand.
ATGAGTTTCAATGAGGAGATAATATCATATAGCAGCAAAGTTAAAATAATAATAATAGTAATATAATAATATTAGTAACAGTAATGATAATAATGGTTTATTACGTGTAAAAATAAGTCAACAATGTGATCTTGTTCTGTGATTGCTAGACTAACTTAATAAAAGTGACAATAATAGCAAAATAACAACAACAAATATAAGTTAACTTGCTAATGCTTCATCTAGTTTTAGGTAATTCCAAAAGAATTACATTTATGAATGTGGCCTTTGCCAGTGGTTTCTCAGATTTCCTTGTCCATATTAATTGGTCTAATCCATGCAGAATCATTCCTACACTTTTGTACTCAGTTGAAATATTATATAACAAGTCCTGAGATCTGACTTCTTATGCAGCCACTGGGGAGCTAGATGAAACAACCTGGAAATGGAAAGGCCAGTGAGAGACAGGAGACTGAAGGAATCCAAACAGATACATTTTCCTTTTCTTCCCTCTGTCTGCAGTTTCTAGGTTCTCCCTGCAGTGAACCTTCCACTGAATTCCCACATGACAAGCAAACTCATTTGCTCTGTCACTTTTGGTTTCTCTTTGCAGGTCATGGGGAAGCAGTAGACATAACAGTAACACAATTCATGCTTCTTGCCTCACTCACCTCACTTGAGGCTTATATCTTTCAAATAAATTATCACATTTTAATTTTTGCTGTCAGGTTTTGTTTTTGTTTTTTTAAGAAGACTCGGGCTAAGAAAGGGATATTGACAAATGTAATTAAGTCAAAAGGAGGGCAGAAACACTAACATTTTTAAAGTGTTTTTATGTTTCAGAAATTCTTTTCTGGCACTTTCACAAATTATCTCTGATAGTACTTCATGGCAACTCCATTATTTCCATGTACAGATGAGGAAATAGGGGTTCAGAAATGGAAAATGTATTACTCAAGGTTAAACAGATAGTAGGGGATAGAACAAAGGCTCAGAGAGTTTGGATAAATTGCTTGCGGTCTTAGATGTGGCAGAAGAAATAAAAGCTCAGAGAGGTGAAATAACCAGTTTGATCCACACATAAGTCAATGGGGGTAGAGAAGAATTTCACAGTCTGACATGACCAACTCTATGAATTGAGATACCAACTTCTTTGTCTCACTCGTTCTCCCAGAGCAAAGAAGGAAGATGAGGAAATCTTACAAAAGATTAAAATGATTAAGATGCCTACGCAGAAGGAAAGATAACTTCAAGGGACAAAAGAATTTTAGAATATGTGAAGTGTTTTCTTCTGAAAAAGACATTTTAGACTTTGTCTATATAACTCCAATAGCAAAAGAGAGAAATTGCAGAAGAGCCCATTTTGGCTCATAACAGGAACAAAACTTTCTGCAAATTGAAACTACTTAAAAATGCCAAAGGCTTGTGATTTTTCTCATCATTGATAGGGAGTGGGAGGGGTCAAACTGGGTCTGAAAAATTTTAGAAAGACCATGCTGTGGAGAAAGTGTTGGACTAAATTATCTTTATAGTAATTCTTTCTAATGCAGAGATTACATGATTTTGAAATCTTTTAGTTTGACTAATGTTTGAATGCACTGAAATTTTAAAAGCAAGACATTATAAATAGTTACTATGAATAGATACTATGACCATTTGACCCCAAATTTCAGCTAGGCAAAGATTTCCTTTTAATCATGCAAATGAATACTGGAAAATAGGCATCTCATTCACAGTGTCATGAGTTTTTAACCTTAAACTAATACAGTGCCCACATCATTGTATGACTATTTTGGAAAGCATTAATTCTTCATTTCATAAGAATAATTGTATAAAGGTCAAGGTAAGGTTTTCATGCTTGATAAAGAATGTGTTGGTGTCAACTTTAACCCAATAATTGCCCTCTGTTATCGAGAGTTATTATACATAAAACTTCAGTGACAAGTGGAACATATATCAACTTTGAGTAGGTGTTAAACATACCCAGGGAGCAAATGTAGCTTTTGAGTTATAGGTTGTACGAAAATATCTCATTATTTCAAACATGATCTTTAAAACTAGATTTTCAATCTATTTTATTATGAAACTTAACTTATAATAATAAAGAATTCATGATTATCATTAATATCAACAAATCTTTTATATACCCCCCTGAATAAATTAAAGTCTGTTCAATGATAATTATTTCACATGTCATGTAAAAACATGAAATTTTGTAAAGTTAGCTATTCTTAGAGAAGCAGAATTCTTACAAAGAGATGTCCCAAGAAGTTTACCCAGTAGGAGAAAAGGAGTCTGAATTGGAAATAGCTTCTCACTACAAATAAAGAAACTGATTTGGTTGAACATTTATCATAAGCTTTGAGCAAAGAACAAATGCGTTTATTTAAGTTGTGGATTTTCCTTAGCATATCTCAGGAAGCATGGCCTTCCATACTCAGAAAGAAGAATGTCTTACAGACTGCCTGATAATATAATTTAAACTTTCAATGTAATCATCTTTCTTTGATAACTCTGGAGAAGCAATAAAGACAACTGTAGCCTCACCTGAAGTTTGCACAGGTCTCCCCTGCTTTTTAAACCGAGTCTCATGTATATAATGAAAGGGTCAGAGTTTTTATTTTTCTCCCTCCAAAGGGGTTACACTAAATGAATTTTTTAGTGTTTCTTTTCAACCCCTCCCCTCCAAACATCTGTTATTGATTAATACTTGCTCAAGCTGGAATGCTTTTCCTCAAACCTTCACTTTCAGTTAACAGTGCATCATATTCTACCACCTTCTCTCCCTTTCCCATGGATGTGATTCCCAGAATGATATCCTGGTCTTAAGGTTTCCTCCTTGAGTTTCTCAAAGTATATTGTTGCAGTAGCTGCTTTACTATCTACCTATCTATCTATTATTTTGCCATAGAAAAATAATTTCAGTGGGTGGATCTTATTTTGGAATGTGTCAGACTTGCTGTGTAAGCCAGGTTATGATTGTGAGTTACTGAAGGAAGTTTCTGAGTAGTTTTTGCTCTCTCTTGGAGATTTCTCTGTTTAGAGATCGTATCCCCATGAAATGTAATAGAGAAAGCTATAGGCTGATGAACTCGATTCTACAGTGAGTTATCTTGTTGTACAGTCAAATTTTATAAAATGTATATAGGACTTCAGGTAATAAATGTTTCTATAGTGCAAGGTTTTGAATTCAGTAGGATACAGATCACAGAGAAATTCTTTCATCCTGATTTTGTCCCTAGAAATCAATAAGTAAGACATGACCCTTCTCACGGTGACATCACAGTCTATTTGAAATAGATTTAAGATTTTATTATTCAAAGATTGTAAGAATGGATATTCTTATGTGGTTCCAGAGCACATGTTTAATATTGTAGGGGAGAATAGAAGTGAACAGAAATGGGTTTGTTGGACTAGGTGAGCTGAGCGTAATATAATACTGATAAAACTAAAATTTTGGAAACTCAGAAAATAAAATTTATTTTACTTAACTTAGGAAAGTTAGAACTTTTCCTTTTCAGTAATTGACAATATTATGGAAAAAAAAGATGATAACTTAAAGTTAAGAGTATAATACTCCCTATGGAAGATAGGATTGTGGTTTCTATGGTCTTCTCCCTTGCCCCCATCCCTACCCCTCACATTACTTCTGTGTTACCCTCTATGGCAAAAGGACTTTGCAGACCATATAAATGTTATGCACCTTAATATAGGGAGGCTGTCCTAGATTATCCAGGACAAGTCATTGTTAGCGCAAGTTCGTGTTCCCAACGCACAGTGAGGCCAAACAAACCGAAACGTTGGAGTTTGGAGCAGAGAAAGGTTTACTGCAGGGCCATGCAAGGAGACGGGTGGCTCCTGCTCTAAAAAATCCTCGAGCTCCCCAAACGGTTTCTTGAGGCAAAGCACTTTTAAAAGCCAGCTGGGGGTGGGGAGGTTGCAGGGTATGTGAACAGCTCGTGCACAATTCTTTGGCTGATGGTGAGGTAACAGGGCGGTGTCACAGGGTTCAACACTATCAGTCCTTAGGCTCCAGGAGGCCTGGGGTTATGTGCTCATGGTCATCAATAGTTAACATCTTCCATTTGATGGGGAGTTTTCACATCTGTAAAACAACTCAAGAAATGTGCATCAAATACTGTTATCTAGGTACTTCAGAGAGGAGCTGAAGCAGAGAATGCAGGGGAAGGGCCTGTCCCTGGAAGGCCCCATAAGGGCCTGCTCTGTTACATAATCACATGGACCTGTAAGAGAGTAAGAGGGAGGCAGAAGTGTCAGAAATGAGTGTGTTGGAGAAATGTGCCATGAGGAAGAGTCAACCTGCTGTTACTGGCTTTGGAGATGGAGAAAGGAGGCCATGAGCCAGGGAATGTGGGAGGCCTCTAAAACTGGGAATGGCCCTTGGCTGACAGCCAGCAAGGAACTGGGACCTACAGCTGCATGAAACAGAATTCCGCCAACAACCTAAATGAAGACGGACACGGATTCACTCCTGGAGCCTCCAGAAGGGATCACAGCCCTGCAGACCCCTTGATTTCTGCTTTTAGACTCTAAAGAGACACGCTGCTGAGCCAAACTTCTGACCTACAACAACTATGAGATAATAATGGGTGTTGTTTTAAGCTGCTAAATTTGTGATTATTTGTTAAGATAACAGTAAAAAACAAACACACTTCCCTACAGTTTTAGGCAGCCCCATCACTGCTTCTATATTTAAACTCGTGTGTGTGTGTGTGTGTGTGTGTTAGAATTTCAGTGCACTCAGATATTGTGGTCCCATTTCTTCAATGTGCACCTGGGACTGGAGAAATAATTTCTCTGACTTCCTTTACAATTTGTAATACAACTGGCAACTTATTCTCCTACTTAAACTTTTTTGTGAGACTATTTTAGAGATGGAAAAGAACAATAATATTATCTACTTCATGGTGGCCTGATGTCACAGTTCATGATTTTTCAAAAATTAAGCAGATGCATCTAAATTGTCAGTATTTTATTTCATAGTAGCAGGACAATAGCAAGGCACGGGACAAAATAATGTTCTTATTTCCTTTTATCCAGACTTGCTGCTCACACATTTACTCAGTCATTATTTTGGAGGTTTGGATGTAGTGTCATGAAATTATTAGCCATGCATAAAAAGTTATAGATCTTGTTAGAATTTGCTGAGATTTTCACTATTAGCCAACCACTGTGGAAGAAAATTGTCTTAAGAATATTAGTATTGGGCTTCCCTGGTGGCGCAGTGGTTGAGAATCCGCCTGCCGATGCAGGGGCATGGGTTTGTGCCCCGGTCCGGGAAGATCCCACATGCTGCAGAGTGGCTGGGCCCGTGAGCCATGGCCACTGAGCCTGCACGGCCTGAGCCTGTGCTCCGCAACGGAAGAGGCCACAACAGTGAGAGGACCGCATACCGCAAAAAAAAAAAAAAAAAAAGAATATTAGTATTGTTAATGCAAAGTGCTGTGTCTATCTTTGCCAAAAATTTGTATGTGTCTTTTACATAAATTTCCCACTGGAGGTCTGTAGATTTAAAAACAGCAGGAGAATCATATATGTTATGAAGCTGCACTTTGTTTAGCTCTAGTACTATGAGCCAGGAATCTCGTGATATCTTTTTTACATATTCTCAGCCTGTTTCCTGAGAATTTCTTACTACCCTTAAGGAGAGAAAGGTATTTCTTTCTCATCTTTTGGGAGATTCTGGGAGTCTTTCTTAAGGTCTCGTTTTGCACGGCTTGATGCCCCTGCCCACATTGATAACTCACCAAGGGCTCCAGATTTTATAATTCAGTCTGATTAGGCTGTAGTCTACCACATCATTACGTAAAATAGTGTTATAACAGTACACATTCAATTGAAACACTAACACAATTAAGATTAAAGAACGGGTTAAGTAGAAATGGGGGAAAAACACATTTTTCCCCCTGTTCTGTAAATAGCAGGTTGACTCAGACATCTTCCTCATTTAGTAAGCTACCTAAAAACAATAGGCTATAATGAGGTAAGTTGTCAGCTTCACATTACAGCATAGCTTGGGGGGGGTGTTCTTTTGGTAAAGGAGTGTATTTTTGTAGGAAAAAAAAAGTAAGTGTATCAGTGTATCAAGTTAAAATCTCAGTGACAAACCAGTGCTAACTAGCACATGTCTGCATGTCACCAGAGGTGGCTATGCCTGACATTTCCTGGAGGACAGCCTATAGTTAAGTGGTATTGAAAGGCACCACAGGCATTATAGCAAATGTATAGGGGACAATGAACAACAATGGGGTAAAATCAAGCTATTTGAGCTAATGGCTGAAGCTGTGTTCAGTGTATTATACTAGTGCCATTCACTGTGGCTAAGGTCATGTCAGGGTTTTCATAATAGAGCTACTATTTTAGAGTTTTATAACCTGGCAATAAAAATTGGCTTCTGGCAAAAACTTGACATACAAGACAAGACCTCAGCAAGAAAGTGATTTTTGAGAAATCATATTTTGTTGCAGAGAGAGGGTATGGAATATGTTTTGTTGTTTTAGATGTCCATTTGAGTTTCTGAAACTCAAAATACAGGTCAGATTGGAAAATGGCATTTTGTAAGTTATTCAGCTACAAGGAGGAATCAAATTTGCGAAAGCCTGGTCAAACAATACTTATTGTTACAGGCTTGGCTGAAAACATTTTTATCTTTCAAAATGTTCTTTCCAGAGTTTTCAAAGTGGGAGTATGTGTGATGACTCACAGTCTTTTATTTTGATATATAGAAAGGCATGGTTGTGTGAAGATCAAGCAGTTAAAAGGGGTTTTATTTTCAGAAGGTAATATATTATGATACGTTGCTTGTTTTTTGAAGTTAAACTCCTTAATAACACCTAATTCATTAATCCTATTATTAGGTGTCATAGATTCATTGCATCTAAATATTGGGGAAAAATCCAACTTCCAAAAGAGCTGGAAGATATATCTCTGTTATCATTACCATTATCATCCACTATTCATTGTATCTTGAGTCTGTGCCTAGTAGTGTACTGGTGACTTGGGTACACTGATGTAACATGCACTATTTGACCTCATGGATCTGTGATTCACATGTTGTCATAGAGAGAGATATACACAAAGAAGGAATAAGGTAAAAAGGAACAAAGTGCACACATATATATGCTGTTGTACACTAAAAATATTAATGATAGTTTTCAGAATAGAAATTTTAAAACCTTTATTTTAAACATTTGCAGTAGGCATGGGGCTTATCGGGTTATAGAACTGAGTTGCAGAGAAGGAGAGAAGAGAAAGTTGAGAGATTTGGAAAAGGAATGATGCCAAAAGGGTAGAGGGGAGGACATTAGCAGAGCCGTGATTCCTGACTACAGAAGATGTAAATGGTGATTTTGATATTATTAATAGCTATTAATATATTGTTAACAATAAATAGTATTAATATTATTAGTGGGCTTCCCTGGTGGTGCACTGGTTGAGAGTCCGCCTGCCGATGCAGGGGACACGGGTTCGTGCCCCAGTCCGGGAAGATCCCACATGCCGCGGAGCGGCTGGGCCCGTGAGCCATGGCCGCTGAGCCTGCGCGTCCGGAGCCTGTGCTCCGCAACGGGGGGGGGGCCACAGCAGTGAGGGGCCCGCATACCGCAAAAAAATATATATATTATTAGTAACTATTTTTGCTGATGACCAATTTGTATTAGGCATTAAGCTGCTTCACAAGCATGACAGGACAGCAGTTTTCTTACAAACAATATTATTTATATTTCTCCTTAGACAATGTCTGTCGTGCTTCAGAGTACAGAATAGCAATAGATCTATTAAGTTAAAGGTGCATATCCATGCTTTTGAACTACCTATGAATTTTCCAAAGGAAATGAAGAAACTGGAGTGGCTTTCAGAAAGCCAGACCCCCTGACTTTTTAGTTGACTAATGGATGTTGTCATATAGTCCTCATAAAGCACATATTCTCTGTTGTATGGCAGGGTGTCATTGTCGACACCTTGGCTCAGTTGGTTTAAATAATGGACATTTATTATTCCAGCTTATGTTAACATAAAATGGAAAAAATAATAAAATCTTTCAAATGCAGGATTGAAGAATTGAGATAGAACTGAAAAAAAATTAATTTGACCCCCTTTCATATTTATCCAGAGTTGTAACAAAGACCTGACTAAATTAGAGAAAGCCCATTTGTAAATTATTTTCATGAAAGAGACAGAATCATATCTGAGGTTATAGAATTTTTTTCTCTTAGTTAATGAGAGGCATGTCTTGCCTTACTTTAAACTTTTCTACTTGTGTAAGTCTTTCAATGTGACTCTTTGTTTAACGCTGAATCTCACATCAGAGACTTGACAAGTTGAGAGGTGAGTTATCTGGAGCAAAAATATTAAGCTTGTCAGAAGCAGTCCTCCCACACAGAATTAAGATAAGATCTCAAATTCTTAAGTTCTCAAGATAATAGTTCTAAGGAGATATTTTTATCCATACCACCAATACTAAGTAGATTGTAGGAAAAATAGTTTTTCTTTCCCATGTTTGAAAGTCACTGTTTCTACAGAGATTCTGTTTTTTTTGTTGTTGTTGTTGAATTTGTCCCAAAGAGAGATATATACTGCTGAGATTCACAGTTACTGGAAAGTAGGAGGCTATGGAAAACACATATTTTTAAAATTTTTTTAACCATCACTTAGTAGTACCCAAGAAGTAAAATGATGTATATATTATAACAGGAATTGAGAGGAGCATAGGAGATTTATTTAAAATGTATTCAGTTGCACGTGGAAAGGTGCAATTCAAGAGGTAAGAAAAAACAGTGAAAGGTAATCTCCAAATGCCAGAAATGAGAAGGAAACACAAACCCATAGTAGTAAACTAGAATTGAAGCTGAAAGAGCAAGAATCAGTCACTGATTTAAAAACTGGGCTCTCAATACCCACTTGGAAACCTGAGCAGAGAAAATAGTCAGTGTGCATAGCAAAAGTTGGAACGAGGCTTCCTGCATAAAGGCTGACGCCCTATAGGAGTTATCCTTTCTGTGAAACAAGAAGTAAAAAAATTCCAGCACTAGCAGTGGGACTGGCCACAAAAGCAAGTCACCCATCCTGGGTCTTTGGTAGTGCTGAAATGGCCTATGAGGTTTTAGTAAACCTCAAGCCTTCCAGTGTGAACATTACAAATGAAAACTGACCATGTACTAGTAAAACCCTAGATAGCCCAACCATGGCAAAAATGAAACCACTCCAACAAAGAAGCCTCTACAATCCATGGCAAAGAAGGGAAAATGTTAGGGTGCATGGAAACCCAGTAACCATAGTATATATTAAAAAGTATATGAAAGACTCTCAGGTGAGCAATTAATCTGTATCATAGATCCTTCTTTTCTTTTCCCAGAATTCAATTTTAAAGACCAAGAGTATAAATAGGAATAATGCCAACATCAACTCTGGTTATGAGGAAAAGCTGTCATATATGTGCTGGAGATTTTGATGAAGAACTGCCATATAAAGACAGTATAAGATTAAGTGAAATACTAACTTCTTTAAAAGTCATAAACTACCAAATATCACTAAACAAGAAATAGATAACCTGAATAGTTCTACAACCATAAGTGTATTGAAGCTTTAGTTAAAAACATTAAGCCTGTATACACACAAATAAACAAACAAATTAAAAAAATATATATTACAGGCCCAGATGGATTCACTGGTGCATCACTGGTGCATTCTCCCAAACATTTAAAGGAGAAATAAACACACTCTAGCAAAACTCTTCCAAAAAAAATTAAAGAATAGGGTATCTTCCCTAAATCATTCTGTAAGGCCTAAATTACACTGACACCAAACACAAACAAGAATATCACAGGAAAACTACAGAGAAGTTATCTGTACAAGCATAGATGCAAAAATCTAAACAAAATTTTACAAAATAAATTCTAACAAAAAATGCAAAGGGTAATACATCATGACTAAATCAAATATAGCAAATGAATGCAAAGCTGGTTTAACACTGGAAAGACAATCAATGTAATTCTGAATAAAAATTTTAAAAATCTATGTGATCTCTATGTGATCTTCTGAGTATTTGCAGAGAAAGCATTTGAAAAAAAATCAAATATTCTTAATTAAGAAAAAACTAATAAAAATTCTCAGTATACGAGAAAGAAAAGGGAAATTATTCAACCTGAAAAAAGAGCATCTAAGAAAAACCTACAGCTAAAATCGTAATAATTGAAAACCAGACAGTTTCCCTCTAAAATCAGTAGCAAGCGAAAGATGTCTGTTCTCATCACTTCTATTCAACTTTACACATTCTATCCAGTGAAATAAAGCAACAAAGATCATTAAAGATAATAAGACAATAGAGATCTACAAAAAATACCCAGATTAGAAAAGAAGAATAAACTTTTATTGAAGATGACTTGATCATCTATGCCAGTAGATCCTACAGAATGTAGCAAAAAACTATTATCACTATTAAGTGAGTTTAATAAAGTTGTAGGATACAAGATCATTATTAAAAAATTAGTTGAATTTCTATATACTAGACAAAAACAATTGGAAATTAAAATTTTAAGTAGAATTAAATATATGAAATACAGAGAGTAATAAAAATGAAGTGTAAAATCTGTACTCTTAAAACTATAAAACTGATGAAGAAATTAAAGAAAAACTAAATAAAAAGAAAGATGCATTATAATTATGGATCAGAAGACTCACTATTATTGAGATGTCAACTCTCTCTAAATACATCTGTAGACTTACTCCCGGTCAAAATTTCCAAAGTTTTCTTTTTTTTTGGCAGAAATTGACAAGCTGATTCTGAAATGTTTATGGAAACACAAAAGACTTTCCCAGAACATTGAAAAAGAAAAATAGTGGAGGACTTAACCTCATTTTAAGTCTTATTATAGACCTGCAGTAATCAAGATGGTGTACTATTGATATAAAGGTGGACAAATAGATGTTGAGAACAGAATAGATCCACACATATATGGTTAATGAATTTCAGCAGAAATACAAAGTAATTCAAGGGGAAAGAATAAGCTTTGTAACAAATGATGCTGAAAATTTAATATCCATATATAAAAATAAAAAGAACAAAGAGAAACAAAAAAACTCAACTCATGCATATGCAGACTTAACTCCCAGTGGATCATATACCTGTGCATTAAACCAAACCTAATATACACCTAAATGTAGTATACACACAAAAAATATACATACATATGTAACTCCTATCTAATAAGAAATAATGGAAATAATTGGAAAAATTATAAACTGAAATATAAATTTTACATATATTTCAAACAAATGTTTGATAATATAAAGTTTCTATTTTTTACTTTAAGATAAAACACAATACTACCAGTAGCCTAATGGACACAGTAAATTATAAATGGCTAAGAAGTCAATGAAAACAAGTTCAATCTCTTTTCAGCAATAGTTCACTCCTAGATGTTTTTTAAAAATAGGCATGTGCATAAAGATTCGTGAGAATGGAAGTAATCATAACGTAATGGTGGAACGTTAGATACAAATTAAACATCTAATCTTATAAGATTGGTTAAACAAATTATAGAGCTTCTATTCTCCAATGCTCTTGGGTTACTTTTTTAATAAAAAGTAAAAGAAAAGTAAATATGGGGAATAGAAACAAAAGACTTTAGAAGTTAACAAGTGCCAGCTTATGGTATTTCTTTGATTCTGTAAGCAACGGAGAATAATAGAAAGGAACAAAGAAGAAAATTGTTTTTTTCATAACTCATTGTTTAGTTCTGTATGTGACCTTATATGCTGCATATATGTGACTCTTTTCAGGATAATAATGAGGTCTTTAAGCATTGAGGATTTCTCATATACCCACAGAAAGTTATATAGAGTCAATGGCCAGTATGTACAACAATTTCCATATTAAAACATCAAGAATTTTGAGGGAAATGACCTTATATCTGCATTTTTCAGGTATTGTCCAGTCTAATAGTTGAAACAATTTAAAATTGACTTACCACAAGGGTAACTTTGAAAGAATATTATGAAACTAATGAGGCTATAATTTTTGGTTATATTACATTGCAATGATTATAATATTTTTCTAATTAGTAAGGATTTTTTATCTATATTGGCAATTCAAAATGGATATATGATCATGAAGCATGTGGCAAGAGATGTGTAATACTGGGGTTAATTGGGTGGAAAGTTCAATGACAAAACAAAAGGAAAAAAAACCTGAAAGGGCATGAGACCAAACTAAAAAAGGTACAGTAGATGACATCTAGGAAAACTGTGAAATTTTTCACAACAGTAAGTTAAAGGCATTTGGTTGAATGCAGAGGGTAGGAGGAGAAGGAGAAGAATATACAATATACTAGAAAAGAATCAGTCTCTCTGAGTAGAATATTCTGAGAACTTTCTAGAGAGTAATTTTCCCAAGGAAGTCAAATATTATAATCATGGGCTTCCAACCAAGCATAGAATATTCTTGTGGTTTATCTCACCACATCATATGTATTAGGTTTAAAATGCACAATCTCAACAAATCAAGTCTTTCTCAGCACTCCTGTGTAGTCAGGTGACTGAAGTTAAATGTGTGGGAGATAGCAAGATGCTACGGATCTTCAGAGGAAGCAGAAAGTACTGAAGTTAATTTGCAAAAGTTATTTGTTTTATAGACAAAAATGTGGCGAGTATGTGTAATTATCTTAAACATAGGAAAGGTGACTTATAAAAATTTTGAGTTATTTACACATAAAGTACAAATAAAATGATTATTCATATGTAATCTTTTCTCAAATTTTGGTTTTACTCAAAATTAGAAATAAGTACCGTGAATACTAAGATATCACATGGTATTTAATAATATTAATAGATAGCATTCTCTACTCTTTTATAATACCTGATGTCTGTTCTTTAATTCAGAAGACATTTATTATGCAGTGATGGCATACCCAGCATTTTATTAGGTGCTGTGGAAAGTGTAAATAGCAGACAGTCCAAGATTTGTCTTAAGTCAGGTTTCTGAGAAGCAAAGCCTAAAAGTGATTTGAGTGAGGGAGTGTTTCTTAGGAAAACCCTAGAAGCAGGGGAGTGAAACCAGATTGGGTAGGAAAGGGGAACTGAGCAAGGATGTGGTCTCAGGTAAAGTGTAGCTTTGGTCTGATCCACAGATGAAAACCATAGAACATGCACTGTACTTCAGAATCGTTCCCTCCTGGAGGCAAAAGGGCTGGTTCTCTGTTTCCTGTATGAGAGTCAATTACTGGCTATGAGGAGGCCTTTGGTGGGCTCACCTTCCGAGTGAGGTGATTCCATCCAACCTAGGGATATTCTTCAAGGAGGAGGCAGCTGCAAGCCATGAGGAGCTGGGAGAGAGAGCACCCAGCCTGCCAGAGGGAAAAGGCATGAAGTAACTAGTGCAAGACTTTTCCTTGGCTGTTTACTTCTTAGTTTCTTATCACCCCGATAATCCCAACAGACACGTTTTTAAAAACCATGTCATCATTTCCATGTTTCTCACCTACATTTTAATATTGCTCCGTGAACTCTAGTGGTACCTTCGACTTTCTTCACTGCATTTGTGACACTTAGGCTAATGTGATTGTTGAATGGAGTCAGGGTCACTCAGAGTAGTTAACTTCACTAACCAAAACCTTCGAATGACCTCCCGGATCCTTGAGCATGGCCTATCGTACCCTAAAACTCTGGATCTCTAATACTTTACTGATGCTCTTTCCTGTCGCTCACTACTATGCCCAATACACCCATTCAACTCCAGTCACCTTAGCCTCTTGCTGATTTTCAAACATGTAAAACACACTCCTGCTCAAGGTCATTGCAATTGCTGGTCACTCTACCTGGAACATTGTCCTTGTCCAGTAAGTTTACTCACTTCCTGCCTGTAGGTCCCTGATCAAATGTCATTTTTCCAGTTGGACTTTTCTGATCACACAATCTAAAATAGCTCTCCACTTAAACACATTTATCACTACCTGAAATATTATATACTTTTTGATTGGCCGATTGGTTGCCTGTCTAATCAAACTAGAATATTAAGCATATGCATAAGAGTAAGAACACTGTTCCATTCACCACTGGTTCCCTTACACCTAGAACAACGTCAAGACCATAGCAGATACTCAGTGAATATCTGGTTAATGAATAAATAGGTGTTGAAGGAGCAAAAGAGAGAAAATACTCTGCAATTGTCACAGAAAGCCATGCTGAAATGACTTTTGTGCTGAGACTTTACAGGTAAGTACAAGATTTACAGGTGGGCAAGTAGATGAGAACTTTCCAAGCAGAGAAAGGAGCCAATGCCTCTGAAGCAACAAAGCACAGATGTCTCTGCAATTCTTTGCTCATGCTCACTACTTTGGAGAGTCCATCAGTAATCTCAGCAGTGTTTCCATGAGGATACCTCTCAGATCTATATTCTACTTCCTATTACAAGGCAGCTTGCTGGATATTTGCAGTTACATGGTCTTTTGTCATCTTAAAATAACACTTTCTAGATTTATTCCTGTCTTTGTGGCTAAGGTATTAAAATGATCAGAGACACCTCATTGTCCCTCGTCCTCTTGTCCTATCAGTTAACAACTTTTATTGATATTTTTCCTTGTAATATCCTTTATTCTCTTCATACCTACTGCCATCTCCATATCCTAATATGTCATGCTATCGACTGGTTTCTCTGACTCTAGACTCTTCCTTTTTAATTCATTCTGCCCAACAGTGCAGCATGAACAACTCTAAATTATACTTTCACAGCCTGTCACACAATAAACTCCTGGGGTTATCTACAGTGTTTACTTCCAAAGTCATAGCCTAATAGTCAAGGCCATCCAGGACTTGGCACCGACCAAGTTCCTACTTTGTCCTCTTTCTTCTTCTTTCTTTGAAATCTCAATTTTTTTCACATACACTTATCTACTGTTGTGCTTTTGCCCAGTTTCCCATCATCCTGGAATGCTATCCCATTCCTACAGTATAAATTTAACCTATTCTTTCTTTGAAACCTGGCTCAATCTTCCCCCTACACACAAGTGCCCTGACCAATCCATTGAAAAGGATCTTCTGTGTATTTTGAACATCTAAAAATTTCATCTCTATGATTCATTTGGAAAGTAATCATGTATTTCCATGGAATATATTTCCTTTCTTTTATAGTAAAGCATTATTTAAGTTTATTATTTTCATTTGTCGTTTTGCCTTTTAATTTCCTGTTTTGCAAGAAGATTTTAAGTTCTCTTTGGGTCAGGGATTAAATCAAGGTGCAGGATGGAACCTACTGCCTAGTCTCAGCAGGCCCAGGTCATCTTGTACAATATTGTGAAATTAACCTCCCTAAATAGGTTCTACCACCCACAGGATCATAAGATTTAACTTCAGTAAATATTTATACATGTTACCCTTTCTGACTAAAAGTTTATTTACTACTGTTTTACATATAAAATTCCCACTTAGCCTTTAAAGATTCACTCAAGAACAGAATCATTTCAAGTAAGATGAAACTAACCTTTCTGTGTTAACCTCTGCTTCTACTTCTGTTGGCTCAGCACCAGGAGGTTACTTTTGTTACAGCTATGACTTTATGTATGAACAAAGATTTTGAATTGCAGGAATTAAGAACATAGGCTTCAGAGTTCGACCTGGATTCAAACTTGACTCTGCCTCTTTATTGCCTTTATGACCCAAAACAATTAGATGTGATCATGTGTTGTGCTCACTTCAGTTCCTAAAAATAACTGTGGGTGAATGAAACCAAAATGTCTTGTTTTTGTCATCCTGTAGCTTCACAAAAGCAAAGTGGATAGATCCTTTGGTGTTCTCTTTAAGTTTAAAGGGTGTATGTAACCATATACAAACTCAGAAGGAAATGGATGGAGAGGGTGTTGCAGATTGGGATAGCTACTCTAATTCTTCAGGGAAGACACTCTCACTTTTGTTTTACATAATTTTGGTCTGCTTAATTTGCATAGCTGTTCTCTTGTCTTTCACTTGCTTATCTGATAGCAGTGTGTGGTTGTTTTCTTTGCCTTTTGAGAGCTCTGGATGATATCTTCTTTCATCCCAAAACTTCCTTAACAAAAATAGTATCAAAATACGTATTCATATTTAATGTTAGAAGAACAAAAACTGGAATAGTGTTCCTCACCTGGCAGTTACCTGGCACTTGCACATTTATTCTCCTAGAGTATGTCAACATAGATAATGTTATTACGTTTTATTTTTTTGTCATATGATTTCTTTATCTTTGGAGGAATGAACGGCCAGCTTCTCTTATCCTAGGTAATACCCGTTTCTTCTAACGGTGTACAGCTCTAAAAATATTTAACAATGCAATAAATATTATTAACTGAAAAAAGGAATACCTCATTCAGCAAATTTAGTTTGAAAGACTTTATTATATTTGTCATTTAGAATGCTTCTGTCTTTCAATAACAAAATCCCTGACTCAAAATGACAAATGACAAGGAAACAGTATTGTCACTGTAATAGGAAGTCTTGATTCATGATGAGTGTCAGGCTTGGTTGATTTTTTTCTGGCACAACAGTATGATCAACTCTACCAGTTCTTTTTATTTCTGGTCTCTGCCATCATAAACATTTGCTTCCTTCAGGATGGATGCAACATTTCCAGCCATCAAATCCAGAAGGAATAACAAAAGGAAACAGAGAGATCATTTATTCCTTCATTCTCTCCTAAGAAATAGCCAAATTGCCAGAAACCACTGACCAAACTATTTCTCCCCCCCCCACCCCCACCCCATGCCTCATTGGTGAGATTTTGGCCTCATAACCATTGCTGGGCCAATCAAGTTCACTCCTTGGAATGCAACGGGACAAATTTCCAAGGCCAATCTTGTAGTCATGCAGTCTATGCAGTAGCACAAGAACCTGGGCTTGGAAGAGTTCCATTCTTAGTTTAGTATACTGCTAGTATCATCTTGAAAGTCTTAATAATTTTTAAACAAGGGACCTGCGTTTTCATTTTACACTGGACCTCACAACATTATAATGGCTGATTGTCCATATTCCCCTGAGGTCATTAGCTATATGAGGCAGGGATGGCTAGTACTCGTACGTCTCCAAGAAAAGAGAATGGGGGGGGCGGTGCTGGGTAGACAACCAGCAGGTTTTAACTCCATTCATTATTTGACTTTAGAATGGTTTTAGTCCAATCTAAATCACCGAGAGAAACAACAGTGAAATGACCAGTGCTACACATACTAGAAAATTAATTCCTCAGGTTAAAGAAGCCACTGAGTACAAACTAGAAATTGGTGTTGTAGTGGAGGATTTAAAGGGAAGTGATTAAGAGTTAAGGCATGTCTTCTTACATTGTTGCTCCTGATATCACCCCAAAATCATAATTTACCTGATGAAACTGATTCTCCTCCATCGATGCCTACTTCCCAGACTTAACACATTACCTTCTTTGTCCTCATGCACACACAAAGACACACATTAAAAATTTTCAATGCGCCCAGACCAGCAGAGGCAGCAGCCGGAGCAGCTGCAGCCTGCGTCCTCTGCTGCCGGCCCGCCCGCGGGGGGGGCCCCCTCACCTTCCCGCCCACCCCTATTGTTCCGCCCCAGCCTCCCAACCTTCCCCTTCCCGCCCGCTCTCCTTTTCCCCTCAGTCGCCTCGCGCCTGCAGTTTTTGGCTTTCACCCCCACCAGTGACCAAAGACTTGACCACTCAGAGTCCAGCTCCTCAGAACACTGCTCGACATGGACACCGGTGTGATTGAAGGTGGATTAAATGTCACTCTCACCATCCAGCTACTTATGCATGGAAAGGAAGTTGGCAGTATCATTGGAAAGAAAGGAGAATCAGTTAAGAAGATGCATGAGGACAGTGGTGCATGTATCAACATCTCAGAAGGGAATTGTCCTGAGAGGATTATCACTTTGGTTGGACCCACTAATGCCATCTTCAAAGCCTTTGCTATGGAAGAGGACATCAGCAGCTCTATGACCAATAGCACAGCTGCCAGTAGACCCCCAGTCACCCTGAGGCTGGTGGTCCCTGCTAGTCAGTGTGGCTCTCTCATTGGGAAAGGTGGTTGCAAGATCAAGGAAATACGTGAGAGTACAGGGGCTCAGGTCCAGGTGGCAGGGGATATGCTCCCCAACTCAACTGAGGGGCCATCACTATTGCTGGCATTCTGCAGTCCATCATTGAGTGTGTGAAACAGATCTGCGTGGTCATGTTGGACACTCTCTCCCAGTCCCCCCCGAAGGGCGTGACCATCCCGTACCAGCCCAAGCCGTCCAGTTCTCCAGTCATCTTTGCAGGTGGTCAGGACAGGTACAGCACAGGCAGCAACAGTGCAAGCTTTCCCCACACCACCCCGTCCATGTGCCTCAACCCTGACCTGGAGGGACCACCTCTAGAGGCCTATACCATTCAAGGACAGTATGCCATTCCACAGCCAGATTTGACCAAGCTGCACCAGTTGGCAATGCAACAGTCTCATTTTCCCATGATGCATGGCAAGACCGCATTCAGTGCAGGTTTGGATGCATCTGCTCAGACTACTTCTCATGAACTCACCATTCCAAACAATTTGATTGGCTGTGTACTCGGGCGTCAAGGCGCCAAAATCAATGAGATCGTCAGATGTCTGGGGCACAGATCAAAATTGCGAACCCAGTGGAAGGATCTACTGATAGGCAGATTACTATCACTGGACCTGCTGCCAGCATTAGCCTGGCTCAATATCTAATCAATGTCAGGCTTTCCTCGGAGACGGGTGGCATGGGGAGCAGCTAGAACAATGCAGACTAATCCATAATCCCTTTCTGCTGTTCACCACCACCCATGATCCATCTGTGTAGTTTCTGAACAGTCAGTGATTCCAGGTTTTAAATAGTTTGTAAATTTTCAGTTTCTACACACTTTATCGTCCACTCGTGATTTTTTAATTAAAGCGTTTTAATTCCTTTCTCTGTTCAGCTGTTAATGCTGAAATCCATATTTAGTTTTATAAGCTTCTCCCTGTTTTGTTTTTGTTTTGTTTTGTTTTTTGGGGGGTTTTTTTGGCTCATGAAATTTTTTTGTTTGTCATGGAAATGTAAGAGTGGAATATTAATACATTTCAGTTTAGTTCTGTAATGTCAGGAATTTTTCAAAAAAATTAAAAGATGGACTGGAGCTTTTTCTTTGTGAATAGAAAAAAAATTTTTTTTTCAATGCCTCTTATTACAAAAGAAAAGCAGAAAATCCTTAACCAATATTACAAGGGCCAACATGATTTTGCCCTTTACATCTACATTATGTAGCACTTCTTGCTACTTCAGCCTCTCAGCTCTGGCCAGCTGGGCTTTTCAATTTCCATTGAGCTCCATGTTGTCTGCAACTTAGGAATCTTTGTCATGCTATTTTGCCTGCTTCCACTTCCCTCCTGTCCTGTTTATCACAACAAACTTTTTTTCATACTTAAGATCAAATTTGGAGTCATTTCCTCAGAAAACTTTCGCTGCACCCAATTCCAGATCCAGTTATTTTGTAATGGAGCCTATAGAATTATATTGCTTCCTTTCAAAACTGGTATCTCAGTTCATATGCACACTTTTATCAGTATCTGCAATTTGTAGATTAATAGCAAGAAAGCTTAAGCCCAGGAGATCAAGGATAGCAATAAAAAGCAGTTTCATGAAGCTTTTTCAAAACTTGACTCAAATCCTCTTAGAACCACTAATGGGTAATATGCAAAGATAGAATTGTGTCACATGCCTAACTAGAGATTTTGTTTGTTGAGGATGTGAGTTAACTAAGCTTCATAATTACATTTAATTGGTGTGTCTGTTATTCACTCAGACATACAGCTTTTAAGTCACTTATTTTTTTATTTGAACATATATAATTGCCTGTTTTGATTTAAACAGGAAAGCAACAAAAATATTTGAATACCCTGATTCAGTGACAGATCTATATTCTTTTGTTTAAATGATTTCTAAGGTACCTTGAGGATTCTTTTAAACTCTAACCTTTAACCTGACTATTTCATTGAATGCTTTCCAGTCATTTCATTGTTTTTTGAATCTTCTTGCATTGCTTCCCAAACTTAAACACTGAAGTACTTATGAATCTGATGGGCTTGAGATGCTTCCTAATGAAGTCTGAAGGACAGATTTTTATTCCTCTCTTGACTTTTTGTCCTTCATTAAAGACAACTTTGAATTTATATTTTCATTAGGCCTCTTTCCAAGTGTTATCAATTGGTTGGTGATCTGATTACTAATTAAAGATCTAGAGTTCAAAACAGAGCTGCAGATTTAAAAATGTAGTGTGTGTGTGAGTGTGTGTGCGTATGTGTCTGTATCTGTTTCTATCCATATAATATATACATAAGCACACACATTGGTGACTACATTGTTTTTTAGAACTCATTGTTTGTATCAAATGCATCCATCCATCCATTCATTCATTCAGTCACTAAATAATTATTGAGTATCTGCTATGAGCCCAGGTACTCATTTAAACCAGCAGTCCCCAACCCTTTTTGGCACCAGGGACCGATTTCATGGAAGACAATTTTTCCACGGACTGGGATGGGGATGGTTCAGGAGGTAATGCGAGCGATGGGGAGCAGCAGATGAACCTTCGCTCGCTTGCTCACTCACCACTCACCTCCTACACAGTTTCAATCGCCTCTTTTCTTTGATGTTCTTCAGTCTTGAGGAGGAATGGGTGTGGAACAAGGGAATAAAGTTTTAGATTGAAAGGTTAATCATAAACTTGACAGAGGAACTCAGTTTTAGTTCTGTTTCTGTTTCAGTAACACTGTCATTTAACTCACATTCTAGTAATGGAGACAGATAATGACAAGAAAATAAAATATGTGCTCATAACAGTATATGTATAAGTGTATAACAGATAATGTATAAGTGTGATAGTTATACAACAGAGAATGATTGAGATAAGGAAGAGAGTTGCTACTTTATGTAGGGGGTCAGGGAAAATCTATCAGAAAATGTGATATTTGAATCAGACAAAGACATTAAAGCAGTTATTATAACTATTTCCCTTATGTTCAAAAGGTTGAATAAAGGCAAACAAGATATAAAAAGACTCAAATTGAACTCTAGTATTAAACTACAATTTTTGAGGTGAAAAAGTAATCAGATTAGGCAGCTTAGACTTTGCAGAAGGAAAGATTAGTTAACTTGAAGACATCACAGTACAAACTATCTGAAATAAAACACATCGATAAAAAAGAAATTTAAAAAATAAAAAGCAAAGTGCATCAGTAAGCTGTGGGACAACTTCAAACAGCCTAATAGATGTGTAGTTGAAGGCCCTGAATGGAGAAAGGAGAAAAATAAAAAAAAAAAAGAAAATATGATATTTGAGCTGTGACCAAAATAATTAGAAGGAATGAGCAAGATGACAATTTCAGAAAAAAAATTAGCTCAAAGTAAACTTAATTTAGCTTTGAGGTAGGAATTGAGTCCACCTTTATATAGATAGAAACTTTAATTGGTTGGGAAATATTTTCTAAATCCAAAAATCTTGAGCTTGTTCTATTTTTATTTCCTGCTTTGTGACTGCATGAAAGGGCAACACCTGGCTATTACTCATTGAAGTCAAGGACTCTTCATACTTCTCAGATGAAATTTTTGTCCTGCTTGCCTCTGATAGACTATGCCATCTTGTTCAAATTACTTAACTTCTTGGATGCTGTTTTAAAAATTACTTAAAAGGTTTTTTGTTTGTTTGTTTTTTTAAGAGAACAATCATTCTTGTCCTGTTATCTTGCCAGAGGCTAAATTTGTAAGAGAAACTGTGTAGAGTCATATTTAAGGAGAAGATTTGGGAACTGGATTTGTAAAACTGGATTTGCTTGTGAAAGCTTAAGCAAATTACTTAGCATTTCTGAATCTCAGTTTCTGATCTGTAAATTATGGGATAATGGAATCCACATCAGAGCTATTGTGAGAATTAAAGGAGATAATTTATGGAAAGTATCTGGCACATAGGAAGTACTCTCAGTAAATCTTAGGTATTATTACTATTAGTCAGAAAAAGTAGTGACCGTGAAAGTTCTTTGCAACTGAAAGAAACTCTATAAACAGAGGCTATGATTACATGTTTGGTAAGTAGTCACACAGTAATTATTGGGTAGTGGCTTTAAGCATTTTGCTAAAGAATAGTCTTTATTTTTTTCTTAATTTGTGACATTTTGAGTAGAGAATTGGGCTGTTTTAGAACCATTATAATCTACCATAATTCACCACTGTTTTTCAAAATTTTCTGTCCAGAAATAGCTTTTTCACTTGAGATATTAGACATGTAATAAGTCACCATATTTGTTATCTCCAGGGAGGTAAGTGTTCCTTATCCTCTTATGGAGGGATGAATGTTTTCATCTGGCACTCTAATCTTAAAGAGACAAAGAAGTATTCCCTTCCTTAAGCACTGTGTACAAGGTGAATGAAGATAAATAGCAAGGCCACAGTGAATAATTATATACTAAACAAAATGTGCAATTATTAATGGTACTGTTTTACTTTTAGCAATTTAATTGTCTACCAGAAGACCATCCAAATATACTACATTATATTCTCTGGTTTTCTACTTCTTTGCCTACTGAAGCTTTTATAATGATTTACATTAGTAATGGCCTTTCTCCAGTTCACTTAATTTAATCATCCTCAGTTTATTGTTCCTTTGATGGAAAGCAATTAAAGAGAGTGTAGAGTTCCCCCAAATGAGAGCCCTCACCTCAGTAGACCCAGGTGTATGATAGTATATACTCAGCTGTGCAGTTGCTCTAGAAGTTCTGTCCATAAGGTAGGAACCATAGATTATAGCCCTACCTTAAGGCAGGAAAACAATCTTGTCTTGCAACAATAAGAAAACTAATGCAATAACAGTAATAGCAGACATTTCTCGGACACTCACTATGTGCCACATACTCTGCTAATCTATGTGGATTTCCTCACTTAATCCTTATTTCCAAACTACGAGAAAGGAATGTGTATGGTCCTTTTTATATAAATGGGGAAACAGGCCCAGAGAGCTAAGGTAACTTGCCATGACCATGTAGCCAGGGTCTGTTGGCACATATCCAAACTCAGGAGTCTAGTCTGACCTTAGAAGCTGTGCTCTTAACCACCACTGATCAGTATAAGCCAAATGATGTTATTCTCCCATGCACAACTCTCCGGAACTTTCTCTTCAGACTTCACAACTACTGGCCTCAATGTCCGAAACCCTCTTTTTCCCAGGTATTCATATATTTTACTTCCTCATTTCATTCAGGTCTGTGCTCAACATGCCAACTAAAAAAAGCAGGGCTTCCCTGGTGGCGCAGTGGTTGAGAGTCCGTCTGCCGATGCAGAGGACACGGGTTCGTGGCCCGGTCCGGGAAGATCCCACGTGCCGCGGAGTGGCTGGGTTCGTGAGCCATGGCCGCTGAGCCTGCGCGTCCGGAGCCTGTGCTCCGCAATGGGAGAGGCCACGGCAGTGAGAGGCCCGCATACCGCAAAAAAAAAAAAAAAAAAGCAGCCCCTGCCACTCTATCTTTTAGCCTGCCTTTTTTTTCCTTCATAGGTCTTTTCATTACTGGACACCATATATTATCTGTTTAGTTAATATTCTTTCACTGCACCATAAGGATCTTGAAGACAGAGAATTTTTTTGTGCTAAAACACTGTAGGAGCTCAGTAAATGTTGAATGGAGAAATGTATGAATAGACATTAAATAATAAGCCAATGAGTAACAATATTAAGTACAGTGTCTGGCACAAAGAAAGCATTCAGCAGAGGTTGGTTCATTTTTTATAATAAAAAATATAGTAATAATTATCATTATCAAAAGTGATGAGATGAAATAGAGTATAAAGAAAAACCCACTATTTTGAAATCCTCTGAAGAGACCTAAACAGCTGAGGTAGAGCCAATGATAGAGATAATTTTGCTAAAGAAAAGAAATACCTCCTTATTTTCCTGGAAAAGGAAGAAAAAACATTCCAAATTTAATCTATTTTTTTAAAAATTATCAATAATTAACAGTCACTTCCAAATTCACATCATAAACTCTAGGCACAGAAGGAAACTTAACACATATAGCATGTTTTTCCCGGGAGTGGAATTTTAAAATTTGAAGTATATCAGCCCTAGTTAAAAAATATATTACGCACTTTATTTTGAAGCAAGTATACATCCATGTCATATGGTTTAGATAAAGTAAAATAATGTAAACTAGAATTTGGCATTATTTATATGTATTTGTTATATATTTTCTTGAACAGAGAGCAGAATTATTCTCAATATTCCTATATTCTTGAAGAACGGATTATTAAACTTACAGTAAACACAGAGAAAGGCAGCTAACTTATTGAATTACTAAAAATGATGTTCACATTCTATAGTTTATGATAACCACACTAAGTTTACTTCATGCATTACTTTTTAAGGATCTTTTGCTAAACACAATGCCAATTGGCTGTGCAGCATTCTTTTCCATAGCTCTCCTAAAGTGAACCGTGGATATTAGGTTATCACAATTCTCTAAACGATTCATATAAAACTAGTAGATTTTCTTAATCACAGAAATGTCACTTTCTATTTCCTCAGTTTAGAAATAAAGACGCATTATCTAGAGAAGTTGACTGGAATGTCTCTGACAATACTGTAAATTGTGAGAAACAATTATATAATTAACTTGTAGACTCTGGAGATGGAGTGGTAAACAATGCCAACATAGTCCTTCCAGTTGTGTAGTATTCATTATTTATAGTTGACCTGAATGGATGTGGCTGCCTGGCTGATAATTCAATGGGAACAGAGAAAGTTTCCAGTTGCCAAATTTCTGCTATATTATTCTTAATTCTCTCATAACTGATACTTCTAGAAATGGATTCTGAGAGTCAATCCCTGTAATTTTTTATTATGTTTTTTAAAATCTGAGACTAAGTTAGAGTCCTCCCTCTGTCCTCGTTGATGGTAATATCTAAGGCATGTGAAGCTTGTTAGCTGTTGACAGCTACATTTCCTTCTATACATATAAAGCAAAGCCATAGTGTGAGAGAATAAAGTCAAGGTACGTACAAAATGAGCAGTGAAGGCAACCCAGACTTATGGATGCCCTGTGTCCAGTTAAACTTGAAGCCCAGATGAACTCTGTATTTCTAGTTGTTTAATTATATGAGATAATCTAGTATATTTTAAATCAATATCCTTCTTTCTGCCTAAACTAATTTGAGTTATGTTTTTATCACTTACAACCAAATTAGTTGTAACTAATATTATTAGACCTACTATTTACCTGCTCACATCCAAATGCACAGTTATAAGCATCATCAATAAAGGAATTTGAAGTGAAAAGAAAGAAAACCAATTTTCCTCTGAATTTATCAAGAGAAAGCTTCTCATTTTATTCATGTTTTAAATCTTTATTGTCTAGTACATAGTAGGTATTTAAAATATTATTACATGTGTGAATTAAATATATGAGTGGGCATAAATTAGTGAATATTAAATACGGTGAAATGAAAACGATTATTGACATTTTGGGCATGAGAACTGAGAGAGTGGTTGGGGGTAGTAGATAATATAAATATCATGTTGGAAAATATTCAGTTTGAGATGCAATAGGAAATCTAGCCCAGAATCATTTTTCCTCTATCCCCCATGGTTCAGTTGCATCATGAAATAATTCATTTCTGTAATTTTATTTGCGTGATTCATTCAACTGGAATAATCCCACTTTTTCATCTCTTTTTTTTCTTTTTTCCTAAAAGTCCTATTTGTCCTTCAAGACCCTATTCAGATTCCATATCCTTCCAAACCCAATCCCAGTTCTACCCAACAGCATGCATTTCTCCCTCATCTGGACCACTTTATATTTCAGATAGGTCTTTATGGAAGCACTTAACACAGTCTACCCTGTATTATGTTTACATATACATGTTCTATCTTCTTCAGTACATTTTGAGTCCTTGAAAAGCAGGGATAAGTTTTTAATTCTATTTAAAATTTCTAGACTGTTTCATACAAGGGATGTATGCCATATATGTATATGTATATGTATAGCATACAATATACTATCCTAATGGTGGCTAGAGATTTAAGACTAGAGAGTATGTAAAAGCTCAGCAATGTAGGCACATTAAACACTATATTTATGTACCAGATATATTAGAATAATAGATACAGTAGATAAATATGTGTGGGGATATTCAGTTTTGGAAAGTGGCCTAAGTGTCCAAACAAAATTAGTAACTATGTTGGAAGGATCAAAACTGGTAACACAGGTAATATAACTTTTAAACTATATCCATTTTTTTAAATACATTTATTTATTTATTTATTTTGGGCTGCGTTGGGTCTTCGTTGCTGCACGCGTGCTTTCTCTAGTTGTGGTGAACGGGGGCTGCTCTTCATTGCGGTGTGCAGGCTTCTCATTGCGGTGGCTTCTCTTGTTGCGGAACATGGGCTCAGTAGTTGTGGAAGCGTGGGCTTCAGTAGTTGTGGCGCGCGGGCTTCAGTAGTTGTGGCGCGCGGGCTCAGTAGCTCCGCGGCATGTGGGATCTTCCCGGACTAGGGCTCGAACCCGTGTCCCCTGCATTGGCAGGTGGATTCTTAACCACTGCGCCACCAGGGAAGTCCTAAACTATATCCATTTTTAAGGTATACAGAGTCAAACTTATTTTCTTCTCTTTAGCTTAGAACTAAATTCTGTACGTATATGTGCTGCTGACCAGGATGTCCGAGAAATATAAGGTTTGAAAATATCGTACATTCATGTGGTTTGCATAAATTACTTTCTAGTTTTTTGTTTTGGGCTTTTTGTTTTGTTTTTTCCCCAAATGGTTTATCAAGCTTGGGAGAAAACATTATGCATAATTGCTACACCTTAGATTGCAATATACTATACCAAACTAATCATAGATATTTATAGCCTGCATAAACTCTGTTTGCCCATCCATGGCAAGCATTTAATAAAGCTAGTTCATCTGGAAAGGAAGTTAAATTAAATAATCCAAAATGAATGTGATGCATATTCACAAAAATGTGGTGTTTAGATTGAGCTAACAAAAAGGAAGTCAGGCCCCAGCAAAGACAAACAAGCTAGAATTCAGTCTTTCTCTCCATATGATACATAAAGCCTTCACCCTACCTTTTGTGACCAGTCATTTTAGACATTGTACCTTGGTCCATTTTTATTGAATCCTCTAAAATCCAATACATCTCTATTATATACTGCATAAATATAATAAAAAAAAATTATCCTCCAGCTGCTGTATACAAATCTAAAAGCTATATAAGACTATTCAAATGAAATTTTCAAGGTAGATTTTACTTTCCTAACATGAGGGGAAAATTAATTTAAGTGTAAATGTAAAGCTAAAGGAAAGATGGTAAAGTAAATTCTGGTATTTTCAATCTTGATGAATGATCACACTGTTGAAATCATCTATAAAAAAGAAAAGCCCTGGGACATTTAACTGAAGATCATTTTCCACCACCATGCAAACTGAAGAAGCACCTAATAGCAGCAAATAGCAATGGTAGGCAAAGCTATTTTGTCTCATGAACAGCCTATCAGACCATGATGTAGTCTACAATCTCTTATGTGCAATTCTAAAATCCAAATAGCCCTAAATATTAAAAAAAAATCATTTGGTATCAAAACCTCTCTTGATCTGATAGAAGTGATGCATAGTCTTTTTTTGTGTGTGTGAATAGTCATACATTAAAGACATATTAATGGTGGTGTTATAGATGATGCTTTTTTTCTAAATCAAAAACTTTTTGAATTCTGAAACACTTATGCCCCACAGACTCCAGATAAGGGATTTTAATTTATTTATTTATTTTTGGCTGCGTTGGGTCTTCGTTGCTGCGCGCGGGCTTTCTCTAGCTGCAGTGAGCCGGGGCTCCTCTTCATTGCGATGCGCGGGCTTCTCATTGCAGTGGCTTCTCCTGTTGCAGAGCGCTGGCTCTAGGTGTGCAGACTCCAGTAGTTGTGGGACACAGGCTCAGTAGTTGTGGTGCATGGGCTTAGTTGCTCCA
Organism: Delphinapterus leucas; assembly: GCF_059928025.1. Classification (NCBI taxonomy): domain Eukaryota; kingdom Metazoa; phylum Chordata; class Mammalia; order Artiodactyla; family Monodontidae; genus Delphinapterus; species Delphinapterus leucas. Next base: position 140,251,764 of record NC_143131.1, read on the forward strand.
TGGCATGTGGGATCTTCCCGGACCAGGGCTCAAACCTGTGTCCCCTGCATTGGCAGGTGGATTCTTAACCACTGCACCACCAGGGAAGTCCCGCATAAGGGATTTTAGATGAGGTGAAATCAGTTTCCCCTCTCAAACCTGAAGCATCATCTCCCTCTTCACTCCAGACCACAAACAGACTCACGTTTCTATTTGCATGTAATGATTTGAGAAGAGTTTTGTTTAGGGACAGGGTTTTGAGAAGGAAAAGGAATTAGACATTAAAAACATATTTTTGCCTCTTTTTCTACTCTGCTCAAATGAGATTTGACTGCATATGTTTAGAAGGGTATGAACCAGAAGTTGAAAAAAATTTTTTTCTGAGTTATTGAGAATTTGGGCTAAAGCAGATCCTTTTCATGATCCCTGTGATATAGTGAGGTATAGATCTGAGGAGAAGGCAAATATCCTCATCACTTCCGACTGGCACCATGAAAGCTGCAGTATTGGAAGCATAAGGAAACAAGACTCCTGACATGACCACTGGTGTTTACTTCATAAGATCCATGAGCAGTTTTAGCCATTGACTTGGGAGTGATTTGCCTTCAAATGACTTAAAAGCATTAGAAGTTAATAAATGAATTCTAGAGCAGGCAAAGAATATCATGGGCATAAATTGGTGACTCTGACACTGAATTATGTGTCAAAGATATGTCTTTGGGGAATCCAAGAAATAAGTGAGGAACATTTTTAGGGAGCTAAGTTCTTGAAAATGCATGGAATTCAGAGCCATTCTAATAGGGACATAAATGTAAAAGAGGCATTGATAAGGTTAGGTAACATTTGGGTTTGGTAGTTTGGGGTTTCGTTTGTTTATTTTTACCATCAATAAGCAGCTGATAAAACTATGATATGGGTGACATGCTAAGATCACCAATGCGCCTCAAAATACCACAAAACTCTCATTATCCTTATTAGCATTATTTTCTGCAATCTTCAATTAAAATTTCCAAACCTCAACATTAATTATTTGATTGTAAAAATTGGTATCTTTGCCTCTAAAGGAACACTGGTACTCGCTTCCAAATGCATTGGACATAACCCAGTAATGTCTTCTTGATTTGCCTATCATGCCTACATTAATTTCCATTGCCATATTTCAGGCGTTTATTAGTGCATACCTAATCTATGGCAATAACCTCCTAACCGATGTCTGTATTTCCACTCTTTGATCCCTCCAACTCCTTCTTCTAATGTCCAAGTTTTGTTATTAAAGTCAGGTTTAATTAGTTAACTCCATTTTTAAAACTCTCTCACTGGTTTTCTTTGGGAGGAGAAATATCTCAAATTCTCATCCTAGAGGCTGTGGTCCTCATAATCTGAATCCAATACATATCCCAACTTTATTCTTCTTAAATCTTATCTTTCACCCTGTAACACTAAACAGATTACTCCCACTCACCATTACTTAGATTTGCTATTTATTCCCCAGTGACCATTGCTGTTTCCCCTGGAATGCATGTCCCAGTTTCTAGCCTCCCAGTAGAACAAGCCCAGACCAACCAGTTCATCCAGTTTACATGGATTTATTTTCTCTTTTCGGATTTTTATAAAATCAAAAGGAACTATCCCAACATAAATTCCCTTAAACAAAATGGTCCTTTTTTCTTCTTAGTAAGAAGGAAGTCATTTTCATTTTGTACTTATATTACAGATATCAGCAGAGATGGGTCTCAGTTTGACTATTAATCACCACTTGTTCCACTATTTCTCTTGACAAGTGCTGAATAAACTTTGATGGGTTCGGCATATGGAATGCAGTTAAATTTTGGAATGCAGTCAGAAATGGGTGTTCAGAGGCTGGGGCTCTGATGGTGAGATGTTATATGGATATGACTCTGGTGACTCCAACACTTTCTTTTTGGTCAAATGTATAACTTCGGCAGAACTGGAAGAACATTACTCACAATGATACTGGGCCATTTATAAGTTGTGCAGTTTAAACAAGTGAATCAATTGCCCCTTCATTTGCTAGCAAGCAAGGAGGGAGTGAAGAAGTCATTTATTAAATGTATTTCAGGTTACAGTGAAGATCTGGAATTGGATGTTCTCTTGAAAACATTGCTTGTTGACAGATGGAGGTATGAGGAGCATTGGGCTAAGGGTATCAAAAACATTGTTTGTTTGTTTCTATAAGAGGAGACATATATCCCAGATGTTTAACTTCTGGAAGATATGTCCAACACTATGTCTTGGATGTGAGAATGAGAGCCCATTTGCAGATTACAGAGGCAGTGTGTCCATGCCATTGTAGGCATTCAGAGGCACTTAGAATGACAGATGCCAAGCTCTTCTTTTGTGGTGTGTGTGTGTGTGTGTGTGTGTGTGTGTGTAGCATTTCTTTGTAAATATTAAATATTTGAAATAAGTTTTATGAATAATTTTCAGTGACCTTCCCATTTATCTACTTTCTATTAAGTCTGTAAGTCACACCATGTTCTGTAGCCTTTTTCCACCAGTCATATGCCTCCTTCCTTTTTCCTTGGCATCTTTATGTAGCTCATTATGGTATGTGTGTGGTGAGCAGGATCATGTTATTCTTCTCCCGGTTTGCCTTTCTCTTTACAAAGTTAAACTTTTACTCTTTCAGAAGTGTTGGGAAACTAGCTTCTGTTCTTATTTTTATGCTTTGCTATTCATTTCTTCCCCAGAGAAAAGAGGTAGACTTTAACTGGTGACTTTGGGGAAGGGACAAATATGCGTAACATCCATTCCTGAGCTCTTGCTTACTTGACAGTTTCACTCTTCTCTTCTGTTTTCTGTATGATAAGCAAATGTTGGTTAGAGCTAAGGGCCTGTCTTCTAGCTTAAAACCTGGGGGATCATATCTCTATCTCTGCTGTTGAGACTCCTGCAACTGGTTAATTACCTACTTTGAAAACCTATCTCAGCAAATGTGGATCCCAAGATCAAGAGGTAGGGGAAGAATTTGAATCAGCTGCTCTTGCAGTCCCAAACTGTTCTCCAAATCATCTGTGCCAACAATAAAGTTAATTTTTATACTTAGATATATTATCATAGAGATCTAAAAAAGAGTGAACATTATATGTATTTTCTAAGTTCTTTTATATAGTTTCTAACTCCATTCAGTGTTTTTTTTTCACATCTAAGACTGTGAATATTTTCAAAAATGAAAAAAGTAAATTATTAAAATACCTTTTACCTAAGTTTATTGGTTCAATGCCTGATTCTTTGACAGAATGTTTGGTTTATTGCTAGAAAGTACTAAACTGGTACCATTTCGAATGATTTATTATCTCCTTAAACCTTCCCCTTTTAAAATAACTTGTGATATCATATTCATTAATACATTTGTAAATGTTTAATTATATATAGTATATTATTTACATTTACTAAATCAGAGGGACACTTATTTTGAATCCACACATAGCCGTTTCAACTTCAGTAATTACCAAGACAGACATGGACATGTTTTTTGTTTTATCTACATCTGCTTCCTCTCTTCTCCTATTATTTTGAAGTAAATCCCAGAGAGCATATTTTTTTCATCCATAAATGAGTGTGTATCTTTAAAGCATAATTATTTTTAAAAATTAACCGTAGTACCATTCTTGTACCTCAAAGGGATAATTTTTCAAATATTGTGAAATATTTAGTAGTATTGAAATTACCGATCCTCTCATAAATGTTATTTATCTTTTTTTATATGTTATTTACTTGGTCAGTATCCCAAAAAGGTTCACATGTCGTTTCATTGGTATGTCACTTATGTTCCATTAGTCTTTAGGAATATTTCTCCCCCCACCTCTCCCCAGCCCTTTTATATCTGAGGAGATTCCCATAGTTTAAATTTCGCTGATTACATTCCTATGGTAACTTTTCATATTTTCTTCTATCCTATTTTCCCTTAAATCACTCTCCAGTATGGTAATCACTAGATACATGTGGCTATTTAAAATTAATTTAAATATTCCCATAACGGTAAAAAGTTCTACTGAAAAGTGCTGATCTAGAGGATTTATCAGATTCAGCTTCGATTTTTTGACAGTATTTCTTCAGAGTGGAGCTGTGTTCTTTCACCAGGAGCAATTTAATACTTCCTCTCTGTGATGTTAGCAGCCATCACAGATCAATGTCCAGTTCCGTCATTCATTAGGGGTTGCACAATGATTATATTCTAATTCTATCATTTCTCCAATTATGGACTGAAACTGTTATATAGAAAGAAACTCATGCATATCTACTCTATAACCAGTGATAAAGTTCATATAGAAACCGTGGAATCAATGCTTGATTTTTTTCTCTTCATTGGCTAGTTTCCAAAATCATGGATTGGTAACTAGCTTACTCCAGTTGCATATTTTTGAGGAGAGAAGGGAGAGGGGAATATTAATATCAATTTGTGAATTTTAAAATGTTTGATGTGATTCAATTCATTGAATTTTTTATTCATATTAATGTTCCAAATGTCCACTCTGGCAACTCTTCAAGTTGGCACCTGAGCCTTTTTTTTTTTTTTTTTTGCATGATCTTACAGTTCTTCATAGATTCTTGTTTTCTGGTGTGACAAAATGTTGCAGTTTATCAAGCACATTCCAGATCTAGACGTGGGCCCAACTAATTTCTTCAAGGAGATCTGGCTATTTTTACCCAGAAGTAGTTTTGTTAGACTGTAATCTCAGTAGTAGGTGCTCATTGCTACCAGGTTTGACATGGTTTCTAGGCCTTTTCGGTGGACAGACTCAGGAATTTTTTTCTTTTTTTAAGAGAAAGTACATTATGTACTCTTTAAAGATAAAATACATAAGGCCATTCTTCCATTTCCAATTGAATTCAGGACCACAAGGATTTTATCTAACCTGTACTACCTTATATCTGTATTTCCTTTTCTCCAGGCTCAGAAACCTGGTTGGCAAAGTTGTCAATAACAGAAATTATAGAATACAGTTAGTTACTCATTTGCTTTATCCTGTGATACAACACAACAGCTTCAAAAATCCATCTTCAAAATTATGGACAACATTATTACTACGTAAAAGGTTTTAAGTTTTTTTTTTTTTTTGTCCTTAGAGTATATAATTTAAAGGCTGCTACAGTCTACAGTCAAATTATTGTGTTTTAAAGTCACTTGAAATAATGAGCAATAGAAAAGTAGAAGATAGTGGCCATTGTTCATTGAATGCTTACTACTAGCTACATACTTCTCTGAGTGCTTTATAACACGGGTCCCCAACCCCCGGGCCGTGGACTGGTACCTGTCCACTGCCTGTTAGGAACCGGGCCACATAGCAGGAGGTGAATGGCAGGTGAGCGAGCAAAGCTTCATCTGCCACTCCCCATCACTCCCCTTACTGCCTGGACCATCCGTCACATTACCGTCTGAACTATCCCCCCATGCCTGTCCATGGAAAAATTGTCTTCCACGAAACTGGTCCCTGGTGCCAAAAACGTTGGGGCCCTCTGATTTATAAGGAATAATTCATAGTTTGGAAAATAAATCTGTGAGGTCAGTGCTATTTTAGATATGATGGAACTGAGGCAAAAATTGGTTTAATAACTTATTGAAGATTATAGGGACAGAAAATGGCTGAATAGGAGTTTGAATTCCAGGAGTCTAGCTCTAGAGCTCATGCACTTAACCACTTGATACCATCTAGGATTTATTAGAGGTGGTAGAATGTGAAGCCCTGTAGAGAAGGAGAAACTATTGAATTCCTAGCAACAGTTATTTTAGATCCTGTAAGGTCCACATAAAATTTTGTTTCTGAGACTGAGGGTTTTTTTGTTGTTTTTTTTGGTTTGCTTGTTTGTTTGTTTTTTTAATGTAAGCTAACTATTTCCTTACAACCAAATGATCTTAGACTGAGACAAGTTAATGGAATAATTTATATTGTGATTGAGAGAGGCCTAGATTGTATACTAATCTTGATATAGCTAGAGTACAGCTAAGCACATTTGTTTCCCAAAAGAACTCCTGTTTAAAAATGAGACTCCTGTCCTGTCTGAAGTGAGCATTACAATATTTATATCTGTTTTTGATTTTCAAAAAAAACTACAAATTTTGTAAATATGATCCAGTCCATTTTTACATATAAAGCATGATACACTAATAACTATGTAGTGGTGAATATAAGTTTTGGGGCTACATGAAAACACAATCTCTCCTCTTTTGAAAGTCAAGAAAGGTTGTGTTTATTTGCTCGTTTGGGTAAACATCTAGAATGGGATGTCTTTGCCTAATATAATACATAGCATTATAGTTTACTTTCAAAATATGTAAAAGCATCTATACCAGTGATCAAGATAAATTTATTGAACTCCAGGTTGTACATTGATAATTTTAAAATCAAGGCATTTTCAAAATTAGAATATATTCTCATAGCAAGTGAAGGCAAAGGAAAGGAGAAAAGAGCTAAGATATAAAAAACAGAAAACAAAACAAAAATATCCTTAATATTTGAAAAAAGTAGCTTCCTGAAAAAAAATCAAATACTGCATGCTTATAGTATAACAACTATGTTCACTTGTTTTGTAGTTTACTTTATATTAAGGTAGAGGCAAGAGAAACTTTGAAGAAGAATTCAAAGAGAATACACATGTAGCAGAATGGTCTAATGGAAAGACTAGGCTCTAGTATACCTCTATTTTATCTAGCATGGGAATGAAGCAAATGCTGTGTAGCTCCTCTTTCATCCCCCAGAGGCCTCTCAGAGCTGGGTTTTACTTGGTGTGATTTCTCAGCGACTAATAGTTCTCTGTGAGCAGTGAATTCTCCAAGGGGACTTACTTATACTCATTGCAATATAGTAATCAGAGCAGGGGCTCTCTTGCTTAAAGGAAACTGGGAGATGGGGGAGGAGGGTGTCTAAAGTCAAAATCCTATAAATCAAAGGCTTAAAAACAAACAAACAAATATTGTCAACCTACATTTCTCCTTACAGGAAGCTTTAAAAAGATAACCCACTGTGTATTACTTTACCCAAAGGCCAAAGGAAAAGTTTACTGGTTCAAAATCCCAACAAACCGTATTTTCTTCATATAAAATTTATGAAAAAACACCTATAAAATTGCATAACTCCAAGTGGGGATAAGTCTTCTTTTGTGAAAAGGGCAAATATTCCTTTAACAAATACTTCCATTGGCATATTGTTAATGGGGTTATCACGAAGGGCTTATGTGATGATCCAAGAGACAACTAAGAAATTTGGGATGCTTGTTCTTCTCCGTCAATCTGGTTTATGTTATTTCTGAGCCAAACTGTTGACCTTTTCTTACTTCTTTTGTTAAGCTGTGGCACCAAAAGGATTGCTTATCCAAACAATTTTAGAGAACCTTTTCACTGTGAGAATAGTAAGGGGGTTACATGTATTGAATACTGCTGCATTTAACCTATTTAATTGGAACACATTAATTAGATCTAATTGCAAAGTTGTTTTAATTGGAAAATCAAGCATTGCACTGATATTGGTGTGCATGATTAAACAAAGTAACTGAGGTCACCAGTAGATCGTGTAAGATTCATGCCTGTGATTGATTAAGTATGAAAGTTAATCAATTTAATTTATGTGATTGATGTTGACTCTTTCCTTTTGAAATTGCTGTTCGTATCTTATTTTATCAAGATACTCTGCATGGAATGTCAACTAAACTACAGTAGCTCTTTAATTTGTTTATTTTGGTATAGTGATGTGTTTATTTCTGATCGAAGTAATTTTAACATGGCTTTTGTGTCACTAATTAAGATTTTCAAGTTACTTGAGATAAAATTAGATTTTCTATTAAGAAAATTTAATTTTCCTGGGGAAATATTCAAGCAACATGGGAAACTTAACCTATTAGTTCCATTAGTAGTGGAGTTGATAGTTTATTGCCTTAAAACATATGCCACATAGCTCAGGAACAAAGATGTTCCTTTTTTAATCATCTCAGTGTCAATGTGCTTTGTGTTTCCCGATGACTATGATGATAATTGTAATAATAATGAGAAGATGAACATTTATATAGTACTTATTATGTGCCAGGCATTGTTTTAATTTCATTAAATATAATAACCCATTTAATAACACATTATGTAAATGCATTTCCTTCTGTGAATTTTCTTTTATCAAAGTCACAGTGGTAATATCTTCTTATATATTGGATGCTGTCTCCTGCACAGTGGCAAACATACAATGTTAAGTCATAACAAGGTAACATTATTTGCCTAGGTAACATAATTAGTAGTCACTTGATAAATTTTCATATATAACATTGCAAAAAATGAACCTATTCATGTGATTGAATCTATACCTCGAATTAGTCAGGGTTCTCTAGGGAAACAGAACCAAAAGGAGATATCTATATCTATATATCTTATCTTTCTATATCTCTATCGATCTGCCTATCTATCTATCTATAGAGAGAATTCTTTTAAGAATTTCTTTTAAGAATTAGCTCCTGAGATTTGGGTGGAGAGCCAGCAAGTCTGAAATTTGTAGGGCAGGCTGGCAGGCTGAACACTCGGGCAGGACATGATGCTGTAATTCTGAGTCTGAAATCGTGGGTTAGGCCACCAGGCTGGAAACTCAGGCAAGAGTTGATGCTGCAGTCTTGGAAAATGTCTTCTTCTCCAGGAAAACTTAAGTTTTGTTCTTAAGGACTTTAACTGATTAGATGAGGCCCACCCACAATATTGAGAGTAATCTACTTTACTTAAAGACAACTGTTTCTAGATGTTGACCATATCTACAAAACACCTTTACAGAAAAACCTAGATAAGTGTTTGATTAAATAACTTGGTACTATAGCCTAGCTGAGTTGATACATAAAATTCACCCTCACATACTTTGAATTTAGATGAATGGTGTATAAAGATGAGCAGGAGTCTTGGGAATAAATATATAATTAAATATAGTGAAACATCAATGTAGTATTGTTCCACAGCTAGATAACAGTACTAATAACTTGTGACAAACATTGAAGTTTGGTTCACTGAACAACTTTTCTAAACTATTTTCTTCCTTTCCTTTTAATTTCCCAAACTCCCTCATAGCCTGGGGGCCATGGAAATCAGTTCTGTTGCAGAAGACATAAGTACAGGTCTGCTAAGGGAGGGATATTGTCATGTGGAAATTTTATTTTATTTTTTCTAAATAAAACAAATACTGCTGCATAGATTTTCCTCTTCCCTTTCTTCTTACCCAAGCTACAGAAATAAAGCCTACTAGAGCAGCCATGAGGACAAAAGCCAACATGCTAAAGATGACCAACCTTTGAGATAGGAAGAACCAGCTTCCTGGAGGATAGTGCTGAGTTCTTACTCTAGGCTAATAGTCTCTGTCACTGGATTTCTTGTTACATAGGAATAAAAGAAAAAAAAAGAGAAAAAAAAAACACTCCTCTTTAAGCTATTGCAAGATGTTTTCCTTGTGATTGTTTGTTGGTTTGTTTGTTTTTGTTTTTTGTTGGTCTCTGGACACGATCCTAACTGAAAGTTTTTCCTATTTTTATTAGTAAAGGGAGAATTAGTTTTTATCTATTGGTTATACAGAACAAACCATGACATAAAATGGAGCAGTCATCTTTCACAACCACTGTCTCTTTATCAGGAGAGACAACTCTAAAAGAATCTTGAAGCATTACAAACTTTATAAAACAAAATGAAGGGTTCCTACAAGAATATGCAACTTTGACTACAAGGGTTTATGAAATCATCTCCATACTGTTCTTTTCTGAGCTGTGTTACTCTCCTTATTCCTTAGTCACTGATATTACTTAATGTCTAATGTAAAGGATAATAGGGCCTATTTTTCTATGGATTCTTGGAGGGGAACACTCTAAGAAAGGAAAAGAAGGGAGATATAGGCAAATGTAAGTGTGAGAGTTGTGTAAGAATCTTTAGAATTAATGGTATACTTTTTTACAACTGTGTATGAGATTAGTTTCTCCCCTCCCCAGGGATGAGAGGAAATGGTAGTGGTACCAAAAATATAGTTTTACCTTTGTTTTGTTCTCATATAACATTTAGTATCTGGTACACATTCATGAAGAAATACATATTGGGTCACTGAATAAAAGACAATCAAACTAATTAAATGTCCAACTACCAGAGATATTCATGTCAGAAGTACTTAAAGAAGAACAGAAAAAAATAACAAGAGCTTAGGCTGAGAAGGAAGTTTCAAGAGGATGACTTCTGTGAAATCTTGAAGTATGTAAACAAGAGGAATATCAGTTTACTTAGTAAAACCAAGACTATAACAGTAAGGGACACTTCTTGTAATATTAAGTTAAAAATATTTTATAGGGATATCTTTTGCAGTTTAAAAATTTTAATACATGCATGTATATGTGTTTGTATATATATGTGTGTGTGTATATATATATATGATGTAAAATAAGGAGTCTATTCCAAGGGTTTTAACAATCTTGAGGCATAAATACAGGCAGATCTTGGCGTTTCCATGTGTTACTTTCTGTTTGTTTACAATAGCTTCCTCCCTTGTTCAGAAGACCATGACTTCAGTGTCAGGCAAGTGACATGTAAACAGCCACTTCTATGTGTAGTGGAAAAGTTGCTTACAAACAGTAGTCAACACCTATAAATTTGGTGATTTTACATAAGATTTCCTATTTCTCAGTTCTCTTGTATATTAGGGAAAACGTGACAGCACTGAATCTGCTTTCCAAGATGGCATCCAAGATGGCTGGTGACAACAAATGCATATCCTAATAGGTTAAAATTCATTCCAGGTCCCAGTATTCCCTATTTTCTCCCCAACAATGAGACATTTATTCAGGTATTATTAATCAAGAAACCTGAATTACTGTTTGGGTATAGAAAAATACAGAAATATATATTTATAACAACATCTTTATCTAAAAGGGAAGACAAAATGCAGGCCAGAAGGGCTTCTTGGTTCAAGGAAAATGTGATAATGCATATTTCAATTAGAGATTAAAGAATATTACACATTTAATAGTAAATTGAGGGCTTCCCTTGTGGCGCAGTGGTTGAGAGTCTGCCTGCCGATGCAGGGGACATGGGTTTGTGCCCCGGTCTGGGAAGATCCCACATGCCGCGGAGCGGAAGTAAATTGACAGTATATCTATAACTATACTGCCTAATGTGGTAGCAACTAGCCTTTTGCAGCTATTGAACTCTTCAAATGTAGCTAGTCCAAATCAAATATGAGCTATAAGTTGAAATATACACTGAGTTTTGAATACTTAGTGAAAAAGAATTTATAACATTTCTTTAGCAACTTTTTAATTGATTATATGTTGAAATAAAATATTTTGATATAATGAATTATATAAATTTACTATTAAAATTAATTTCATTTTGTTTTTATTTTATTAATATGATTACTATAAAATTAAAAATTCTATGAATGGTTTGCAAATGCCACTTGACTTATAAAATATTATACTTTTATTGGACTGTGCTATCCAGAGGATACATCTAGCCTATCTTTCCAGCTTCACTCATTTTTGTTACCTGTCTGGCACCTATAAACATATAAGATTTTAGCCCCCTGTATAGGATTAAAATTTGCAGCATTTCTATTTCATATAAAATATTTCATATCCATATGGAAAGCAAATATTTCAGTTCTACATAAATGAGAATTTTTGAGATATTTAAAAGCACTGTAAATAAGTAAATCCAACAAACTGTTCCATTGTACTTCGTTGTCATGATTTAGAAGACTGGTTTTACTCTTATAGAGTAAGGATGTCTTTGAGATAGTATTAAACAGTTATACACTATTTATAATATAAATCAGGATATCAGTTTATGTACAAGTATTTTAAGCTGTGTAGACACAGTGTTAAGATGATACATTACAGGTTCACAAATCATTAAGTGCATTGGATTTCAGAAATTATGTATTTTTATAAAGGTTATTACATTTCTGTACATTATTATATGTTACATCCACAACAAAATCTAGAGTAGCACTCTGTAATAAAAAAACATTACTATATCTCCTGTGAAATGTATGAACAATCACAGTGAATGTGTTTAATGAAATTGATAAGTCATATCTCATTGGTTCAAGTTTAGAATTTGTGAAAAGTTAAGTTCATGTCAGGACAGGTTTTGCCACCAAATGAGATATGAAAAAAACTTTTGTTGAGCACCACAAAAGTGCCCACTGGGATTATTTGGATTCACGATGCTATAAGACTAAGAATCAAAGAATACTTATATAACTAGCAGGATTAGTACTTTAGGTACTTGAAGACTTACCTGTTAATTTTATTATTTCATCTTTTCTGTCACTCAAATAGACTTAGTTCTTCAAGGTCTTTAAATATCATTGTCTCTGGAACTTAGAAAAGGTGGAAAGAAATAAAAGTGATAGAAGTCTGCAACTTAAACTTAAGCAACAGAAAAGCTTTTCAGTAGGAATTATCCATTTTCATATTACGGTTTTAAAATGTCAGAAATTATATCTTTTGTTTCCTAAATTTAAGAACCAAAGTTTTTTTTTTTAATCTCCTGAAAATCATTGAGTTGTTTTATTACTTGCAGAAAGTGATGCAGAAAAATTATGTTGAATTATCTGGTATCTCTTCTTTAGCATTTAAATACTTGCTTTGCATTTCCATCCCTCTTTCCATGGTCCTAATTCAATCTTCTGGCAAAATTATTGCTTTAGCCTCTTTTAAAATACCATATCTCCATATTTTTCCCATTTTGAATCTACTAGACTCTATACTGCCTTCAGGCTATGCTTCTCACCAGACCCCTGGTTAGGCAGTTTAGATCTATTTTTTCTCATTGAATTCTTAAAACAAAATTTGGATTATAAAATGACATTAGGTAGCTCAGATTTTAAGAAACTTGTCCAAATTCAGGAATTTGGTAAGAATTACAGTTAGGATTATAATTGTAGCTTGAAGAAATAATTTTTGAATTTGTTTCCTCAGTGTCATTCTCTTTCAGGGGAAATCATCACAGGTTAACTAAATCATTTTCTATATCTTCTAGAGAATGCTCTAGAGAACTCACCATGAATTCAAACATATTTCAATATAATAATTTATATAATCATGCTACAGGCTTTAAAACTACAAAGGCTATACAGGTGTTGTTTTTTGTTGTTGGTTGTGTGTTTGTTTTTAATTATCAGCACTAATAAATTAGTATCCAATTTGCATGCCTTTTTTTTTTTTCTTGCTTAATTTATCTGGCTAGAACCCCCAGTTCAGGTTGAATGTTAAATAGAAGCCATGAAGTGGATATCTTTACCTTATTTCTTATCTGACAGGAAAAACTTACACTGTTTCAGCATTAAGTATGATGTTAGCTGTAGGTTTTCTATAGATGACCTTTATCAGGTTGAAAACATTCCTTTCTGTTCCTGGTTTCTTGAGAATTTTTATCAGGAATGGACTGGATTTTCTCAAAGGCTTTTTCTATATTTATTGAAATGATCATATGCTTTCCTTTTTTCAGTTTGTTAATATGGTGATTTATATTACTTTTTGAATGTTTAAACCAGCCTTGCATTCCTAGGATAAACCCCATTTGGTCATGATTTATATTCCTGTTTATATATTGCTAGACTTGCTAAAATTATGTTAAATTTTCTTTTTTGCACTTATGTTTAAGAGGAATATTGGTGCATAGTTTACTTTCTTTATATAGTTTTTATCAGATTTTGTATTGAGATAATGTTAGCCTTAAAGAATGAGTTAGGATGTATTCCCTTCCTTACAGTATTCAAGAAAAATTTGTGTAGAAGTGGATTTTTTCCCTTTTAAATGCTTCATGGAAATCACCTGTGAAGACATTGAGACTTAGTGTTGTCTTTGTGGAAAGGTTATTAACTACAACTTGAATTTATTTAATAGATGTAGGATTATTCAGGTTCTGTATTTCTACTTGAGTGAACTTTGGTAGTTTGTGTCTTTTAAAGATTTTTTTCCTTTCCATCTAAGCATGGACTTTATTGGCATAACATTTTTCACAGTACTCCTTGTTATGTTTTTAATTTCTTGTAAAATCTGTAGTAATGCCACTTCTCTCATTCCTGAGATTGCTAATTTGTGTCAGCTCACTCTTTTTTCCTGGTTGGTCTGGGGAAAGGGTGGGTAATTTTATTAATCTTCTCAAATAATCAGCTTTTGGTTTCTTTGGTTTTTTAGGTTTTCAGTATTTTATATAATCAGTGTTTATTCTAAGTTGGGTTTCATTTCCTATTATTTTTCTAGTGTCTTATGGTGGATGCTGAGGTCATTGATTTGAATTTCTTTTCTAACATAGGTGTTTAACACTATAAAATTCCCCTAAGTGTTGCTTTGTCAACATCCGACAAAGCAAAGTTTAATAAGTTATATTTATTTTAATAAATAATAAGTTTAATTTAATAAACTTGTTTAATAAGTTATATTTTTAATAAGTTATATTTTCATTTTTATTCATTACAAAATACTACTTTTCCTTTTGAATTATTTTTTGGCTCATGGATTATTTAAGGGTGTGTTACCTACTTTCCAAATATTTGAACTTCTTTCCAGAGATCTTTCTGTTTTTAGTTTCTGATTTCATGTCATTATGGTCAGAGAACAAACTCTGTATACCTAAAATCATTTTAAATTTAATGAGACTTGTTTTATGGCTCCATTTATGGTTATATTGGTAAATGTTTGGTGTGTACTTCAGAAGAATGTGTATTCTGCTGTTGTTGGGCAGAGTGTTCTATAATGTCAATTATAAAATGTTGGTTGATTTTGTTGTTTAAATCTTCTACAACCTTACTGATTTTTCTTTCTACCTTTTGTATCAATTGTTGGAATATGGAAATCTTTCATTCTTATTATAAATGTATCCCTGAAGTTTTTATTAGTTTATGCTCCATGTATTTTGAAAATCTGGTATTAGGGGCATAAGAACTAAGTATTGTTACATCCTCCTGATTAATCAATCATTTATCATTCTTATAAAGAACTTCTTTATATCCCTGGTAACATTACGTGATCTGAAATTGTCTTGTCAGATACTGCTATAGCAATTCCAGCTTATTTTTGATTAGTATTGGCATGGTATGTTGTTTTCTTTTCTTTTACTTTTAACGTACTTGTGTTTTTATATTTTAGGCATGTTACTTGTAGGTGCATATAGGTGGATTTTGTTTTCTTTTCCAATTTGATAGTCAGTGCTTTTTAATTGGTGATATCTAGACTATTTTTAATGTAATTATTGACATGTTTAGGTTAAAATGTATCATCATACTATTTATTTTCTGTTAGTACCACTGGTTCTTTGTTCCTTTTTTCTCCTTTCAGCCTTTTATGGATTAACTCAGTATTTTTTATGATTCTATTTTGGCCCCCCTTTTTAAAAGAATTCCTTAGCTATAACTCTGTTTTATTATTTTAGTACAGTAAAAATATCTTTAAACATAAGGAAAAGTTGAGTGCCTGCTCCCAGCACTTGCATTCAACATTTTACTGAAGGTCCTAGCCAGACAGTAATTCATGAAATAAAATAAATTATAAAAGAATTATAAAGGAAGAAAGAAAACTGGAATTGTCTTCAGATGACTGCTTATCTTAAGTGCCCAAAAGAATCAATAAATAACGCAGTCCTGCAAGTGATGGCAGTTGCAGTTGTGGGTCTTACTGTTCCTCCCTTACCCTAGAGTATCTTCTCTTTTTCACCCTTTCTGCCATTCCAGCAAGCTGCAAAACCTGTGAAAAAAATGCCTCTGCAACTCTAGCTCTCGCGGAGGTTGGCATCTTCAGAGGAGTCTCCTATTGCAGGGGGACCTTCAAGATGGCAGAGGCATAAGACATAGAGATCACATTCCTCTCCACAAATACATCAAAAATACATCTACATGTGGAGCAACTCCTACAGAACACCTACTGAACGCTGGCAGAAGACCTCAGACTTACCAAAAGGCAAGAAAATACACATATACCTGGCCGTGTGTCAGGGTCTTGGTGCTTTGGCCTGGTGTCAGGCCTGAGCCTCCGAGGAGGGAGAGCAGAGTTCAGGACATTGGGCCACAAGAGACCTCCCGGTCCCACGTAATATCAGTCAGCGAGAGCTCTCCCAGAGATCTCCGTCTAAGTGCTAAGACCCAGCTCCACCCAACGGCCAGGAAGCTCTGGTCCTGGATGCCCCATGCCAAACAAATAGCAAGACAGTAACACAACACCACCAATTAGCAGAGGCTGCCTAAAATCATAATAAGTTCACAGACACCCCACAACACACCACCAGATGTGGCCCTGCCCACTGGAAAGACAAGATCCAGCCCTACCCACCAGAACACAGGCACCAGTCCCCTGCACCAGGAACCCTACACAACCCACTGAACCAACCTAACCCACGGGGGCAGACACCAAAAACAATGGGAACTACGAACTTGCAGGCTGCAAAAAGGAGACCCAAAATACAGTATGTTAAGCAAAATGAGAAGGCAAAGAAATATGCAGCAGATGAAGGAGCAAGGCAAAAACTCACCAGACAAACAAATGAAGAGGAAATAGGCAGTCTACCTGAAAAAGAATTAAAGATGATCCAAAATCTTGGAAATAGAATGAAGAAAATACAAGAAACTTTAACAAGGACCTAGAAGAACTAAAGAGCAAACAAACAATGATGAACAACACAATAAATGAAATTGAAAATTCTCCAGAAGGAATCAATAGCAGAAAAATTGAGACAGAAGAACGAATAAGTGGCCTGGAAGATAAAAGTGTGTGAATAACTACTGCAGAGCAGAATAAAGAAAAAAGAATGAAAAGAATTGAACGTTTCAGAGACCTCGGGGACAAAATTAAAGGCACCAACATTCGAATTATAGGCGTCCCAGAAGATGAAGAGAAAAAGAAAGGGACTGAGAAAATATTTGAAGAGATTATAGTTGAAAACTTCCCTAACATGGGAAAGGAAATAGTCAATCAAGTCAAGGAAGTGCAGAGAGTCCCATACAGGATAAATCCAAGAGGAAACATGCGAAGACACATATTAATCAAACTATCAAAAATTAAATACAAACAAAAAATATTAAAAGCCGCAAGGGAAAATAACAAATAACATATAAGGGAATCCTCATAAGGTTAACAGCTGATCTTTCAACACAAACTCTGCAAGCCAGAAGGGAGTGGCAGGACATATTTAAAATGATGAAAGGGAGAAATGTACAACCAAGATTACTCTACCCAGGAGGATCTCATTCAGATTCGATGGAGAAATTAAAACCTTTACAGACAAGCAAAAGTTAAGAGAATTCAGCACCACCAAACCAACAAATGCTAAAGGAGCTTCTCTAGGCAGGAAACACAAGAGAAGGAAAAGACCTACAATAACAAACCCCAAACAATTAAGAAACTGATAATAGGAACATACATATCGATAATTACCTTAAATGCAAATGGATTAAATGCCCCATCCTAAAGACATAGACTGGCTGAATGGATACAAAAACACCACCTGTATATATGCTGTCTACAAGAGACCCACTTCAGACCTAGGGACACATACAGACTAAAAGTGAGGGGATGGAAAAAGATATTCCATGCAAAAGGAAATCAAAAGAAAACTGGAGTAGCAATTCTCATATCAAACAAAATAGGGTTTAAAATAACAGCTATTACAAGAGACAAAGAAGGACACTACATAATGATCAAGGGATCAATCCAAGGAGATATAACAATTGTAAATATTTATGCACCCAACATAGGAGCACCTCAATACATAAGGCAAATGCTAATAGCCATAAAAGGTGAAATAGACAGTAAGATAATCATAGTAGGGGACTTTAACACCCCACTTTCACCAATGGACAGATCATCCAAAATGAAAATAAATAAGGAAACACAAGCTTTAAATGACACATTAGACAAGATGGACTTATTGATATTTATGGGACATTTCATCCAAAAACAACAGAATACACTTTCTTCTCAAGTGCTCATGGAACACTCTCCAGGATAGATCATATCTTGGGTCACAAATCAAGCCTTGGTAAATTTAAGAAAATTGAAATTGTATCAAGTATCTTTTCTGACCACAACACTATGAGACTAGATATCAATTACAGGAAAAAATAAAAATGTAAAAATTAGAAACACATGGAGGCTAAACAATACTCTACTAAATAACCAAGAGATCACTGAAGAAATCAAAGAGGAAATGAAAAAATACCTAGAAACAAATGACAATGAAAACATGATGACCCAAAACCTATGGGATGCAGCAAAAGCAGTTCTAAGAGGGAAGTTTATAGCAATAAAATCCTACCTCAAGAGACAAGAAAAATCTCAAACAACCTAACCTTACAACTAAAGCAGTCAGAAAAAGAAGAACAGGAACAACCCCAAAGTTAGCAGAAGGGAAGAAATCATAAAGATCAGATCAGAAATCAATGAAAAAGAAATGAAGGAAACAATAGTAAAGATCAATAAAACTAAAAGCTGGTTCTTGGAGAAGACAGACAAAATTGATAAACCATTAGCCAGACTCATCAAGAAAAAAAGAGAGAAGACTCAAATCAATAGAATGAGAAATGAAAAAGGAAAACTAACAACTGACACTGAAGAAATACAAAGGATCATGAGAGATTACTGCAAGCAACTATATGCCAATAAAATGGACAACCTGGAAGAAATGGCCAAATTCTTAGAAAAGCACAGCCTTCCAAGACTGAACCAGGAAGAAATAGAAAATATAAACAGACCAATCACAAGCACTGAAATTGAGACTGTGATTAAAAATCTTCCAACAAACAAAAGCCCAGGACCAGATGGCTTCACAGGGGAATTCTATCAGACATTTAGAGAAGAGCTAACACCTATCCTTCTCAGACCCTTCCAAAATATAGCAGAGGGAGGAACACTCCCAAACTCATTCTATGAGGCCACCATCACCCTGATACCAAAACCAGACAAAGATGTCACAAAAAAAACTACAGTCTAATATCACTGATGAACATAGATGCAAAAATCCTCTACAAAGTACTAGCAATCAGAATCCAACAACACATTAAAAGGATCATACACCATGATGAAATGGGGTGCCTTGTGACCACCTAGAGGGGTGGGATAGGGAGGGTGGGAGGGGGACGCAAGAGGGAGGGGATATGGGGATATATGTATATGTATAGCTGATTCACTTTGCTATACAGCAGAAACTAACACAACATTGTAAAGCAATTATACTCCAATAAAAATGTAAAAAAATAAAAGTGCACTTCTGATGATTTGCATGTCTTTATTTTTCCTTTTTGAAAATTTGATAATAGATTTAGAGCTCAAAAAAGAGTGACCCAAATAATTTTTTCTCAAAATAAGAACACTTTTGGCAGGCATTGGGACAATATCAACTTAACTCCTTCACACAATAGTGTTTTCACAATTCACCTCCTTGAATGTGATTACTTTTCTAGCTGCAAGTACTGCTCTTAAATATATGATGCCTTCCGTGTTGTTAGATGAGTAGCAGATCTGAAATATGCAAAATTTGAATGAGAGGTACAGCCAGATGCATAGAGTTTGTGAAGGCCAGATTCAATCCTGATGTGATGCAGTGTTAACTTGAAAGGATTGTTAGCCATTAAAAAAGTAGCCCACTATGTACTCAGCTACACGTGAATTCAGCTGGTTAATGCAGGCTCCATTTCTTTGCTTCAGGTGAAATTCACATGAACTATAAATGCTTGATCAAGAGTATTTCTCTGACTTTGCCTGGCCAGGGAGGCCCATGGAGAGAAAAGCCCTAGGCCAGGAGCATCTTGCTGGCCAATTATTTCCAGTCTACCACTCAGAAATGAGGATAGGGTATCATTAGGCTGCATGGAGAATTTAGGCTTTTTGACATTTCATTTCTCAACCTCTCAATAATGTTGGTTATTGCCCATTCACTTCCTGCTCTAAAACAAAACAAAAAAACTTCCAACCTGGAGATAGAGATCTTCTTTTTCTGTTTTCCATTTGAAACCACTAATGTCAAGTCTCAGGAAATGCTGAAATTGGTCTGATTATTTGCAGTGCCAGGACCAAAGGCATCAGCCTCTTCTTATAAGAAGGGTTACAGTCTGGGTTGGAACTGGAACTGTAGAAGAATAATTAAGGATAGACTTAAGAAAGAGCTAGAGGGCTTCCCTGGTGGCGCAGTGGTTGAGAGTCCGCCTGCCGATGCAGGGGACACGGGTTCGTGCCCCGGTCCGGGAAGATCCCACATGCCGCGGAGCGGCTGGGCCCGTGAGCCATGGCCGCTGAGCCTGCGCGTCCGGAGCCTGTGCTCCGCAACGGGAGAGGCCACAACAGTGAGAGGCCCGCATACTGCAAAAGAAAGAAAGAGCTAGAGACCTGGATCTGGATAAGTGGAAGTAGAAGAGGATGGTGTAGTTGTACAAAGACAGAACCACCCAGTGAAACTAAACATGGCATTTTGGAAAGACTTTAAAATTAGAGAAGTGGAGAATTTCCCTCAAGATCACATACCAAGGAGACGTCACTAAATACAAAGGCTGGCTTTTTCTGCCTTTCTTCATAAAATGGGAGATAAAGCATAAAAGATTACAGGTCAAGCAAAAGAGAAGGATGGTTCAGAACAAGATAAATATGGTGACAATGGTGTATTGGATGGGTAGCTTAGAATGTTTTATTCCTTCAACAAGTATTTATCGAACCACTATTTTTTGATCCAGGCACCATGAAAAGAGCTGGGGGTAGTACAATGTATAAAACCAGGTACAGTCTCAGGAATCTTCACTTCAGTAGAAAAAGAATGACACACGTAAATTTAAAATTATGTTAAAACTGCATTATTGCTGGAAAGGAGAGTGATGTGATGGAGATTATGATAAGGAAACCACACTAATATACAGATTGTTCTTCCTTGCGAAAGTGAGTTTTGAACTGAGATAGGAGGAGAACAATAGCAGTTTGTCAAACGAAGAAGGGTGGGTGGGGAGGAAGTAAGGTCTGGGCAGAGAAAACTGCATGCTAAAGACCCGATGTCTGGAGTGTATTTGTTGTGAGTGATTAAGAATACTGAGCCAGAGAATGAAAACGAGCGTAGAAAAATGAGGACCCCAGATCTGATTATTCAGGGTCTTGTAAGACATGTAAAGAAAACTTGTCTCTATCTTAAGAGAACTGGAAGCCAAACTTCAGTGTGAACAAGGGACTTGCCATCAGTAAGAGCAGACGTAGGCTGAGTGGTAAGGAGGCTACTTTTAGGAATGGAGAGGAGTGATGATGATAGATTGGTCCAGGGTGCTCATGGAAAGGATTAGGAGAAGGGAAAAATATGAGATATATTTGGGGGAAGAATTCAGTATCAGTAAGAACCAGCAAATGCAGGTAATACCCGCCATCCCCAAACAGCAACATTTGTCAGAGCCTGTTCACCGTGCTAGGGCCAGTACGTCTGCAGGATGAATGCCACCCTCTGGGTCAGGTTCACAACTTTTAAGTGGTTCTTATCGTGATAAGAATAAATCTTAGCATAGAAAGTGTTGGTGCAAACAGGTAACTGAAAGTACTTGAGTAAAGAAAAACATGTGCCTGTGGGCAGGGGAGAGCAAAAGCTTTAGAAGAAAATTATGATACTTCTTTCCTCAATATTTTTTCCTTAAGTGCATATAAGTAACATTCCCTGCCCAAGCTTTATGTGATATGGAGATAGAGAATGAAGGACCATGTAGAATGGAGGGGAAAAAATGTAGAAAACTAACACATCCTAGAATCCTGCCACTCATGTTGTTTCCTCTTTCAGGAGGCTTCTAAGAAATGCAGAATCTCAGATTGAAACTCAATTCTACTAGATCAGAATCTGCATTTTAACAGATCTCTGGGTGATTTGGATGCACTCTCAAGTTGGAGAATCGCTATTTAAAAAATATGTACAATAAGCATCTAAGAGACGGGGTGGGACACTGTGCTAGTACACATTAGTTGCAAATTGCAGCCCTTTTGCTACTCAGCCTCCTTCAGCATACACAGTCACACAACATGACGTGAAGTTTATTTTTGTATGTTGTACGTATGCTCAAACATTGCATTAGCCATAGGTCTATCTAATGCTATTCAGAATTGAAATAAAAGAAAAGCACACCAACTTTTGTAAATGACAATGAATGAAAGTAAAGTCAATAGCAATGACAGATGAGAAAGAAAAGCCTAAGTCAGAGCTCACATTTAATAAAAAGCAAGTTCCACCTGAGAGTTTGAGAAAGATTGTATGGCTAACAACAAAATTAAGTCAGAAGATCAAAGTTCTTCTTGCAAGCTGTCTGCCTATGGATTTCTTACCATTTTCCCTCTTCTTTCAAAAACAAACTGCCTACCATTCTAGTTATCTACTGTTGCATAACAAATCACCCCAATATTTACTGGCTTAAGACAACAATGTATTATTACCTCTCGTGGATCTGCAAGTTGAGCAGGCTCATCTGAGTGGTTCTAGTTTCAGGTCTTTTTAGTCAAATGGAGTCTGAGTTTGGGGACATTTGAAGGCTTGATTGTGTCCTGTGTCTAAGGTTGTTCATTATGTGACCGACAGCTAGGGCCAGCTGTCCCCTGGTAGCTGAGCTGGTATGTTTATTTGAATGACTATACATGGTTTCTCCATGTACTTGCCTTCTCATTGCAGAGAGAGACAGAGAGAGGAGAAAAGGAGAGAGGAGAGGAAGAGGAGAGAGGAGAGGGGAAGAGAGAGGAGGGAGAGAGAGAGGAAAAGAAATATTTTTAAAGAACACTAGACAAACGAGCAGAATTTGCACAGGTAGGACAGAATATATAATCACTACAAATTAGATGCTGTTTTCACCCCTCCCTAAATATAGATTTCATTTGCATCATCATCTCATCTACTAAATGTCATTTTAAAATGTGAATTTTTAAATGTCAGCTAACAAGGAAGTTTGACTACTCAATCTCTCTTGTTATTCTGACTCCGCCAGTATATTATTAGGGACATTTTAGCAGTTGATTGCTGATATTCCTAATTGAGTATTGCTTGGTTTAAATTGATTGAAGGAGACATAATTTAAAAAAAAAATCATGTGGTATAGAATCTGCTGGATAGTTATAGTTCAGTTGCATGTCCCTTTCTTGGCCAAAATGCATCAAGTAGATTTGCACAAAGATATATAAAATTGTAATATAATTGTTAAAACTCCCACTGAGCCACAAATTACATGCTCTTAAAGTCCACTACTCAGGGGTTTCATTGAAGAAATTTCTGCTTCAGATGGAAGAAGGGACAAGAAGCCTACACAAACTAGAAAACCTTTAAAATCTTTTTCACTTGATAACCCTATAATTCTTGTGTCCCTTCTACATTTAACTTGGGTACATCATAGTGGACTTTCTCCTCAACTCAAGCCCCTTAGATGCTTTCTGAAAGAGACTCAATTAATTGCTGCTGCCATTGTCACAATGAAATTACCTATCTTGTGAAAAACCTGACTCTAATTAATGTTGTAGCATATGCGCATTAATCTGTCTGCTCCTTCAGTTCTCTAATGAGACACAAACTCACTACAAGATCTTTCTTAAAAAATAATAAACTGATTGACTTGGCATGACACCATCACCTAATTAATAAAATGGTGACAATTTTGAAATCCCTGCACTGTGATTTTCTTTAAAGAAAACTGTTTTGCAGGTTTGTAAAGGGACGCAAGAAAGGATGTAAATTTAGCAGTTAACAACCTTTGACTAAAGAAACAAGGGCTTAGATGGAATCAATATTGCCAGAAAGAATTTCCCCCAAACAGTCCAAGAAACCTGGAAATGCAAGAAAATAAATCTGCATCAGAGAAAATGGTCTGTTTATAGTGACATCTAGTGGCATTCGTTTTCATGCTCGCCCATTCCTAAATGAATTCCCAAGGAAGATGACAAATACAGAAAACTTACTATTTATTTTTTTTTATCAGTACAAATATGTAATGGATGTAACATGTAATTGGAGTAACAAAAATTAGTGTTTCACAGAACTTCATGAATTAGTATCATCAGGTGATTTGAAGAAACTGTTTTTGAAAGTGGTGTGGGTAAATGGATTATGATGGGGATGATAAGCGCAAGAAGCGGAGTAATGTCTGCCTTTATGTATAAATAGGTATATTCCTTGATTTTGAAACACGTGACCCGTATTTTTTTTCATATCTTTATTTCGGGTGAATGAAAACAAGCAATCAGGAGATTCACAGTGTAAATACCTTTGTGAAAAGGTATTTTCACAAATATAATCATCTTGTGGCAAATCTATCTTAAACTAAGATTACTAAAAGGACTACATTTCCAAAGTGTTTCTGATAATTTACACAAGTACAGTTTGACTCACTGTACTAAAAATACCTGTGTGCAGGGGTTGGGCAGGGGGCAGAGTGAGATGTGGAAGCAGAATATAATCCTAAATTTTCCTGACAATTATGTTAGACCTTTTGTTTAGAACACATTTTTTAAATGTTGGAGATTAAAAGAAGAGTAAAATGTTGAAATAAAACAAACGACAGTACTTCAAAATAGTAAGCAACAGCTAATAAAAGTTGTAGGCTTGTTACAGTTTAAGGGGCTTATGAAGTTGCTAAATTTGCTTCAGCTAGTTCAGAAGAGAAGAAATTTTGACAAGCAACACTTTTTCAGAGGAAGTTTTTGCTTTGCACCAGTTCTGACACTTGTCCTTCTGGGAGAGCCCACAGAGAAATCCATCTTATGCATTACTGTTATCATACCTTCTGGATCATTTTAGGGCAGACCTTATCCATTATAGACAGATGCCTTAACTCAACACTTCATTCAACTAATATTAATGACCACCCATGTGTCAAACTGTGAATGAGTCTGAACCAGTACAAGCTCTTAATCCTTGAAAGTCCATGTCTTCACTTCTTTACTGAAAAGCTTCCCTGGTGTGACACAATTTTTATCTCTAGCACTGTCCCATTTTCAGCAGTTTTCATCAATATTCTATGATATTAAAGTTTCAGAGTGTCCTTGAAGTTTATGTCTGTCCACTTGTACCCTCTGTACTTCAAGGCACATAGAAACTGCTTTGACCTTTGAGACCATCTTTTCTCTTTGCAAGATGAATCCCACACAGCTTGACACAGTAAGCATTACTTCAAAAGCATACCATTCTACTTTATTCTCCCATGTAATAACCATTTTGCCTGCAAGTGTCATGGGTGAGTATTTTGAAAGACCAAATGTGACAATAATACCTCCAAGTTCTACTCAGAGCATTTTGTAAAACACCTTCTCCTTAGAATATATAATAAAGTTGACTTGACTTTTTCATGAATTAAAATTTATCATTGAGGCATAAGTTAGTTATACAGTGGCATGATTTAAATACCATTTCTTACCCACAGAAGGGAATTACGGTAAACAGATTCATAGAATTTCTAGCCTAAAAATTTGTCTGGGTGTTCTAGGGCATAGCCACAGGCAGATTTCAGAAGCTTTTTAAACATGGGAATTGAAAATGCTTCATACATGTACCTAAGGATAAGGAGAAAAAATTTTACTTTTAACATCTATCCACAGGCTTGAATTTGACTGACCAAATCTTCCTAAAGGAACATATTAAGATTCAGCAGAAATATTTAGTGATGCAACATGTCAAGGTCTCAGTGTACGTTTGCAACTTTAAGAATATACAATACCTTTCCATCACCTTTGGTTTTACTATGTGCTGAAAAATGTAACCACTGCCTGGCAAAGTGTCATCTGTCCTGGTGTAAGACAAAATATCAATGAAGTTTTGTTATTTTGACAGTGGCCAGAATCTCTGCAATATTTTGCAAAAGGCATTTTGATGGTAGCATACAGTCAATAGCCCCTAGAGGTGTATACATGTACATATTGAAATTTATCAGTGATAATTTAAAATAAGTAATGGGATGTTAATCTTAACTATCATGCCACCAAATGTGTCACATATTCTTCCGTTAGCGATTATAATAAATATCACAAGTGTTTTATTGCTTTACTCAGAGAATAATCAGCCATAGGTAACTCTCCTATCTCTCCTTTTTCTGTCTTACTCTGCTTTTATTTCATCTGGCTGGGTGCCTCACGACTCATAAGTTCAATCTAAACTTCAGTCGGTTGATATTCATCTTTGTAGGGCTGACCCAGCTTTCAAGTTCAGAGTGAATTCCATCTTCTACAAGAATGAGTCTTTGGTTACTCTGGCCTTGCAACTCTCAGATCAGCTTACTTATTAGAATCACCAGGGAATGAAAAAAAAAATGTATACACACACACACACACACACACACACACACATACACATACATACACATGTAAAAATCAGACCCCCAACTCAGATATTCTGTACTATGGCTTAATGTCCTTGTGATTTTAATTGTATAGCCATGGTTAATAATTCTGGCATCTGGTTTCTGCTCCACCAGTAATTCTCATTTTTCTTTTTTTGGTGAGATGGGGAGAGAGGATGCGTGATATAAGCCAATGATACAAAATTCAAAAGATAGAAAACATATATATTAAAAAACCCCTCCATTTACCCTAATTCTCAGCCACTCAGCTGTCTTCCCCAGAGGCAACTACTATTATATCTTATATCTCCTTTAGAAATAATACATTCACAAATAGACATGATTTTTCCTTCAACAACTTCTCTCTACTTCCCCCTTGCTATACAAAAGATAAGATGCTATACTAACTTATATGAATATTGCTTTTTAAAATACTTGATAGTGCATATTAAAACCTTTCTGGATCAGAACATGTAATTTTGCTTCCTTCTCTTTAACAGCACAATATTTCATTCTGTGAAGAGGGCATACTTCATGTAACTGGTCCCCTTTGTAATGTTTCAGACTGTGTATTTGCCTGTTCACCACTATGTCCACATGTGTGAGAATATC
This sequence comes from Delphinapterus leucas, assembly GCF_059928025.1. Classification (NCBI taxonomy): domain Eukaryota; kingdom Metazoa; phylum Chordata; class Mammalia; order Artiodactyla; family Monodontidae; genus Delphinapterus; species Delphinapterus leucas. Next base: position 140,278,622 of record NC_143131.1, read on the forward strand.
TGTAGAGTAAATATTTGAAGTGGATGTGCTAAATCCAAGATATAGTACATCTCTCATTTTGAAAGAGGTCACCCTCCAGAGCAAGGATGACTTGACATTCTCACGGACAATATGCAAGTCCTTTTTTTCTCTCTTGCCAACACAGCATATTAGCAACATTTTAATCACTATCAATGTTGACAGGTGAAAAAAAAAGTATTACATTGTGGTACTAAATGTCCATCTTTCCTGAGGGATGAGGTTAAATACCTTTTCTTATGCTTAAGAGCCATTTGTATTTCATCTTTTGTGTACTGTTTGCTCCTGTCCTTTACGCACTTCCCTATTGGGTTGTTAGTTTTAACCTATTGGTTTCAAAGTTTATTTTATATATTAACAAAATCATTCTTTCATCTTGAGTTCCATATGGTGTTTTTTCCATATGTAGATTTTTTTTATTCTTCTATGAGATAATTTCTTAATTTGCTTTTATTTTAAAATTAATTTCTTAATTTGCTTATTTTCCATTATGGCTTATTACAGGATATTGAATATAGTTCCCTGTGCTATACAGTAGAACCTTATTGTTTATCCATTCTATTTATAATAGTTTGCATCTGCTAATCCCAAACTCCCAATCCAACCCTCCTGCATTCTGCTCCCCCTTGACAAACATAAGTCTGTTCTCTATGTCTGTGAGTCTGTTTCTGTTTCATAGATAAGTTCACTTGTGACATATTTTAGATTCCACATATAAATGATATCATATGGTAATTGTCTTCCTCTTTCTGACTTACTTTGCTTACTATGATAATCTCTTGGTCCATGCATACTGCTGCAAATGTCATCATTTCATTATTTTTTAAGCCTGACAATATTCCATTGTATATATGTATACTGCATCTTCTTTATCCATTCATCTGTCGATGGACATTTAGGTTGTTTCTGTGTCTTGGCCATTGTGAATAGGGTGCTATGAACATAAGGGTGCATGTATCTTTTCAAATTATAGTTTTGTCTGGATATATGCCCAAGAGTGGGATTGCTGGAATATATGGCAACTCTATTTTTAGTTTTTTGAGGGACCTCCATACTGTTCTCCATAGTGGCTGTACCAATTTATATTCCCACCAACAGTGTACTAGGGTTCCCTTTTCTCCACACCCTCTCCAGCATTTGTTATTTATAGACTTTTTAATGATGGCCCTTAATTTGCTTTTAATTTTTGTGGCACAATAGAAAGGATCTCTGTACTCTGAAACTTTTTAAATACCATAAAAGCTTGTAGTTTTATAGTTTCACTTTTATATCTAAATATTTGATCAATCTAAAATTTATTATAAATTTACAGCATTCATTAGTATTTAATTTTTTATATTTTAATATTTATTAGATTTAAGTTGACATACAAATATTAATATGATATAATACATGAAATATGTTTAAAAATAATGAAAACAATGAAGAAAAAAATTGGTCCAAGTAAAGCAGGGATGTATGTGAGTTTAATATATAAATTACATGTAGTGAAGAAAAATATTCCATTTAATAATGGACCACAAATTTGGCCATAAGCTGTCTGATAGACAGTGTGAGAAGGAAATATGTGATAATATAATCAGTTGTTAACTTTATAGGATCATTAAAATTAACACACCCATGCACACACACACAAATACACACATACCCCTTATTGATCAAGACAATCAAAATATCTCCTAACACTAAAAATAAAAATAAATTTCTTCCCTGCATTTTCAGGAAAATATCCTTAAACTATGAGCAGACTCCATTAATCTCTTTATAGTACAAGGCTAGCAGCATCAAATCAACCACAGTTTAGTAAACCAGTGCTACCTATATGGGTCCCCAGAATGATTTGATTGAGGCATAAGATATGTTTGATATGTGTCAAGGAAGTTTTTTTTTTTTTAATTTAGAGAAATGATGGTCTACATATCTTTCAGATATTCTCTAAAAAGTTAGTTTCTTCAACTGAGCTTTAAAAAGTACATTGTAGACACAGATTTCAAAAATATACTTTTTGAAAGTATACCTATTCTAATTTTCCAATTAAAAGCAGTACACAATCATTAATGTTTACCCTCTGACTTACCTTATAAGTGATTCTTTACATTATGAGATCTCAAAGGCAGAGGATATATTTATGATTATATTTATACTTATACATTTATACTTAACTCTGCATAATATATGACTTTAGGAAGTTGGTTCTCAGTAAAATCTGATTGAGTCACATGAAAATGGTTCTATTTTCATGAAAGTGTTTAGAGATAGGAAGGGATACGATTTTTTAAAAACCAAAATAGCACAGGGAATTCTACTCAAAACTCTGTAATGGCCCATATGGGAAAAGAAGCTAAAAAAGAGTGGAGATATATATATATATATATATATATATATATATATGTATAACTCATTTGCTTTGCTGTATACCTGAAACTAACACAACATTGTAAATCAACTATATTCCAATAAAATTTTTTTAAAAATTAAAAAAAATAAAAACCAAAATTGTAATATTTTGCTAATACACAATTATCTTAACCTTATGCTTAACCAAAAAGTAAGTTTTGGTTTATTTTAGTTTGATTTGTACAAGTGTGTTTTCTGATAAGCAGACTAAGAGCAAATAATAAGTTTTGTTATTATAGATAATAATTGACATCAGATTTCATTTGTATCACCTTGTAGATTCTATCAGTTGAAGGAGCTTGTCTGTCTTGTTCACCCTTGTACTTCCAGCATTGAGAACAGTGCCTACAATATTAAGCATTTCTCGAATTAATGAATGAATAAGAACTTATGTTAGTTTTTGACATGAAGTAGCTTAATAGGCTAGAGACACATGATTATACATCCCTCAAAAAGAATAAAGTATACATAAAGTATATACTTTAAAGTATAATGTTCTAGTATGAATAACCGTGTGGTAGCTAAGTAGAGTTTTCTAGAAAGTGGCAGAATACTATTACTGTAAGCTAATTGCTAATCGTATTTTATAAAATTACTTAGTCTTGCTGATTCTTTGGTAAATAGAAGTAAAAAATACTTGGTTGTGTTAGCATTATATTTCTGTGTGACAGAAAATACCATTCCTCTTAAATTTTTCATGTGGTCTTGTCCCAATATCTTATACTGATTGAATTCAGAACCCTTACTTGACTCTCCGTTATTTAAACTTCAGCTGTTTATAAATGTATTGCCTCTTCTCCCAGATAAATTATAATACTAATATAATTACTATTTATGACTATAGTTTATTTTTCTATCTTATTGCATATTTCAGTACATTACACTTTCTGATTTTTTTCTTTTCTGCTTTTACTGGGTTTGTCATGTGTTGATTTAGAAGTTACAAACACGGTGATTGTTCTCCCGATGGTTGTCCTGTACACCTATTTCCACATATATTTTCTTCTGTCGATTTGTTAGATGTATAAAATCTATAAAGTGCTTTTCTCCAATACTTAAGAAATGTTTATTCCTTTTTTTTCTGTATCCAGTGCTAATATTGAAAATTCTAATGCCAGTTAGATGGTCTTTCTGTATGAGGGTTTTTAGAGTTATTCTGTCTTTGATATGCTTTATTGTCACTTAAATGTGTCTATATATGGGTTTTATATTCTCTCTCCTAATTAGTTCTCTGTCAGTGGTTTATGTCTGAGATCTGTAATCATTCTATTATACTAGTGTATTAATCAACTCAGGCTGCTCAAGCAAAATACCACAGACTGGGTGACTTAAAGAACAGACAATTTTTTTACTGTTCTGGAGGCTAGAAGTCTAAGATGAAGGTCTGGCTGACTCAGCTTCTGATGAGAGCTGTCTTCCAGGTCTGTTGAGGGTCACTTTTCACTCTGCCCTCACATTGCCTTTTTTTGCATTGTGTGATTCTGATACTGCAAGTCTAGAGATTACATATTGTGAATCATGGCCTTAAATATGTCATTTCACCCAGGCTCCAATCTTCCTCATCTTCATCCAAAACACACACATTCTCTTTCACAATGGCTTTCTTTCCACCTAGTGATATCTTATATTTATTTACTTTTGTTCATTTTAATTTTTAATTACTTTTATATTGTTTTGGTTATTAATTCCTATGATCTATGCTTTTCTCTTACTTTTGTAGATTTCTTAGGGTTGACTTTTGAGGAGGGGACCTGGTGCCCATCTTATTTGCACTCTTAATAAAAACAAGAAGCCCCTTCATGGTTCCGTATTATAATTTTAAATGTTGTTATGCTTTTCTGAATATATATATTATAGAAAATATATATAATACAAAAATTTGAAAAACAAATTTATCTTTAATTCCTCAAAACTAAGATAACAATCCTTAACTTTTTGGTCTAAATTCTTCTAGTCTCTTTCTTTTTTAAAAAAAATTATATAGATAAATCGTTGATGATTTATATTGTGGATTAGTTTTGGCCTGGATGTACATAGGTGACTTTTTATTTCCTGTATCAAGTGTTAAAATTAAATGCTGGAGATATTCTTTTTAGAGCTAAATGTTCCCTTGATATCTTTGACTGTTGTAATGTAAATTTTCACAATCTCCACATCTTTTACTTGAACTTACCCTTGTCAGTTATAGGAGCACTCACATCTGCATTCCTTAGGTGGGAAAAAAAATTATAAGATGTATGCTTGAAGAGTACTTGTTACTATCATGATTATTGGTAATAATAATGCCATACTCCTGAAATACTTATCAGAATCCACTCTGCTTATATTGCTAATAAGTGATCACTGAAAGCTTAGAGATAGCATAACTACATAGCTACATAGAGCATAACTACATAGCTACATAGCTTGAAGCAGTAGAAAGAATATTATTTAATGATTTTGTTTACCTTTCCCCTTTGCCATCTGTCTTCTTTCATAGTGTAGCAACCTTTGGCATAAACACCACATGGAAGTTACAGCTAAGGCCAGGAACCCACCAATAGATTAACTCATGGCTTATGTCAAAAGACAGAGACTTACTTTAAAAAAAACACAAGGTACACGGTTCTGGATGCTAAATAATAATGACGATGTCAACTGGTAACACTTATGAAACAGTGTTCTATTAGGATCACTGCAATGTGTGCTTTCTTTGGTTTATCTCGTTTAATTCTCACAACATAATAAGGTAGGCCTGTTACTAAGATAAAGGTCATGTGTTTGAGTCAGCCCATTATTTGTTTATTCAGCAATTATTTATTTAGAGCCTATAGTTTGCTAGGCAATTTGTGTGGAGCTGAGGATCTAGGAGCCTATATACCAGAAAAAAATACAGAAACAAACAAAAACAAAACCCCTGCTAATGCAAAGTGCTTTGAAGAAAATAAATAGGGTGATATGAATATGATCGGATGACTAGGGAGGGGCAGTTAGGGAGGACTTCTTCTAAGAAATTATACTTGGTGAGACAGTCACATGCTCACCAGTGTTCCAGATAAGCCACCAAGTTTAAAGGCCTCGAAATTAGAATGATCATTCTATACTATCCATTTTTTCCCTGGTAGTCTTCCTTGCTTTGAAGTCTACATTGTCTAATATTAGTATATAGTTACTCCAACTGCCTTTTGATTAGTGGTCGCATAGCATTATTTTTGCAATCCCTTTACCTTTACCACAATTATATAATTACATATGAAATAGGATTGTTGTGGATACATAAATATTTTTTAATCCATTCTGACAAATTCTGTCTTTTAATTGGTGAGTTTAAATCACTACATTTAATAAAATTATTGATATGTTTGGATTTAGGTCTGCCATTTTACTATTTGTTTTCTGAATTTTCCCTCTAATTTTCATTCTTCTGTTTCCCCTTTCTTGCTTCCTTTTGAATTATTGAGTTTTTGATTATATCACTTTGTATAGTTTTTTAGTGGTTTTTTGGGGGGGTGATTATGGCACAAATACTTTTTTTTTTCATTTTACAGAGACTTAATATTTTACCACTTCAAATGGTAAGCAGAAACCTTACCACAGTGTAGGTCCTTTTACTCTCCTCCTTGTAGTTCTCAGATATTACAACTACATATATTGAATAACCCATTAGAAAATGTCATAATTTTTATTTTTCATCATCATGCATATTTTAAAGAACTAAAAAGGAAAATAGTCTGTTTTGTGTATCCAGATGTTTACCATTTCTGTTACTCTTCCTTTATTCCTTATGTTATAGGTTTCTTACTAGTGATGAATCCTCTTAGTTTTGTTTCATCTGAGAATATCCTTATTTCACCTTCATTTCTAAAGAATATTTTCACTGGTTATAGAATTCTAATATAGAATTTTTCTGCAGCACTTTAAAAATATTGTTTCACTTCCTTCTGACTGTCATGGTTTCTGATATCAAATATAGTCATTTGAGTTAGTATCTCCATACGTAATGAGTCCTGGGCTGCAGTCAAGATTTTTGTATGTGTCTTTAATTTCAGAAGTTTGATTATGATGTCTCTGCATGTGAGTTTCTTGAGTTGATTGTGCTTGGAATTTCCTGAGCCTCCCTCTTGCATCTGTAAGTTTGTCACTTTCACCAAATTAGAGAAGTTTTCAGTTATTTTTCTTCAAACACGTTTTTCTCTATCACATACTTTTTCTCTTTCTGTGACTCAGGTGACACCAGTGTTAGACCTTTTGATATTGTCCCACAGGATATTGAGGCTGTTTTTATTATTATTTCTTTTTAATCTCTTTTCCTCTCTCTTTTTCAGAATGCTTAATTTCTCATGATCCACCTTGAAGTTATCTGCTTCTTTACCATTATCCTATTTAGGCCATCTAGTGAATTTTCTATTTTGATTATTAGTCAGTCAAACAATTCCATTTCATTTATCTTTGTATATTCTAACTCTTTGCTGAGATTTTGGATCTTTCTATTCATGACATGAGTGTTTGCATTTGCCTATTAAAGCATGGTTATAATAGCTCTTCTAATGTCTTTATCTGATAAGTATAACAACTCTGTTATCTTGGTTTTGCTATCTGTTGTTTTAAGTGTTAAGATTTCCTTGATTCTTCACATGCCAAGCAATTTTGGATTGTATCCTGAACATTTTGAGTATTGTGTTACGAGACTCTCTTATTTAAATCATAAGAAGATGGTTCTTCTTTCAGGTTTAAGCTAAAAGCTCTGATCTACTTTTTTAGATTGTGGTTTCAATGTCTGTGCAGTTTTTAAAGTGTTTGCAGTGCTATTTGGATCACTTGGTGTGTTCACTTTCTAGCAGCCATTCTGTGCCTGGTCTATATTGTAGTCAGTTTTAAAGCCTTTGATATCCTATTTTGGGTCAGATCCCCACATGTTCAGTTCAGAGGTGAGCACAGGAGTTCATACACAATTTTATGGGATTGATCTCTCTCTCTTGAGCTCCCTCCTCTCTGAAAACTCCCTGATACTTCCCAGTCCCCTGCAGCTTCCTTTCCAGATCCTCTGGTCAGAGAGCTTGGGCTTTAGTTAACCTGCTTTTCCATGCACTTCCCACAACTGGGACTGAATTTGGAAGAAAGTGGTAAAAATAGAACAAGAAAAAGAGGCAACAAGCAACAGATTCATCCCCCTGCTCTTGAGATCATGGCTCCTCTGTTAAGAAAGTTTCCCTCCCTCAGAGTTTTAGGTGCCTGCTCAACCACCAGGGCTGCAGCTTCAGCTCTAGAGTTTCCCAGAGGCTAGAGAGTGCAAGAGAGAATGGAAAAGAGAAAGAAAAATAACCGCAGGGAATTCTCACACTTTCTCTGCATTTCAGGAGTCCTCTTTACAGTACTTTGGAACTCCTGAAGCTCTTTCTGTCTTTAGTATGCAGTTTTGTGCTCCCTTTGAGTGGGGGCCAGGCCAAGCAATACAGGAAGGGGGGAGAAATAGTAAATTCACTACCAGTTTAGTGGTACGTTGAATTCTGCTCTCATTTCCCAGTCCACCTGCTACCATTTGTTTTTCTGAGTCCTCAGATATTTATATTCCTTCCAAGATGTAAACTTGCATTCAGTGGGAGAGACCTCTATAACTGGAACCTCCCTGTCTTGGCTGTTTAAAAGCAGAATTTAAAAAGGTATCTGGAGAAGAATAAGTGATGGAAATTGGAGGAGGGGTACAGTTGGGGCAATACTGTAAGTGGTAAGATGCTTGGATTTTATTCTAATAATAATGAGAAATCCCTGGAGGATTTTAATCAAGATATATATATATAATCTGATTTACACTTCAAACAGAATACTTAGGTAGCTATATGGAAAATGAATTGTGGGAATTTAAGATATTTGTTGATACGTTAAACAATATCTGTTGCATACAGGAAAAAAAAAACATTTTAAAGTTAGGATCAAAATGATTTACCAATGGATAGAAGATAGGGAAACTTGAAAACAAAGGGATAAGGATGTTGGTATTTTTGGCTTGAACAGTTGGGTAAGTGACACTGACATTTACTGAGATTTGAAAGACTGTGGAAAACAAGGCTTGAGACTAAATATTGATATAAGATATAAGAGGGTTTTTTGTTTGTTTTTTCTCTCCTTTGGTCATGCCACATTTGGCATGTCTGTTAAATATCCAAGCAGAGCTGCCAACTACTGGATACACTCTAGTCCATTGTCACAGATCCTACTAATGGTGAACCATCCTGGATATATATGACATAGGTCCTTAAAAAAACTCCTTTAAGAGTACTCTTAAAATACTCAAGAATATTTCTCATAAATACAATGTCCCAGTAATGCTACGTTACTTTATGCAAAACTCATTTTCTATTTACCTTAAAACTTTTCAGGAATGCATTTGGTGGCTTGATTGGAGGTCATTGCGTAATAAGCCCAAAGTGCTTATATTTCATTATATTTTTATCATATTACAAATGTAAACAAGTACTTGTTTCTTTGGTCTCTTTTATAATCAGAGTGCAATATATTGCACTACATTTCCCAATGTCTGAGTTATTCAATCTGGAATAACATCTTGCAAGGTCTTTATTTTATAGCTTACAGTGTTCTTTTCTCATTCCAAGTCACTTTGATGTCTCTCTGACTATGTGTAATGTCATCTGCTCTTCTGGTCTCTAGTGAACAGCTAATGTTCAGAACACCCACTTAATGAAAACGGTTCAGTGCCTTCTGGATCTTTTTATCATCTGAAATTTAAAACTTAAAGACAACCTGGGTTTCTACTTTCTCACAAATCATGATAGTCTTTCAACAACTCACTTCATGAGAATTTTTATCCTGAAAACAGACAGCACACATCAGGAATGATGAACACATACATACACACATATGCTGTTCACATACATACACTGTACATACACAAACATTGTTCACATACATACACTGTAAACATACATATTTTTACATATACACAGACTGTATTCACACACACACATACACAGCAATGTTGGAGTGACCTATGTTTTCTACATCCTATCTGTAGCGTTCTCTCCAGAGGTGGGAAGTAACAGGAGCTGTGTTTCTCCAGAAAATAAGAGACAGAAGCAAAGTGGTATCTAATTAAAATGTTTACAACATTTCCCATGAGATATAAGCTACTGACATTTTCTGGACTGTAAGCCAAGAAACGCTTAGGATTATACAGATGTACTTTGCAAACTACAATTGCCATGCAGTGAAAACATAGCTTAGACACAGTTCAGGAAATATGGATTGGATAACCTTTCTTTATAACTCAGAAATTAAAAGTTAGGTCCTATGAGAACTTATAGTAAGTTGAGCAGTTCATCTCTTCTCAAAGTAAATCAAAAATCCATTTCCTCTGCTTCATAGGCCTTCCTCCTCTAGAATGGTTTCCAACATCTGTATCTGAGTCTGCCAAAATCAGTGTTGCTTTGTTGTACCTCCTTCTCCTCCCAACTGCTTTTATCTCTACCAGAACACTGTTCTTTCCCCTAGTTGTCACACTCTTGTCCTCCAGCATTATAATATTTCTAAGATGTGAATGATGATACTGACCTCAGCTCCTCTTAATTGCCCTGTTCCTTAATTCCTCATAGTATAACTTATTCGTACATTCACATGACATATGTTTATTGAGCAACTACTTTGTTCAAGTACCCTTAGAGGGAAGAGGATGTATCAACAATCAGTGTAGACAGAACTCCTGTTCTCATAAAGCTCATATTTTAGTTCAGGGAGAGGACAAAGAATGAACGAGAAATAAGCAATCAATAGTTCTTTTTTTTTTTTTTTTTTTTGTATAGTGATGAATACCTTGAAGAAAATAAAACAAACAAAAGGAAAAGATAATGGTAAGGGAGAGGGTCATTTGGGCTTTTGCATTCAATCCCTCAGAATGCAAATCTTCACTTCTTTCCTTCAAGGATTTGTATTGCCGTAGAGTTGTTATTTTCACCCACACAGGCATTTATGAGGCCACCAAATCTTCATTTTATTTCCCATAGTTCATTTTTATTAGTCTAAAATAACTATTTTTAGGAGAATAATGCAAAGTGCACTTTTTCACTTCAAGCTGAATTTCCTATTAGTGATAGATATAGGTCTTTGCATTATTATATAGAACATCATAAGTTCCTCTTTTCTCACTCTCCTACCTCCAGACCATGCCCAGAGGTTCTTTTCTAATAGAAATATCTATCTAATTTTTTCTACTAATAATTTTTTCCAAAAAAAAAAATACACAGACTCTTTGTGAGGAAAGGAAATATTCCTATGCTATTGAGCCAGAATAGATTCTTTTGCAAACTTCTTTCTTTAAATAATGACTATGTGTGAAAAAGTGACAGCACACAAATATTCTTCCCTTGAACAAAGCAATGGATTACAGTGGAATGGGGGAGGGAAGAAATTTAATTATTTCAATAACATCACTTAGGAGAGTATCTTAATGCTTTGGAACTAAGGAAAGCGTTCCAAATTAAGATTTCTACTAAACCAAATTTTACCTAGAAAATCTGCAGACACATTGAGGAGCTAAGCATGAAGTTGGGTAAAGAATGAGTATAACAAACCATTTTTACCTATTAATGAACCTGTATGAATTAACCACTATACCAAAAGCTATATGCTAACAATGACTCCTGAGTGACTACTACTTTTTTTTCTACTACTTTTATAAGGAATATTTTCTAGCACTCTTAAACTTTGTATTCTTACATCCTCTTCAAAAGGATTCTTTGAGCAAAGGTTCCGTTTTCTTTACTTACTGATAATCACCACTTATCTAATGCACAATATCCACTTTGGTGGACTTTCCACATGTCCTTTGCATAGCAATAAATATGCATAAAAAGCAGAATGTAACTGAAATCATCTTGACATGCATGCTTTTAATAGATCTAAGCAGAAAGCTATATACAACATACTGCTTCGTAAGTATCAGTTACAGGGTGAATATATGGAGTTGCTTTTTTTTGTTGTTGTTGTTGGGGTGAGGAGGGCAGCATGATTGGTCTTATGTCTGTTACTGGAGAGTAGGTTCTTGTTCCATTGCAGAAAGAATTCAGAGACACAGAGACCAAGAGAGCAAAACCATGATTTATTAAGCAACAGTACCCTCTCGGGAGGGCGAGCAGGCAGGCTCAGGTGAGCAGCTGCCCTGAGTTTCTTTGGCAAGCTGGTTATATGGAGTGTGAAAATGATTGGGTGGGATATTCATTGCAGAGGGAGGGGTCTTGGGTTGTATTTCCTGATTTTTACCCCATCTGCACCTTCCCAAGAGGAGGAGGGATTTTTGTCCTTATTTAGTTAGTCTTGATCAGAAGTATCATGGTGTTGGAGCATGATGAGCACTTATCAGCAAGACTAATTTTATTGTAATGAGGCCATAATGAGCAAAAGGTTACATTCAGAAGCCGGAGATTCCCACCTTTTCCTACCTTGCTTTGTCTGCCTCTAGGACCCCTGTCGGCCCGAGATGTATGGTTTCCTGCCATGTGACCCATGCCTTCCTTCTCTGCTTGTATCTGGCTAACTGCCTGCTCTAACGTGTCCAATGGAATGTATTAGCCAAATGGCAAAAAGTGGTCACATATACAATCTGAATTCAAGGATACCAAAAGATAATAAGAAGTTTGCAAACTATTTCAGAACAATGGAATTCCATTAATTTTATTTTTCTCTAAAAATTAACATGTTTATTGATATGAATTAGAAATTATAAATAAATAATTTAAAAATACCTAGCAGTGTTTAAACCTTAGGAAATTTTCTTTCAAAATTTTTTAAACAGAAAATGTGATATTTTATATTATCTTTCATAATCTGATCCCTTTTCCTTTATACCAGGTACTGCGCTAGGTTTAATAGTGAGCACATCAGATAAAGTTTCTGCTCTCGCAGCCTACTGCGTAAAGTATCTTGCCATGTTGATAAATATTCACTATCATATAAATGCCTAAATCTGTATTCTGTACATTATTTAACCTTGCTCTATAACGAGACATTTAGTTTGTTCTCTGCCTTTTTCTGTTATTCACAGTAACTCACCACCTGTGGAAGCCCTGAGATGAAATATCCCCTCCATCCCACCCAGTTGAACTTGACCTCCCATCCTGTCTCGTCTAGTTCAGAGCAAGCTGTTGATCTGATTGGATTAAAGTCATTCACACTACTGTAAGGAATACTTTCCATGCAGAAAAGTTTAATCCAGAGTATTTAGTGGCCTTTGACACTATTAAATGCCGCCAACATCAATTTGCTAAAAGCCCATTCAGTGAAAATCAACTTGCCAAATATTGAATTTATGGAATGACTAATTTTAGATACCTAGCATTTCCTCATTTCTGAACATTTTCCAAGAAAGAGTGAACTTTTCCGTAAACATAAATTTTCCTCTTTAGTTTTGAGAACACCCAGGCCACTTCACCTTTCTCTGCCCCTAACTCTGTCCTCCTATCCCTTTGCCCTTGCATTTACACTCGCATGTCCTCCTGCCTCCTACCTGTCTTTGCCCCTGCTCGTGCCCCTGGCAATAAACAGCTATAACACATTAACCTGGATTGGATTTAACATATTTTTTGATAGCTTTATGAGATTTGGTCATTTCACAGATTGACTTCAGTCAAATTGTTTACCTTCCTCCACCTCAATGAACCATTGCTGAAAACGTGGCTTTTACTTGGGGCTTTCAGAAGGCAATAATACTTGCTTATTGACAGTCATACCACCTTCATTATCTATCCTAACAAGGATTTCTATACATGGATCAGAACAATAACTTCACAACATTCACCTTCCTTTCTCATCAGGTCAAGGGGTGTTATGATAGTTTGAAGAAAGTGAATGATACATATAAATATTTCTCATTTTATATACATGAATAAAGAGGATTTGCTAGGTTTGATTTATAAGTGATTATACCTGACATCTTTAGCCTATGTTATTTTTCAAAAAGATGAATTTTGCCTGCAAAGCATGGGTACAACAAGCTGAGTCATCATCTCTAATTTTTCATAAAACCTTCATAGGCTGAACTCAAGCACAGATACTGGAAATGGGTTTTAGAAAGTTTTCCCTTATCCTAATACACTTGAAAATCCACAGTCACAGCTGGACTTCAGGTGGTTACAGACCCACACAGCTGCTTGGTGAGCCTCATGACTCTGCCTTGGTAAATAGGAGTTCCTTGAAATTGTGAAAATCCAGAAATGAAATCCTCGTTTCACATAATAGGAATATAAATCAGAATCTCTTGTGTGCATTGCATTTGCGTCAAGATTGATGCTAAATTTTGGTCTTCTTCTATCATTTCATCCTTTTATCTATTCACTCTCCAGCACGTGGAAGCTACAGGCAGCCTACATGTGCAAATATTTACTATGGTTGGGAATAAGAGGAACAAAACAGAGTTCAAGGAAGTAAATGCATTGCACTTTATAGAATTTAAAGTAAACGTTATATAAAGAGGACACGATTCATCCTTTGTTTTCATACTTGATAAGATAAATCGTATAGCAAACCATAATATAAGATATAGTACTTACCATACATTTAGCGTAATGGCTTAAGCACATTTTCTCTGTAGGAAGTATTCCTATGATAATAGGACAATATGAAAAATTGCCTGTGATAAAAATAAAACATGACCACAAAAGATAGCTCAGCATCTGATACCCCAAATACAATATCATTACAAATGTACATCTATTTATATATTTATACACACTGTGAAATCTTATTAAGTAAATATCAGTATGTAATTCCATATAGTTCCTAGGATAATTTTCTAAAATATTAAATGCAACATTCAGTAAATTCAAAAAGTTTTGCCCCTCTCTAGTAGTGTCTCAGGTTTTATATTGAAAAGCCTTTACATTTTATAATGCCAACATACAAATAAGCACTAGCCTAGCCATTAAAACACATTAATCAAGTGTTTATTTTATCTGAACTCATCTAGGCCATGCAGATGTTAACTCTTTTCTGACTATGTGTGAAATTATGGCAAAGGAAGTTTATAGTAACCAAAATGTTCAGGTAAGAAACTACTCACCTGTAAGAATTATGTTTCTTGCTTTGACATTCTACCTTGCAAGTAAAGGTGGTCTTGAGGGTCACTTAAAGTTAATGAGCCTAAAGGGGAAGTCTTTTGGGGGAAGTGGAATGTTTTGGGGTTTTTTTTGGTAAATCAGTACAGACATAGGTGCCCCTCTATCCCATTGCCCACTTCCTGCTGTGAACATGGCCATGGTATTTGGATTTGCAGGAAGAAGCAATTATGAGAAAGAATGTAATCATGCAACAAACACAAATAAATAAAAAGTAAAATCCATTCCTAACCTACAGTTAGCTTGGTTTACTTGAAAGGGTAAGGGCTTTCTGACTGACAAGGACATTTCCTAGTACCTGTTCCCGAACTAAATTCAATGTCTTTAAGCTACACAAGAGACTTCCTTAGCAAAACAAAATTTTTAGGGAAAAACTACTATGATTCAGACCTCCATATCTATATTTCAGGAATAAAAATTTTAAACTCTGAATCTATCCCAGGTTTTCATTATGTTAGAGCTGTTCACTTAGTTTTGTCACTCTTTTTATTTTTCTGTCCCAATTTTTTCTCTCTCTTATTCTCCCCCCCAATAGAAGCTAAAAATACCAAAGTCTGTGGCCCAGAGACGTTGAAAATATTAGGAGAAGACTAAAGGGAAATCCACTTTTCAGGATATTTTAGGAATTCCTGCATAACTGATTCAATATCTGTAACAATTACTTTGCAGTTGTGTCAAAGTAGACATCCACACGATGTACTGTAACACCAGACAATAAACACAATAGTCCTTGCACTAATTAGGAATTACCTTCAAACATCTGATCACTAATGCCATTCTTGTTAGCCAGCTGACCTACTGGATTGAAGTCCTTAGACAGTTCCCAGACTATGATATTGTACAGATATTGTAAGATGCTTTTGACTAAAGATACTAGAATACACAACAGAAAGTGGCTAATGTAATGGGTTACTTTTAAGCTCACATAAGTCTAGAGACTACTGATTCCAGGGTTTGTGCGGTGGCTTATGCAAGTACCCAAGTTCATTTTGCTTCTAATAAATACTCATTGTGTTGGTGATGTCTTACCACATGGTTACAAGACATCTGCAATACTCCACAGACAATTTCTGTAGCAGAAGGTAAGCAGGTGGAGAAAAACACATCTTTTCTTATTGTACCTGCCAGTCTCTTAGGAGGAAAACCATTTCCAGAAGACTCTTAGCAGATTTCCCCTGTGAGTCATTGGCCAGAGTTGGATCACACTGGCTTTTTTAGATCAGTGAGGGGCTACTTAGAATAGGATTACCATGACTAGACTGAAAGAGAGACCCAACCTCCTTGTATATAAGCCATCCAAATTATATCTAAACAAAATTAAGTTGCAGCAAGTAATGACTGTCAGGTTCTCTAATTTTTAAGCTCTTTTATTTCTTTCTTGAAGATTTTGGAGTAACTGGCTATTTTAATTTCCTAGGACTGAGATAACAAAGTATCACAAACTGGGTGGCTTTAAAACAACAGAAATTTATCCTTTCTTATTTCTGGAGGCTAGACATCTGAAATCTAGGTGTCTAAGTCTCTAGGGGAGAATCTATTCTAAGCCCCTTGCTTAGCTTCCGATGTTGCAGGCAATTGTTGGCTTGTAGGCCCATCACTCCAATTTCTGCTTCTGTCATCATAAGGCTTATTGACTGTGTATTTGTCTCTGTGTCTCTTCTCCTATTCTCATAATGACAATAGTCCTTTTGGATTAGGGCCCACCTTAATGACCTCCATCTTAATTTGATTCCATCTGCAAAGATCCTTTTTCCAAATAAGGTCACATTCACAGGTACTGTGAATTAGGACTTCAACATATATTTTTGGAGCTCACAAGTCAACTGATAACACTGACACAATTGATGGAGTACCTGGGGGTGTGGAGTAAGGGAAATGACCCTCAGGAAGTATGAAAACAGCTACACTTAAGAATGCAGATGATAAAAACTAATACATAATATTGTCAGAGTGTTGCCAGTGAGCCAAACTGTTTAGTTACTTCATTATTTATTAATTTATTTTTAGCTTTTCTGTTTCTTTGCTCAAGATTCAAATTTCTAAGAGTGACGACTAGATGGGTTATGTTTGAACAGCATGCCTACGCATTGGCAGGGCACTAGGAAAGTCAACAGAGCACTTTGATTGTAGTCCTACCTATCACTCAGTGTCAAAGGGAGAGTTCCCTAGATGAAAACTAGGTGTGTTTATCAGAAGAAAAGAAAGTGCTATGCAAGTAAAAGTAAAAAACATGTACCACATGATTTAGTCAATCCTGTCCTGTCTGCCCTGGTGGTTGGCAACTGTCCCCTTGACTGCCACACTGACCATGAGAAATAGAATAGTCTCGTTTTCCCTTGGACACCCTGATCATGGGGCTCTGTATGAGACATGGGGGTGCTATAGAAAATGATATGGCACACACATTGGACAATAAGAATTGAAAGCATATATAAACAGTCTGTTCATATCAGCATGCACTGGATGAACATCAGCTCTGAATATAGTTACAAATAAAATGTAATATTGACTGCTATATTTGTGAATATTTTATAAACAGATTATGTGACACCCTTAGCATTGGAAAGGAGTTATAGCAGGGAGAATTTGAAGCAGAAGAAAAGGAGAAGTAAGAAAAATATGAATATAAATTTCATCTGTCACTAACAAGATGTATAACAAACTAATTTGACTCATTGTATAGTTTAACATTCTGGATTCAGCCCAGAGTTTTGGAAGACAAAAAAGAATAGAAATTAAAGAGACCAAGCTTCAGATAGATCTGGATTGAAATCTCTGTTCTGATCACTGTTGTGTTTATAAGCCTAGTGCAAGTAAGGCATATATGGTGATTGTTTTATTTATGCATGCTTAGCCATAGGTGTTTGTTAAGTGAATGAATAAATCAACTGTGAGTCATTTAACTTGATAGTAGCTCATGATGACTCCCAATATGTTTCTAAACAAAATATTGGGACAAGAAATACACATACACAACTAAAACTCCTTTTCAACTGTAAAGTAAACAACACTATACATAAAATATGAAACAAGAGTCATCCTTGACTAACTATGGTGATACACTGTGTGTAATCTCATATACTCATTCAGCACCTCTCTGGGTAAGGCACTGGGCTTGGTATTTGGAATTAAAGTCACAAAGCCTTTGCCCTTGAAAAATAAGACAGATAGAAATTAGTCAATAGAGGTTTGAATAGTCCAGTGAGAGAAAACAGAGAAACACTTGATTTATCTGACTGGTAAGGCCAGGAAAGTCTTTGCCATTAAGATAAAATTTGAAATTGTATACTGAAACTATTAGCAAGATATGGTTGTTGTTGTTGTTGTTGTTGTTTTTCCTGGTAAAACGAGATGTTAGGAGAATAAAATGCTATATGTTACTAGTCAATAGGAATTGGAAGTCAAACAGCTTTGGGTCCTTGCCTAAGTGATTTTTTTTTTTCTTATGCATTGGATTTACCTCACCATTGATTCACACACTCCCTAAAGCTAAGATTCTTTTCACTTTTTAAAGAGTTGCCACTTAATTATCTAAGAAGATATTATGAGGAATAAAAAAAAAAAAGTGAAGTCTAAAGCTGTTATAAAGCATCACGTAAATAAACAGCCTCAACTCAAATGTTGGAGAGGAAAGCATGGATATTGTTTGTGGTAGCTCCTGAGATAGGTTAGCTTTGCAAGGACAAGTAGGGGCAGTTTTGCTGTGGCTATCTATTGCATTGGATTCATTTGTACCTTTGCACCATGTCCCCTTACTTAGCTCTGATCCTCCATCTTTCATTTAGATAAGGATGAGCAATCTGTATGTGGGGTTGGAGGGGATTAGTTTAGCGTACTTAACCACTTACTTCCCTGAACCATTTGTCAACACGTATTCCAGAAAAATGGTAAGGTAAAAACTGAAGGGCAAGGAAAAAGTAACACTTTTAAAAAGCGTAACTGAGTTTGTGTTGAAGGGTACTTAGGCTGATATATGGCAGTTTTCTGAAAAATAAATAGATATCTCACTTCAGTACAATACCCACAGCCTTCTACTT
This sequence comes from Delphinapterus leucas, assembly GCF_059928025.1. NCBI lineage: Eukaryota > Metazoa > Chordata > Mammalia > Artiodactyla > Monodontidae > Delphinapterus > Delphinapterus leucas. The sequence continues at coordinate 140,297,172 of NC_143131.1, forward strand.
ACCAATTCCCTTGTGTTTAGTTAGGAGTTCAAATATTTTTGAAGGCATTCCAGTATAAATTAGAATAGTCTCCAGATGTTTTGGCACTGTAAATGGCCAGGCTAAAATTCACTTTTAATGAACCGTATTTTAATGTCAGTCTCTCCTGTCTTCGTAAATGACAAAGAACTCATCTGACTTTGTAATGAATGCTCAACTGTTCCATTACCAATTCTGCCATTTATTGCAGGTATCTTCCTGTGAATTCATGGTGATTTTAAGTGTGTCGAGTAAGAGAAAGGTTAAGATTAAGGAAGAGAGTAAACCTAGAATCAGTAGGATATGGACTCTCTGGGTAGAATACATAAACCTAGCTGTGACAATTTCCTTACTGAAAACTGAAGGTTTGGAGGCCAGAGAAAACATAAATAAATATAGAGGATGTTGAACAGAATAAATAACCTGAGACTGCAAGCTCAGAATCTATGACTCTGAGTCAACTGTAATCCCTGTGTCACTTTCTTGATGTTTAAAACCTAAGGTTTGAGGAGAATTGTATCCAGAGATTTCATAGAACTCAGCTTCAGGATTATTTGGATCAGAGTATTTGGAATTGCTTTTGCTTTGTAAACTTACATACGTATGATGTTTTTCTCTATTCTACAAATTACAACTCTTGACATTATGACTAGATGGAGTGGGAGGTTATATAACTTTCTATATGTTTCTCCTTTCATGCTTACGTGGAACTTGAGTGCTAAAACTGGGAAAGTCTTAGGCAAATCATGGAGTTGGTCACTTTAAATGCCTGGAAGACCCCCTATCAAAGAAAGAAAGAAAACGTTCCAAGATTGTTATCAATAAAATGGATGCATAAAAAAGTGTAATTTATTGCATGTTTTCTTCCAGGTAATAAAAAGTGATGCGATTTTAGAAAAATCAATGTACAGAACTATATGTTGACATCATCAAATTTACAAATAAGCAAAATCATACACAGAGTGGTGTGACTCACAGAGTTTATCTGTTACTTATGGACTCTAGGCCCTGTGATGAATATTATAGGACTAATTTGTCAAACTAATTTGACAAGTATAATCACCAAGTAAGTAAATTCAAAAAAGAATGATTTTATTGAATCATATTATTTTTCCAATTCCACAGTAGGAAAGGAGATATTTTAGATTAAAAATGCATGTTAGAATTTAGGGGAGACAGATGTACGCTTTTATTAGAAAAATAAGTCTTTACTTATGATATGTTAAGCATTTAATGAACTTGACGTATTTCCTCATGAACATACTTTTCAGCCCTGTTCCCTGAAGCTCACTGTTAAAATGGATAAAGCTGCCACTCTGTAGTCATAAACTACCCAAGAATATTATGCTGAAAGATGATACCTTTAAGACATCTCTTATTTCTTTCATTAATTCTATTATTTAATTTGAATTTATGAATATCAAAAGAAGATTTGAAAACAGACTGGAAAAGCTTCAAATCAGTGGGCTCTTTGAAATGCACTTGGTTTTACTGTATTGCTACTTCATTTGCTTCCTACATTATACCACTATTTTGTTAAATTTTGCATTTGAAATGTAATTGCCTATTCAGTAATTCCTAGCATTAGTCAGATTTCCTGGATGACATAAATATTGATTTACTTTGACTGATAAAAAGAATCACTATCACTGAAGCATGTAAAAAAAAAAAACCTCAGTTGAGAAGTCTATTCAAAATGCTTTCATTTGAGCAATGCTGTGTTTATAATTTTTTAATATGTCAACTTTATTACAAAAGAAAAATCAACTTGAGTCGCTTGAGTAAAATTTGGAAAGATTGTTTTTGTGGATCTTTGGCTGTCAGTCCTAGAGGCACTATAAGGAGGACGGCTATCAGTATCACCACCAAGAAGATAATAATAAGAGTCAATTGGGGGACTTCCCTGGTGGCACAGTGGTTAAGAATCCGGCTGCCAGTGCAGGTGACGTAGGTTCGAGCCCTGGTCCAGGAAGATCCCACATGCCGAGGAGCAGCTAAGCCCGTGCGCCACAGCTATGGAGCCTGCGCTCTAGAGCCCACGAGCCACACAACTACTGAGGCTGCGTGCCACAACTACTGAAGCCCACACGCCTAGAGCCTGTGCTCCACAACAAGAGAAGCCACTGCAATGAGAAACGCGCGCACTGCAATGAAGAGTAACCCCCGCTCGCCACAACTAGAGAAAGCCCGGATGCAACAGCGGAGACCCAAAGCAGCCAGAAATAAAATAAATAAATTAAAAAAAAAATAGGACTTCATTAAAAAAAAAAAAAGTCAACTGGAGTCTTTTTATATTTGATTATAATGAGTACCTATTAAATTATACTCTATGTTAGTTAGGAATTTGATTTAATATTCTAGCATATTCATTTTATGCATAAGGTTGCAAGATGCCAGGTCTCTAAAACCATAAGGGTGGATGGAGCAGGATGTGACCAAATAATCTGCAGAGATTCTGTAATTCTATACTGTAGTCTAATTAGATCTCTTTCACATTCAAGGCAGTGAATGTGAAGAGATGGATTCTCTTCAGTCCATTTATTTCCTGGGTATAAACCAGGGTTTCTCAACCTTGGCACTATTGACATTTTGGGCTGGATAATTCTTTGTTGGCGGGAGTGGGGATAGGGCTTGTCTTGTACAGTGTAGAGTATTTAGCAGCATCCTTGGCCTCTACCCACTAGAAGCCAGTAGCACCTCCCTGGTTGTGACAATAAAAAATGTTTTCAGACATTGCCAACTGTCCTCTAGGGGTCAACATTTCCCCAGTTTTGAACTACTGGTGTCAACTGTAGTGTCTTCTTCCAACACTTAAGCATATCATTTTTCAAATTCGGGTTACCTATGAAAATAAACTGTACTTATACAACTGGTTTAGCTTCTGCAAGAGGAAGAAAGATATATAGGAAAGAATCGAAAAGAAACTTAAGGAAAGGCTAGGTCAGACACTCTGTCCTTTAACCCCGAGAATGGTAGGAGGTATGTCACCGTTTTACATGACATCTGCCCGTTACTATCACCTACTGTACTTTATTTGCACGTATTCAGCCAACAGCTGAGGACTTCATGAACTTGGCTCACTGAAGGGTCAGACTATCATGCCTGTGAATTGTTCTTAAACAAATTCTCCATTGCATTAGTCACGAATAAGCTTTTCTTTAATGTCAGGTATGCCTATCATCTTATTCCTCCTCATTTTCTTCTCAAATATGTGTGGACACTAAAAAGGCAATTCTGCCTTATGGATTTGGTTCCTGTAATGCACCTTCTGTATACTAGATTCAATACCTCTTTCACATAGTTGGGTTTTGTTTTTTTTTTTAAGGTTAGAGTACCTGTGCAGTGTTTATATTAACTGATAAACAAAATGATCTTAAAACTAAATTTTACAACAATGTTTAAAGCAGTGGTTCCTAAACTGTAGTCTGATTAGTAGCATCATCCTCACCTGGGAACTTGTTTAAAATGAAAATTGTCGAATGCCAGCCTAGACTTCCTGAGTCAGAAGCTTTGGGGGTGCTTTAACACACCCTCCAGTGATTCTAACATACACTAAAGTTTGGGATCCACTGGTTTATAGGTCTCATTTTGGGGGAAGTTACAGTTTATCCACAAACTGGTTTGTGAACACCAAATGGCCTTTAATATTTCTCCTTCAGCTGTCAGTGTGATAGCAGATTTTTATAAGGCAGAGCTTTAGAAAATTAACTAATGGCAAAGCAAAATATGCATATTGATAGCATCTCGTAAACTCACATTCACTCCACTTTTTTTCTTTCTTTTCTTTCTCTCTTCTAAGAGGCCATAAAGTTTATTCCCTTAGCCCTGTAAATTGTCAGTAATTGACAGCCTGACTGAGAGTTGGGCTATAATTCCAAGTTTGAAAGAGCCAGGGACACGAACTCTTGCTTCACCTCTTAAGATGGATGTTAGGTCAGGAGCAAGGAGCAATGGGGCAAAGGGTTCCCTAGGAGCCTGGACTCAAGGCTATTGCCTGCAGCCTTTGCTTTTAGTACCTTGAGTTCAGCACGAGGGTTGCCAAATGTATATACCTCTCACCAGCACTGCAGTCATTTTTCTTTTTAACCTACACCTACATCTGAATGGCCTAGAAAGGGTTATACCCAATGACAAATTTATCCATGCTGGCTGAAAAACTCCAAGGGTTCCATCACCCTGAAGAAAACGGTGTAAGAGACTCTAAGCCGTGCTGGTGTTCCATTTAGCAAATGGCAAATAATAACATCATCCTGACAATTACAAGCTGTTTCATGCTACTGACATGTCAACAGCATCTATACATTGAATGTGTAAAACTTCTAATACTATCGGGTCTCAATCTACACTTCAGTCTGTCAACAAATGCTTCTTGAGCATCTATTTGTCCAGGAACAGTCTATGGAAAATAAACTACCATAATCCTTGGCATCCAGGTGATCACAGTCTCATCAAGAAAATCATAAACTTATAGATATTTAAGAGCTAAATGCTATGATCAAGCATGTGCTAAGTGCTAAATAAATTTATAACTGAGTTTTTAAAGACAGTATGATATTTCATGTTTAATTCTCATGACCTCTTGTTTAATGTTTTACTTCTCAAGTCATGTATATTTCCCAATTTTTGGCCCAGAGGATATGTAAAATAAAGTGTCTATGGATTTCATTTTAAGTGTGAATTTCCACCAATTCTTGTATAGTCTTTTCATAGCAAACTATTTGCTGAAATACATGAAGGAACTTGGACATTTTTTGGTAAGCAGAAGAGAGTCATTTTGTTTACAGGTACAGGAGTAATCCAAGCACTTGCATGTTTTAGGACATCCAGCAAATTTTGTAGGAGTGGCTGGAGTGGTGAGAAATTACCCAGGAGAGAAGAAAAACTTACCCTTAATGGTATTTGGGCAGCAGTCTAACTGGAGGCTGAAGAATAGTGAAATTTAAAGCAAAGGGTATGAATCGTTCCTTCATAGAGAAAAGTGTCATAGCTGTCTTTCATAGGGGTTATATTAAAACAATAGAACAATGGGTTGTTGCAGAAACATGCTATTTAGATCGCTAAAGATATTAATAATAAATTAGAGAGCAATGTCTATAAAATCATTTAAAGATACTTACCCAATAAAAAGAGTTCTTTTCTTTTTTAACATCTTTATTGGAGTATAATTGCTTTACAGTGTTGTGTTAGTTTCTGCTGTACAACAAAGTGAATCAGCTATATTTATACATATATCCCCGTATCCCCTCCCTCTTGCGTCTCCCTTCCACCCTCCCTATGCCACCCCTCTAGGTGGTCACAAAGCACCGAGCTGATCTCCCTGTGCTATGTGGCTGCTTCCCACTAGCTAGCTATTTTACATTTGGTAGTGTATATATGTCAATGTTACTCTCTTACTTCATCCCAGCTTACCCTTCCCCCTCCCCGTGTCCTCAAGTCCATTCTCTACATCTATGTCTTTATTCCTGTCCTGCCCCTAGGTTCATCAGAACCTTTTTTTTTTTTAGATTCCATATATATGTATTAGCATACGGTATTTGTTTTTCTCTTTCTGACTTACTTCACTCTGTATGACAGACTGTAGGTCCATCCACCTCACTACAAATAACTCAATTTCATTTCTTTTTATGGCTGAGTAATATTCCGTTGTACATATGTGCCGCATCTTCTTTATCCATTCAGTTGTCAATGGACACTTAGGTTGCTTTCATGTCCTGGCTATTGTAAATAGTGCTGCAATGAACATTGTGGTACATGACTCTTTTTGAATTATGGTCTTCTCAGGGTATGTGTCCAGTAGTGGGATTGCTGGGTCATATGGGAGTTCTATTTTCAGGTTTTTTTTGCTCTACACGGGCCTCTCACTGTTGTGGCCTCTCCCGTTGCGGAGCACAGGCTCCGGACGCGCAGACTCAGTGGCCATGGCTCACGGGCCTAGCCACTCCGCAGCATGTGCAATCTTCCCGGACCGGGGCACGAACCCGTGTCCCCTGCATCGGCAGGTGGACTCTCAACCTCTGCGCCACCAGGGAAGCCCCTATTTTCAGTTTTTTAAGGAACCTCCCTACTGTTCTCGATAGTGGCTGTATCAATTTACATTCCCACCAACAGTGCAAGAGGGTTCCCTTTTCTCCACACCCTCTCCAGCATTTATTGTTTGTAGATTTTTTGATGATGGCCATTCTGACCGGTGTGAGGTGATACCTCATTGTAGTTTTGATTTGCATTTCTCTAATGATACATGAAGTTGAGCATCCTTTCATGTGTTTGTTGGCAATCTGTGTATCTTTTTTGAAGAAATGTCTGTTAAGATCTTCTGCCCATTTTTGGATTGGGCTGTTTGTTTTTTTGATATTGAGCTGCATGAGCTGCTTGTATGTTTTGGAGATTAACCCTTTGTCAGTTGCTTCATTTGCAAATATTTTCTCCCCTTCTGAGGGTTGTCTTTTCATCTTGTTTATGGTTTCCTTTGTTGTGCAAAAGTTTTCAGTTTCATTAGGTCCCATTTGTTTATTTTTATTTCCATTTCTCTAGGAGAGTTCTTTTTTAAAAATATCTGAACATTTGTCAAAATGGCCCTCCCATAATATTCTAGGGTATTCCAGAATATTGGGGTATTCTGTTAGACTCTCAGACTTGAAAAGTATAGATATTCATAAAAACAAAGCAAATAAATGAAATTCATGCTCCAGGGAGCAATAGAAAGAAAGTCAAAAAGTTTGCTTTTGATTAAGTCTCTTACCAACACTATCACCACTGCCAAAATATGTTCCTTTTCTGTATAGTCTTTTTTTTCTGTTTGCAGAAACTTCATCTCCTCTATTGCTTAATCCAGAAACCTGAGGATCTTCCTTAACTTCTTTCTCATACTTTTCATTTACAACCAGGTTCTGCGAATTCTACCACTAAAATCATAACTCTACTGATACACCATCCTAGTCAGAGACACCACCGCTCAGCCCCTGAATGTGCTACAAACTGCAAATTTCTTTTGTCATCTCAACTTTTGCCTCAGAAGTCAGACAATCTTTTAAAACGGTAAGTAGAAATTCTCCTTCTTAAAACACTTTAGTGGCTTACCATTGCTCTAAGAATGAAACTCAAACAACAGCACTATAAGGTAGCTATTACTATTATGCCTAGGTTGCAGTTTAGGGAACCAATGCTTTTAAAACTTAATTTTATTGAGAACACATGGTTGGCAAGTGGCTCCGCCCAGCCAGTCTAAATCCAAAGAACTGATCTGCTGCAAATTTGCTGCCCTCTGATGTGCTAGGTTTATAGTATTACTGAATAGACACGACAAGATGCATAAAGCAAATTGTGAGACAATCATGCCAAGAGCTGTCAGATTAAAGTACTAATAATGATAATCATAAAATCAACAACTAAGATTTGCCAAGCACACACTCTGAAGACCCATAAACTTGAGGCTCCGTGCAATGTTATATTTGTACCTAACAACAAAGCTCATTAATTTATAAATTTAATAATAGTAAAATTCAATTAATTTACTCTGAACAGTAATGCAGCCTTTTGAACATAAATGAGCAGGATATGGAATTAAATATCTTGTATTCAAAGTGTCCTGTCATTTACTTGTTATGTGATTTGGAAGAAAATAAACGATGTAAGCCTCAGTTTCCTTAATCTGTAAAATAACCTTACTAATAATAATTTCACATAATTGTGTTAAGCACAGGAAAGGAGATATTACTATGAAATATGTGCTATTAAAACAGTGACAGCATTATTAGAAATATATTTACATATGATTATATGTTTAGATACTTTTGCTAAACTGGCTTAAGTTAGTTCAAGTCACTGATAAATTCAATCATGCTTTTCAAATAAGTAGATCTGTACTGACAAAATGAGACATTGTAGAGGTAGTGAAATGTAATCATGTTGGCCAAATAATACATACTTTTGTTTTCTTTAATATTACCAGTTTCATAGGAATATTTCATGAGGGTACTTTAATTACAATTTATTTATAGTCTATTTGTATCAGTCAGAGTTCAATCAGAGAAACAGAACCACTGGAGATAGATGCATGGATTGATAGATGATAGATAGATAGATAGATAGGAACAGATATATATATATATATAGGTATATGTATATATCTATTACAAGGATATGACCATATGCAATTGTGGGAGTTGGTAAAGCAGTTTCTGCATAGCTGTGATCTTTGCTTCTAATGCTGGAACTAGAAGTCCACAGGGAAGACAGTTGGGACGGAAGATGGATACAGAGTGGGGGAGATTAAAAACAACCTAGACAACAAGCTAGAGCCCTAGGAGGAGGAACTGAAATGTATACCATTTGTTTCCTCTGACCTTGGTGATGTGAAAGCCCTGCAGAAGGTGGGGTCCTTTACCACAGAGCTAAATAAAAGCACTTGGCCCAAGAGTGCATCCAACCAAAATTTGCAGATGCATATAAAATAGTGTAATATTTGCATTGTGAGTAGGTTCCCTCAGACACTCTCGTATACTTTAAATCATCTCTAGATTACTTATAATACTTAATACAATGTAAATGCTAGATAAATAGCTGCCAGTACATGGAAAATTCAAGCTTTGCTTTTTTAAACTTTCTGGTAAAACTTTTTTCTTTATGAATATTTTTGGCTTGCGGTTGGTTGAATTTGTGGGTGTGATGTGGAACCGGAGGATATAGAGGGCTGACTGCATACAGGAAAAGGGATTCCGGGAAATGTAGTTCAGCATAGTCAAGTCAAAGTGTTGTAGAGCCCATAATACATTCCTTATCAACTTGGCACCTGTAAACATCTTAAATCATACTTTGCCTCCAAGTAAAGATAATGACAAAGTTAAACGTCCATCCAACATGCTATATCTATCTTAAATATAACTGAAAATAAGCTCACTTCTTCCTCCTAAGAGGATAGAAGTCCTTCTTTTGTCTTTGGATGATTTTCATTCTTCTCCTAATTCACACTTCAAGTTGAATATCTTGTACTTTAAATACTGACTTATAAATTTAACTACTATTAACGTATCTTATATTTGATAAGGAGATGAGTGAGAGGAAGAAAAGAAAAATTGAGGGTTGATAAACAAACATGGTCATATCAAAATAATGAATAAATATTCCTAACTATCACAGTCCTTCTTTTTACAACTGGCCGTATGGTCATAGCTGGTATTTATAGCTATTTCTTCTACTCATTTCCTAACCCCTTTTCCTCAGTTAGCATCTCAGCTGGTATTAGTTTCTTACCCATGACCCAGTCTTTCTTCCTGAAGGTTCTGGGTCCTTAGCAGGCCTGCCTGACTTGAGTCGTTTTAGTTTTCCATCAACTTTAATCACAGAACATAGGAGTACTAAGGAACACCTGGAGGATCTTCTGCATTACAGACGTGTTCCTCTTACCTCATTGTGCAGTAGCAACCCAGCTTCTCCTTGATGGTCAAGATCAGTAATCCCAGTTAGTCCAGTAACTGCCTTCTTCGGCTATTGATTTAGATTACTTCAGTAATCCCAAAGTGGCCAGGTAGCAGGCTCCATTTATAGTTTAATGGAATCACTTTGTGTTTCCTGAAGTTAGTCTGCAGTTCAGCAACATTTGTGAGATACAAAAAGGTTGATGTTTCACTTCCTTTCTCTAAATCTCATAGAAGAATTTCCTTGTGGTCCACTCTAACCAGAAACACAGACAAAAGGGATTTCTGGAGAATGTAGTTCAAACTAGCCAATAAATAAGTAATCAAGCTACTTTAAAATTGTGAGAATTTTTAATTCCCTTGAGATTGAAATCTCCATATATATTTGGTTTGGGGAACTTTGTTTATGTGAAAGCATTCTTCCTTTGGAACTAAGAGCTCTAGACCAGTAGAACGTAAAGTTATATGGACAGAAAGTAAACATTTTGGTCGTGGGATACTAGGAGTAATATTGTGAGGAGCTACTCTTATTTGTATCATTTGATTCCTGGTTAGCAGACAAACAGCATCATATACCAGATCATGTATATACTTTATGCTGGAGGATTGTTCAGCAGCCCTGCAAGCCCTTCAGCATAGAGAGAACATGATATGACTAGTATGGATAAGCTATCCAGTAAATCTATGGACAATACTTTGGGAGATTCACTGCAAGAGAGAGGGCGAATCTATATCCAGGATATTGTCTGTTCCAATAAGAACAAAGTACTGTGCCTACCATGTTGGAAGAGGTCCAATATAATCAACCTGGCACCAGGCAGCTGACTGATTTTTCAGAAAATGGTGCCATAATGGGGGTACAGTGTTGGTTTCTGCTGTTGGCAAAAGGGGCATCCAGAGGTGGCTACAGCAAGATTGTCCTGGGTTAGTGTGGAAACCCAGGTTGCTGACCCTGTGAAAAACTTCCATCCATATTGCAATGGCCACTCTATTCATGAACCTATTGTGTAATGACAGGAGTGGCTGGGAAGACAATTGGGAATGGAAGATAAAGTAAAAAGATTAAGGATAAGCTAGAACCTCATGAGAACAAGATAGAAAACTGTGACGGTTCTTAATGCTTCTGAAATTTTTGGCATGGGAACTCTACAGAAACCAGAGTTTTTTTGGCATAACTAAACACACACACCTGGACTAGGAGTTACAGAAGCTGAAGGAGGATCCAAGGAAGTGTATGCAATTGCAGACCCAGTTATAGATTCACAGTAATGAGGTTAGCAAACCAATCAGCGGCAATGTATGTGAACTACAAAACACTTGCTTTCTTACTTCCCCTCTCAAAGTCTCATAGAAGAATCTCCTTGTAGCCCACCCTAACCAGAAACATACAAGAAAGGAATTTTGAAAAATGTAGTTCAGTCTCACCAAGATGAATATTACAAAGCCACTTTAAAATTGTAAGAAATTTTAGATCCCTAGATGATTCAAATCACCACATATTTTGGTTTGGGAAACCTTATCATAGACATAGTAGGAAGAGTTCAGAATTGGGATTCTGGGGACTGGGAGTTTCTGTCATGGTTCCATCATTACCTGGACACAAAAACTTGGTTAGTCATTTATTCCCACCTGGCCTTCATTTCTTCAACTGTGAAATAAAGGGAATACACTACATGATCTTTTGGAGGCCTTTTTGCATAATGGATAAAATGATTTATTTTCAGGCTGCTGTGAATCAAATTCTAGTCAATTGTGTGATATTGTGCAGGATCCTGGAATCCTGTAATTCAGTCTCTTTATCTGTAAATAAAGATAATACTGAATCAGGGGTGTTGTGAGAATTGAACGAGTTAAAATATCTAAAGCTCTTAAACCATGAGGGGCATGTAGCGAGCACACATTAAATGTTAGCTAGTAGTAGCAATTTGCCTGTGAATTTTATGATTGCTTGTTTATTGTAGAGGTTTAAAAACCATATTGATTGCTTCAAAAATGTGTGCTGTGGCTTAGAGAATTAAAAGGAAATTACTACAGGTCTTTGTAAGTCTGTTTTACCATTTGTAAATCATGATTTTTTTCCTCTTTGTTAATACCAAAGCTATTAATAAGGATGCATTAAATATACATAATGAGGTGGACATTGTATAAATATGCAAATGAAGCAGTTATTTAGTAGCCTTAATAAAGGGTGAGTATAATAGTTGGAGGGTTATTACTTGTATAAAAATGCTGACAAAGGAGCTTTTGCTCTTTAATGTTAACAGTGACCAAAGAAGTGGGCTTACGGTTTAAATTCTGATGTGCATTTTCCAGATTTGGAGAACTACAAACAATTTTATTTTATAGACACAAAGTCTGATTCTAGTAGAATTCTTGCTTTTATTTCTCACCAATATCCTAATTTACTTCAGTAATTCCAAACATTATGTAAGTATGTGTTGAGAAACCCACTCACCCCATCTTTCCTAAATATCTACTGCTTTTGTACTTGTGAGCTAATTCAACTCATTTTCTGCCCTCACTCCCTGTTCTTATTGAGAGTATATGAGGGAGACCAGGCTGAAACAGAATCGCTATATACAAGTCACTCTTTTGATTATAAGAGACAGGAATTCAACTAAAATCAGCTTAATGAAATAAAACAAAACAAGAAAAGAAGGATGGAAAGGAAAGGAAAGGAAAAAGGAAAGGGGATTTATTATTTCACATCACTAAGAAATCTGTGGTATCACTGGCTTCTGACATTATTGGATCCAGAATTTCAAACAGTGAATCAACTCTTTGTCTCTGTCCCTGTCTCTCTGTCTCTACTCCCTCTCTCCTCCCCAGTCTCTGTGTTGCCATCACTCAGTTTTGATGTATGTATTAGCAGGCTTTTTATAACACTGTATCAGGTATAGAGGCTTCTAGAAGCTCCAAGATTTTGTCCTTAGAGCTAGTGATCCCAGAAAAAAGAGAACTGCTGTGTCTCCCTCAATGTCCATGCACTCTAATACAGTCTACCTGGACTGCAATAGACATGCCCGTGTGTATCTGTCTGTTTGGCTGTGATAACAGAACACCTAGAGGTGGCTTAAACAATAGAATTTATTTTTCTTACAGCTCTGGAGGCTTGAACCCGAAAATCAAGGCATCAGTAGTGTTAGTTTTTGATGAGCCCTTTCTTCCTGGTTTACATATGGCTACCTTCTCACTGTGTGCTTGTATTGGTTTGGCCCTTTGTGTGAGCAGAGAGAGAGCTAGAGAGCTCTGCTATCTCCTCCTCTTCTTATAAGGACACCAGTGCTATCAGATTAGGGCCCTACCCTTATGACCTCATTTAACTTGAATTACCTTCTTAAAGGCCCTATTCCAAATACAGTCACATTGGGAGTTAAGCCTTCAATAGATGAATTTTGGGGGAATACAATTTAGTCCTCAGTAACACATATGAACAAGTCACTGTGCCTAGGTTGATACCTAATTGGCTGATTGAAAGACATTTGATTGGTAGCAAGGTCCATACAATTGTCATCCCTACCGTAATCACATAGGCAAGGGCAGTGGCCAATAGGAAAAAAATACGGGACAAACAAACATGATATAAAATGGATACTACAATAATATACATATTAAGATGCTCTTGCTTGGGTGATGTCATCAAAATGATGACATAGGTCATTCCTGACTTCAGTCTCCCTCATAAGAAGACAAACTAGCAACCATTTATGGAGAAGACACCACTGTGAAAATCCCAAATTCCAGAGCTGAGGCTTAACACCCCTCTGGACCACAGAAACTGAGAAGAATCAACATCAGAAAGGTAAGAGGAGCAGCTACATTCTGACTGCATTGCCCCTCGCCCAGGGCAGGGGCAGCACTGCACCAAGAGTGCCCCTTTGGACCTATGATTTCTCCAGTGTGAAAAGGAAAGCACAAGGTGGATATCCAGCTCCCTCAGAAGGCCCTTCCTGGGAGGTCCACCTGTGTCTTGTCCCACACAGTTCACTAGGGGAATCTGCAGGACTTGACCACTGGAGATCAGGTAGAAACAGAGACATTGAGCGGGGGAGCTTACAGCAACCAACACTCATATCTTGGCTAACCATATTTCTCCTTGCAGCTGCAACTGAGCAGAGATCTCAGCCACGGGCTCTGCCCATCTGCAGAACTAAATCCGTAAGCCCTATCTGGCTAAGGAGCTCTGTTGAGTACAAGCTATGCTGGCCATGGAGCCTGTTCTATGATCCCACCCTGGCAGGGGAAAGAAAAAAATTGATGCCCTGCCCAACTACGGATTATAGCTTCTAGACCCTCCAGGCCAGAGAAGCCAGGCAGCTGCTGATCACATCCTGTAGACAATCTTAGGCAGGAAGCCAAGCCAACAATCCTGCCCAATTACTGAGTATAGCCTCTAGCCCGACATAACCAAGGAGCCTGAACAGTGACCTTGGACAGCCTCAGAACTCAGCCTGCAGTCCCACCCAGCTAGGGAGCTAGGACATCAACCCTTCCCTACCCTGGAGCACAGTCCTAGCCTCATGGAACTCTGAGATACAGATCCTCCCAACCAAAAAGCCCCACTACAGACTTTGTTGAACAGCCAAGCACAGTTAGTGACCTACCTGATCTAAAATCCCAGCCGTCAACTTTGGAACACAGTTTGCTTCCCCACCTGATCGAAGAGCACAGGCTGAGTTCTTGTCCAACAAATTGGATAACTTAGAAGAAATTTATAAATTCCTAGAAACATACAAACTACCAAGACTGAATTATGAAGAAATCAAAAATAACAACAGACCAATAACAAGTAAAGAGATTGAGTCAGTCATTAAAAACCTCCCAACAAAATCCAGAACCAGATGTTTTCACTGGTGAACTGTTTCTTGTTTTGTTTTGTTTTTGTTTTTTGTTGTTTTCAGTTTAAATAAATTGAATAAAATTTTTAAAAATAAATCAATAGAAGTAAAAATAAACAGAACCTTGGTTATCATTTAAGGTCTACTTAAAAAAATTTCCAGCATGTTTTTCCTAACTATGTTAGAACCACAAAAGTTATATAGGAGATTGCTCCAACTGATTACTATTATATAGAACACCAGTGTCATTCATTTATCATTTGTACATGTTCTATTCTCCTGAGTTCTACATTAGTTTTCTTTCCCCTGTATGGAAGCATCAAAAAGACATGGTCTAGCAATTTGTTCATTATTAATAGCATTGATTACCAAACATATTCTGCTATAGGTAAAACACAAAATCCCTGACTAAAAAGCTAAACTATAAAGACATCAAACGTTTGCTTGCATTTTCTCTTATTCTGAGTTTTGCTTTCTCATTTGATTTTTTAAAGAATATTTCTACTGTCAACTATGGTGAGAAAGTCCACATGAAAAATTTTATATCTCGCACAAAAAAGAAAGCAGTTTTCCAAGTGATTGGCATTCTATGGATAATAAAGTTATTACATTATTCTATATTTGGGATATGGGGAGGTTTAAAAAATGAGGAATTAATCTAAAATTACAGTGTTTACAAAACAGATTTCTCGTTAACATACTTTTTGTGAACAAATCCTGCAGTAATATACAAGCAGCAATATAGGAACAAAAATAAATTAAAAATTTAAAGCCATTGCATAGCAATTTAACTATTGTGAGAAATCTGTGAAATTTGAATCAAATTGTTGGCATTATATAAAATTAGCACAAGCGTAGGTTAAAAAAAAAGGAGAAAAAATATCAGGCTGTAAATGCTTTTAGTGCTAGATCATAATTCATAATTTAATCACTTTTATATCATTAGGGATAAGCAGAGTGTTTGGTGCAAAACAGAATGTTAATATAGGAATACTTTAAATTCTCCTATTCTTTTTTCTACATATTTTTAAAAACGATCACCATTTCTATGTAGTGTTTATTTTATCTACACTAAATAGAACTGTACTAGTGATAATATTTTATAAAGTAACATTTCAGCAGATTTTCAAATTCATATTGGTGAAATTGAAAGGCATTGGGGTAGTCAAAAGAAAAGTCTAGACACTAACAGGCAGATATTTATAAACAACAGCAATATCTACAAATGTTGCTTATTATTAATAATAGCCTTTAACAGAGATAGATAAATTGGTCAAGATAGATTTCTTCTGACAGTGGCTGACCATGATTCATACTGTTACTAATAAGAATATATACCTTTTTAAAAACAAAGAAGAATTAACACCAGTCCTTCTCAGCCTCTTTCAAAAAATTGAACAAGAAGGAACGCTTCCAGACTTATTTTATCAGGCCAGCATTACCTTGATACCAAAGCTAGGAAAGAACACTACAAGATAAGAAAACTATAGGCCAATATCCCTGATGGATATAGATGCAAATTTCTCAACACAAAAAAATTAGCAAGCCAAATTTAACATCATACTAAAGAAGAAAATTTAGGGGAAAAATTATTTGGCATTGGTCTTGACAATGATTTTATGGATTTGACACCAAAGCGCAAGCAACAAAAGAAAAAATAAAGTACAGCTACATCAAACCAAAAAGTTTCTGCTCAGCAAAATAAATTGTCAACAAAATGAGAAGGCAATCTATGGAATGAGAGAAAATATTTGGAAACCACAAATCTGCTAAGGACTTAATGTCTAAAAATGCATGAGGAACTCATACAACTCAATCCAATTAAGAAATGGGCAAAGGACCTGAATAAACATTCTTCCAAAGAAAATCTTCAAATGGCCGACAGGTACGTTAAAAGGTACTAATCATAGGGGAAATGCAAATCAAAACCACAGTGAGATATCGCCTCACACCTGTTAGAATGGCTGTCATCAAAAACACAAGAAAGGGCTTCCCTGGTGGTGCAGTGGTTGAGAGTCTGCCTGCCGATGCAGGGGACACGGGTTCATGCCTGGTCCGGGAAGATCCCACATGCCGCGGAGCGGCTGGGCCCGTGATCCATGGCCGCTGAGCCTGCGCGTCCGGAGCCTGTGCTCCGCAACGGGAGAGGCCACAACAGTGAGAGGCCAGTGTACTGCAAAACAACAACAACAACAACAACAACAAAAAAAAAAAACACAAGAAAACAAGTGCTGGCAAGGATTTGGAGAAAACGGAACCCTTGTGCACTGTTGGTGGAAATGTAAATTAACATAGCCAGTAAGGAAAATAGTGTGGAAGTTCCTCAAAAAGTAAACAATAGAACTGCCATACAATCCAGCATCCCACGTCTGAGAATATATCTGAAGGCAATGAAATCACTATCTCAAAGATATATCTGCACTCTCATGTTCATTCCAGCAGTATTTACAATAGTCAAGACATGGAAACAACCTAAGTGTCCATCAACAGGTGAATGCATAAAGAAAATGTGGTGTCTATATACCACATTATGGAGGAAGGGTACCTGGAAAAAACAAAGTCACTGTTCCCCATTTTGAAACAAAACTGAAATTTGAAATTTAGAATGCTCAGTAAAAATGGGAGAGAATTCCAATGTCCCTAGCCACAAGGGAGCAGTTCTACTGAGACGTGAACAGTGGGGACTAAAAATTTTGAAAACATTTGGGGAGAGAGAAAATTGGTTTTCTGTTAATTGACAAATGTTCCAGTAGGGCTCTATTTTTGTTGGAATGTGTAATATTGTTATATTACACACATATATTGACCAGAGTCTCTGCTGAGTTTATAAAATTCAGAAAAGATGGCTGGTAAAATTTTGGGTTTTATTAATTTATCTCAGTAAAAGCCCACTGCAACTCTAAAAACAAATAAACAACTTCAGACAGTCATAATGATTGAAGAAACATTAACCTAAAGACTGATAGAGAGCATTAAATATATAACTTTAAGATTAAATTTCATCATTTAAGATTAAAAGGGTAAGATTATAATATATAATGGCTTTATAATCTGACAATGTGAAAATACTACAATCACAAAAAATAGGCAATAATAGGAATAGCACATGCAAAAATATGTTTTCAGTTCTTTTTAAATAGAATATTTCATGGTGGTAGTATTGCAATTCTGAGATTGTTGTATGTGATATGTATAATAAAGCAAATAAGTAATGATGATCTGCTCTAGTTCTATCAGATCCTATATTCTTGAGAACCTGAATTCTCAGTGTAGAAGAAAGGAAATACTGATATAGAAGTGGTAAATTAACACTGTATTCCTGAATTTAAACTGGAAATATAAGCATGAACTCTCAAGATATGTTGGCTTTGTCCACTGAGAAGGTCTAAAAACAATGATTCGTCTAGTAACAGCAAGCATTCCTAGTACCAAGATTCTTATCTTAAAATACTATTTTCCATTAGAAGGAGCCAGGTATTTTTAGAGAAATGGCTTATTCCAGGTCTTGGACAAGAAATGTAAAAGATGGGCCTGAAATATCTTTCATGCCAGATAGCAACAAATCTACCAAAAATTGCTAAGTTCATGTCAAAAAATTCAGGAGCCAATTTTAAGAAGTTCCCACTGGCCAAAGATAGGACAAACTAAGCTCCAATATGGATAAAAATTGCAACTGATATAAATCCATTGAATAAGTTTAAATCTGTGGGTTTATAATATATAAAAAGAGCTCTTGAATTGGTCATCTTCAGAGGATGGCAGAGAACCAGTTGATTATTTTGAAAACTGAATAAATAAAAGGCACAAATTAAAAATTTACTTATCTTGTTTTTCTTATATGAATGACACAAATATGAATCACATAGTATAAAAAGGGAAGTATCTCCTGGTAAAATTATTTCAGCTAATATATAAAAACAAAATGAGAGGGCTTCCCTGGTGGTGCAGTGGTTTAGAGTCTGCCTGCCGATGCAGGGGACACGGGTTCGTGCCCTGGTCTGGGAAGATCCCACTTGCCGCGGAGCGGCAAGGCCCATGAGCCATGGCCACTGAGCCTGCCTGTCCAGAGCCTGTGCTCTGCAATGGGAGAGGCCACAACAGTGAGAGGCCCGTGTACCGCAAAAAAAAAAAAAAAAAAAAAGAGAATTAAAACATCCCTTTTTCACCTCAATGAGGCATTGAGAATCAAATCCTGCTAACTTTGCTAAGAGAGACAGAAAGGAGACAGAGAGAGAGAGAGAGAGAATATGAATGAGAGAGATGCCTCTTGATGGAAGAGCATATCATCCACAGTTGTACCAGAGTGAACCAGCCTGAGTCTGATCAAGCCCCTGGCTCCAGTTACCAATTTGAAGGACAAAGAAGCATGTCAAATATATAATAAACAAGATTTATAGCCGGAAACTCTAGATGCCAGTTGGTGTAGGTCCTTCAACAACAACAACAAAAAAAAAGAATTGTGAGGAAAAGAAATGGATTGAGTGGGAACCTGTAGATTAAAAGATAATTAAAGCACATAGCAAGTTAAAAAGTCATGTAAAATTAAGTTAGACTGTCTTGAGTTGGAAATTTGGATGACAAAGCCGTAAAGAAACATAAAGAATTGTTTACTTAAAATACAAAATACAAAATTCAGTGTGGTGGTTACTTTTGGAGGAAGGGAGAAGGGGGGCTATGATTGTGATGGGGTTTTTGAGGTGTCTAATCTAGTTCTATTTCTTGGTCTGCGTGTGGCTGCTAGGGGTTTTGCCTTGTTCACATATTTTTGCTTTATGTGTTTTCAGTATCTGTATTTACCTTACAATAAAAAGGTGAAACAATGGCTGAGTCACCTGATGGCTAGTTTCTAATCTGAAACAACAGGTATGCATTCTCACTTCATTAACTAAAGCTAGCCAAATGGCCAAGGCTGAGGTTAGTAGCGTGGGAACTATAATTATCTTACAAGAAAGGCGAATAATAAATGGGAATAAAAATCGGAAAAATTTATTGGGCTTCTCTGGTGGCGCAGTGGCTAAGAATCCTCCTGCCAATGCAGGGGACACAGATTCGAGCCCTGGTCTGGGAAGATCCCACATGCCGCGGAGCAACTAAGCCCTTGCGCCACAACTACTGAGCCTGCACTGTAGAGCCCGCAAAACACAACTACTGAGCCCACGTGCCACAACTACTGAAGCCCACACACCAAGAGCCCATGCTCCGCAGCAAGAGAAGCCACCACAATGAGAAGCCCGCGCACCACAATGAAGAGTAGCCCCCGCTCGCTGCAAGTAGAGAAAACCCGCGCACAGCAATGAAGACCCAATGCAGCCAAAAAAAAAAAAAAAAAAAAAATTTAAATGAATAAAATCTATCTTTAAAAAAAATCAATTTACCATAAATAGAATGATGTAATACTAACAAAAAGTGTTGGTCACTCCAACTATGAGAATTGTAATGGGTTTGGTGAGTAGCTGGCCTCTAGGTATATTGAACAGGTGAAGCGAAATGACAATTAATTCTGTGTAGGTGGTGGAGTAAAAGGAAGAGTGAGAGTCATTATCTAGTGTTCTGAATTGAAACACAATGTCAGTAGTGACACTACTGAATGATAGGGAACAATTGAATATGTAAAACAAACTCTGATAAAGTTTGAGTAGGAAGGAGGATTATAAGCTTGGACAAATTTCACTTGAGACACAAGTGATATGTTAAGAAAAACACTCAAGCAGCCTAATCAAACACAGCTCCACAATTCAAGGAGAAATCTCAGCTAGAAATAGATATTTGGGAATCATTAGCATGTGGATCATTACGTGCTGAAGTTGTTCCCTGGAGAGTGTGTAGGGTAAGAAAGAAAAAAAAAAAAAAGTAGATTTCTGAAGATTAGCAACATTTAAAGGCTAGGTTGAGAAATAAGAGATCAAAAGGGCCAAAAAAAGATTCTGAGAAGGAGAAAACAGAATGGTAAAGAATAATTCAAAATAATTTTTTTTGACGGAAAAGGAAAATGAAATATAGTTAAATATCCAGAGAGTTCAATAAGATAAATTCTGAGAGATATGTTTTTGTCTGAAACAGGAAGTTTCTCATTGGTATGTCCATGTGTTTTGATAGAGGAAGTAGGCAGAAGTCATTAGTGTTGAGGGGACGGTGAAATTGAAGTTTGGGGGTGAAATTGAAGTTTGGGGGTTGCTTGGCCTTGGCATCAATTCAACCAGGATGATGGTTGAACATCAGGTAGAGAAAAGATCTCTCAGCTGAGACCAGCATACTCAGTGCCTAGAGAGAAGGTAGTAGATGGTAGAAGAAAAATATCCCTGGTTTCTTGGCTTCCTCCTACTTCTACAGCCCTCACCTTAAGTACCACTTCTTTAGGGAATTCTCTCTTGAACCTCACAAACCCTAACGACTTAAGTGTCACCTAACAGTCCCTGTAGAGTAATTTAATTAGCTCATTATAGCCCTTAACAACTCTGTAAGAAAACTGAACAGTTGGTTTTTCTCTTTATGAGACTATTTGCTCCAACAACTGATTTAAAAGCTCTGCCTGTTACTTCTCATCTGTTTAGCGCTCTACTTGACACCTAAAAGGCTCTTCAAAAGTATTTGTTGATAGAAGGAGTAAATGAAAAGATAAATAAGCAAGTGGAGTAGGGGGAGATTTCAAGAAAGCAGTGGGGTCTACCCAAGACTAGAGGAGTACTGAGGAAAGACTGCAAATTCTGCCCTCCCCCCCATAAAAAGTTTAGCAGTACTAGGATTACTGTTGCTTCTAGAAATACTCTAGCCTAGAATTCTGAACTTAAGTGATTTCTGTGCACAGTAAATCCAGTAAAACTTCAAGTCTACAAAAATTGTTGGTATCACTGGGAAATTCAGGATTACACATTTTTTTTCCAGGAAATATAAAATTTTCAACTCATTGACTTTTAATATTCCAAATTTTATATGTAAAACAAGCTATCATAAATAAAACAAATAAGGAAAAAATATTATTTGACATGTTAGGGAAAGGGCTTAGATTGAGGAAAGGTGGAAGAAAGTGGAAAAGGGGAAAATAATAAGGAAAATAGAAACCAGGAAAGAAAGGATATTGTTTAGTTAGTGCAATGAAATCAGATATAGCAATATTTAATGATGTTCTATATTATACTATGTATTATATTCTGTACTTTTCCTGGGGAAAAAATGGTTTCTTTATTTCTCATGGCAATCCTGCAAAGTAGGCATTGTTATGGAGGAAGAAAAGATACAGAGTATGTAATTTGTTCAAGGTCAAACAGCTAATAAATATGTGAAGCTGGGATTCATATACAGAGGACCCTACCTTGGTTTTCAGTACCTGGGTGTTACAGTGAATCTTTACCCTCAAGAATTTGAAATGAAGGGCACTGTCTGAAAATTAAACTTTATGATGACAGACTGTATGTATATAAACTCACTGTAACCACAAAGATGGATTTTCTGGTCAGCAAAAATCTCACTAGATGTTGTATGTTGATACCTGTACTGAGCAGGTTTAGGATTACTATAAACAAAAGAGTTGCCCCGGCCAAGTTGGTAGCACCATTTTCAGAATTCTGTCAGGATGAAATAAATTATCACAGTAGTGGGATTGTACTTTCAGGGGCTACTCTGGAATTTTTAAAAAGGTCATAATATAATTTTAGGATATAATCTCATTATGGGCAATATTTAATCCTCTTATTTATGGAAGAAGTATGTAAGATTTCTTTCCTCTTTCCATGCTGCATATGTTAAGTGGTAATATTTTGAGGCCAATGAATTACACTAATTCTTTTTGTTTTTTGAATAGTAGCTTTTAGGATAAGTAGAAATTTCAAACTTAAATTTGAATGTACTTTGAATGAAAGTATCCTTTTTAAGATGTATAACTTTTTAGAGTAAAGATGTGTTGTTTTTGCAACTACTTGTGTAAGGAATAAAGGAGATAGGTTTAACCAATATAAAATTAAATATATAACCAAGCAGAATCTTAATTTTATTATGTAGGATATTCACTTACATCTTATTTTTAAATTTGGAATAACATTTTCATTATTTAAAGTGATAATTTTGAATGCAAATTAAATTAACCTCTAGGTAGAAACTGCTTAACGGTTTTGGAGGTTCTTGGTATCCTGGCATCATTTACTGTGTGGAGATTTCCCCTTTGATATTTAAAGAGAAGCGAGTTGACTCACTAGCAGGATTGCTGGTTCTGATTTTCCATCGTGGTTTTGGAGGTTGTGAGGTTCCAGAATTTGATTTCCTTGATGTCATTCTCAGTCAGTCATTCTGCACATGGGCTAACTACTAGTTATGTTCTTCTTCTTTTTTTCTACCTTTTACTTTCTGGGAAAGAAGGAGAGAGAAGCTACTCTTTTTTTTTTTTTTTTCTGTACGTGGGCCTCTCACTGTTGTGGCCTCTCCCGTTGCGGGGCACAGGCTCCGGGCACGCAGGCTCAGCAGCCATGGCTCATGGGCCCAGCCGCTCTGCGGCATGTGGGATCTTCCCAGACTGGGGCACGAACCCGTGTCCCCTGCATCGGCATGCGGACTCCCAACCACTGCGCCACCAGGGAAGCCCCGCTATTCTTAAGTATGTTGGCTTAGTGAATATTTTATATGTGTTGGGAATCACGTAGCAATAACTATAATGTTTATAAAAGAATAGAAGTAAATACTAAAGCATTACAGATTTTATAAGTATTATCCTATGTCATAATATTTAAACATTTATTTCAGTTTTGAATAATTTTCTTTCCATAATTAATTACATTAAGTCATAAGATTACATTAATAATATTTGTTTGCAAATTTACTCCTTAACTTTAACTGACTTTTGCCTACAGTGTTAAAAATAATCGTCTCTTATATGTAATATACTGTGGTTAAGTGCAGTTTGGAAATCAAGCAATATGAGCCAGGTGCATAGGATCAATTAATTCCAGTTTAGGAATCATGGAGTGAAGGAGAAAACAGATCCCCTCTTAAAGATTTAGAGGGTTTTGAAATGTAAAGAATAGGCATAGGGAACAGCAGCAGGCTATACACAGATTAGTGAACAATGTCTTTGGAGATTTTTCCAGAGTCTGATGTGATTGGAATATTAAGGCAATGGACTGGAGACAAGGATGGAAATACAGTGGACATCATAGAAGGAAAGGGCTAAAGGCTGAGACTAAAATTGGACACATTTGTTACTAGTGAACATGTCATCTCTGCCTTGGCCCTGAATGCAACTAAATAGCAGATAACAGTCATTGATATATTCATTTAACAAACATTTACAGAGTCTGTATGTATAAGGTATTGAGCTGATTGATTAAAGAGTAAATGTAGCAAAGCAGCACATATGCATCTCAGGAGAATTGTATTTTAAACACCTTTTAAAGGATCTCTGTTGACAACTATCTTCTTTGGATCTCTACATGGAATTTTTTTCTTTTGGCAGGGGGATTGGTTTTAATTTTTAGTTTTTAATTCTATAACAAATATGAAGGTCAACTTTTTTTTTTCCTTACCAGGTATTGAGAAATATTGAGTTGGTGATTTCAGATATTATTGGTTTGGGAAGGCCCATTCTAAACTGTAAAAATATATATAATGTTTTGCTGACACAGTTAAGTAGTTACAGTCATTGCCTCAAATTCTTTTTATTCTTCATCTGTCCTCCCATCTCTGAAGTCAGGTAGCTGATTGTGTGATTGAAATCAGAGAAACCTCAGGTAATATATATTTGAAGGCAGGTGTTTTATTTAACCCTGGATGATTCAATCTTATATGAGTTGGTTAGATGACAGTCACTGAACCATGAAATTTCATGTAACTCTGTAGTTATTGTTTTATAAATAAAATCATTGAGGAGAGTTTCATTATAGTAAGAGCCAATATGTGAGATGTATCAAAAAAAATAAGTTGGTGAACCATAGACGGGCAAATTTTATATTTAAAAAACCCTAATTTATATTTATTCTAATTTTGTTGAAGTTTCTGTTATCATGTTATAATTTAATTTTATAGAAACAAAAATTAGAACCAAATAGTCCTTTATACCACAAGCATAAATTTAAAGATATATGGAATATTTATCTCATTAGTACTTTGTGCCATGCAGCTAAACTAATAAGCTCACCTTTACTACAGGACGCTTTGGTTTTAAATCTTTTGACAACAGAGGTGAAACAATAATAATTCAAAGTGATGGGCATTGGGAAAGACTGAGGTAATGTTTTAGATGGCTGTGGCTTAAAAGGGTACTAAAGGTGGAAAGACAAATTAATCTGTCATGATGTGCTGGCTAAGAAATTAAATGGAATATTGATTTTGGAAAATGTGACAATGCTCTTTTAATGAGAGATGAAAGAAAGCCTGAAAAAAAGAAAGGAAGGAAGGAGGGGAGGGAGGGAGGGAAGGGAAGGAAGGAAGGAAAGAAGGAAGGAAGGAAGGGGAAAAGGAAGGAAGGAACGAAGCAAGGAAGAGAGAAAGAAAGGAAGGAAGGAAGGAAGAAAGAGAAAGAGGAAAGGAAGAAAAGAAGGAAGACAATAGTAAAATAACTGATTACCTAGCAGACAGTAAGATGTAGACATCTTTACTTTTTTTTTTTAGTGCATAATAATGGAAAAAAAATAAAGCAAGAATGTGTCAGAGTTGATTGGCATTATATACAGCAACACCAGAAGACTGTATAATGAGGCTGAGAACATGAACTAATGAAGAAGTATTACAACAAGAAAGAAAAAGAAAGATTGGTGTGGGAAACCAGAGATGAAGAATAGCCAGTGAGGAGATCAGACAATTTCTCTAACCCTCCAGGAACTAAATACACAAAGGAGCCCAATTAGAAAAAAACTGGCTAGAAGAAATATTTCTTAATAAATCGGGGATTATCAGTTTGCCTAAAGAGAATGAAATCAGAGCATTTGAGTGTCCTCGTTTCAGAACCACATGCTTTATTTTTTCAATTTTGATACAAATATTCTTGCTTTTCAAATCATAAATTAAAAAAAAAATCATGTGTGAAACAAATTAACAACTAACCACACTTTCTAATTTTTGAGAGAAGAATCATTTTCAACTGAATTATGGATACAAGGAAATTTCAGAAGCGTTTGTCCAGGTCTTTTTTTGTCAACGCCAGGTTACTGTGATGTATTCTCTGGGTTTTCACAAGTTTCCTGGGGACTTTTCATCTGTTAATTTAACCTAACAGCTTCTCCAGATATGGGTACCATATATCTAGCATATAGAATCCTGATACTTGGCTTTAATTTGACAGAATATAGATGAACAATTCAAGGTCATTTCTGGCTGCTTATATATGTTAATTGGAAACAACACAACAAAAAATGTTTTAAACAGAAAAATGGGCAATACTTAGGGCCACAATGCTTCTTTTCCAGGATCTTTTACCATATCAGTTCTGGCTGCTGGTCAGTCACTAAGTAAACCTAGGGGAAAACAAAGAATACCATCAGTGTGCAGTAACTTAGAAATTTTTATTATCCCTGTGAAATAAGTGACTCCATGAGTAAGGGCAGTGTGGTTTCTTATTCTCCTCTTAAAGATATATATATTTGTTTATATATATGTTATGATATGTTTATGTTTATATATATATTGCAATAGAGGAAGTTTTAGATGACCCTCTATTCTGAAGTCAGTGGTTCTCCGCAGTACCCATGGCACACAAAATGTTTAGTCCTTTCATGGCTACTTCAGATTTCCTTGAGGTAAGACTGGCATCTTACTTTTAAAGATCCCAGGTTGTCTACTCTTTACACACCAGGGGGCGACCTAGACGGGATTTGAAGAATTAGCTGCCATGTCTTAAAACCACTAACTGGACATATTTATTCATTCATTCCACAAATATTTATTGAGCATCTGGTATTTGGTTGGGTGCTTAGGGACAAAACCTCAAATGTAATACATTCTCCAGCGTCAAGGAAATCACAAGTTAGCAAATATTTACAGTAGAGTGTGATAAATGCAAGATGAATGAACCATGAGGGAGAGACTAGTGAGTAGTTTGGAGGGAAAGGAGGAAATCAGAGTAGGATTCCTAGAAAAGTAAGAGACTTTGGAACTGAGTCTTAGAAAGCAAATAGAAAATTGAAATTAACTACTTGAAGGTGAGTTTTTGGGGGAGTGGGGTAAGAATTAATGTTTAAAGTTGAATTCCTGGAGGAGTATGTTTCATTCACTGTTTCATTTAGCAAATATGTATTAAGCAATTATTATGTTGCTTGGCTGAACCCTGGGGAATAACAATAAACAGGATGAAAAATGTTTGATCTTGCATGAAGCTTTCATTCTTGAGGGTAGACAGGCAAAATGCAAATTATTACAATAATAGCTAACACTGGTAAAGTGCAAACTATGTGCCAGATACTGTACCCTGACCACTGATTTCAAGCTTTCAACAACCTGTTGAGAAAGTTTCTATTATTATGGAGTAAATTGGGGAATAGTCACACATAATTAGTAGAGGGATGGGCTGGGTCTTAAAGCTAGGCAGCTTGGATTGGGGGTTTATTCTTTCAAGTTCTGTAATAAAATCCCTATCAAAATAAATAAAGAATATATAACATCACCTTGGGAAGTGGTAAGAGATATGATGAAAAAGAAAACTGTGTAAGCAGAGAGATTGGTGGAGGGGAAGATGCAGTTTTAGATAGCAGAGCAGACGTTGTCAGTATCTTGTACACACCTATTGGTCTTTCAGTAGGATCAGGCCAACCGCCAATTACTATCCAACTACTAGTAGTACCTGCATGTCTTTGTCTGTGGGCTTTTTGTGAGGTCAAAGGAAGGCTACTCTGGTCTGAAGCAGGGCAGAACAGAAGTGGAGGAGAATTAACACTCCCAGAAGAGCTATCAAGGAATAATTTTCAGGAATTGATCTACAACCATCCTCAGCCCTCATGAAGGATAACTTGGACGTGCTTTGGGCATTTTAGGATATTTTCCAGAGTTTCTTCTGCAGGACTGAGCACCATTGGCCCACAATGGTGGCTGGCCTAATCACACACTCTCTATTGGTTCCGTCCTTTGCCTGTCTCACTTGCTCACTCTCATAGCCATGTTTCCCTTTACCTCCCAAATGAACATTTGTACTTGAATCCCTGTCTTGGAGTCTGCCTTTGGGAAAGCCCAAACCAAGATAGATTGGCTGGTCAGGCAATGCATCTCTGAGGGAAATTTGGGTGAAGAACATTCTAGATAGAGGGAACTACACATGCCAGGAACATGAGAAAGGCAGTAGCAAGGCCACTGTGATTGTCTGGAGTGGCGTGAGGACAGGGAGTAAGTGAAAAATGTGCTTGAGGAGCAGGTAGGGACCAGATAGCAAAGGTCTCTTTAGACTATGGAGAGTCATTTGGAAAGTGAAAGTAATAGCGTACTGTTCTATATGAGACAGGAAAAATAAATAACTAGTAGAGTATTGTTTCTAAAAGCAGACTTCAGAGAAGATACAACTCTTTTGGGCTTCCCTGGTGGCACAGTGATTGAGAGTTCGCCTGCCGATGCAGGGGACACCGGTTCGTGTCCCGGTCCAGGAAGACCCCACATGCCGCGAAGCAGCTTGGCCCGTGAGCCATGGCCGCTGAGCCTGCACGTCCGGAGCCTGTGCTCCGCAACGGGAGAGGCCACAGTGGTGAGAGGCCCACGTATCGCAAAAAAGGACCAAAAAAAACAAGATATAACTCTTTCTTTTTATAAATGAGCAAAGTGAGGTCCAGGTCACCTTGCTAGAAACAGGAAGACACAGGTCTCCTACCCAAATATGAATCCCAAATTTGTCTGATTCCTAATCTACATTTAAGAGAGTTGTGTTCTTCTTAGAAACTTACCGTGAGAGTAAGCCCAACAAATCAAAGAGAAATGAATAAAAGACGGTAATATCGAGCACCTTCTCAGAATGAACAAGCAATAACTGTTTTTTGGTTTTGCTTTTGTTCTTGTCTTTCACTACTGCTTCTCCAAGTTCAGTGCTTCTAACTCCCACAGCGTAAGACAGAACAGCTCTTTCCGCTCTCTCAAGTGAGGGGTGAGTGGCCTGAGAGGCAGGTGCTATCTATCCTGCGGAATTCCACGTGGGTGTAGTGAAGGCAGGTCTGGAAGACAGGCCAAGTTTCACATGGGCATCTGAATACAAGAATTTCTGCTCTGTGGGCTCCCCATCTCGAACCCTGTCATTAATGTGAATTCTAACACCTGCCGGTAAATGGGTACTTGATGCCCCTGGTAACTCAATCATCAGCTAAAGTACTCCATCCAAATAATGAGATTGGTGGATTGAATCTCTGTGCAACTTTGTTTTCCAGAACTAAGCAAATGCATGGTGAATTTATTTGGTATGTTTGCTGTTTACTGCATGAGATGAGATGAATTCTAGTAATGTCAAAGGGAGGGATTGAATCATTTATTAAGTACAGTCTTGGACAGGTGTCTCAGATGTCAATTCTAGGATTTAATGTAAACTAATCTTCAGAAAAGTTAGATTTCATGGAAATAAGAACCCAGAGGAATTCAAAGTGCAGGTAGCTGGATGCTTAAATCTCAAACACCTCTATTTATGACAATCTTTTAAATAAACTCTCTTATTTCTCTATTATCCTTCTGTGTTCTGAGGTAGAAAATGTTTGAAAAACTGATATTGGCTCATGGGTAGGAAGGATTTATACAAATCACGTTGTTTATTCTTTATTCCTAACACTGGCATATAGTCAGTTATTTGCAAATAAAGCCACAAAGTCAAATCTGATATCAGCCCACAGAGCTTTTGGCCTCTTTAGGTGTCCCTGCAGAGTTATTACATATAGGGTGTACTTACAATCTGCTATGCTAGGACATGTTTCCTGATGACAAAATACGATACCAGAAGACGGAGTTTGAAATTGATAAGGAAAACCTGCCTAAATGGACACCACATATCATATCTAAATATTGACAGGTCAAAAGGAACGTGGGTTAACTATCACTGAATGCAATTTGTAAAATGTATTGGCAAGGCCAAATCTGGAAACTAAGCCCTTGTATCTGTCTCCTCTTCAAGGCATTGTATGTATCTGTCTCCTCTTCAAGGCACTGTATCTCCTACCAAACAACAAAAAGATCTCAATTGCAGCTATATATATATATATATATATATATATATATGCTAATTTTAAAACCTTGGCTTTGAAAGCACAGAATTAAATTAAAAATTGTGCAAAACAATGCTGGAAAAGTAGAAAGGATTCATGATATATTTTGTGAATGTATTAATCTATATTAATTTCCCAGAGACGGTATTTGGGAGCTCTTGCCGGTAGCTCTTATAACACTGGAAATGTCTTAATGGCATATTTACTTATCAATATTAAAGAGAAAAGGCCTGGCACAAAAATAATCGCTAATGACCCGTTCAGTGATATAAAATCTAAAGATTACTTAAAGAACTAATAATTGCCAATAAATTTAAGTAGAAACAGCATTGCTGAAGTAAATAAAGAAAGAACACAGCTCAGAACAAGGGAAGTGGGTTGAGGAGAACGAACATGAAATAAATCAGTGAAGTTTATGATGTTACCAGATAAAGTTTCCTAGGCTCTGCAGAAGTTAACAGAGACTTTTTCTTTCTTTCCTTTTTCTCTTCTTTTTTTTTTCCCCTGCCTCCCTCCCTCCTTCCTCTTCCTTCCTTCCTTCTTTCCCTCCTTTCCTTCTTCCTTCCCTTCCCTCCTCTTTCCTTCCCCTTCCCTTACCTCCCCTGCCCTTCCCCTGCCCTTCCCCTGCCCTTCCCCTCCCCTTCCCTCCATTCCCTTCCCTTCCCTTTCTTTTTCTTTCTTTCTTTCTTTCTTCTTTCTCTTTCTTTCACTTTTTTATTATATATACATTCTGATAAAATATTTTACCTTCTAGAATTGAGGTTAATGAACTTTTTCTATAAATAACCAAATAGTAAATGTTTTCAACTTGTCAAATATGATAATCTTAGTTGCAGCTCTTCATCTCTGCCATTGTATTCTGAAAGCAGCCGTAGACAATAGTAAATGAATGGGTGTGTCTGTGTTCAGTACAGCTTTATATACAAAACCAGGCAGCAGGTGAGATTGACCTGAGGGCTGCTGTTGGCCAGTCCTTGTTCTAAAAAGTGATCTTTTATAGATATTTACCCCCAATACTACTCTTTCCATGAAAAAGAGAAGTATCAGTAATATTTTCTGGTGTAATACTTGAAGAATGGACCTATTTATTATGCTCATTATGGGTGTTTAAATATGAAATGGAATTCATTATTAATGAATATTTAGTATCTTCTAGGTGCTTTTTGCAGTGTTTAGTGTATATGATCTCATCCAATACTGAGAACTGTAAAATTATCCCCATTTTAGAGAAATGCAGCAATGTTAAGAAATTCGGATGAATCTGTTTAAATTTTAAGTGTCAGTTTTGGAATTTAAAGCCTTTGCCTTTTCCAAATACTTGTACATGCATATCTGTATAAAAGCTGTACACATTTTTTGTGATGAAAATATGAGTATACCTCAAAGACCTCATAACAGTTAGAATATAAATAAGCATGCCATGAAATATACCGTGAGAATTGTTAAACCTTGATCTGAAACATTTTATGATATCCCACCTCAAGAAGAATTTATTAGTTTCTAAGTTGGTGCTTCTTCCTTCAGAATGTACCAGAATTCAAGTCTGAAAATATCCAGTGCCAGTGGTTCTTAACTGTGGACCATGTAACTACCCAGGGAATATTTGGAAAAGTGTGGGCTTGGGGTTGTAGCAATGATTGCAAAGAGGTAATGACAGTAGCACATGGTGGGTGAGCGTCAAGAATGCTAAAGATTCTGCATTAAGAATGACAGTCCCATGCAATGAATTGTCACACCCATCATGCCAAAAGTTTGCCACCCCTCTACACTCATTAAAAAACAAAAAACAGGGCTTCCCTGGTGGCGCAGCGGTTGAGAATCCGCCTGCCGATGCAGGGGACACGGGTTCGTGCCCCGGTCTGGGAAGATCCCACATGCCGTGGAGCGGCTGGGCCCATGAGCCATGGCCGCTGAGCCTGCGCGTCCGGAGCCTGTGCTCTGCAACGGGAGAGGCCACAACAGTGAGAGGCCCGCGTACCGCAAAAAAAAACACAAAACACACACACACACACACACACACACACACACACACACACACACAAAAACAGAGGTGTTGGCTTGTGGCAGATCTTGTTGATTACCTAACCAATAGCCACTTCTTGCTTCTTCCTTGCTAACGTAACTTTTATTCAGGTAACACTTAGATGCCAGTGAGCCTCTGGGAATGCTGACCCCTCCCCAGTTGCAGAGGATGAGCCATGTTTTAAATCCAATCACAGTAACCCTCATTCCACTCTGCCAGTGATTGGGTTTAGACAGGGGGCACCTGACTCTTTCCTTGCCTAATAGATATAAGAGAAAGCCTACTTAACAGCTCCTTGGAAAGGTTTCCCTCCATGGTAAAAAGAGAAAGTTGAACAGGGAAGCATCTTTCCTCACCCCTTTCTTCTTGATTCGGATGTTATCATGTGAGAATATCATGCTTGGAACAGTTGCAGATATTTCTCAACTGTGAGAGAAAAACCAAGAGAATCCCAGAGAAATTGAACCAGTGCCTGACATTACTGAGGCCCTCAATTAATCTGAGGACTGCCTATCTTAGAGATTCTGTTATATGAGGTTATTCTTAGAATGCAGACCACTTTTTAGTTAAGCATGCTTTTAGTTTCACAAAAAAGCATCCGAATTGCTACATGGGAACTATGATTTACCTTTACCCAGGACCAAATAAACTATATATATGGAGCAGAGCCCAGATATAGATTTCTCACACTTGGCTAAAAAAAAAATTAAACACGGCTTGAGAGACTCTCTAATCCCCCATATCCAAGTTCAAATACAAAACAAAATATATATCCATCACCCCAATTTTGGGAAGAAATTTATTTTCTTGTTGAAGTGATTCAATAACCTTATGACTAGGAAAACATAACGTACAAAATACATTACATTACTTACTTTAGAAAGCAAGGTCTCACTTTAGAAGGTAATGCTCTAATGTTAAGAAAACTGCGTCCGTTCAAAGCAAGTTAGTAAAAAGTTATTTCTGTAATCTTAATGAAGAGCAACTCTGATGGAATATAGTATAAAATGATAAAGTTTCTTTCTAAAAATTGTTAAACTTTTACTTGTTATACTAAAATAATTAAAATTACTAAAATATAATTTTTATAGCTAATAATTATCTGGAAATAAAATAATAAGTAATTGGAAGGCTTATAAATTTAGGTGCATGGAACCTTGTGGGGGGAAAGCAGATAGAGGGTAGAGACGGAGGATGCCATTTGCTATAAAAAGATTGAAAAGGAAATTTGATTAGGACTAAAAATCATTCTGTTCCATGCATTTCCACCAAAATGAATAGTCTCCTTCTTTATAGAGGGTGACATATTAACTTTGGACCTTTTTAATCCAATGATCTCTTCTATAGATTATATCTATAGAAGAAACCTAAAAACATCTATAATAAATTCATCAATCCAATAAAGGAAAGTTAATAAAATACAGGAGAGTTTGAGGGGGAAAATGAATACAGCTAGGTTGATTTTGGAGATTATCAATACCTCATCTTATTACCAAAAGAAGTTTTGTATCTTCTTTAGTCCTTTTTGAATGTCAGTCCTTTCGATGGTATATGGCATCACATATTTTCTTAATGCCATTAGAGCTTTTGGAGGCATGTGGGTGTGGGAGGGACGATAAGCATTTGCAGCAGAATCTTCATCTCAGTGACTTTTCCAATACCATCTGGATTCCTGCATATTCTCTACATGTCTATTCAGAAGGAGAATTAGATAAAAAATAGATCAAAGGATGTAAGCATGCAAAGTAAAAGGAAGTGCTCTCTCGTTCAACCCTCCCAGTTGAGCTGCTTCCTGGTTAAAATACTAATACATGGCAATTGGCCTGTGAAGTCCATGCCCCGAGGCATGAGGAGTTTGGCATGATCAAATGAGTGTATCATTTCCGCCTCCTTCTGTCAGCAGTAATAAGCAATCCAGCCTGGTGATTGGAAGAGCACATCTTCTTTGTCCTGAACATGCTGTATTTATCCTTCACGCATATCCACAAAACTCAGCAGGGATTTGGTTGAGAGACTAGTATCGCTCCTCTTACACAAACTGGTAATAAATCTGGGAGGCTCTGTACAAGATCTGAAAGCTGCCTTCAGAATTTGCCTGAGGCGGTGTGTATAGACAGGAGTTAAGGAGATTATGTAAACTACAGAGAAGAATGAGGGGAGTGGGTGAGGCAAAGCCCAAGTCAGAATACCCTCTGAATATTCTCTCAGCAAGAGGGAGTTAGAGGTTTAGACTATGGTCTGGGTATATAACCTTTTCCTTCTATTACTAGGAGTTAACTAGTAACTCTGATTTGCATGCTCTGTTTTCCTTGAAATACGTAGACATTTGAAGGAAATTTTCTATCTCTGTCTTGGATAGCATGCTTTAAAGATCTGTTTCAACTTTGTACTTCTACCTTAAGAATTGCTCCATTCTTCAGTGTTCTCTAAATCTTTTTTTTTTTTTTTCTCCCAATAATTTGGAAAATATGCTTTGGAAATGGGTTCTGGGAATGAGATTTCAGGATGCTCAGAGGAATACGTTTGTTTGCATTCACCTGGAATGCTTATTTTAAAATGTTAGAATCTGGTTACCACCCCTTCACCTCATGAACAGAGAATTTGGTGTGGGGCACTGAAATCTGCTCTTTCAACAGATTCTCCAGTGATTCTGATACACACTAATGCTGGGCCCCTGCTGTTTTAGAAAGTTGTAGGAGGATAGACTGAGAAAGAGAAAACAAGGTGACAAGCTGTGAAAATAAACCAGGGGAATTTTTTTTCACCCATTGTTTTGGCATGGCATGAACCTCACTAAATACATACCATGTTTACTTTAGAATGCCACTTTACCCATAATATATATTCATGAGGATTTTTCTTAACAAACATCAATTTCATAAATAGGAATGAAAAGTTTCTAAATCTAATTTCACTGAGTCTGGGAAACAGAACATGAAATCACATAGGGAACATCTTTCTGTATAACCTTACAAAGAGAATCATTGTTTTCTATTTACTTTCGTCTTTATGAAATGCCTCTTCTAATATTGCATTCTTGTAAAGCATAGATCAAGAAACTGAACCATGCCCTCGGGGAGAGAGGGAAGCTAGGCCTAGACGTTCTCAAATAAAATATATTAATATAATGATTATAAAAGTGTTTTGATGAGGAGAAATACATCAGGGAGTATTTGGTTGGTAGGCCTCAATAACTTTTATTAAGTTATTTGAGAGAATATTTACCAGTAACTATAATGTTTACTCTTAAGCACACATTTCTCTCCATGGATTTCCCATGAAACATACCAACTTCTTCAGACTTTTTAATCTCTTCTTATGAAGCACACATTTTCAGCTATAATAAACATGGAAGTGAATACAATAGTACCTACAAGATTGGGATCTTGGCAAATTCGGAAACATTTCTCCACTTCAATTTTACATAAAAAATAAGATTCCCACTGTGGATGTGGACCTCAGTCTACCAGAAATGAGGCTTCCGATAAATTTCCATTATTCATTAGCTGATTGAATTGAAAACCAAGATTTCTCTTTTGGAGAGTCTCAAGTGTAGCAATGTTTCAGTTGGAAAATGATAGGGGAAATATATTATTAGATTAATTAGATAATTAGAAAAAGTCACAGTTGTACCCTTTGACAGCGCATTTAGTGTCTCTGTGTTAATGAGGAAGACCATACATAAACTCTCCAAAAATGAAATTTACAGAAGCGTTTATTTATCTGATATTTATTGTGAAAGCTGATTAAAAAAAGGCCTTGTATTCTAAGAAACTAGGCTCTTATAGATAGTAATCAGGGCCTGTTTCTATAGCCTTGATTTCATATTTTTTTGTTCATAATCATACACAAAAATATATTGTATACTTGTACTTTTATATGCATATCTTTAGTTCAGTTGTTAGATATTTGTTACTGGTTTTCATAATTGAACCACTAATGAGGTGGTAGAATTGTAGCCTTGTGTCTCCACCAGGCAAAATACAATTCAAAAATCTTGTTACTCTCAAAGGGAGTTGTTATTTCCTCTTTTTTTTTTTCTTCTTCTTTCTTTATTAGGCCATGTGAGATTATTTTCTAAGAGACTAGATATTATTTTCAGCCATTTAAATATTCTTTCCAATATCTTCCTAATAAAGAAGGGAATATTTTCTCCTGTTGTTAAGAAAGCACAGCTGAGTTTTTCTAATTGCTCAATTAATCTAATGATACACTTTTCCTCTCATTATCAAACTAATATGTTTCAGCACCCAAGGTGTATTCTTTACTGGAGCTGTCTTGTTTGTTTTTTATAATACTGACTTATGAAATTGGGTACATGCTTATTATAATTAGGTAATATAAGCTCCGTATTTTACATTATAAATGAATTGGCTTTTGAACTTGGAAAAATGTTGCTTTATGCAAAACATCTCAACTCATAGTAACTTTAGCATTTTCACCTTTGTTTGAATTTCAGCTACTACTTTCTTGGAATAAACTATAGTCTAAATTTTTTTTAAAAAAGTCTAAAAGAAATGTTATCATCATAATAGTGAGCAAAAGACCAAATGGGTATAGAATACCTTTCTTGTAATTTAATAAATTATTCCAAACATTCATACAAAGTATACTTATTTTCTAATGTAAAATAATTTGCATCAGAAAACAAATGTTTTCGTAATTGATTTTCATACATTTCTTTTTCTTTTTATGAGATTTTAGAGGAAATGGCACATAGACCTCCCTATCAGATTAACAAAACTACTTCAGAAATGGAATTGTTTCATGAATTGCCTTTTAATATTATTATATATTTTTCCTGTTTCAAATGCTAATTTTGGTGAAACAATTGCTTCTTTGCTCTTGCTCAGAGATTGTCCACATGGCCCTTACAGTCACTGTTCTCTTCATTGACATCAGTTCTTACCTTAATTACCTTAATTAAGCTCTTACAACAGGAAAGGGACACTGTTGGGCCTTTTGCATGCATCATCTACTAGAACTCTCCTCTTGACCCTTTAGCATTGTTGTTGTTTGCCTTTCACAGGGAAGAGGACTGTACTTGGGGTAAGGAACTTGAAAGGACACAGAATTAGTAAATAACGAGACCAAGGTGCCAACCTAATCTTGTTCCAGAGCCAGTGTAGTTCATCTCTATGCTATATTGCCAAGGATCATATTTGGATTTATTACCTGCAATGTTGAATTTCTGACTGATTCAACCTGTGCTCTAAAATGAACCACAGCTCTCTGTCTCTTAGTCCTAGGGAACTCTAAGCCTTATTAAAGTGAAATTTCTGATCAGCTTGTTGATTTTCCTTTGAAGTTCGTTCAGAGTTGCTCTCTTGGTTCCCATGATGTCATTACAATTTGGTAAGTTTGGACCTTTTTCTCCTTATAAAGATGTGTCTTTGAGCAATTCTTCTCGGAAGATCCCATGTCTTTCTTCTATCCCCTGCATTAATAAGTAGTAAATAAGTAAATAAGCTTCTATATACCATGCTTGATTTCTACAATTGGACGTTTGAGTATAGAAGAAAAATACTTAGACTTGTCATGCCATTTTAGTGGCATGTTGGTCAATATTAAATATCCAAAACAACTAATTAAAAAATAAATATACATTTTCTCCATTATTTAAAAAATATTAAAGAAAAAAAATGTTAAAATGCCTTTCTGCCAATTTCCTCTATTATTAGAATTAGTGATTAACCTCTCTTGAGTTTTTGCTGTTGTTTTCTGCTTTAACATTGAAAATAATATTTTTAGGATGAAAAGTTTACTGGAAATATTCATTGAGTCTTTAAACCATTTTATAATTTATCCATTCATATACCTCTCATTATTTTTATTATTTCTCTTTTGATCTTTATAGTATACCTAGAAGAGTAAACAATATTCCATTATTCATGTATTCATGAATTATATATATATATGTATACACACACACATACATTACATACACACAGTTAAATACTTGAAAGAGATAGAAGAGATGAACATTAAAACAAAAGAATTCATAACTTGATCCCCTGCTTCATGTCAGTGTTTGTGCAAAATGTCTGGAGAGCAAAAGGAGTATCCTGCTGAACAGTATATCAGTTGTAGTTTTAGAAATCATAATCAGACTGCAGTGTATTTTATGGCCGTTTTTAATATTGCACTCAATAGGGCAGTATACCTTCAGTCTCTGATTTCAGTTGTCAAAAAAAACCCCTATTTTGCTGTATTATAGAATCATTGTTTGAAAAGAGAAATCAAAGCTAACTCAGCCAAGAAATATTAAAACTAAATGTTTTTGTATGACACATAGGCACTTTAAAAAAAAAAAAATTCCTTCAGCTGCTTTGGGTGACATGATAGTTAAAATCCCATCGACCTGAACTTGAAGTTATGTCTTGACCACTGTCAGTAGTTTGAGGAGGATATTATTCACATGCCATTCAAGACCTAAACATATTTTTATCATCACTGCCAACAGTCATAAATAACAAATGTCATCTGTCAAACTCTTGGTTTATATCGGAAGAATACCAATACACAGAAATAGAATAAAAATACAGTCTAGTTTAGTTGATTTCAGAGTCTTAGACTTGGCCTGACTATTAGTAGGCTGGGTCTCTCTCAAGAAACAAAATTTTGCTTGTGTCTCAGTTTCCCAACTGAAAAATGAAGGCTTTTGGCCAAATAGTATTTTGAGATTCTCAAGCTTTAAAATCCTATCATTTCCTACTAGAAGCTTTAGCTGTTGTGTCTGAAAACTATTTTAAAAATTACCTCTGTCCTCCAAAATGATGATTTTTTTTTCTAAGCACAGATAGTAGACATGGCTCATACCAAGCTTTCTTTCTTCACATTATGTTTTGATGCAAGAAATGTTATCTTGAAAAGGCACTGCTCTGCATTCTGCATATTTGTTTTGTAGCTCATGCTCTTGCTCTTATTCAGCAAAGTAAACAAACATTCCAATGGGGTTAAGGATTAATGGCAAGGAATTGCATGACTGTACAGCATGTAACCTTGAGGGAAGAGATCAAGGGAAATGTCAGTCAAACACCTGCCCTTAGTGCAGTTGCTAATTAATTCGTGAACACTGACTCGGGTTGCAGATTTGCTAGTGTACAAGGGAATCAAGTCCCATCCTATAAATACTGCCTTGATTTAATGAGGCTTTAATAGGATTAAATGGTTTTAACTTTATGACTTCATGTTTTTGATTATGGTTGTGTAGCGCTTTTTGATATGGAGAGATATGGATTTCACTGTGTTTTAACAGTAGACTCTAAATGAAAGGTAAGGGGAATAAAAAGGGGAGAATGTGTCATTAACTCAGTAACTTATTTTCTAGAATCTTAAAATAATATTAAAGGTTAAATTAGTCTCAGGCTACCTAGAAGTAAACATGATATATTACTCAGATTCTCCATCTAAAGTAATTACCATTTAGTTAAATAGACTGTTTTTTATTACTCTGAATCAGAGCTATTTTGTTATATCAAAGCCTCAAATGTAAGCAGAGCTTGATTCTAAATCATTTTTTAAATTATATTTCACTGTCTTTCGTATTTGAAGATAAACTGATGGTAACTGTTGTCATTCTATAACTCTTTTGGTATAAAATAAGAATATCATTGTGGATTTATAATTGGTTGCTGCAGTTTTCTATTATTAGAATTTCACTTTGACCTCTCAGAAAAACTGAAAAGGGATTTTGTCATGTTGCCATTTTAAGTGTTGGGATGATACTGTAAAATAATCAAACCAATAAGTTTCAAGGCTCAGCTCAGACTGTTATTATTGTTAGTATTATTATTATTATCATCACTGCCACCATCGTTATTTTTTTAGTCACGATTACTTGAAATCTACTACATAAAATATATTTATAGGCATAGACTGATATGTTTTTAAGTTAATATCTACTGGAACATGTGGTAATTGGGCAAATCAAATTATATCATTCCCCAGTTATAAAGCAATTCAAACATTTCATATTTATCTTAGAATAAAGACCAAAAGTATTAATTATGGTCTATGTTCTTGATCTAGCGCATCTTTCCAGGGACTGTAGTTACCTCAATAAAGAAAACAGACCACATCCTTGCTCTTAAAGATAAAGCTTATAGTATAATAGGGAAGACAGACAATAAATGAGTAAACCAAGGTAGATATATTGATAGATAGTCATAGGTATCATGA
Source organism: Delphinapterus leucas (assembly GCF_059928025.1). Taxonomy (NCBI): domain Eukaryota; kingdom Metazoa; phylum Chordata; class Mammalia; order Artiodactyla; family Monodontidae; genus Delphinapterus; species Delphinapterus leucas. The sequence goes on from NC_143131.1 coordinate 140,336,782, forward strand.
AGGAAATATTAACACAGCTACTTCAGAGAGAGTGACTAAAGCAGGAACGATCAGTTTAGATCCGGTGACCAGAAAATGCCTCTCCAGGTAACTACTATTTGACCTGATAACTGACAACAAAAAGAAGACAGCCTTGCAGGTTCTGGAAGCAGAATATCCCAGACAGGGAGAACAGCTAATGCATGAGGCTCCAAGGAAGGAACAGGCTTGACAGTTTTAAGGGATGGATTGGAGCAGAGTCAGGTAAGGGAGGGAAGCACCATAAGGCGATCAAGAGCAGATCCTGTCATGTTTCCAATGTACTGAGATGGAATTGCCCCCTATTATCCAGTTTCCTTGCCCTGTTTTCAGCTTCTGAAGCGGACCATGTAGCCCTCAGGCCAAAAGCATAAAGTTTCTTTCTTTTTACTATGACCATCATATCCCCAGCTTCTAGCAGAATGCGTAACCCATAGTAAGTGCTTAATAAATACTTATTACATGAACGAAAGAAATGTTTTCACTAATTCATATCTCTGTTGCTTAATGAGAATAGAGCAGTATTCTCATGCTCCCACCCTCTTACTCCTTGGGATAGATGCTTTTAATTAGTTCCCAAATATTAGATCCAATCCTTTTTTTTTTTTCTCTTGCCCACTTTTCACTAAAGGGCTTGAAAAAGCAATATATTTACTTTGCCTGCTTTTCCTGCAGTTGAAGGTGTCAGGAGAGCCAGTTCTGATCAACAAGAGCAAAAACCAAGGAAGAGATATTTTCCTTGTCTATTAAAGGGGAGATATATAATTTTATTTCCCTGGCTACCCTTGCTTCCTGTCTTTGGACATGACTGTGAGGATAGTGTGCCTGAATGTTCAAACCACTGATATTTGAGGTTTCTATAACTTGCTGCCCAGTAATATTTCCCCACCTCATTGTTCTATACATATTTTTCCAAGGACATTTCTTATTCTCACAAAGAAATCAGTTCTGACATCAGACTGGAACAATAAAAGAAGTTCCTCTTATAAAAATTGTTGTTTGTTTAGTTCTGTATCAAACTCTATATCTACAGACGGCAAGCTTATTACACAGTATCTTTCCTGATGTTGGCCATTTATCCTTTTAGTTATATTTTACTTCCTGGCTTCTTTTGCCCAACTGTCTTACTCCTTATTGCTTTTGCACACACAGCAAAAAGGTATGATTTCTGTTGTGGACCCTTTCTTGCTGCATATTGGATAATTAATTAGGTAACTAATTTATTTGTATGTTCAGTGCAAGACAGTTTACCTCTTAGATAAGGAAAGGACTCCATGTTTCTAGCTTTTCCCAAATAAAGAGAAGATATATGTCATTTTTATACTTTTCTCTAATATTTTTACAATTTAGCTTCTTTAACCGAATTTGACTATTTGTATTTGAGTATATACTGTAATTCCCTAGAATGTCAGTGTTATGTGAAAAAAAATAAAAATCTGCTTGAGTTTCTTGTTTATAGAGTTTTAAAAAACTTTTCAATGCCCCCCAGAATCACTGATTCTTTGTTCTATCTCAGACATAACTCAGAGGATTAATATTTTTTCCAGTTAAGGATTTCACTTTACAATATCTTCTCCAATCCCCTGCCAATTCAAAGCTTTGTCCCATTGTCATTACCAGGTTATAATAGTTAAGTTTATTAGTTACAATAGTAAAATAACAACTTTATAATTTTTTATTGAAGTATAGTTGACTTACAATATTAGCTTCAGGACATTTGAAGTTTTTATAGAATATACTCCATACAGAGTTATAAAATTTGACTATATTCCTTGTGCTGTACACTGTATCCTTGTAACTTATTTATTTTATACCTAGTAGTTTGTACCTCGTAATTCACTTTACCTATTTTGCTTCTCCCCTCACCCCTCTCCCCCCTGGTAACAACTAGATTGTTTTCTGTATCTGTCAATCTGTTTTGTTAAATTTGTTCATTTATTTCTTAGAGTCTACATATGAGTGAAATCATACACTATTTGTCTTTCTCTGTCTGACTTATTTCTCTAAGCATAATACCCTCCAGGTCCATTCATGTTGTCTCAAATGACAAAATTTCATTCTTTTCTATGGCTGATTAATATTCCATTGTAGATATATACCACATCTTCTTTTAACCTTATGGTATTTGTCTTTTGAGTTATGCCCCTCAAAGTTTATCCTCTTATAGGATGATGTTGGTCATGTCTATGATTCTATCCTCCTTTCTGGGGCACATCTCCTCTCCTCCCTTTAAATTCAACAAGAGGGATACAGACTAAAGCCTATCTCGTGGCTCTTTTCAATTACGTATTACCAGATAGAGTAGCCTGAATTCACAGGGGAACATGAATTTACAGGCTAAAATAACCAGATACCTAAGAAGTACAAAGAGTATTTAAAAAAAAAAAAAGGTATCAAAGTGAACGTCAGAAACATAATTATTAAAACAGATGACTGAGAATATAATATTATACGATAAGCACATAAAGATGATAAGATTAGATAATAGCAATATGAATCAAGAACACTAAATCATAAAAGGAGCCAGCAGTAAATGAACACAATTGATGAGCTATATAGCTAGAAGGATAAAGCTGAAAAGTGAATTAGTGTGTTGAAAGATCAAATTGAGGAACTTTTCCGGAAGGCAACAGTTAAGAAAAAAGAGGTTAGTTTTAAATTAGCAGAAACACTGTCCATATAAATAAGTTAAACACTTCAATTAAAGGACTTAGAGTACATGAAAATAAATAAATAAAAACAAGATCTAACAACATATTGTCTACAAAAACATATTTTAAACAAAAAAGCACAGAAAGGTAGACAAAGATATACTAAGTAAGTATATGCCTATGGAAAACAGTAGTAAACAACTAACATGACAAAATATGATTCCAGAAAATTAACTCAAAATGTCAGAGAAGGATATGATATTCTGGTAAAAAGACTAAAAGAAAAAAAAAAGCTATAATCAGCATAAACTTGTATGTAACCAGCAATATCACCTCAAAATATATAAAGCTTTAGCTGTCAGAACTGAAGAGAGGTATAGATAAACTTATAAGTCTAGTTCAAGATTTTAGCACCTCATTCACAGAAAGTAATAGCTCAAACAGACAAAAGTAAATAGAAATATTGAAGACCTGAACAGTAGGATTCAAATGTTTATTTTATAGGTATTTTTTAGTGTAAAAGAAGATAAATAGATAAATGTTTGAGATTTGAACTGTGTTTATGCGTGTGTATGTTTGTGTATGAGACAGAGACAGAAAGACACCTATACCCAAATTCAAATAATATATTATTTATTTATTTTAAAGAAGATGTTGGGGGTAGGAGTTTATTAATTTATTTATTTATGCTGTGTTGGGTCTTCGTTTCTGTGCGAGGGCTTTCTCTAGTTGTGGCAAGCGGGGTCCACTCTTCATCGCGGTGCGCGGGCCTCTCACTATCGTGGCCTCTCTTGTTGCGGAGCACAGGCTCCAGTCGCGCAGGCTCAGTAGTTGTTGCTCACGGGCCTAGTTGCTCCGCGGCATGTGGGATCCTCCCAGACCAGGGCTCAAACCCGTGTCCCCTGCAATAGCAGGCAGATTCTCAACCACTGGGCCACCAGGGAAGCCCTAATATATTATTTTTGAACATATATACAACATTTACAAAGTTGACCATATGTTTGACTGAAAAGATAGCCTAATAAAGAGGATTTATGCAATCCTAGCAATTTATTCAGTCCCATTTTGGGATCTTCATCACCTTAAGACTGGCATATTCTTTTTTACACAACAAAATTATGTTAGTATACAGTGATACTGGGGAAATTAAGTTGCCTAAAAAGGGAGTGAAGTTAAAGAAGAGAAGGCATTCACCATCCTACAACCCTACACACAAACATGTAGCTAGTTTCAGTAGTTCTTCAGTGTTGTCTGATAATCATATTTTATGGCACTTTTAAAAATATACCATATTGCTTTAATAATAGTAATTTATGAAGCATTACTTACGTGGCACATATAGTGTTAACAGTTATGTTTCAATACCTCAATAAAAGCTTCATGAAATAGGTAATAGTATGCAAATGTAATGAATTAAGAAACTGGAGCCTAAATAAATTAACTTTTCAGCAACTGAACAGAGCTAGAATGTACCAGAACAGCTTGGTTCCAGATTCTGAGACTTCCCCAGAGACAAGAGTGTTACTTGAGAACAGGGCTAACTAGGCTCGTAAGAAGCATCCAGTAAATGCATGTTAAATTAAATTAAATTCTCTTCACTGTAATGAAATTCTGACACAAAAACAGAGGTGGATATTGATACCACTTTGGGTACATAGTTGATACAAAATAATTTAAAATAGAGCAAAATAAATCTCAATGCCAGAATGCATGCAACTGTGTAGAGAACAACTGTCTCAGCAATGAGATCCATGTATCCTTGCAATGCACTGTTTCATGAGTGCATGTGGTAATTACAGCCATAAGATTTGAGTAAATCAATTCCTTAATGTAGTAATGGCATTGCAAGAGTAGTAATGGTAATATTAATAACAATAACCATAATCCTGTGAAAGTTTGGAAACATTAAGTCTCCTGGAGACTATGCAGCTATTTGCTAAATGACTTTTTAAAAGGAGAAATAATTTATTTTTATTGGCTTTGACCCAACAAAATATTAATATCTTTATATCATTTTTATCTTGCTAATAAAGGAGTTCAGAATTTTTAACATATTCTTGCTAGGCAGTGATCCAAATCATGCCCTCTAGTTGGTATTACAGTATCAGTAATTGGTGTCTCATGTTAACATTTATTTAAATCTGCTGATTTAACATTTAAAAATTCTGGGGTTAATGGATCTGTATTCACAGATCCATTAACCTCAATAAAAACAAACGGAACCTCTTGTGAACTAAAATCAGTTCAGATCACTGATTTGCTTTCTCTAATACTCACATTTAGATGTTCCTGATAAAACGTCAGGTCATGAAAAGGTCTACTAATGTAGTAATATTCAAGGTGATTTTCGGTGTTTTACCATTGTTATTGTCCTATGAAACAGAAGCAAAGCTTCCCTATAAAATATGGTCCATATATAAACTATCCTCCACACATACATTTGCTGAAGCTTATGGATTCTTACAACACTCTAGAATTGTCTTCTCTCAGATTTCTGCGACTTAATAAAGCCCATTGGGTTTCCTCAGTACTTATCATAGATCCCTAAATCCCAGGGACTTCAAAATCTGGTTCTCTCTTCTGAGAAAATATAGTAAAGTAATATGACAAAAGCGTTCATGTTATAGAAACTACTGGACTCTAAACAAATGTTAAGAACTGGAGGGAAGGCACTAGAACAGTTTTTACTACTTTCTAGCAATGTGAGTGTGGGCAAGTCACTGAAACTCTCTAAGTTCAAATTACTTTATAGTAATATTCAAGTATAGGAATGCTTTTATGTGTTTTTTTGTTTTTTGTTTTTGTTTTGTTGTTTGTTTTAGTATTTTGAGGCTTGAAAACAGTGGGTTTTTTCCTTTCTAAATTAATCAGATGTAATATACAGAATAATTCACACACAGTATATGTCAAATGAAAGAATTAGAACATTCTCAACATCCTGAAAGTTCCCTGTTTTTTCCCAGTGAATATTCCACACTATAAAGGAAAACATTATTCTGACTTCTAACATGACTGAATGCAATCATTCAGAATGTAGTGTTTTGTATATAATGTCCTTTAATCATTGCTATGTCTGTAAGATTCATTCATGTTCCTAAGTGTAGCAACAGTGGTTCTTTTCATTGCTGTGTAATGTTATATTGTATCGGTATACCGCATTTTACTTATCCATTCTCCTGTTTTGAATATTTGGGCTATTTCCAATTTTTGACCTTTAAGAAGGATGCCTTTTTCAACTAAAAGCTTCCTGTGATTGCGGTTTGAAAGAGAAACACAAGGCTTTGCTGAATAATCTTCATACTTTAAAAGATGTTTTAGTTATCTATGGCTATATAGCAATCACCTCAGAACATTGCAGCTTAAAACATCAAAAAAAATTTTTATAAGAGCTTTTTGGATCAGAACTTGGTCATGGATAGGATAGCAGTTCTTGTGCTCCACAGGGTGTTGACTGGGGTCACTCATGCAACTGATTTTAGATGGTATCAATAGTTGAGCTGGGTTGGAAGATCCAAGGTTGCATGTGCACATCTAATAGCTCATTTCTCCTCTCAGTGGCTTTTTCACGTGGCTAGCTTAGAATTTCTCACAGAATTGTGAACTCAGGATTATTGCTTCTACAGAATAAAAATGGAAGCTGCTGGGTTTCTTAAAGTCTAAGCTCGGAACTGAGATAGAGTCATTTCCACTGCATTTTCTTGGTCATAAGACCAGTCTGTTTCAAGGGATATAGTCTCTACCTCTTGATGGTCAGAGGCAGGATCATACACACGGACATGAAAAATATTGATTGTATGCAACTTTGAATATTATTGCTCACAACAATTCATATCCCTCCTACATGCAAAATAGTCTCACCCCACCTCTAAAATTCTCACCCCATTGTCACATAACCTCAAAGTTGTTTAAATAAGGTTCACGCATGGATGAGGCTTCTTGGCACAATTCTTGAGGTGCAGCTCCTCTGGTGCAGTTCTTTGAGTACAGAGACAAGAATTAAAAGACAAGTTACTTGCCATGCCATATACCCAACATAAAATGGTGAGAGAGAGAAAGCATAACCACAATAAAAACTACTGTTCAAATAGGTAGTGGGGAGCCATGGTCATATAGCAGTAACTGATCCATAGAAATCCTTAAGTCCAACTGCTCTCAGTTTACTTGCTCTGGGGAGATGGAATGTTCCTTGTAGAGGGCCCAGTTCTTCTCCCTGGGCCCAGTTCTTCTTTTAATTACAAAATAGTGTTTATAGCTGAATATCTTTGCCTGATTCTTATCTGTGCAAGGTTGGGGGTCCAGTGTTCTTATTCATTGTGAATTGCCTTTTTCTCTTTTAGTCCATGCCACTGGTGCTTTCATCAGTACATTGCTCTTAAAAAGATGGGTTTCCTGTGAATATTATAGCAGTTCACACCATTAGGCAAAAACCACATTTACATGTATCTTTGTGACAAGGCCTTCTCTACTTTGGGCTGAGAGTGGGGGTGCTGTGGCCCAATTCCCTTGAGATTCTGAGATATCTGATTGTGTAGCTGACTCATGGTATGAATCTTTCAGAGTATTTAGGAAAGCATCTTAACAACCACAATCTTTATTTTTTGCTCTTTATCATGAGACTTGATCTTTCTTTTAGAATCCTTTGCTTTCTGAGTAGCCTCAAATAAAATTTTACTTGAAAACTGAGCTTTTACTTATTTAGTTCATGAAAGAAGCCAGTTAACAGTCCAATTACCTACATCTTCAATCTTAGGAACATTTTTTATCTTATATCTTACCTCAAGTGACAATCTCACCAAATTCCCCACCGTATATAACGCAGGTTCCCTCTTCTGCAGTCTCCAACATCACACTACACTTCCAGCCTCCACTTGCTGTCTCCTCACATTCTTTAGCCTTCCACCCACTGCTCAGTCCCAAAGTCAGTTCCACATGTTTTGTTGTATCAGTGCCTCACTTATAGGTACTAGTTTCTGTTTCAGTTATACATAAACCATCCCAACTCTTTTTTATATTGCTGATTTATTCTTTCTCACAATTCTAAGGGTCAGACATTTGGGCAGGGTTCATTGGTGTAGTTTTTCTGCTCCATGGGGCATTATCAGTTGTCATTCACGTGTCAGCATCCCAACTGGGCTGGAAGCTATGGGAAGGCTCCTCTCTGTGTAAGGTTCCATATAGAATTTTGTACAGGCTTTTATCACAGCATTATGGACTCAGGGTAGTTGGTCTTAAGTCAGTTAATTTCCCCATCAAGCTGCCATATGTATTTAAGCTTAACTGGCACAAGCCGCGCTTGCCACATTCTATTGATAAAGGGAAGTCCTGGAACTAGCACAGATTCAAGAAGGGAGAGATAGGTTCTACTTTTAGATGGTAGTGGGCACACACATTCAGGGATGGAAGAAATTGATGGTGGCCATCTTTGGAGACTACATATCACAAAAAAACGATTTCTATTTTTATAATCACAGCTCTGCAATTTATATAATGTTTGCTGGCTCCACTAGATTATATTCAACTTCTAAGTATATAATGTGTTATCATTAGTCCTTTATCAATGCGATTTCCCTGACTTGAATCTTTTCTTCTTTTCCTTCCTCTCATCTTTAACAAGAATACCTCCTAGTTATGCTGTAGGACTTTTTTCAGGAAATGTATCTTTTCTCATAAGGCTTCGTTAGGTGTCCTTGTTTATGTTCTTATACCAAACCATGCTTATTTTTATCATATATAAGCTATATATGCTCCCTGGGACCAAAACTGTCTTATTCCCTGTTGTACCTGCAAGCTTTTACACTGTGCCAGGCACACAGTGCATTCACATTAAATGTTTGTTGAATAAATACTCTGTCATCAAATATATTTGAATAATTGGACATATATGCGAGAAGAATGTATCCATTCTATATATAGTAATGACAGCACCTCATATTGAGTGCACATTTACTATACACTAGATCATACATGTGCTAATTTTATATACCTGGTGTGAATTCATCCACACAAAGCCATCATTATCTTCCTTTCAGATATAAGAAAACTAAAGTTTACAGAGGTGAGACCCTTGCCCAGCATGCCTCAACTTTTAAGTGACGAAGTCTGTATGTAAATCTGACTCTACTTGACTGAGCCTATGCTCCGCATTACTAGATTACTCTGCCTACATACAGAGAAACAGTTGTTCTTGTATTTATAGGATTTGTATTTCTAGGATTTTAAAAAGTAATTCTGAAGGTCCCCAGGAGGCTCCATTACAGAGATTTGGACTATGGGCATAAATAATATTCATATTATGGTCACCATACTCACTTTACATAGTGGATTCAAGACATAGCTACCATATGTCTTCAGCCTGAGCACCGATTATTAATTCATTTAGGCTGTTTAATAATACATTTCGTCATGGTTCATTTGTGTAGATTGCTGCAAGGTTATAGGAGGCCATATTTTTCCTAAATGAGATCATGTCAATTTCTTGTTCAAAATCCTTTGAAGGGTTACTTATGATTATACCTAAACTCCAAATCCTGGCACAGTAATGTCGTAGCAGTCTCCCAAACATGCCAAGTTCTTTTCTACCACAGAGGTTTTGTACTTGTTGCTACTGCTGCCTGGATTCTCTTCTCCCACACCCTAGCATCACTCATCCCATCCTTGTGATATATGCTCAAGTGTCAGTTTCTCAGAGTAGACTTCCCTGGCCTCTCCATTTCAAATAGTCTGCTTGTCAGGCTTCATTCCCTTTGCCAAGATCAAAGAATATTTGATCTTGATTCCTTATTCAAAATTATAATATATATGTATTTGCTTAATATGTCATATCTGTCTTCTTCAACATAGCATCATCTTCATGAGGGAAAGTAAATGGTTTCTTTTTTTCACTAGAGTGTATCTAAAAATCAATTCCTAATACTTGGGAGGTGGTTATCGCATTGTAGCTGAATGCATGAATGACGAGCTGGTCACATTTTCTGAGAAAATCCCCACCATGTGACCCACTGCTCAAACCCCTTATTTTGTTTAGTTAGTGCACCACATTATGCTCCTCTAGTACCTTGAGCATATCTTTATTGTTACCCTTGCCTCATGTCTTATCAGTGTTGCTTTACTAGTCTATCTCTTCTAGAAGACTGAGATCAGAGTTCTTGTCTTACTCATGCGTCTATCCCAGTATCTTACACATTACATGGTATATTGTAGGTAATCAATAAATGTTTGCTGGATGATCGTAGAATAACCTCTTCTTCCACTAAAGAAGAAGTTATACCACTTAGTTCAATCTACTGTTGACACAACACAATAGTTCAACATCAAATTGGCATTTTAATTATAAAACACGCTATAATTACCAAGAAGATTGTATGTTGGGAAGTCTGGCTGAAAATGACATTGTATCTTGAATCCATGTAATTTAATGAGCAAGATATGTTACTCTAATTAAATTCTAAAGAGTTTCTACTATTTTAGTGCCTTGTTTATAATTCGGAGAAAATATAGCCTTCAATTTGGAAAACCATTTGCGAGGCACAGTCCCCACACAAGAACTTGTGATAAGTAATCCACAGCTCAGCTGAAATTTCTTGGGTGACCTAAGAAGGTGAGTTATACATTTTCAGTTTAAATGACCCAATCTGTAAAATAGAGGTGATGTGTGTGATGGGTCAGTGGCTGAATAATGGTGGGTTTTTGAGAGTAAAATGTCCTGAGTAGTAGTATAGTGTCTACACACCTAAGGGACTTTGGCTGTCCTTTCCATCATGACTTTACATGTGACAAATGGATGAATGGAATCAGAGGTTCACATGCCCCCTCCAGGCTTCAGGCAAAATAAATCAGTTCTCGAGGAAAAAGGCAGAAATATTTAAACGTTGAAATCTTTATCTACTTTTCCTTTGACCCAATTTTGTCTCCTTCAATGAAAAGATGAACTTCAAGATTGATACAAGGCCCCATCCTGCCCTTTTAGCAGATTTTACAAAGCAGCTTTTTGTGTAGGTTTTTAAAATTTCCTTTCTAATTTCTCCCCCTCAAAGGAATACATGAACTAATTTGCCAGTGCCAGAATCCTATGAATTCAGTGTTTTTTCTACCTCCCAGGAAATCACTGGTCAGTTTATTAGTGTCTTTTTCTGTATTTAGTTTTTTTAAACTGGAAAATAAGAATTTCATATGGAAACAAAAATTTCCAAGAATAGCCTGCCACAGTGCAAAATTAATATATATCAGCAAAAGAGATTAAAAAAATAGTAAACCTGAAAATTTAATACTTAACACTAAATCAAACTGCTAAAGATTTATGATAACATTTAATGATTGAAATTATACGTGATAGTATATTCCCAGAAAAGGTTTCCATTACCAGTAAGGCAGTTGCTCATGGTAAACACTAAATTGGTTTCCAGAAGCTTGAAACATGTGACCATAATTAGGCTTTCAAACATGTTCCAGAAAATCAGATGAGCAACAGACGCTGACTCTTATTAAACAGCTTTAACTACTATGAAAATAGTTGAAGACTTCAAAATCAAAGACTATTATATTATATTGTAAGTAGTATAGGCCTATTGTCGTAATGTACAGTTTGGTAAATAAGGCATAGCCAAGCTTAGAAAATAGTGAAAAAATATTTTAAGTATTTCTCTATTTAGCAAAACAGACATTGTCAGTTTTCTGGTGCTGTGAGTTTGTTTCAACTCTACTTAGCGTCAGCTAGATTGGATTCTCATGTTGGACACTAGAATGCATCACTGTGTGAATTGAAATGCATTACTCTGTGAATTGGAATGAATTAGGCACACTCTATTGCACTTCTCTCCTGTCATATTTCTGCTGTTCTAAAAATGATTTCTATAGGAGTTTACAATCAAATCCAGGACAACACTTTATAAACAAAATCTAATGGAAGCTTTCATCTGTTAAATTTCATTACAACTCACATTAGCTCTTTTTACATCATAAACATGCTTATTCTGTAAGTTACACCTGTATCGCCCACAACTGTCTAGGCAATGCAATGGTTTAAGTACCTCAGGATGGAAGGAAGAGAAAGATTTTTATTTTGCATTAAATACTTATCACCCTCAATGCCTTTAAAATTAAACTCAAGTCAAAGCATAATTATTTTTCTTTTTTAAACGTGATAGTTCATTCCATTTTGGAGAAAATTTTTAGTTTTATCAGGATAATAATCCCAAAGCACCATTGGACTAATATTGAAGCTTATTATTTTTAATTAGAGTTTAAATATTTGGGCTTGGGGACTGAGGGATAGTCAAATGAAGTGATTGAAACAATTTTTTAAAACTAATATACTTCCAAAATTAGGCATACATTCTTGTACCAAAATGGTTCTCTTTAGATCTGTATATGCCCTTAATAATTCACCCTCAACTTTGACAAGTTGACAATGCTACCTCACTTGGTATTTACAATTTTGTATGGGAATGCATTGAGGGAATTCAGAGTGTCAAAATCATGATTCCCTTTGTTCTCATTCTGTGAAAATTGAATTCACATGCAGAAACAACATGGGTCTGATTTCAGTCCTTTACGTTTCATGTGTTTGCATGCATTTTCACTTTAAACTTCATGATCTAAGAGAGTGGCACCCTGTGTGTGAATGTGTGAGAATCTGTGGATATAGGTGTGCATTAAAGACGAAGGTATTTAATTTGGCAGCAACATTTCTAATATTGGCTTTGGTTTTCTTGGTGATTTTGCCTAGAGCTCCATACTGTTCTTATGCTCATGGATTTTCCATTTTGCTCAAATAAGTCATTGATCACTAAGTTCAACTCTTTTCCCAATTACTACATCATGCCAGGTGTCACGTCTTAACAGGGGGAGGCCTCTGTGCTGTTGCTTAAAATCATTGCTTGACAGCAACTTATTTAACATGTAATTCAATAAATACACAAAGTGCACAGGAAAATTGACAAAGTACTTGTTTGAAGATAAGAATAAAACAGCATTAATATGTTAATTTTTTGTTTGAACACGTGTAATACTGTTTGTTACATTGATATCGAAGTAGGGATAAACAACACCATTAATCCCATTTTAAAGATGAGGAAACTATAGCTAATTTGAATATTTTTGTTCTATATATGAAAATCATAGTAGCAATAAAGAACAATTTTATCTGTAGAAGTGAGTGGATATAGCAATGTTTATATTAATGAAGCACTAGTAAAACTGAATTGGGAAATATATTGTTTCTTATCTTGCTTCTTAATATGTATCTACTTATCACCAAAATTCTTGCCTATACTCTATTTTTGATGTTAAGTTGGTGAAGTCACATATACCTATAATTCAAGTTATATTTAGGAGACCATATATTTATATATATGGGTTTCTGGATAAAGTATTATTCTTGCATCCTAATCTAAGTTTTTCTATCGTAAAAGCTCTTGAAATTAATGAGATCTGCCTTCTGATGTTTTTCTGAAAATGGCTGGCCCTGGTGAAAATAATGAAATCATTTACCTCTACATTTCTAAATTTTAATCTAGCTCTGACCCTTACTTGCTCTATTACCTCCAATAAATTCTTTAAATTTTCTGGACTCTTGTTTTCTTAATTTAAATATTGGAATGATAGTTATCATACAGATTTTTTATGGATACCAAATAAGTTAATATAATAAAAAATAGCCATCATAATGTCAGGAACACAGCAGGTACTTATCAAATGTCTAATCATTTCCTCCTTTCAATCCTTTCTATGCTATTCCTGGGATTCATTTTTCTCATTCTCCTCCCTAACTATTGATACTTAGGCTAATTGGTAGTTGTATCTTTGGGCTGTACCACAGACAGTGATGTGGTCACAGTGATTATTGTTTGACCCTGCCCACTATATTATTCCATTTGCTCTTTATGACTACCCAGAGAAAACGTCTTTCAGGTACAAGAAAACCTTTAGTCGTCTAAGCAACTACTTTATTCTCATTGAATAGACTCTGTTCACTTTTATAACAGGAGATCCTAAATTCATTCTTGCTCTGCCCACTCTTAAACTCACACTACTTTTGTGACATATTTGATATATTCAGTATATGTTCATTTAACCTCAGCTCATCAGATAGGCATCCTTCTTTAACCTTCTTAATCCTCATATATGTTCTTTTTTTGTATGCATCTATACATAACCTCTTGAAAAATTTACATAACGAGTAATAAAGCTGCCTATAAACTCACATGTATGCACACGATTGTATTTTAAATCATGACATAACATCTCCAGTTTTTTGTTTTTTTGTTGAAAACATGTACAAGATACTATGGGAACGGGGATTGGAAAAAAAGAGATGTTTGGAGGAGCTGGAAAACCACAGAGAGGGGTAATTTGCTTTATCTTTACATATAAATAATAGATAGAGTAGAAAGATAAGAAAAATAATATCCACACTTAAAAAATGTAAAAAAAAAAAAGCAGAGGAGGAGTAGAAAAGAACACATGTTATTGGAGAAAGGTGCCAAATGTGTATGGCTGTCACAGTGGTGGTTATATCACTGCTGGTTATTTATTTCAGTATGAGTTTTAATAACTTCTGCATATTTGCAAGACAACAATTTGAAAATCACCATGTCTTTAATATACCAAATACATTAAAATCTTAATCTTAGCAGATAAATATGAATACTTAGAGCACAAATGGTAATCCATTAAATTTCTTTTACTTGATTTACTGTAACACAGCCTACTTACTGATTTGAAGATTATGTACAAATTACTACAGTTATGTCCAAACTATGTTCAAGTAAGAAACTAAAGGATAATGGATGTTTATTTCTCACCATCAATATCAGTCTGTTTCAGACTGTGCTATCATAATGTGAAAGTAAAGGCTTATCTTACTCCGCATTTGCAAAAGATTTTTTTACATTTGCCAGTTACATTGTAGTAATAATAATAGCAATGAATACCGAGATGTCAGTATTATAACATGTTTTTCAGTAGGCCTGGCACGTATTGCAGAGGAAATCTGATCCTCCCTTTTTATTTTTTAATTAATTAATTAATTAATTAATTTTTGGCTGCGTTGGTCTTTGTTGCTGCCCATGGGCTTTCTCTAGTTGCAGGGGAGCTACTCATTTTCATGGCTTCTCTTGTTGCGGAGCATCGTCTCTAGGCGCGCAGGCTTCAGTGATTAATGGCTCGTGGGCTCTAAAGCGCAGGCTCAGTAGTTGTGGTGCACAGGCTTAGTTGCTCCGTGGCATGTGGGATCTTCCCCGACCAGGGCTTGAACCCGTGTCCCCTACATGGGCAGGCAGATTCTTAACCACTGTGCCACCAAGGATACCCTCCTTTTCTAAACCATAACACATAAAGTGGAACTTTATAATCTAGAAGAAAAAGCATATTTTAGGTATCCCAAAAAAGAAGATCCTCTCTTGTACTCTAGTAGGAAAGAAAGGGGGAATGGTTACAAATACTGAATGCTTCAGTATAAACAGTTTGGGACAACTTTACAGTATTTTCCATGCCAAGCATGCAAGATTCTCTCTCTCCTTCCTTTCGTCTCTGTCTGTCTCTCTCTCTCTCTCATTAATTTTAGGAAGAAGAAGTTATAATAACTTTTGATGAGATTTCATGTAGTTGGACAGATTAGTCAATGCTTTATTATGGAAGTATAAGACTCCCCAAATGACAGGAGTGTTTGATAACACAGGGGGTTCATGAAAGAGTCTTTCACTGAATCAGTTTTAATGGCCAACAACCATATCTCAGAAAGCCAGTGGAGGATTTCTGGTGACCGCAGTTCTGGGTATCCTGTAAGGTACAGTGTCCTTTTCACACAGGTGTAGATGTAGGAGAGAATATCAAGTTTCTATTCTACCTGAGAGATCTCCAGCATATTAATCGTAACACTCTGAAGGCAGTGGGCTTATATAATATGGCAGCTTTTACCTTAGTAAAAATATGCCTATTAAGGCAGCTGTACCTTAATATGAATCTTGTTGTAAGTAAACAAACAATTTTGAAAATTTTTTAATTAATAGAAGAACGGAAAACAAATTTGAAAATACAGAGAAAAGCAAACATTCATGATTATATACTTGAGATCATGCTGCATATACAACTTTGTATCCTGCTCTAGTGAAATCACTAAATCAAACATTGTTGTTGAAGTTATGTTCTGCTTATGAGGAGGTTTCAAAAGAGTTTCCCATGCAGCTGGTGTGCTTCATGAATGCCAGGTCCAACTTTGTTTTTAACAATTAGTAAGAAGACAAGTATCAGGTCATGTTTTGCTTGGTAGTATGTGACAGTAAAACTGCTCTCATCAATTTAGGATACCCGTTTGCCTTAAGTCTGATATTTCTGCTGCTTTTGCAGGAGGCTCAAGCAATCTACAAAACTGGAGCACTAGAGCTTGATGGCTGCAGGATTTTTCATTAGAGTAGGATGACCTAGGATGATCAAAAACTGAGCCTGCTCCTAGGGCAAGGATTTACAAGGTTTTCTGAAAAGGCACAGGTAGTACATATTTTTGGGTCTGTGGGCCAAGAGAAAAAATCAAGGCAAACATGTAGTCAAATTTCCACAAATTTTTTGCTGATGACATTCCAAAATATGACAATTGAGTATAACCTTTTTGTAATCCAAGTCTACTATTGAGAAGAGCAACACTGGGCTTAACTGTAGTTCAAAGTTAGTGTTACTTATCATCATAGTAGTAATGTGACCTCATTCTCCCACAGAGCTTCCCCTCGCTTCTCTGAAACACAGTGATCTTCCGGATCTCAGCAAAATGTCTTATGTACATCACTCTTTCGGTACTTTTATATTATCCTCATAGTGCTGGAAAAACTTTATATGCGGAACCAGGTTAAAAGGACAGGCTCTGGAGTGAAACTCCCTGGACTGGGATTCCAGCTGAACTACTCACTAGCTGTGTAGTCTTTGATTTCTTACTCAACCTATCTAGAAGCTTTTGTGTCCTTGTCTATAAAATGTAAAACAATACCTGTCAGAGTTGTATTAAAAAGAAATAAGTGTACTCAGGCAAAGAATTAGAGTAGTGCATGAGGTATTGCAAAGTATTGGATCCAAGTGTTATGCTTTTGATTTCCTTCAACCATTTAAAAACTTTAAACTATTTTTAGATTGTGGGGCATACAAAAAACAAACAAAAAAAGGCTTCAGATCATCATTTGCTAATCCCTGACCTAAAGTGCACACAGTGTGCTGGTCCACCTCATCCCTCACCTCAGGGATGCATACTCTTCCTCTGCCTGCTGGGATTGTTGGCTGCTGCTAGGCCACTGTCCAGAAATTGAGAATTGTTCTCTTCTGAAGTGAGCTATCTTACCAAGGTCATACTCTGTCCCTGAGGGCAGGCTGCATCCAATGACTAATCAAGGGAGGGTTACAATGGCTCTGCTCTCACACGTAGGACAACTCTGACAGGCCCTCCCAGCCTCTGAGCTCCTCATGGGATCCTATGAGATCTGTGTTGCAACTTTAACGCCATATAGCTTTCCCTCTGCCCAGTTTTGCTTCCCTGCCATTAATAGGTATTCTGTTTTGTTTTGTTTTTTTGCGGTATGCGGGCCTCTCACTGCTTTGGCCTCTCCCGTTGCGGAGCACAGGCTCTGGACGCGCAGGCTCAGCGGCCATGGCTCACGGGCCCAGCTGCTCCGCGGCATGTGGGATCTTCCTGGACCAGGGCACGAACCCATGTCCCCTGCATCGGCAGGCGGACTCTCAACCACTGCGCCACCAGGGAAGCCCTAATAGGTATTCTTGAAACAACTCAAAAGACTTCAGTTCCCCAACCTCAAACTCTATTTTAGATCATTTGTATTGCCTATCCCAGTGTACATGATTTTATACAGCTGACTTAATGTCCATCACCCTTAAGCTGCTCACATTATTTTATACCAGTCATACCTGATTTTTAGGAGCTTCATAAAGTGTTGCTTTATGAAGATGGAACTAAGTAACACTGCGGTACTGAGTTATTCCCATATGATTCTCATGTTCCAGTAGGATCCTGTGATTCCCCCAGAAATGAAGTTGAGTGAAATAAGAAATGTGAAAATATTTAAGGACCGAGTTTTACTGATATTCTCTGTAACAGGATCTTCCGAATTACAACAAAATGCTTTCTCTTTATAGGGGTTGTTTTATTCTAATCCCCACCCACTACCTTCCAATCTTGCTTCCGATTTCAAAATCTGAGAAAAGGCTCAATTTAGGAAAATATCTGTAGTCTGGTTATATAAATACAAATATAAGCTGCAAAGTTGTACCTTCTTCCATTTAATGCAATAATACTGCTACTGAGCTGGTGAATAAAGTGGAATGTAGAGGGCATTGTGATGGATTATGATTATAAAAGATTTAAACTAGTCAGGTTTATGACCTTATATGATTATAATGAAAGGTTGGCATATAACAGTACTTCCAGACTGCCATGAGTCCCCTTAGCTAATGGAAGACATAAATAGAAAATGATTTCTCTGAAAATGTAATTTTTAGGGTTAAATGAGACTTCCTCTTTCAACGTGGATCGGGTAGCTTTAGAACAAATAAAAAGAAACACTACTTAATGAAATGTGAATGGATTTTTTTTTTATTATTTCCAGAAGTAGATAGAGGCTTATACAATAACTAGATTCAAACAGGGTTACAGAAATGCATGATTAATGGATCCACATCAGTCTACATATTAAGCTGGACATCTTTATTTTTTTGCCCCATATCATGAAGTTAACTTCAAAGGAGTACTATCTCCTTTAGAGATGACAGTTAAGGAGAACTACCTGAGCCATTTCTTGGATATAGTATGAAGATTCATTCTTCTGGAAGGATGAACGTTAATTTTAGTTTTATATCACAAAGAGAGTCATTTCTTCCTACAGAGGGTAACTGCCCAAATTTCCAGGATTTTCTTGGATAACCTGGATGTTGAGGTTAGCATCCTAATACAGAGCAAGACTTCAGTAATGATTGCATCAGCTGCAACCTTGTTTAAGGCACGTGATTTTGTTCACTCAACAGCAATCACCATCACCTGGAAACTTGTTAGAAATGCAGATTCTCGGGACCTACCCCACATTTACTGAATCAGAAACTCTGGGGGTGGGACCTAGTTCTCTGGATTTTAACAAGTCCTCCAGGTAATGCTTACTGCCAACTAAAGTGAGAACCACTAATGAGAGGAAAAGTGAAATAAACGAACGGTAACAAAATAAAATCAAACAAAATTGCTGTGATAGAAAATATGTTACTGAATATGGCAGTAAGTGAATGATCACAGAATTTAAAAGTTGGGCCATCAGGAAATTTTTTTAGATTAGGCTCTATCAGGAAGTTATTCTCTCCATCAAAAAGATAGGCTTATATCAAAACTCTCCCCATCTTGTCAACAAGAGGCATATTTTAGAGACACAACATAGCAAAAAAAGCCACCTCTCAGCAGAAATGAGAGTTTAAAAAAATGCAGCACTTGAATTGATAAAGAGGAAACACTTTCGATTCCAGGCAATTTAGTTCTTGAGATTTTTAGAGCCCAAACAGACTAGATTATTAAAGATTGAACAATGAGTTGTTGAAGTCACAGTCACTGGAAAAAAAAAATAACAGTAAAAGTTGTGAACTTAAAAATAAACCACTCCCTTTATAAATTTCAGGGCATAAAGGGCCAAATATTGGGGCAGTGTCACACTAATATATGTACACTTAATACTTGCATTTTAAAAATGTCTGAAGGTGATACAAATACGTGTATAGCAAAGCATACTAAAATCTCATTTCTTCTATTACCCACTTCTCTCTTACTCTATAAGCATCATATCCTAAACTTTATTCTTGAAAACTTTCCCCCAATGCCCAGCTCTCAGAGTTTTCTTCTCGTTCCTCCATTCTTTTGGTCTGTAGATTGACTTTATTCCAATTCAGTAATAAAGAATTCTTCCTCTTTAATAAAGAAGAGGAGAAGCATGGGCTAGCAATTGCAGTATTCTCTTTGGGAAGTCAGAGTACGAAGAAAAAATGAAAGCATTTCTGTGTTAAATTTTTCTATTCCCTTCTCACTGGGATTGCCTGGTTTGGGGCTGATGGAAGACATTCACAGAACTAAGGAAATGATAATAGAAGAGATTCTAAACTCTTCTGCTTTAGGGACAGTAGTTTCCTGACCCACATACAGTCAAAGATTTCACCAACTCTTAGTTGAATACTGACTGCAATTTCATTCTAGAAAAAAAAAACCTTGTTTGTCTCTTGTTCTAAGTGTAATTAAGTTTGTTAACTGAGTAAACACAACGTTGATGGTATTCCAGAGTGACAATCAGGCATTACCAAATATTACTTTTGTGACATTTTTAACAGGTCTGATTTGAGTAACCTATATTCTGATATTGTTACTGAGAGCTATCTGTACCTGATAAACCTCAAGTAACAATTGAAGTAAGTAGCCATGGGTTCAAAATTGGAATTTAGTGGTATCCTTAATGTAAAATTGAAAAGTAAACCAATTAATCACAATTTTTCTCAACATGGCATCCAATAATGTTGGATTTTTCTCACCAAATCAACATTTATTTTGGAAATTGGTAGCTGCGTACTAAGTGTGGAAATATTAACAACTCTTCATTCAGACGGAAAAGTCAGGACACTTATGAATACCTGATATTTATTAGTGCTCACTCAGTATTGGATTCTTCTCATGAATATATTGCATATAATTATCCTGTTTTATTTTCTCAACATTTATATTAACCAGTATTTTTTTCTTTCACTTATTCATTCAATAGATACTGATTGAGTATCACCTATACACCAGGCACTCATTTAGGTGAGGGGGAATATAAAATAAAACAAGCCCAACTCCTTGCCCTTATGGGTTTATTTGGGTTACCTTTCAGTGGGAACTGTGACTCAGAGAACTTAAATAATATTCCCATGATCACATATGTTGTAAGTGTTCTAAACAAATGCTTCAAGTCTGTATGACATCAAAACTTACATTTTTAACCATAATAGTATATCCAGGACTCTGAAAGTCAATACATCTGTGATTTATTCTATCTCCCTGGTCACAGAATATATATTTCTATTGCTAAGCAAAATTAGAGTTTTGTACCCATTTCTTTACTCTCTCACAAATATATATATGTTTGACTTGGGGCGAACTGAATAAAACTGGGTATAATGTAGTAGCACTGAGAAACAGAATATATAAATACCAGTTCATAAATATATGAGGAGTAAGTAGCTTTAAAGGTCATATGCTAGGATGCCCTAAGATTTTAAAAAAAGGAAAGTAATATACTAAACTAATCAAGTTGTATGCTTTATAGCAATATGATATTAGTTCTTTGGAAAATTTTTGACATTATATAAATAGTTTATCGTATCTAGTTGTTTTCAGACATTCATGAATATATTAACATTAAGGAAAGATCTTATGAAGCTACATAAAATACATTTTTCCCTTCTTATGAACCACCTATATCTAAATGTCTTTTAAGATGAAGAATCAGTTAAATATGATATTGTGCTTATTCTTATTGTGTCTTATTCCAAAGCAAACATTACATATAACAAGCATTCTGGTGATAAATTCTTAGTTGAAAGAGCATTCTTTTGGCATTATGCAAGTTGTTTATAATCTTCAATTCAATGAACATGCTGGGTTGCACTCTTTCATGTAAAGAGAATAATAGATTATAAGATTAACTATTATCATTTCATATTTTATGGTCTCCCCAGCATACTCAGAGGCTCATTTTTCAGCATGACCTCCAGTGAGCACACATAAGTAGACAGAATCCTAAATTTGCTTAGAAACTAAGAGCAAAAATGTTTTGAATTAAATCTTATTCAGCCAAAGTGGTTAGAAATGGAAATGTGACAAGCTCTCAAGTGAACATGAAGAAGCACCATGGAATTACTCTTACCCCTAACCCATGTCAATGAGCTCATAGCATATAACTGTGTTTGAATATGTTAGGTTGCTTACAGGTGACAGTAACTCAACATTGATCAGAGATTGAGAAAAAGAAAAAAAAAAATCGTACTCACTCATATTTAACTCAACTTACAAAAGGAATAGTGCTCACTCAAAATGTTAGCAAAGACGGGCTTCCCTGGTGGCGCAGTGGTTGAGAGTCCGGCTGCCGATGCAGGGGACATGGGTTCGTGCCCCGGTCCGGGAGGATCCCACATGCCGCGGAGCGGCTGGGCCTGTGAGCCATGGCCACCGAGCCTGCACGTCTGGAACCTGTGCTGCGCAACGGGAGAGGCCACAACAGTGAGAGGCCCATGTACCACAAAAAAAAAAAAAAAAATTAGTAAGGGGACTAGTATGTTTTCTTTGTTTTTAGTAGAAGTTTATAAATATTCTAAATATCAAGTGTGCATTCTCTATGCCTACACAGTGTCATACACTCAAGTGAAAAGTTGTGAATAAAAATTTGATTAGCTATGCAATTGTTATATAGACAGAGCAGAAAAATACTAGGTTGGAGTTTGTCACTGCCTTGCAGATATTTTGGTACAGTGTATAATATAATTTTGGAGAATCAAATGATGGTTATTTTTATTTAAAAGCAACTATAGGGATCAACTTCCACTTCTACCTATGGCAAAATAATTGATACTAAAACAGCCCTCTTGCTTAAAAAAATAAAAGTATAAAACTGGACAAAAATGCCTTTTTAGACATTAGACATCAATGTGAATGTGAGAGAAGGTAAAGAATAGAGGTGAACCCCATGATTGCCTTGGCTTTCTGTCAGGCATCACTTGCCTGACTATGGAAAGGAACAGGAGAGGGTAGTTAAAATTAAGCCCAGTGGTCTTCCTAAGCTAAAAATATAGGATCAACTAGAATTTGCAGGACAGGCTGTCAGAAAAAAATGATCTGTTCAGGGAAGAACCTTCTAAAGTCTACATAAGGATCCCTTTGAGTCTTTGGCTGAATACAAAGATGCACATATTCAGCGGGACCCTCTGTGTGGCTGGGAAAAGAGCAACAGGAAAAGGACAATTATGCGGAAAGGGGACAATTACCAGGGAGCTTGGAGCTGAACAACTGCCAGAGCTTGCACAAGGCTGGGAGACATTTATCTTCTAAACAGCTAAATGGAGAAAGCTCACTGAGCACCCTAGACATTCAGTAGAGACCCAGAAGAGATATGCCTTGGAGTAGCACTAATTTAGCATTAGAGTAAAAGATACTCTAGACCCATTCTAATGAATCTGAAAATAAGTCTTGAAAGTATCAAGCTTATACTCAAGTAAATTAACAGCTTGTTAGAACAAAGTTCCCCCATTAAGCAATGCAATAAAAGATAACAAGATAACTTTTAGTCAAAAATAGCAAGAAAAAAAAGTCCATAACCAGAATAAAAATCAGTCAATAGAAACAGACCCAGAAATGATAGAAATAATGGAATTAGATGAGGAATTTGAAACAGCTATTACTAATATGTTCAAGATTTAAAAGAAATTATAAATGTAGTGGGGTTACAAATAAGACATCCCAGTAGAGAAATGGAAACCAAAAAGAAGAAATAGAACTGGTAATTATAAATCTTCTCACTAAGAACATTCCAGGTTTAGATGACTTCCCTGATTAATTTCATTAAATATTTAAGGGAAAAAATAATAACAATCCTATACAAACTCTGTCATAAAGTAGAAGAATATGGAATACATTTCAATTAATTTTATAAGAGTAGTATATAAGTTAGCACAACCAGCAAAGAAAGCACCAAATAGAGATCAGTATTCCTCATGAACAGAGATGCAAAAGCTTTTAACAAAATTTTAGCAAATAGACTCCAGAAATATGGGGACATATGTATAATAAAAATATATCATTAACTGGGGGTTATTCAAGGAATGAAATGTTGGTTAACATACAAAGAACACAGGAACAGAATAAAATAAGAAAATATTATAGCAATCTTGATATATGCAGAAAAACAATATATTTTAATGCCAATTTATTATAAATGTTTTTCTTGTTTAGAAGGAGACTTTCTCAAGCTGAAAAAAATATCTATAAAAAACTTACAACTAACATCACACTTAATGGTGTAACATTAAATCCTTTCCACATAAGATAACGAACAAGTCAAAGATATCTTATATCACTTTTGTATACAATTTGGTAGTGTCCTCAGCCAGTGGAATAATGAAAGAAAAATAAATAAAGTATAAATAATGGGGAAAAAACCAAAAACTTTTTATTCAAAGACAAAGTGACCATGTATGTAAATAATCTTACGGTAAAAATACAACAACCAAAAGAACTAATATGTTCATTTAGCAAGGTTACAGGACCCAAGATCAGTAGACTCAAATTGACCACCATATAAGGGCAATGAAAAACTGGAACATGAAAAAAGTACCATTTACAAAAACATGAAGAATAAAATACATAGAAATGGATCTAATGAAAGTTGTGCAAGATCACTATTTTGAAAACAGTAAACATCACTGAGAGAAATTAATGAGTACCGTAATTAATCAGAAGATTAAATATGTTTATGTATAGGAATACTAAATATTGGATAGATGTCATTTTTCCCTAACTGATGTATAAATTCAACAAAATCTCAATCACAGTTCCAGAGGAGCATATTTTTGGTAGAAATTTACAAACTGATTCTAAAATTTATATAGAAATGAAAAGATTAAAGCAGGACAAAGCAATCTTGAAAAAGAACAAATTTGAAGAACTTATACTTCTTTATTTCAAGATGTATTATAAGACTTTGTTAATCAAGACTGTAGTAATGGCATAAAGATAAATCATGTAATAGAATTAAAAGTCCCGAAATAGATCCATACTTCTATTATCAACTGATTTTAAACCAAGATACCAAAGTAATCCAATGAGGAAAGGCATTTTCAACAAATGAAACTCAAACAACTGGCTATATATTTAGAGGCAAGGAGATAGGAGTAAACTTTGACCCTTGCTTCATTCATAAAATTAATTCAAGATGTTTCATATTCCTAAGTGTAAAAGTTAAAAAAATATATATTTTATATAGCTTTCTCTAAAATAATGTATAGGAGTAGGCCAATAAATTTCTTACACAAGACCCAGAAAGTAATAATCATAAAAGTTTGCTAAAATATCAATCATCAAAATATAAAACTTTTGCTCATGAAAAGTAATCCTAAGAAAATGGATAGGCAAGCCATATTCTAAGAGAAAATATTTGTAATACATATAACCAACAAGAGGATTATATACAAACAACTTTTAAAAATCAAAGTTAAAAAAATTGGCAAAAACTTTGAACAGATTTTTTCAAAGTCCAATTTGGAATTTGCCAATAAACACAAGAAAAATCTGTCAATATGCATATGAAAAAAATTGCATGACATCTTTAGTCATCAGGGAAGGGAAATGCAAAATTAAACCCACAGTATGATTCCACTATATGCACATTACAATGGCTAAAATTAAAAGACTAACCATATTAAATGCTGGTGACAATCTGATGCAACTGAAAATCTCATGCATTGCTGGGTGTGTGTAAAATGATACAACTCCTTTAGAAAATGGTCTAGAATTTTTTAAAAATAAAGTTACTATATTAGTTTTCTTTTGCTAGTGTCATAAATCACCATGAACTCGTGGCTCAAAACAACACAAATTTATTATCTTATAGTTCTGTAGGTCAGAGATCCAATGTGGGTCTCACCAGGCTCAAAAGAATGTGTCAGCACGGTCGTGTGCTTTTTTGGAGGCTAGATCATGGCCCCTTTCCTCCATCTTCAAAGCAGCAATGTTACCTTTCTCTGACCCTACTTCTGTTTTCACATTTCTCTCTCTGACCCCAGCCAGGAATGGCTCTCTACTTTTAAGTATCACGTGTTAGATTGGGCTCACCCAGAGAATTCAGGATAATGTTCATCTTGCCTTGCACATGTGCATCTTTATATCAACCAGACTCTAGGTAACTGCTATTCAGCTTTCAGGCGCCCCTTGCCTGAAAACCTCTCTTCTCTCTCAGACCCTGTTTTAATCACATCTGCAAAGTCCCTTTTGCCATGTAAAGTAACATATTCACAGGTTCCCACTAGACTAGGGCATGGGCATCAGTAAAGAGCCATTTTTCTGGTTATCTTCAAGTTCACTTCTAAGTATTTACTCCATAGAAAACATGTATAAAATTATATGTATAAAATATGTATAAAATATTCCTAGAGGGACTTCCCTGGTGGCGCAGTGGTTAAGAGTCCGCCTGCCAATGCAGGGGACACGGGTTCGAGCCCTGTCCGGGAAGATCCCACATGCCGTGGAGCAGCTAAGCCCGTGCGCCACAACTACTGAGCGTGCGCTCTAGAGCCCGTGAGCCACAACCACTGAGCCCGCGTGCCACAACTACTGAGGCCTACGTGCCTAGAACCCGTGTTCCAGAACAAGAGAAGCCACCACAATGAGAAGCCCGCGCACCACAACAAAGAGTAGCCCCTGCTCGCTGCAACTAGAGAAAGCCTGCACACAGCAGTGGAGACCCAATGCAGCCAAAAAAATTAAAAAATAAATAAAATTTAAAAAAATATTCCTAGAAATCTATTCATACTATCCAAACACTAGAAACCACCCAAATGTCACTCTAACAAATTGTGTTATATTTCTATACAATGTAATGCACCTAGCATTAAAAAGGAACAAACTACTAATGCATACAATATTGATGAATCTCAAAAACGTGCTGAGTACAAAAAAACAGAAAACAAAATAATGCATACTGTATCATTCCATTTATATGAATTTCAAGTACAGGTGATAAAAATCACAACAGTAATTTTATGTATAATAATGAGACTGGATAAATGAATGAAGTAGTCAATTAAATAATGTAATATAAATTAATATATAAATGAATGAGTGAATGCCATTTGATGGTGATATTTACTGTTTACAATTGTAAAGGCATGATGTCAAATGCATTGGTATTGTAGGTAGTGACATTAGATGTGCCTGGTTAAGAGTTTGGAAAGTCTTTTAAAGTGGTTTCTGAAACTGGGTCTGTGGAACATTTGGGAATGATGGAAAGGTCAGCATTCTGTAATTTTTTAATATTAATTTTACGAGTTATGAAGGAAAACTTTTCAGTAAAAGCCCAAAGTTATAAAACACTTTCACCACGTGTACTTTAGTTTTCAAAATCAGTGGACTCTGTTATGGATCTGAGATTTATTTTCTTTAAAAGCAGTGTGTGTTCGTGTATTTGTATGTGTGTGTGTGACTCAGGTTTGAGAAAAAAACTTATTTAGATCTATCTGTAAATTATAAAGCCAGTATACTTAAAATGGAATTTCTTATTGTATTTTTATATCCTTTTAAAAACACTTATTATTAATTGTTACTTGGTCAGTATTCATGATCCCCACTGGAATGTAAGCTCCTTGGGGTCAGAATCATTTCTGACTGACTCACTTCTATCTACCCTGTACATAGAATAGTGCCTGGTACATAATCAGAGTTCAAAAATACTTGATGAATGAAAGAGTGGACAATAATAAAAAATATCAAATTATTTCCACCTCAAGTTAAGCAAAACAAACATTCCCCTGTTTAAGATGGCAGTACTTTTTATTGTCTTTCTTTGCCTTTCCAGGCATCTCAGAAAATTTTCAAGCCCTTTATTTTCTAGCTGGTACTTTTTAATATATTGGTTCCTTGTTTTTCTGAGTCTACCAGGTCACGTCAAAATTAATTTCACATTTGAATTTTAATGGGTCTAAATGTTTTTTCTGATGTGAGGTAGGATTAGTCTAGCACCTTGGCAAGTTTTTGTATTTTAGCCATTGGAAATCTATTTAAAGGATATGTCTTTAGAATAGAGACACTGGATTACAGAGATATGAGATTTAATAATTCATCTGAAGATAGAAAATGATTTGGTCAAGAATTCAGGTCTCTTGTTATTCATTACTTTTTCTGTCACTGGAAAACTGTTGCAGTGGCAGTTCTCCTCAAACCTTTTATGACTAAAGATTTAACTTATTTACTTTTGCTTCAATAAAAAAGAAGGTTTATATTTTCATGAATCAATATTAGTTTGGTCTCCCTTTTACAAAGAATAATCTCTGGTTAGTTTGTAAAGACCTTCTATTTTAATTATATATGTAATAGGGTATGTGAGATACTCCAAATAATGAATTGAATAAAAATATTTATAGTAGATAATACATAAGTTCTCAGCTGAAATATTTAATTAGTTGGCTGGTTGGTTAGTTATTACTGCAAACTTGATTAATCCTTTAATTTTGGGGGAAATGGATAATATTTCTATTTCTAAAATAAATAGTTTTATTTTCACTTTTGTGTTACATGTGCACACACAGAATCCACTGTGGCAGACAGACATGTACGTTTATGTGTAGGTACTGAAGAATTTTGCTATTTAAGTATAAAGAGTACCAGGAGAAGCTCAGTTAAAATGAATCTACTTAAAACTAAAATTTCATAATGGAGAATGAAAATGAGATTGATTGGAACTTCACGTGAAAAAAAATTAAGAACTGTAAAAATACTTTTTATATTAAAAAATTAGAGTATAAATAACTTTTACAAAATAAGTAATGAAGTGCTGATTTTTAATATGAAATATCTATCAAATTAAATGATACAAATATATATTTATTTTCATTTAACTTTTGAAGTAAGATCATAATGAGAGTCATGACAACAAAAATACTTAAGAGCTTCATCAATCTTTCTAGCAGCTCCAATTAATATTTTGATACCCAAATCTTTCTCTTTTAAAACACACACCAATTTTTCTTCTTCAAGCACAACTTTGTTTTTTTGGTCATTATTTGTATATCTGTCAACTTCTGTAGTTGCAGAGTTTTCTTTTTCTTTTAGTAATGTCTAATGTTTATTGAATTCCCATTATGTGTCAAGCCCTGTTCTAAATACCTTACTTGCATTGATTGTCTCATTTCATCCTCACAACATCACTATGTAATAGGAACTATTGTTATCTTATTTCACAGACCAAAAACTAGAGGAAAGAGAGGTCTCAACCCGCCCAATGCCTCGGAGTTAGTACGTGGTAGAGCAAAAATTTGAACCCAAGCAGTGTCCAAAATTCATACTCTTTAACCAAAGGCATCCACTTCCAAAATAAGCTTTTCTTACAAACATTAAAATTGTATGTGGGGCATGTACACTGTCAATACCTCTGTGGAATCTCTTAGGATTCTTTCACTTGCTTTTGTATCTTATAGTAGCATTTTTCTTTTTGATTTGAATTTTATTTTATTTTATTTTTTTATACAGCAGGTTCTTATTAGTTATCTATTTTATATAAATTATTGTATATATGTCAATCCCAATCTCCCAATTCATCCCACCACCACAACCCCTCCCCACCTCCCCTGTCGGTGTCCATATGTTTGTTCTCTACATCTGTGTCTCTATTTCTGCCTTGCAAACCAGTTCATTTGTACCATTTTTCTAGATTCCACATATATGTTAATATACTATATTTGTTTTTCTCTTTCTGACTTACTTCACTCTGTATGACAGTCTCTAGGTCCATCCATGTCTCTACAAATGACCCAATTTTGTTCCTTTTTATGGCTAAGTAATATTCCATTGCATATATTTTTAGTTTTTTAAGGAACCGCCATACTGTTCTCCATAGTGGCTGTATCAATGTACATTCCCACCATCATTGCAAGAGGGTTCCCTTTTCTCCACACCCTCTCCAGCATTTATTGTTTGTAGATATTTTGATGATGGCCATTCTGACTGGTATGAGGTGATACCTCACTGTAGTTTTGATTTGCATTTCCCTAATTGTATCTTATAGTAGCATTTTTATTGACTAATGTGAGAAGGGATGTTTGAGTGTATAGTAATTTTATAAGTAGTTTACTAGTGAATATTTTTATTTAAGACAAATTTTGCTTTTCTTCCAACCTTATAAATATGGGAACTCTGATAATCAATACTTAATAACAACATCCTGCTGTACCTACATAAGAGTATGTGTTATCTATAAGGGATATTCCTATTCTGACCCACAGGGGCATACAAAGAGGGCACAGTTGAGCTAGGAAAGCCTAGAATCAGGACTAGTATCCAAATATTCTGACCTCCAGCAGTGTCTCTGAACTGGTTAAAAATCCTGGAAAAAGAAGGAAACTTATCTTCTCTTTCCTTGTTCTACTCTTCACATTATATAAGTTCACATTAAAGATTCCTGAATGAGAGATTAAAGTTAGATTTGGTTTGCTGATGATTTTCAATTTCAACAGAACTTTTTTTCCAGAGAAAATTCTCTGTAGGATATAACCTTTGAAGTCTCCGATTTAAAGCAACTTGAATAAAAATTGACCCTTTAAAGCTTATGCCATATGTTTGTTGATCCTTAAGAATCTTAACATTGATTTTTCTAGTATCTTTCCTCATTCAGTTATTAAACCTCTAAATCGTCTGGGTTTTTCTACAAGTCTATATAGACTACTTTTCCTGAGCTATCGACAAACATTTTGTGTAAAATGGGAGATACATGTTTTAACCAACAGTGTTCAGATTTCTTCAATTTAAATTCTGGACACTCACAGTACGTTGAATGTCAGGAAATAATCATACTTTATAACTTTTAGTTTTCCCCCTCTAATTGTCAGTTATCACTTTACCATGTATTGTGATCTGTAGAAACATCAAGATCAAAAGGAACACTAATCCTGGAGAGTGTGGTAGCTTTGCATTTTCTATCCTGGGCCAGGTGCATCTATGTTTTGATCTTTGCTGATTTATAAAACTGCTCTAATCCTACGTGTGATTCACTTTCTCTATTTCTTTTCCAAAGGCAAGGAGATTTTATGTTGCTTTCTTTAAAGTACAGCTGCTGACTTTCAGTTGTCTAGGACAAATCTAATTTCAAAAAAATATGTTAGGAAATACTAATACCTTTTTCAAATTGTAAGATTGCCTCTATGAGGGTATCTACCTACAGTGTCCTTAATTTATCTTTTCTATCCAAACTGAACAAGAATCTTAAAGTCATAACTTTTTTTTCTTACTGTGTGAATAACACTTCTTAGTGAATTCTCAACACTTTTGGCCCTGTGGCTCTTTGCTACAGGTAAACAGTCACTGGTAAAACTCTTCACTAATTTTGCAGTTTGGAAATTGTAGACAGTGTTACAATCCAATGCAGCAATTCGTCTTGCACCTCTCATAAGGCAGGGCCATGTATAAGACCCAAAGAGGGTGATCTCTGTCATATATGCACTTCTGCATCTAATGATTTAGTACTTTACTACTTTGTCTTCTCGTTGTTTATTTTTTCTAATTCCCCATTTCCTAGCAATGTCATAAATTATTTTAGGGTAGGAATTTTCATGCCCCATTCTTCTAACCTTCCCATTTGCTCCTCTGCCTGGTGTTCAACAATATTTATTGTTTAATAATTGTCTAATGATTCATATCTAAATCAAATTATTTTAAAAAAGTGACTTCCTACATAAAAATGGAATGGGTGAATTTCATAAATCTGCTAAAGTCATCTTTAGCAAAAATTGTAAAAATACTTTTAATGTAATGGTTCACATTCTTCCTGTGTCTCCCATTTTTTGTGTGCTTAAAGTACTTATTTCCCCTGTGACAATAATGTTCCCTTTTATTTTGAGCCTCTTCAATAGATAATAATAAATAATGCTACAATGAAGTTTGTTATATAAAAGACTGGCAACTGAACTTGGAGGATTTTAGTAAGATAAATTTAAGTCTCTTATGAAAGCATAATCTTTTAGAAGTATGAATAAGGACTATCATTTGTATGTGCATCAGTTTATGACTTGGAAGTGCAGAGAACCTGGGCTCTAGGACCAGGAACATAGCATAGCATAGACTCTTAAGGACACATTCATCCCTACATGCCTCTGCATTTTTAGGAGGAAATATGTTTACTACTGGTCCTTTGATCCTTCTCTGAATTGAAGTTTTCTTATCACACAGAGGCAGCATTCAAATCCATGAATGTCTGAGTACCACCTATAGTAAATGATATTTTGAGAATCTCCCTATGGAGTAGTTCTCTTTCGAATGCTCTCTGCATTATGCTTACTAAGTTGTATCACACCCAACAAGATTTCCTTGTGAATCTCTTCAGAAAACCCATTGAGATTCTAAATAGAGTGAACCACTGATTGAAAAACTCAGTTAATCAGCCTTATTTTCTGTTTCTTCCTGAGCTCCAGTTGAAGGATAAAGAATTTAATATCAATAACAATAGTGACAACAAAATAACTACATTGTAAGTGAATACAATTTTTTCTACAATGAGACTAGGATCAGTCAAGATTAATTCTGATCTCTGGTGAACCAATTTTTAGCTCTGAGGCCACTCATGAATCATGAGAATACAAATTATGTTTTCTACAATGTAATATCCAAGGTATATATGGACTAAAACATCTGAGAAATATTTCAACCCTCTAGTAGGAGGAAAGAAAAAATATTTCATGACACACTAAATAGGAAACATTATTGTTTAAGACTGTAGTATTGTTTCACACTTTTGCTTCACCAAACATTATGATCATTATGTACCTTATCTTCAGTATCTTTTGGGAAATCTGACAGCTCTCAATGTTTCCCTGGCTCTGATAACTTGTGTTTACCAATAAGAGTGGGCGCTAGGTGCCTGAAGCCCTTGGCATGGCTGGATGGGTCAGGAGTCATCTCATAGTCCAAGCTAGACAGTCAGCTTCTCTCTCAGGCTGGTTGGTAGTACACGGCTGGAACCAAGGACACATTCTCAGGAGCTGTGAGGCTACTCTGTGTGGAGAAAATCAGAGGAAGGTAGTCTGCAGATTGAAGCACACCAGTCAAGAAGAGCCTCTGTGACCCCTGTGAGTGAGAACAAGAGACCAGCAACCTTGGTGTCTCATGGCTTTTCATTTCCTGATTCTAGGCTTTCCTAGCTCTACATTCTGCCCTTGAATTGCAGCATGTGCACCTTGATCCTTGAATATGGTAAGCCAGGACTGGTAAATTTCAGATATTTGCAGCCAGAAAAATCTTAACTCATACACACTACGTAGCAGTTAAATCTCTACTACCTGCTGTCCTAGAAGCATTTTTTTATGAGAGGATATTATTTACAACTATCATTATGATGAACTTCATATATAAAGCAAACTGCATGCATTATCAAATTCTCATGACTTTGAAGTGGGTCCTGTTATTATTCCCCCCTTGACAATTGAAGAAACTGAGGTGCAAACAGGTTAAGAATATTGCAAGAGTGGTCGTGATGAAATGGGGGTTTGAATCCAAGCAGTTTGGTCCAGGGCTCATATTTTTAAACCCCAATTCAGTTTTGAAAATAAAATAATAACGATGGAGTTTATGTCTAGTATATGGTATTGGGGATAAAAAAATATGTAAGTGTTTGTGAGAATAAAAGTATTTGTGTGTATGTGTGCTCTTGTGCATGTGTATGTGTGTGTGTTTATATCCTTATGTATATGGAGACTCATTCATCTGAACTGTGTCAGGCTGTTGGTTGCAAGTGAAAATTTTTATGTGAAATTATTATGAAGAGATTCACATAACTTTTGTTTCTTGCTATGTTTTTTTTTTTGGCATACCTTCATTTGTTACAGCTCTGAGTAAAAAATGTGACATTGTACAATGGGCATAATTGGGCCATTGGTGCCTACAGTCGATTTGCATGCTCACACAGACCTCTGAACCAAGTCCCCAATTTGGACTGCTGGCTTCTGTAAGCAGTCATCACCTTTGCATAATCTCTCCACTCTGAGCTGTATCCAGGCAAACCTAGTGAGACAGGGTGAATTTAAAAGGCCACCATAAACTGAGCCATGAATTACCAACAGATCCAGTGGTTCAAGAATAATTTCCTCTTCAGCTTGAAATGTAAGTATGGCTCTCTGAGAAGCCGTATTACCTCCTGATTCCAAGGAAGTCCTGTCAAAGCAGAGCTCACAGAGTGTAAAGTTTTTAAAGTGCATTTGTTTTAGCTTGCTGGTCTGACTATTAGTGAAACACTACAAACCGTTAAACCTTCAAACTAGCACTGCAAAAATACTTATCAAAAATACAGCCTCTGGGAGATTTGTTTACTCTAGAAATATGCTGTCTTTGCAGTTACTTTTTCCTTAATGAGAAGGCAATGCAGGATTTGTCTTTTTCATTGGAGGGCAAAAAGCCAAATACAGGGAATTGTCCTTAAAGTGACATGGCCATATCCAATTCCTAGGCAGGGTTCAGAAATCTTTCTGAAGACGCTTAAGTTCTGAAAGGAAGTTCCACATTTGAAAACCATTTGTTTTGCCTCAAAATTTTGTATTCGACAAGTTACTGATACATAATATGACAATTGAAAATGTGAGACTGAAAATAAGCCCCTCCACATAAGAGGTATTGGTTTCCTGAAAGCACAAAGCTATATATTCATTTGCATTTGGGATAATCTAAAATTATCAGGCACTTAGGGAATGATAATGGGTTGAATCAGTACTGTTTTAAAGCATGGTAAAAGTTTTCTTTAGAACTTCAGAAGTAGAGCTGTCACCAATTACTAGAAGTTTCTGTCTCCTTTTGTAAACCCCTACATTAGTTCCGTTCTTTGGCTTGCGCCTTGAGTATGGCATTTACTTGGAGAATGTGTGACCTGCCTCGTCAAACAATACAGGGTAGAGTTAAAGGTGGGAAAAAAATTAATAAATAAACCTTCAGAGGCATTTTCTTGCTTTTCCCATTTAATTTTTAATTTGGGTTATAAATGGCATCTCAGATAGAAGGAAATCTCCTGGGTTCCTTAGGATCCTTTGCTGGCTTAATCGCAAGCATTACACGTGTAGAAGCGAGCTCTGAGGGAATTAGTGATTGCGTCAAGAAGGGAAGGACAATCAATTATTCCCCACATGCCACCACACACAAGATGCATGACCATGGCTAGTCTCTCTCCTCTCCTCTAGACATACAAACAGAGCTCTTTCCACAGCCTGCATGCTATTCAGAGAAATATTCCTTTCAAGCAATTCTCATTTTCATCAATCCATTTATATCTGAATTTTTAACTGGACAAGTATAATTAAGGAAGTAAGTTAAGAAAACCCTTTCAGTTTGCTTCCTTGCATTCCTTTCTCTCCATTTATTAAAAAGAAAAAAAATACCCATGTGAGTGGCCTTGAGAATAAATGTATTATATAATATTCATTTAGGAAAAGTCTATAACATAAGCTTGAGTTATTAAAGTTTCTAGGTAATCTCTTGAAGATAATGTGAAGGGTTTGGTAAATTTCTTCCAATTTCCTCTGTGTTTAAAAAGGCACTTTCCGTCATGAAAAATCAACTGAAATTATCCTGACACTAAAAAACATTCCAGTCATTCCATCTATAGATAGATGTTCTTGAGTAAAGGAATATGGGCAAGGAGACAAATATTCCATGGTAATCATTGCTTCGTGACCCATCTCTGTTCATTTATGAAGTATGTGATCTGGGCAGGTCACCTGAATTTATTACATTCAAGCCTTCCTCATCTGTATAACACCTCACCTTCCAGTAATACATATTTTACAGGGTAATGAATACATACTTCACATTTATTCTAACAAAGAATAAATGAGATGATCTTTATAAAAATGTTCACTTGATGTTACTTTCCATCTCCCTCTTTATGGCAGTTGCAAAATCATTCTGCATTCTACTGGTTATTAAAACTAATAATTTATACCATCAGAGGCCAAAAACCAAGGTATTACTTTCTCTCAGATTTTCAGAGTCTCTACATTGCTTCTGCTTCTGAAAGAAACAATTATGGCTTCTTTCAAAATGTCTTTGCTCTACTGCGCTCTATATTTATTATGTAGATTTATCATTACTGAGACTCAATTTGCCAGGAACTATGCTATGCTATCCTTGGCTTACATCATCTCTTTGTATCCTCACAATAATACCAAGGAAAAAATGTATCAGATTTCCATTTTACAGATGAATAAATTGAGACTCAGAGGGATTAAGTATCCTCAATCCCAGGCCTGTAGAAGTCTACAATCAGTGCTCTCAAATAGCATTTCTCAAATCTTTACTGTACAGGTAAATCACCTAGAGATCATGTTAAGATGCAAACTCTGATTCAGCAGGTTTAAGGTGAAGCCTGAGAGTCTGCATTTCAAACAGGCTCTCGGGTGCTGCCAATGCTACTTGTCCTTAGACCTCACATAGCATAGCAGACTCTAAAACACCATGCCACACAACTTTAAATCTAGGCAATGAACTCTAAGTAAGCATCAATTAAATAAAAAGCAAAATACTAGTCAAAGGATGGAGAAAAAAATTATAATGAAAAGTGATATCTGCTGATTTGGTGGAATCTTCTGGAATTAGTGGCTAATTTTTTTGTCGAGTCCAGTCATAATAAGAGAAGTTATTTGACTCTGTGACAAACAGCCTTTGCCGTATCATGTGTTTCCCTTCATTGGGTCAATTCCACTGACCTTACTAAGCTCCAAGCCATAATTGACCAACTAGAGATTCTTGACCATCCTGTAGACTAGGGGATATTGCCTTTTCCAACTGGTTGCTTTCCAGATTCTTTCCTTACATGTCATGTCACAGTCTGTCTGACTGAGTACCAATACTAAAAGTCATCTTGGGCTTGGATGAGAAATCAGTAGAATGAATATTTTATTAAAATAATAGCAGCCTAACATTAAGAAAGGAGAAAGAGGTAATAGTTGAAAAGAAGGAGGGGGAGGAAAAATAGCAGAGGAGAGGAAGAAAGATAAATTCAAAGACCACAGGGGTTAGTCTTGTTGAGACTAGACTAACAAAACCCAGGAGCTAGGCTGTCACCGGCTTTCATCCTGAGAACAGTATGGGTCATCCACTGCTGGCTGACTCAGTCCATGGACACCTTCCTTTGGCACATGGCTGCCATGTGACTTAATTTTCGAAAGAGCTTGCTCTTGGTTCCCCTGTTTGGAAAAAAAATAGTGAAGGGATCAGATAGCAACAGACATTAATGAGGATCTAATATGTGCCAGGCACTGTGGTGAACAAGAGAATGTGGACCCTGGACTCATGAAGCTTAGAGACCAGTGGAGAAGTCAGGAAGCACAGACAAATACAACCATTCCCATCCAGACTCTGTCCTAACAAGCCCTAAACTTCTGGTTTCTAGCCTATAATTCCCAAACCTTTTTTTAATGATTTTTATTTATAAGCTTTTAGTTCTGGACCACTAGTTTTCTTTATAAGTATGAAGTAAAAATAGAAAAAATAAAATGGCTTTTCATAACTGTGTTGAAGCAAATGTATACAGGCATGCATGTGCCTTTGTGTCTCTTTCATCACTGCATAGTTTTATATTGCATATTTTGTATGAGTGTGGTTAACACAGATTCTGATTGCCCACATAAATATCACTGTGCTTACTAGCAGACACATCTAGACCAGATAGAGCCAGCAGGATTGTGTGTGATAATAGAAGCCACCTAAGTAAAGCAAATTTATATATGTATGTTTTTTTCCTTATATTCTAAATGGTGGAGGTTACTTGGGCCAGAGGTGATATAAAAACATGTTCTTATAAATGTATGTTCATGGTTTATTCAGTCAGCCCTGAAGTATGGTTCCAGCATAAGGGAGCAAAAATAAGTGCAGACTTGTAACCTCTACTTATGGAGTTTACAGTCTAGTAGAAGAGACAGAATAATAATGTGAACAAGTTTACACAAACCAAGAGCATGTTATGAAATACTCTGGAGCATAAAACAAAGGAATCTGAACTAAGATGGATTTTGGGAGAGGAGGCTTCCGCTACGAGATGACTTGAGCTGTTATCTAAAAGATGACTCAGAAGCTGAGGGCTGAAGTAACCCTGTTGTGAAAGAGGGCATGACATTTTCTAGGAACTCAACAGCCAGTGTGTCTGGAGAGAAGAAAATGTAGCAGGAAGATCAGGCAGAGGCTGTGTGTAACCTGGGGTCCCTAGGATTCATGAGATGGCAGTGACCATCCATCAAAGCAAAGCAAACAGTATTTCTTTGGTTCAGCCCTAACCACAATAATTCAGGTATATAGGGAAGGAGTGTGATACAAATACCAGGGAAAACAGTTCCCAAGTTTCTTTCAGTCACTTTGTCTTGAGGTTCTTTATTGAGTTGGCACATGTTGTTCTTAGGTGCCCAGGTCAAAGTGGGCTTTTCTTGATTGTGACTTCAGACAGATGTCCTTTGCTACTTCCTATATCCTCTTATGCTGCAACAGAAACTGAGATGAAGATAGAAAAAACATCCTCTATTGCTTTTGCATTATTATCCCTTATATAACAAAAATGGTGTTTTATGTAGACTTCTAAGAGTTGTTCATGGGGACTGTCATGGACTAATATATTTTACTAGGGCCATTGCAGACAGTTGTGCAAATTGTGCAGGGGCCATCTTGTGTGACGGATCTGTTAAACAACCATTGGTCACCAATTTCCTTACCCCAGACTTGCCTACTTTTACTATCTTAACTGGATTTAGGTATTTCAATTCCATGAGGGTCCTCAGTGCCACAGTCTTATATAAATAGACTTCTGGTGAAACCATTAACCTAAGTACACCCCCATCTCCAGCACATCTCCTGTGATGTGCATTCACTGCTCAGCTTCCATTCTAAAACACGTGTTGTGATGTAAGTCCCAAATATGTTAAAATGAACCAAGATTTTACTGAGCATGTACTAAGTATAGATACTACCTTATTCATTCATTAATTCATCATCCATTCATTCATTTTGTATCTCTGAAGTGCCTACTATAAGTTAATAGAAGCCCCAGGAATACAGTGGTGAAAAACAAACGTGGGTCCCACATTTGTGGAAATTATAGTCTGTAACAGCATTGTTCTGAGAATCAGTTGAGGTAGTAGACGTGAAAGAACTTTGAAAATGACAGATACACATGCCTTAATCATTTTATTCACCACCCTCGTGCTTAAGCAATTCAGGAGATTTTCAGAGCAACAATGCTAACATCAATAAAACACGAAAAATAAATTTTACAGAAAAAGATAGATCCAGGTGGTGTATTTCATACTCTAGTCCACCAACGTAGCACAATTCCAAAGCAGGCATTTCAAATTGCTGTGGTACAGAGAGATTTCTTGGAGGAGATAAAACTTGAGCCAGCAGACAGAGGAATTGACAGAGGAATTTCCATAAAGGATTACCAATACCTCTCTGCCCTCTTGGCCCTTGGAATGTTTCATGAATGAGAATGTCCGTGGTAACTGAGTGCATCTTTTTGATATATTTAACATAGAGAACCCATCGTATCACTGCCATTGTAACTAAAAGGACTGGATCTAATTACTTTTCCTCTAAAAGCAGGGCTTTGAAGCAGATTTAGAGATTTCACTGTTCCTTAAAACTAAATGGAAAAGAAACTGATGGTTTTACAAAAGAGAAAGAACGGCGATTTATTTTCTACTGAAAATGCAGCAAATACTGTTGTTTCCTCTGCCTCTGTTGAATTATAGTGTGGTCAGTTGAAATTGATATTCAGGTCAAAATCATTCTTTGGAACTGGTAATCTGTTTCTTATATGTTACTTTAAGACATTTTAAAAGGAACTTCACAGGTTTCCAGGAAACTTTTGAAAATATATGTTAAGGGTATGTATGTTAGAGCAGTTTTGATTTAGAACCTTTTTTGTATAACCATAGTAGTTACAAAAATCTAACTACCTATTAAGTTTATTTTGTTTCCATATTTAACCCCAATTACCCTATGCAGGGGAGTTCTTTCAAAATGTAATTCCCCATCTCACTTTTTTTTTCCTGCTTCTGCAAGCCTTTTTCTCCTCATGTAAATTGCAGCAGGTGCACAAAATTGAAGACATCACAATTAAATGTAATCAAATATTTTAGGCACTAATGAACAGCTCCAGGAAAACAAGTCAAAAGGAAAAAAAAAAAAAAAAGCCTTTAAGTGAGTGGATTTTCAAACATCCAAGGCACCATAGGACCAATTAAGAGAGTCATACCAGGACACATACTGACATTAATTATCTTTGAGTTCAGGGAAATAAAAAATAAAAGCAACAATTATCATAATAAATCTCCACACAGTGCTTGTAAGTTGTGCTAATCTACAACACACCTGGGTTTCAGATATTTAAGGCGAATACTCAATCAGTTGATAACGACCTCACAGAGGGGCTCATGGGACATTTTTTCCTTCCTGTGATCTGCCATTCAGACAGAGGGGCTAAAATGATGTCCAACAGCTATGTCTGCTTTATTTCGCATCACTCACATGAGTTGCAGACAGAAGCACTGCATAACTTATTCAATAAAGTAAGTAACAAAGCCAGCATTCTCTTTAGGGGATGTTTATTTTAAAAGAAGAAAAAGTCAAGAACAGATATTCAAGGTAAAATTTTGAATCGTAGGAGTCTCAAAGTCCCAGGATGTATCTGTAAATTTATTCTCCCTGAAGCCAGAAAGAATCTTACTAAAGAGAACAAATATTTCAGTCTGGGAATATGGGTTTTCATTTTTAAAATGCACAGGAAGGGGCAGAGAAAGAAAGGTAAGTGCTATAAGCCAAGAGGAATAGAAAGAAAAAAAAAGTTATTAAAATTGATCTAAATTCAACTGATAATTTGAAACAAGATCATAATATTTTAACAAAAAAAGAACATATTTAAACATTAGAAGGTTGCTAGTTTTCTATAGTCAAGGGAGAGATTAACATAAATATATTAGAAAGAACTATACAAATGTTTTTAGGTTGAATGACCTCAATATGGCCCTGGTATAAATGTAAAATAACCAACTCACCTTTCTAAATTTGGGGGTAATAATTTAATACACTAATACGTGTTGGTATACTCCTGGAAGATAAAACAGATGCTTTATTTGTCTTCTTGTCATTTTACTTCCTGTACCCATGGAGATTACTTCCTTCCTGAGGAAAGACTTATTTAATTTATATATCGTTTAAAATTTTTCTACGTCAGTTTCAATATATGTGACCATGATGCTTATGCTGAAAATATAACTTTGATTTATTTTATTTCCTTAAGCAGTTGAGGACTGTGATAATGTGTGTGGTAATTTCTCAAGTGTGAAAAAAAAATGATGTTAGGTGGCATGTGATGTTTGTATGCATGTTGTTTGTGCAATTTTTGAATAAGTTTCTAATGTATAGTGCAAAACAGAGAACACATATGTAAGTGTACTTAGGATTTTTAAAATCATTTTGTTTCTTAGATCCACAATTTCAGTAGAGCTTCTAATCTGGAATTGGACAAAACAAAGTATGCAGTTCTTTATGAAGTACTGCTTATTAATTCACTAGTCCCAGTACACAATGGAAATTCATTTTTAAATTATGCACTTTGTAAGATTTTTATTTCTTGAAAATTATATGCCTTCAGATTAAGCAGCAAACATTTAGTGGAAAAATATTAATTATTTTTATTAGACATTTGAACTTAGCTGTATAAATTATGACATGCTCAAATGTTTAGTCCACCATTTTTTTTATATGAATTCATATTTTAAAATTGTAGTTGAGGGCTTCCCTGGTGGCGCAGTGGTTGAGAGTCCGCCTGCCGATGCAGGGGACACGGGTTCGTGCCCCGGTCCGGGAAGATCCCACATTGCTGTGGAGTGGCTGGGCCCGTGAGCCATGGTCGCTGAGCCTGCGTGTCCGGAGCCTGTGCTCCGCAACAGGAGAGGCCACAACAGTGAGAGGCCCGTGTACCGCAAAAAAAAAAAAAAAATTGTAGTTTAGTTCTGAAAAAATTTCTTAGTTTTTTATCAAATTTAGAAAACATAAAAAACTGACAGATTTTATTACATCAAAATTTAAAATGTATTTATAATAAAATACATGATAGAAAAGATTTAACAGATAATAAATTGGAAAAAAATATTTGCAGCACACATATGAAGAGTTTATAACCTAGTAAAAAAATTACTTACAAACCACTTAAAGAATATTTTAAATGTCCAAATTTCCTATAAAAGAGAGTATTAAATTAGAATAAGTATATAAAATTGTGCTAAAATTTACTAGTAGTTTAGGAAACGCACACTTAACAATGACATTTTTCAAAGGTCAACTTATAAAAATTAAATCAATTGATAATACTTAATATATTAGTCACCATCATAATAAATAATAAATGGGTAAATATAAATTATGTTTATTAAAGGTTTTCATTTACAGTATTTTTATTAATAGGAAATTAGAATCAATGTGTAGGTCCATCATTTAAAGATTGAGTAAATAGTACTGCATTTATAAACAGATTATATTAACCATTAAAAATTAGAATTTTAAGCTTACTAACATGAAAGAATTCTATAGCATATATTTGAGTGAAAGTTGGAGGTATTTAAATATTTCATAGTATTATCTTATACAATATATTTAAAGCAAAGAGTGAATATTTATATATGTATATATATGTATACACACACACATAAGAATAAATTCATTATGTATAATAAACTGTTATGGTAAGAGCGGCTATATCTAGGAGCTAGGCTTAGAGGCACTATTCCCTGTGTATATGTCTGTATTTTTCAAATGATTTTAAAACTCCGAAAACTATCCACATAATTTTACATTTCTGTATTTGCTCAGATTGTTTTTCACCATATTTGTCTCATTAAAGATTTAAGTCTTTCTCTTTTTCTGTTACATTAAAATTTTTTTCTGTTATAACTAGTATTGTGATTAGTAGTTATATGCACAATTATTTTTTCAATTTGGTATTATTCTTTTAGAAGAGAGATTCTGAACTG
The DNA here is from genome assembly GCF_059928025.1 of Delphinapterus leucas. Taxonomy (NCBI): domain Eukaryota; kingdom Metazoa; phylum Chordata; class Mammalia; order Artiodactyla; family Monodontidae; genus Delphinapterus; species Delphinapterus leucas. The sequence goes on from NC_143131.1 coordinate 140,379,249, forward strand.
GAATAACTGGGCCAAAGAAAAGAAATATTTGGGGGTTATTTATATTAGTTGAGAAATTACCTTTCCAAAATGTACTGGTAGTATATATTTACATTAAACTACTACAAATAGGGTAGCAAAGGTCTTATTTGTTATTACCCTTCTAACTTCAGGGAGAGAAAGACCAGCATTTGTATATCTTCAATGCATTTTATATACCAAAGAACATAGAGTAAGAAACCAGAATACTTTTATGCAGCTCTACAACTGATCTGCCATATGATCTGTGCACAACTTGGTTTTTCATAAATGTTTGGACTGGAATAAAAAATACCACAGGTCATTTACAAATGAAAATTCTATGGTTGAAAATAAAATGTATTCTTTTTTTCTCCCCTCATTCTTTCAAGCTGGCAGTAGACATGTTTTGCTGACAGAAAGATTGTTTTTATAAATGAGCAAATATTGAGATGGCAATCAGAAATTTTCACATAAATCCAATTCATGACTTCTAGGGAACTCGGAAGGTTTGGCCCCACTGGCCCCACATTTCAGGTGGTGAGCATCAACTGGGCCTGTGTAACAGACAGGACCAGGCTGGTGCTCTCCAGTTAGCCATGGTCTCTACCACTCCCTGTTGCTTTGCCTGACACTGACTAAAGGAGTTAATTGCCGTTTCAATTGCATTTGAACTCCTTTGGTAGGAAAATAGTACTTACACTGTTTGGCCTCACTCATTTGCATGTTTTGCAAGTATTCGTTTACATCCCAGATCTGCTCTTCTCAACTGCTTAGTTTCAAGAACTGAAGGAAGAAAGGATACATATGTTAAACTGTTATTTGCCCTGACATACTATGATCTAATGTCCAAGTTCTCTGACTAGACTTACTGTTTACCCTTTAACTTTAATGTTCTCCTTTGTAAACTCATACTTAGTCCTGGAAATTCCTGACATATGTATGGCCTTGCCATTTTCGACCTGTGATTTTCCCTCTGAATTTATTTTTTCTTTGTTAGTATGACAGTTTTTATTTCTCTAATGCTAGAATGTTTTGAGTGCTTACTTTGTATTTTATATGTCCCATGATTGGTACCATTTTCATTATCCAGTTTAAGAAATTCATCTAAATTGCAATTTTATTAGTAAGGTTTTTCTCCTTATTAAGGATAGAGACTTGTGTGTAATTGAACAAAGTTGAAAGACTGAACAAAATGAAGAAGCATATGGTAAGCTTTAAAAAATGATCATTCAATATATTTAACAGGATGCGGCTGCATTTTTCTTAATAAATGTAAAAAAATATCGGGACATCTCACATCATTAAAGTCATGTGTGTCTATTAAACCTTTGCATTTAATTGAGGTTTAAAACCATGGAGCAATTGTAAATTTTAAGAGCCTGAAAAGGATTTTTTTTTTTTTTTACAATTAACCATGCATTTTCTTTGAAGCAAAATTCCATTAAATACTTTTTTTAGGACTTTCTACTTTGCTTTTTTTGTTTTAATTTTACTCTCCAGTGGGCCACATCCTACAATCAGTGCTAGGAGGGGAAGAGGAATGAGGATTAAAAATAAAGGATTAGAGGGAGGTGTGTGGAGAAAGAGAGGATGAATGATGTGTTTCCCTTGAATATTTTATTTTCTTAATTGAAAACAAAATGCTTAGGACCTGGGGATACCAGCCACTAAATTATTTTTTTTGTATGTACAAAGCAGATCAATGAACCTGTTTATTCCTAAAACTACCCTGTTACGTGGAGGGATAACCAAAAAGAGAATATACAAAAATGTCTACTTATTTCTTTGTCTTTCATTCCTTTCCACAAATGTCAGTACCAAGGGAAATATATGAAACATCATACTCAGTGGAATCTTGTTAGAAATTATGAAAAAAAAAATAGAGGGCTCAGTTTTTTCAAGTAAGAAAGGATGAACTAAATTTGTAAAGTTCTTAAGGTATGTTCTTTTTTGTCCTGAAAAAGCAAAGCCAGGATTCCAAGTTTTGAGAGGTTTTCCCAAAAGACTTACTATGACAGGCTGGTGTCAGGCTTATTATTGCAACAATTAGTCTAATAATTTTAATAAACCAAAAGAAAAACTCAAGAATTTGTATCTTATATCTTCCTATTCTTGTCTCTTTATATATCTTGTATATAATTATTATATCTGGAATTTCCAGTGATTATTTTTTAATTTCTGGATTTTATATTTAGATGTCTTGAAAAAAACACTTGAAATACATACTCTGATATATACATATATATACATATCTTGACTTTTCATGAAGAGCTCTTTACCTCCTTAACTTTTAAATCCATCTTTGCTACCTAGTTAAACAAATTTGATAATGTACTCAAGCTACTCAAATTTGCGTCACTGCTAAAACTTAAAAAAGGATGATCCCTTAGTTATTAGCCTCAGTTCTTCGCTAAAAATAAATTATCCTCTCCATACAATGAGAATTTTAAAAGAAATGATTGGATCCATTTCTCTAATTGCTTATTTTTTTAAAAGTGACTTTCTTCTTTTTTTTAAACAACGTTTCACAAAGAGCATGTCATGAGGTAACTTGTATTAGAATTTTTCTTAATATTCTGATTAAAACATACATGTTGCACTTATACACAAGTGAAATATTTAAAAGAGATTTAATTTTTAAGGAAAACAGCTGCTGACATGTAGGGTTTAGAGATTACTTACTCATTTTATCTTTATTATATTATTTGAATTTTTCAGGAAGCTCCCTCTGAAATGTCACTCTTCTACTATTACAAAAGCATATCACTTATTGGCCTTAAAACTGGGAAGAAATTGAGGACATGACTTGTAGTATACAGATTACTTCAGTTTAGAGGGTCTTAGTTACAATTAGATATTTTGTACAAGTTACTTTATTTACTCAATAAGTATTTGCCTCTCTCCTTGTGATACAACTAAGAACCTGACCGGCAAAGCCTGCCCTCCTGCACCTTATTTTGAAACTGGGACTGGGGAATCTCACAAAATAAAAACATAAAATAATCATTTCAAATCGTCATAACCACTCTGAAGGAAATAAATATGGTGCTGTGATAAAGAATGGAGACAGGATTTATTGAAGGGGCTAAGGAGGCCTCTCTGAGAAAATAGTGTTTAAGCTAAGCTGAGACATGAATGGTAAGGAAGACCCAGATGTGGAAAGAGTCTTCCCTATGGAAAGTGTCAATGTCCTAATTTGGAAAAAAAGTTTGGATATGTTAGAAACTGCTAGAAGGGCATTTGCTGAAGCCAAATGGCAGACAGCATGCACAACTTTAGGTCAATTTGGAGAGAGGATCCAGGGCCAGATTTTGCAGAGCCTTTTACACCACAGTAAGCAGTTTTAATTTTGAATATTGTTTAATACATTTGTATGTTATGCAGAAGGGAAAAATATTACATGAAAGATGGCAGGAGTGAAAGGATGTTTCAAACAAAAAAAGTTACTGTAGCTTATATAGTGGAAAAAAAATCACTCACTAAAACCCCACTGTTTTATCTAGTTATTGCCAGAGATCTTTATGTTTAGAAATAATCTGTAAAGTTGAAAATACAATCTAGATTTCTTTCAATGTTTTTAAGATTGGCCACATGCAATCATAGGACACCCAATAAAAATCCACCTTCAGTAAAATAGCATAAGAAATATGCCAATCAACTCATTTAGCATGAGTAGAAACACAGTGGGTTTCACCATCATACTTCAGTGTAAAAGTTAATTTTATATCTTGGGCAATTTCAAAATGCTGAAAAAGGAAATGTTTGTATAACATATAAACAGCTGGAGCATAATCTATCAATGATATTGTAATATCTTCATAAAAAAAGAAAGTATAAAATTCTACCATAAATCATTTAAAAGTTATTTATGACACATAAATCATGAAAACACTCAGAATGACAAATTCACATGGCCAGAAAGATTTTCTTCTTTTGCTTATAGAGCTGCCTTTTGAATTCATACTGCTGTATAAAAGAGCCTATATTGTATTGCTTACATTTGTTCTTTCACTAAATAATAAGAATAATTTATTGTCACACTTTGTCACAGTGTACCTTTTATATCTTTACGGGGAGCTACTTTTGATACTTTTATAATTATCACAGAGTCTTTATAATATCATCAGTCCCTGGAATTTAATTCTTTGTGTTCATCCAGATGTTTAAAAAAATTACATATACTTTTAGTAACTTTTTATTTAAAATAAATACAATTATTGATGCCATTTTCTCCAAATATGTCACAGTAATTTTAGATTGTAAGCATGTGGGTGTATATGTGTTGAGTTAAATTTATTATTCATAACAGGCATTTGGAAATAAAAGCATACAGTACTATATAGCAATGAGAACATCCAAGTAAATGGACTGAATTTTCTTTGTCATGTGTCTAGAAAAGCAGAAGTAAATTGTATTAAAAATAAGATAGTTGAGAGATAATATAGCTGGAAGATTTTTAAACCCCTTTGATATGACTTTCTTTTTTTTTTTTCTTTGCGGTACGCGGGCCTCTCACTGTTGTGGCCTCTCCCGTTGCGGAGCACAGGCTCCAGACGGGCAGGCCCAGCGGCCATGGCTCATGGGCCCAGCCGCTCCGCGGCATGTGGGATCCTCCCGGACCGGGGCACGAACCCGTGTTCCCTGCATCGGCAGGCGGACTCTCAGCCACTGCGCCACCAGGGAAGCCCTGATACGACTTTCTTATCAGTTGAGGAAAAGAAGTGAAACATATCTCTAAACTACATACATATTTGCTGATGTTGCTTTAAAACATATTCACTCCCTTCACAGTCTTCTTTTAGGCCATTTGTCCATTTCTTACCCATATTTATATCCCATTGTAGAGACTAGGTCAATAAAGACACATTTTTTTACAAAAATAATTTCAAAAATCATACTGCATGATATTCTTCTTCAAATCTAAATATGAGTAAAAGTTTGCAAAATGCTTAACTTAATCTGGTTTCTAAATCTGACCACGAGTATCCACTCATCAAATAACTTACGCCATTCAGAATTATCCCATTTTGAGCTATAGCTTTTTAAAGAAAAAAACATGAGTTTGTTACATGTGTTATAAAAGCATTATAAAAGGCAGTTCTGTGTTTTATGCTAAATGTTCCTTATTTCATATAAACAAAGGAATGCCTAGAAAAGGGGAATTGAAAAAAAAATTATCAGTCATTTTCTTTCCGTCCTATATTGTTGGAGGAAATTGTTCTGGTTGATTATGAGGCTTAATAAATTTCCTTGGCTCATCATAATCATTCCTGTAGTAATTAGGCAAGCAAATGAATTTGAATTATGTTTTCATTTCTATTTCTGATGAGCTTTTCTTTATCTTTTTGGACCTCAACTATGTATATTTATGAATCTCAGGACTAAAAATGCAGTAATGCCATTATTTTATCCTCAATAAAATGTTAGCCTTATTTTCCTTCTGATCAATTAAAATGTATCAATATCACATTTTCTCTAAGAAAATGTAGAGGAACTGCTTGTGTTAGTTATCAATTACTATGTAACAAATTACTTGAAAATTTAGAATTTAAAATAATAAACATGTAATAATAAGACAAGTAAACCTGATTTTTTTAAATTGGGCAGAATATTTGAATAGTCACATGTCCAAAGAAGATATGCAAATAGCTAATAAACACAGGAAGATGCCCCACATAATTAGTCATTATGGAAATGCAAGTCAAATGACATCTTACACTCACTAGGATGGCAGATTTCAAAAGGCAGGTAAATTTTGGCAAGGAGGTGGAAAAATTTGAGCCATCAGACACTGCTGGTGGGAATGTAAAATGGTGCAGCCACTTTGGAAAACAGTCTGGCAGTTCCTCAAAAATTTAAACATGGAGTTGCCATATGATCCACAATTCCATCCCTAGGCACATACCCAAGAAAAACGAAAATGCATATGTCCACTAAAAAACTTACAAATGAAGGACCAAAGCACTTTTGGGCTATTATTATTTATAATAGCCCAAAAGTGGAAAAAACACAAATATCTATCAATGGATGAAGGGATATCCATACAGTGGAATAAGATTTGGTAATATAGAAAGGAATGAAAAAATACATGCTACAACATGGGTGACGCTCAAAAACACTATATTTTAAGTGAAATAAGCCAGTGACAAAAGGCCACATATTGTATTATTCTATTTATATGAAATGGCCATAGTAGGCAAATGTATAGAGACAGAAGTAGATCAGTGGTTGCCTAGGGCTGAGGAGTAGAAAGTAGGAGGTGGTGGAGGGGTGGGGGGTAGGGGAATGATGGAGTAGGGAGTAACTGGTATTGGGTAAATGTTTATTTTTAGGATAATGAAAATGTTCTAAAATTAGATTCTGGTAAGAGTTGCATAACTTTGTAAATGTATTTAGAACCATTTAATTGGACACTTCAAATTGGCAAACTTTAGGGTATGTTATTTATATCTCAATAGAACTGTTACAATAAAAATAACAAGCATTTATTATCTTACAATTTTTGTGCATATGGAATTTAAGAGCAGCTTTGTTTGTTCTGACGTAGTGTCTTCTTTGATGTTGCAATCAAAATGTCATCTGGGATTGCAGTCACTTAAAGGCTTGTCAGGGCTGGAAGGTTCACTTCTAATTTGGCTCACTCATATTGCTTTTAGCAGGAGGCCTTAGTTCCTTACCTTGTTTCTCTGCCCAGAGCAGCTTGAGTATCCTCATAATATGGCAGATGGCTTTCCCCAAAGCAAGTGATACAAAAGAGGAAGGCAGAAACCACAGTGTCTTTTATGACCTAGCCTCAGATGTCACATGTTGTCACTTCTGCAGGGGGTGGAGAAAAGGGAACCCTTCTATACTGTTTGTGGGAATGTAACTTGGTGCAACCACTATGGAAAACAGTATGGAGGTTCCTTAAAAAACTAAAAATGGAGTTATCATATGATCTAGCAATCCCACTCCTGGGCATATATGTAGAAAAGACAAAAACTCTACTTTGAAAAGATACGTGCACACCAATGTTTATAGCAGCATTATTCACAGTAGCCAAAACATGGAAGCAACTTGTGTCCATCAACAGATGAATGGATAAATAAGAAAATAAGATGTAGTGTATATATATATATATATATATATATATATACACACACACACACATACACACACACACACACACACACACACACAATGGACTATTACTCAGCCATAAAAAGAATGAAATATTGCCATTTGTAGCAACATGGATGGGCCTAGAGATTATCATACTAAGTAAAATGTCAGACAGAGAAAAATATTATATGCTATCACTCATATGTGGAATCTAAAAAAATAATGCAAATCAACTTATTTACAGAACAGAAACAGACTTACAGACATAGGAAACAAACTTATGGTTACCAAAGGGGAAAGGGGAGGGAGGGATAAATTAGGAGTATGGAATTAACAGATACACACAACTATATATAAAATAGATGAACATCAAGGATTTACTGTATAGCATAAGGAACTATATTCAGAGTCTTGTAATAACCTATAATGGGAAAGAATCTGAAGCCATACACTGGAAACTAACACAATATTTTCAATCATCTGTAGTTAAATAACATTTTTAAAAAGGATAGTCTTAATGATATTGAATTACATAGATACTACTCCTTAGTTTTCAGTTATGGCTGTCCCTTCTATATGTTACTGATATTACAAATCAATATGCTTTATGTAAATGAATTGAACAGTAATTAAGAGCTGAACTAAATGAGATCTAGCTCCTTCAATCTCAGGAAAAGACACAGAGGTAGGTTTGGGAAGGGTTTGAGCAGGAGACAAGGAATAATATCAGTTGGGGTCATAATAGAGCTGCTCGAATATTTGAAAGGATACTATGCAGAAGTCCTAAAGCTATATTTTATTGCTATCAAAAATATAAATAAGATAAATAATTGCAAGTCAAAAGAGACATATTTTGCTTCAACATCATTACAAAAACAGAAAACCAACAACTTTCCATGAGCTATTTAATAAGATGCTAAGCATCTTCCTCATCAATGAATTTTTTCACACAGAAGCTGGATGCCATCTGCCAGGATAGCTGTAGAAGGCATTTCTGCATTCTTGTAGGAGTTTGGAAAAGATGACATTGTATATCCTTTCCAGCTCTAAGTAAACAACCCACATTTACTGAAATGTCTTTAATTTGCAAGGTTTTGCACTAGGTTGCGAGAGGCAGAGATAAAGACCACAAGCCCATAAGAAACTTTAGCCTAGATATTAAGCCAGATCATTCAGTAAAATTGTAAAATTATAGAGAACGCAAATGCTCTGTGAGCATAGAGGTGGAACAAAAAATTGAGAGGTAATGGAGGAGATGATGTGGTGAGTCCTGAAAGATATATAAGAAATAATGTGAGAACAGAGGAGAGAGATATTCTATAGTTCTGATCAGTATGTATGTGCAATATGTCCTTAATATGTTCACCTGCTATAAGAGCGAGAAGAAAACTTAAGAACATACATTGTCTGTACCATAGTTACTTTTAATTCTGTGTATGCAGTTACTCTAAACTAAATTCAAGTACCATTTAAGAGTCCACAGTAAAAACAAATGTCAGCACCTTTTCAGCTTGCAAACCACAGGGGAAAATATATACATTAAATCCTGCTAAATAATTGGTTTTCTAAAAATAAATAAATAATTGGTTTTCTTACAGCATTGAAATTTAGAAACAACTCTTTTAAGTAACCTTGTTTTCTTGTCCAATTAAAGAAATCCTCAGTAGTTAATAATTCCCTTCACATCTCAGTTGCCATCCGAAAAAAAAAAAAAAAAAACTTTGTGAAATTCCTTAGAAATGTGGGATTAATAGCATGAGATCCCTTTATGATGGGTGTAACAAATATAATATTCAAAAGGATGCCTTCAATAGAGTAGATTAAGTTGAGAAGTATAGCTTTAAAAAGTCGTTAGTACTGTAGTAGGAAAGACATACCTCAAATTCTATGGAGCCGTCCCTATTTCAAATATTGTTTTATTGTAAAATATACATTTTAATTTGAGGTCAGAAAGTATAACAGAAGATAACTGTAAACATCCAGCCTTGTGCAACATCCTCCCATAGTGAATAGGGCTGGCCTGTGTAGAAATTAGGATACTGTAAATGTACACCATTTATTTTTTGTAGACTTTTTGATGATGGCCATTCTGACCAGTGTGAGGTTACACCTCACTGTAGTTTTGATTTGCATTTCTCTAATAATTAGTGACATGAAGTATCTTTTCATGTGCCTGTTGGCCATCTGTATATTTATTTAATAAAACCCCAAATGTGTTCATGGCTCATCTTATTCTTGTGGTTTCAGGAATACAGAGATTCAGCATTTCTTTTTTCCTCAATATCTCCTTGGAACTCATTAACAGCATATTTTATTGCTACCAACTAAATCTGAAACTTTTCTTTAATATATTAGATTGTTCTAAAAATTATGGAACTAATTGTAAATAATGCAGAATAAAAATAAATTATATTTCATTGGTTTAATAGTAGTAATAGCATTTATGAGCAGTTAATATGAGCCAGACATTTTGCTACATATGTCACATGTCTTAACTCACTAGATTCTCACAAGAAAAAACATAAGAATTATCAGTATTATCCTCTTATGTAGATGCCAAAACTGAGGCTGGCAGAATTGAGCCCAAATTACAAACCCAGGCAGTCTAACTCTAGAACTCTTGCTTTTTTTTTTTTTTTTTTCAACATAATATTAGAATCATTTTAAACTTTGGCCCTGTTACCTATTTTTCTAATTTTGTTTCTATTTCAAATATGATGAACATAAAATATAAATATGATTTCTATACACTTTTCTCTATTTTACTGACAAAAGAAAGTGGCTCAAAATGGAACTTTATCAGTACCTAGTGGTTCAATAGCGTAATGTTGAACCCTTTCCCCAACGTACAACACTGGTTACTCATGATCTGTATTTTTTTAGTAAGAAGAAAATGTCATATGTAACAGGAAGTGCAGTGTTCTGGGCATGATGAATCATGGCTCCTCCCTCTGCTTTTAGCATTTCTTGTGGTTCTGTTCTTCTCTGCTAATGTTTTTAACCTCAAGCTGGAAAGGAAATAGCTGTAGCTGTTAGCTGTTTTAGAAGTTACATGACGAAGTTCAGAAAGATGTTTCTCTGCCTTTCCTAGCAGGGCAGAAAGCTTACCCTGAAGTTTCCCAGTTACATCTTCGTCAAGAAAATGGGAATACAATCATTTGTTTAGACAAAAGTATCTGAGTAGATTAGATGTTAGGGAGCCAAACAAAATGAATATAATGATTGGTAAGGGTCATATTATATTTTCTCAAATCTAAGTCACCATCAATTTTAAGACACATTATTTTAGGTGCCACTGAGAAAATATTTTTATAACTAAACTCTGCCACATCATTTATTGTAAGATATGTTCTTATTTCATAGATGCTAAATGTGGGGAAAAAATTCATCTTAGAATCAGTGAAATACAGCATAACCTTACATTTATTTCTTACAAATGAGAAAACTAAGGTACAGAAATACCAGTTTGACAATGTCATAAAATTAGAACTTGAGCCCAGATTTGTTTTGTAACTCTATATTCAAAGTTCTTGCCTCAAAGTGCAAGTGACCGTTTCCTCGGTCTTTTATTTTTTTCCTTCTTCTCTCTGTATCTACTTCAGAGACAAAAATATGACTTTGGTCTTGATTAGATTGTTCTATCAGCCATCTGTTTGAAAACAACCAGTAGGAGCTTCCATTAAAGAAATACGTACTGTCTGAAACTAGGTCATGGTTCGGACTTCCAGTGAAAGACTAGGTGAGTGTATAAACAAACTTGCTCCCTAGAAAGGAAGTCCCAAGTATGAGATTATAATAGGAGGGAGTAAATCCAAGGGACTTAGTAAACTTGACAAATTCAATTATTAGACCTAGGGTGAGAGTCTTTAAATACTAATAAAGGATTCAAGAAATAGAACTTAAATATATAGTACATCCATATGGATGTTGGTAGAAAGGCATTTTAACATAGCAGTTGATAAAATGGGTTCTGATGTCAGCCTATCTGGGTAAAGAGATAACAATTACTGAAGTGCAAAGGGTCTTAGTTTCTTTATCTGTAAAATAGGAATAATAGCTGGATATACTTCATAGTATTATTTATAAGATTAAATAATATACATGTAAGGAGCATTGTGCAGTGTCTCACACATAGCAAGGCCTTGATAGTGACAGATGACAACGATGCTGATGATAAAAATAATGCTGGTAGATCTTCCTTTGATAGTTTAGGATACTGTGCTCCTTCTTTATTGACCTCTGATAGTGTTTCTGATCCACTATCATGAAAAAGGAAAGTTATGTTTTGAACTGAATTTAGTTATGGTAAATATCCAGAATCCTAAACCTCTAAAAACCTAAAAATCTTAGTCTAGAAAATAGAAAATGGACAGAACTGATTTAAAATTCTGTATAGACCACTTAAGATCTATTTGACTTAAGGCAATTACTTAACTTTAGCATATCTCATTTTCTCATCTTTGTAATGAGATAAAATTTATAACCCTTGGAGTTAATCTGAAGCCTAATTTAGGCACCATATGTAAATTGCCTAGCACAATATTTTTGACACATAATAGGAACTTAGAAAAGTCCGCTCAATTTTTCTTTAGAGTAGCCACAGAAATCCTTAGATACTTCTTATTTATCTAACTGAACCTATGTTTCCTCAAGCAATCAAAATCAAAATAAATAAAAAACTAATTTCTATTTTAAAATGTCTGTTTCTAGGGTAACATCAGGATCATGTTGTACTTTCTTCACAAAATCATATATCACTTATATTGTAAGTTAAATTTGGGGGATGTGCCTGGCAAGCTAAACACTCTTTATAATTTACTTTAGTAAATCCAGTTTTATCCTAACTCCTAGTAATCTATTTTCAGATAAAATTTTGAAGCACTGATGATTTGCAACTTGGAATCCTCCTATGTAGTATATAATTTCAAATAAAAATAGGTTATTTTAATCATGTTATTGCAAGTTTTGATTGCATATTCTGAGGTCTTATCCCCAATATCACAATTCTCTGTAGAATTAATTGATCCCCTTAAGAATTCAGTTTGATCCCAACAGGAACAACAACAAAAAATTATAATAAATGTGTTTCCATTGAAGGAAATGAATCGGCTGAGGTGAAATGAATTTCCCATTTTGTGCATTTAAGTGAGTTAAAATTGGTCTTTTATCATACAGTGAGAAGTAAAATAGAATCATGTAGAAGTGCCAGGCATCAAGCTAACCTCTCTCCTTAAACATCTGTAGTTGGAACCATTCAATTACTTGGGGATTTAAAACATCAGACATTTTCACTTGTCCTCTCAGAAGGACAAGTTTCCTACTTACATCTTTATATAATGGATATTCTGCATTTTTTAAGTGGTGAGCAAAACATTGGCATTTAGGATGAATTTCTTAATTCTTATCCTGATTCCTGGAAAACACACACACACACACACACACACACATTGCACATATTAAGAGAGTCACAGACCATCTGTGTAATTTATTACCAAATAAAAGCTTATGATCTGTTTACAAACAGTTGTGAAATTATCATCACTGTTTTATTGTTGTTGACATTAATGTTGGAAGGCTGGTATTGATAGATAGGACATGCAGAATCTACCAGAGAGAAAGCTTTATTCATAGTGTATCGAAGTGTAATGAAAATTCATAAACTGTGCTCCCCATGCTGTTTGTTTCATCTGGATCACTACAAAACCTGAGTCAAATATTATACCTAAATAAGTAAGGTTTTTGATATCATTTTTTCCTTCCCTCAAAAGTCAATTATGGCTCGTAAAGATCTGTTCACTTAAATCATACACATTACTTTTGAAGCACTTTAAAACACACTGCTTCTAATCAAATGCTATTGCAGAATTATTTGACAGTATCAAGGAAGCCCTTTGGTGAAATCTACCACCTGAATATGGGATAAAAGTTATTGTTTCTAAACATTTGTATAAATGTTTTTGTGTATATATTTCTCCTTATTTATAGTGTCCTTTTTCTACCTCCTTTGGATCAATTTAAATCTTGCCCATTTCAGTTTTCCTTTCTCCATGATGTTTTTTTTTTTTATAACTTCCTTCTTCATTCATTATTTATTCTTCCATTCACCAATTACTTATTACATACCTACCATATGATGGTCCAGGTTTCTTGGTATTATAGGTAATGTACTTAAGGACTCAAACTCAAATCACTGTCATCTTTAACCAAGGACTATCTATGGCACAGTCCCTGCAGCCACAGTGAAGGCCTCTATATGTTCCGATGCCAACCTCGTTTTCATCTTTTGTGCTCTCTGTTCGAATAGCCCTACACCGAACCTCAACCATTCCCCTCTAAATGCAGATATACCCAGCTTAGTCAAATCCATTCTGCTACCTCCCCCTCTATTCTCTAATTTTTCACACTTGCAACCAATGCCATGGCCCATTTCAATCTGCAGACACTATTTATCCTCAAGCTCTTGCCTTGTCAACCAACAGAAACGGTCTTTCTCTGCCCCTTGCACCAGCTGGACCAGTCACTTTGTGTGTGTCTCAGTCTCTCCAAGTATGGCATAATCACTGTTCAATATTTAAACAGACTCTGGATGCGTGGAATATTCCATTCTAGAGACTGTTTATTGAAGAAACATTTTTAGCTTTTTGGTGGGCTTTGAGAGTGCTCCTGATGGGAACTTGATTGAATAAGACATTTTTCCCTTGGTTTTAGCTTTGATCCTTCAAAAAGTTAAACTCATGTATTAGATTTAATAATAAATGTTCCTTTTAAGATACCTTGAAATGTCCTCCACTGGATCTAGTATTTGGATGTGGACTACAAAATGTTCTTTATAAAAACTCCATCATCTTCTGATAACGTGATATTTAAGTGTCCCTCATCAGTACTTGCTCATGGAATTACTCTTAGTTACTAAAGTACAACGTATAAAAGCTAACATTAGCATTTCTAATTTAATTTTCTTGAGCAGTCTGACTACCACTCAAGTTTTGCCAATATTGCCAAAGATGATACTGCCATTTTATAACAGTAGATGGTGAGAATAATCAGTGTTCCCGTTTTTATAAAGAACATTTTGTCATTTATGCATCTTCAACATTGTGTTAGCTTGAGCATGATTTTCTACCATTATAGCTTTTTAAATGATGATTCTGTTAGCTAAGTTTCATTACTTGCAATTTATTTTGTCACTTATGTATCCCAGGGTACTCTGTGAGGCATATTTACATTACTTGTAGTAATACATAATAATAATAATTCAACAGCAACAAAACAATAACAACTATAAACTAGCATTTCCTTGAGGACTCACATGTACCAGGTATACTATTAAGCACTTGATATAGGTTCCAGAATGTAATTTTACAAAAAAACATCTGAAATAGGTACTATTATTATTCCCAGTTTAGGGATAGGAAAAACCGAGGCTTAAAGATTAAATCATTAGTCTAAGCATACACAAATAGGAAATCCTAGAACCTAGGGAGTCTGATTCCAGAGTCAAGGCTCTTACTCATTTTATTATAACAAAATTTTGAGTCATATAGGCACTGCTATTCAACGATTTAACCACAGGTTATACCAAACTCTATCGTTAACACAGGTGTAACCACTCCTCCCTGCCAATTATTGGTATGGTGACACTTCATTGCAAAACACTCCTTCTCTACTGCAAAAGGCACACTACCTAGCACGGACTCTGCTATCCCAAGTTCCTGATCACTGAGTATTCAGTGAACTGGAAAGCAGGAGTGGGAGGGACATAAAGTTTTTTGCCTATCCAATGTCAAAAGAGTTTAAGACTAAAATGTCTTCAATGATAGAGCACAGCACTTAACAGACGTCACCTGTATGTACTTATGATCTGGTTACCGACCCAGGTTCTTGGACCCTTTAGTCAATAGAAATTGATAAGAGGCCAGAGGAGAAATTCAGGCAAGGCTTTATTGGGACTCGTGCTAAAGCACGAAGGAGTGAAAACAAGTAACACGTTCCCTTGCTTGCTCCTTGAGGGTGGGCGAGCTGGTTCTTTAAATGGGGTGAGGGTGGGGGCAGATCCGTAGGTGGGGGCAGGTCCGTAGGTTGGGGCAGATCTGTAGTTTGGGACAGATCCGTAGGTTGGGCCAGAGGGGTGGCTTGGTGGTGCTGTGTGTGGGGTGCGTGCACAGGACCCTGCTATTCCTCCAGACATCTTAGAAGTGGCAGTTGGGTTTTTGGTATTTTTAATCCTCAACATTACAAATGCAACAGTGGACAAAGCCAGTCCCTTTCTCCTTGTCATCTGCATTCCTTAGCCTGTGTGTCTTCATAGTAAACTGGGAAAGTACACTGAGGTCAGGGATGAAGTTTTAAAATAATTTTTTCGGGGGGGGATTTTTTGTAGAGCAAAGGATCTGGATGTATCTGCCAATCTATTGCTTAATTGAAAGCTGAGTTCCAGAAGCAGTGATACTACTACTAATAATGATGCTAAGACTAACAATAAAAACGTGGGGTGAGTGATTGCATATATAGAAAAAATAAATACCAGTGAAAGACACAACAGTCATCCCCAGACAAGCCTCGTTTTCATCGGAAAGGAAAATTCTTCCTAATAGTTTTACCTCTCGGTTGTTTTCAAGTGTACATTGGAAGGAAGAGGTGTCAGTCTAACCCAGTATTTGTCAATCATGGCTGCACCTTAGAGTCATCTGGAGATGACTCTGAGGTGACACATGCCAATGCCTGCTCGCAAGTGTGGCACAATTGAAGCAGATTCTCTGGGGCTGGAACTCCCAGTGGTAAGTTTTAGAGGTTCCCCAAGTGATTCTATTGTGCAGCTAGGCTTGAGTAACTTTGTTAACTATATATATGTGTGAACAGATAGATTGAGTGATAGAGCGAAAGAGAGTTTTTGTTTGATAATTGTGTAGAATTGAAAGTAACAAGTCTTTTTCCCCCTTTCTTTTAACTGAGGATATTGATATTCTTAACATTGTGGGTATTTAAGAATGGTAGCAAATATTTATAACATTACCTTTAAGAGTACTTTACTTCATTTGACTTCTTGTTCTTATACGACCTCTGCTTACAGAAGCTAAATTAGAAAACAGTCCTATGGTAGAAGTTTAAAAACTGTTTGGAAAACTGCAGAGCATTTTTCCCTGAAGAACCCTTCATTACAACCTTCCAGGGAGCCCTAGATTTGATGAGGGGAGAGAGTAGATTAATCAGTCTATAGGATCATTTATTTTTTATCCTTTCTCCGGAGGCTATCAGCAAGGGCACCTACATAGGAGACTTATTTTTTTAACGTGAACAATTGTTCTTTAGGAATGAAAATTTGTTCCACTGACAAAAGATGTGAGAAAGCTCAGGGTGCCCCCTTGAACTGACTGACACATCACAAAAGGTAAATCTGCTAAAAATATTTTTTTAAATACTTGAAATTCTCTCCCAATATTTTCTAAAGTGCAGAAGAAAGAGAAATCAACTTCTGGAAAAAGTCAGAAAGAACAGAAAGGCTAACAAGCCTCACAAGAAAGCAATTTTCTAAAAAGAAAAAAAAAACTCATAGTTTTCTAAAATTGAAGAGAATTATTTCTTCAAAGAAAATGTCTCAAAGTGTCCTTAAAAAATATCGGTCCCTGTTAAAATCAAATTGTGTCATTTTTATCGAAGTAACTATAGATTTGTCAATTTTGTAATTGGCTTTGTTGGGTCATCCAATTTGACACCTGTGGGGATTTTACCACAGGGCATTCTTGTCAATTTTTTAATAAATTCTACATATTGAGAATGGTAAATAAGAAATGATATAGGGTTTGCAAAGTCAATATTTAATTTAACATAGACTCAGGAAAACTAACACTATACATACACATAATTCTATGGTTTGAGTTTAAAGAAATAAGTGTCTTTATTATAAAAACTGAAAAGAATAAAAAAGAGATCAAAGTACTAAAAGTCATGAGACTGTAACAAATCACATACGTCAAAAGGCTAACACATGAGTGCAGTTAATCAGCTCACTCATCTAAGTAGGGAAGCTCCTGGATGCCAAAAACAAGTCCACTAATTTCTTTTTAGAATTGGAACATACCAAAGAACAATATTAATGTTTAACCAACATAGCTTTTCCAAAATGGGCATGCAAGTGGCAAAGGATTTTTAAAAATTAAGGAAAAACCCATTCACAGAGAAAATGAAATAATAGTAATTATTGAATTTGAAGATGCAGAGTCTGGAGGAAAACATTCTGAAAAGATCACAGTAATTACATTTTTTAAATGCTAACTTCAACCCATTTTTGAAAAAATATTTGGTTTTACGTTTAAAAGTCTAACATATTCACAATTTAGTGCTTTATTGAATCTTTAAATGGATTTTTATGCAAAATATGGTTTCTACTACCTGGTTGTACTGGAGAAACATAATTAGTCTAGATTTAAATACTACATATTTGAGTATTATGATTAAAACCTCAACCGACCAGCAAACTACGCCCAAAACTTTAAAGACATCTAAGCATGCAAGCAGCAAATGTTTACAAAGTCACAGAGAGTCAAATGAAATGAAGACATTGAGTCTAAAAGTAATTTCATTATTAGCTCCTGGAGAGAAGACACCCTGTCTCAATGTTCCTCACGTTGCTTATCACAGTACGTTGCACAACAGCTATTTGTTTAAATTGAATTTTTTTTTCTCTTAAGTCTCAGTTTCAAAGAATGTGACTCTGTGGCTTCCTAATGTCATATGCCTCTCTTTTGTAATTCCAAGACAGTATTTTAAAAGTTGAACAGGTTTTAGAAATTTAGAAAATAAGAGTGGCACTAGTAGAAATTAGTAGAGTGCATCTAAAATGGGACAGGGAAAATAGAATTGTGTAATTAATGGCTTGGAAAATAATTTTATTTATTATTAATTTTAATTTAGTTTAATTTTATTTTATTTTAACATCTTTATTGGAGTGTAATTGCTTCACAATGGTGTATCAGTTTCTGCTTTACAACAAAGTGAATGAGCTATATACATACACACATCTCCATATCGCCTCCCTCTTGCGTCTCCCTCCCACCCTCCCTATCCCACCCCTCTAGGTGGACACAAAGCACCAAGCTGATCTCCCTGTGCTATGTGGCTGCTTCCCACTAGCTATCTATTTTACATTTGGTAGTGTATATATGTCCATGCCACTCTCTCACTTCGTTCCAGCTTACCCTGCCCCATCCCCGTGTCCTCAAGTGCATTCTCTACATCTGCGTCTTTATTCCTGTCCTGCCTCTAGGTTCATCAGAACCTTTTTTTTTTTTTGCATATTCCATATATATGCGTTAGCGTACAGTATTTGTTTTTCTCTTTCTGACTTACTTCACTCTGTATGACAGACTCTAGGTCCCTCCACCTCACTACAAATAACTCAATTTCGTTTCGTTTTATGGCTGAGTAATATTCCTTTGTATATATGTGCCACATCTTCTTTATCCATTCATCTGTCGATGGACACTTAGGTTACTTCCATGTCCTGTCTATAGTAAATAGAGCTGCAGTGAACATTGTGGTACATGACTCTTTTTGAATTGTGGTTTTCTCAGGGTATATGCCCAGTAGTGGGATTGCTGGGTCGTATGGTAGTTCTGTTTTTAGTTTTTTAAGGAACCTCCATACTGTTCTCCATAGTGGCTGTATCAATTTACATTCCCACCAAAAGTGCAAGAGGGTTCCCTTTTCTCCACACCCTCTCCAGCATTTATTGTTTGTAGATTTTTGATGATGGCCATTCTGACTTGTGTGAGGTGATACCTCATTGCAGTTTTGATTTGCATTTCTCTAATGATTCGTGAAGTTGAGCATCCCTTCATGTGTTTGTTGGCAATCTGTATATCTTCCTTGAAGAAATGTCAATTAAGATCTTCTGCCGATTTTTGGATTGGTTTGTTTCTTTTTTTGATCTTAAGCTGCATGAGCTGCCTATATATTTTGGAGATTAAGCCTTTGTCAGTTGCTTCATTTTCAAATATTTTCTCCCATTCTGAGGGTTGTCTTTTCACCTTGTTTATGGTTTCCTTTGCTGTACAAAAGCTTTTAAGTTTCATTAGGTCCCATTGTTTATTTTTGTTTTTATTTCCATTTTTCTAGGAGGTGGGTCAAAAAGGATCTTGCTGTGATGTATGTCATAGAGTGTTCTGCCTATGTTTTCCTCTAAGAGCTTGATAGTTTCTGGTCTTACATTTAGATCATTAATCCATTTTGAATTTATTTTTGTGTATGGTGTTAAGGAGTGTTCTAATTTCATTCTTTTACATGGAGCAGTACAGTTTTCCCAACACCACTTACTGAAGAGGCTGTCTTTTCTCCATTGTATATTCTTGCCTCCTTTATCAAAGATAAGGTGACCGTATGTGTGTGGGTTTATCTCTGAGCTTTCTATCCTGTTCCATTGATCTATATTTCTGTTTTTGTGCCAGTACCATACTGTCTTGATTAATGTAGTTTGTAGTATAGTCTGAAGTCAGGGAGCCTGATTCCTCCAGCTATGTTTCTCTTTCTCAAGATTGCTTTGGCTGTTTGGGGTCTTTTGTGTTTCTATAAAAATTGTGAAATTTTCGGTTCTAGTTCTGTGAAAAATGTCACTGGTAGTTTTATAAAGATTGTGTTCAATCTGTAGCTTGCTTTTGGTAGTATAGTCATTTTCACAATGTTAATTCTTCCATCCAAGAACATGGTATATCTTTCCATCTGTTTGTTTCATCTTTAATTTCTTTCATCAGTGTCTTGTAGTTTTCAGCATACAGGTCTTTGTCTCTTTAGGTAGGTTTATTCCTAGGTATTTTATTCTTTTTGTTACAGTGGTAAATGGGAGTGTTTCCTTAATTTCTCTTTCAGATTTCTCATCATTAGTATATAGGACTGCAAGAGATTTCTGTGCATTAATTTTGTATCCTGCTACTTTACCAAATTCATTGATTAGCTCTAGTAGTTTTCTGGTAGCATCTTTGGGATTCTTTATGTATAGTATCATGTTATCTGCAAACAGTGACAGTTTTACTTCTTTTCCGATTTGGATTCCTTTTACTTCTTTTTCTTCACTGATTGCTGTGGCTAAAACTTCCAAAACTATTTTGAATAATAGTGGTGAGAGTGGGCAACCTTGTCTTGTTCCTGATCTTAGTGGAAATGGTTTCAGTTGTTTTACCATTGAGAATGATATTGGCGGTGGGTTTGTCATATACAGACTATTATGTTGAGGTAAGTTCCCTCTATGCCTACTTTCTGCAGGGTTTTTATCATAAATGGGTGTTGAATTTTGCCGAAAGCTTTTTCTGCATCTATTGAGATGATCATATGGTTTTTCTCCTTCAATTTGTTAATATGGTTTATCACATTGATAGATTTGCGTATATTGAAGAATCCTTGCATTCCTGGGATAAACCCCACTTGCTCATGGTGTATGATCCTTTTAATGTGCTGTTGGATTCTGTTTGCTAGTATTTTGTTGAGGATTTTTGCATCTATGTTCATCGGTGATATTGGCCTGTAGTTTTCTTTCTTTGTGACATCTTTGTCTCGTTTTGGTATCAGGATGTTGGTAGCCACATAGAATGAGGTTGGGAGTGTTCCTCCCTCTGCTATATTTTGGAAGAGTTTGAGAAGGATGAGTGTTAGCTCTTCTCTAAATGTTTGATAGAATTTCCCTGTGAAGCCATCTGGTCCTGGGCTTTTGTTTGTTGGAAGATTTTTAATCACAGTCTCAATTTCAGTGCTTGTGATTGGTCTGTTTATATTTTCTGTTTCTTCTTGGTTCAGTCTCAGGAGGTTGTGCTTTTATCATAATTTGTCCATTTTTTCCAGGTTGTCCATTTTCTTTGCATATAGTTGCATTTAGTAATCTCTCATGATCCTTTGTATTTCAGCAGTGTCAGTTGTTACTTCTCCTTTTGCATTTCTAATTCTGTTGATTTGAGTCTTCTCCCTCTTTATCCTGATGATTCTGGCTAGTGGTTTATCTTTTTTGTTTATCTTCTCAAAAAACCAGCTTTTAGTTTTATTGATCTTAGCTATTGTTTCCTTCATTTCTTTTTCATTCATTTCTGATCTGATCTTTATGATTTCTTTCCTTCTGTTAACTTTGGGGTTTTTTAATTCTTTCTCTAATTGCTTTAGGTGTAGGGTTCGGTTGTTTATTTGAGATGTTTATTGTTTCTTGAGGTCGGATTGTATTGCTATAGACTTCCTTCTTAGAACTGCTTTTGCTGCATCCCATAGGTTTTGGGTTGTCATGTTTTCATTGTCATTTGTTCTACGTAGTTTTTTATTTCCTCTTTGATTTCTTCAGTGATCTCTTGATTATTTAGTAGTGTATTGTTTAGCCTCCATGTGTTTGTATTTTTTACAAATTTTTTCCTGTAACACTAGTCTCATAGTGTTGTGGTTGGAAAAAATACTTGACATGATTTCAGTTTTCTTAAACTTACCACGGTTTGATTTGTGACCCAAGTTATGATCTATCCTGGAGAATGTGCCATGAGCACTTTAGAAGAAAGTGTATTCTATTGTTTTTGGATGGAATGTCCTCTAAATATCAATTAACTGCATCTTGTTTAATGTATCATTTAAAGCTTGTGTTTCCTTATTTATTTTCATTTTGGATGATCTCTCCATTGGTGAAAGTGAGGTGTTAAAGTCCCCTGCTATGATTGTGTTAAGTGTCGCTTTCCCCTTTTATGACTGTTAGCGTTTGCATTAAGTATTGAGGTGCTCCTATGTTGGGTTCATAAATATTGGAAAATAATTTTAATTGCAAGAAGTTTGAACGTCCACTTATAGGTTCAAATCTTGTGTAGATCAAGGCAGGTACAAAAACATACATCCGATAGATAAACCCTTCTTAAGGGACTGTGGCCAGTGGCCTAGAAGTCCTATTCTGTGTAGTCTCCAGTGTTCCCTATATCATTTTCTCAGACCCCTAACCTCTGATAATATTTTTCTGTCTCCTCAGTAAAATATGCATTATTTACTCTGCCAGTTAACCTCTGCGACCCAGTGCAATAAATGTAATGTTAAAAATTTTAGGTACCACAATAGACTAGTAATAAAGAAGGCTTTTATCATGTAAAAGTTGTCTAGTTCCCCCTCTGCCCCCACACACACATTATAAAAATGTAGGTAGCTGCCTATAGCTTATGCATATAGCTGGTCCTGCTCAGGGTTAATGGCAAACAACTAAAGAGGAATTATTACCCAAAATTTGAATGAGTGAAGTATAGTGAGAGAAAAAGTATAACTAGATTTGAGTGTAACTAGATGAACGTAGCTACCAAGCAATTAGGAAGTAAAATATGTTAGTGACAGATATACATAAACCTTCCAGCAAGTATCTTCTATGTTTGTCAACTAAAAAACAAGGTACAATTTAGGGTCAAAAGCACCAAGCCAGTGCAAAATATGTCAAATAAATGGGCACTGAATTTCAGTCACCATTTAGGAACAAAGAAGTTATTAGTAGTTAAACTAGATCAATACGAGCCTTAGTTTTAAATCCTGCAGTTGTTTTCCATTTCACTTAAAATAAAATTCAAATTCCAAGCCCTGGCTAATGGAACCCCTGCCTGTTTCTCTGACATTATCTTGCCTCTCCCCTCCTTCTCTGTGCTCCACACCCAGGCATCTTTTCTGTCCAGGATTAGGGCAAGGATTCCAGTCACTGAGTTCTTAGAGTTTTTGTTTTTTAAGCCTGGTCTGCCTTCTCGTCTCCAACCCCAGATCTCAGAAGAGCCTTCCCAATTCAGAACTTCTCTATCACTGTCTCTTAACACTCATTTCTTTACAGCACTTAGCTCCATCAGACAATATCTTGCTTATTTGTTTACATGCCTATTTCTTTTATTTTCTCTAGAATGTAAGGTCAACTATCCAAAGACGTGAGCTATTCTGCCTGGTCCATCGTATGTAACATGACTTGGAATAGCATAGTTGCCTAATTGATACTTACTGAAAATAAAATTTTTAGTGTCATATATTTATTTATTAAACACTTATGTAGCATTACTATGCTCTAGTCATGTTTCTAACACCTTTACAAATACTAACCTAACAACATTATGACAGAGGCATTAGAATTATTCCCATTTTACAGATGAAGAAACTGAGGTATAGGGAGGTTCAGTTACTTGTCAAAGGTCAAAAAGCTACTAGGAGGCAGAGTGTGGTTTAGAGCCCACACAGCCGTGTTCCTGGGGCTGTACTACTGGCACACAGTTTACTGACTTTATTATAAGCTATCAAGACGGAGTTAGGAATAGAGAAGCTCTGCAAAGTTTGAGATAGAACCACAATTTGGTCCATTTGTGGGAAGAGTGGCTGGTTTTCAGAAAGTTCCAGAATGTTTAAGGGCTCTCTTTTTGTGGCCTCACTTAGAACAGTTTCCCTTTACATTTAATCTTCAGCTTCTAGACTAATGCCTTCATGTCTTATGAGGCCTTACTTCTCTGACCAAATTTCTGCGTATAAGTGTTGTATTCAGAGAAGAAGAAAAATCTTAAGTTATGATTTTTTAAAATTATGCTTACTGAACATTAGTGTTCCATGACATTTGGATAGCTGTTCCCTTAAAAGAAAACTTGTGTGTTGAAAAAAATATGTATAACTAAAGAGAAGTAAAAGGTTAAAAATAAAGAGAATATTTTTGTAACACATATAAGAAAAAAATGTAATATGTATAAATTGAGCCCAAATTGTGAAGCCATATGATGTTTACAGAATGTTATTTTCATATATTTCCAGGATCTTTTATATTTATTAGAATGCTTTAAGCTAAAGTGAATTTTGAGTACTAAATGAGGCAACAAGTGACTAATTCTCTAAATTCTTGAAGAATTGAGGACTGCATTTAAATAATATTTTAGAAGCGTTTTCATTCACATGTTATTATGCCCCTTTTCCTACTTTACCCAAATAGCCAGTGACGATTTGCAGAGTTTTCCTATTCCAAGTTTCTGCCTGTCCATTAAGAAAATATGAATGCCACTAATGGCATTTCCTTGTTGCCCTGTATAGCCAGAGCTCCTAAAGAAATTCAGCTGAAACTAAGAGCTAAACTCTATCAACCCTACAGGCTGCAGAGATGACATCTCATATGAGAGAGATTTACATGGTCTCTCACCAAAATTTAGCTTTTCAACACAGTTATTAATCAGCCTGTTGCGATCCTAATATTTCTGAATGACACAATTTTCTGTAAGCCAAGAACTCGTCACCAAACTAGAGTAGGTCTGGGGGCGAGGGTGCGGGTGGAAGAGATATTAAACATGGCCAGAGAATGGTTATTCCTGGGCAAATCTAAACATTTCCAAAAGGATTAAGGCCTGAGGGTGTGTGTGTGTGTGTGTGTGTGTGTGTGTGTGGTGATGGTGGTGGTATACTTCCTCTTCTTCCCCTCTTCCTTCTCCATCTCCCTCTTATTCTTCATCTTCACTACTCCTACTGCCAAATATCTGATCTGTCTGATTTTTTATACAGATTGGTATGTTGATATTTATTTTAATGCCATCTTTCACTTATAATTTAAATGCTCTCTTCCTAAGGGGATGTGGGCCATATTTATTTGCATTCAGAATGTGAACCAAAATAGAAACTGGAATTGCCTGTTTACAAAATTTAAACCTTGGATGAGGAAAATGGATTGTGAGCAAATGTCAAGTATGTCATCACTGTTGTTGTGTCTTAAGGAGAGAAATAGTTTTAAGCAAATATTTAGAGTACTTTTGCCCAATTAAAATCCCTCCACTGTTTTTTATACTTGCATGCCTCAAGGTAGACTCTAAATTATTTTTATTTTTGTTTTCCTTTTTGTGTCCCCCCATAGTGAACCCAACAGTAATTTTCTTTGACAGCCTTTATGTTTGCTTCTAATTACCATTAGTGTGTGTTTGTTATTTTTTCCCCTACATATCACTGTCTCTTTTCTCTTTTAAATTTTATGGCATCTGTATCTGTTGAGATAATTGGACGACAGTCATAATCTGTGTCACAATCATTATTTGATAGGCATTTCTGCATATATATTTAAATGTTAGAAATGCTTAGGATCTAGACAAAATGAACCAGTCACATCTTTTGTAGACTCTGTAGTCATTTTTTTGATTTAGTGGTCGGAAAAATATGGTTTAGCTTAATTAAGTGAAAGAGAGTGTAAGTGAGACAGTGTCTCTGTATTAAATAAACCCTTCCATTCAAATGACACATATTGTCAGAAATAGCTAGCAAATGCAGATAGAGGAAACTTTGTGGGATTCTATCACAATGAACAGATTCACAGGTGATTCTCATAGGACCAGGAAGTGGTTTAATACTGTAAAAATGTTGTCCACATGTATTTTTAAAAATATTCTGACCAATAAATAGCCTATCTCAACCAGATATTTTTTTTTTCCATCTCTAAAACATTGTAAGTCAACCAGTCAATTAGTAACAAATGTACGAGGGACTTAATCATGGTAAATTTAGTTTTGTTTTTCATCCGTAAAATAATAACAGGCCCTTCTTTATAGATTTGGAATGAGAATTAAACTAACTTATACATTTAAAGCCCTTACACAGTGCCTAGAAAAAAGTAAGCATTAAATATGGATTTAATATTATTACTAATTCATATTCATATCATATATAAGCTAGATAATGTGAAAGATACAAAAAATATATGGCACAGGCCTTGCCCTCAAGGTGTTTTCAATCTAGTTGGGAAACAAAATAATGTAAAACATACAGATCTAGTCAGAATGTAATTAAGTGCTAAATTACATGGTAGGAAGTATAAACACTATAGTAGATTAGAAGTGGAAATATGTTTTATGGATAATATTATTATGGAAGGTAGTTGTCACTATGATAAATACTTTTAGTAGTTCTAAATCATGTGCTGAATAAAAAAAAATAAACTACCTCATGCTCATATTTAAATCTCTCATTTATGCCATCATGATATGCCCTTCTTGATTTCTCACATTTCTTTATTACCGAAGTGTAATTCATCATTCAGGGCTACTTCCTTTCTCTTCATAGCCATTATGTTGATCTTTATTAACTGTAAATAGCTTACTCATAAATTTGAAGTAAATTCCAAGCCCCTCTGTGAGACATAAGACACCTATAGGATCTGACTCCTGACTGTTTCTCCGGCACTGTCCTATGCTACAGTCTCCTTTGCTCACCTGACTGAAGTCATCTTCTATCAGTCTGAGAACAAGTCAAAGTCCTCTCTCCCTAGGACATTCATATTGGGTTAGCCAAAAAGTTCATTAGGGTTTTGCCCGTACGATGTTATAGAAAAACCCGAACAAACTTTTTGGCCAATACAATATTTTCTGTTTCTTAGTCTGGGAATAATCCATTCCTCCAACTTTCCTATAATTCAATTCTTATCTAAAATATTACATCTTTCCTCCAGCCCTCCCTCAACCTACTTCCCATCCATGCTCTTAGTCTCTGTATTTTAGTCCCTTGTTTCCTTCACAGAAATTCTTGCATTTTTAAAGTGTTTTATTTGCTCTTTGGAGAATACTTTTGTTAGTTGTTTGTCTCTCTCCTCTAAAGTAATGTAAATTTCCTGAAGGCATGGAACATGTCTGTCTTATTCACCATTACATCACAGAACCACAATAAACATTTATTTTAGAAACGAACAAATTGTTCTTTCCAAGGTTGTCTCCCATTTCTTTCTGTAATTGTGAACTGAGGTTGTTCCTAACCCCCAATCGCATTTTGAACTTGTCTTCCCTTGATCCCTTTGCCAATGCTGCTTCCTTCTCCTTAAACAGGCTCTGATCCCCATCAACTTCTCTGAAAATTCCATCCGTTCTTTTCCTTCCTCCATAAAACTTATTTTTAAGCAAACATGAGCTAGCTCTCCCTCCTCTATTCTTCCCATAATATATTGGTTTTTTTCTCCCTTTTGGTACTCAATTTTTTATTTTCTTTTAGCACTTGCTTCATCCCATATGAGCTTTGCTATCAGTCTTTGTGTCAGTTGTGGAAATTTGGTTAGAAGCAATAGAAACCATCTATGGGTAACTTGGGTCAATTTTTTTTTTTTTTTTTTTTTGCAATACATGAGGCAGCTTATGGAAAGAATGAAAAAATAGAACCACCAGGCTTCAAGAAAGACAGAAATAAGGTAAATTCTAAAAGCTAGGAATTTTTAAAAAATGAAAAGAACATCAGGTTTCCACTGTCACAGAATGAATAAAGTGTTTTCTGTTTGTTCATTATATTCAGGATTCATATTCCTGAGAGAGATTTTGGTTGACCTAATTTAGGCCATTTTCCACCCATATCATGCTAATATTATAATCAGCACCTCATATAAATGTCCCACCAAAATTACAGTTCAATGAAGGGAGTGTGGTCTCTAACAAGTTAATTGAGGTCATCTATTTACAGAAGGGAGAGGATAGCTCTGGGTAGGCAAACACAACACATTTTGGCTATAGCAAGCTTCACTGAGAAGAGAAAGAACCATTTTCCCTGTCCAATTAAAGAACATAGTAAAATATACCATATGCATAAAAATACAAACATGCTTTTCTGATGACTAAAACCATAAAAAATGCATTAAAAATTTTGTAAAAGTGGTGTTATTGTTTTACTGCATCATTTCTTTGGGGATTTTTAGACTAAGAAGCAGAGATTTTTTTTTTTTTTCCACTCATACCTTGTAATTTGTTTCTGTAACTTAATGGTTACGAATAACATTTAAAATTAGCATATTATGACCATGATTTAAAGGTATGAAAAGAGATAGTGTAATGTCTATGTATAAACATATGCTAGGGATTTATAAGAACTGATGTGTAACTATATATTCATTGGCCACAAGTGAATTCTTCAGTTCTAGTCAGCAGAACTCTTATTTAGTTCATTCAGTATTAACTCTTTCTAGACCACCGATCAGGTCTTGAAATGCACATAAATAAGTATAATCCAAGTTGATGGCACATTAGCTTACACCTAGTGCACACAGTGGATTTATGGGAACAAAACCTACCTATAGGCTCAGCAGTTTTTCTTGCAGCAAGGAAAACACAGGATTCACTTTTACCCACCACCTACAGCATCTCTTTTCTAACAGTTCTTTTTGTTTTATGTTTAAGGTAAAAGATAATGGTTTATCAATTTTGTTTATCTTCTCAAAGACCCAGCTTTTAGTTTTATTGATCTTTGCTCTTGTTTCCTTTGTTTCTTTTTCATTTATTTCTGATCTGGTCTTTATGATTTCTTTCCTTCTGCTAACTTCGGGTTTTTTTTGTTGTTGTTGTTCTTTCACTAATTGTTTTAGGTGTAAATTTAGGTTGTTTATTTGAGATGTTTCTTGTTTCTTGAGGTAGGATTATTGCTGTAAACTTCCCTCTTAGAACTGCTTTTGCTGCATCCCATAGGTTTTGGGTGGTCGTGTTTTTATTGTCATTTGTTTCTAGGTATTTTTGATTTCCTCTGATTTCTTCAGTGAACTCTTGGATATTTAATAGTGTATTGTGTAGCCTCCATGTGTTTGCATTTTTTATAGATTTTTTCCTGTAATTGATATCTAGTCTCATAGTGTTGTGGTCGGAAAAGATACTTGATACGATTTCAATTTTCTTGAATTTACCAAGGCTTGATTTGTGACCCAGGATATGATCTATCCTGGAGAATGTTCCATGAGCACTTGAGAAGAAAGCGTATTCTGTTGTTTTGGGATGGAATGTCCTATAAATATCAATTAAGTCCATCTTGTTTAATGTATCATTTAAAGCTTGTGTTTCCTTATTTATTTTCATTTTGGATGATCTGTCCATTGGTGAAAGTGAGGTGTTAAAGCACCCTACTATGATTGTGTTACTCTCGATTTCCCCTTTTATGGCTGTTAGCATTTGCCTTATGGATTGAAGTGCTCCTATGTTGGGTAGATAAATATTTACAATCATATCTTCTTCTTGGATTGATCCTTTGATCATTATGTAGTGTCCTTCTTTGTCTCTTGTAATAGTCTTTATTTTAAAGTCTATTTTGTCTGGTATGAGAATTGCTACTCCAGGTTTCTTTTGATTTCCATTTGCATGCAATATCTTTTTCCATCCCTTCACTTTTAGTCTGTATGTGTCCCTAGGTCTGAAGTGGGTCTCTTGTAGACAGCATATACACAGGTCTTGTTTTAGTATCCATTCAGCCAGTCTATGTCTTTTGGTTGGGGCATTTAATCCATTTACATTTAAGGTAGTTATCACTATGTATGTTCCTGTTACCATTTTCTTAATTGTTTTGGCTTTGTTATTGTAGGTCTTTTCCTTCTCTTGTGTTTCCTGCCTAGAGAAGCTCCTTTAGCATTTGTTGTAAAGCTGGTTTGGTGGTGCTGAATTCTCTTAACTTTTGCTTGTCTGTAAAGGTTTAATTTCTCCGTTGAATCTGAATGAGATCCTTGCTGGATAGAGTAATCTTGGTTGTAGGTTTTTCCCTTTCATCACTTTAAATATGTCCTGCCACTCCTTTCTGGCTTGAAGAGTTTCTGCTGAAAGATCAGCTGTTAACCTTATGGGGATTCCCTTGTATGATGCTTGTTGTTTTTCCCTTGCTGCTTTTAATATTTTTTCTTTGTATTTAATTTTGGTAGTTTGATTAATATGTGTCTTGGCATGTTTCTCCTTGGATTTATCCTGTATGGGATTCTCTGTGCTTCCTGGACTTGATTGATTATTTCCTTTCCCCTATTAGGGAAGTTTCCAGCTATAATCACTTCAAATATATTCTCAATCCCTTTCTTTTTCTCTTCCTCTTCTGGGACTCCTCTAATTCGAATGTTGGTTTGTTTAATGTTGTCCCAGAGGTCTCTGAGACTGTCCTCAATTCTTTTCATTCTCTTTTCTTTATTCTTCTCTGCAGTAGTTATTTCCACTGTTTTATTCTCCAGGTCACTTATCCGTTCTTTTGCCTCAGTTATTCTGCTATTGATCCCTTCTAGGGAATTTTTAATTTCACTTATTGTGCTGTTCATCATTGTTTTTTTGCTCTTTATTTCTTCTAGGTCCTTGTTAAACGTTTCTTGTATTTTCCCCATTCTATTTCCAAGATCTTAGATCATCTTTACTATCATTACTCTGAATTCTTTTTCACATAGACTACCTGTTTCCTCTTCATTTGTTTGGTCTGGTGGGTTTTTACCTTGCTGCTTCATCTGCTGTATATTTCTCTGTCTTCTCATTTTGCTTAATTTACTGTGTTTGGGGTCTCCTTTTCACAGGCTGCAGGTTCATAGTTCCCTTTGTTTTTGGTGTCTGCCCCCAGTGGGTAAGGTTGGTTCAGTGGGTTGTGTAGGCTTCCTGGTGGAGGGGACTGGTGCCTGTGTTCTGCTGGATGAGGCTGGATCTTGTCTTTCTGGTGAGCAGGACCACATCCGGTGGTGTGTTTTGGGGTGTCTGTGACCTTATTATGATGTTAGGCAGCCTCTCTGCTAATGGGAGGGGCTGTGTTCCTGTCTTGCTAGTTCTTTGGCATAGGGTGTCCAGCACTGGAGCTTGCTGGTCGTTGAGTGGAGCTGGGTCTTAGCATTGAGATGGAGATCTCTGGGAGAGCTTTCGCCGTTCGATATTATGTGGAGCCGGGAGATCTCTGGTGGCCCAATGTCCTGAACTCAGCTCTCCCACCTCAGAGGCAGAGGCCTGACACCCAGCCAGAGCACCAAGACCCTGTCAGCCACATGGCTCAGAAGAAAAGGGAGAAAAAAAGGAAGAAAAGTAAAACAAAATAAATTTATTAAAATAAAAAGTATTAAAAATAAAAATAAGAAAAAAATTTAAAAGAGAAAAAAAAAATCAAGAAAGAAGAGAGCAACCGGGCTTCTCTGGTGGCGCAGTGGTTGAGAGTACGCCTGCCGATGCAGGGGACACGGGTTCATGTCCCAGTCTGGGAGGATCCCACATGCTGCTGGGCCCGTGAGCCATGGCTGCTGAGCCTGCGCGTCCGAAGCCTGTGCTCCGCAACGGGAGAGGCCACAATGGTGAGAGGCCCGCGTACTGCAAAAAAAAGGAGAGAGCAACCAAACCTAAAAACAACTCCACCAATGATAGCAATTGCTAAAAACTATACTTAAAAAAACCCAAAATGGACAGACAGAGCCGTAGGACAAATGTAAAAGCAAAGCTATACAGACAGTATCACAAAAAGAAGCATACACATACACACTCACAAAAAGAGAAAAAGTAAAAAAATATATATATATATCTTTATATTTTAAAAAAGGGAAGAGAGCAACCAAATCAATAAGCAAATCTACCAATGATAATAAACTCTAATTACTAAACGAAGATAAACATAATACCAGGAACAAATTCGATGCAGAAAGCAAACCCCAAGTCTACAATTGCTCCCAAAGTGCACTGCCTCAATTTTGGGATGATTCGTTGTCTATTCAGGTATTCCACAGATGCAGGGTACATCAAGTTGATTGTGAAGCTTTAATCCGCTGCTCCTGAGGCTGTTGGGAGAAATTTCCCTTTATCTTCCTTGTTTGCACAGCTCCCAGGGTTCAGCTTTGGATTTGGACCCGCCTCTGCATGTACGTCGCCTGAGGGTGTCTGTTCTTCGCTCAGACAGGACAGGGTTAAAGGAGCCGCTGATGGGGGCGCTCTGGCTCACTCAGGCCGCGGGGGAGGGAGGGGTACGGAGGCGGGGCGAGCCTGCGGCGGCAGAGGCCGTTGTGACGTTGCACCAGCGTGAGGCGCGCCGTGCGTTCTCCCGTGGAAGTTGTCCTTGGATCACGGGACCCTGGCAGTGGCGGGCTGCACAGCCTCCCAGGAGAGGAGGTGTGGAGAGTGACCTGTGCTCGCACACAGGCTTCTTGGTGGCGGCAGCAGCAGCCTTAGCATTTCATGCCCGTCTCTGGGGTCTGCGCTTTTAGCCGGGCTCGCGCCCGTCTCTGGAGCTCCTTTAAGCAGCGCTCTTAATCCCCTCTCCTCACGCACCAGGAAACAAAGAGGGAAGAAAAAGTCTCTTCGGCAGGTGCAGACTTTTCCCCGGACTCCCTCCCGGCTAGCCGTGGCGCACTAACCCCTTCAGGCTGTGTTCACGCCGCCAACCCCAGTCCTCTCCCTGCGCTCCGACCGAAGCCCGAGCCTCAACTCCCAGCCCCGCCCGCCCCGGCGGGTGAGCCGACAAGCCTCTCAGGCCGGTGAGTGCTGGTCGGCAGCGATCCTCTGTGTGGGTATCTCTCCTCTTTGCCTTCCGCACCCCTGTTGCTGTGTTCTCCTCCGCGGCTCCGAAGCTTCCCCCCTCCGCCACCCGCAGTTTCCGCCCGCGAAGGGGCTTCCTAGTGTGTGGAAAGCTTTCCTCCTCCACGGCTCCCTCCCACTGGTGCCGGTGCCGTCCCTATTCTTTTGTCTCTGTTTTTTCTTTTTTCTTTTACCCCAGCCAGGTACGTGGGGAGTTTCTTGCCTTTTGGGAAGTCTGAGGTCTTTTGCCAGCGTTCAGTAGGTGTTCTGTAGGAGTTGTTCCACATGTAGATGTATTTCTGAAGTATTTGTTGGGGGGAAGGTGATCTCCACGTCGTACTCCTCCGCCATCTTGAAGGACTCTCGGATCGAGTAGATTTTAATACTTGATATATGCCATTTTTTTTACTATTTTGCAAAATTGCCTGTTGCATATGTTCATTAGATTAAAATAACTCATTTTGCAAAAGTATTACAAATTCTTAAACATTTAGGTTTGCCAGCCTAGTTCCAAAAGATAGAAGGGTCAAAAAAAAGAAAGAAAAAAAAGCATATATATGTCTACATATGTGTATGCATATTTATATGGGTGCCTATATATGTTACTCCATGGACACAAATGGTCCATTTGCAAACAGCCATTTCATCAGCATCCCAGCTTAGCCAAATCCAAAGAAAAACTTGTTTCTTTGTTCAGTCTTTAAAAAATAAAAGCTGGTTTCTTAAAAAAAAAATTACATATGTTACATATATTCATTTGATTTAGATCCAAAAGCACATTAAAAAAAAGTTAAACACTTTGAGATTAACTTTAGAAAAACTTCTATTAATGAGTTTAAAGAAAGTTGGTAAAGATATTTAGTAAGATTTTAAGGCCTCCAGTGAGCCTGATGCTCCAAGAGGCATTGCTTTTATTATTCAAAATCTGATTGTAATTTTTAGGTTCAGGTCCCTCCTCTTAAACAGGGCATAGAAGTCAAGGTGAGATTTGTCTCCTCATCTTCCCAGACTTAGCTCTTTCTTACACTTTTAAGCTCTTGAACTTCCCTCTTATATAAAATTTTCTATACCTGTGTCTCCAGTGTTCTAATTTGGTTAACCGCTATACTTCCTTCAGCTCTCTGGTTGCAAGCTTTTTTCTTTCTCCTGGTAAGTCTTCCTTTACTCTCTTTTCGCCTCCCAAATTTAGGAAACATGTAGACTCCACCATTACATTTATCCCATTGCATTATAATTGCATATTTGGTTATCTTTTACACAGCTGCACTGGAAACTCTGGAAAGACAGTCTAAGTCTTGTTCGTCATTGTAATTGTGCGTAGTGGGCAATCCATAAATGTGTCTTGAATAATGACCTTGCTTACATTTCTCTC
Source organism: Delphinapterus leucas (assembly GCF_059928025.1). Taxonomy (NCBI): domain Eukaryota; kingdom Metazoa; phylum Chordata; class Mammalia; order Artiodactyla; family Monodontidae; genus Delphinapterus; species Delphinapterus leucas. Next base: position 140,412,933 of record NC_143131.1, read on the forward strand.
TCCATCTCTTCTCATGCCTGCCACTTCCTTTCTCAAAGAAAATGCAGCAGCACCCTTTGTAAAAGTAATTCTTAAAACGAAACTAGCCTTGTACATACAGTGAAAGTCTTTTTTCCCCTTTTTTATATTACTTGGATGTGTCGTAGCCTCTTCACTCTGACTATATATTCAGCAAGTTGACTGCTGTAACAAGATGTTTCTGTTTTATATTCCTGAGTGTACAACATCTGAAGCAAGTACAAGGTGACTTTGCTGTAACTCAGCAGTCTTCTCAAAAATGTCTTTTTCCCCCCTTTTAGGTTCTTAGAATGCTGTCATTAAGGGCTGAGAGGTGAAGATACATTAGATAAGAAAATAGCAGACAGGGACCCTGAAGCACTTAAAGAAACCTCAGTCTGCAGGAAATCCTCATCTTGGCTCCAGTCATCAGAAAATCTCTTCTTTACCACAGGTGGGTCCTTCAACCTACATTTCTTTTAAGATTTTCTACAAATGTCCTTCATAGGAAGGAAAGTTTTGTTTCTCTCTTTAAAATGTAAAAATACATAAAATTAACTTTCAAAATTGGAAAGATCTTACTAGAGTCCTTCTAAATGGAATCATTTTTTTCAGTAGGAAATACAACAGTTTATCTATTGCCTCTTTGGGAATTCTACAGATCTGTTTATTCTAAAGAAGTTTGCTTTATATGATGTAGTCTGTCAACAGCCATTTTGGTACTTCTGCATCTAGCCACTGAATCTCTGTGAGCAGGAAGATTCTGTTTTTTTCTGGAAAAGGGGGCTATTCAATTTGTGAAAATTGAAGCAGAGTAAAATGCATATTACTTTCAGTTACTATTGTCCCATCATCTTCATTGGGGAGATAGCTTCAGCATAATAGAAGGTGTTAAAGAAAAAACATATGCAGTGACACTTGTTAAAGATGGCAAGGCAGACTTTATTAAGGACCATGGCCATAGATTCAGGGACCACTGCAATGGGATTTCACAATGGGGGATAGAGATTGTACTCAACTACTAATACAGCATGGGCAAGTGAAAATTTACTGCCAAGGAGCAGGGTGGGGGTCAGTGAATAGAAAATTACCAAGAGGAAACATCAAGAGTAAGGGGAATAAAATGACCTAATAGAATTTTTGCTGAATACAGGCCAGAGAAAGCAGACATCATCTGAGGGATGGTGGAGAATGAGGAACCAATCAGCTATCAATGGTTGGGGGGTTATGTTTAAACTGACTTACCAAGGTTCTTGCTAAAATTAGATTTTACAAGGAAATGCATAGATGTACCTAGATGAAGGTTGAGGAGACTGACTAAAGTTTGATCAAGCAAAGAATCTTTGTCAAATTCTAGGCTTTTGGGGTTTTTTTTGGTGATTTGCTGACTTCTAGGAAAGCCACATCAGGATAATGGCACTTATTTTAAAAGTCTGCTTCTTAGATTTCCCCATATATAATTTGGCTATTTTTCTCTCCTCTGGGATATTTCACAGTAAGTTTGTTAATCTCCAGGACGAGTTATAGATCTATTGCCTGAAAAGAAATGGAGCTTGGATTCAAATGAAGGTGATGTAGAACCGTAAGACAGAGGTAGAACCATCTAAGGTCAACTGGCTATAATAAGGATTGTGGGAGGAGAAACACCAACCAAAGTCATTAGTTCAAGCCTTTGTTTAAAAGTTGCAACATAGTAGCAATACCCAAGAGAGTTTTCTGAGGAAAACAGTCAGCTTAACGGTTTTACAGAATAGAAAATAGAAGATCAAACGTCAATTTTGTTCTGAGGATATTTCACTGTTCAATTTCTTGGAGTTAAGAGGAAGCTTTGGTTGTGTTAATCACAGAATCTCTCACATTATCAAACCGTGGTGCTTGAAATTGCAGAACTATTTATCAACATTATCATATTACTTGAATATTCAGTCTCTTGGCATAATTTATAAGCTTTTATAATAGAAGATTTTCTGAATTGATATATGTATACTATGTTTTCTCTATAATATTTACATTTTATCTTTTGAGAGACCAAAGCACTCTTTAGTCTCTGAGACTACTGAGGCATAAATCTGTAACTATATCTCTCTTCCACTGCTTTCATGATTTCTCACTCACACATCTAGAAATGTAGATCTCTACATTTTAAACAAATATGCTTGCCATTTAGAATATGTCAGTGTGAGCTAATAATCTTTCATTTTATTATCTCTTTTCTAGTTTTGCTGTTCTCTAGGTCTCCTAGGCTTTCTACCACTTACATCATTATGTTTTTGATCCCTCCTCTCTTTTTCTATTCTGATTACATAATTCGGCATTTACACTGTTGTTTCTACTTTCAAATCTTCTACCCATTTGTTGAAGAATCCCACTGCAACCTGCGCTTTGCTCAAGCTTTCATGGCCTCTTTCCTGAACTAACACATTTTATCCCTAAGAGGTCTCCATCTGTATACTCACAAGCTGAAATTCAGCCCATAACCAGGTAAAATAATTAGAGTTTTAAAAATAGCGCTTCTGTTTCTTCTACCAGTTTATAAAATTTTAGATGCATTTTATTACGTTAATTTTGAACTTAAGGGGAATAACATTTACACTGAAACCTCATACAATCAGTGCATTGTTTTCTATTTAGAAAGTACACAGTTGAATGTATCAGGAATGAAATGATTGCATTTTTAAAGGATATAGGTATGCTTATACATACTCATCTCATTAATTAATTAAAATTTATAACAACAATGCCGTAGAGTTTTCAGAACTTTGGAAGAGAAGTGGAGAAGGCAGAGGTGGCACTTTTGGGTCAATTCCTAGTTAGAAAACAACCCCCCAAATGAAACTTTTCTGTCTGAATATAAAATACACATCTAACATGTGATAGTTTAATGGAGGGGGCACCGGAAGAAGAGTTTCCAGACTATATTGCATTGATAAAAATGAGTAACAGTACTTTTTTTTTGTTAAATCAAAATAGTAGTGTTCTTAATGGATCTCTTTCCTAAAGGGAAAAAAGCTGCCAAACTATATACAGTTTTATCACTGGTCTGGGGCATTATAGTTTATTTCAGCCAAATTAAAATAACAATTACTGCAAGAAATGCTTATAGGAGCACCCTTTCGCTGGTGAGTCCCCACTACTCATCATATGATTAAAACCCCTCCACTTCAAATTTTTCTATTGCGATGACTACTTGTACTTCAAAAGAACTTGTACAGTAATTTGGAAGAGCATATTCTGTTTATTTCCTTCATTTTCAAATTGTGTTCTTCTTATTGTTTTATCAACTCTTTTCTACAGTATTATAGCCTGGGTTCTACCTTTCTTTCCCCACTCTTGTTGGAAATAGTTTGTAGGTGCCGTATTATTATTATTATGTAAAAGCCAGCACCATGCTTGCTGACAGGGGGACTTTGAGTTCCATTTTTTTGAGATTGTTGAGATGTTTCCATAATGGATTTCCAGTGTAAGCTGCTTTATTGCTGACAGCAAAATGATCATTCCAAGCATCCTAACTTGCCATATGAAAAATCTCAATGATAATGCTGATTAACATATCTTTTGCATTTAAATTACTCTGTTTTTTTAAGAAGGGAAAATTATACATTTGGTGGGTTCTTTGCATAGTCAAATAAACATATATCAGGATGTACAATCTAGTAATTAGGTGCATTTATCTACTTGTGACACCACTGGAAAATACTCTGAATGAAGGCTCTAGGGGCAAAATACTTCGACTTGGATTATCATTTCCAAACATGACCTTGTGTAGCAAAATGATTGCTTATGCCTAAACATAGGAAGTGTTCGCATAAGTGCTTGGTTATTTAAGCTAGAGCAATGTGTTTGAAATAAATCTTTATTTTTTAATAGTTCGTTCTTTATATTTTAGGGCTGTGTTTATCATATGTGTCATCATCATAATAGAGTCTATACTTTATTGGGAAAAGAAAAAGATACAGGGCTAGAGCATTTCTATTTTCCTAGAATGTAGGTATTTAGAGACTATTTTAGTATTTAAAAGTACCTGTGTTGACCAATATCCAAAGGAAGGAATGCTGAGAAATGCAAGATGTTTCAATGTGACGTGTATTCCACAAACATAGAAATTAAGGTATTGAGGTTTTCAGTGAATACTTCACTTAGGATTAAGAATCATTTTTCTGTAGTTTTTTCATGAAATTTTTTGGAAATTCATGAATGATCATAATATCTGCTGCTTTTTTCCAAAATGTCCAAATATTACTATAAATGTTTAGCAGTTCAATGAATAGATTCATTTTATTATGTCTGTCAGCTTCATAGAGGTATGTGAAATAAAGGCCTGAACTAAACAGTAGGTCTCCCATGAGACAATACCACCCTCATTGTTCTAACCCCAGCAGACCCAAGTGTTCTAGATAATGTATAGGAACCTTGTTCTTTCTGACACCCTTATTTTCTGATCCACTTTTATGTAACAACTTTCTTTCCTTGATACCTCCTAACTTTAAATATAATAACATAATTGACTCCACTACGTTCTTTTCAGGCATATGTTTTAGGAAACTCCATTTTACTGAAGTGACAGGAAAGAAAAATTAATTTGTTCTTTAAAGAGGAGGGTAGATCCGAAGAAGAGCAGCTTTTGTTCTTGTGAGGATGGGAGTGGATGGGATGCCAATCTGAGGACTCAGTTACTGTACATCAGAATGGTATGTCAGGATGTAGGGTGAGGGAATTAGATGCTTTAGGATAGAGGAAAGATTTCAGTAAGTGAGCGAGAAAGTTTGAAAAGAACAGTCAAAACAAAGAAATTTTATCAGGTGTAATACTCTTTTCCATTCATGTCTTCGTAAAACCATTAGTTGGGAAAATCTCATCAAAAATTACTCAACAGTGCTATTGGAGAATGTGATATTGTGATATAATAAAAAATACATAATTTTTTTCAATCCCCACTTCCTGGTACATGGCTCCCCAAATCCTTGCAGTTCCTTGAGTGATAGAGATGAGAAGAGCATCTTTTGTTACTCATAATAAGCCCCTTTCAACTATACCTGAGTTTATAATAAAGAGGTGACTCTTAGATGATGGGGGCTAGTTGCTAGAGGAAACAATCATGTGATTAGAAGGTTGGGACTTTCAGCCCCAATTTCCACCCTTAGGGTGTAGCAAGGGGCTGAGGACTAAGTTAATCACCAGTGGCCAATGAATTAATCAAATCAACCATGACTAAGTAATAGAACCTCCATAAAAACTGTAAAAGAAAGTATTTGGAGAGTTTCCAGGTTGGTGAACACATGGAGGTCCTCGGAAGGCGTCACCGTCCAGAGAAGGCATGGACGCTCTGTGCACACCCTGTATATCTTGCCTTATTTACCTCTTCATCTGACTGTTCATCAGTATTCTTTATTATATCCTTTATAATAAACTGGTAAATGTCAGCTTTTCCCTGAGTTATGTGAGCTATTATTGAACCAGAGGAGAGGGTCAGGCAAACTCCCATTTTACAGCTGGCTGAAGTATGGGAGGCCTGGACTTGCGATGGGTATCTGAAATGAGGGACAGTCTTCTGGGACTAAGACCTTAATCTGTGCGCTCTGAGTTAACTCCAGGTAGCTGATGTCAGAATTGCTCATTGTGCAGGAAAAATACTCACAGTTGGTGTCCGAAGTATTATGAGTAGAGGAAACAGGAATTTTTCTTCTAGAGGAGAATTTGGAATTTGTTTTATAAGTTTTATTTATAAATGCATGCAGATCTGTTGGCAGGAACTGTTTGAGAGCAGGGTAATAATTTTATTAATCTGCATTGTGGGGATGATTTCTACTCACTGCTTTTAGCTGTGGTTCTCAATTTAGTTGAGGGGGTCAAAGTTTGAAATACCTAGAAAACACTTTCAAAATTAACATTAGAGGACACCTTCAATAAGATTCCATTCCAGTAGAGTGGATAGGCCTGTGAATTTTCAAACTATTTCCCTGGTGATTCTTATATGCATTTGTTATTGGCAGAGAGAGACACACACACACACATGCACTTATCATGATGAACAAAAGGATGAAATATACTAATGATAATTGTTACATGTATTACAGCTGAACATAGGTTTCTTTTTGAAGTTCAAGAAGCAATCAATATTTTAAATACATTAAATATATTTAATACAATACAATATTTTATAACATCTTTGATAGTTGTTTTAAGGAATATATGTAATATTTTATATAGTCAATTTTTATGTCATTACCTTTGGTTAGAGCTAAGTACATAACATTTAGTATAATTCAGTGACCATGGCTCTAGGGGTGGGGAATGGAGGTAGGGTACAAAACAAGTGTTGCCTAAAGATTATTATATATTTAAGTGGTAGGTACAGTGTTTGTTATACAGCCTGAGAATTGCCAGCTAAAAGGTTATGTGGGTTACTTGCTTAAAATACAGATTCTTAGTCCTCATAGAATTAGTCCTATGGAATTAGAATTAAGTATGGGAATTTGAATTTTTCCAAGATCTAAGTTAAAATTATGCTCCATAAACTTTGATAGCTAACCTGCACCTGGAGAACTTCCAAAGAGTTTCAAACCATTATTCAGAAGCAAACAATTCAAAATATTACCTTTTATTATGAGCAGGAAATGTTGGCATTCAGTACCTTTGATTGAACTAGAGTAAACCTCTTACTTTGGCTTGTCTTCATTTGAAACTGTTCTACCTTGGCACAATACTCTGCATTAAAATAGAATAGTAATAACAGCAACAACAATAACAAAAAAGAAAGAAAAAGATAACCATTGCTGAGTACACATTGATTTATTCAACAGTTGTCTATTGAGTGACTAAAATGCACATAATGGATTCTTAACATTACAGTTGCATTATTGAAGGTGAAATGACTGGTATTCTACAGCACTTTCTTAATAGTAAAGCTTTATGGTAATTCATTCAATAAACACATGCAGAGTCCTTAATTTCCTTGATAGTTTAGGCTAAAATACTGTGTTCATTGATTCTTCTGCAAAATCGCCTCAATAATCTTCTCTGAGATAAGAGACTCAAGACACTTTTTGGATATTTGGGAATAATGGAATAAAAATATAATTTTAAAATTATTTGTTAATGTTAGTCCTAGTTGCCTATAAAAATATGTAAAGCAGTTTGTTGAGTACTTCACTTTCTATTAAATAAGAATTAAATCAGGACTTAGCAGAAGCTGATTTTAAACTCTAAATTTCCTAAGTAATTGCAATTTTGTAGACCTAGTCTCTTGCTATACAACTTTATGCTTTTATATTATATTTATGTTTATTATTAGAATAATATAGTTGGCATTTGAAAATTATCAAAAGACAAATGATTACATGACAACAATCTATAAAAATTATCACTTGGAATATGGTACAAATTTATGATATTATTTTAAAAATCTAACTTCATATCATATGTAATGATGCAGTACAGTACAATGCTTTTTAATTTATTAAAATTAGATTTTATATTATATAATTAATAAAACCTTTTGGGTACTTACTACAAACACTGCTATGAGTTAACCAACTTCAAGCTATATAAATTGGAAGTGTTTTCCCACTAATGCTTGTAATAAATTTTTTTTAATTTTAAATTTTCTTAAATTTTAACATCTTTATTGGAGTATAATTGCTTTATAATGGTGTGTTAGTTTCTGCTTTGTAACAAAGTGAATCAGCTATACATATACATATATCCCCATATCTCCTCCCTCTTGCGTCTCCCTCCCACTCTCCCTATCCCACCCCTCTAGGTGGTCACAAAGCACCAAGCTGATCTCCCTGTGCTATGCGGCTGCTTCCCACTAGCTATCTATTTTGGTAGTATATATAAGTCCATGATAAATTTATCTCAAAGTATTGAATATTTTATTTGACACTAAAATGTCATTGTATATGACTAAAGTAAAATGTGTTATCAAATAGAATGAACTCTTTAAAAGTAAAATTACTTTGAAAGCAAGTGAACACCTAAGAACCTTATTGGAAAGAAATCATTCGGAAGTAATAAATCACAGTTGTATAAACTCAAACTTGTAAGACCTAGGTGTAGATATCACAGGATACCTATGCATGATGTTTTATCTACTTACACCTAAATGAAATACTCAAGAATAAACTTAATGAAAAAAATTAAAAGCAATTAGAAATTATCTGGAAATAGTGAAATAGAGTTTTAAGGGAAGTGATCATAATAGCTTATTAATAAGACAGAATATCTTAACTAATTAGTTCAAACATTAAGATAAACCATTCAAAGTTAGAGTAGCCAATCTATTGAAAGACTGAGTTTTTCCACTTTTCAACCACTTATATTGCAGAATTTTAACAGTTTTGTGTTTCTTTGAAGAATTTGTCTACTGGTATCTGCATAATATGCAAGTTATGTGTGCTGAATTGTTGCCCTGAATTGTTAACTACCAGGGGACTGTTCAACATGCAGGCTTTCTAGAGGCTCCAACTTAACCATGGGAACAAAACCATATATTAACAAAAAGTTATTGATCTGAAAGTTATGGTATACTGTCCAAAATTCTTCACAATTTAACCTAGTAAAGATTAGTTGGGTTTGCCTACCCATCTTCCATATATTAACCTTCAGGTAAGAGCACTTCATTTTTCCTTTAAATAATGACTATCAGTCAACCTACCTGTGATCAGATAGCCTGACCATACCCTGGAATTCAAGAGGAAGTATTGGAATTAGGCTTCTTCAATGAGGAGATACTCCCTTAGCTATTGTAATTAATTTATGGATGAGTAGATAATCTAAACCTGACTAATTAGAACCTGTGGACTTAAATTGTTGATTTGACAAAACTGCTGTAAGTAAAGCTTGAGACACCTAAGGTTATAGGAAAAAAGTCTAGAACTTCTGCCTGCCATCTTGCCATCAAGAAGACAACATACTTAATAAATGGAGAAATAAAGCAAAGCAAAACACAGCAAGACTGAGTTCTGAATTCATGACTTAAGTACCTAAATCCACCTGTTCCAGAGGTTAGAGCTATCTCTGGACTGTTCAGTTATGTAAGCCAATAATTTCATACATAAAGGTGCATTTATCACTATTGGATTGGAAAATTTTCTTAGAAATTTAAAAATTTTGGTTGTCACACATTCATTATTCAGCATCAGTAGTGTATATGGCTTAAGCCAGTTTGAATACTTCCTGGTAGTGTTTTTGTAGCCAAAAAATTTGATTAATTTCCCAAGCATCTGACCTATGCCTATTACTTTTATGCATCTGACCTATAATCAAATTGAAATAGACATAGTATTTGCAGAAAATACTATGTGGCTCGTCTCAACTGGGAGGTGCCATAAATAGACATACACACTGTCTTTCAAAGATTTAGTATGAAAAATATAAGTGCAATATTTCATTAACGTTTGTATGTTGATTGCTTATTGAAATGACAGTATTTTGGATTTATTGAACTGAATAACATTTATTATTAAAATTAATTTCAAGTATGTCTTTTTTTTTTTTCTGTGACTACTAGAAATTTTTAAATTACATTTGTGTCTTGCATTATATTTCTCTGGACAGAGCTTATCTAGAAACATCCTTTGAGTAGTTGACAAACTTTTTTCCTGTTCCCTTCTCCTATTTCCAAAATCCTAGGTCTTTGTGAGCTGCACTAGTAGGTTTATCGCACTACTTATATTATCTTTGGAGTACATTTGATCACCATTTCTAGATTCTCCTTGAGAACAGAGATGATGATATTGGTCAGTGTAACCCCAGCAGCAGTAACAGAGTGACCTACACGGTCATTTTTGTTCGGTTGGTTTTTAGTTTATTTGATGGTGAAGGGTTTCGCCTTTTGATAACTGGAGGTAGGGGGGTCTTAAAATCGAAGACTTACAGATACCATTTAACTATGGTAAATGGGTAAGAGGCAGGATAGATTAGACAAGAGGACAATATAGAATCTCTAGTAAACTGGAGAGCAAATGATCCATCTGAAAGGAATAGTAGATACTTAGCCAACTTTCGCCATGCAGGTGTTCCAGTATAATAATGCCAGATTTTCAAGTTTTTCAAGAGAAACTAAAAACCCACATCACTACTTCTTAATACTCCTTAAATATTAGCATTATAATCCAAACCTTTTAAAAATATTTGCCAGCAGAAGTACCTCTGTGGTCTGGATCTGGCACACAGGCCACCCAAATGGGGCCTGGGGTTTTCCTTTCCAGAATTTCCCTTCTTTCTTTTAGAATTTTGTTACCTGTTTCAGATAAGGATTAATGTAAGGTAAAGTTACATATTAACCCCACAGATTAGTAACAGACTGAAAAGAAAACCACAGGAATTCAAAGTTCTGACTATGCTTCATGTTACAGAGTCTGCCACTCTCTGTAATTAAGAGATGGCATTAATCATTAATTAGAAAAGAAACCCTAAGTGAACAGTGTGAGATATCCATGGGAGATATCTCTCAACAAGAGTGATAGGGGAGTACAAAACAGATGTAGTGCACATCTCTGTCAGTCTGATTTAAGTAGCTAATATTCTATCTATGTAAAAACCAAATAAAACATTTTTTCCTTCTGTGTATAGCCATGTTTTCCCTTTCATCCTTTTCTTTTAAATCTTTGGTGATATTTTCTCTTTGAATGAGGTAGTCTGACCTATAGTACTCATAGGAGTGAAATATCTTCTCTACCTGCAACATCAAACACTGAAACAAAAGAGCAGTTGTACTGAGTTCATTGAGATTCACTGACAAGTGTTGCTCGCCTGCCGAGCAGGTGAAAGTTTCCTGCCGGCTTCTCATTTAGGAAAAACCTCTTGGCTTATGCCTCAAGAACTGTACAAGCCTCTAAAGGGTGGTAGTGAGAACTAGATACAGGCTTTTTTTTTTTTTTTTTTTTTTGCCTATAGAGATAGTTAAGTTATACAATGGAATAAGGATCAGAGAATTAATGAGGAAAGAAAAAGAGAGATGTGATGGACTTAGCAGTCTGGGTCTTTTTCTAACAAGCTGTCCTCAAGTTTTTTTCCCATCTGCCGTGGAGTTTGAAATACCACCTTGCTGGAGAAGTGCATAAAACAGAGTATGTTGCCACTTGTCTCATCCTTACAAGCCAGCTCCATTTTACCTTACATTTGAGAAGAAGTATTTGCACCTCTTCCTATAAAATCATTTATTTGTATCAGATATTGTCATCAAATCTTGAGAAAGCCCCATATCAGATGTTAGCAATCAGGGATTGTCTGGATGTATTCAGGGAAAAGATGGCTGATTTTGGTGGAATTCATTCATTTAAAAGGTTGGAAAGAAGACACAAGCACATTCTATTGACCTGAATAGATTAATTTTCTTATTTTAATGTGACAAAGAATGTGACCATACCCATACTTTCACTATTATTAAAAATAGCTAAATTTACTTGGTGCCAGACACAGGTGTAAGGGCTTACTGTAAATGAGCTCATCTACTCTTCCTAGCTTGAGGAAGACACTGTTATTGTCCCTATTTTACAGAGGCTTAAAATGGTTAAATAATATGTCAATTGATCTCACTACCACCCAGCTAGTAATTGGTGGTCTAGGATTTGAATTAAATCTGCTCGGACTCCATAATTAACTCCTATAAATAACAACAATAATAGCAGCAACCACTTGTAGTGCATTTACTATGATCCAGGATCTTTTCTAAGCACTTTATGTATATTAACTATTTAATCACAACAATGCTTTGAGGTAGGTATTATTATTATCCTCATTTTACAGAGTGGGAAACTGAGTCACAGAAACATAATGTAACTTACCCAGTTACCGCCAATAGTTTATTAATATAGATACAGCACACAAAGTAAAGCAAGCCTTTCTGCAACTAAAATCATTAAATTTATAAGCTAAATAATAGTTCCTAGATGGTATTTCCAACAAATATTTGCTAGGGAAAATGATTTTCTTCCTTTCACTCCAGCAACACAATTTGTGTATTATCAATATTTCTTGCTTTGCAAACTTGAAACCTGGTAATAATTACTTTGGTTAAACTTGTTCCTTTGCTCTTAATGTAAGATACTCTCTTTGTCAAGGTCCAACACAATTTAAAGACAAGTTACCTTTCTTATTGTTAAGTTCTAAAGATTCTCTTTTGCCAAATTGTTGTTTTTCTTTTTTTTTTGTCCTTCCGTTGTTGTTGGTTACTGTTCTGGCCTTAAATCCCATCTGCTACTGCAGCTGTACATATTGAGTTTCTCTTACAAACAATAATAATAAATTATGGATTATTATATATACACATATATATGATTAAATAATTACTAACAAATTTCAGAAATGTTTTTGTTGTTAAAATTGATGATTAAAAAGAAAGTTCACACTCCCTAGAAGGCAGCAAGATAAGGAATAAATGATCCAAAGAATAGCAACAAAAATGGAAACTATGGATCTCATGGTATCTGATCTAATAGTTTGAAGTACATAGATTCCTTTTCATGAAAGTAAATAAGTCAGCTGAAGGATTGAACTGGAGTGAGTAATGTAGCACAGCAATGGAATTGTGTCCTTCTTTCCCCCCACTTAAAAATAATGATAGCTTCTTCTGGAACCTGCCTAAGTAAGTGACACTCATAGAGATGGATTGCTATGCTGTAACATATGGTGCTCTGGTATTGCGGTTGTATTGTTGAGATTATTACTAGCAGCAAGATTTTATAGTTATTGCCCTGTCAAAAAGCTCTTGTTTTAATCACTTTCATCAACACCGACTTCAGGTTGTACCTCATTTTCTATCCACAAGCCAGACCAGTGTGTCATCCAAAGAGAAACTCATTTGTTTGGGCCCATTTTTTCATTAAGATATATATTTCAGAGGGACGAGTGAAAGATGATTTTACGGGGAGGGGGAAAATACTCCCCTAGGGAGTAGAATTTAAGGACTGCAATTATTGATCTGAGGAGGCATAATACTAGTTAGGTGGTGAAGAATCCTGTAAGTCTGCCTTGGAAATGAGGGAGGACTGAGGATGCAGGTGTTCCCTCTTGTTCCTGAGAGCAATTAGAGATCCAAATTATTTCCACTGTTACCTAATAAGGCAACAAGTGCCACCTGATGAAGTTAATTCCCAGCACTATTAATGTAAACATTGCTCCGCTTCTTCAGTTCGCTGGCATTTTGTATATTTCACAGCCTCAGAGAAGAGAGAGGAAAGATGCAAGCCATCAGTAACTTTAAAAATCACAAGTGAAGGAGAAAATGGAAGTGAATTAGGGATCCTTTGTCATTTGACCTTTAGTTGTTTTACTATAGTTAAAAAACTAAAGTAAAATCAAGTAACCCTTTATATGAACCAGATCCCACCCTCATGTCACCCCCAAGGTTTTCAAAGCTAACTTATCCTAGTGTCGATTGTCAGTTTTACAAGGTAGAATACACCCTAATATTTTCATTTTGTTTAGAGGGAAGCTAGACTATTTCCTCAAATCCTTTTCTGCCTCCAGTTTGAAATATAAATCTGGTTGAGAAGCTTTGATGGTGAAAAGTGTAGCTGTAGGGCTCTTTTCCCCTTTGTTTGTTACAATTGACCTCTTTCCCAGCACATTACATTCAGCCTCAAACTTAAATTGCAAGGTGTTGTAAATAACACCTCTTATTATAAGTGTACGTCACTTCAGGCTTTGCTGGTAGAGCTGTTCTTTCCTGGTGTCTCAGCACATAGCACCTCCTAAAAAGCCAAGAGAGACACATTTCTCATTTGCGGAGCACAGCGAGTCAGCCCCTTCCATATGCTCAAGATTTGTGGCTCGTGTCACAGGCAGCCCATTCTCATCTTTCAAGTCCTAACAGTTCAAGAGCCTCAAATCCCTTTGAACCCAGATTAAATGGATTCTGGAAAACATGCTACTGTGTATGTGGGCTTAATGTTCTCCCGAAGTACAGTGCATCCTGAGCCCTCTTAGACTACCCTTGGACTATGTATCTCGATAGCTCAATACCAATCTTTGGTCTATTTATCATCTAAACATGGTGTGTGTGGATGGCTATGTATATATGCATATTTATATATAATTCAGTATGCATATTTGTATCATTTTACTCTCTTGGCAACACATTTCAAGACCTGGCTTTCTCAGCCAAAATGAGTTTCACAATTTAAGTATAATGCTACATCTCTTTCTTGCCAAGTACAGGGGACACATTGAGATGTTTTCTCCCCACTGAGCTCAATCTGCAAGTATTATAGGACATTCCCACTGCAGTGTAATCCTAAAGGAAGAAATACCTAATCTATCGAATCATTCTTGATGGGGTATCAGGAGACATGAGGTCCACTTAATGTCCTTTCCATCAGTATTAGTATTTTAGGAAATATCCCAAATATTCTAGCTTACCTTGATGCTGTATGTTCTTTCACATAAAGAGTAAACCTTTTAGATGAACATTTTAAGCTCTTCCCTGTTTGATGGTAACTTAAATTGACTCTTGTTTAAAGTCATTTTTTCATCATTGTTAAATGTGCTTATTAAAAGCATCTTTTAGCCTTGGGGTGCAGTGAACAAATCTGTTCTGGATGTTATTGTTTCTATAGAACCAGCATCCCATCTTCACTTAAGAGCCCATCTTGCTTCCATCTTCCCACTACTTTGGGAAACTTTCCTTTATCTGTGTTTCTTGGCCATCATAATAGGGAAGATGATCCTTCATTATTATTGCTTTTGAAAATGTTCCTGGCATTCTTTATACACTTATTCTTCCATGTAAAATTTAGAATACTTTTTGTAAATTGTATTCCCCCATAGTCCACCAAAAATGAGATTTTGACTGACACTAATTTCTATTGTTTAAACAACTGAGGGAGAATTGAAATATTCCCATCTTGAATATTTCCATATTTACCTTGGCAAGGCTCTCCGTTAATCCAAGTCCTATTTTTTTCAAGTTTTATAGTTTCCTCTTTTGCAGACCACTTATTTAGTTTATTTCTGTGACTCTTTAAATTTTGTTGCCCTTGTGAACAAGATATTTTCCTTACACATTTTTTAACTGGATGTTATGATATCTAAGAAAGCTATTAACATGTATATCTTCTAACTTACTAAATTATGTTGTCAGTTCTAAAAGATTTGGTTCATTTTATGGTTAGGTACAATCACATCATCTGTGTATGGATAATAGTAAAACAAAAAATGATTTGACTCATTTTTTAATATTATATTTCTCTTATTTTCTCAATAATTATCATTTGTCAGGATGCCTCTCAGACCTTCCTAGTATGAACACATGCTATGCATTCTGTAAGACCCAGGTCAAACACTTTCTCTAGAATGAAGAACACTCCACTAACCTCAACAATAAGTAATATCCTCCTTCTAGAAATCTCCATACTATATTATCTCTCTTAGAGTTTATAGCACTTTTCTTCTCTGTATTGTGCTTTTATATTTAACTTCTCATTTGTATTGGAAGACAGTTCATGTCTTTGCTTTTAATACATTCCCTAAAAATTTGCATAATATATATACGTTTCACTTGGTATGTAGAGTTTTCTCTTCAACAAAATGAAGATAATAGTACTTACCTATAAAGTTGTGTTAATAATATTATTATGACATAAATTAATAAAATGAAATAATAAAAATAAAATAATAATATAAAATAAAATATTATGACATAAATAAATTAATAAAATAAATAATTATGATTTTCCTTTATAAAATTATGTGACTATTTCTTCTACATTTTAAACTAATAGTTCCCACCAGTTTGTCTTTTGTAGAAGAGATCTTTGACACTGAGGAGTCATTCCAGAACCATTTAGGGTTACACAGGCACTGTACACTTTTCCAGCTTGTTACCTTTTTCATAAGGACAGGCTGTCTATTTTACTAAACAACTAAAATTGTGCCCTTGAGTTCCCTCAAAATGTTTGACTGGGTGCTATGCACAAGTAGTGATTTATCTACTTCAAGTTTATCTATTCACCTACTGGGTCTTCTTAGCATGATTAGATCTAGTACCTCTAAGTTGCCCAATTCAAAGGTATTTTTGGCTTTCACTTACGTCTTTACAGTGTAGACTAAGGCAACTAAATTATTTGGTTTTCCACTATAGCCTTTTTATCCCTTAGTGCATCTTTTATTTAAGGGTCAGTGAATGGCGGCGCTGCTTCTCTAGATAACTTACATAAAAACATTGTGTTGCTAACTTTGAAATACCTGCAAAATTACTATTAGTTAACCTTATTGGTCATTTTTCATTTCTAATATGCAGTCACTTACTATACAATATGTGTTTCTTTATTCACACCTCGCTTTGACCACCCTTCCCCTAAAGTATTATATTTATCACTTGACATAATCATTTGGTAGCTTTTTGAAATTTTCAAGTCCTTGGTGACCAGTGTCGTATGGTCCCCTTGCCAAGGGTTTCAAGAAGTTTTTCACATACTCTTTAGGTCTCCTATTTTTCTCTACTTTTGCTTTTTGTAAATTGTATTCTTCTTCTAACTAATGCTATTATTTAGCCAAAGTCTTCCATTCTCACATTCCTAGAATTACCAGTGACTTAATTACTTGTCTCATTTTGGGAGGAAAGGGTCTCTTTTAATGTTTTGCTTTCTGCTTCTCTCATCAGGGTCATGAGTACAGCTGGTGGGTTATGTCCTGTACTGGGTCACCCAGATGAAGGGGCAAATACATCTGAAACCCAATCTGTTTCCTGCTTGCTAAGATGACCTGGACTGTGTCCACTCAGAGTCAAGGGTACCTTTTGCTAATTTACAGAAAGTCATTGTATATGCTAAATGTGATCTTGCCCCTCATCTGGAGACATTTTTAACCAAAAGATAAAAGAATGAAAGGAAGAAAAATGGATGAAAGTAAGAAAGGAGGAAAAAAAAGGAGGGAAGGAAGGAAGGAAGGAAATGAGAAAGGAAAAGAGATAAATGACTACTCTTTTGAATATTACCTTTTCAAAGGGATTATTTGGGGGGGGTGGTTAATAAGTATAATTTGTTGTATTTTCTTTGTGAGCTCTATTACAGTAGAAATGATAATTAAAGAGCTGGGAATATTCCCACAAGTAGATATTTGGGTTATGTGTGTCTCTGCAACTTTGAAACTTTTTTTAGTCACATGTATTGGATTAATTTTTTTTTTCTTTATGACTTCTCTTTAGGGATCTGACTGTGAAGCAATGTGATTAATTTAAAAATACTGTTTAAAATACATTTTGTTAAATATTTCAATTTTAAGGAAAATTGATTGTCTAATTAAGTACCCTGTAATATTTAAAATATCTGCTGAGGCATATGCATAGATACATTTGATATTTTTACAGAAGCCTGCATCATTTAAATAGCTTAATATAGATATATTGATAGCAATAAAACCGTGAGAGTTGATTTCATCATTTGTTCATTAGTAACCATTTTCATATACATCAAAACACTATTAGGGGCTTCCCTGGTGGTGCAGTGGTTGAGAGTCCGCCTGCTGATGCAGGGGACATGGGTTCGTGCCCCGGTCCAGGAGGATCCCACATGCTGCGGAGCGGCTCGGCCCGTGAGCCATGGCCGCTGAGCCTGTGCATCCGAGGCCTATGCTCCGCAACGGGAGAGGCCACAACAGTGAGACGCCCGCATACCGCAAAACAAAACAAAGCAAAACAAAAAAAAACACTATTAAATCATTGATGAGGTTTTTCATTATAGTGATAAAGATTTAATAGCTTAATGTAAATATATATGTAATATATATGTAAATATATATATAAAAATATATATATATAAAAATAGATATATAAAATATATATTATATATATATAAAAATATATATATATAAAATATATATAATATATATATATAAATATATATGTAAATATATATCAATGGATGTATTTGGTTCAATTTATTTTTATCAGTGAATTTTACTGACATATAGCACATACAGAAGAGTTTACTCATCATAAATTCAGTGAAGTGCTATAATGTGAACGCACCATGCAATTACCAACCAGATTAAGAGCTAGACCATTACCAGTACATGAGAGGCCTGTGTCAGTCCCTAGCCTATCTAACCCAAAGGGAGTCATTACCCTGACACCTGATGTTGCTGTTTATAGATTATTTCTATCTATTTATAAACTTTGCTCTTTTGGCTTTTTCATTCATTATTGTTTGTAAGAATCACCTATTGTTGCACGAAGTAGCTCTTCTTTCATTCTCATAGTTTACAGTAGTCTGTATGAATTGTGTATTCTCCTAGAGTGGAATTACTGAGTCACAGGCTATTTCTAGATTCCGTTGTTCTTCCGTCCTCTCTCCCTCCCTCCTTCCTTCCTTCTTTCCTCCCTTCCTTCCTTCCTTCCTTCCTTTCTCCTTCCTTCCTTCCTTCCTTCCTCTATTCTTTTCTAGTAACTCTAGCTCTTGATTTATTTAAAGAAACTTATTAAAATACACTGGTACTGTTAGCATTTCCCATGTAATGCTAAGATATTAGAAGATGTTAACTCTACCTCATCTCCTGTTTTTGCTATCATGCTTTATTTTTCTATGCGTATTTTAAAAGGCATCTTGTTACTGTTTGCATGGTAATTATTCATTTAGATTTACCCACCTATTGACATTTCTATGTCTCTTCATTTTTTCTTATTTTATATAGGAAATATATGTCTTATATGGAACATTTTCATTCTAATTGAATAACTCCTTTTATCATTTCTTTTAGTATTTGTATGCTGGAAAAGTATGCTTTTTTTGGGAAAATATCTTTATATTACTTTTATTTCATTATTTTTAATCATTTTTATTTACCTGGTAGTACATGCACATGGTACAGATTTAAGAACTTCATAGCATTTACAGTGAAAAGTAAAACTTACTACACATTCCCAAGTGAGTTAGCTGCCTTCCCCAGAGGAAACCACTGTTACCAGTTTCTTGTGAAAGCTGAAATTACTCTATGCACCAACCAACATTTGCAATACCTATCCAGTCACGCAACCATCTATCTATCTACCTATCTAATCATCTGTATACCTATTTTCATCATCATCTATCTACATACAAATGGTAGAATACTATGCACATTGCTTTTTAATTATTTTTAATTTTAAATCAATTTTACTGTGATAATTTACATTAAATGGCATTTTAAGAAAATATACACTCTGTATGATCACAGCCATAATCAAGATACTAAACATTTCCATCATATACAAAATTGTTCTTGTTCCTTTTCTAAATCAATCCATCCTAACTACCCATCCCTGACTCCAAGTAACTGTGAGATGTTTTTATCACTAAAGAATAGATATATATTTTCTAGAGTTTAGCATAAATGAAATTATGCCAGTGTCCTAAGGTGGAGAGTTAGAGTGTTGATTTGAGATCTGTCTTCTATTTTATTTAATGTAAGCATTCATAGCTATAAATTTCCATTTAAGCACTGCTTCAGCTGCATTCCATAAGTTCTGGTGTGTTGTATGTCAATCTTCATTTACCTCAAAGTATTTTCTATTTTGTCTTGTATATTTTTCCTTGACACTGGTTGTCTACTATCGTGTGGTTTAACTTCTATATATTTGTGAATTTCCCAAAGTTATTTTTGTTATTAATTTCTAATTACATTCTGTGTGGTTGGGGAATATACTTTGTATAATTTCAATCCTTTTAAATTTATTAAAGCTTTATAGCCTAGAATATGATCTATCATGGAAAATATTACATCTGTGATTTAAAAAAGTGTGTTATTTTTCTGGGAGGAGAGTTCTATAGATGTATGCTAGATCTATCTTATGGTTTAGTGGTGCTCAGATTTTCTAGTACCTTGTTGATTTTCTGCCTAGTTGTCCTATTCATTATTAAAAGTGGGTATTGAAATCTCCAACTATTATTGTTGAATTGCCTATTTTTTCTCATCAGTTCCATCATATTAGCTACATGCATTTTGGCACTCTCTTGTTAGGTGCATTTGTGTTTATAATTGTCATAACTTCCTGGTGGATTGACCATGTTATCATTATAAAATGTCCCACTTTATATGTGGTAGCACTTTTTCTAAGTCTAGTTTTTCTGATATTAGGATAGCTGCTCCAGTTTTCTTAAGGTTGCATTATTTTCTTATATCCTTTTCTATTCTTTTACTTTCAATATTTTTATATAGTCAAATCTAATGTGTATCTACTATAGACAGCATATAGTTGGATCTTGTTTTTTGTCTATTCTGACAATCTCAACATCACAAATTATTAGAGAAATGCAAGTCAAAACTACAATGAGGTATCACCTCACACCAGTCAGAATGGCCATCATTAGACAAATGCTGGAGAGGGTGCAGGGCAAAGGGAACCCTCCTACATTGTTGGTGGTAACGTAAATTGGTACAGTCACTGTGGAGAACATTATGGAGGTTCCTCAAAAAACTAAAAATAGAGTTACCATATGATCCAGCAATCCCACTTCTGGGCACATATCTGGAGAAAACTCTAATTTGAAAAAAATGAATGTACCCCAATGTTCATTGCAGCAGCATTTACAATAGCCAAGACATGGAAGCAACCTAAATGTCCATCAACAGATGAATGGATAAAGAAGATGTGGTATATATGCATACAGTGGAATACTCCTCAGCCAGAAAAAAGAATGAAATAATGCTGTTTGCAGCAACATGGATGTACCTAGAGATTATCATACTAAGTTAAATAAGTCAGACAGAGAAAGGCAAATAACATATGGTATCACTTATATGTGGAATCTAAAATATGATATAAATGAACTTATTTATGAAACAGATACAGACTCACAGACATAGAAAACAAACTTATGGTTACCAAAGGGGAAAGGGGGTGGGAAGCAATAAATTAGGAGTTTTGGATTAGCAGATACAAACTACTGTATATAAAATAGATAAACAACAAGGTCCTACTGTATAGCACAGGGAAGTCTATTCAATATCCTGTAATAAACCATAATGGAAAAGAATATAAAATATATATATATGTATGTATATATATATATATATACACACACGTATACATGTAACATATGTACGTATACATATATATGTATATAACTGAATCACTTTGCTGTACACTAGAAACTAACACAACACTGTAAATCAACTTTATTTCAATAAAAAGATTAAAAAAGGTATTCATATTTTCAAGTTTTTTACATTAGAAGTTTTGGTCTCTTACAAATTTTTATCATAGGCAAAAATAAAGCTTGTTTTATTTGATGCACTTAAAGCCTAAGTCTGATAAACTAACTACCAAAATGAAAGACATGAATGTCAAAGAAATTAACAACAGTAAACCTATAAGTATTTTTTAAATGACTTAATAGCTGATCTAGTTTTTCTAAATAGTAAGTAAAGCTCAAGGAAATTGAGAATTGTAATTTTCTGTTATACAAATAACTCTTTTCTCTTCCCATTCCCCACAACCCCAAACTCAATCATTCTTATGGTCTCTATGGCACAAACAGTTGGTGGAGTGAACACTTGAATGAATGAAGAAGGAAATGTCTCTGCCTACTGTTTTGGGATAAAAACCTGTCTACATCATCCTGACAGACTTCAGGTCCTTTTATCTTTAGACTCAAATGTTAAAATAAAGATGAAGTTCATTATCATATATAAATAACAAATCTTCCTGACAAAGAAAAAATAAGGAGACTGAATAAGAGCTTAAAATTTAAAGATACTATGGAAACCAGCCCATCACAATTTTATACTCTGTTTCAACCACTCTCATCCAGCACTTCCTTTAAAACTTAAATAAAGGTGTGTAAAAGAAATTATTTATTTTGATATGACTGGCGTTTTACGCAGTCGTTGAACGTATTCAAAGACTTTATCCATTATTAAGGGTTGAGTGTTCAGTTCTATTTAGAAGGAAGAAAACAACAGAACACAGTCACAATCAAAGGACCCAATCAGCATAAATTTAACTTAAAGAGTAGTTTGCCTTTTTATAATATGAGGTTAGCCAGCACATCAGTTTCTATATTATAATTAAGAATAATAAAGATTTCCTGATCCTAAATTCTACTTTTCTCTGATCATCTCTAACTTAACTTGCAATTTAAAAAAATCACACACTAAAGGAGTTGGTGTCTCTATTGACTTGTTAATCAATTGTTTATTTGTTTTACAAATCCATTCTTTTTCTAAAACTGACCTAATTTTCACAGTCTTGATTAGACTAAGAACCAAATTAGAGGGTTTGTTTTCTTCTTTACTCCTCTACATTACATTGGTTTAGAGGTGAACAAAAATATACACAGAATCAGTAT
The DNA here is from genome assembly GCF_059928025.1 of Delphinapterus leucas. Taxonomy (NCBI): domain Eukaryota; kingdom Metazoa; phylum Chordata; class Mammalia; order Artiodactyla; family Monodontidae; genus Delphinapterus; species Delphinapterus leucas. The sequence continues at coordinate 140,435,198 of NC_143131.1, forward strand.
GCCTTTGGGTGAGATTTCTTTGCCAGGTTTAAGTATTTGTTGAAACAAAATCTGTTTAAAATGTGTCAAACTTGTCCATTATTCTTATTTTAAAATTTGTAATGGAAAGGGTTTAATTGATGCAAGTAAGATCATCATAGCTAATATTTACTCAGTGCTTATTATTTTCACTGTATTAATGTGCTTTGTGTACCTTATCTCCTTTAACTATAACACCAACCCTATGAAGTAAGTATTGTTGTTATCTCTGTGTCACAGACAGGATAGAAAACTGGCCTAGAGAGGTTAGAGAAGTTGCCTAAAGTCATGCAACTTTTAAATGAGTAAATCAGAGTCCATCTTCACATAATTTGACTTCAGAGCTAGTGTGTGTAAGCAGCCCCTAATTCTACTTCCCTTCTTTCTTTAAAATGTAAAAAATATTTTTTGCAACTCATTGTTGAAGGAGTAATGAGATGCCCTCTAAAATATGTGATTTATGCATTTTATCAGCATTAAACAAAATTACAGTTTCTCCTGTTCACTTTTTAATTGCTTAGTGTAATAAGAAATTATGATTAAATCCATATGAAACAAAACCTGGTAAATTGAAAATCTAGTTGATTTTTCCAAATTATTATATACGATGTTAGAAACTAAAGTATTAGTCTAGTTGAGACAGTAAGATGACCAAGGAAGCAACCATTTGCTAATTGATCTATTTGTTTTGTTTTCTGTAGAAAAATGAATCAGATTGACCATGGAAAAGGTAAATCAGCTCTACCATAGCATTTGATCTAATTTGCAGCCTCAGAAACTGACCCTTATCTGTGGAGGGGAGAAAAAAGTTTTCCCTTGTTCCCTTTTAGGTTTTTTAACTGGTCTAATAATTAAACTGGCATAAGGCAGATTAACAGGAGAAAACAATTAATTTTATACATACGAGTACCCAAAGGTATGAGACTCTCATATAGTCGGGTATTTGAGGCTTATCTGCCATCCTGAGCTAAGGAAAAGGAGGTATGGGTCTGGGACTTAAAGGGGAGGAAGACGATTTATAGGCAGATGGGAGGAGCAGCTGTTTGGTAAACAGATGTTTGCCATGTCATGCAGATAAATTTGTGTTGTAAAATGTTGTCTCTGGTATTAGCCCTCTTTCTTGGTACACACCCTCTATCTAAATTATTTTAGGCAGTTTAGGGAGAGGTTAGAAAAGAAAAATCTTTCTGCCTCTCTTAGGCCTTAGTTACCTTCAGCTAAAATAATCCACATGCCAAAGTGGAATATTTTGGGGTCACATATTCTGCTCCCCCCTCACCTGTAAATCATAGAAGGCTCCAAATGATAGTAAGAAAAATATACTTGGATTCCAAATAAGCTGCCTAATTTTGTAGGTATCTGTATATAAAACTGCTTCTGCAACAACTTCTCTCCTTCTATCCTTTAAACTTGGTATCCAAAGTTGCTACCTGAACTGTGAATTCCTTTAGATTTCAATAAGAATGCTTGATCACAAGTACTTGCTTATCTCCATAAAATCTGAGGTTGAAGCAGCAATAATGTTAATCATCTATATTTGCATCTAGATGAGGCAGTATATAAGGCCAATTTTGAAAAGCAGGAATTATTTTTTTGATTGCCTCCTCCAAATTATTAAGCTTTTACTCTCTGGAACTACCACTGTAACACTGTATACAATTAATATTTTCTAGTCTTTTAATCCAGTAAAATCTAGCTATCGGGTGCCCTCATTTTCTCAAACATTTTATCTTTACTAAATAACAGCTAAATAGATATTCTGAATTGTCAATGCCTTGTTAGATAAGTGTTCACCAATTACCATAGTTAATGTATTTAAATATTATGGAGTAAACTATCACTTCTAAAGCAGATACTATGTGCCAAATATTCTTATAAGTATTTTACATATAGTATGTCAAATCCTCACTATAAACCTGTGATAAAGCTATTATCATCCTTACTACAATATGGAAATTTGCCCTCAGAAGGGTTCATTCACTGCCCTATGGCCACGTGTTTACTCCAAGTCCCAAGTCGTATGAAGAGGATTTATATTAGTGTTTAATTTTTTAAATGGATGCTTTTTCCATGATTCCAGAATTCCTGGAACTCGAAGATATGACTCTGTTGTCACAGTCATTTAGTTACTCAGAGACAGTGGATTTAAGAAGCAGATTAGAAGTCCCAGTCTCAAATATGTCAACATATTTGAGAAAATAGCCCAGTCAAGCTAGCTGACTGGTTTGAAACTTTGTTCCCTCTTTATGTTAAGCAGTGAACAGCAGAGATATTTGCCCTGGAATGAGAGAATTGGGAAAAATTCTCTGCATCCAGAAGACCAACTGGTATCGATATTATTAGTGGTTAAGGACTTGGGGGCCTTCAGACTACCAGCACATTCTATTTGACAGCAGTCCTGTGGCTCATTCATATTCACTGAAAGCAATTCATAGTAAATAGAAATAGTACATCAAAACAGGTGAATATCGAATCCCAAATGAAAATATAATACATAACTAAACAATTACAAGCATCTGAAAATCAATATCAAAGACAAGCCACAAAATTGAAAAATGGAAAAAATAATATACAAACCCACAATGTTGATGGAGCAAATGCAAGGATTTTTTTAAATGTATTTTATATTTTCAGAGAGTGGGAGTAGATCTTACATTTTTGGGTATTTGAGGGGTGTCTGTTTTAAAAGGAGTCAAATAAATACCTTGAAAATGGAAAAATATCAAGGAGAAAATATTTAGATGGGCACTTGGGTAGAGTAGACAGATTTTTTTTTTGAATTGAAAACTGGAAGAAACTTACTGAAAATACAGCAAAGGACAAAGATTTAAAAATGTGAAAGAGAATTTAAAATGCTTAGATGAAAAAGAAATATAAAGCCATATTCACCTAATATAACTTCTAAAAAGAAAAATCAATGAAAAGGGGAAGGAAATAATCAGAGGCAATAGAAGAAAATATCAAGAGCTAATAAAGTTATAATTATTCACAGAGAAAGTGACTGCCAATTCTCAAGTGAGATACATGAAAAAAGAAGTACATCATACATGTTGTACAGAAAAGATTAAACCAAGGCTGATGAGGAAATCTTATGACTTTTAAAGATAATTTAAAATAATTAACTACAAAATAAGAGCTAGCATCCCAACAGAAACAAGAGGACCGCTAACTGTTATATGACAATGAAATAATAATACAAAATTCTATATCGTCAATAGCAGCATTCAAGAGAGAAGGAATAGCTTCAGTAATATAGGAACTGAGAATTCTAACTACCCACAAACATATTCTAAAACATTTCAAGAGAATATAGGTTAGCAAGTTAGATTTAAAAATTCATAAACAGATACAAAGTAAGAGAAATAACAGCAGAAAAACCAGTTTGTGATATGATTAAATACAAAAACCTTTTGATTGTAAAATATAATAATCATCTGGGGAAAAAAAATCTCAAAAAATAAAATGATGGGGAAGGAAATTGTGAAGTCATGCTAGAATACACTATCACTTAATGTCAAGCATAAAGCATGGGAATTCTATCGTTTATGGCTACATACATGTATAAAATTATAAGCACATGAATGGGAATTATGCACAATAACTTCAGGAAATTAATGTTCTCTAAAGAGAGAGAGAGAGGAGTAACATTAGGAATGGAAGGGGGTATTATCTGTACTGATTTTTCTCCTCTAATCTCAAGCAAAAAAAAAGGTTATGATTAAATACAGCTGAAGAGTGGCCACTCATTGGTTGCTATGTTTATTCATTGTGATTTTCTAGATGTCTGAAATATGTCATAATAACAAAATATCATGAAAGTATGAGCAATTAAATAAGGGGAAAATGGTGATATTTCATGAAACAAACTAATTAATAAAAATGTTCTGACTTTCTATTTAGAAAACAAAGTTAGAACACTAAACCATAGCATACACAAAGATACTTCCCAGGTAGGCTAAATAGTTAAATTTAGGGCCAAACATAAAAGCTTTTGAAAGAAGTTTTGAATAATCGTTATAACTTTCTGATAGGAGCAAGCCTGCCTAAGCCTGAGAATGCACCTGAATCTTAAAGAAAAGCTGATAAGTTTAACGATATAAAAATTAAATGCTCTGTAGAAATGAAATATTTAAACAAAGATAAATTATCTGTTGGCATTCTTGGGTAAAATATTTCTTTCCTCTGTAAAAAAATGGCTAAAAATTAACATCAGGGATGTAAAAAGAAATACTAAAATCAATAACAAAAAGACAGCTTATAAAAAAAAAGACAAAATATATGAATAAGCTAGGCACAAAAGAAAATATGTAATATGTTTCTCAATAAACGTATGACAAGATAACTGAATAATTAGGGAATGCAAGTTAAAATGGATTTATTTTTGCCTATCACATTTGCAAGAATAACTAAAAGTGATTAATGATATCAATTTTGGGTAAGATTGTAGGGAAACACAATGTCTCATTTACCAATGATAATATATATTTACAAAACATTCTTATGAAGTTAATTTGACAGTAACTATCAAAATTTACAAATTAGCTTACCTATTCTTCCAGCCACTATTGTAGAACTAGGTATTTAGCCCAAATAATTGCTTACACATAATGCACAAAAAATTCACAAACATGAATGTATATTATAGCAGCACTTATAATAGCAAAAAATTGAATATAACCTAAATTCCCTGCAGTAAGGAATATTTAACTATACAAAAGTGCCTTCATACTTTGGCTTACAATACAGTAGATAAAAGGAATGAGGTGAAACCTATATGGACACATCTGGAAAGATTTCCTTGTCACATTAGTAAGTGAGGAAAGAATATTTCAAAACAATACACACAGTACCATTTCTGGCTAAATCATATAAAACAAAAGCATATACTTTAATGCTACATATATATGTTTGTAAATACTTAAACAGAGGTCTTGCAAAACAAAGAGCAAGCTATTTACAGGAATTCCCTTTGAAAAGAGAAATACATCTCTGAACCTTCCTTCAATTTTGTTATAAATCTAAAACTGCCCTAAAAAAATAGTCTTAAAAAAAGAGAATTGCAACTGGGAATGAGGAAAGGTGGATGCTATGTGTTTTTTAGTTAATATACTTTTTGATAATTTGAAGGTTTATCATGAAAATATATTCATATATTTTGTTTAATTAGGTAAATATATTTATTATTTATAAGATCAAATGTTTCAGTACCAGCTGGAGACCCTCTGCTTTTTTTCTTTGAGGCACTTATATAAACTTTGTAATAGTTGAAATTACTTGAGCAAATCTCTGTTATCCCCTTGGTCCTTCCCTCCTGGTGGCTTGAAAAGCTTCAGGCCTCATGTCTGTGATAAAGTCAAGGAAAAAATAGGAAGGAATCGTGCTGGCTGTAGCTGTCACTTATTATTACTGAGTAAGGAATTCTCAGAAAACCACCAAGAAAATTCTGCTTACATCTCACTGTATATAACTATGTTGCAGGGGCAAGGCTACCTGTAAAGGGGGTTGTGAAAATTAGTATTTAATTTTCCAAACTTTTTACTTAGATGGAACAGGGAAAAAAAATGTAAAGGGCAGTTGGGTCAGCGTCTGTCATAACAGGTTTTAAATTTTTTACTTGATAATTAAAATTTTATATAGATTTTGTTGATTGCATTTAACTGATAACATAAAATATTTGTACTCTAGATACTAGCCAGAAATTATAATTTTTAACTCACTGCCTCTAAATAAGTATGCATAATTATACATAACTGTGGCTGAGAGAACCAGTGTTTAGGAAGACTTTACTGGAAAATATGGTCTCTCCATTCCAAATACTTTTAAGTTCTGTTCTGCAAGTAAGCATCCAGCTCAACAGCATGCACTCTACTATTTCGCTCCTTTTGCTTTAAATTGTCTTTAAATTGCTTTTCTCAAATTGATCTTGGCAATGATACCATCATCCATTCATGAATAATATTATAAGAAACCACCCTGTGAAACTAATTACTATGTTTTCTTACAAATTATATATCTGTAGTATTGCATAATATAAAACTCCATCAATTAAACAATTGCTATGTTTTGAAACCTTTTTTAAAATTTAAGGATAAATACTAAATATTTTTTTTCTGTGAGATCATATAGTTTTCAACGTGATTTTTAATATCTGTCTTTTGGTTGTTGTATTGATGTGCTATAATTTATTTAACTAACTCTCTCCTGCTAATCATACAACGGTTTCTGGTGGTGTTGCTATTATAAAGTTTCAATGAACATCCTTGTCACTAAATCTTTTTGACCCTGATTGACTATTCCCAGAAATGGATCAATGGAAAAGGATGGGTTTAAGTCTTTTAATTTGCAATGAAGTGGTATTTTAAGGGAAGTGAGTGACATGAGCTGGTAAAGAGGAGGCTGGGGAATACTTTATTTGAAAGAACTTCAATGATCAAAGAAACTGCAGTAAGCCTAATATACGATTTTGGCCCAGCAAACATTGATTTGGTAGGAGTGATGATAATTTTGGAGAGTTGAGGACGGAAATTCATTCATAAAACATGCTGACAAGTAAGATGGGCCTGACAGGGGTGATAAACAAAATCTTGCATCGTAATGTGAATGCGTTTGATTTACAGGGGGTATAAACCCTATGGTGCCATTTGCCTAAGAAAGGAAGATAATGCAAAAATAGCTTTGGAGGAAGCTTAACCTGACTACAGTGCAATTAAGCTATATGAGGTGGCAACTGGAATAATAAAGATGTGACGTGATATCACTGGGATTTATTAAATTGCGTGTCAGTACTGGTTTTGTGTTTTCCTTTTAATGTTTAGCCTTATACTTTAACTCAGAGAGAGATATACGAACAAAGTATATATGAATGTAAAAAGTGATTATATGTTTGTATTCTTTTTTAAAAAAAAATTAATTAATTTTATTTTGTTTATTTTTGGCTGCGTTGGGTCTTCGTTGCTGTGTGTGGGCTTTCTCTAGTTGCGGCGAGCGGGGGCTACTCTTTGTTGTGGTGCGCAGGCTTCTCATTGTGGTGGCTTCTCTTGTTGCGGAGCATGGGCTCTAGGGTGGATGGGCTTCAGTAACTGTGACTCACTGGCTTAGTTGCTCCACGGCATGTGGGATCTTCCCAGACCAGGGCTCGAACCCGTGTCCCCTACATTGGCAGGCAGATTCTTAACCACTGCACCACCGGGGAAGCCCCAATGTTTGTATTCTTAGATTAGTATTTTCTTTGACTCCCACTCCATAGTTCCTACAAGGATATATGTTTTTCTTCATATATAAAGAATCCTATCTACCTCTATATGTACACACAGCCATGTATGTATACTCAGGTACTCACTTCTATACAGCATACATATACAATACCCATCAAAGGTTTTTTAATTGTTTTTCAAGAGGAGATCAAATTAGGACTTCCCTGGTGGCATGGTGGTTAAGAATCTGCATGCCAATGCAGGGGACACAGGTTCGGGCCCCAGTCCTGGAAGATCCCATATGCCATAGAGCGACTAACCCCGTGTGCCACAACTACTGAGCCTGTGCTCTGGACCCCATGAGCCACAACTACTGAACCCACGTGCCATAACTACTGAAGCCCAAGCTCCTAGAGACTGTGCTCTGCAACAAAAGAAGCCACCACAATGAGAAGCCTGCACACCACAACGAGGAGTGACCCCCACTTGGTGCAACTAGAGAAAGCCTGTGGTGCACCAACGAAGACCCAATGCAGCCAAAAATAAATAAACTTTTAAAAAAGAGGAGATCAAATTATACATAAATATTTAAAACTTTGTTTTCTCATTCAGTAGTACCTCATGCAAACCATTTGGGTCATCTGGAATATTTTTAATTCTTTTTTTAGATTGTACAAATTTTCACGTAATGGATATCCCACAATTTATTCAACAACCCTTCTTTCTGAGCATTGGCTTTGTCTCCAGTTTTTTTCCATTATGAACAATGGTGCCTCACCCATTCTTGTTCATGACTGTCTCAGGCCTAATTTATGGGACTCTCCAGACTGACTTAGACTCATCTATATGCCCATCTCCACAACTGGCTTTTCGCTACAGAGAAAGTCTAATGGCCACCATTACTTCATATCTTCATCATTGGTTCTCTGATCCTCCCTCTGGGGTTAAAGGAGGGTTTCTATCACACCTGGTATGAAAGAAGCACTAACTTCCAAAGTGGAGGAAATTTAGCTAAGGCAATGTCCTTATATTTTATTTAGTACATTATTTTTCATGAGGAAGGTGTGTGTGTGTGTGTATGTATGGATATAATCTTGATGTTTTCAGATTATATTCTAAAAGGTAGCTCATGTTTTCACCATCAATGCTTGAGTACCCTTTGTTCCACATTCCTACTATGCGGTGTTATAGTTCTTTCTAAATTTTTGCAGGACAAGAGTTTGTAAAAAATAACTCAGTGCCACTTTAATTTTCTTTAATCTGACTACTAGTAAATCATAGCATTTATAGTGTTAGTTCAATATATTCTTCATCTCTGAAATGTCTAGGGATAGTCTTTCTCCATATTTCAAATAGATCCTTTGTGGTCATCTTGTCAATGTGTAAGATGTCTTTGTGTATTATAGATAATAACCCTTGTTATCAAATTTACATTTTTTCTATTTATGAACTTTGTTTTTTAACTATTATTTTGGTCAATTAATATTTTTAATCTTTATATTTTTACATTTGGCTCTATCTTTTTTTGTAGCTTTTGGAATTCCAGTCTCTGAGAAATCTCTCCTATTCTGTGTACCATGAGATGACCCCTGATTGTACATGTAGTCTTCTTGATTATTTTGCAAGAGTTTACTATTGCATATTATTTGAATTTATTTTTAATTCATCCATAATATTTAATTTTGTAAATGTGAGAGTCTGGGCATTTTTTTCCCAGAAGGATAGGTAGCTTTGCCAGCACTATTTGATTTCCCATTGAATGATTGCCTTTGCCATAGCACATGTAGATCCCATACACAGGAGGATACTTCTGGTTTAACTACTCAGTTCTGATCCTGTATGTATTTTTCTATACTAATACCATATTGATTTGATCACAGAGGCTTTATAGCATATATTATTGCTGGCAAGGTATTTTTCCCCTCACTCTTCTTCCATTTGAACTTTAAGATTATTTTATCCAGTTATTTACAAAAGTGGCCTTTCTTTGGTGTTATAATTGCAATTAATTTTTATATTAAATGTGGAAGAATTGACATTTTATGATATATTTAGGCACAATTTTCTGTAACATATTCCTTTTACATGTATTCTTATGAATTAAAAATATTTTCTTGTTACTGTAAGTGAGATTGCTCTCTTTCGTTTATTACACTTATAGGGGTATAGAAAAGCTCTTGATGCTCTTATATTTGACTTTCATCCAGCCATCTTACAAAAAATTCTTATTAAATCTAGTAATTTTCACTAGATTCCATTGGGTTATCAGCTCAAAATAAAGAACTTAATATATTTTCCAGTTATTAACTTTCTTGTCTGTTGCATTTATGAAAATTTTCAATACAATATCAAGTAAAAATTGTATTAACAGGCATCGTTTTTAGTATCTGATTTAAAATAAGAGAAGATTAGCATCTTAACACTTAGAATAATATTTGCTGAAGGTTTGGAGTAATAGAATAACATTTGCTGAAGGTTTGGAGTAATTGGTCTTTTTTTTCTTTAAATATTAAAGCCATTTACCTCTATTCCCACTTTAGTTAGAATCTTCGCAAAGAATGGCTGCTGAATTTGATCTTAGCCCTTTCCAACATCTAATGATATGATCCAACACTTTTTCTAAATTTCTATATAAAATTTTTCAACTAGACATGAACATTAGTACAATGAACACATGCATAACTTCTACCTTTATTCAACAACTATTAATATTTATCATATTTACTTTATATATATCTATGCTATATATATGCAATATATATTATATATAGAAAGAGGGAACCACTTGAAGTAACTCCCAGGCATCATAATACTATATCTCATGTATATCTTAATAATCACTTTTTTATGCAAAACCATAATATAATTATTGCCCTTAAGAAAATTAATAATATCTCCCTAATATCAACTAGTATTTGGTACACATTCTGATTTCTGTGTTTGTTTTATATACACTCCTTTGAATAGCTTTAATGAGGTATAATTTATAAACCATGGAATTCACTCATTTTAGATATACAGTTCAATGTTTTTTAGTAAATTTATAGAGTTGTACAATACCACCACAATTCAAATTTAAAATATTTCCATCACACCAAAAAGATCTCTTAATCAATCAGTCTCCGATCCTTAACTTGCTTCCAGCCCCAGGCAACCACTAATCTAATTTTTCTCTATAGATTTGTCTGTTCTGACCATCTCATATAAATGGAATAATACAATATGTGGTAATTTGTGACCAGCTCAATTTACTTAGCAAAATGCTTTTGTGGTTTATCCATGTAGTAATAAGTATAAGAAATTTATTCCTTTTATTAGCAAATAGTATTGTATGGATATACCATAGTGTGTTATATTTATTGGTTTGTGGTTGCTAGGGTTGTTTTCACTTTTTGGCTATTGTAAATAACACTATGAACAGTCGCATACAAGCCTTTGTGTAAGCATATATTTTTAACTTTCTTGGATAGATACCTAAGAGTGGAATTGTTGGGTCATGTGGTGAATTTATTTTTTGATAACATAAAAATATAAAATATTTAGGGATAAATATGACCAAAAGTATGTAAGACTTATGGACCAAAATTTACAAAACATTGCTGAGAGGAATTAAATAAATGGAGTGATATATTGTATTAATGGAGGAGAAGATTCTATATTGTTTAAGAATTCAGTTATTCCCAAAATTATATATCAATTCATTCCAACTCCAATCAACATTCAAGTAGAGTTTATATAAAATCAACAAGCCATTTCTAAAATTTATACAAAAATACAAAGCACTTAGAGAAAACAGCTTTGAAAAAGAACAATGTTGGAGGATTAAAACTTCAAGGTTTATTTTAAAACTTCCTTGAAGAAGGCTGTCTTAGCAAGAAAATAAAGGAACAATTTAATGGAACAGGAAGAAAGTACGGAAATAGACCCTTACTTATGTGGCCAATAGATTTTTGACAAAAGTGCAAAGGCAATTCAGGGGAGAAAGGATTGTCTTTTTAACAAACCCTGCTCAGACAGTTGTATATCTATCCTCCTACAAAAAAAAAAAAAAAAAAAAAGCATTTTGATCCAAACCTTGTACCATATGCATACATTCACTCAAAATGAATCATAAACTTAAACATAAGAGCTAAAACTATAAAACTTCTAGAAGAAAATATAAGAAAAACTATTTATGACCTCTGTTTAGGCAAGTATTTATTTGATACAGCAAGAAAAGCCTGGTCTATAATTTTTTTTTGATATTTGGACATAATCAAAATTAACCTCTAGTCTTTAAAAAAGAGAATTAAAAGATAAGCCACAAACATGGACTTGTATCAGAATATATAAAATACTCTCAAAACAACAATAACAAATGAAACAAATTTTAAAAATATGTACAAATATTGAACAGACACTTAATCGTTGAAGATATTTGAATAGAAAATAAACACTTTCAGTGATGTTCAGATTATTAGTCATTAGGGACATAAAAATTAAAATGACAGTGAAATAACATGAAACACCTATTAGAACGTCTAAAGTTTTAAAAACTGACCATACCCGATGTTGGCAAGGAAGTGAAGTAGCTGGTAACCCCATATGTTGTAGTCGAATGTAAAATGGTGAAACGACACAGGAAAACAGTTCGGTAGGTTTCTTTAAAAGTTAGGTGTACATTTACCATCTGACTGGACTCAGCAGTCCTACTCTTTGGCATTTACCAAATGAAAATATGTGTTTTTATAACACTTGTACACCAATATTTAAGAGAAGATTTTTTGTAATTACAAATAATTTGTAATTTATCTGAAAAATTGCAAATGACCCAGATATCCCTCAATAAATGAATGGTTAAATGAAATATTGTAGATACAGTGGAGCACTATTTAGCATTAAAAAGTAATGACTACCAATTATTGATACACATCAAACATGGATGAATCTAAAAATAATTATGCTGAATGAAAGAAGCCAGGAAAAAAAAAAAGAGTACATACGATTATGTTTATATAAAATTCTAGCAAATTCAAATGAATCTATAGTGATTCTATAGATTCTGTAATCTTTAGCAAACAGATCAGTGGTTGTCTGGGAATAAAGTGTGGAGGGAGCAGTGTTTGGAGAGGGTAGGAGGTGGTGATTATCAAAGGATATGAGATAACTTGAGGGGATAATGGACATAGTTATTTAATTGCTAATGGTGTTAGAGTCCCTGGTGTATACTTAGCAAATCATACACTTTAAATATATGCAGTTTATTGTGTATCATTGATACCGCAATAATGCTATCTAAAAAAATTAAAGACAGGTGGATGAGAAAGGAGGAGGTTCTTTTATAATTGGAATATAGTTGATTTAAAATGTCATGATAGTTTCTGCTGTACAGCAAAGTGAGTCAGTTATACATATACATATACCCACTCTTTTAAAAATTCTATTCCCATATGGGTCATTACAGAGTATTGAATAAAGTTCCCTGTGCTATACAGTAGGTTCTTATTACTTATCTATTTTACATACAGTAGTGTGTAAATGTCAATCCCCATCTTCCAATTTATCCCTCCCCTATCCCCCTTGGTAACCATAAGTTTGTTTTCTACATCTGTGCCTCAATTTCTGTATTGTAAATGGGTTCATTTTTATCAGTTTTTTAAAATTACACATATAAGCGATATCATATATTTGTCTTTCTCGGACTTACTTCACTCAGTATGACAATCCCTATATCCATCCATGTTGCTGCAAATGACATTATTTTGTTCTTTTTCATGGCTGAGTAGTATTCCGTTGTATATATGTACCACTTCCTCTTTATCCATTCATCTGTTGATGGATACTTAGGTTGCTTCCACGTCCTGACTATTGTAAATAGTGCTGCAGTGAACATTGGGGTATATGTATCCTTTCGAATTATGCTATTCCCTGGATATATGTCCAGGAGTGGGATTGCTGGATCACATGATAGCTCTAATTTTAGATTTTTAAAGAATCTCCATACTGTTATCAATAGCGGTTGTACCAATTTACATTCCCACCAACAGTGTAGGAGGGTCCCCTTTTCTCCATACCTTCTCCAGCATTTATTGTCTATAGATTTTTTGATGATGGCTGTTCTGACCTGTGTAAGGTGATACCTCATTGTAGTTTTGATTGGCATTTCTCTAATAGTGATGTTGAGCACTTTTTCATGTGCTTCTTGGCCATCCATATATCTTATTTGGAGAAATGTTTATTTAGGCCTTCTGCCCATTTTTTATTTATTTATTTATTTTGATATTGTTTTGGTTTTTTTTTTTTATATATATTGGACTGCATGTGCTCTTTGTATATTTTGGAGATTAATCCCTTGTCAGTCGCTTTGTTTGCAAATATTTTCTCCTATTATGAGGGTTGTCTTTTCGTTTTTTTGATGGTTTCCTTTGCTGTGCAAAAGCTTTTAAGTTTAATTAGGTCCCATTTGTTTATTTTTGTTTTTATTTTCATTACTCTCAGAGGTGGATCAAAAAAGATCTTGCTGTAATTTATGTCAGAGAGTGTTCTGCCAATGTTTTCCTCTAAGAGTTTATCATATCCAGTCTTACATTTAGGTCTTTAATCCATTTTGAGTTTATTTCTGTGTATGGTGTCAGAGAGTTTTCTAATTTCATTCTTTTATACGTAGCTGTCCAGTTTTCCCAGCACCACTTGTTGAAGAGACTGTCTTTTCTCCATTGTATATTCTTGCCTCCTTTGTCATAGGTTACTTGACCATAGATGCATGAGTTTATCTCTGGACTTTCTGTCCTGTTCTATTGATCTATGTTTCTGTTTTTGTGCCAGTGCTTGCTATGCTGATTACTGTAGCTTTGTAGTATACTCTGAAGTCAGGGAGCCTGATTCCTCCTACTCTGTTTTTCTGTCTCAAGATTGCCTTGGCTATTTGGGGTCTTTTGTGTTTCCATATAAATTATAAAATTTTTTGTTCTAATTCTGTGAAAAATGCTATTGGTAGTTTGATAGGGATTGCACTGGATCTGTAGATTGCTTTGGGTAGTATAGTCATTTCCACAATGTTGATTCTTCCAATCCAAGAACACGGTATATCTCTCCATCTGTTTGTGTCACCTTTGATTTCTTTCAACAGTATCTTATAGTTTTCTGCGTACAAGCCTCTTGCCTCCTTAGGTAGGTTTATTTCTAAGTGTTTTATTCTTTTTGATGTGATGGTAGATAGTATTGTTTTCTTAGTTTCTCTTTCTGATCCTTTGTTGTTAGTGTATAGGAATGCAAGAGATTTCTGTGTATTAAATTTGAGGAGGGTTTTCTTTGTGTGTATGAGTATATAAGTTACATTTTAATATTTTAAAATACTCTTCATATATTTATAGAATACACATACACACGTTGTTGTTGTCGATAGGTGTTTATCTTTCTCTTCCAGCAGTCCAGCAGTTTTGTTTCACTAGTATTATGATTATTTTACCTTATTTTCATCTTGATATTAGGGTCCCTGAGATAGGCTATTATTGTATTGTTCACTGAGCTTGCTTCTTATTGTTGGAGTGTTTTATATTGTAGGTATCCTTTGGATGAGGAGAATCAAAAAGGTTCTCTAGGACTGAGTTTTGTAGAGAATCTGGAATACCCTAGAGTGGCATCCTTCTGGGCTCCAAGGCAGGCAGACTCAGCAGTCTTGGCCTTTTGGAGTTCAAAGAGATTCTTGATCCTTTTGAAGTTAAAGCATACTCACAAACACTGAATGGTGACCACTCTGTAAGAGGTTCACAAGTCTCTAATTGGAAAACTTACCTGAATGTATTGCCTTCTTGTCCTCATTTCTGTGACCTGATATTCTCCAGTCTCTCTCAAGCACTTCTGGGAAGGAAGCCCTTTACATCTCTGACAAGATCCCAGCAGAGCCCAAGGCATCACGACATCCAGTTAACCAGTTGTGCAAACAGCTGGTTGGCACTGGAGTGTGTCACAGTTAGTGTAGATAACTGCAATGTTATCATAACTTCTCAGATGTTTCAAGAGATTTGTTTTCAAGAAAAACAGTGTTCATGTTTCTGATGGCCCAAATGGTTTGCAAACTTCTGAAAGCACAGAAGACAGAGCAATGCTGCCTATATACTCAAAAGATTTTTCATTAGAGCATCATTTAAAAATATAATTGGCCTTGGTGGTCAAGTCAGAGCCGGTTCCAGGGAGGTTGACCACTGTATGTCTCTTGAAGTACAGCTGCAAAGCATCTCTGCCAAACACCAGTCTATAGATGAGGAAACAGACACTGAGGCACAGAGAGGTTAGTCGCTTGCTCAGAGTCACATAGACAAGCTGTGTGGCTGACAGGGTCTTGGTGCTTTGGCCAGGTGTCAGGCCTGAGCCTCTGAGGTGGGAGAGCCAAGTTCAGGACACTGGACCACCAGAGACCTCTCAACCCCACATAATATCAACTGGCGAGAGCTCTCCCAGACATCTCCATCTCAATGCTAAGACCCAGCTCCATTCAATGACCAGCAAGCTATAGTGCTGGACACCCCATGCCAAACAACTAGCAAGACAGGAACACAACCCCACCCATTACCAGAGAGTCTGCCTAAAATCATAATAAGGTCACAGACACCCCAAAACACAACACCAGATGTGGTCCTGACCACCTGAAAGACAAGATCCAGCCTCATCCACAAGAACACAGACACCATTCCCCTCCACTAGGAAGGCTACACAACCCACTGAACCAACCTAACCCACTGGGGTCAGACACGACAAACAACGGGAACTGCAAAACTGCAGCCTGTGAAAAGGAGACCCCAAAACACAGTATGTTAAGCAAAATGAGAAGACAGAGAAATATGCAGCAGTTGAAGGAGCAGGGTAAAAACCCACCAGACCAAACAAATGAGGAGGAAACAGTCTACCTGAAAAAGAATTCAGAGTAATGATAGTAAAGATGATCCAAAATCTTGGAAATAGCATGGAGAAAATACAGGAAACGTTTAACAAGGAACTAGAAGAACTAAACAGCAAACAGTGATGAACAGCACAATAAATGAAATTAAAAATTCTCTAGAAGGAATCAATAGCAGAATAACTGAGGCAGAATAACAGATAAGTGACCTGGAAGATAAAATAGTGGAAATAACTACTGCAGAGCAGAATAATGAAAAAAGAATGAAAAGAATTGAGGACAGTCTCAGAGACCTCTGGGACAACATTAAATGCACCAACATTCAAATTATAGGGATCCCAGAAGAAGAGAAAAAGAAAGGGATTGAGAAAATATTTGAAGAGATTTTAGTTGAAAACTTCCCTAACATGGGAAAGGAAATAGTCAATCAAGTCCAGGAAGTGCAGAGAGGCCCATACAGGATAAATCGACAAAATTCAGCACCCATTTATGATAAAAACCCTCCAGAAAGTAGGCATAAAGGAAACTTACCTCAGCATAATAAAGGCCATATATGACAAACCCACACCAACATAGTTCTCAATGGTGAAAAACTGAAACCACTTCCACTAAGATCAGGAACAAGATAAGGTTGCCCACTCTCACCCCTATTATTCAACATAGTTTTGCAAGTTTTAGCCACAGCAATCAGAGACAAAAAAGAAATAAAAGGAATCCAAATCAGAAAAGAAGTAAAACTGTCACTCTTTGCAGATGACATGATACTAAGGGAATCCTACAGGTAATCAAAGAATTTGGTAAAGTAGCAGGATACAAAATTAATGCACAGAAATCTCTTGCCTTCCTATACACTAATGATGAGAAATCTGAAAGAGAAATTAAGGAAACACTCCCATTTACCATTGCAACAACAAGAATAAAATACCTAGGAATAAACCTACCTAAGGAGACAAAAGACCTGTATGCAGAAAACTACAAGACAATGGTGAAAGAAATTAAAGATGATACAAACAGTTGGGGAGGTATACCATGTTCTTAGATTGGAAGAATCAACATTGTGGAAATGACTGTACTACCCAAAGCAATCTACAGATTCAATACAATCCCTTTCAAACTACCAATGGCATTTTTCACAGAACTAGAACCAAAAAATTCACAATTTGTATGGAAATGCAAAAGACCCCAAATAGCCAAAGCAATCTTGAGAAAGAAAAACAGAGTAGGAGGAATCAGGCTCCCTGACTTCAGAGTATACTACAAAGCTACAGTAATCAAGACAGTATGGCACTGGCACAGAAACAGAAATATAGATGTATGGAACAGGATAGAAAGCCTAGAGATAAACCCACACACATGTGGTCACCTTATCTTTGATAAAGAAGGCAAGAATATACAATGGAGTAAAGACAGTCTCTTTAATATGTGGTGCTGGGAAAATGGGACAGCTACATGTAAAAGAATGAAATTAGAACACTCCCTAACACCGTACACAAAAATAAACACAAAATGGATTAAAGACCTAAATGTAAGACTGGATATGATAAAACTCTTAGAGGAAAACATTGGCAGAACACTCTCTGACATAAATCACAGCAAGATCTTTTTTGATCCAGCTCTGAGAGTAATGAAATAAAAATAAACAAATGGGACCTAATGAAACTTAAAAGCTTCTGCACAGCAAAGGAAACCATAAACAAGATGAAAAGACAGCCCTGAGAATGGGAGGAAATTTTTGCAAATGAGTCAATGGACAAAGGATTCGTCTCCAAAATTTACAAGCAGCTCATGCAGCTCAATATCAAAAATACAACCCAGTTCAAAAATGGGCAGAAGACCTAAATAGACATTTCTCCAAAGAAGATATACAGATTGTCAACAAACACATGAAAGGATGCTCAACTTCACGAATTATTAGAGAAATGTAAATCAAAACTACAGCAAGGTATCACCTCACACCAGTCAGAATGGCCATCATCAAAAAATGTACAAACAATAGATGCTGGAGAGGGTGTGGAGGAAAGGCAACCCTCTTGCACTGTTGGTGGAAATGTAAAGTGATACATCCACTGTGGAGAACAGAATGGAGGTTCCTTAAAAAACTAAAAACAGAACTACCATACGACCCAGCAATCCCACTACTGGGCATATACCTTGAGAAAACCATAATTCAAAAAGAGTCATGTTCCACAGTGTTCATTGCAGCACTATTTACAATAGCCAGGACATAGAAGCAACCTAAGTGTCCACTACAGATGAATGGATAAAGAAGATGTGGTACATATATACAATAGAATATTACCAATAAAAGGAAACAAAATTGAGTTATTTGTAGTGAGGTGGATGGACCTAGAGTCTGTCATACAGAGTGAAGTAAGTCAGAAAGAGTAAAACAAATGCCGTATGCTAACACATATATATGGAATCTAAAAAAAAAAAAATGGTTCTGAAGAATCTAGGGGCAGGACAGGAATAAAGGTGCAGATGTAGAAAATGGGCTTGAGGACACGGGTAATGGGAAGGGTAAGCTGGGATGAAGTGAGAGAGTGGCATTGACATATATACACTACCAAATGTAAAATAGATAACTAGTTGGAAGCAGCCACATAGCACAGGGAGATCAGTTCCATGCTTTGTGACCACCTAGAGGGGTGGGATAGTGAGGGTGGCAGGGAGACACCAGAGGGAGGGGATTTGAGGATATATGTATATGTATAGCTGATTCACTTTGTTATAAAGCAGAAACTAACACAATATTGTAAAGCAATTATACTCCAATAAAGATGTTAAATATATATATATATATATAATTGGTCTTTTTAATGTATAATTGAACATGGACTCACAGGCTGTTGCCAATTAAAATCAAGCCTTATTTGTCTTTTAATACAGTATTATATTCTTGTGTAATTGAGTAGGGATTGATGCCAGTTGTGTCATGGACAGTAAGCTTATCCGACATGACACAGATAGATTTCCAAGAAGACAGGCTCTGCTGTTTTTGTGTACAAGGGGGATGAGTAGACCATATCAACAACATTTAATTATCTGTAGGTAATTATTCATTTGAGGAACACAACTTTTCAGAGAAACAGAAAAGAAGACAGACCAATACAATTACTATTTGTCTAAGTACACTGGTGGGAAACCATAAATAGTTTTTCATTTAATTTATGTGACGTGATTTAAAAAAAAAAATAACAAGGAGAAGTTAAATGCATGTATTTAAAAACAAAGCTTGAATGTGAGTTAACTTTATAACATAGGCGGATTTTTTAAGGCAGAAGTACAAGTGGTAATTTCTTATATTTAAATTAAAGCTAATCAGAGTTTTACAAAGAAAGTCACTTAAAATGCAAAGTTTCATGAAATATATTCTGAAAACCCAGTAGGATATTCCATTATGGATATTTTCTAGTCTTATTTGTGTGCTAAATTTAAAATTTTTACATGTGACTTTAATTATAAGAGCTCAGTTCCTGTGTTTAATATTATATCTCTAAAACGATGCATAATTATCTGTATTTTGTTTGCTACACTAAGCTTACTAATGTACTTCTACCAGTATTACTAGAGAAGAAAAATCAGCATCATTGTGAAATGTACAAGTTAAGCCCAAAACATGTGTCCTTCAGTAGAAAGATTGCCAGTATTTCATTTTACAATGCAAAAAATCTTTTCCAACTTGTAGATTGAATAATTGAAATGGAAGGATGGATTATTCCACTCATACATTTCAATTTTGGCTTGAATTAGCTTCTTTCTAGGTAAAAAATTATTTTGTATCTTATCATTAATCATTTTCTAAGCCTTAACACCAAAGACCAAAGGCTGTTTTCTCTTAACCATACAGACATTTGTCCTCTATCATACTCACCTGGCAAAACCATGACTCTAGTAAATATATACAACCTGCTGCTTGTATCGCACCTTTACCAACACAGCTGAACACAGGTGGAGACACACAGGGCCCTCTGCTCTCCCACCTTCCCAAATGACTATTTTAGATCTCTTCTTTCTTTTCTCAAATCTCAATCCTTGCTTCCAATAGAAGCATTCAGAAGAGAAATTTTATAAACTCCTCCCACCTCATATCCTGAACTACTTTCATTAGCGCCAATACTCTGCCTTCTCCAAATACGATTCTGAATGAATGGCGATCGCAGCTAAGGCCAACGTGTTTGTGCATAGGATCCCTTCTCCTCTTGCACGTGTGAGTATTGATCTTTACTTCAGTAAATCTTCCCTCTTTGTCCTACATTATCCTCTTTCCCTGTTAAGAAAAACTATGCAAACTTGGAAATAAGATAAAATTACTTTGTGTTTTCCTAAAGTTATAGTAGAGTATTTTCTAATTATCTAACTTAAAAATCATCTAACACTTGGGAATGCATTTTTCCTAAAAAAGTTTTATTTCAACAATTATCAAACATTGCAAATTAAAATAATTTTACAGTGAACAATACATTTATAACCAAAATTCTATAATTAATATTTCACTATACTTGTGTTCTTACACATCAATCCATCATTTTACCCTAGTGTCCCTCCATTTATTGATCTTTAGTGCATTTTAAAGTAGATTATTAAAAATGGTGTAATTTTGTTTGATGTACTATTTACTATTGATTATGGCTCCAAACCTGTAAAGTTTGATGTTAATTTGCAGAAGATTGATAAATTGCAAATTATTTTCACCTGGAAAGCTAAAATGATTTCTATCCTACAGGGGAAAAAATGACTCCAAAGATTATAGTTTAATTACTGTAAGATATCAGTATGTTCTGTGTATAACTTTGCAATCTTACCCTGCATATTTTACACTTTACAATCTTACCCCAGATTCTTTTTTTTCCAAGCTTTCCTTTTACCGAATCTTCTTCACCATTGTTCTGTTTCTCTCATTATTAAGTTAAATAAAGAGCTGATAATAACTATATTTGTATGAGACTAACATGTTTTAACTTCTGATTTTTATATTTTCACACCCTCAATCAAATCTTTTTCAGTATCAGATGAGTATGCTATTATTTCTTCCTAAAATAACCTTCTCTTGACTGCACTTGCCTTTTTAACAATTACTCCATTTCTTTCCATTTTATAGCAAAACTCATCAAAAGAATTAATGTTCTCCATACTCCCTTGAACTCACACCAGTCAGGTTATCTCCCTCAATTCTCCATCAGATTATCTTATCAAGATCACCAATCCTCTCCACAATATTTAATTCAGTTATCCCATTTCACATTTTATTTAGCAGCAGCGTTTTGCACCTTTTATCTTTCCATTGTCTTTGAAAAGCTTTCATCCATGACTTCCAGTCCACCATTTTCTCCTGGTTTTCTTTCTCTTTCACTGGATGCACTTCTTAATCTCCTTTGCGGGTTGTTTCTCTTCTTCCAGACCTCTTAATGATAATTGCTCCAGAGTAAGTCTGAGATACATGGATCTTAATGGATTTTGCATGTGCTATACTTTAAAGTTGTATGAAATCAAATACAATGATTCTTTTAAAAAATATCAACTGGCTACTGGCTATTTTAGAAATGTGCAGTTGGTCTGTTGCATTCTGCATGTATGAGTATTCATCTCTCACAAACCTTGGTCATATAGCAGTGAATTTAAATTATACGAATCCATAAGATAAATTTATTACACTGCAACTCATAACTAAGTACTAGTCTGCCATATTTAGAAATAAATTTGAACTTTTTTCTAACCATACCCTCATTGTACTTGCAAATAATAGAATTATTATGAGTTGGTCTGACTTTGTTTTGTAATTTGAGACTGTGTAACTACCATAATGTTTCCTTCAAACCAGTTTTTTCATTGCATTTTTTAAAATGTAGGAATATTCAATGTAAGTTATCTTTTAATATAGTTTCTTTCAAAAGGTACAATAATTTTAGTAACATATCTCAACATTGAATAGGAAGACTTTCACATACTCTTGGAAATTCCCTGGTAAACTGAAAAGGCAATTTGAATGTGATTTTTAATTCTGCGACTTTCTTGCCAAATTGAAACTCTGCATAACTAATATAAACCGGAGTTACCATTTTACATTTGAATCCCTACTTGAAGTCTCTAGTCCTTTTAACTGAGCTCTAGCTAATGTGTGTTGTTGATTATAGATGGAGGACTTCAAGTTAATAGAATAGTCCTACTTTGGTCATTTTAACCAGAGTCCTGAATTCCCTCAGGAAATATCTGATTGCAGGTCAAAATTCTCTTAAAAACTTCAGAATAAGTAATGGAAGTTTCTATTTCATCATGTCCATAATAATACCTGTAGACTGCTTATACATTTTTCCATGTAACTAAATTAATGAGACATCAAATGATTCTTATATTTGAGTATGTATGTACAAATTAAGAATGTGCTTCAGAAAAATAACAATAATCAGGTTTAGATGTTTTCTGGTTTTGTTGCCATTATCCCATACATTCATAAAATCCTTCTTGTGCAATTGCCTCTGACTTAAGCTTAAATAAATATGAGCTTAGATAAAAATCTCATTGCAAACAACCTAATTTTTTTAAACCTCAAACCTATTCCAAGTCTTCTAAATCACTCGCCTTTTAATTCTGGATAACTTTAGACTGTTTCTATAAAATGAAATGCTCAAGGAAAAAACTATTTAGAAAAAATTTAAATAAATAACATGCTGTGAAGGCTATTTCCTAAGAAAGATGACAAATATATTTTGAGAAAAGGCATTATTGGAAAATGTATAGTCTCTAAGAATATGCCTCTTAATTCACTTGTGTACATAGATTTCTGACTTTTGGTCTATTTTTTCTAAGAGGGTATGCTGTGCATCTGGTTTTAAGACTGAGTTCATCAAATATGTTATACTCTCTTTGAATTTGGAGACTGGATAATGGGTTCATTTCCCATTTAATTATTTCTAGGACAAGGACAAACTCTTAGTTTATTGGCTATGTGGAGCCAAACTCATAATTTGATCATGAGGCTGAGGGCTTCTAGATCATGAATGTTCTTATCTTAATCCAAACAAGAAACCATTGCACGTCCTATTTTAGATGCTTCAGTTACTAAGTACCAAATAGATGTGAGAGGAGGAAGGAATAGGAAAGGAAGAAATAATCTCAGTTTTGTGTGAAGAACTATGAATAATAGAAAATTTCAGAGTAAACTCTGAGAATTTGGGTTCCCCAGCATCAGCTCTTTTCTTTAAAAGTATCTATGTGGAATTTTAAGGAAAATTAGACATTTCCAATTGTTACAGATAGCTTTTCTGATGTCTGTAACTTCAGTTTTCTGCAAAAATATGACATCTCTTTTAAAAATCATTTTCTAATATCAATATGTCACTTTGGTCAATGCATTTCATGTTCTTAAGTAGTAAAATATCTTGCCCCTTAGGAGCTTGCTTTTCAACACACCTGAGACATGAAATAATTACTCAGATATGCTACCTATTTGTCCAAATGCTCAGTATTCACTGATTTTACTCACATTTATTAACACATTCAAGCACATTTCATCATTTTCATGGGAATGCCACTGACAATTTAAAGGCATAGGCTCTGGTCAAGTCTAAGAGTTCCCTTTGGTCAATGTTCTGATGTTTTTTTCCCTGCATCTGCTTCCTTGTGCAGCATTGAAATGAATGAACCAATACAATGTGTAATGGAAAGTGAGCATTATGGCATTTGTGGTGTAATTTCGTCTTCCTTGGGACCTACTGATCAGGCCACTAGTTCTCTTACTGATGTAAATACAGCTACCATTTAGCAGACTACATTTTGAACTCCCCTATTATGAATTTTGTTTTAATGTAAGAGGAGTTCCTTTCCTGGTACCAACTATAAGAAATATTTTATTACAATAACCTCTAAGAATCTTTTAAAGACATTTTATATTTTAAACACATACTTTGTCTTTCTTTTTCAGTATTCAGATTATATGTGATCAAAAGCAAATGTCTTTTGAAAGATCTCAGTCCATAATTCATGTTTTTTAAAAATCAGAAATAACTGTGAAATAATAATAATAATTTTAAAAGTTCGTTGATTGAGCATGAACATTCAAACTATGGGGGACCACAGAATCGAGGGAAAAACCTTGATAATTTATCTTTTTTTTTTTTTTGGAGTTTAAGTAGATTTTGATTAGCGTTGGTTGGTTTGAAAACTCAAAACTGAATAATTTTTTCAGCAGTAAACTTTCCTCTGAATGCCAGTCATTTAATCATTTAACTTCATGGGCAGAGGGTGGAGGCTCTGGGTAGAAGCTGACAGAAATTTTGTAGTATAATGAGAACACCATAATCAGCTTACGGGTGACTTTTCTAGAGTCAGTAGTCAGTGAAATGAAGAACAGAAAAAAATCCTAGGGTGTCTGATGAATTATCAAAAATCTGGATTCAAATTCAGAAAGCTGTTTTAGCCTCTCCAGGATCATTTGCCCAAATACAAAATATATAGATGAGAGTCAGACAATCACTTTTTTTAAGTTTCATATATTTTTGTGAGCAAGAAAATGTTGTGTTACTTTTTGTGATATAGTCATTGTATATGTGAATATCAATTGGTTTATTTTTTCAGTATGGAAGATTTTTTTCCAAGGAGAGTTTTGTTAAACTAATTATGGAACATGAAGCCTTCATTAGCAGAAGTTATTTCTTAAATATTCATGTTCCCTACTCAGATGTGATCCATTAACTGGTGCCAATCTGAGAACTGTTTATTGCTGATCTGCAATGAGATGATACAGAAATTAAGAGTGTCTGTTTGGAACCTTTTATAGCATGTTGACATTGTTGTGATATTCATGTGTGATCATTTTTCTCTTAATTTACTTATTTACAAAAATATCACTCTGCAACTGACAAGTCATTTTTAAAAACAAGCTGGTGGTTTTTCACAGAAGTCTTAGAAGCACTGCCCTGTAGTCTTTGAATGCTGCTGTGTAGTATAGATTCTGATCCTCATGGATAGAATATTTAGTCTATTGCATCTTTTTGCTTGTCTTCTCCTTTGTCCCTCAGTCTAATACGGTAGCATTGGGACAAGGACAAAGCAGAATGAAGTGAAAGTAAAGGGAAGAAACTTGTTCTTTTGATTTTACTTAATAGTTACATTATTTTCAATTACATCTCAAACTTAAAAAATCATAACTTTTAATCCTCCTAATTATAGTTCTCTCAGACTCCCCATAGGAAAAGAGCTTAAATTTGTTAGGTTACATTTTTTTCCACAGTGGTCACTCAATGAATCAGTGTGATATAATATTTGAAATAAAACTTCCTTAAGTACTAATTTAATTTTATTAAAATTGTTCCATGTTTGAGAATATTTATTAAAATATAAAGTATTGTTGGTTGTAATAGAAACACCTATGCTTTGATGTTTTCTGAATCCATTGGAAGGAGGACTCTGATTTCAGTCTGATGATCTCCTTGGCATGGAGGAAGACCTTGTTGAATGCCTGTGTAAAACCTATACCACCTACTGGAAAGAAAGAAAGAGTTCAATAACCATGTTAAAGTCAGGTGCAGTGAAAGAAAATAAGGAAGAAAGATCTCTGATAGCATCTCTGGGGAGATGCAGAACATTGTGTAGATCAAATTGTGTACCAATTCTCTCGCTCCCTGCTTCCCCCAAACTCCAAATGAGTAAAATCACACCAAAATACATACAGTGTCACATTGCACAGGAAGCCAAGGGAAATGGAACAAAGGGGAAGCCTCAATTTGGAGATTTTAGAGAGGTGAATTAGGGTGATGGGCTGTAATATGCTACAGCTGCTCATCAACCTGCAATAGTATTTAAACTAATTCAGAAGATAAGTGTTTGTAAAAACTATTTCCCAGAAGTTGCATATAGTTTTCTACATTGTCATGTTTGTTATAACTATAATTGTATAGATTAAGCAATCTCAAATGCATTTTTGGAAAACTATACAGAGAATAAACAAGATGAAATATCCATTGTTAAATTGAAACTGTGTCCAATACTATATCTCAAAATGTATATTTAATTTTTTGCCATTATTTAATATCTATGATTTTTTGATGACTTTGTTAATGAATATCACCACTGAACTCCTTAGCCCCCAGTCTTACAGAGTTACCTGGGACATGTCACAATCATCACCATATAAATGAAAACATAATCTCTGATCAGCTTATCTGGATAACAACACTGAAGAGCTCTTTGTCCTGGTAGAGTTCATATTTACTTAGAAATTAAACAGTTCTTCATTGAACACCTAAAAAAATATAGTCGGTCAATTCCACTATTCATTTTTGAGTATGTTCAGTGTGGTAACTTAGCAAGTTTTCTAAGAACCAGTTTCCTTTGTGAATAATCTAATAATTATTAGAAGTTCCAATTGTCTACCTATAGGTCACAAAAGCAATATGATAATAGTAAATGAAATTAATAGTAATGATAATAATAATAGTGTACTTTGAACCTTTATTATAATTCAGGTACTTTTGCGTATATATATATATATATATATATAAAGCATATGTATTTATATGTGTATATATATAAATATATGACATATGTATGATGGGAATAAGAGTAGTTCTTTGATCATAGAATTGTTGTAAAGAATAAATTAGCTTCTATGATCAAAGAACTCTTATCCCCATTTATAGCTGAGAAAACTATGGCATAGAGATTAAGTATCTTGTTGAAAATGAGACAGAGCACAAGGCAAAGCTAGGAGGGTACCATATTTTGGCCAGAGCTGATCATATTTTTCTGTATACGGTTGGGAAAGGAGAATAGATTTTCAAAGTGATGCCATGAGAAAAGAAAAGAAAGAAGTAACTAGAAGGAGGGAGGAAGTGAGTAAGGAAGGAAGAAAGGGAGGGAGGAAGGAAGGGAGTAAGTCTCTAGGAGCACACTTTTACTATTTAATGTTGTCTTAAAATTTGTCAGAATTGAGTATAATATTTAAGGAATATTTTACCAGTAGATAATTTAGTGTTGTTGTTATACTCCATCATCTTGACACCATACCTTTGTCTGACTAGTCAGGATTCTGTTTGAATGTTTAAATTATTTCATTACATGTTTAGTGCATATCAGCCTTTTAGGTACAGTGACAAATGGGGATTAAGTATTGTGCTTTAAAGCTATTTTGTTAAGCTTTAAAGCTATTTTGTTAAGCGTTATATTTTGCTAATATTTATTTAAAAGGGGAAATATGCCATTAGTTATGCTCCTAATTAAAAAAAAAAATCCACAGTATCTTTATACAGGTTGAGTTAAAGTTAATTAAAGCTAGACCAGAGATGTTAATGAATTAACTACCCAAACTGTTTGTGGATAAAATCAACCTACTATGATAAACATAGTTTACAGCTTTCAAGTGAGCAAAAACATGTTTCTACAGCAAACATTTTAATAAATGTAGTTTCTTATAACAAACATTCAGACTAACCTATGAAGATAAAAGACACACTTTTAGTATTTAAGCAAAATGTCATTCTGAGCAAACAAAATTTTTTTTCTTCCGGTTTTATTGAGATATAGTTGACATCTGGCATTGCATATGCCTAAGATGTACAGCATAATTAATTGACTTACATACATCATGAAATGATTAGCACAGTACATTTAATGAGCATCCATCATCTCATGTAGATACAAAATTAAAGAGATAGAAACCATATTTTTCCTTGTGATGGGAGCTCTTAGGATTTACTCTCTTAACGACTTTCATATATAACATATGGCAGGGGTCCCCAGTCCCTGGGCTACGGGCCACACAGCAGGAGGTGAGCAGCAGATGAGCAATCAAAGCTTCATCTGTATTTACAGCCGCTCCCCACTGCCTGAGCTCTGCCTCCTGTCAGATCAGCTGTGGCCTTAGATTCTCATAGGAGCACGAACCCTACCGTGAACTGCGCACGCAAGGGATCTAGGTTGTGTGCTCCTTATGAGAATCTAATGCCAGTGATCTGAGGTGGAGCTGAGGCGGTGATGCTAGTGCTGGGGAGCGGCTGCAAATACAGATTATCATTAGTAGAGAGGTTTGACTTCACAGAGACTGTAATAAATCAGTTGCTTGCAGACTTATATCAGAACCTTATCAGTGAGTGGCAGATGAAAACAAGCTCAGGGCTCTCACTGATCCTGCATAATGGTGAGTTGTATAATTATTTCATTATATATTACAGTGTAATAATAATAGAAATAAAGTGCACAATAAATGTAATGTGCTTGAATCATCCCAAAACGATCCCCACCCCTCCCTGGCCCGTGGGAAAATTGTCTTTCACAAAACTGGTCCCTGGTGCCAAAAAGGTTGGGGACTGCTGACATATGGCAGTATTAATTATATTTGTCATGTTATACATTATATCCCTAGTACTTATTTATCTTATAACTGCAAGTTTGTACCTTTTGACTGCCTTCATCCCGTTCCCCCTCCCCCCACCACCCATCTCTGGTAACCACACATCTGATCTCTTTTTCTATGAATTTGTTTGTTTTTGAAGTATAATTGACCTACAACACAATGTTAGTTCCTATTACACCACATAGTGATTTGATATTTCTATACATTTCAAAATGATCACCATGATAAGTCTAGTTATCGTATGTCACCATACAAAGATAATACACAGTTATTATTTATTCCCCACACTGCACATTTCATACCCATGACTCATTTATTTTGCACCTGGAAGTTTGTACCTCTTCATCTCCCTCGTCTATTTCTTTCATCCCCCTCCCTCCCTCCCCTCTGTCAACCACCTGTTTGTTCTTTGTATCTATGACTCTGTTTCTGTTTTGTTATATTTGTTCATTTATTGTATTTTTTAGATTCCACATATAAGTGAAATCATTCAGTATTTGTCTTTCTCAGTCTGATTTATTTCACTTTGCATAATACCCTCTAGGCCCATTCATACTGTCACAAATGGCAAGATTTCTTTCTTTTTTATGGCTGAGTAATGTTCCATTGTATATGTATATCACATCTTCTTTATCCATTCACCTATTGAGGTGCCCTTCAGTTGTTTCCATATCTTGGCTATTGTAAATAATGCTGCAATGAACATATGGGTGCATGTATCTTTTCTAATTAGTCTTTTCATTTTCTTTGAATAAATACCCAGGAGTAGAATTGCTGGATCATATAGTAGTTCTAATTTAAATTTTTGGTGATTCTCCATACTGTTTTCTCTAGTGGCTGCACCAATTTACATTCTCATCAACAGTGCATGAGGGTTCCCTTTTCTCCACAGCCTCATCAACACTTGTTATTTGTTGTCTTTTTGATAATAGCCATTCTGACAAGTGTGAGGTAGTATCTCATTGTGGTTTGATGTGCATTTCCCTGGTGATTAGGGAGCATCTTTTCATATGCCTGTTGGCCATCTGTATGCCTTTTTTGGAAAACTGCCTATTCAGATTCTCTGCCTATTTTTTAAATTGGATTGTTTGCTTTTTGATGTTGAGTTGTATGAGTTCTTTGTATATTTTGGATATTAACCCCTTGTGGGATATATCATTTGCAAATATCTCCTCCCATTCAATAGGTGGCCTTTTTGTTGTGTTGATAGGTTCACTTCATGATAAAATAATATATAATAAGAGCATACTTAATCTACATAGTATCGTAACTTGTATATAAATATTTGCTAGCCTCTCCCCTCCCCTTTTAACCTATCTAATGTGTATCAAAAATTTCTCAACTCAAAGCACTACATCAACAAATAACTATTCTTTTAAAATTATCCATTACCCCTGAGGTCAATTTGTTTCCATTTCAGTTGCTTTCTAACCAAACTCCTTCTGGTCACCTTTGTATGTGGCTTTGTTCATACAAAGTGCTGCAATCATATTTTCCTGGACTAATTCTCAAACAGTTGATATTTCTTTTCTTTTAAGTGTACCCTGTTATACAGATAAGTGCTAATACTTGGTTTTAGCCTATCTGTGGATTTAAGTTTAAAAAATAATTACTATGGTAGAACACTGACTTAAACCCTGCTGGATGGAGCGTCCTTGGAAATTGGTACTGAATCTTTTTTTTAACATAAACAGCAATTCCCTGGACACATTCATCTCACAGATACATTTTGTGTGTGATTTTTACAATGTTAAAAAAACCCGAATTACTTGTCAGTATTTAAAAACTGGCTGATTTCATATAAAATGAGAATATCTGTCTTCTCCTGGATAATCTGAAGCTGTGGCTGAAGTGGGCCTGTGTTCCATTTCCATGTGGCAAATATTGACCAGAAGTGGATTGTAGCAGCTTCCTTTAAATGGGTACTGGCACCTTCCACTGCATTCCTTTCCCCACCTCTCCTCTGTAGCAATCATTCTTCACTCATTTAAGACACCTGCTTTACCTCTGTAAGAATTTGGGTTTGTGATCCTTTTTTAAAAAACATATTTAATACATTTTCTCAAAAAAACAGTTATATTTTATTCACATGGCAGTAATGGGAAACTTAGAAAATATTCTGTGTAATAAAGCTATTCTATGGTAAGTACAACTTCTGTGAATCGCTTAAGACCTTCCCAAGCATAAGTCATCAAAGAAGAATAGTGTTCAAAGCAGGAATAAAAAAATAAGCCCATTCATCAGTTTTATTCTTTTAATATTATTTTGTCAAGTATAATTTGTGAAAGTGAGACTTTTCTATCATAGTTTTCAGTATACCAGCCTTTCTGCATGCTGAGCTCTGCAAAATTTATGAAACTCATACATATAGTAGTGCACATTTGTTGTCATTTGTTGTTAGGCAACAGTGAAGATAGAAGCAATAATGAACAGTAATAATAATAGTAAAAGAGAGAAATGAAACAAAGATTAAACTTGCTAAATTACTTATTTATTCATTTATTTTTGCTGTTACTCTTTTTTTGCCCATTGCACATTTTGGTCAACTGTTATACTTGCATATTTACAGGTCTGCAGGCACATATGACCCACTATATAGCATATTATTTTTTAAGATTATATTTTTACAATGAATTGTGCACTGAATCTGCACTTCTTTTCTTATTTATTTTTTTGTTGAGGTAAAGTTCATATAACATAAAGTTTACGATCCAGTGGCATTTAGTACATTCACAATGTTGTACAACCACAACCTCTATTTAATTCCAAAATATTTTCATCACCCCAAAGAAAATCCTATATTCATTTTGAAATCTATTTCCATACCCTCCCTCCCCCAGCCACTAGCAACCACAGTTTGCTTTCTGTCTCTATGTATTAACTTATTTTAGATATTTCATATAAATGGAATCATGTTATACATGGCCTTGTGTGTTTGGCTTCTTTCACTTAGCATCATGTTTTCAAAGTTCACCCACAATGTAGCATGAATTGGTACTTTATTGCTTTTTATGACTGAGTAATATACTGTTGTATGCATAGATCACATTTTGTTTATCCAGGGGCACTTTTTTCCAGAGTCTGAACACTTACTGTGTTTAACTACTTTCAACTCCTTCCCTTCCTTCTTTTTTTTTTTCTTCCTTTCCCTTCCCCTCCTTCTTCTTTTTGTTTTTTTCTTTCTTTCTTTCATCCCCCATTATCAACACCCACCACCAGAGTGGTGCATTTGTGCAAATATGCATTTCAAAACTGCAGACCAATGGACTTCCCTGGTGGCACAGTGATTAAGAATCCACCTGCCAATGCAGGGGACACAGGTTCGAGCCCTGGTCTGGGAAGATCCCACATGCCGTGGAGCATCTAAGCCCATGTGCCACAACTACTGAGCCTGTGCTCTAGAGGCTGCAAGCCACAGCTACTGAGCCCGTGTGCCACAAATACTGAAGCCCACGTGCCTAGAGCCTGTGCTCCACGACAAGAGAAGCCACCGCAGTCAGAAGCCCACGCACCACAACGAAGAGTAGCCCCCGCTCGCCACAACTAGAGAAAGCCCGCGATCAGCAACGAAGACCCAACACAGCCAAAAATTAATTAATTAGTTGGGAAAAGCCCTGCAGACCAAGGATTCTATTTTTTTTTTTTTTTTTTTGTGGTACACGGGCCTCTCACTGTGTGGCCTCTCCCGTTGTGGAGCACAGGCTCCGGACGCGCAGGCTCAGTGGCCATGGCTCACGGGCCCAGCCGCTCCGCGGCATGTGGGATCTTCCCGGACCGCGGCACGAACCCGTGTCCCCTGCATTGGCAGGCGGACTCTCAACCACTGCACCACCAAGGAAGCCCCCCAAGGATTCATTTTGATTTAATGCCAGAATTAAAAGCTGTGACATCAATATCCAATGTAGCAAAATTGCTTAAAACTAAAAGTTACTTGGTTACAAGTTGCACTCTTGTCCCAAATGACTAAGAAACTGGAAATAATGAAATAATATAAGATAAAAATATATAGTATGTGATATTGATGAAGCACGCAGTAAGAAGAACTTAAAAGTGTGAGTTCTTCATAAATCTATAAGAATGTAAGAAAATAAGCCCAACTATTCCTCTAGTTAAGTAATTCTTTATTTACACTAGTATCCATCAGGAGAAATATTGAGCTTTGTTATAGATCTGTTCTTTCCTTTACAATATATGTTTAAGTTATTCTATTTAAAAATAGCAATTATGATCCCTTATTATAACTTTTTCTTGTTCCACAAGTAGGGAGTTTAACATAGTGCTCAAGAGAGCAGACACACATAAGTTGAATCCTAACTTAGATGTATAACCTTGAGCTAATTAATTAACTTCCCTTAGCTTCAGTTTTCTATCTCCTGGTACAGTGTATAAAAAGCACTTGGCTTGAAATATTTTATATTTACATATCTATAACAGTGTCTCTGTCTACATCTAAAACTATACTAAAATGTTCATATGTATACATGAACATACACGTATGCTGTTTGTGTAATCTAATAAGATTTAAAGAATTACAAAAGATTTTTATTCAACGTGCTTTTGATGGTTGCTTATTCTTTCATTGTGTGGATTTATCTTAATTTGTGTGAGCTCCTGTTGTTGAGCAGTTAGACTGCTTCCAATATTTTGATATTAAAAACAAAACTGTGATGAGCTCTCTTTTAAGTATATTTCTGTGCAATTTTGATTATAAGAAGGCATTTAATTTAATACTGCATCATGTTCACGGCACTAAAGGATATAATATATATTAAATATATATGTGTATAAATATGTGAATGAGTATAAATATATATGTATGTATTTTCCCTTTTCCATGAAGTAGATCTTAAAAAGTTAGAAAAATAGAGTTCTCAAAAAAGAAATAAGATGCTCTGAGAAATATCTCTCGTTATAAAGGAAATATATTATTCTCCTACTTTTTGTTTACCTGATTTTTTTAAATATAGGCAACACATTGCCCAATGTGATGAGGCTGCTAAAATGTTTAATTATTTTATACTGGTTGGGGTTAGAGTAATTTTGTGTTATGTGCACGACTACAACAACTCATTCATCCTCAAGAAATGCAGTTGCTGTTGCTCTTCTTGTGAGAATCTATTTTATAAGCTATCTCCACAACATTAATGTACTGTTAAACTTTCTGGAGTAACTGTATTTCAAAATATTGAAGGGAATATTATTTTCTACAGAGAGAACACTTTCTTTGGAGAGCAACTGACATGGCATTTTTATATTTTAGCATTATATCATGCATTAGAAAAATATGGAAATCCCTGCATAATTTTAAATAGGGCATGTCAAACTTATCAGTTATTTGAGAACAAGAAACTAAGCAAGCATGGGGGAAAATATCAGAAATTGAGTCTTAAGTTGGAAGAAATTATAAAGCCTCCACAAATGTTGACAGTTCAAAGAGAAAAATAAAATGATTAATCATATAATACAAAGAAACTTTTTAATACAAACATTCATTAGCAAAAATGCAAATTTATTGTCAGTTATTGTTATTAATAATGACAGAGAGGTCTTAAATAACATGGAGAGTGACAAAAGAAACAAGTAGTCTAGCATTTTATGTTTATAAGGTTTTGAAATAAATGAGTCCACAATTACGGAGCTGTAGTCCATTAGTACTAAGATGTCTGGTTATAAGCATCATAATAATTGTTTTTTTAAACTGCATCAACATTGACAGATAACTTCAGCAGCAATTATAAAGAAAAAAATACCTCTAACTTGAAAAGATTTTATTTAAAGAAGCTAAAAGTAAGTAATGCCCAGTAATAATAGCTAACATTCATGTAGCGTTTATGGTGTGCCAAATAGAGATCAGTACCTAAGCACAGTATCTAAGTTACTGAATTAATGAACTCATTTCATTAACCCTATGAAGTAGGTACTATAACACAAAACAACCCTATGAGGTAGGTACTAAAATGGTATCAAATACTCTCGCCATTTAGCCAGAAGGGAATCTGAGGAACAGAGAGGATAAGATACCTGGCCCGAGGCCTCAGAGATAGGAGGTGAGAGAGCTGGAATCTGAACCCAGGCAGCATGGTTCCAGATTGTACAGTGTTACAGTGTATCATATGGTCTCTTCCAACAAGTCACGATATTGAGCCACATGAAACTGTAGATGCTAAATCAAGATGATATCAAGTTCCCTCTAGTAAATGGAACTGAGGTCAGATAAGCTTGTGAAATGCAACATTCTCAACTCTTGTTGGGGAACTCCCATTTTGCATATTTATCTTTAAAAAAAAACAACTCTTGATGTACAACAACTTAAAGTACTTAATTCCATCCAGAAATAATCAATCTTCTTGAATGAATTGACTAAAACAATCTAAACTAGCTATATAATCAAGGGTGGGACAGAATATGCCATTAAATTAGTGGTAGGGTTTTTTTTTTCCCCCCTCAGGCTGATGGCTGATGTGTCATGGCTCAGTTAGCAAGATGCACAATTAACCTTAACTTAAGGACATATACTAACAAGAAACGATCTAGTTCAAGTTTCAGATCCTTTTCTTCAAGTGGTTGTAAAAAATGTATGGATAAGAATAAAGGAGATTATGTAACAACCTAAACGGGAAAAGAATTTTAAAAAGAATAGATATATGTGTATGTATAACTGAATCACTTTGCTGTAAACCTGAAACTAACACAACATTGTTAATCAACTATACTCCAGTATAAATTAAAAAGTTAAAATACAAAGCCATTTAAAAAAAAAGAATAAAGGAGATTTTTGAAACTACAGAAATACAGTTTACCCTTGAGCAACGTGGGACTTAGGGGCACTGATCCTTCACACAGTCAAAGTTCTGCATATAATTTATAGTCAGCTCTCTGTATCTACAGTACCTCCATATGTGCGGATTCAACCAACCAAGCATGGTTGAACTGTAGTACTGTAGTATTTACTATTGTGTAAGTGGACCCACACAGTCGAACCCCAGTTGTTCAAGGGTCAACAGTAATCATTATATATTCTTGTTATTGGGGGCATTATAAGAGAAAATAGAAAATGACAAAACTTGCCAAACTTCAGGATACCTGACCCTTCCGCCATGGCACTCATTCTGAATTGTGCTGTTAGTGGCCCATTTACAGTTCACTTCTGATTTTCTCATTCTTCCCTTAAATTTTCATGTCTAATGACAAAAATTATGGTCAGATGTTTATTCCAAAGTGAAATAGGAAAAAATGGAGATAAGATTTTAATAGTGGAAAAATAGAATATGGTTACATTAATCTTCTAGGAAAGATATACTTGTGATCCATGAATATTTCAGAAATAATATGGTGTATGTATGTAGCCCATGCTGTTTTCCAGCAAGAAAGTTCATGGTGTTCAGGAGAGTTTTCTAGTTCCTATCATCTCCAAAATGTTTGCTGTTCATACATTGAAGAGGCAAATGTAGTCTAAATTAGGTGGACAGCATTATGTTTTATGTAATTTTAGTTTTAGCAAAGACACAATTTAACCTTGAAACAAAACAAGAACAAAGGCACATTTGAGAGAGAATAAGAAAAACAGCAAATATTTATGTTCAAAAATGAATTTGTTTTTGGATAATGCTTTCTTAGGCAGATCTTATGAATTGAATTGTTTTATATATCATTATGAAAAAATATAAAATTAATGCATTGACTTTTTCTGTATTATTTTAATATGTAATATATGAAAAGTATAGCATGTGTATTTTATTGCAGTAATTATAGACATAACAGTTCATTATAAAGCTGTTTTTAAAATATTTGATTCCTTTTAGTGTTTTCTATGTATTTGGACATATAGGACTATTTTGATGTCAGTCAATCATGATTGAGGGATGAGGGTAAGGAAAATAGAACTTAGCTAATCTAGAATTTACTCTGAGCTGCATAAATGCTTTATAAATTTCATATGCAAAACTATCTGGATAAGTGGACACAGCAGTTTGATGATGTTATATAAACTCACCATTTATATTAAGGTAGCATGATCTTATCCTAAGGATTTGTATAGATGTCAAGAGGATAAAAAGTTCAAGAGGGTGAGGAAGAGGGGATGTTTTCATTAGAAGGGGGTACTTTAAAAGCTCATTTGTCTGTCCAGAGCATATAAACATAATACCTGAGTCATTTTAAATTGCCACAGTTGTGAAAGAACTGTTATCCTAAAAAGGATTTTGGATAAAACCCTGCCAGGTTAAGGCTTCCTAGGAACTGCTTTGCATTTTTTTTATAAGTAATAGGACTTTCTGAAATTCTAGCTAAATATTGTATTTATGAAGGTTAGTATTTTTCAACAGTAATAGTCCATGCAGTTTGGGGATGATCTGTTAGTTGACTTTCTAAACTCAATTTTTAATTGAATCTTATTTTTCGTATTCTCTCCTTTATTCCCCCTCTCTCTAATGTAAAAATAATCGAAATACTAATAAAGGCTTTACAGCATTCTACAAAAGATTAGCAGAATCATCAGGTTAGGAGTTATATTAATGAAGAGAAAACTGTTGTTGCCTCAATATCTTTTTTGAGTCTCTTTACATTTTCCCTTTTGAGTAAATATTAAATATCCACATTTAATTAAAGTAGGGGAATCTTGTAAGGGTGAAAAAGAACAATAGGAAAACAAGAATAGCAAACTGATATAGACAAAATGCATCTGAATTCCAGAAACTGGGCAAAATAAGAAAATAGAAGACAAATAATTTTCAGGAAGAGATACGCTGAATTCTGTCACATATTTTAGGAATGAGTTAGTCAGCGTTATGACCAATAGTGACACTTACAGAACAGATTTCAACTTTAAAATGTATCTTTATATTTGATGTTACTATGACAGTTTTTCTAAGGAGCCTTGGTGCTGAAAGACTGAAAATCAGTAACATAGCTAATAGCTACCTTCCAAAATCAAAATTAAAAATATAAAAAATAAAATTTCTGAATATCTGTCATGTCACTGACACTGTTTAAATTAATAGTTCCTAAACTGGATTGTTGAAACGTCATTTCTTTCATCAAAATCTCTTTGAATTTATATTAAGAGATTAAAAATCAATATTTAAAAAGATTAGTTAGAAATAATTTATGATTGCAGTGATGTGTGATTTTTTGAAGGTTTAATACTGTATTATTTGATAGTTAATTTATTATATTGTCATGATTGTCAAATGTTGCAAAACCAATTAGAAAATTACTTAATTGTCTATGCATCATTCTTTTATGGAAATTGAAGCAGGATATCTATGAGGTACATCCAATAAGTAGCTAATACCTTAAGCTGCGGTCCGCAGCCTTTTTGGCACCAGGGACCAGTTTTGCGGAAGACCAGTTTCCACGGGAGGGGTGGGGGGATGGTTCAGGTGGTAATGCAAACGATGGGGAGTGGCATATGAAGCTTCGCTCGCTTGCCCGCTCACCTCCTGCTGTGCGGCCCGGGGTGGGGGGGGTTGTTTTGTTTTGTTTTGTTTTTTGAGGTACGCGGGCCTCTCACTGTTGTGGCCTCTCCCGTTGCGGAGCACAGGCTCCGTACGCGCAGGCTCAGCGGCCATGGCTCACGGGCCCAGCCACTCCGCGGTATGTGGGATCTTCCCGGACCGGGGCACGAACCCGCGTCCCCTGCATTGGCAGGCGGACTCTCAACCACTGCGCCACCAGGGAAGCCCCCATGGCCCGGGTTTTTAACAGGCCGCGGACCGGTGCCAGTCCATGGCCAGGAGTTGGGGACATCTGCCTTAAAGCAAAGGTTATAAACATTTGTAGTTACTTTCTATCAATTTTTCAAAGAAATCAGGTTGCTACCAAAATGGAAATGAAAGTCTATTAGTTTATTTTTGAAGGACCATTATTTATTTAATGGAGGTCCCAAAATGGGAATCAAAGTCTTAATATTGGACAATAAAAAATGTATTTGTGTGAACTCATATAGATGCATGATGTGATGCGGAGCAAGGACAAGAAAAATGAATCTAAAGAGGAAAATGTGTGTGTGGGTTCTTGGGAAGAAAAACGGGGAATATTTATTAACATGCTTGTGTTGTTAGCCCAACATGGTTCCATCAGTCAGAAAGAGGGCTACAAGTGAAAGCTAATGTAGCTATTTTTCTTAGTGACTGCAAAACCAGATGCCTAAGCAGAGTTATTTGGGAGTCCAGTAGTCAAAGATACAGTTGGAGAAATGACCAAGTTTCCCACACCTCCCTGCCCCATCCCCCTTTTCTATGGAATACGTCATGGTTCTATCTCAAGAGAAATGAGAGGGAACTAGTGCCCTTTGTCAATTTAGGGAAGGCAGGTGTATGCGGTGGAAAGAATGGTATTAAACAGAACAGAACCGTATTTCTCCATAGCACAAGCAACTGTAACCATTGATTATAAAAATTGATTCGCTTTTTTAACATGAACATATACTGGTGATAGTGCATATGTTGAAAACTTTATATTCAAAGGAGTAAAGGCTGAATTTCCTTATGTAGAAGAAATTGATTTTTGCTTGAGTAAAGATCAAACCCTCTTCTGGCATACAGCGGCACAGTTTCTGTAGTGGCTAAAGAGAATCCGTGGAAACATCTCCCTTTAAAATGTGATAAGGTTTGCAATAAATCAGCTACTTTACTAGACTTGCTGTGTCATTCACAATGAAACATCAGAGCTGAATGTCCCCACCAATATTTCATAGTTTTATTTTGAAAAAGTATCATCTCTAGTGTTCTGCCAGTATTGTATGATTTACTGTTCTACACTCAGTTCTCAAATATCCATCCGCATCTCAGCTATTGTATTCTTGGCATCAGGAAAGATTTTGCTTCGGGTTTTATTTATTCAGAGCCTGTTAATGTTGTAATTTTTATATCACTGTCATGTCATTTTGCCACTAATGTCATATATTTGATAAAAGAGCACAGGGAGAGGAGCTGTGTTCTTATTAATTAGAGCGGTCTGATAAATGGACTATCTTATTTAGTAAGCAAGTCTTTGACAGGCAGGTGAATACAGATGGGCATATTAATGCTGGGTTAACATGAGTTTTAATTTCTTTGGTAAATTTCTGAACATCTCCTTGAAAACTGCCTAATAATGGCAGCTAAAAGTTATTTAATGACAACCATAAATTATTGTATATGCTCTGTTCACATGGATTATTTCATTTTAATCCTTTCATCAGTCCTCTGAGGGATGACCTGTTATTACAATATCCATTTACAGATGTGGAAACTGAAGCAAAACAAGGTTATAGTAACACAAGATTTCATGGCTAATAAAGGTAGAGTTGCAATGAGCCCTGGTAATTCTTCTTTGAAGATGCCTTCTCTACTCTCTTTATAAATGTTGACCTCCTGTAACTCTCATTCTGACCTTCTGATAAATACATAAATATTTATATAAAATATATATTTATATAAAAATTTCATAGTAGCTTTTTATCTGGATTTTATCTTATTATTTTCTCATTGAGAAACTGTACCGTTTCTGCTTCCATTCTGTAACACAATGCTAACTTGCTCACTATGCCCTTGATGGGGAGTCTGAGTAATGTTGCACTTTAAAATGTAAAAGAATATTATCAAAATTTATCTTGTTTTTATGTGGGAAAAAGTAATTTCCATCTGGTGCCATCGTTCAGATAATGTCCACTTGGAGAATGATTCTGTTTCCCCCCTGCAATCCTCTTTATTTTTTGTTGGCCCAATTGCTGACTGGCTTCTTGTACAGAAGGTACGTAGGAATGATTGGTTTCTTACACCTGTGTTATAGCTTTGCCATTTTGATATTTAGTTGCTGGGACTTTCCTTGAAACACACACATGCACACAAATTGGGTTTTAAGTGTTAATTTTATGAAAAGATAAGCAGAAATGTATGATAATACCTGGATATATCTTTATTATTTATATGTGTAAAACCTATTCAAGAGGAATTTCAAGAAGAAAAACGTGTTTATTTTAAAAGCGGTATAAGATGAAACTGAACTCATTTCCAATTCCAGTGAAACTCAGCGGTGTTTTTCTTCTCTGTTGAGTGATCCTCATTCATCTGGTTTTGTCCCGTTCCCTGCCAAATCTTGCCCAGGATTTGTGGGATGTTGGTATCAACCTCTATCCAACTCTGACCAATTGGATTCCAACTGTTCCTAAAGGCTCAGCCACAGTCTGTGCATGAGTCTCTCCCAACCAACTCAGGGAGGGCTTTATGAGCTTCCACAGTCCATAAAAATGAGTCAGAGTGGAAATGCATTAGGCTTTTGTAAGCTTAGCACTTTAAATTCCCCAAACTTGGTATTTGTTTTGCAGTTTGTAGGACTGCTCTTCTACATTGGTTTCCAGTCTCCCACAGGGACTTAATTCCCTCTCAAAGCCATAGCTTCCTTGGCTGGAGCCCTAACACTGGTCTCTATTCTGTCAGTTACCTCCTTGAATGCTTCTCATTATTCTCTCATTACTTGCTGTGGCTCTCTCTGTCCCAAAACGCTAGTCTACTGGTATTGAAGGCTAGATCCCTTTGACTTTGAGTTTTATCACTTTACAGAAACACT
This sequence comes from Delphinapterus leucas, assembly GCF_059928025.1. NCBI lineage: Eukaryota > Metazoa > Chordata > Mammalia > Artiodactyla > Monodontidae > Delphinapterus > Delphinapterus leucas. The sequence goes on from NC_143131.1 coordinate 140,476,182, forward strand.
TGCTTTCTCCTCTACCAGATTACATCCTCTTGGACATTGACGATGGCCTGGGTCAGATCTGAATGCACTAACTTCCTGAGGGTAAACATTAAGCGTTAGAGTGCTACCTATGGAGGGGTTGTTTAGGGGTTGTCCCAGGGGTTGTTTAGCTGTTATCCTTATTATCATGACTTCCTCCCTTTTCCCAGCACCTTAGGCCACCAAGTTCCCAGCTTGTCTATGAACTAAACCCATGTGAGGAATAGCAGTAAATATATGGCTTTTCTTCTCAAGTACCTCTGGCTGAATCAAATGGATTACTCACAAATGCATCCTAGGTATTGAATATTGCTTTCACTTCTGTTTTTTATTGTAAAGGCTGAAGCAGGCTGGAAAAGGGTAGTGTGGTCCCTAGTTTTCTGCTGATACAGAAGCTGGAAGCTAACTTGATAATATCCTCCATTGTGACATACTATACAGTCCACTGCTCATGATGGTCTGTAAGGGATTTCAACTTTCAAGTGCTTAACTACAAGGCCCTGCCCTTTTTACATCCCATCACCACCTCACCTCACTTTCCATGACGGTACTCAGATTAGCTGGGTTGACTTGTATCAGTCACTGAGCTTGATAGTCTTTTTCATTAAATCAAGGAGGTGGACAAGATGCTGTCTACTTTTAGATACTGATATAAAATGTCTTACTAAGTGTCAAATCATAATTCCAGTGACTATACCCTTATAGCAGCTTCTAAAAGACTGGAAATAGAAAGAGCAGGAATTTCTTCTGTCCAGTGTCTGGTTCTAGTGAGAACTAGCTCTGGCTTGCATCTGCTTCATTGTGATATGGCATTTTGTACATTGTTATCCTTCCTATATATTGAATGACTTTATTTTAAGTTTGTATCTCAAATATTTTAAAATTTCCATCCAAACTTTATGAGAAATAGATTTCCCTACCTTCCCAATTTTACTCAAGAAAGGTTTTTGGAATGTCTTATAGTGGAAAAAAATACATATTTTCATTATCATTAGCATCAATCACTTTCTTATTTCTCATTTATTTGCTTTGCTTATTACAAAGAACATAGTGGGAATCACTCTACCCAACAAGGTTAAAAAAAAACAAAACACCTTTTTAAAATTTACACGGATTCTCTTTTATTCCTTCAAGTTGCACAGGCATGGACATATGGTGGATAGAAATATTCTGAGGTAAATACTCAGAATTTTGAATTATTTTCTGTAACAACAAAGTATCCCAATAATTTCTTGGAGATTCAGCTGACTAATTGCTACAGATTCGGTTGCAACCCAAGTCACTTTAGTACCTTACAAAAAGTGAGAGGCTTCAGGTAAGATTATCAGCATGAGAATAAATGAGTTAGCAAGCATTGAAAAACCTGGAGAACAACAGGGCTAAATGTTTAATGCATCATTTGAGTATGTGCCACTGCAGAAAACTGAATGAACAGCTTTTTGGTTATGTATATTGGAAGTAAGAAATTTTTAGCATTGTTTTGCATTTCTTTTGGTGACAGACTTATCAAAATGAACATTTTCTGATAGAGAATGCCTAGTAGGCTTTCTCTCTTTTAGAGCTTAGTGGTGCGTATAAAAACTCCAGTCAGTCACCCTTTGTATTTACCTTCCTTCTGTTGTGAGGAACCATTCACCTGTAAAGCATTTGTTGAACGTTGACTCTGTGTCAGCATCAGGGTTACACTGCGCTCACGCTTAGGGCTACAATGAAAGAGAAGTATGTCATATAGTATAGACAGTCACTAAGTCTACCATTGGTTCTGGAGCAGTTTTCAGTATTCAGATTTTATTAGATTCTTGAACTATGAATGATGGTATAATGTCAATAATTTTCTTAACAGCAAAAATTTCCTGAATAGCTATCATGTGCAGAGTGGTCTTTATTTCAGATATAAATGGCGCAGTTCCTAGCCTCAGGAAGGGCATTCTAGTGAGTTCACATATGGACTATCTGCTTCCACATCATTCTAGTGATAGAAAAGGAGAGAGGAGGAGGAAAAGCAAGAGAAGTGGAAGGAGGAGCAGGGGGAGGAATAATAAAAGATAAATTTTGTGTGTCTGATGTATACTAGGAACTCTAGATTTCAAGTGAAGCATAACATGATCTCTTTAAAATGACTTCTCATCTAGCTGAAGTAGAAACTAACATTTATTGTGCGCTTCCTATTATGTAATTTCAGGGACTCTATATAATAATAATCAATGTTCATTGAGAAGTAAGTACTAATTGAGAAGTAAGAAGTAAGTAGTAAGTAATCCATGCTTTACATGGATTACCTTTACATGGATAGTTGTATCTAATCCTTTACGTGATTTTTCAATCCTGCTTTACAGGAGTTATTTTATCCAGTCATCTGCAAACCCCTATGAGATGGATAGGTACAATGTCTGTCCCCATTTTGAAGATGAGGAAGTCTAGGCACAGAGAGATTGATAAATTGCCCAAATTCGCATAGCTAATGAGATGTGGAGCCAGGATTTAATTTCAGGCAGAGAAGGAGATTTTCCATGAAATTAATGGAATTTAAGATTCAGAAACACTCACTTTTACAGACTAGGTCCAAGGATTTATACTTAAATTGTATTTGTAATTTTGAATTATTTTTCTTAGAAGGACCCTAAAATGTTTATAAGCTTCAGAACCCAGGCAATTGGGCCTTCTACAACAACTTCAGCTTCCAGTTAAGAAGTGTAAACCTACCTGCTTCTTGAACTGTCTTCTTCCCTCTTCTGATGGTAGAGGAAGTGGATTCCCTGGAAATAAAGGCCAATCTGTCGCTTTCTCCTCGGGAGGCTGTTTTCTCTCCATTTCAGAGACTGTGATCTGTCAGTCTTATTTATTCTAATTCTCTCTCCTTCATCCCTGTTATCAATCTATTTTTCTCACTTTATTAGTCCCATCAGCATTCAAACATACTTTTTTCTATTTTTAATTTTTTAGGAACCTCTGTAATTTTCTCCATAGTGGCAGTATCAGTTTACATTCCCACCAACACTGCAAGAAGGTTCCCTTTTCTCCACACTCTCTCCAGCATTTATTTTTCTAGAATTTTTTGATGATGGCCATTCTGAATGGTGTGAGGTGGTACCTTATTGTGGTTTTGATTTGCATTTCTCTAATAATTAGTGATGTTGAGCATCTTTTCATATGTCTCTTGGCCATCTGTATGTCTTCTTTGGAGAAATGACTATTTAGGTATTCCGTCCATTTTTTGATTGGGTTGTTTATAACCCAGCAATCCCACTACTGGGCATATACCCTGAGAAAAACGTAATTCAAAAAGACACATGCACCCCAGTGTTCACTGCAGCACTATTTACAATAGCCAGTACGCGGAAGCAACCCAAATGTCCAGCAACAGATGAATGGATAAAGATGTGGTACCTTATATACAATGGAATATTACTCAGCCATTAAAAGGAACAAAGTTGGGTCAGTTTTAGAGACGTGGATGGACATGTCAAAGAAAGTGAAGTAAGTCAGGAAGAGAAAAACAAATGTATATTTACACATGTATGTGGAATCTAGAAAAATGGTACAGATGAACCTATTTGCAAAGCAGAAATAGAGACACAGATGTAGAGAACAACCATATGGACACCAAGTGGGGGAAGGGTGGGTGGGATGAACTGGGAGATTGGGATTGACATATATACACTACTATGTATACAATAGATGGCTAATGAGAACCTGCTGTATAGCATAGGGAACTCTGCTTAATGCTCTGTGGGAGCTCTAAATGGGAAGGAAATCCCCAAAAGAGGGGATATGTATATACATATGACTGATTCACTTTGCTGTACAGCAGAAACTGGCACAACAATGTAAAGCAACTATACCCTAATAAAAAAAATGAAAGGAAGGAAGGAAGGAAGAAAGGAAGAAAGAAGGAAAAACTACTGAGATAACCAATGCCTCTATTCACAGTATGTGAATACAATTACTGTTTGCCATAGTAGCAAATGAAGTCAGTCATGTAAGAAAGTTAAAGAAAAACAACAAAAAACCCCCCTCTTTTTCCGCCATTAAAAAGGAAAGATTGGGCTTCCCTGGTGGCGCAGTGGTTGAGAGTCCGCCTGCCGATGCAGGGGACACGGGTTTGCGCCCCGGTCCTGGAAGATCCCACATGCTGCGGAGTGGCTGGCCGCTGAGCCTGCGTGTCCAGAACCCGTGCTCCACAACGGGAGAGACCACAGCAGTGAGAGGCCTGCGTACCGCAAAAAAAAAAAAAAGGAAAGATTAAGCAAAGAAAATAATATTCCCAGTCTCCCCATTTCCATCCCAGCTGTTTCCAAACCACTCAACTTGCTTTCCCAGCTAGCAAAAGATCTCTTCACTGGATGTCTTCACTATACTCATTCTTTTATTTACTTAAAAAATACTTATTGATACCTGCTAGGTGTCAGGCTTTGTGCTAAGTCACAGGATTAAGACAAAGAACACAGACTTCATAGGAATAGTAACTTAAAATAGGAGCTTGTATCTGGTACATTCTCTTATTGTAGATGCATTTAAGAGATAATAATAGAGATCTTAGTATATTGCATTTAGTAGTCTCTCTTATTAAACATATCTAGGTTTTGGAGACTTGGTATGCCCATACCCAAATAAACTACCACTGCTTTTAAAAATTTTTGCAAAATGTTAGAGAAACTTTTAGATTTCAAACCTAGCATTTGTATCTATATATATTTATCAATCTTCATTGTCATCTAAATTCATCAGTCTGCTTTTAATTTAAGATATTCACTTTACCTAATTATTTAAATATTTGAGTGACTAAAGTGAATAAAATCTCTCATTGCCATGTGTCCAAACAAGAGGGCCATTAGCCTACAAAATGAGATTTTTCTGGGCATTTCTATTAATATCGATGTTTTATTTACCCCCATTTTATGGATTAAACAATGAGCATTGCAGATAAATGAATAACTTTCCCAATCTCATCCAATCAATGATATACACAAACAAAATTCAGATACAACTCTCTTTGATTGCACAGCCTAAGATCTTTCAAATACACATTTTGAGTGTAGCAAAATCAAGAGACATAGGATGGGTGCGATTGGTTGGGGACAAAAGGACCACAAATATGAGCATTATAGAGCATGACCTCAAGGGGAGGAGACAAGGGGAAAAGCTGTATAGGAAAACCTTAGGTAGAAAATATATAATTGTTTGTGCTTGAGTAGAACAGAAAACTCACAGCAGCAGTGTCAATAGCTTAACTTTGTGTCCTTTGAAGTCTTCCCTATTGTGTCTCTGGTCTCTAGCCACGGAAGATAGACATTTAAAATGTTCAGTCAAAGAGACTCAGTTGATAAGTGGCTGTTTGTACTATTGATAAATTGTTTCGCTATCATTTTCTGTAAATCCGGTTTCAGTGTTTGTAAAACACTCACAAGCTCTTGCTATTTTTGCTTTCAAAGTATTGGATTCTTTTGCTGTTTTAGGAGAAGCATTTTAAAGGGAGGATTTGTTCCTAGTTTCCTTTACCTGATTTTAAGTTTAATTGAAATTTTACATGATTTAATGTTCTGCAGAGAGTTCTGTTCTGTTCTTTCCTTCCCTTAATGTTGACTTGAACAGCTTGATGAGAGTTTAATAGAATTTGTTTAAAGTTATCGCTGACCTTGAATTAAGTGGGAACCAGTATATCCCCATGCAGGTATGGGCTTCAATTTATGGCAAATATGTTTGTCTTTACAATCATGCATAATTTCCAAATTCCAGAAATTACTTCTGTTTTATAGCTGTACCTTCCAAACCCATCATAAGGAGGGCTCTGTCAGCATTTCTATTACATTATTTACTTTACAGAGGTTTATAACATGGTCATAAAACTCACTCCAGGATTAGTTTCGTCAGATAAACTCTCATCTCGGGAAGAAAGGTATTATTTTTTTCCAACAGTTTAAAAATAATATACTGACTTGCTTCTTCTCATACAATTGGAGTTCACAGACTCCTTTTTTGCTATAAAACCTTTCTTTCTCTGAAAGAAGATGTCCTAATTGGCCTTTATGTATTTATGCACTAGAACCTCTCCTTTCTCCTCAGAAGGGAGAGCTACATAGCAACACAGAGCTTGGACACAAAGAGTTCAGTAGACAGGAGTTCAAATCCCTATCTATGACTTAATAGGTAAGAGATTGTTAGCTACTTACGGAATATGATAAGGAATTAATAAGTCCTGGCTATAGAGGTATATATTATCTCATTATTTTTCGTCCTGTTATCACTTAGGAACTTAATGAACTCCTTAATCTGATGCATATCTCTAAATAATGAATTAACTTTTTTCTTTCACTTACTCATTCAGTACTTATTGAGCATCAGAGTGGATGCTAGAGATACAAAGGCAGTATAACATGACCTCTGCCCTCAAGGGATATGTAGTTCAGTAGGAAGAGTCAGCCTTGTAAAGAGACGAAGTACAGAATATTTAATGCTTACCTTGAGGCTTGGATAGCTCAGAGCAAAGTCACTTTACTCAGACTAGGGCATCACTGAAAGTTTTTTAGGTAGTAGGTAGAAAGGTGGGTATTTCTGTACTGAATACTAAAGGATGATAAAGGAGACGGATAAACATCCTTGGGTCATGGAAGCAGCAATGTGCAAAGCATAAAGAGGAAAAACATGGCATAAACTGGGAACTAGAATATGACTGCAGTTAAGAGTATAGGGGGATGGAAGAGTAACAAGAAGGTGTAATGGAAAGATGTTTCTGTTGATTCTCCATCATAATGAACCTGCCTAAGTTCTCTCTTGGCTCAGTTATTCTGCATGCCATATATTTCTCTATTTTGGTTTACACCTTTATTTTTATTTATTCATTTATTTTTTGTGGTACACGGGCCTCTCACTGTTGTGGCCTCTCCCGTTGCGGAGCACAGCCTCCAGACGTGCAGGCTCAGCGGCCATGGCTCACAGGCCCAGCTGCTTCGCGGCACGTGGGATCTTCCCGGACCGGGGCACGAACCTGTGTCCCTTGCATCGGCAGGCGGACTCTCAACCACTGCGCCACCGGGGAAGCCCTACACCTTTATTATGATGATGCACATTATCCAGTTACTTAAAAAAATTGTATGGAAGGTATACTATTTTAAGGTTCGTATGTGACTTAAAATGACTCTATTCTATGCTCTCCTCTTGATATATAATTTATCTGAGTATATAACCTTAAGTTGGAAATTATTTTCGTTTAGAATTTTGAAGGCATTGTTCCATTGTATCCAAGCATGTGATAGTGATGTTGAGAAATCTCAAGCCATTCTGATTCCTAATATTTGCATATGACCTACACTTTTTCCTTTGGAAGATTTTAGAATAACCTCTTTGCCACTATGTTTCTGGAATTTTAACTATTTTTACTAGTTGTTTTAGACAATCTGTTGGACCTTTAACTCAGAAACTCATATCCTTTAGGGCTGGAAATTTTCTCAAAATATTTTATTTGTTATTTTTTCCAGTTCTTTTTTCCTTTTCTCAATTTTTTGAGCTCCTCTTAATCCGGATGTGTGATAATATTGTCATATACTCGACATGATACTATACACAGATAATCCTAAAAATGCCACAAAAAAACTACTAGAGCTAATCAATGAATTTGGTAAAATTGCAGGATACAAAACTAATGCATAGAAATCTCTTGCATTCGTATACACTAACAATGAAAGAACAGAAAGAGAAATTAAGGAAACAATCCCATTCACCATTGCAACAAAAAGAATAAAATACGTAGGAATAAACGTACCTAACGAGGTAAAGGACCTGTACTCAGAAAACTATAAGACACTGATGAAAGAAATCAAAAATGACACAAACAGATGGAGAGATATACCATGTTATTGGATTGGAAGAATCAATACTGTGAAAATGACTATAATACACAAAGCAGTCTATAGATTCAGTGCAACCCCTATCAAATTACCAATGGCATTTTTTACAGAACTAGAACAAAAAATCTTAAAATTTATATGGAGGCACAAAAGACCCCAAAAAGCCAAAGCAGTCCTGAGGTAAAAAAAGACAGAACTGGAAGAATCACGCTCCCTGACTTCAGACTATACTACATTTTTTTTTTTATTACAAAGCTACATTAATCAAGACAGTACGGTACTGGCACAAAAACAGAAATATAGATCAATGGAACAGGATAGAAAGCCCAGAGATAAACCCATGCACCTATGGTCAACTAATCTATGACAAAGGAGGCAAGGATATACAATGGAGAAAAGACAGTCTCTTCAATATGTGGTGCTGGGAAAACTGGACAGCTACATGAAAAAGAATGAAATTAGAACACTCCCTAACACCATACACAAAAATAAACTCAAAATGGATTAAAGACCTAAATGTAAAACCAGACACTATAAAACTATTAGAGGAAAAAATAAGAAGAACACTCTTTGACATAAATCACAGCAAGGTCTTTTTTGACCTTCCTCCTAGAGTAATGAAAATAAAAACAAAAATAAACAAATGAGACCTAATGAAACTTAAAAGCTTTTGCACAGCAAAGGAAACCATAAACAAGACAAAAAGACAACCCTCAGAATGAGAGAAAATATTTGCAAATGAAGCAACTGACATAGGATTAATCTCCAAAATATATAAACAGCTCATGCAGCTCAATATTAAAAAAACAAACAACTCAATCAAAAAATGAGCAGAAGACCTAAATAGACATTTCTCCAAAGAAGACATATAGGCCAGGAGGCACATGAAAAGCTGCTCAACATAAGTAATTATTAGAAAAATGCAAATCAAAACTACAGTGAGGTATCACCTCATACCGGTTAGAATGGGCATCATCAGAAAATCTACAAACAACATATGCTGGGGAGGGTGTGGAGAAAAGGGAACCCTCTTGCACTGTTGGTGGGAATGTAAAGTGATACAGCTACTATGGAGAACAGTATGGAGGTTCCTTAAAAAACTAAAAATACAATTACCATATGACCCAGTACTCCCACTACTGGGAATATACCCAGAGAAAACCATAATTCAAAAAGACACATGCACCCCAATGTTCATTGCAGCACTATTTACAATAGCCAGGTCATGGAAGCAACTTAAATGCCCATCGACAGACGAATGGATAAAGAAGATGTGGTACATATATACAATGGAATATTACTCAGCCATAAAAAGGAATGAAACTGTAGAGACAATTTGTAGAGACATGGATGGACCTAGAGGCTGTCATACAGCGTGAAGTAAGAAAGAGAAAAACAAATATCATATATTAACGCATATATGTGGAATCTAGAAAAATGGCACAGGTGAACCAGTTTGCAAGGCAGAAATAGAGACACAGATGTAGAGAACAAATGTATGGACGCCAAGGGGGGCGGGTGGTGGTGGGGGGATGAATTGGGAGATTGGGATTGACATATATACACTAATATGTATAAAAAAGATAGCTAATAAGAACCTGCTGTATAAAAATATTAAATTAAATTTAAAAAACCTGAAAAGAAAAAAAATATTGTCATATGATCTAATTTTCTTGTCTTCTGTCTTCTAAATATTATTGCATACATTTGATATGCTTAATGGGTTATTTTGTAAACTTTAAATCCTTCTATTGATTTTTTTCATTTTTTATTATGTTTTTAATTACCAAGGGCCATTTTTATTCTCTAAATAATCATTCAAAAATAGCATACAAATTTATTTGGATGAGGGCATAATGTCTTATTAACCTGAAGTTAATGATGATAGTTTTCTTTTCTGAATAATTTCTATTTCACTCATATTTTGTTGAATTGACTGGTTTTGGTCTCTGTCTTCCATATAAGGGTTTCTTCAGATGTTTGGTAATCCTGGTTGCTTACTCATGATTAGATTAAGAAAGTTAAGAGGTGGTTTAAAGCTATGAATACATAGGTGGTGTTTGTTGACCGTGTACTTAACCAGGCAGGCCATTTGTTAGGGATTTCTTAGATAGGTTTTTTTTTTTTAATATTTCTTCTTAGACTGGTCAGATTTGCCAGAGAAAGCTTTTTCAAGCTTCTACTAGAGAGTAATGGGTAGGTATTGATATTATAGGAGCTAGCATTCTGGAAAAAGTGTTGAGATTGTCTGAGTTCAGCATTCCAAATACATGTATTCACCAGTTTGAGGTGGAAATCAAGTTAGTTTCTAGATTTTTCCCCTGGCAGTTTGCAAGTTTTCTCGCTAGAGACTGGTAAATCCCTTTCTCCTCATCCGTCACATTTCCAGCTTCCCATAGTGTTACTGCTGGTTTCTTTTTTTCCTGTTCTTCCCGCTCTATGTGTTTATGCCTAAATGACAAACAAAGGAAACATGTATTGTAGTTGCAGTGGTGTTTGGAAGGAAGGAAATGCACATGCAAGTGTTCAATCTGCATTTTTAACTTGAAAGCAGTTCTCTCTTAAATATACATCATTCCAACTTTCCTCTCCACCACTCGTGATAAATTGCATGTATTGAGGTCACTAATTCACCTGAATTGCTAAATTCAGTAGGTGTTTTTTTTTTTTTCCCTCACTCTTCATCATACTTAGCCAGTGTTTGCACAGTTGAATAATAGTCTGTCTTCCTTAAAACACTTTCTGAAATTGGAATTTAGGAATTCTCCTGGTTTTCCTCCTAATTCTATGCCTACTCAGTCTCAATCTCTCTTTCAGGTTTCTCATTTCCTCATCTAAGCGGTAGTCTCCCAGGGTGTAGTCCTTGTACCTTTTTACCTTTTTTTAGTCTCACTCTCGTCATGTGCTTATCTAATATTATGACTTTAAGTACTAGTTACATGCTGATGACTTGTAAGCTTTTATTTGCAATCCTGATATCTCTACCGAACACCAGGCTCATATGTTCAGTGTCTACTCCTGGATCTCAAAGTTAACATCAACAAAATTGACCTTCTGATCTCCTTCCCCAGACCAGTTCGTTCCTCCTGAAATCTTCCCCATTGTAGTAAATAGTACATGCTCTCTGTCAGTCACCCAAACCAAAGCTTGAGTTGTTCTTGACTTTGCTTCCTCAGTTCATCTAACCAGAAAATCTAGTTGACCCTACCTTTAAAATATATCAGGAATCTGATCTCTTTTTGTTATTTCCATTGCTATCACTCTCATTTAAACTACCGTTTTCTTTCATGTTGATTGTGGTGGCCTTCCTGCTACTTCTCTTGCCTTGCTGTCAACACAGCAGTCAAACAGATTATATTCAAAGTACTCCAATGGATTCCCATTCACTCAGTGTAAAAGCAAAATCCTTGTGATGGCCAGCAAGGCCCTGAATGAGCTCCTCTTCTCTTACCTCCCATTCTGAATTCCCTTTATTGACCTTTTCTATGTTTGTTGCAATTTTTCATCACCATAGCCACTTTGCTTTCTTGGTAGTTCCTTGAACAGGTTCTCTTGCCTCCATCTGAGCACCTCTGCACTTGCTGTTCTCTCTGCCTAGAACTTCCTCCATCCTTACTCCTTCCCTCTACCAATATTTATACCTCCTTCAAATCTCTGGTTAAATGTCACTGTCTCAAGAAAGCACACCCTTATAATTGAAGCACCTGTCTAAAATAGGATTCCCTACCCTTTCATCTTTTATATTTACTTTGCTTTCACTTTTTATAAAGTAATAACATATTACATACTATGTTTATTTTGTTTAATAACCACTAGATTATATGATCCATGTGATTAAGAATTTTCATCCTTTTTCCTCACTGATATACCTCCAGTACTTACAACGTGGCCTGATACAGAATAGGCTCTTGATAAATAATAATATACACCGAGTAAATAATTGAATGAGGTAGATTAGTTTCATTATCCTTTTGCATTTGAGGAGACTGAAGCTCAGGATTAAGCAACTTGCCCAAGGGCTCAAAATTCCTCAATGTGTGAAGCACAATTTAATTCAGATCTCTCTACCTTCAGTGCCTATGCATTATCTAAGAATAAACTGCCATTGGTAAGTTAAGTAAGATAAAGATGAGAAATTGTCTAGTGGACTTAAGAACAAAGAAATTTTCTGGTGGCCTTGACAGCAGCAATCTCAGGAAAGTAAGGAGACAGAAGCTATAATGTAATAGGTTTAGAAATGAATGGAGACAAGTTTAGCTACTCTTTCAAGGCCATTAAAAAAGAGGAAAGGGGTACATAGGGAGATTGTTTTTAAGATGAGAGAATCATGAGGTTGTTGACAAGCAGAAGATGAGAGCCAGTTGAGAGTAAAAAAGGTGCAAAGCAAGGAAGGAGAGAAAAGTGATGAAGAAAAAAAACACTGAGTGGATGGGAGAGAATGTGACAGGAAAAATAAAGTGTATAGGAATAAAGTTTTGTTTTCCTAATTATTAATTATATTTAATATTAATTATGAAATTAATTATTAACAATTAATTATTAATATTCAGAGTTATTACATTCATTCATTTTTTTCATCTGATAAATACTTATCAAGCTATAAAGCCTTAGGCACTGTTATTTGTTCTAGGTACCTGATGGTGAATAATCATGAGTAACGTTATTGAGACCTATGCATTATCTCATCCTATCTTCACAACAAATTTCTGAGGTAGATACTGTTTTTATCCCTATTTTTTTATACAAGAGGAGGCTGAATCTTAGAGAAGGGAGTGGTCTCGCCCAAAGTAATTCACCTAGGTAGTGTTGGTGTCTAAATTCAAACCACCACAGTCTGACTCTACAACCCATGCCTTTAATTACTTTTCTCCACCACTTAAGACAAAATTTATATTCTGGTGAGAGAGACAGAAACAAAAAAGCAAGAAATCATTAAACATCCTACAAAGATCATTATACATTCTACAAAGAGATTTAACTAGCTTTATAAGATAGATAGTGACTGGGTAGTTGCTTTGGGTGATCAGAGAAAGCTTCTCTGAGGAAGTGGTTTTTAGGCTTAGGTCCGGGGTTTAATCAGAAACTAGCCACTAAAAGACTTAGGGGAAAAGCATTTCAGGCCCATGGTAGAACGAGTTGCAGGCCATTTGTGGATTTCAACTTTTTATAATTGAGAATATAAAGCTAGTTTATCTGGAGAATAGGGAGTGAAGATAAAAAATGGTGGGATCTCAGACCAATTCAAACAGGTATGTAGCACCCAGATCAAGTGGGAATTGGTGGTCCTGTGGAGATTAAATTTTATATTAGGAGCAATGACTTGCCATGAGAAAGTTTTAAGTATGCATTTAGTGTGATATAGTTTACATTATTTAATCATTACCCTGATTTTAGCAGGACGTAGTGATCAGATTTCTTAATGGGTAATGTAAATTAGAAACTTAAGTTAACTTTGGTTTTTAACATGTCTCTCAATCTACCAGTTTATTAATGCAAAAATGGAGCATATAGGGTCATCTCTGCCTTTTTTACTTGGTGACTATAAAGATATTTGGTTCCTCTTCCCAGCTTTGTGAAATGGAGAAATGGATAAGAGTTGTTGATAGGATATATTGAGAGGGAAAGTGAATTCATCCCTTAATTTTGTCAACATTCACTAGTTACTTACTGAGCACTGTACTAAGTGCTGGAGGAAATGGAGCCCTAAGGAAAACATGGCACATGCCCACAGGGGGATGGAAGTGGGCTGTTGAATGGTCAGTAAAACGGTAACCAAGTATTGATATTGTAATCACTAACTATATTCACCAACTGAATTAGAGATGAGAGTTTGAGAAACTAATGGAAAGGAATTTAATTGGTTAAATTGAAGAATTTAGATGGACAAGTAATAGTCACTTCACAAAGACCAAGCAAAGAGAATAAAATTCCATGGAGAATGACATTACACTATATGTGGTCCATAGATGTATCTAGTCAACAGAACAATATAAAACAACAAAAAGAAGAGGATTTAGGAGGTAAGTTGGAGAATGGTAGAACAAAGTATCTAAAACAGTGCCATTTAGAACATTACTTCAAAAAGATGAAATGCACAAATGATTATATTAAAATGGCAATTTGTTTAAAGCTTAAACTTTGTGGAAATTTTTCTATATGTTGATTCTCTCTAGCTGGCTAGGCTCTGCACTCCTTCAATACAGAGAACACTGTCATGGAAAGTAACATTGCATTGCTCTTAGGAGGATGTGGCATTAAGCAAAAACAACAATAAAAACCTGGATTCAAACCCTGACTATAGAATTTATTAGTTTTTTATTGTGAACTTGAGTAAAGTAATCAGCAACAGAGTGACTGCCTTTCCAAAAGAAAGACAAAATTTTAGAACTAGAAGGAAACTTGATTATGTAACTCAAAACACTTATTTTACTGATAAGGAAGTGCAAATTCAAAGTTGGTAAGTTATTTGACTAAGTTCCCATAAATTGCTACTGTTCAGAGCTCCACAGTCATAACCATGCTGAGAACATCATTCCCTTTTAGAGCAGAGATGGCAACCTTAAATGGTACCTGGAGTGCTTAGTAAACTTTGAAGTATCCCAATAAAAGTTAAGGCATATCCACTGAAAAATCCCAATGGTTGCATCTGATCAGTTTTCTTTTCAGTTTCTAGGTTTGCCAGTTCTTGAGTGCAACTTTCTTCAACTCCCTGCTTGAAATATATCTTACTTGTAACTTCTTTCAATAGCCCTGCAAACTTTTTAAGCACACTCTACTTAATTTCTGCCTGTATTTCCCATTTTTCTCTGCCATTCCTTATGGGTCCAACTAGACCTGGGAAGAATTTCTCAAATAAAAGAAGCTGTAATATCAAAGAAAGTTAAGGTACGGGGAGAACTACAGCAGACAAATGACAATAATAGACAGTAAAGTGCCTTGTATCTTTTTCTACACATGACTAGTGTTACAGGTATCCTAACGTATTTATTTATATATAGATATAGTTATACCTATAGCTATATTTATATAAATGTATATAGATATACCATAGCTATATGTGGATAGATAGACCTATATTATATCTGTAGCTATATCTATATAGATTTATATAGATATATAGAGGTAGCTACATCTATACCTCCAGTTAGGCAACGGCCAAGTATCTATAGAATCCTAAGTGGGATAATCCAGTGATCTACAACACAATGTCCATCTCAATCTGCTTGATTTGAATACCCTTCATTAACTGTTTGCTTCAGGAAAGAACTTGTGGGCTTCTCTGGTGGCGCAGTGGTTGAGAGTCCGCCTGCCGATGCAAGGGACACAGGTTCGTGCCCCAGTCCGGGAAGATCCCACGTGCCGCGAAGCGGCTGGGCCTGTGAGCCATGGCCACTGAGTCTGCGTGCCCGGAGCCTGTGCTCCGACAACGGGAAAGGCCACAACAGTGAGAGGCCCGTGTACTGCAAAAAAAGAAAAGAAAAAAAAAAAAAAAGAAAAGAACTTGTGTTTAAATGGGAGCAGTTGCAAGTGATAAACTGGAGTCAACATTTGGAATTTTCTGATCTTCAAGATAAATACTTTCTTCATATTCCAGTGATGTTTGCTGGAACATCAGTATGCAGTAAAGTATACTGTAAATGGCAAAACAGCATTTTTCCTGCTCTATGGCAAAGCCCCAAATATATTGACCTTGTTTTTGTCATATAAGGCTTTAGTGCCAAAGCACTAAGTCTATTAAAGATACTTGCTACATACAGTGCTTTGAACCCTTTTTAAATTTGCTCATCACTGACTTAATGCATAATAACTAGCCGATTAAAATGATTTTAGAATTGGCATATAAATATGTGGCCATTATAGCCATCTTTTCAAGAGTGGGAAAACTCCTGCTGAAGCTACAGCTGGAAAATAATTTGCTGAAAAATCAGCTGAAGCGGGAGGTTCCAGCTCATTGAAACTCAATTTATTATATGCTCAAATGAGTCCTGGAACAGTGGAATATGTAGGCAGTACAACTAGACAAGGTGAATTCCGTGCTGATAACAAATGTGTAAAACTCCAGTACCTATTGGAGAAGTGATAGCAGCCAAAATTCTATACCTGCCAACTAGTAGAAAACGTGAACATGCTGTTAGATAATTAACATTTTCCTTATCATGCAGGACTGGGTAGTGAATATGTAACCCAACTTTTTTTCCCCCTCTGGGTAAGTTGCAACTTGAAAAAGCATATAATTAAAGCAAAGCACAGTTTTCTGAGAAACTTTGTGATATGTGCTGTAAAGTTGTGATCTTTTAGCTTGTGGTTTGGGTGTTTGATCCTCCTTTGTTCAAAGTATAGTTGACTGCATTTTTAAGATGACAGATACGTAATCATGGATCTCAATTAATAAGATCAAATGGGTGGTAGCTTAGACATCTTATCTTCTCACAATTCTGTTAAACTTGAAACTAAGTAGTACTGAAGATTTGCTATGCTGATACTGCAACCCATTTGCCATCTTACTATTTATATGTATAGATAACCCTTGAATGGGAACTCTCAAAGCCACACAATGTAATATAGAATTCAAAATGGTCAAGGATACCAGTTATTAATATTATGACATTTTGAGCATTCATGTGCTTTTAGATGAAATGTGTTTATAATTGGTTTGAATTTCTAGTATTTTTATGCTAAAATAAAATTTAACTATTACCTGATGATGCTTAAACTATTGATAGAGTCATGTGGTCCAAACCTTTCTATATATTACAAGTAGACTTAATATTTGCCACACATGTTGTGATAACTGAGGATATATTTGCAAACAGGAATTTTATTTTACCTTTCTCTTTAACCCAGATGATATCTCATTTCAAAGACAATTCTTTGCATTCCGAAAAGTGGCCTTATGATGTTACTTTGTTTTGTCCTTGTGCAAAGGGTTTAGCACAAACTAAATTCCAAATTGGTGTTCAGTATATATTTCTTGGAAACAATTGAATTTGCACTTATTTTCTTTGAATCAGTTTAATCAAGACTGAAAGACCTCAATGGTTAGACCCTGTTATTCTCTCTTCCTTTTGTTTTTTTTTCCTTCTTCTCTCTAAACTTAAACACATAACCGAGGAAATCATCATGATAACTAACTATGCACCATGACCATGAGTTCAACCATTGATATGATCAGTTGCTTCCACGGTGATGGTGATGATGATTGAATTTGTCCTTACTTATACTTTTAGAAAGTGAAGGTAGGGATGTTAAGTAGCTAGGCAAACACATAGACCACAGGGTAATAAATTGTAACTCTACAGCATATATCATACTGGATAACTCATATTTAAAGTTTTTTCAGAAAATTGTTTTATCATTATAATCATCATCATCATTGCCATCATCTTCCTCATCCTCTTTATAACTTATTGAGTGTCTACCATAGACCTGATCTTCTGCCAAGAGTCTTCTGTACATTATCTTTTGCTAAATCTAGCCCCTCTCAATTCACCTAACTACCTTCCTTCCTCACTTAACCTTGAGAATGCTATACCCATAGTATGCATTGTTCCTCTCTTGTGTATCACCCTACTCTTCCTTTGATAAGCTTCAATAATACTTCATAACTTGTCCTTTAAATTTATATCATTAAGGACATTTTCTACATTTATTAAAAATTCAGATTCCCTGCACTTCTCTTTATAATTAATCATATAATTATTTTATTAATGCCTGTTTCCTCCATGGGAATGTAGCTCCATGAGGGTAGGGACTCTATCTAACTTATGTACTTATGTATCTCCCTTGACTAGATAGTACAAGGCATATAGTTTAATAATCATCTTAAATATATAAATGATCTCATTTAGTCACCTCATTTAATCTTTCCGTCAACTCTATCTGTTAAGTATGGTTATATCTAGTTTACAGATAAGGAAGTAGACAGACAGGCTACATAAATTGACTGTAGTCTACTTTATAAGCAGTAAGTCCAGGATTCTAATGTTAGTTTTTTGGCTCCAAATTCCAAGATCCTTAACCTTAGATTATTGTTATTGAATCTTAGGTAAGATATTTATTCAGCTGACATATAATGAATATCAGACACTATGCTAAGTGGCAGGAATTGAAAGATAGCTAAGACTTAATCCTTGCTTTCAAGTAGTGCAGAGTCAAATGGATAAAATAGAAAAGCCTATTTTCCTAAAGAGAACATTTTCCTAAAGAGAAATAATCCAAATTTTGATTCAAATTCCAAAGCTATTTTCTCTTGCATCATATATGATGAAATTCATCTTCAGAGGATCTCTGGAAGACTGGAGTCATCAAAAACAAGAGATGTTGTCAGTTTTTATCCTAAATGAGAAAAGTCAGAGATGTGTGAAAAAGAGGATTTTAATCACAATAATACGTGATTAGGAAGTAGACACCTTTTTATTTCATAATGATAACCAGAGATAGCATTTCACTGAGGGGTGCAGCTTTTAGCATATGTATTTGTAGTCCCTTGTCCAGGATGGAATTTGTCAACTCAAGAATACTAAGTCAGGGCTTCCCTGGTGGCACGGTGGTTGAGAGTCCACCTGCCTATGCAGGGGACATGGGTTCGTGCCCCGGTCTGGGAGGATCCCACATGCCGTGGAGCGGCTGGGCCCGTGAGCCATGGCCGCTGAGCCTGCGCCTCCAGAGCCTGTGCTCCGCAATGGGAAAGGCCACAACAGTGAGAGGCCCACGTACCGCAAAAAAAAAAAAGACTAAGTCAATTTAAAATTAGCTTCTAAAGTTTAGGGGTGATTATTAAATTCACAATAGTATGCCTCATTACCATTTTATAATCTCTCACTAACAATAATGATAATTAAAGATACTGAAAGATTGCTAATAGTTTTCTTTAATTCACATTGTGTCTTTATGTTACAAAGTAGTTTTTTTAGTTGAAAAATAGGAAGGGAGCCACAAGAATGTTAAGTATCATGAATAAGATGGTATTCACAGTTCGCGTCTAAGCTCACTCTAACCTTTAGAGCTCCCAGCTTACAGTCTGCTTCCTCTCAACATTACAGCAAAATTCCAGAAAGTCCAGAATCTATTATTTTTTAAATCACAAAGTATTAGTTAATATTCTTCTTTCAATATTAAAAAATAGGGTAAAAAGTGAAATACCCTCTTCACCCCACGTCAACATAAATTGTATTACCTTTCACAAGCATTAGATTTATTTTCTTTTGTATTTCTTACATTTTTTATGTAAAAACACTTTTTTTCTTATCTTTATTTTTTTATTGGAGTATAATTGCTTTTCAATGGTGTGTTAGTTTCTGCTGTACAACAAAGTGAATCAGCTTTATATATACATATATCCCCTCCCTCTTGAGCCTCCCTCCCACCCCACCCCCATCCCACCCCTGTAGGTCATCATAGAACACCGAGTTGAGCTCCCTGTGCTATACAGCAGGTTCCCACTAGCTGTCTATTTTACACACTTTTTTTCACAATGTATTTAAAGAGATATGCTTTCAGAAATGTAGTTTGGAGTTTTGTGTGTGTGTTTATGTGTTTGTGTGAATCTATGTTTTTACAAAATAAATGTTCTTGAGTAATAGTTTTGCACCTTTTTTTCAGTTTAAATTATCTTGTGGAGAAATTCTATAGATGGATAGATAGATAGACAAATAGATAATGTATACATCTGTTTCAAACCTATGAATACTATTCTGCATTGTAGACATTTTGTTAAAGCATTTGTTAAAGCATTATTCTATTTATGGAATTTAGAATACTTCCTTTTTTATGTAAATAATAATAACAGTGAATATCTTTCTACCTGCCTAAATGATAAGATTCTGTATTAGGAATTTACAAGGAGAATTGCGAGTAAAAGAGAATACA
Organism: Delphinapterus leucas; assembly: GCF_059928025.1. Classification (NCBI taxonomy): domain Eukaryota; kingdom Metazoa; phylum Chordata; class Mammalia; order Artiodactyla; family Monodontidae; genus Delphinapterus; species Delphinapterus leucas. Next base: position 140,495,912 of record NC_143131.1, read on the forward strand.
CTTTAAAAAGTTTGATAGATAACTAAAAATTGGTTTCTAGGTATACATGATAATTTATTTCCTTACATCTTTGTCAGCGTTAGATATTTTCACTCTTTCAGATATTTCATTGTTTTAATTTGCATTTTTTCAGATTACTTATTAGTCATTTGTATTTCTCCTTTTATAAATTTCTTGTTCATATACATTTCCATATTTTTTATTAGCTCCATTGTCTTCTATTGAATTTTAGGAGTTCTTTATATATTCTAGATATATGTATGCGAGAGAGAAAGAGAGAAATTAATACGTATATAAGAGAGGGAGAGCGAAATTTTGCAAATATTTTGTTTTGTGTACTTACTTTCATTAACCTGGTGCCACATTGCTCAGTGGAGGGCTGGTAAATTTTACAGTAGTAATATTATTTATCAGATATTGAATATTATAAGAATAGCAGATGCTGAACTATATTTTTATATCTGTCACCATTTTTTTTTTAAATCCTTCCAGATAGGAACTGGTGTTTATACTTTATAATCATGAAAACTGAAGCTCAGTGAGATGATATGATTTTTCTAAAGTTAAACACTAGAAAATAAAGGAGTCAGCATTTCAGTCAGGTTATACTGGTTCTCCTGATTACATTGTGCTACTGATATCTGTATAGATAATGATATTAGCGGGTATCTATTTATCTGTGTTGGTATCCATATCAACAGGTAGAGCTCTTGTTATATCAGTATTATGTAAATCTATGCTATTAATTAATTATAAGCATTAGGTGTTCTCCTAAAATACTCTATTCCTGTTTGGAGTAATGTAAAATATTGTGTCCTTGAAATTTTTAAGTTAGCATGGGAAATGTTGTATTTTACCTCACTAAATGTATAAGAGTATCAACCAGTTTTCATTAAATAGTAGCCAATTTGAGAAGTAGATATTCTTAAGGCAAAACAGTTAAATAGGTATTGTTATGTTTGATTATTCTATACTTTGCTTTGTGACCCCTACTTCTCTTAAACTCATACTATTTCTACAGCCTGAAACCTTCATACTTTCCCTCCAAACTCATATTAATCCCTTCAACCTCCCCCACAATATACTCTACCATGATAGAGTAGGCTTTCACAAATACCTGCTTTCTATGGCATAATACCACAACCCCAGACATGCATGAGTTTAGAACCTTAACAGGTGATCAAAGTAAAAGCCAGAGAAATACTGGGTTTGGCTGTTTAGGGTAGCTTAATATTGTGATTCTTTTAATAGAGGTCAGTGGTAAAGGGTATGCTTCTGAAGTTATTCGGGCCATGGTTTGGATTCTGCATTAGTTTTGTGACCTTGGAAATAGAACTGTGTAACATCTCTGCACCTATTTTTATCTATTTAAAGATTGTTGTAATTGATTTTAGTAATTAAGGAAGATAATTTGTATATTACCAGATATACAGAGAACTTCAATCAGTATTGATAATGATTATTATCAATCATTTGGAAAGTTAGCAAAAATCTTCACTGTTCTTCTCCTCTCTACTCCCACGCCTCAAATTTGGTTCCTATCAAAGCATATTCTTGGCCTGAGCTTAGACATTCTTTTCTCAAGAAGTTCTACCCAAATTCTTCAGACTATCTCACAAAAAATCTCTCAGTGCCTTGTACATCTCATTTCATTGAACATATCATACTGTAATTTTCCCTTTAATACCTGAATACTCTCCTATTTCCTTAGACTTTAAATTCCAAGAGGGCGTGGACTTTGTTTTGTTTTGTTTTTAAACTGCTATATCTCTCATCATGCTAGCATATGTCACAATTTTTGCTGAATTTTAAAAAAGAATGAATCTGTACATGAATAAATGTTTTCTGATATAAATGTGTGTATGTCTGAAAGCGTGGTTGAATGGTCGGCCACATAGTTGGAAGCATGGGTAGATGGATAGGTGAATGCATTTCCACGAAGACTAAAGAATAATGTTAATGTCAGTTACAATGATGGCAAGCAGAGAATATATTTTTAGATTGGCTTTTTGAAATCATTTAAACTATACTAAATGTCATGCCTTCACAAAGTGCTGACCTCAACTGCCTCAGTGAGTGCAAATCCAAGGAAGTTGGCAACATAGTGAATTTTACTTGGTATGTAGCAGGCTGAGTCTAGAGACTAAATAATATGTCACAATATGCTTAAGTTTTCCTCGCAACACATTAAGAAAACACTTGCATAAACACAGGTCCATCTCTACCTTCTATGTTCACTTAGCATATGGTTAAAATACGAGATATTTTATTTCATATACTGTACATTGCATTATTCTGTATTACAGAATCACTGGATTCTTTCGAGGTGATTCATTATGCAATTTAATCTAATAGTGAAAATCCCAATACAATGCAGAGCGACCTACAAACTTGCAATGAATTTTAAGCCATACATCTTGCTTAATGGGTGTGCTTATTTACCCAGCACATTGAAATGAAATTTATCAGGTATTTCATTGTTAGGAAAACTGTAAATAGTCCACACATGTTCTGCATATTTTCAGATATTAAAACTATTGTTCAGCTTGATTTGATATCATTGAGATTTGACAATGGGCCATATCCACATCAGTCTAACACAGTAGATAAAAGAGTGATGGGAAATGTTGTCTGCCACAGCTGTGGTACTGACCCCTATTTGCTAACCTTAAGAAGACTGCAAGGTAAACTTTTTTTCCCCAAACTGACCTTTCCCATATTAATTACTCACATCCAATCTTGATTATGTTTCATCTGTCATTCTCCAGTATTAATTCCCTGTAAAACATGGTTGAATGCGTGCGAACTTGTCAGCCTCGTTTTGTAAAATTAATTAATGGTGATTGGATATATGAATTTTAACAATTTAGTATATGTTTACTGATGTACAATATATTTTATAACATATAATTGTTTTCTTTGAAAAATGTTTTATATTTCTCTCAAGAGAAGGTTCCAAATTATATATACACCCGGGCAGCATATATATATATATCTACATATAGATATAGATATGTATGTACATCATAAGTAATATGTACTGTAGATATAAAGGAATAAATCTGAAATATAGAAAATAAACACTTGTTTCAACCGAAGTACTACAGGGAAGATTTTATATTATTTTTAAGGATAAATCAGGTTCCAATTAAATGTCAAACATAATTTTGTATTCCAAATTTAATATATGTGATTGTCCTTAGAGAAAAGCTTAGAACACGTCTTCTCATAATAGTGAACTATAAGGTTATAGCTCACTTTTTGGCAGAGTGCCACCCCATAAAGTGTTTGGTAAAGCTACTAAAAACTTCAATCTGAAATACATTTATCTAAGTTAGGAGTTTGAATTCTCTATATAAAAAATGAAATGCCCTGGCGTCTCTTAGTTCTTAAAAAAGAGAGCAGATTCTAAATTCTGTTTATTTCCACATTTCTTCCTTTAACTGGTGCAGACATAAATGCAAAATGAATGTTGACATATTTGTTTAGCATCCCTGAACGGATTAAACTGCTTTAGAAGTTCTTCTGTAATCAGGCTTGAAAAATAGAAACTAGCATTCACATCCCTGGATAGATTAAATTGTTTCAAAAGTTTCTCATTAATCAGACATGAAAAATATAAAAGTAGCAGTAGTCCTTTGAAAAGTACTTGAACTTTTCCTTGCAACAAACTTTTTTACAGTTTCACAGCATAAGGCCATTTTTGATCATACACATACTAAATTATAAGAATATATCTTGTCTGTGTTCTCTGTAGGTGAGCTGCTAAGCAGGAATGAATACTGTCCTTTGGGAAGTACAGTGTGTGTATCTAAAGAGCACTAGGCCTGACTGTAGAGCTGTTAATTACGATGTGTCTTTGGACGAATAAAATGGAAAGAAAATATAATTTTTTAAAATTTGAACGTTTTTCTAGGAGAATTGAAAATATTTGTTATTCTTCATAATGATTCTGTAAGTTTAACAGTGTTATACCCACTTTAGAGATGAGGAAACTGAATTTCAAAGATATGAATTGACTTGTCTCATATAATATAGCTGTTAAATAGTAGAGACAATATTCGATATTAGACCTATCTCACCCCAAAGTTCCTGTTCCTCCCATTCTGTGCTGTTTCTCTGATACTAGTTTTTTTCCTTTGTGAAATGAAGGGATTAAGTTATATTATTAGTACTCTGTCTCTCAAATTCTCTAAATTCTTGCTGAACAAGCATTGAAACTTGGGATAAGGAAAGATTCATTTATTATAGAAATGATATCGTTCTAACATTGTGAGTTCTTAACTTCATTTTTATTACTCAGCCAATGAATATCAATGACTCAAACTTTGTTAGGCACCATGCAGGCAATAAAGACATATGAACCACTACGTTTTTATTTCATTTGATAAATTTACCCATAGGTTTGAAGGTAGTTAACAATGAATCACCAGTAGTTACCTTAATTTTCTTAATAGTCTTGCCATTCATACGTTATTCTTTTTTAAAATTGTATGGCATTGAGCTGTTTCAGTTGCCAAATAGTGACCAGGAAGGACAGGTCATATTCTCTGTTTTTAGGGAATGTTTTGAAATTTAAAATCTATATAAATAAATCTTAATTTCTATTTTTTCCTCACATGCAAAAATCATTAGATTCATTTCATTCATTTAGAAGGGTATATTTGGTATGGCTTATACACAACTTTGAGCTTTGTTTCAGAGAGGCAGTTGTACTATAGAGCAGCTTGAGTAGTCAAAGAAGAGGTCAAAATTTTAGTCAAGTGCCTCATGACACAAAGGATGCCAATATTATTAGGATGTCGTAGGCATATTTCTGATTTCAACCATGATGGAGTAATCTGTATCTGACTTGCCTCCATATACACTATAGAATTGTGTAAGATATATGAGGCCACTATATTCAGACACTGGATAATAGGCAGTACCTGGAAAAGGTCTGTGAGAAAAGATAAATGTAAAAGATATATTCAACTTCTATTCCAGGTTTTTACATGGAGATACTTTCTAAAATGTGACCCAATGGAATGGAGCTCAAATAGAAACGAGGGTTCTCACTGACTGGAGAAAATAGAAATCAGTTTGGGGTTGCTGAGGGGTGCTGGAATTTGTGGATCAGGGTCTTAGGTACAAGAGATCTGTGCAGAGAAGGAGTCTTGGAAATATGTATAAGTTTCCACTTGAATATTTAGCCAAATATTAATATGTGCATGTGGTAAAACACTGCAATACTTGGCAGAGAACAGCTGTTGAAGGTCTGTGAGCTGTAAACAAAAATATTCAGAATTACACAATGATGGGACACACTGGTGATCATATAGTCAATAGTGGAGAAAGCTTTCTGAACTCACCAAATATTCTGTTGATTCCTCAGGAAGCCCACACTTTGCAGTAAGTTTATTTTAACCTCATTCTAACAAAGCTTAAAACAAAACTTCATTGGGATAAAATTGTACAACTCAATAACTGTTAAAAAAAAAAACACACAATTTAGACTCTAAAAATAGTGTCCACAATATTAAGAATACCTCTAAAATGAGTAACCATTCCCTCTTCACCCTCACTAAAAAGCAAGATGAACCATAAATAAGAGAAAAAAATGGTCAGTAGAATACTACCAGAGACTCCATGTATATTGGAATTAGCAGACAAGAACTTTAAAAAAGCTATTATGGAAATTTTCATTGTTTTAGTGAAAATATGTACAAAATGAATGACAAATACAGAAATTCAACTGAGAAATTTTTAAAAATATGAAACTGTAGCAAATGGGCATTCAAGAAATAAAATTTTTCTGTACAGGTAAGCTGTATACTAGAAAATAGAGAAGAAAAAATTCAGTAGACTTAAAAGCATATCAGAAGAAATGAAACAAACTAAAGCACATTAAAAAAAACTAGAAAAAACAAACGTGTTAGTGACTTGTGGGAAAAGAAATGTCATGTTGTCTAATGTATATGTAATCAAAGAAACAGAAGAAAGGAGAGGGATCTTCCAAATCTGACAAAATATAAAACTCACAGATCAAAGGAAAACTTACACAGAGTCAAGTCTTGAAAATCATAGACAAGGGGAGAATATTATAAGTGGCCAGAGATTATAAGAAGCTTTATATATCAGAGAACAATGAAAAACTGCCGACTTCTTATCAGATACAATGTAAGTCAGTAGATAAAATAATTATATTTTTAAAGGACCAAAGAAAAAAAAAGCCACACAGAAATCTAATCCTATGGGTTATATCTTTTAAAGATAGTGGTAAAACGAAGACATTTTAATATAAGCTAAAGCTGAGAAAACTTGTTACAAGCAGAATTTCATTAAGGGAATATCAAAGGATGTTCGTTCCTCAAGGTGAGTGAAGATAATATCAGAAGGAATCTAAGATTTACATGAAGGGATGAAAACTAGAGGAAACAGTTAATATGTAAGTTAATAAAAATAATTTATTGGACTGGCCAAAAAGTTCGTTCGGGTTTTTCATACCATTTCACAGAAAGACCAGAACAGACATTTTAGCCAACCCAATATTTAAAAAAATTAACACCCAATATAACAGCAATATGTTTTGGATGTAAAATATGTGTAAAATAAACATATACAACAATATCACAAAACTCTGGAGGGTGGTAGATGAAATTGGTGTAAGCTTCTAAGATTACATGTGAAATTGTAAATATTATTTAAGGTATACTTTAATCCTTCCACAAATCACAAAGATTATGAAAAAAGAGATATACCTAATGAGTCAATAGAGGAGATAAAAGCTGAACACCAAACAATACTTTACTAATCAAAAGAAGACAGGAAAGGAAGGAAAAAAGAGAACTGAAGAGAAGAAAAATGGAGAAAATATAACATGGTAGACTTAAAATCAACCATTTCAATAATTGTATTCAATGCTAGTTGACAAAGCCTTCAAAGCAGTAATTGTCATATTAAATGAAAGCAATCAAGACCCAAATGTATTCTGTTTACAAGAGAAGAAATTTAAATTTAAGGAGACAGACTAGAAGTAAAAGGATGAAAACAAAATATTCTATGTGAAGACTAAATCATAATAAAGCTGAAGTGGATATATTATTATCAGAAAAATTGAACCTCAAGACAATGCATTTTAGGAGCAAAATAGAGGAATATTTATTCAGGATTAAACCTGCAATAAATCAAGAAGATATAGCAACCCTAAATATGTATGTACCTAATAAAAGAGCATTAGAATACATAAAAACAGAAACTGACAGAACCCAAGGACAAATTTACACTCAGATGTAGATACTTATCTCTCTAACAGAAGTGGGTAAAGCAAGGTGACAGAAAATCAGTAAGGATAGATTTAAACAACCAACTTGATAGATTATCAGCCATCTTAAGCTAATTGACATTCGTAGGAATCCAACCAGTATCAACAAAATACACATTTTTTTGAAATGCACTCTATATTTTTCATGAAATAGATCATACTCTATGCCATACATTTTTCATAAATTTCAAAGGATTTAATTCATCCAGAGTAGGTTCACTGATTAAAATAGAATTATATTAAAAATCAATATCAGAACAAAATTTGAAAGCTTGCTAAAATTTAGAAATTAAACTACATATTCCTAACATTATTAAATTACCTTTGGGTCAATGAAGAAGTCAGAAAAAGAAGTAGATAATCATTAAAATGGAAACCAAAAAAGGTATATCAAAATTCATGGAATGCGTCAAAAGCAGTGCTCAGAGAAGAATTTATGCTTGAAGTGATTTTTTTAGGAAAGAAGAAAGTATAAAATTAATGATCTAAAATTCTACCTTAAGAAAGCAGAAACGTAAGAATAAATGCAATATAAGCAAAGAAATAAAGATAAGAGTGCAATCATATAAAATGTAGAAACCATTGGGAAATGAGGAAAATTTTAAATTTGACATTTTAAAAATATTAAAACTTTGACAGACTGCCCTGCTAATAATAGTGAAAAAAACAGAAAACAAGTGGAGTCAATGATAATGTTCATTAAATATCCTATTATTACTAAAAGAAAATAAGCAAATTTATAAATAATTTTATACAGATACCTTCTACAATTTTTATTATGTTAACAATTAAAATGAAAGATACATATTATCAAAATTGAAACTGGAAGAAACAAAGACTCTGAGTAGCCTTATTTCTATTAAAGAAACTAGATTTGTATTTGTAATTAAGAACTTTCCCACAAAGAGAGGGTCAGTCCCAGATATATTTAAGAAATAAGTAATGCCAGTCCTCCATAAATTCTTTCAGAAAATAGAGGGAACACATTCCACCTTAGCATAACTGTGATACCAAAATCAGACAAGAACATTACAAAAATTAAAAAAATAAATTACAAGGAATATCCCTCATGACTATTCATGTAGAAGTTCATGGCAAATCATTAGCAACTTGAATACAGTAATATATGTATGAAGGATGATACACCATGGCCAGTTTGTTTTAATTCCGGTAATGCTAGTTGGTTCAACATTTGAAAATCAGTCACCAGACTAACAGAATGAAAAGTAAAATCCATAAGGTCAATTCAATAAATGCAGAAAAATATTTGATAAAAATTAATACCCATTCATAATAAAAGTATCCAGAAAACTAGGAATAAAGGGAACTTTCTTATTCAGAAAAACAGCATATTAGAAAATCTTGCAGCCAAAAAAATATTTAATGATGAATGAGTGAATAATTTTTTTTCTAACATTAGACACAAGGCAAATGTAACTCCTCTTACCAGTTCTTTCAACATTATATAGTGGGACTTACCCATAAGTAAAACAAAACACAAATCTTCAAAGGGAGAAGTAAGACTTTTCATTTACACAAAACATGAATATAAAAAGTCCTAATGCATCTACCAAAAATATACCAGGGCTAATATATTTAGGAAGTTCACAGGATGAAAATATACATAAATATTACTGAGAGAAATTAAGGCATATCTAAATAAATAAATAAATTGTATTTATTGGATTGATTAAATTGTTTGGAACACTTACTGTAAATAAGCTTTCAGTTATCCCCAAATTGATGTATAGATAAAATGACACTTGAATCCAAATGCCATCAGGTTTTAAATTTGTTTTTGGTAAAATTAAAACGATAATTCTAAAATTTATATAGAAATACAGAGGACATTGAATAGTCAAGCACTCTTTAAAAAGAAAAAATACTCCAATAAAGATGTAAAAAAAAAAAAAAATTGGAATACCTTTACTACCTGATTCAAACTTACTATAAAGCTACATTAATCAAGCCAGTGTGGTATTGACATAATGTTAGACAATTAGGCCAATAAAACAAAATAGAGTCCTGAAGTAAAACCAGTCATACATGTTCAGTATATTTTCAACAAGCCATCAAAGAAATGCAATGGGTGAAAAGCAAGTCTTTTCAACCAGTGCTTATGAAGCAATTCAAAGTCTATATAAAGAAATATGACCCCTGGAGAGGACCTTCAAGATGACTGAGGAGGGGCTTTCCTGGTGGCGCAGTGGTTGAGAGTCCGCCTGCCGATGCAGGGGACACGGGTTCGTTCCCCGGTCCGGGAAGATGCCACAGAGCGGCTGGGCCCGTGAGCCATGGCTCCTGAGCCTGCACGTCTGGAGCCTGTGCTCCGCAACGGGAAAGGCCACAACAGTGAGAGGCCCACGTACCGCAAAAAAAAAAAAAAAAAAAGATGATGGAGGAATAAGACATGGAGATGACCTTCCTCCCCAGAAATACATCAAAAATACATCTACATGTGGAACAACCCCTACAGAACAACTACTGAATGCTGGCAGAAGATCTCAGACTTCCCAAAAGGCAAGAAGCTCCCCACATACCTGGCTGTGCGGCTTACAGGGTCTTCGTGCTCTGGCCGGGTGTCAGGCCTGAGCCTTGGAGGTGGGAGAGCCAAGTTCAGGACATTGGACCACCAGAGACTTCCCGGCGCCACATATCAGTCGGCAAGAGCTCTCCCAGACATCTCTGTCTCAACGCTGAGAGCCAGGTCCACTCAACAACCAGCAGGCTCCAGTGCTGGACACCCCATGCCAAACAACTACCAAGACAGGAACACAACCCCACACGTTAGCAGAGAGGCTGCCTAAAATCATAATAATACACAGACACCCCAAAACACACCACCAGGCTTAGTCCTGCCCACCAGAAAGACAAGATCCAGCCTCATCCACCAGAACACAGGCACAAGTCCCCTCCACCAGGAGGCCTACACAACCTACTGAACCAACCTTACCCACTAGAGGCAGACACCAAAAACAACAGGAAATATGAACCTGCAGCCTGCAAAAAGGAGACACCAAACACAGTATGTTAAGCAAAATGAGAAGACAGAGAAATACACAGCAGATGAAAGAGCAAGGTAAAACCCCACCAGACCAAAAAAATGAAGAGGAAATAGGCAGTCTACCTGAAAAGTAATTCAGAGTAATGATAGTAAAGATGATACAAAATCTTGGAAATAGAATGGAGAAAATACAAGAAATATTCAACAAGGACCTAAAAGAACTAAAGAGCAAGCAAACAATGATGAACAGCACAATAAATGAAATTAAAAATTCTCTAGAAGGAATCAATAGCAGAATAACTGAGGCAGAAGAATGGATAAGTGACCTGGAAGATAAAATAGTGGGAACAACTATCACAGAACAGAATAAAGAAAAATGAATGAAAACAATGGAGGACAGTCTCAGAGAATTCTGGGACAACATTAAAGGCACCAACATTCGAATTAGAGGGGTCCCAGAAGAAGAAGAGAAAAAGGAAGGGACTGAGAAAATATTTGAAGAGATTATAGTTGAAAACTTCCTTAATATGGGAAAGGAAATAATCAAGTCCAGGAAGTGCAGAGAGTCCCATAGAGGATAAATCCAAGGAGAAACACGCCAAAACACATATTAATCAAACTATCAAAAATTAAATACAAGGAAAAAATATCAAAAACAGCAAGGGAGAAGTAACAAATAACATACAAGGGTATCCCCATAAGGTTAACAGCTGATCTTTCAGCAGAAACTCTGCAAGCCAGAAGGGAGTAGCAGGACATATTTAAAGAGATGAAAGGGAAAAACCTACAACCAAGATTACTCTGCCCAGTAAGGATCTCATTCTCATTCGACAGAGAAATTAAATCTTTACAGACAAGCAAAAGCTGAGAGAATTCAGCACCACCAAGCCAACTTTACAACAAATGCTAAAGGAACTTCTCTAGGTAGGAAAGAAAAAAGAAGGAAAAGACCTACAAAAACAAAAACAAAACAATTAAGAAAATGGTAATAGGAACATACATATTGATAATTACTTTAAATGCTAAAACCAAAAGTCATAGACTGGCTGAATGGATACAAAACCACAACCCATATATATGCTGTCTAGAAGAGACCCACTTCAGACCTAGGGACACATACAGACTGAAATGAAAGTGAGGGGGGGATGGAAAAAGATATTCCATGCAAATGGAAATCAAAAGAAAGCTGGAGTAGCACTACACATATCAGACAAAATAGACTTTAAAAATAAAGACTATTACAAGAGACAAAGAAAGACACTACATAATGATCAAGGGATCAGTCCAAGAAGAAGATATAACAATTGTAAATATTTATGCACACAACATAGGAGCACCTCAATACATAAGGCAAATGCTAACAGCCATAAAAGGGGAAATCGACAGTAACACAATCATAGTAGGGGTTTTAACACCCCACTTTCACCAATGGACAGATCATCCAAAATGAAAATAAATAAGGAAACACAAGCTTTAAATGACACATTAAAAAGGATGGATTTAATTGATATTTATAGGACATTCCATCCAAAAACAACAGAATACACTTTCTTCTCAAGTGCTCATAGAACATTCTCCAGGATAGATCATATCTTGGGTCACAAATCAAGCCTCAGTAAATTTAAGAAAATTGACATCGTATCAAGTATCTTTTCCAACCACAACACCATGAGACGTAGATATCAATTACAGGAAAAAAATAAACTTTAAAAAATAAAAACACATGGAGGCTAAACAATACTCTACTAAATAGCCAAGAGATCACTGAAGAAATAGAAGAGGAAATCAAAAAATACCTAGAAACAGATGACAATGAAAACAGGATGGCCCAAAACCTATGGGATGCAGCAAAAACAATTCTAAGAGAGAAGTTTACGGGAATACAATCCTACCTCAAGAAATAAGAAAAATCTCAAATATAAAACCTAATTTTACACCTAAAGCAATTAGAGAAAGAAGAATAACAAAATTAAAAAAGAAACAGCAGAAGGAAAGAAATCATAAAGATTAGATCAGAAATAATGAAAAATAAATGAAGTAAACAATAGCAAAGATCAATAAAACTAAAAGTTGGTTCTTTGAGAAGGTAAACAAAATTGATAAACCATTAGCCATCAAGAAAAAAGGGAGAAGACTCAAATCAACAGAATTAGAAAAGAAAAAGGAGAAGTAACAACTGACACTGCCAAAATACAAAGGATCATGAGAGCTTGCTACAAGCAGCTATGTGCCAAGAAAATGGACAACCTGGAAGAAATGGACAAATTCTTAGAAAAGCACCACCTTCTGAGACTGAACCAGAAAGAAACAGAAAATATAAAAAGACCGATCACAAGCACTGAAATTGAAACTGTGATTAAAAATCTTCCAACAAACAAAATCCCAGGACCAGTTGGATTTACAGGTGAATTCTATCAAACATTTAGAGAAGAGCTAACACCTGTCCTTCTCAAACTCTTCCAAAATATAGCAGAGGGAGGAACACTCCCAAACTCATTCTATGGGGCCACCATCACCCTGATACCAAAACAACAAAGATGTCACAAAAAAGAAAATTACAGTCCAATATCACTGATGAACGTAGACATGAAAATCCTCAACAAAATACTAACGAACAGAATCCAGCAGCACTTAAGAGGATCATACACCGTGAGCAAGTGAGGTTTATCCGAGGAATGCAAGGGTTCTTCAATATACTCAAATCAATCAATGTGATACACCATATTAACATATTGAAGGATAAAAACCATATGATAATTTCAATAGATGCAGAAAAAGCTTTCGACCAAATTCAATGCCGATTTATGATAAAAACCCTCCAGAAAATAGGCATAGAGGGAACTTACCTCAAAATAATAGAGGCCATATATGACAGACCCACAGCCAACATCATTCTCAATGGTGAAAAACTGAAACCATTTCCACTAAGTTCAGAAACAAGACAAGGTTGCCCACTCTCACCACTATTATTCAACATACTTTTGGAAGCTTTAGCTACAGCAGTCAGAGAAGAAAAAGAAATAAAAGGAATCCGAATTGGAAAAGAAGAAGTAAAGCTGTCACTGTTTGCAGATGACCTGATACCATACATAGAGAATCCTAAATATGCTACTAGAAAACTACTAGAGCTAATCAACAAATTTGGTAAAGTAGCAGGATACAAAATTAATCCACAGAAATCTCTTGCATTTCTATACACTAATGATGAGAAATCTGAAAGAGAAATTAAGGAAACACTCCCATTTACCATTGCAACAAAAAGAATAAAATACCTAGGAATAAACCTACCTAAGGAGACAAAAGACCTGTATGCAGAAAACTATAAGACACTGATGAAGGGAATTAAAGATGATACAGACAGATGGGAAGTTATACCATGTTCTTAGATTGGAAGAATCAGCATTGTGGAAATGACTATTCTACCCAAAACAATCTACAGATTCAAGGCAATCCCTCTAAAACTAGCAATAGCATTTTGCACCGAACTAGAACAAAAAATTTCACAATTTGTATGGAAACACAAAAGACCCTGAACAGCCAAAGGAATCTTGAGAAAGAAAAACGGAGGTGGAGGAATCAGGCTCCCTGACTTAAGACTATACTACCAAGCTACGGTAATCAAGACAGTACGGTACTGGCACAAAGACAGAAATATGGATCAATGGAACAGGATAGAAAGCCCAGAGACAAACCCACACATATATGGTCACCTTATCTTTGATAAAGGAGGCAAGAATATACAATGGAGAAAAGACAGCCTCTTCAATATGTAGTGCTTGGAAAACTGGACAGCTACATGTAAAAGAATGAAATTAGAATACTCCCTAACACCATACACAAAAATAAGCTCAAAATGGGTTAAAGACCTAACTGTAAGGCCAGACACTATAAAACTCTTAGAGGAAAACATAGGCAGAACACTCCATGACATAAATCACGGCAAGATGCTTTTTGACCCACCTCCTAGAGAAAGGGAAATAAAAACAAAAATAAACAAATGGGACCTAATGAAACTTAAAAGCTTTTGCACAGCAAAGGAAACCATAAACAAGATGAAAAGACAACCCTCAGAATGGGAGAAAATATTTACAAATGAAGCAACGGAGAAAGGATTAATCTCTGAAATATACAAGCAGCTCATGCAGCTCAATGTCAAAAAACAAACAACCCAATCCAAAAATGGACAGAAGGCTTAAATAGACATTTCTCCAATGAAGATATACAGATTGCCAACAAACACATGAAAGGATGCTCAACATCACTAATCATTGGAGAAATCAAATCAAAACTACAATTAGGTATCACCTCACACCAGTCAGAATGGCCATCATTAAAAATCTACAAACAATAAATGCTAGAGAAGGTGTGGAGGAAAGGGAACCCTTTTGCACTGTTGGTGGGAATATAAATTGATATAACCAGTATGGAGAACAGTATGGAGGTTTCTTAAAAAACTAAAAATAGAACTACCATACCACCCAGCAATCCCACTCCTGGGCCTATAGCCTGAGAAAACCATAATTCAAACAGAGTCATGTACCACAATGTTCATTGCAGCACTATTTACAATAGCCAGGACATGAAAGCAACCAAAGTGTCCATCAACAGATGAATGGATAAAAAATATGTGGCACATACATATAGTGGAATATTGCTCAGCCATAAAAAGAAACAAAATTGAGTTATTTGTAGTGAGGTGGTTGGACCTAGAGTCTGTCATACAGAGTGAAATAAGTCAGAAAGAGAAAAACAAATACCGTATGCTAACACATATATATGGAATCTAAAAAAAAAGTTCTGAAGAACCTAGGGGCAGGACAGGAATAAAGATGTAGATGTAGAGAATGGACTTGAGGACATGGGGAGGGGGAAGGGTAAGCTGGGAAGAAGTCAGAGAGTGGCATTGACATATATACAGTACCAAAAGTAAAATAGATAGCTAGTGGGAAGCAGCTGCATAGCATAGGGAGATCAGCTCCATGCATTGTGACCACCTAGAGAGGTGGGATAGGGAGGGTGGGAGGGAGACAGAAGAGGAAGGGGATATTGGGATATATGTATACGTATAACTGGTTCACTTTGTTATACAGGAGAAACTAACCCAACAATGTAAAGCAATTATACTCCAATAAAAGTGTTAAAGAAAAAGAAGAAATATGACCCTTGACTCCTATTCATACCATTTATAAGCATTAATGCAAGATGGATGATGTACCCAAATATAATAGCAAAACGATAAGGCTTGTAAATAAAAACACTTGAGAAATTCCTCATGACATCGTGGGAGGGTAGGGCAAGGGGCTGATGTATGTCAATCCTAATCTATCAATCCATCCCACCCTTCCTTTACCCCCTGTGTCCACATGTCCGTTATCTATGTCTGTGTCTCTATTCCTCCCCTGCAAATAGGTTCATCTATCCCATTTTTCTAGATTCCACATATATGCGTTAATATACGATATTTGTTTTTCTGACTTACTTCACTCTGTATGACAGACTCTAGGTCCATCCACATCTCTACAAATGACCCAATGTCATTCCTTTTTATGGCTGAGTAATATTCCATTGTATATATGTACCACATCTTCTTTATGCATTAATCTATCGTTGGACATTTAGGTTGTTTCCATGTCCTGGCTATTGTAAATAGAGTTGCAATGAACATTGTGGTACGTGACTCTTTTTGAATTATGGTTTTCTCAGAGTATATGCCCAGTAGTGGGATTGCTGTGTCATATGGTAGTTCTATTTTTAGTTTTTTAAGGAACCTCCATACTGTTTTCCACAGTAGCTGTATCAATTTACATTTTCATTTGTAATGTGGATAGCTAGCGGGAACATGCTGTAAAGCACAGGAAGCTCAGCTTGGTGCTCTGTGATGCCCTAGATATGTAGGATGGGGGTGGGGTGGGAGGGAGGTCCAAGAGGTAGGGGATATAGGTATACATATAGCTGATTCACTTCCTTGTACAGCAGAAACTAATACAACATTGTAAAGCAGTTATACTCCAATAAAAAAAAAATAAAAGGTCTGAATATTGTTTCTTAAAATATAAAAATTTATGAATTTTTTAAATTAGGAAGCAAAAGACACGATGAGCCATTAAAAAATGGATAAATTTCACTTCTGCCTTTTGATGACGTAATTAAGACAATGGAAAGGCAAGTCGGAAACAAAATAGTTTCAAGACATATACATGACAAAGACTATTGCCTGTTAAATACAAATACAAACTCCCATAAAGATAATGCCAGGTTTCCCCTAAGTCTTCCTTAGAAACTAGTGGAAATTTAAAATAATACACCAGTGAAAGTGGGATATGGTAGAACTACTCTGGAAAAAAAAAATACTTCTTATTAATTTAAATATATGCTTATCATTAACCCTAGGTATTTACCAAAATAAATGAAAACATATTAATATGAATTGTACATGAATACATAATTTGTACATGAATATTAATAGCATATATATTCATAGTAGTCCAAAACTGGGGAGGAAAAAACACAGTAGAATAGAAAACTAAATTCTGTGTTACTCCAGTGAACAATACAATAGTGATAACTATTCAATTATTACAGTGCATAGCAATATGGATGATCTTAGAAACATACTATTGAGTTGGAGAAGATATATACTTCCCTTTTGTATAAACTGTATGATTACACTTATATAAAGTCTAAACTGTCAGTGGTGTGAGAAGTCAAAATGGTGGTTACCTTTTTTTTTCATTTTTATTGGCGTATAGTTGCTTTACAATATTGTGTTAGTTTTTGCTGTACAGCAAAGTGAATCAGTTATATGTATATATATATATATATATATATATATCCCCTCTTTTCTAGATTACCTTCCCATTTAGGTCACCACAAAGCACTGAGTAGAGTTCCCTGTGCTATACTGTAGGTTCTCATTAGCCATCTATTTTATACATAGTAGTGTATATATGTCAATCCCAATCTCCCAGTTCATCCCACCACCCCCTTCTCCCTTTGGTATCCGTAAGTTTGTTCTCTACATCTGTGCGTCTATTTCTGCTTTACAAATAAATTTATCTGTACCATTTTTCTAGATTCTACATATAAGCAATATTATACGATATTTGTTTTTCTCTCTCTGACTTACTTCACTCTGTGTGTGACAGTGTCTAGGTCTATCCACATCTCTGCAAATGGTACTGTTTTGTTTCTTTTTATGGCTGAGTAATATTCCATTGTATATATATACTACATCTTTATCCATTCCTCTGTTGATGGACATTACTGTTGGTGGGAATGTAAATTGGTACAACCACTATGGAGAATAGTGTGGAGGTTCCTCAAAAAAACTAAAAATAGAACTACCATATGACCCAGCAATCGCACTCCTGGGCATATACCCAAAGAAAACCATAATCCAAAAAGATACATGCACCCCAGTGTTCACTGCAGCACTATTTACAATAGCCAGGACATGGTGGTTACCCTTTGAGGAGGCAGTTTGTAAAGGGGCATGATCGTAGTTCTTGAGTTCCAGTGATATTCTGTTTCTTGATTTGAATGCTGCATAGAAGGCTTTCTTAATTTTGTAAAAATCCATTGTGTCATAAACCTATGATTTGTGCTTTTTTCAGCATCTATGTTATATACATTTTTTAATTATACAAACATGTTGTAGGATTTCAGAAACGGTCATATGAGCTTGAGGTAAAACTGGGATTAGTATGACTTTTGAAAAGTGATTAGAATTACATTATCCCAAATATTTTTATTCTAATAGTCATAATTTTGTATACAACATCTAATGCAATGTTTGGGAAATAGTAGGCACACAATTGCATTCATTTTTGTTTCAATAATGAAATTGAGTGAGTTACTACTATATATAAAGCCAAGTGTAATATTTATTATTATTTTCACAAAAGTAAAAATCTAATGGGAATAAAGGCACTCAGGGGTGATCAGAGCAATATATTTTTCTTAATGTACTAAATTCTAATATAATAAGATATATAGATGATCAGTCAAACTTGTAGCGACTTACTGCACACAATTTTTCATTTAATTATTTTTTGCCATAATGGCTCTTGAAGGCTGAAACCTTTATTGACAATGGCTTGTTTTTTCAGTACAATGAATTTTTAATCCTAAAACATTCTAAATAACATAGTTTTACATGACAATTTCAGGCAATGAAACACTCATTAATTTTCATGGCACTAGTTTATATTCAGAACATACCATACAGAACAAAATTGAATTGTGCACCATTGAATTCTTAATGTTCCCAACATGCTTTTCTTTGTCTATGTATGATAAGTGAGAAGGAATTGGAGGTAGCATCGTCGATAAATATTTGTCTGTTCATATTTAGGTTTTGCATTTGTTTTTGAAGTACCCTAATGTTTGTCTGTAATTTTGCACCAAAAACACTTTAACTTAATATTTTAAGTATGGACTGAGTGCAAGATGACTATGAGCCTGTAAAGTCTGTAAAGCTGGTGAAGAAAATGTATCAGAAAGAATGAAATTTTTTCCAAAGAATGACTCCCTTACACACATTCTCTGCCAGTCACCAGCTACGATTACACATCCTGCTTTGGCAAGCACAATATAAATTCATTATATTGCATGTTATGTACAAACTACTGTGTTTATTTTCACATTGTTACCTATCACTTGTATAAACTTGTGTTTATTACAAATTTATATAATTTTCCACCTGTAAAATTGTGTATCTTGGGTTAGGTTGGACCGCATCATAATTTTTCTCGTTAGAATTAAAGGAAAATATTTTTTCATGTTATTCTGTTTTTTCTTAGCAGTAAGGTTTACAGTAATGAGTTGAAGTAAGCAAGGGATTGGTGTGTATGATCTTCTGAGAAGACCAGTAACTCTAATTACAATAAAAATTTTACAGAAAAAAATATATTTTTCCTTTAAATGGAAGTATCAACTATTACAGACTGTTGGTTCTTCTTAATTTCTACATTTGTTCACTTAAATCTCCTTCAGATTTCCAAATTCAGCATGTTCAAAAACAAACTCATGATGTGCCATCCTCAAAAACCAAAACCTGTTTTGAATTTCCTGTCTTGTTTAATAATCTTGAACTCACTTACCACTTTAAAAACCATGATCAATCCTCACCTCTCCTCTGTGAAATGCTTCCCTCAAAGTGTTAAAAAAAAAAAATCTCACCAGCAGTTGAGACATCTTTATAAATGAGCCTGACTTTTTCTCTGATTTGTGAATGCACATTTAATATGCACATACTCAACAGCCAATATATACCTGTGCTTATATTTTCTGTTCTCTGGGAAGTCACAATCTAGTGAGGTAGAGGGGTCTTTTGCTTTCTTCCTCTCCGCATAGTATTTTTTTCTTTCATTAATGTGCTCATCAGTAGAGAAGTTAGAATTATGAATCCTTCATCACTATTAAAAAACCTCTTGGGATGTGTCCAGGAAAAGCCATCATTACCATTAATTTATGCACTTATTCCAAAACAAGGGAATGTTTTTGCTTGTCAGACCCCATATTACCAGTGGAGTGATATAGTGATGAATTAAGATGCAGGATATACCCTGCAGGAATCAATTGTCCACTAGAAAGAAGAGAAAAGTATTAAACAAATGATTAAATAAAATGTGGTCAGGTCAACACATTACTCTGTGGGAATATTGTGGAGAAACCTCTAAGCTTGTCTTTGACAGGACTAAGAAGACAGTCTGGAGGAAATGACTTTTAAACTATGGGTAATCTGAGTTATCTAGTGAAAAACTGAGAGGAATATGTCTCATTTGAAAAATGTGGAAAGGATTGAATGCAAAAAGAGTCCTCTATGAGCCTGTAAATTCTGTAAAACTGGTGAAGAAAATGTATCAAAAAGAATGAAATGTTTCTGATACATTTCTTCTGTTTCTCTTTTTCCCCTTTTGGAGTATTATAGATGCTGTTTATCAACTACCCAATATTCAACACCTCAGTGTTGAATCCTCCTTTCTAACAGTACTACTCTTAGTACCACTGAATCCTCCTCAATCCTCCCTTTCTAACAGTAGCCAGATTTTCCTTTGGCCTTGCTCCCCTTCCTCAAGACAACCCAGTGGAAAGTGACACTACCTCAGGCTCTTGGGTTGGGCACTCATTTATTTAAGCTAATTAGCACTTTGCAACCCTCTACCTTAAATTGTCCAATCCCAGTGAACTTCACTTGGAATCTCCTTCTGGGTGGGGTGATGTACACATGTGAAGACTAGAAATGCTGTAATGATTTTTCCATCATTGCAAAATATCAGCCGTGGAATGAAGCTGACACTGAAAGGCAGATCAGAAGGCAGAAAGAAATTTAATTCTAGCCTCTTAATCAAATGAAGTTTGAAGACAAACTTATCTCTAAACTTTCAATTGTGTGAGCCAGTAAATTCCCTTCATCATGCATTGTATGTTGGGTTTTCTGGGAAGTAAACTTTTAGCTGGAGATCAACCTGCAAGAAATATATTAAGCAGTGTTCATGGGATAAACATCCATGGAAGGGAAGGAAGAAGGCAGGATTAGGCAGAGGAAGAAATTAGGCTGCAATGCTAATTCCTAATTTGTCTGAACCAGGTATGGTCCTCCAGAGCAGTCCCAAGTTCCGACAGGGGGGCTGGATGTGGACTGCCCTAAAAGGTGAGGTCATCTTAGTCACAGCAACTTGGTCAGCCAAGGCAATTCCCAATTCCCAAAGCATTCCTAGCAATTGGAAGACTAAGTCCTTAGGTCCTAAGGGAGATTAGGTGGTCCATTACAGTGGCCAATACATTGTTGAAGTCAGTTGGTGTTTGGCTTTCTTTTAATAGCTATAAACCAAAGGCATCCCCACTGATACAAGGAGACACTGTGACTTGGAGTAAAGACCGAGTATGTGTGTCCATAGACAAGTTACTGAATCTCCTGGAACTTTCTCTTTTATTATAAATAAGGATTTTTGTACAAGTTAAATAATAAATTACTCAGCACATACTTTGCCAAAGGTATGAGAGTCCTTTTTTTTTTTTTCTCCTTTTTTGTGAGGTGACAGGGTGTTAAGGCTGAAAGCATAGACTGAGGAGCCATTTGGCCTGAGGTCAAATCCCATCTCTACATACTTATTTGCGCTCGCACCCTGGGTGTGCTACTTACCATCTCTGTTGCTCAATTTCTTCATCATTAAAATAGGAATAGTATCAAAACACATAGATTTTAAGGCTATTAATTTGCTAATACATACAAAGCATAGTATGTGGAAAACAGTAAGCTCTTTATAAGCATCTGCTATTTTAAATTTTATTTTACACACTAAGTATTTTCTATGACACATTTTGGCCCATCTACACAGTTTCAATAAAACTGTAAAATGATAGGCAGTTACCCAACAGTCATGTTTAAGGTTTTATTCCATAAGCATGTCTAAGAGATATTAGTTAATCAAACAATAAAACATGAAATAAAATTTGTACAGTCAACTCCAGTAATTTTTGGTAGAAGTTTCAAAGCTTAATATGGAAACTGAATCACTATGCATGTGAATCTGAAGAGATGGGGGAAGCTTAGTGGGGAAAAAAAAAAAAAAAAGAACTGAGAATCTCTACTATTTCAAGTGTGAAATTCTAGATTTGCCCATGGCAAATTGTTGATCAGATTCTTTAATGGCACTTGAAATATCACTTTTTGAATATATTACTAAAATATTCACTGCATTGATGGTTGGGAGAGAAACAAGAGTAAATTATATGGAGGTAAAATTTGTTCTTAAAATAAATCACAAAGCAATTTCTGCACATTCATTAAAATTCTTGACAATACTAATTTAAAGTAGCACTTTATCAAAACGTAAATAAAGAGTGATATATGTTTATGTGAACAGTGATATGCATATATGCATACGTCCATATAAACCACATTGCTAACATAATGATTTAAAATTGACACTGTACTGCTAACAGAAAATTGGTCACATTGTTAGATTAATGAGAATATATATTTTTATTAAGAAAGACACTGTATCATGTTTCTAAAACATAAGCTTGTGTAAAATATTTGAAACATAATTAATTGAGTTTGTTTCTGTCTTAGTTCTTATTTTAAAGATTAAAATTTCCCCTAAAAAACTACCATTATTATATCTCCTGGATCTGTAAGGGATTAAGTCTCCTTTGCTTCTTAATCTTTAAAAATTTGATTTAAATTTGACTTTGGTATAAAATATAATTGTCAGAAGGAGATGCTGCAGAAAGTTCTTTGAACAAGATTAATGCAATTCTATATTTATTACTCCTGCCTTAAGCATAAAATCCAGAACTCCATGATGACATGTACTATCTCAGAATACACTTTTTAATACATCTATTTTGAGTTATTTTAAAGTTTTCAAAGTATAAGTATTAAAGTAGGAATCTGATTCAAAGTGCAAGTCTCAGAAGTAAGAATTCAAACCATTTTCTTATAAGGCCGAGATAAGAAGTGGTATGGACAAACTTGGATTCAGCTCAGAATATCCCTTGAGCTTTCTAAAACAAATGTTCAATTAAGAAAATACTGGGCTTGACAGTACAATATAATAATGAAATGTACTATATTTTCCAGTTTCTATTCCTCTTTTGAAACTTACTTGGGATAATTAATTTGCTTATTATCTCTTTTCTTGAGGGTAGTTAGATTTTAATTTGTTTTTCTCTTGTCTGCTGTATCTGGTTACAGGCAACAGATACCTCAATCAGACTAGCTTGTGCTGAAAGAAAAAGACAAATAATAGAATTTACTAAAAGAATATGGGCCATCTCAGTCAAAGGTGAGGTAGTATAGTTCTTCCTCTGAAAAAGAATGCACAAAAGAACTGGAATGGCAGAAAGGTATCTTTGTCTCTCTGGTGCTGTATGCTCTTCTGTCTCTACTTTTCTTTGGATGTGTTCTCATTTCACTCTCCACACACTGGTTTTTCCTGCTTCGGTGCCCTAGTTTTTGGAAAACACAGACTCTTGTCACTACATAGAATCTCTTAACTCTAATTCCAAATACCAGGTTGGGAGAATACGAATGACTTCTTTTGGGTTAGGTGTTCATCCAGTGTGCTATGGCCAAGGCTGGTGAGGAAACAGTGTTATTATTCATTCTACAGGAGTAATAGGATCAGAATTAAAGCAGGGGACTTGGTGGCAGTGGATGTAGGTAATGAGGGAGGGGACAGGGGGGTCGGTAATAAGCACTTCTAAGGAAAGGAGGCACAGATCCAACAGGCTCACAGAAACATTGCCTACACTCACACTGACAGTGTTCACTTACCCGCATAGTTTAATACTAAGAATTCCTTGAATCAAAAATTTTGTACTTGCAATGAAAACCTACCCAATATGCAAACCTCATTCACATCAATAATCCTTAAAGGGTTTTAATATTATGAATATTATTATAACATTATAATTGGATTTGATAGAATTTAAGAATTCTGACCCTGTCAACATAAATTTCATAAGTGCTTTTAATCATACCTGATGTACATAATAAAATAATCTTAAATATTTATGAAATAATTAAGATAAAATAGTCTTAAGGTCACTGGAAACAAAATATAATTAACAGAATTAAACATGATGGAAATAATATACAGAATATTATATAAAGTAGGGAAGAAGTTTGTTTTTATTTGATTTTTATGGATGCCCTAAAATTTTTTTTTTTTAAGTTGAATCCAGAAGCATTGGCATGGATCACCGATGCTTCACTTGAAAGGAACTTTCCACTTTTCCTTACCAGAAGAAGAGCAAAAATCCAACCTGGATTTGTTCAGCTCCGTCTTCACCTCCTGAGACAATCAATGCCTCCAGGATCTCAGCAACGGGCAGAATGTTGCCAAATGAAAATGTCCACAGGATTCTACTTTCTCATTTTAGCTACTGGCTTTGAGGAGTGCGAATCTCCCATTGCCTGCCCTGTGTGTTTCTCATTCTAAGGTAGTTGTGGGTCAAAAGTGAAACCAGCCCTCAGTGATAACAAAAGCAAGATAACAGTCTTTGGATGATCGCATCAGGACTCATTGCAGATTATATCATCTTCCCCAGCTACTCAATTGAAATCTTGAATCAAGAAACAAAATGATGTGTTCTTTACTTTTCCTTTTTAACTTTAAGTGCCCAAAACCAAATATAACTTGATGGCTTCATCTTAAAATGACATCAAAAGCAACAGGCTTGGGACTTCCCTGGTGGTGCAGTGGTTACGAATCCGCCTGCCAGTGCAGGGGACACGGGTTCGAGCCCTGGTGCCGGAGGATCCCACATGCCGCGAAGCAACTAAGCCCGTGCGTCACAACTACTGAAGCCTGCGCTCTAGAGCCCGTGAGCCACAACTACTGAGCCTGCGTGCTGCACCTACTGAAGCCCGTGAGCCTAGAGCCCGTGCTCCGCGACAAGAGAAGCCACCACAGTGAGAAGCCCGCGTACCGCAACGAAGAGTAGCCCCCGCTCGCCGCAACGAAGACCCAACGCAGCCAAAAAAAAAAAAAAGAAAAAAATTGGGAGAAAAAGCAACAGGCGTCTAGCTCAGTAGTTGTCCAAGGATGAGAGATCTCAAAGATGACATTCTAAGTTTTAGTGACAGGAAAGAAAATGATTGTGTAGGGTACTTTTTTTTTTTTCCTGACACCTGCAAATAATTCTCAATAGCATTTTTATCTAATTTGAGTGAAGCATTTTATCCCTTTTTAAAATAAATACAGTTAGCACCTGAAAATATTATCTTGGCCTATGGCTGATACAGTTTCTCAGCTCTACTAGTAATTTAAGAGCATGGAATAATTCCATGTATGATGTGTACAGCATATCAAATATAACTATACATCAGCAAGTGAAGGAAATATAAGCAAACCTTTGGCTGTTTTGAAAAATTAAGTTCTACCATCTAAACAATGCAACTCCTAAATAGAGTTCTATTTCTAACCATGAAAAAATACTTGGTGGTATGTGAAAGCAAATCTATCTTAGCCAAATTCCTGTTTTCTTAACACCAACATCTCGGTGAAAGAGATACTAAAGATAATGCCAAGTTTGCTTATATAAGTCAGAAAAGGTGATAAACTTCAAGACAGTTTATTGCATGAGAGAAGGAATTTATATAAAGCCCTGTATAGGATCATCATGTTGGGAAGTGAAATGAACTTAAAGAAAACCTAGTCAAAATTTCCTGCTTTTACAAATAAGGAAACTAAAAGGTGAAGCATCTTACCCTTAGCGTATTGTTTTCTCCTTTGTTTCATATTCTTTCAGTTAATCCTACTTTGGTTACATTTGTATAAAGGTTTGGGCAGTCAAAGTACTAGACCTCTCTAATAGTCAAACTTCTCAGTTTCTTCAAAGTGGGAATCATGGTATTCAAAGAAGTTGTTGAATGCTTCTCTTTGCACTAAATAAAAGCTCCCAGTTAAAGCTATGTTTCACAATAAGTATTTCCTAATATAAAATCAGAGTACAAGGGGATTTAGAAAGGGAAAAAAAAAAAAGCTTTCAGTGCTTTACTTGACTAGATTTAAGTTTTTTTCAAAAGGTTGAACAGTACTTGGACTTTGCTTTTTTTTTTTTTAATGACACTTAGTAATATTAAAGTAGAGCCCTGATGATCTTGAATAAAGAAACTCAATCACCCTTGAGCTATATGAAAATGAATTTGATGAACAGAATCATGTTGTTCATATGGTGATATTTTAAACTTTTCCTTTAGTGGAGCTTTCATGGAAACATCAATTTATCTTTCGGTTTCAATAGTATGTATAACAACTAAGTCAGTAGGCATTTATCTAATTCAAACAAGTTAACATTGTAATACACTTACGTTTTCTAGAACACTTTCCATGAGTTTGTTTTTCCTTTTAGGTAAATTCTTACTGAATATTATATTACTAAATCTGTGTTCATTTCTTTAAAATGAAAAGCTAAATACAAGCAAAACTAATGTAAAAGTGCATGGCTATTTGCAGGAACTATAAATCAATTGTTTAAAAAACAAGCATATATTAGATTAGGCATTTGAATCCATTACAAAGATTTTCATTCTCCAATAATTAAAGTTTTAAAAATCAATGAACATTTTCTTAACATCAGTGATACTAGTTTTATTAGTTAAAACATTCCTGAAACTTTAGGAACCTTCATTAAAATTTATTGTTTTCATCTCCTAGAAAAAAGCTATTGCAAAACTACCAGGTCTTTATATGGCATCCTGTAAGCCAGACACACAGGTTGTCTCATTCTAATAGTGACTATTTTCAAATAAAAGCTTCCTCCAGATGTGCTAAAGGAAACAGTAATCAAACCCAAGCTTCACCATCTCTAATATATGCTACTCCACTTGGAGTTTTTCCTTTGAATTCTTAATTAAAAAAATCTTTTAATGAGAAGCAGCCTGAGTGTGAAGCTGACAGTTCTACCCTCGTCCTTGATGCATACCAAAAAAAAAAAAAAAAAAAAAGGAGAGATTTCACTTTTAAAAGAAGCTCCAGTTTCTTGAGACATTTGTATTCAAACATAACTCTCTCTTTCTCCTTCTTTCTCCTGGGAGAACAGCTCTACTCTCCAAATGAAAGAGAAATAATAAAACACATCAGGAACAGCGGACCTCAGACCTAGCGTTTCTCTCCTTGTCTTGGAATGTTATTTCCATATAGAAATCTGCTCTAATGGGACACTTGTAAATGGCAGGGAATTTAGCCCTTGTGGAGTCCTCTTCAGAAATTGGATTTTTGCTTAAGCAAACAGCAAACCATGCAGCGGGGGAAAAGCTATTTATTTGGCTGTCTGTTGAAGAGCCTTACAAAAATACAATTCAGTCTGCTCTGACCACTGAGTCCATCGGTATACATTGGAAAACAAAATCCAGTTACTTGTGTCAGGTATCAGACAAGCTCTTTCATGTAACAGTTAATCTCAAATACACTTTAATGATATTTTTCTTGATTACCCTTTTCTTAGACAAAACAGCTTTTGCAGTTTACTTTCACATTAAGGAAGGGTAAAAGGCTTATACAAGCTGCCAACTTCTACCCAGTCTTTTGAGATATTATTTAGAATCTTTGCTGTTCAAAAACAAGCAAATTTGTACTAAGGAAAGTTAATCTCCAGTTTATGTCATTTAATAATTTCATTTAAAACTCCTTATGACAACACATTTACCTTCTTAACTCACATGTAATTTCTAAAAGGTTCTTATGATTTATATGATAAATATTTCATAATCTTTTCATTTGCTTCATAATTTAAGTGTCAGACATCCTTCCACACACATCGATGCTTTTCTTCTTTAAGCAAGTACCTCCCCCACCAAAAAAATATTTTTCTAATGTCTCCAAAGTGTCCTTCTAAAGGGTAAGAGGACATATCTCTACTGAAGGATCTTCTTTTAGGGATAAGAAAGATAAAGGTTAATTCTTAAGAGGTGACAGATCTACTAATTTAAGCTTTGTGAATATTCGCTTATACTTGCTGACATTTTGGTGTGTCCTTTGCAGCAGGTAGAGCTTCTTCCACTGTATTTCTCAGAAACAGCTTTTCTACGCTAGAATGATTTCCTCCCTTTTACCAACAATTTCTGTAGTTAAATATCAATGAAGAAAATGAATACTTCTCTCTGATTTTTTCTTCTCCTCACCTCCCAACCTATGAAAACTTGATATTTCACTGTAACCAGCATTCTGCACTCTGAAGGAAAGTATGGAGCAATGACAGCTTTCTAAGCCAAATATGTTTGTGATTTAGAGCCAGCTCTCTCCCATAAGTCCAAGAATGATTTGCTCAGGCAGAGATCTTTGTTAGTGAAACGTGTTAGAACCCAGGGCATTTAGAACTAGTGTGGCTGGGCATTTTCTAGGCATTGTGGTGGAGTTTCCCAGGCAAATATTTAATCAGACTCCTTTGTTTATATTATGTGCTAGACAAGTTTTAAGTACTCAATATCACTGATGAACATATAAATGACTGTATAGATATTTTGTAATAATTTATAATATTCATTTTAAAAGTACATATTTCTTTTTCATTGAAGCGTTCATGTCTGTCCATAGTTAACATGCAAAAATCACAAAAGGTATGCATTAGAATGTACGTTTATTTAACATTATAGCAAAAGCCGTAGTTTACGTTGGTGGGGGCAGGGGGAATAGTTCAGTCTACTTCTTTCTTTTCTCCGTAAGAAATAAATGATACCAAGCCTAAGCCTTCACATAATGAGTAAGAAATTTAAACAAATTATCTTAACTGACATTTCCAAATTATAAATATTCTGTTCTAAACTGTATGGAGTATAATAAGAAATGTCATCCTTGTTTTTTGTTTTTAAAGCTTTTTTAAAAAAAAAAATTATTTTATTTATTTTTGGCTGTGTTGGGTCTTCGTTGCTTCACAGGGGCTTTCTCTAGTTGCAGTGAGCGGGGGCTACTCTTCGTTGCAGTATGTGGGCTTCTCATTGCAGTGGCTTTTCTTGTTGTGGAGCATGGGCTGTAGGCACGCCGGCTTCAGTAGTTGTGACTCGCGGGCTCTAGAGCGCAAGCTCAGTAGTTGTAGCTCACGGGCTTAGCTGCTCCACTGCATGTGGAATCTTCCCAGACCAGGGCTCGAACCCGTGTCCCCTGCATTGGCAGGCAGATTCTTAACCACGGTGCCAACAGGGAAGCCCTGTTATCCTTGTTTTTAAAGTTATACTTTTATTTCCGAGATATGATGTATAAGCAACAATTGATTGCAGAAAAATTATATGTAACAAAGCAATAATACATGCATATTTGCTTAGAAATGCTTATTTGTAATTATTGGACTTTTGTTCATAGTATAGGTATTGAAAAATATAAAAGATTATAAGGAAGAGAATTAAAATTATATATAATCCTGTTTCACTAATCATCAAAAATATGCTAATTAAAACTACAAAAAAATATTACTACATGCCCACCAGAATGGATGAAATTAAAAAAAAAAGACAGAGAATAATGTAAAATGTTGACCAGCATGTGGCAAAACAGGAATCCTGCTGGTGGTAGTGTAAATCAGTAAAAAAAACACTTTGAAAACTCTTTTGCAGTGCTTAATAAAGTTGATCATAGTCATGCTCTATCACTCCATTCCTAAGACTCTAACCAACAGAAATGCATATATACATGCTCTGGAAGAGAAGAAGATTGAGGATCTTTATAGCAGCCCTATTTGTAATAACTAATACTGGAAACTATGCAAATACTTATCAAAAGTAGAACTGATATAAATATATTGTGTGTGGTGTATTCATAGGATGAAATGCAATAAAGTGATAAAAATAAATGAATTGCAGTTCCGCACAACAACATGGATACATTTCATGTACATGATTTTCAGCCAAAGAAGCCAGACATAAGAGTACATATCACATTATTACATTTATATAAAATTTAAAAGCAATGAACACTAATCATGGTATTAGAAGTAAGGATAGAAACTTCCTTTTTTCTTATGTAGGGACTGAAAGGGCACAGTTGGTTTCAGAGGGTTTATCAAACCTTATGTTTAGGATTTGGGCATTTTCTTAATGTATGATAATAATTTTGCAAAAGAAAATCACATATACTCAAACAAAAAAACATGCATTAGCGTGTTTATTTGCAGCTATTTAAAATGTTTAAAAATTGAATTTTTAACATAAAAATTGGAATCATAACATAAATTTTATTTTTTAATTTAATAATGTAATGTGTATTTATCTTTTTTTTTAAGAACATGATTTTTAATAGTTACATGGCATCCAGTTATGTAAATAAAAGCCAACAAATTTAAAATAATTTCTCTTGGGTAGTTTGCTGTGCATTTTCAGTGGTATAAATAATGCTGCAACAAACATCCTTCTATATTGATGATTTTCTTCAGGATTAAATCTAAGTAGTATGATAATTGAGTCAAAAAATATGATCATATTTTGGGCCTTTGATACATTTATCAAATTGCTTTAAAAATATTCTGTCAGTTTATACTCCCATCAACTGATGGGAACAAAATTATAAAGTTTAACAATCTTTGCCAAATGGGCAAAATAATCTCATTATTATTTTAATTTGGATAATATTTACTTTCATGTAGTTTAACTTTTTAATAAGCTTCAATAGATAACTATATTGTTTAATGTAGCCAATTTCCATGCATGATCCATTTCCATTTTAGCTGGGGGATGTTTTTCTCTTTTTTGCTTACGGTTTTTCTTTTCTTGATTTCAAAGCATTCTTTATTAATCATAATAGCACTTTATTTATTGCACATATTCTTTATTGCCCTTACTTCTTGGTAATTTTTTTTAAGAAGAGTTTAAAATGTATATATGTATCTTACTGAATTTTTTCTTTAAAACTTCTTGAATTTATTTTGACAATATGTGCAATAGTTTTATCTGTTACAGTTATTTCCCAATTACATGTTACTTAAATTAAGGTATACATTCTTGACACATAGTTGTCACACTGTAATGTGTTATTGAATGAAAGAATTGGATCTTTAAATAATGAACTAAGAGCCTCTCATCAGAATTTTATACAGGAGCAAATACAATTCCTAATCAGATATATAGAAGCTGGGTTTGAATGGACGTTAGATAATGATTAATTTTAATAAATTTTGAAATTATATTTAAGGCTTAGAAGCAAATTTTAGCATTTATCTAGTTAAATCAATCAAAAGATGATTGAATTCGCTATGTAATATTTTTCAGTTTGTCTTTGCTTGCATTTGGAACGTGTGACTCAGAATGGTAAATAATACTTCAAGTATGGTCTCTTTCTTTATACATGTCTAGATCCTACTTTCAAACAATGCTGTCAAGAATTCGTGACTTTCCACTTCCTAGTTAGGCTTTCCTTTGTGTTGGCTTGATTCTCAGGCAAGTTGTTCCCATAGGTTACTAAGATAGCTGGCAGAAGCTCCAGGCAGCTCCAAGCTACAGCTGAGCAACCTTAGTAGAAAGACAGTCTTCTTCTTAATAGTTCTAGTAAAAGTCTTGGAAATGGTTTGATTCACTCAGTCTGTATTACCTTCCTATGTCTGAACCAGTCCTGTGGCTACAGGGATGCAGATTTCTCATTGCCCACACCTAAATCACATGCCAACACCCAGAAATCTGGAAATGGGATCTGACATTAAGAGTCAGTTACTGGCCTGAGAGTTGAGCAAACTGGTTCTTTAATGGAAACCAAGTTGCTGTTACATGAAGAGTAAATGGATTTAGGCATGCAAAAAAAAAAAAAAGATGTTATATATTTTATATACATATATTTAAACTATAATTTATATATATGAAATTATAATTATGTAATTATGTATAAAATACATTATAAATATATTTATATTTGTATAAAATATTTTTAAGGTAACCCAAGCCTCATCTACTCTTTACTTTTACAGTTGTTTATTAGATAAATCAAAATGCAAGAATTACATTTACTGATAAAGTATCATCATTAGATTTGGCCTGTCATTCTTAATATTTTAGATCTTTATGGTTCATATCTTCCAAATTAGGGTCATATGCAAATTTAGATAATCAGCATTAGATTAATGTCCCTGTGCAGGTCATCCAGAAAATGTTGAATGGCACAAGGTTAAGTTCATACAAACTTAGACATAGAGCTGTACACCACATCGCTAGAGATTTTCTGCAGGTTGTCACCTATTCTTTCATCAGGGCCTCAGGATAAGGATTTAGTACCAGTTGTAAATACATCTAATTATATCATTATTAAATCATGCTTCTTCATCATGTCCTGTAAGGATATCATGAAATATGTTGTTAAATGCCTTCTCAACTCCAGATATACTGTGTTTACATAGTCTTCTGTCAGTCCATTACCTAAAAATACACTAAGCCAGTCGTGATGCAAGCATTTTGGTATTGAATACTTTTCCTTACTTTTCTAAATACTCATACATCATGCTTTTCGACATTTTCAGAGTCAGTTACAAGCTCTCTGGCCCACAGTTTATTTAATTTAGCTTATTAATGTGTTAGAAAAAAATCCTTGTATAAAATTCCTTAAATATTGCCTGTCTGCCAAAAAATCACATTTCTAAGTTCTTTCAGGACTGTGGAATGCAACTCATCTGTATCTGAACCCATTTTAGATAGGCTTTTAAGAATAATTTATTCACTTAATTGGCCTTTAATTATCATTCTACATTTTCTAGTTTGAAGATCATTTTCTTGACAAATATTGAGCAAAAATAGTATTTGACTGTATTATACCATATACCCTTCATCAAACATCAGTTCTTTGCCTGGTTATTGCTTCTATTTTAAATATTACAACATTTCTGATCGTTACTTTTAGCATTATTCACCAGCTTAATTCATTTTAAGCTTTTGTTTTCGTCTTACCATTTTTACAGTCTAGTCAACCATTTCTCTTCAGCCCTGAAGTTTCTAATCCTTTTGTATCCTGTTGTGAAATTCTTTTTCACTGAATTCTTGATTTCTTCCTCGTTAGGACTTCTCCTAATTGTACTGTCAGATGTTAATTTTGTAAGTCTCTGAAAACTCATGCAGTGACTTCCCCAACTCAAACAATAGGTTATCGCCACATTTTTTCTGTGATTTTAAAAAATCAGATTTAAGCACATTTAACTATCCCCCAGATTCCCTTACTTGAATGTTATAACCTTAAGGTAACAAGTTCATTTGGCAGTGTAGACTAGAGAAAAAACTTATTAGTGTAGTGTTTCAAGACCTAAATTCAAATTCTTGGTGGGTTCTGTGTTAGCTCTATATTCAGGGACATATCACTGAAAAACTCTGGGTCTCATTTTTTTCTCAGTCGTAAGTTAGAATTAAAATTAAATCATGTAAATAATATAGTATGACAAAGATTCTGTGAGTATAAAAATAAGACAGAGAACAAAAATGATGTAGAAAGGGAATGAGAGAGAGAGAGAGAACGCTGTTTCATTTACTTCCCAAGCTAGTTCTGCATTGCTTAGACTAGAAGTTAACTGATCACTTTCTCTTTATCCTAAAAGGTAGAGTGGTTGGCAAGAAGATAGTTTATTATTAAATGCTACTTTACTAACACATTTTTGACCGGGGATGTATTACAGCCACAGGCGTTAGTTTCTGCAAAAATCCCCCTGTCAATAATGTGTTAAATTTAAGGGTCTTTATTTTTCTGATTACCAAAGTAACATTCTCATGTTACAAAATAAATTTAGACATTTCAGAAATACAGTACAGAAATTCAGAAGCCTCTATAATCTCACTACCTGCGACAATCATTGCTAATTACTCCTGACAATTCCCATGTATATTTTGGTATATTTTTACCCTATGTGTTCACTAATAAACATACTTTTATAAAAATGAGACCAAGTTTAGCAATGTGCTTATTTGGTTTACTTAATACACCTTGCATATTTTTCCATATCATTAATTGTTGATATGTTCATTCTCTTAAATGGGATTTTCTGCTACTAGTGGAATGAAAAATGTGTCAAAGATATCTGGAAAGTTGGAGTGTTCTATTCCACTGGCTCCTGCCACATACCAATTTAATGGAGTGTCCTATAGAATATTCCCAGATAAATATAATTTCTGGTTCGCTATTCTTTATTCTGATGTTTCTTTTTTGGTTGGACCACATGAAGTTGCTAATAGTCAGCGATTTTGGATCCACTACACAGCAGTTTCTTATATTTGAAACTAATATTCCTAACTTTAGATCCCATTTATGACTCCCTTAGACATTGCTTATCCAGTCTCCAGTGTCTGATTGCATGCTGGTAGGATAGGGTGCAAGAAGAGAGGGTGCTCGGACCTGGTGCTAAAACAAAGTTATCTCATGGAAAATGACGGAGTCCATTTATCCCCAAATTGAGATAATTTCTCCCTCACCAGTTATATCACTTCATGAAATTCAAAGTTAGGAAGATATATTCTTTTTTCTCTCTCCTGCTCTGCCCCTGACCTCCTACAATAAGCTGATTTTTTACTTCAACAAGCCATGCAACTTCAAAGTCTAAAGCTACTGGTCTCAAGAGGCTCTGTTCAGTCTCACAGGTCACAGATCCTTCTACCCTGTCCAAGCTTGCACAGATCAGCTTCTTTGTAGGATTCCATTGCTTTGATCTTTGATAGAATACTGGCCAGATCAGGATTTTCATGGAGGCAGATTTGAGAGCATTTTGCTGTGGGGAGAAAATTTGGCAAGCTATTCTTTAAAATTTTGTTACAATAGAAGGACATATGCACTATTGATAGAGTATTATGTAGTATATTGTTGGCCTTAATAAATGTCATCCAAATTATAATTTAATAATAATGTACATACTGAAAGTGAGGGGATGGAAAAAGATAGTCCATGCAAATGGAAATCAAAAGAAAGCTGGAGTAGCAATTCTCATATCAGACCAAATAGACTTTAAAATAAAGACTATTACAAGAGACAAAGACACTACATAATGATCAAAGGATCAATCCAAGAAGAAGATATAACAATTGTAAATATTTATGCACCCAACATAGGAACACCTCAATACATAAGGCAAATACTAACAGCCATGAAAGGGGAAGTCGACAGTAACACAATAGTAATAGGGGACTTTACACCCCACTTTCACCAATGGACAGATCATCCAAAATGAAAATAAGTAAGGAAACACAAGCTTTAAATGATACATGAAACAAGATGGACTTAATTGATATTTATAGGACATTCCAACCAAAAACAGCAGATTACACTTTCTTCTCAAGCACTCATGGAACATTCTCCAGGATAGATCATATCTTGGGTCACAGATCAAGCCTTGGTAAATTTAAGAAAATTGACATTGCATCAAGTATCTTTTCTGACCACACACTATGAGACTAGATATCAATTAAGGAAAAAAAATTGTAAAAAATACAAACACATGGAGGCTAAAAAATACACTACTAAATAACCAAGAGATCACTGAAGGAATAGAAGAGGAAATCAAAAAATACCTAGTAACAAATGACAATGAAAACATAACAACCCAAAACCTATGGGATGCAGCAAAAGCAGTTCTAAGAGGGAAGTTTATAGCAATACAATCCTACCTCAAGAAACAAGAAACATCTCAAATAACAACCTAACCTTACACCTGAAGCAATTAGAGAAAGAAGAACAGAAAAACCCCAAAGTTAGCAGAAGGAAAGAAATAAAGATCAGATCAGAGATAAATGAAAAAGAAATGAAGGAAACAATAGCAAAGATCAATAAAACTAAAAGCTGGTTCTTTGAGAAGATAAAAAAAAAATGATAAACCATTAGCCAGACTCATCAAGAAAAAAAGGGAGAAGACTCAAATCAATAGAATTAGAAATGAAAAAGAAGTAACAACTGACACTGCCGAAATACAAAGGATCATGGGAGATTACTACAGGCAGCTATATGCCAATAAAATGGACAACCTGGAAGAAATGGACAAATTCTTAGAAAAGCACAACCTTCCAAGACTGAACCAGGAGGAAATAGAAAATATGAACAGACCAATCACAAGTAATGAAATTGAAACTGTGACTAAAAATCTTCCAACAAACAAAAGCCGAGGACCAGATGGCTTCACAGGTGAATTCGCTCAAATATTTAGAGAAGACATAACACCTATGCTGCTCAAACTCTTCCAAAATATAGCAGAGGGAGGAACACTCCCAAACTCATTCTATGAGGCCACCATCACCCTGATACCCAAACCAGACAAAGATGCCACAAAAAAAGAATACTACAGGCCAATATCACTGATGAACATAGATGCAGAAATCCTCAACAAAATACTAGCAAACAGAATCCAGCAGTACATTAAAAGGATCATACACCATGAACAAGTGGGGTTTATCCCAGGAATGCAAGGATTCTTCAATATACACAAATCAATCAATGTGATACACCATATTAACAAATTGAAAGATAAAAACCATATGATCATCTCAATAGATGCAGAAAAAGCTTTCGACCAAATTCAACACTGTGTTATGATAAAAACCCTCCAGAAAGTAGGCATAGAGGGAACTTACCTCAACAAAATAAAGGCTATATATGACAAACCCACAGCCAACTCATTCTCAATGTTGAAAACAAACTATTTTCACTAAGATCAGAAATAAGACAAGGTTGCCCACTCTCACCACTATTATTCAACATAGTTTTGGAAGTTTTAGTTACAGCAGTTTGAGAAGAGAATGAAATAAAAGGAATCTGAACTGGAAAAGAAGAAGTAGAACTATCCCTGTTTGCAGATGACATAATACTACACATAGAGAATCCTGAAGATGCTACTAGAAAACTACTAGAGCTAATCAACAAATTTGGTAAAGTAGCAGGATACAAAATTAATGCACAGAAATCCCTTGCATTTCTATACACTAATGATGAGAAATCTAAAAGAGAAATTAAGGAAACACTCCTATTTACCACTGCAACAACAAGAATAAAATACCTAGGAATAAACCTACCTAAGGGGACCAAAGAGCTGTATTCAGAAAACTATAAGACACTGATAAAAGCAATTAAAGATGATACAAACAGATCGAGAGATATACCATGTTCTTGGATTGGAAGAATCAACATTGTGGAAATGACTCTACTACCAAAAGTAATATACAGATTCAATGCAATCCCTATCAAACTACCAATGGCATTTTTCACAGAACTAGAAAAAAAATTTGTATGGAAACACAAAAGACCCCAAATAGCCAAAGCAATCTTGAGAACGAAAAACAGAGGTGGAGAAATCAGGCTCCCTGACTTCAGACTATACTACCAAGGTACAGTAATCAGGACAGTATGGTACTGGCACAAAAACAGAAATACAGATCACTGGAGTAGCATAGAAAGCCCAGAGATAAAACCACGCACATATGTTCACCTTATCTGTGATAAAGGATATACAATGGATAAGAATATACAATGGATACAAAGGATAAAGAATATACAATGAAGAAAAGACAGTCTCTTCAATATGTGTTGCTGGGAAAACTGGACAGCTGCATGTAAAAGAATGAAATTAGAACACTCCCTAACACCATGCACAAAAATAAACTCAAAATGAATTAAAGACCTAAATGTAAGGCCAGATACTCTAAAACTCTTAGAGGAAAACATAGGCAGAACACTCCATGACATAAATCACAGCAGGATGATTTTTGACCCTCCTTCTAGAGAAATGGAAATAAAAACAAAATAAACAAATGGGACCTAATGAAACTTAAAAGCTTTTGCACAGCAAAGGAGACCATAAAAAAGATCAAAAGACAACCCTCAGAATGGGAGAAAATATTTGCAAATGAAGCAACTGACAAAGGATTAATCTCCAAAATAAACAAGCAGCTCATGCAGCTCAATGTCAAAAAAACAAACAGCCCAATCCAAAAATGGACAGAGGACCTAAATAGACATTTCTCCAGAGAAGATATACAGATTGCCAACAAACACATGAAAGGATGCTCAGCATCACTAATCATGAGAGAAATACAAATCAAAACTACAATGAGGTATCAGCGCACACCAGTCAGAATGTGCATCATCAAAAAATATACAAACAATAAATACTGGAGAGGGTGTGGGGAAAAGGGAACCTTCTTGCACTGTTGGTGGGAATATAAATTGATACAGCCACTATGGAGAACAGAATGGAGGTTCCTTAAAAAAACTAAAAATAGAACTACCCACTACTGGGCATATTCCCTGAGAAAACCATAATTCAAAAAGAGTCATGTACCAAAATGTTCATTGCAGCTCTATTTACAGTAGCCCGGAGATAGAAACAACCTAAGTGTCCATCATCGGATGAATGGATAAAGAAGATGTGGCACATATATACAATGGAATATTACTCAGCCATAAAAAGAAACAAAATTGAGCTATTTGTAATGAGGTGGATGGACCTAGAGTCTGTCATACAGAGTGAAGTAAATCAGAAAGAGAAAGACAAATACTGTATGCTAACACATGTATATGGAATTTAAGAAAAAAAAATGTCATCAAGAACCTAGGGGTAAGACAGGAATAAAGACACAGACCTACTAGAGAATGGACTTGAGGATATGGGGAGGGGGATGGGTAAGCTGTGACAAAGTGAGAGAGTGGCATGGACATATATACACTACCAAACAGTGGGAAGCAGCCGCATAGCACAGGGAGATGAGCTTGGTGCTTTGTGACCATTTAGAGGGGTGGGATAGGGAGGGTGGGAGGGAGGGAGACGCAAGAGGGAAGAGATATGGGAACATATGTATATGTATAACTGATTCACTTTGTTATAAAGCAGAAACTAACACACCATTGTAAACCAATTATACTCCAATAAAGATGAAAAAAATTGTGAAGTTATTTGGTTTTTGTTTATTATATTCCTTTTTAATCTTATTTTTCAGCTTTATTTGGCTATAATTGACAGATAGAAATTGTATGTACTTAAGATATACAACTTGATGTTTTGATATATGTGTACACTGTGAAATGATCACCATATTAAGCCAGTTAACACATCCAGAACCTCACATAATTATCTTTTTGTGTGTGTGTGGAGATGCATTTTTTTTTTTAATTTGTTTGTTTCCTGTTTTTACTGTAGGGGATTCTATAAAAGGGTGAGGTTGAAAGGCATCTTGCAGCAGTATGTACAGTGGGTCGTGGGAAAGGAATGGAACCTTGATTTCACAAGCATCACGGTAGTTAAGTGTATGAACCCAGGTGATGGCAGTAACTGGAAATCATGAAGGAATGTGTGATGTGATAAAAGTTGGAAGAATATGATTCCAAATGATTCTTCTTCTCAGAATTGATTGTCAGGGAAAATGATGACACTCTTCTGATCTGGAGAATGTATTTCTTGAGGCCAGTTTTAGGAGAAATATTATAGGTAGACTAGACATTTGAGTCTGCAGTAACTTCATAAAATCTAAACAGATGTGAATAGCAGGTAGAGCATAAAGTGAAGATTATTCCCATGGTTAAAAGGGAAGTTCCTGTTCCTTCAGGGAATCTAATTCTTATTTTAGGAAACTTATAATTAGACCCCAGACACAGTAAATGCAGATTAACTAAACATTTATTTGTGGAGAGAAAAAAAAAAATATTCTAGGAGGAAATTCTGGATGTTGAACCATAATTTAAAAAACTGCAATCCACCTTAGAG
The DNA here is from genome assembly GCF_059928025.1 of Delphinapterus leucas. Classification (NCBI taxonomy): domain Eukaryota; kingdom Metazoa; phylum Chordata; class Mammalia; order Artiodactyla; family Monodontidae; genus Delphinapterus; species Delphinapterus leucas. Next base: position 140,535,358 of record NC_143131.1, read on the forward strand.
ATAATTTGGTCCACAAAGCAGATTTTACTAATGAGATTCTGGAGATCTAAAAAGGTTAAGGAACATTTAATGAAAGACAACATTAGTATTAGAGTGAGAGAAGAAGTCAGTTTCATCCTCCAGGTTACTGGTAGTTACACTGGAAAGCCAAGTACAGCAAGTCCCCTACATACGAACCTTCAGGTTGTAAACTTTCAAAGATGCAAACGTGCATGCCAGCCCTTGTATGCCAGCTGTTGTGCTGTACCACTGTACTTTTCAAGGTACTACTATACTGTAAGATTAAAAATGTTTATTTTTTGTGTTTGTTTTTTATGTACATATTACTTGTGTGAAAAGTATTATAAACCCATTACAGTACAGTACTATATAGCCGATTGTGTTAGTTGGGTACTTAGGCTAACTTTGTTGGACTTATAAACAAATTGGCCTTATGAATGCGCTCTTGGAACAGAACTCATTCGTATGTAGGGGACTTACTGTACACTGATGTCATCTTTCAACCAACCTCCTACCTTCTCTTCCTACCTATAGTAGGTGCTGTTGTGCCCTTCCTACATCCTCTTTGCTTGACAGTACAACTTTCCCCAAGCTGATGTGGTTATTGATACTAAATGGCTAATAGAAACACTTTTCTCTGGAGCATTGCCCTTGCCCGATGGGAGTCACTACACACAGAGATATCTGCAAGTATATTCCCCTGCCCACCCCGCTACCATGGCACACAATAGTCAATATGACTGATAATGCCGGGCCCCCTCCTGTCAAGGTGGAATAACTGTGGTATTCCTCGTGCTCCAGAGCTCCCTGGGGGATCACTCTGAGGTGAGATTTTCATAGCTGCCACATCTTTACTTGGCTTTATCCCATGGTCTTTACTGCTCCTCTCATTTTCCTATCAATCTGTGATTGATGGTTTTATTGTGAGGGCACTCCCTCAGTAAATCACCTGTACAAGCCTTGTGTCTCAGACTCCACTTCTCAGGAACCCCGCCTAAGACCAATCCTGACACTCACAGCATCATTCATAGCTGCCGAATTCTAACACAGAACTGTTTGGTGATGCGATTTGTGCTGTTTTTGTTGAGAGTCTGAGCAGTTGATCATGGAGTCTCCAGAAGCAGCTTGGCTAAAGAGTTGACTGAGAGCTTGGAGTCAGATGGGAGTCAATCCGGGTTTACGTTCCATTGTGGGACAGGTTGACTCTGTGTTTAAAATAATCTACTTGCCTCATGGAATTTGTCTGAGAGTAATTAATAGAAAGAAAAAAATCATAGTTTAGCCATAGTGACTTTGAGTGAATAATTAATAGTAACAAAAAATAACATTTCTATCTAGATTATAGTAACAGAAAATAACTGTAGTATATTTACTTAACATTAAAAAATAATTCAAATCAATAATCTAACCCTCTAAATTCTAGTTGATAATTTTACTTTTAAGCTATCACTCTATATAGAATAGGGAGATTTGACAGAGTGGGGAACAACGGAAAAAAATCACTCACCCCACAAAAAACGTTTTTGCTTGCCTGTGATGGGTGAGTAGGTTAGTATTTTCAAGCATAGCTTAAGTATAACTTTTCCAAAAGCAGCTCAATTGAGAACTGAAACATTTCTAATTTCAGAGACCAGATTTTGTAAATGCTAGTGCGTGTTATTTTGCTTATTTGTTTGATTTTTCCCAATCTACTGAGTAAGAAATTTTCATCCACAACCAATGGGTATTTTTGTGTTTAAGATTCAGTGATGAGAAAACAAAAGAATTGGCAGTAAGTGACCTAAAATGTTAACCTCTGATTTGTATATTGGTGCTACCATGGTGATTTTTAGAGTCATGAATATTTTCTAGCTTGAAATGAGATGAACAAATATTTTTTAAAAAGAAAGAAATGAAAGGAAAAAAGGGGAAGAAAAATAGGAGAAAAAACACTGTCAATGAATATGATATAAGCACCCTTCTGGTCAGAAGATTGAATAAAATATATTTAGAAAATGTATCTTCTAATCAGCTTTCCTGGGTGATTTATTTTTAGTCACCCCTATGCTTCTACTACATGGTACCTGGTACCTCATCAATTATTAGTTTGAGCATGGAGTGCTGCTTTTTAGAGAGCTACCAACCCCCTTGAAGTAAATTGTATCCTGTGGCTAAAATTTGACATGGTTCAGGGAACACATACATCATATATTCTTCAGCGGTGGGTTGCTATTTCTCACACCCCTCAGAGGCATTTACATTCTCAGTGTTTGAGCCAAACTTTTCAGGGCTTGGATTTTTTGAACACTTCAAATGCTCTGTAGTGTTATCAGACCAGTGGTGAAGCTGATCTCAAAGTCCACTATTAAAACTCCCCTCAAGGACATTTTCATTAGAACTTTGTACATGGGCAGTTCAAAAGATCCAGCTATTGATTTTTGTTCAGAAGTCCTGTCTCCACTTTCGTATTACGCAACTTTTTTGACAGACTTTCAAAAAACCACAAACTGTGGTCTTCCTGTGATTCCAGCCTGGATTTTGTGCTGCTCATTTGATTTCCTCAGGCCACATCCTTCTCGTGTCCTTGTCAACATTGCAAGGAGAAGAGCTGTCTTAGAAGATTTGCTAAAAAGCAGAAGCAATTTCACAGCCATAGAAGAAAAACATCTGACCTTTCAATGCACACAAAAAATCTCACTTAAGTAAATAACCTTTTGAGCTGTAAAATTTTGTTGTGGCATTCATTTATCAGGCACATAGATAATCAGAGTGTTTATCTCTTTTCACCATTTAAAATTTCATAAAAGAAGTCAGGAACCAACGTGAGTAAATTGTAGCAAAGAGCCTCTAGCATGTGCGCTCAGCACATATTTAATGGAATTATCTATTGGAGAGTAGGTGGCAGAGGCAGCTGAGGAATTAATTATTGGGTTAGATATTTTATATCTATCTGCCAGTGCCATGTGAAATAAGACTTGTCTCCATATTACTTCTGTCACTTTGTGTGGCCTTTCAAAAGTGGCAGTTCCTCAAAAAACAGAATTGGATCATGTGTTTGGTCCTGAGCTACACTGTGAACATTTTCATGGCCCACCAGTTCATTCGGAATAGAACAATTTTGGTAGAGTGTGTGGAGTTCAGCTGTGAGACAGCTAAGTGGAAGCAGGGAAACAGTAGGGACCTCACTGGTTTCAAATGTGCAGATATTGTACAAATAGAGCTTTATATATCAGAATAAAGAACAAACTCCAAAGGAAAATCCATGTAGTTCTTTTTTCACACATATGAGTCTTCTAGTAATATTACTATTACTCATTATTAGAGTGAGCTTTTTACTAAGTGGTTACTATTGCTAGGCATTGTATGATTGACTTCACCTACATTATCAGATTAGTTCTCATAATGACCCCTTGAAATAGGTGGTATTAATATTCCCATTTTATGGACGAGGAAACAATGGCTGAGAGAAAGTAAGAAAATTGTTCAAAGTCTATAACTAGTAAATGTTGAATGTAAGACAAGGTGAAAGTTTTGCTCTGTTTGTGCCATTAAAAAGAATGAGCCAGAAGTTATGAGATCCAAAGATTGACCCAGCACAGAGAGCGCTGGAATTCCAACTCCATGAGATCCTTGTTATAATATTGCATCCCACTAGGGGGCAACATAGACTTTCCATCTACTTGAGCCCCTTTGTTCCCAAAATGTCTAAAAGACGCATGGAACAGCAACAAAAAAAAAAGACCAGTAAAAGCACATAAACCAAACACTTCAGTATTTAAAGCAGAAATAATACTTTATTAAAATGTCAGTTGTCCCTTATTAGTGACAAAAAAGTCACCTTATTTATCAAATAAAAATAGACTCATTGATTTGAGTGCTTTAATTAACTGCTTTATCTTTTTCTTTCCTGACCCCACTTCCCTCCAAACTCAACTTGCAGTCTACCGTACAGTACAATGACAACCAGACAGTGAAACATGGTCTCATCTGGGTTTTCTTGTCAACCTTTTCAAGGAAGGATTGGGAGTACAGTAGGTTTACCTCACACAAAGCATTGTATCCAAGGCCAGTTTTAAAATGTCAGACAGTGAAGAGTTCCATGCTGCCACCATTCAGGATGCTAGTGGACACTGGTGAACACTCAGATGTGTCTCTTTTAGATCAAATGTAGGAAACGTACTGTTCCTATAAAAAGCTGTTAGCAAGTTCATGAACCTGATGGCACAGGGCAACAGCTTCCTATTGTAGGAAGAAATGAAAGCATATGATACTTGGTTTTCCTGATACTTCTCTCTTATTTGATCCTTTTGAATTTATTTTCATACTCCCCCTGCTGGACTTAATCAGGCCTAAACAAATGAGTTTGGGTGGTTGAAGCCTGTTGACCCGTGGATGACACATTTCATATCAAGTTGCCCAGGAGTTCTATTCCTTTATGCCTTGTTGAGTAGAAATCAGTCATTTGAGGCCAACCACCATCTCACCCTTTTGTTATTTATTGTATGCTGAAACTTATAAAAGAAGGGCTAAATTCCGCACTGTGTGATTAAGCTGTTTCAGTTCTAATAAAATGTCAGAAACAAATGAAGTGCTCCTGTAAAATACTACAACAAGAGTCAGATTCAAGAAATTTGGGAAACAATCGGTTTTGTTGACTTTGGGGAACCAACAATTTACAGAGTATATGAGAGATAGAATCATGTGGTAATTGAAGAAAAACAGTATCTAGCATACTTATCTTTTATACTGCCTTAAAATACATACATACATACATATAGATATATTTTCAATATCAAAAATAAACACAGAAATAGAGATCTCTTCATTCTTGCATTATTACAATTACTAGCTATTTATTGAGTAGCCTCTGGGAGTCAGGCTCTAAACTATGCTGTTTGTAAATAAATGCAAATCTGTAAATAGAAATTGGGAAGTTTTTTTTGATGTCACAGTTCTTGGACGTCTCTTGCCCCAGATCAAGAATTGAATTATGAACAAGTTACCTGTAAATTACAGGAGATTCTTTTTTCATGGTAGCATTTCAGTCCTTCTAGTTCCTACAGCTTCCTGGCAGGATGACAAAAAGAGGATTGGGAGAGGGAGAGTCATCAGCTTGCCTCTGCTATTTTTACTCCTTATTTGGAACATTGCCCTTGAAAGTCTCTTATCTTATCCTTCTGAGTCTGTGGCACTATGTGACATGTATATACTCACACAATTACTGATGGGTTTCAGCCTATTGTGCTCCTCAGGTATTTTGGAGGGTCTTCATTTAGCTTCAGTGAGTGTGTCGAATGCCAGAATCCCATAGATCCTACATATCAACTAGTAAGAAGAACAAGATAAAATATTATGAGACAAATAGACTGCAGTTTATCCAGCTTGTTCTGTTTTAAAAATTAGAAATACAGAAAGATAGAGAGCTTAACACTTTGAGAAGAAGGAGAAATATGATATTAATAGAAAAAACTTAGACTTCACACCACTCTATTAAACAGGTCCAGATTAGCTGTCTCCATTTTTCCTGACAACAAGCTCAACACATTGCCTCATGTAATCTTCAAGCACATTCTACCGGATTCATATTAATCGCATTATCAATCTCTATCCTCTTAAGAGTGCCTCAAAGAGATCCTTCCTGGCCATCCTTTTGAAAGACCACCACTTTCGTTTTTTTTAATGTTTTAAAATTATTTTACATGATTTCAGGTATTTTTTTTTAAAATTGTGTGCTTAGACTAGTTCTGAAATACAGTAGGGTTTTTTGCTTGCTTTTTTTGTTTTGTTGGATAAGTTCTACCTTTTTTTCCCCTTTTTATTTTTCCCAGTTTTACTGATATGTAATTAACATGTAACATTGTATTAGTTTAGGTGTGTAAAGTAATGATTTGATGTATGCATATATTGTGAAATGAGTGCCACCATAAGTTTAGTTAACATCCATGACCTCACATGGTTACAATTATTTTTTTCTGTGGTAAGAACTTGTAAGATCTACTCTTTTAGTAACTTTCAAATATACTATACAGCATTATTAGCTATTGTCAACATGCTGTAGATTACATTCACAGAATTTATTAATCCTGAAACTGGAAGTTTATACCTTTTGACTACCTTCACTCATTTCTCTCATCCCACCTCTCACCTGTTGCAAGTACCAATCTGTTCTTTGTTTCTATGCGTTCTTTTTGTTTTTTTAAGATTCCACATATAAGTGAGATCATACAATATTTGTCTTTCTCTATTTTATGTCACTTAGTGTAATGCGCTCAAAGTCCATCCATGTTGTCATAAACGTCAGGATTTTCTTCTTTTTTAATGGCTGATTAATACTGTGTATACATATATACTGCGTTTTCTTTATCCATTCATTTGTGGTTGAACATTTAGGTTGTTTCCATTTTTTGGCTGTTGTAAATAATGCTACAGTGAACTTGGGGTTGCATATATCTCTCAGAAACAGTGATTTTTGTTTCCTTCAGGTATATACCTGAAGTGGGATTGCTGTATCATATAGTAGTTTTTAATTTTTTGAAGAGTGTCCATACTGTTTTCCACAGTTGCTGCACCAATTTACATTCCCACCAACAGTGCACAAGGGTTCCTTTTTTTCCACATCCTCGTCAACACTTGTTATCTTTTGTCTTTTTGCTAATAGCCATTTTAAGAGGCGTGAAGTGTTAGCTCAGTGTGGTTTTGATTTGTATTTCCTTGATGATTAGTGATATTGGACACCTTTTCATGTACCCGTTGTTCATTTGCATGTCTTCTTTGGAAAAAAAAAAAATGTCTATTCAGCTTCTCTCTTTTTTTTAAAGTTTTGCCCCTTTAAAATAGGTGTCCTGAGCACCTGGAAGGGTACCAGACATGTACTTGGTATTGAATAAATATGTATTAAATCCATTGCAGTCCCATTATTTGGAACAATAGAAGAACAGCAGGAAGATCATTTTGTGCAAGTCTAGATATTCACATCTAGTATACTGTAAAAGAAAAGGTCAGCCCCTTTGCAAAAAAGAATAGGGAATCTCATGACTTTACATGCCTCTGAAGCAATAATGGTAATATTAAAGATTTAATGAACCCTTAACAATGTGCCAGATACTATGTGAAACATTTTAAGATATTTGTTGGAGTACTCGCAAAAACATTTGTTTTAATCAGTATAGGAGACTAAATCTTAGGAAGGTGAAGTTACTTACCTAAAATCACTTGAGTAGCAAGTGGAATTGAGTCAGTGCACCAACCTAGATCTCCTAAGTTACTCTCTTTATTGCCTCTCTATGATCCTGCAGGATTCCCTTTCAAGTTAGATTATTTAAAATCATTCGTATCCCATCTTTGCCACTCACAATCAGTCACAAAGTTCTATATAATCTGTTTCAGAAATTGCTCACCAATTTAGTCTGCATTTTGTACCCTTATGGTATACCTCTTATAATCTAAACCCTCCATAATTCTCATCTGTGTTATTTTGATAGTTTCATATGGTACTCCTAACATAAAACCTAACATAAAACTCTCCTATCTCCCAGTTCAGTGTTGTTTTGTTTTGTTTTTGCTTTCATAGTATTCCCAAAATTTACATTTCTTCAAAATATGCCCCCACCCAAATTACCTCTTCAAATTTATTTCTTCCAACACGACATCATAAATCCTAGACTTTGGCCACAGGGAACTTTTCACAGTTTATCCACTTTCCTCATATGAATCGTTCATCTTCGGCTGTGTGCTTCTCATGAATTGCCTCTTTGCCTTAAATGCCCTTGCATACGTTCTCTACTTTGAAGTGCTCTATTTATCCATCAAGAACATGTTCAAATATGAAGCTTTCACTAGTTTTTCCAAGGCAGCATTATTCCTATAGCCCCACAGCACTTTTCACACAATAACTCTAATATATCATCAGTAGAATTTACATATTTGTCTCCTGTTTTAGAAGTCATGTTTTATTCATCTGTATTTCTATTAAATATCACATTCCTAGCCACATAGTCTATGTTTATAAACATTTTAGGAAAGAACAAATGAGGGTAAATATTTAGTCAAATATTTAGTTAGTCTCAAATCCTTTACAGAAAAAAAAAAAAAAGTTAGTGGCAGAAACTCTTTACCAAGAAAAATTTTACATTTAAAGTTCAGTATTAAAAAAAAAAAGATGAAAACATACTAGGAAGAGTGAACAGCCCACCTAATTCCTCTCACACCCTAGAGTAGCCTGCAAATAACCCTTAGATTCTATGCAACGTCATGTAAAAAGCACAGGCACATGATGTCAAGAAACTTGTGTGAATTTTCATTTTTTGTTATTATTTTGGCAGCTCATATTTGAAAGCCAGTTCACTTAAAAGAAATACTCGCGTTCTAATATGCATTCATGTGATATTCTTCTTAATTTGCATTTCTCTAAAATGTTTTCTTTTCATTACTGACTTTATTATCTACTTCTGTGTGGACATTTTATCTGAGAATTCCAAACAATGTACCTACAATGTTGAAAGGGTCTTTCTAACATGTACTTGGATCCAACTAAGAAAGCTGACAGCAATTTGGGAAAGACTCTCTGAAATAAAGAAACCAACTCTGGTGAACTAAGAAAAAAAAGTGTTTGCTTTTATCTTAGTAACTTACTGGTTCAAATGCAAAGAGTCATATAGGGACTGTGATTATCTTCATTAAACCTATTTGAGTTTTAATTAAGTCTTTCACTTAAAAAGCAGCTGTTGGAATTAAAATACTTCAAGAAAGTTATTTTAAATATGTAGAAATATTTTGTCACTTATCAATATATGTGTGTTTTCATCCTCTTATTAATGAAATTAAAAACTATAATTTATTAAATATGAACGAGGCACTAGGAATCCACTATTGCAGGTACTTTGGGTTACTATGATGAGCAAGAAAGATATCTTCCTGTCTTCAGAATGCTTAGAATCTGTTATAGAAGACTGATATTAAACATGTAACATCTAGTAACACCAAAGAGAAGTACTGTGGAAATACCTAATTGTGGGAGCCCCCTGTGGTGTGGAGAGTCTCAGGGACGCACTCCCTAAGGAAGTGAAATTTTAGGTTGAGGCTTAGAGAAAAATTGCAAGTTAGACTAACTAAGAAAGGGGTCTGGGAGTGCTCCAGGGAGACGGGAGACCAGGTTACAATTCATGACTACATGGATTTGTAACTACTTTAAATTTATGCAAGATTTCATTAGCTAGAAGTGAAAAATCATCTTAAATATAGGAAAAAATTGCACAAACTTGCTTACTGAACCATCTTTTTTAATAATAAAATGTTGTAAGCCATCTGCATGTCCAACGCTATGAAATAGACTAGAAAACCTGGGTATTCCCTTGCGATGTTTAGACCATTTTAACCATTCAAATACTAATTGCATTGAGGATTGTGATGCAACATGGAAAACACATAATTCATAATATTATGTGGAAATATAGGATGTTATTATATAAGTCCCTCGTGATTGTATGAAAAATGGATATGAAAGACACTGGAAAATATATTAAAATTGTGTTTGTATTAAAAATGTGGGTTCCTAGGCCAAAAAGATTTTCCAACTTCATGCAGTACAGTCATATAACTTTAAAAATTAACAAAAGAAAACACTGGATAGAGGAAGTTCTGTTTTAAAACTTACTACAACCAAGCAGAGTAAATCTCATTTTGAAATGAATAGCATGAAGAAATTTTTCAGAAACAAAGAATTCCAGCTCCAGTAAAAAGAGTAAAAATGATTTATCGTGTTCTTTTTAATGAAGCCAAATAATGGCATGTATTCTATTTTATTGATTTAATAGAGCATCTCACAGAATGGTAGAGCTGGAAGGTTACTCTATGTTAATCTCACTCTATTTCCTCTCTTTGTAGATGAGGAAACTGAGAAGGGTCATACATGCATATTGAGCAGGTATTATGATCTTGTGTATTGTGTTATCGATGAGCCAGACACATTAAACGAAGGAATACAAAACTGTAAACTCAGCCTCCTGTCCTCTTTGAGTTTAAAATTTGTAACAAGAGGGAAGATATAACGAGTATCTCCTAACTCTCGTTTCCTAGGCTCTTTCCACTTTCATTTCCATCATGGTTGTAAAAGTGCACAAGAGTTTTTAGAAAGCAAACCACACATTTTCTATTTGTCTAACTACCATTTCTCTCATCGTAGGAAAAACTGACAATCTGTGCAGAGTGTTACAGATCCCTCACTGCCACAATAACAAATGGCTCTAAAAAATGCCATACTAGTCTTCTTCCTCCTCCCCTTGTTGGGAACAAAACCGATACAGAAGGTTTGGGCTGTGAGTCAAGAAGGCAGATAAACAAACCAAACTAACAGTTGGGAGTAGGATTAGAGAAAACGTTCTCCTGAGATTTCTATTGTTAGAAGAATGGCTAAGGCTGCTAACAATAAAGCCAAATAAAGCAGTACACACACATGAAAAGACAAACTCTAAACTTGTTGCCAGCAAATAGGGCAAGAGACAAAATTGGGTTCAGCAGGAATGGACAGTGGTGGGGTTTTTGTTGTTGTTGTTTTTTCCCTTGAAAAGTATTGGCTCAGCTTGTATTTTTTTTCTTATTTTCGTCTTGTAAAGTTATATGCTAATTCGGTTTACAGAGTCATTATTTATTCATAGTTTTCACTAGACATATAGTTGTTGTTTATGGAGTCACGTATTGTTCAGACACAATTTTTTCCTACCTTTGGCCCATTTTGAGGCAGGTTAAATGAAGTGGGAAGTTACCATTTACTGGTGAGATCAATAAATCTGAGAGCCAAAAGATAATTTGAGCTCAATGAACATTTTCTGCAAAATCTCTCTTCGAGGATAGAGTAATTGTTGATATGTTTTTCCAGATATGTTTGAGTATTGACTAAAAATTACTCAATTCAAATAGGTAGGTGAATGTACAAAAATCAGTCAAATCAAATATCTGAAACCTTGTAAATATCAGTAGCGTCACCTGCTAGATTAACATGTAAACCATGCTTTGCAAAAGATGAGATTCTGAATCATTGAAGACCTTTGTTTCCCATTTTGTCAAATGGTGATACTGGGTTAGATTATCTACAAGGTCTTTTCCACCCCTAAATTTTGCAACTTTTTAATTAAAACATATTTTTGACTACTGCTAGGGTAAGAACATGTTTTGAACAGAGAAATTGGATTTCTCACAACAGAATTTGACATCTGCCTTGATGGCTAGCCTTGCACACTGGACCATACTGCTAAATTTATAATTTATAATATTATATTTCATGCTAAAACACATTATTTCTAATTTAATCTTGTAGTTCACATCTGTTTTAATGTTTGCAAATACATATTCATAAGATATCTTTGCCTTCTCTTCTCAAAAAAAGCAATTCAGCCAAATATCAGTTAAAATATAATTGAAAACAACAATTGGGAAAAACACATATTCTGATTCTTTAGTGAAATGCTCTATAGAGTCATAAGTTTATGTCAGAATGCTTAATATTTTAACCAAATGTGATTTTAAACTTCAGAATAACACCTTTCTACTACAGTTTACAAGGAGTTAAAGAAGTCCTAGACTCTAATTTATAGCCTGGGTTCTGGGTTCTAAAAAGCTTCTAGAAAATACTCAAGACTGGCTGTAAAACTGCCCCAAGGGCTTTAATTTCTGGCCTTATAAAGTCCAAATAGCATCTTTGCCTTCCATGTCCTTTTATTTTCTAAAAGGAAAAATAAGTTTTGCAGATTTCAGGGAATAGAGAAACACCAATAAAAGGAAAATAGTTGGCAATGTTAAATCTAACCAGAAAGCCAAATATTTGCCCTTTTCACTAGGACACTTTGTCAGAGGGATGAATGGAGTAAATCAGGCATTAGGCTCTGAGAAGTGAATCTTTGTTTTTATGTAGGTAGCCAGAAAGCCAGCTTGTTGGTAGAAAAATATATAAAATGACTTAGTAGCTTAATGGATTATGGATCATGTGTGTGTGTGTGCATGTGACTTTTCTTCTCTCAGTAATGTGGCAACCTGTACTTTTGAACTGAAAGGGAATTCCAAGTTGTTAATACCTGATGGAATGTTTAAATTCTGAAAGGAACAGACATAAGAGGAGAGTTAAGGTTTAAACTGCATATTTCAGGCTTTTATCCGGAAAAGGATTTTATCCAGATCCTTCACCTTTCTACAGTGTAGCTTTCAAAGTGTCAATATAATTAATGCTTCTCCTAAATAATGTTCTTGTTGTTGCCTAAATTATCATCCATTTGCCACTTAAGTCTTAGACATGATTCCTTGATCTCCTAATTGTCTTATCCTTTTTCTGATTTTTCTTCACATCAAGGGGGAAGTTGTTTCAGTTTTATAGACTCCCCCTTGCTTGTCAGAGTTATACCTCATCAGCATTTCTTGATGTAGTCTCCTCAGTAAAATTGTTAAATTTACTCATCTCCTTTTTATTATATAGATCTATCACCTGTTTTAATTTAACAAGATGAAAATGTGCCTCTTTCTCATCTTTAAAAATATTTATTAATCCAAGTCCAAGTACGTCACACTTTTTTTATCAGCCAGTGTGTGAAGCACCTGAATTAATTCTAATGGGTTAAGGTGTAATCCTTTTGAAAATTAACATCTACTTCATAGCAAAAAGCAAGGTAATGTGTTTCATAATAAGCCACTGAACAATCCAACATTAATGGAAGTGGAACTCTCTGATGCTACTATGATATGTAATTCTTTAGTATGATCATTTTTATTCATTATATTTTATTTGTTTACAGGCTGGAAAGTTTTAAAGACATTTTCTTTATTCCTTTTCTTCTGATATTTCCTGATAATATGCTTCAGCATAAATCCTTTCAATTCAGTCTGGAAGTTTATATCCTTTGCTTCTGACAAATTATAATTTATTATTATTATCTGTTAATTTACTTCATTCCCATTCTAATAGTAATCCCTTTTAATTGGACATTGGCCCTCCTTGTTAATCTTCTCATTTCATAGTTTTTTGTTTTTGTTTTTGTTTTTTGCGGTACGCAGGCCTCTCACTGTTGTGGCCTCTCCCGTTGTGGAGCACAGGCTCCGGACGCGCAGGCTCAGCGGCCATGGCTCATGGGCCCAGCCGCTCCGCGGCATGTGGGATCTTCCCGGACCAGGGCACGAACCTGTGTCCCCTGCATCAGCAGGCAGACTCTCAACATAGTTTTTTTAATGGGATTTTTTGGCTCTCTTTTATGTTCTACCTCTTTGTCTTTAAGTTCTATTTTGGGGGAGATTTCCTCCATTTTGCTTCTAAGCCTTTAATCTACTTTTTATTATATTTATGCTATTATTTTTATTTATACCAGCTTCCTTGTACTCAGAATGTTCTTCTTTTAGATTTGTTTTTGTTGTCATTCATATGCAACATTTTTTGTGTGTGTTTCTCTGAGTAAGCTTGTTTTGAAGTATTTAGCTTTCCCTACATTATTTCTTGCCTCCAGTGTCTTTGAATTAGCTTATTTTTCCTTTTTTTTTTTTTTTCAAATAGGAGATTTTGATTTTTGATTATAGACTTTACTCACATTTAACAGTGAGAAACTATGTAAAAGGTTGAATGTTCTATGTGCAGGAACAAGCCTTGTTTACTGGTGTGGAGTCATAGTGGGGACATGACCACTTTCTTGGGAGTCATTCAAGCTTTGGTATCTGAAAATCTTGTATATGGGGCTTCTCAGCTTCCAAAGAGAGGAGTAATACAGTATTCTTCCTTGAGGGTAGGGGAGATGTGAATGCCAGTGTTCTGAGAGTCCCCTGTGTTTTAGAGGGCCTTCTTTGGCAGAAGTTTCCCTCTCATGCCTTGGACTGCCTGGGGCCAATAGAACCATCCAGGAAGCTTTGAGGATGGGGAGAGTCCTGAGCCTGGACTCTAGATCTATATTCCATTTCTTCACTTTGGGGCACTTTCCTCACCCATTCATGTGAGGTCAGCCAGATACCCTGAGGAAATCCAGGACTGAAATGTCTGGGTCATCCCAGGTCTCCATGGCTCACCCCAATTCCAGAACAGCAGCCTGGCAAGTGAATCACTCCCACTGACCAGCAAGATATTTCTTTTATAAAATTGTGTGATTTGGGGCCATCAGAATGGTACCAAAATATTCACTTATGGTGACTCTTACTCATATCAGACACAGGATGAGATCAGATCTCTTGGCTACCAATGGTTTATCACTGACCTGTGAAGCGGAGCCTGTGTGTGAGGCCATGTGTTACCTGTTGTCATCCGTGTTCCCCCCACAATGCTCCCTCTGTTCTACAGCCTCCAGTGATGGTAGGGTGGCAGTAGGTAGTCTTTACTTCATTCATACTTTGCCAGTGTTCTCAATCCACTGCAGAACCTACACCAAATGTCTGGTGATCTTTCTAGTGCCTGTGTCTATCTTCTCCTAAAATGTTCAAGGCCTTTGTTTTGCAATTCTGATTTCTTGCCTCTGTCTTACATGGTGAGGTTCTAGTCCCCTAGTCTGGTGTTCAGCCATGTTGAACAAAGGATGGACATTCCTTGTGTTAATGGCTCCTCTCACTCTGCCCATCGGCCCCTTCCCTGTCCTTCCTAGTGGTTGAGGTGGTATGGTAATGTTAGCACCGTGAACACAGTGATTATAGCCTATAGAGCCCAAATGAAGACATAGTTGAAAAGTGTGTTTTGTTATCTTTATGCTAAAATTCTAAAATGATGAGAAAAAAGTATCATTCACACATTCCAGTGTGCTCTGGTCAGACTTGTACTTATGTTCTTCATCAACAAAGCATAGTTATAGCCTTTGAGAGAGTCAGTAGAATCCATTACTCCCGAGCAACATAGTGAATGATGCAGTGCCATGAGAAATGATTTAACCTTAATTAAATAAATGGTAGTAGGTAACTACAGAGGTGAGAAGATTTATATTGTTTTGATATAAAAAGAACAGCATTGCTACCTTCTTCTCTCAGTAAAATATATGAATTACCCAGAAATGATGTATTTGACAATCTAGAACATGAATATATGATTCTGAAGTTGAAGATGAAAAGATAGTACCTTTAGACTATGAAGAATCTTCACGTGCACTGAATGGATAATAAACAAATATGTACATACATTACTCCGTTGTTCAAAGTGTTAATCGATAAATTGTATGCCTTACATGAGCTCATGCAGCTCTATTAAAATATTGTCCAGGCCCCACACACTCTAGTAGTTGTCCCTTCAGCCAGTGAATGACTCATATGAGGGTACAAAAACCTACCTCCTTTCCTGAAGGGGAGAAAACTCAGTGATGCCATTCACACTCTACAGCTTCCCATGGGATCAGTTTGAGATTAGATTTCAGCAACACCACGTTTTGTTCAGCTTCCTCCTCTATTCTATCCTGCTTCCCTCATTTCCTTATAGACTTCTACTGAAAACAATCCTCAATAAATCACGTGCATAAGAATTCTCATCTTAAGCTATTTTTCTTAAAATCCATCCCTACCTAAGGCAGGGTCTAACGACTCTTTTATTCAGACATTCAACCAGTCCCTTTATTTTCATCTCTACGCCACACTTTTGCCTTAAGCTTTAGCGCCTTGAATCCCGAAGCTTGTCATAGTTCTCCAACACACTTAGCCCACTTCTTGTTAGCTCTTACCACTCTCTCGACTCACTTGCAGGAAATTAATTTTTAGCTTTCTTCACTCTACTAAGTCAGATGTCAATCCATTTTGCATCTTTCAAAATTGGTCTAGCTTCTATCAACTGGTTTTGCCTCCTCTCACATTATTTTTGTGTTATTCTTTTTTAAAAATTCCCTTATTGTAATTTTACTTCTATTTTGGAGGGAAAGGAGAAAAAGCATTTGTTCAATCTACTTACTTAAAAAAAAAAAAGAAGTCCTTAAAGGTATGGCACATCATAGGTGCAGGTAGGACAGGAAGCTGAATTGACTGCATTATATCTTACATTGGTAATTAAACAGAGGCCCATATTGTGACAGTGAGGCAGGTATCCATGTTACCATTAGAGGGTGTGGGGAAGGCATACTGGGAATGGGATGATATGGATGAAAATGGAGTTTTCTAAATTTTCATCTGGAAGTTTTGTACCCCAATTCTAACACTAGTCTTGAAATCAACACATGTGCAGCAAATAAGATAAACCACACACAAAATGACCAAATTTTAAGCCACCACTTATTTCACCGTGATGATTTCCAACTGCACAGTAACTATATCTGGAGTATTTGCTTGAGAGTTAAGGATAGATTAGGAATTGGCAATTGCAGACAGAATCCTCCTAAAAGACTAAAAAGCCAACTCTGATCTAGTAAAACTCAGACAAGACAAATATCATCTGCCCCTACCATAATCACCTGCCAAAAAGCAAAACTAAGTCCCTGGAGGAAGATATCCAGAATCTCAGATTATTTCTGTAGTACTTCTGAAAAAGGAAAACATGACACTTGGAATTTTAATTCAGTCACCTTTAGTAAATGCACCCCTTTCCTAATCCTTGTCCCCATACATTCTTCCCACTTTGAAGAAGAGCAAAATTAATTCCCAGTCATAGCAGGGGTGTTGATGAAGTGTTTTCACACTCCTTACCTTGCCAGATAGCTACCGTTTTCCAGCATTGGATAATCTCCCCTTTTTTGTCCCGCCCTGATGCAGACAACCAGTATACACATCTTCTGTTCTCTCTTGTCTCTTTTCGTCTTTAAAAAGCCACTGATAATTGCATTTACATTAAATTTTCACTTCTCCAATGCGACATTTAATTTTGTAGATAAAACAAATCTTTAAAAATGTATGAGTGAGGATCTGATTTTGAATTCTTATCTATTAGTCTCCTAGTGAGGGAGGTCTTCCCACTGCCCCTGAAATTTACTTTAGACCTTATTTTATTTAATATTATTAATATTCATAATAAATAGTTTCATCATTCATGAAAATTTGCTTAAATATCCAGTACTACTTAGTAAAAGCAAGAATTAACTTTAAACACAGGGTGTGATTCCATATCCTTAATTGCAGCTGACAGTTACGTTCTTTTAGCCTTTTGTGCTGTCCTACTTTGTCATCTTTAACTCTCATTTATTATTCAATTACTTCATCAGATAAGCCTTTTCTGATTTGAGACTGGATCCAATCTCATTCAATGCTCTTTTAGCACCTTGTAACTCCTTTTCATAATGCTTATCAGAATAGGACTTTTATATTTATTTGTGTGTTATTTCTATAATGTTCTTTTGGTTAATGAGTTTTGTTTCTTAAACAGTGTTTATTTTGGCAGAGCACAGAGGATTTTTAGTGCAGTGAAAATACTCTGCATGGTACTATAATGATGGAGACATGTCAGTTTACATTTTTCCAAAGCCATAGCGTGTAGATCCCCAAGAATTAACTGTAATGTAAACTATGGACTTGCAGTGATATGATGTGTTGATGCAGGTTCATCTATGGTAACAAGTATGCCACTCCACTGGGGGAATGTTAGTAATGGGAGAAGTCCTGCATGCGTGGGGACTGAGGGTATGTGAGAAAGCTCTGTACCTTCCTCTCAAATTTTCTGTGAACCTGAAACTTCTCTTCAAAAAGGTCTTTTAAAAAATACACACATGTCCACACAAAAACCTGAACACAGGTATTTATAGCAGCTTTATTCATAATTGCCAAAACTTGGAAGTAACCAAGATGTCCTTCAGTAGATAACTGGCAACTATTTGCACAGCATTTACATTTTATTAGGAATTACAAGTAATCTAGAGATCATTTAAAGTATACAGGAAGATGTATGTATGTTATACGCCAATACTATGCCATTTTATGTAAGGCACTGAACATTGGTGGATTTTGGCATCAGCATCCTGGACCAGTCTCCCACAGATATAGAGTGATGAGAATATTTTAAATGTTTAACAAATGAGGGGAAACCATGTCTAAATAATTAAAAGAAAGTATGAGATTCATGTCTCATCAAATACATATCCATACAGAGATAGAAATTATTAAAATGAACCAAATAGAAATCCTTGAGTTAAAATGTACAATAACTGAAATTTTAAAATTCCTAATCACTGTATGAGTTTAAGTTGTGCAACATGATGGTTTGATTTACATATATTGTGAAATTATTACCACAAAGCTTTAGTTAACATCTATCATTTCATACAGGTACAATAAAAAGAAAGGAAAAAAGGACTTCCCTGGTGGCGCAGTGGTTGAGAGTCTGCCTGCCGATGCAGGGGACACGAGTTCGTGCCCCGGGCCGGGAAGATCCTACATGCCGCAGAGCGGCTAGGCCCGTGAGCCATGGCCACTGAGCCTGCGCGTCTGGAGCCTGTGCTCCGCAACGGGAGAGGCCACAACACTGAGAGGCCCGCGTACCACAAAAAAACGAAAGGAAAAAGAAAATCTCCTCCGGATGAGAACTCTTAGAATCTACTGTCTTAATAATGAGATAAACAATATATTTAGTCAGTTAGAAGACAACATTAGCAACCATGAAGACAGGTCCATTGAGATTGTTTAAGTTACAGAAAGAAAAAAGAATGAAGAAAAAGGAACAATGCCTTAGAAACTTAGGACATCATAAAGTATACAAACATACACAGAGAGGCAGTTCCAAGAGGAGAGAAAGAGGAAGGGGCAGAAAGGATCTTTGAAGAAATAATGGCCAAAGATTTCTCACATTTTTTGGAAAAAATCTGCACAGCCAAGAAGCTCAACAAAATCCAATCAATCAGGATAAACACAAAAAATTTACACCAGGTCTCATCATAATCAAACTCTCAAAATCCACAGACAGAATCTTGAAAGCAGCAAGAGAAGTGACTCATCATATCCAAGGGCTCCTCAATAAGATTAACAACTGATTGCCAGTCAGAAACCCTGGAGCCCAGAGGTAATGAGATGACATAATCAGTGTGCTAAAGGAAAAAGATGGTCAACAAGGAATTCTGTATCCAGCAAAACTGTCCTTCAAAACAAACAAGACTTCTTTTAAAATAAATAAGACATTGCCAGAAAAACAAATCTGAGAAACATTTTTTTCCCAGCTGACTTGCCCTGCGAGAAATACTAAAGAGAATTCTGCAGGCTGAAATGGAAAGACAGTAGACAATAACTAAAATCCACATAAAAAATAGACCACATATATAAATATACAACACAGTATAAATGTATCTTTTGTTTGTAATGCTTTTCTTTATGATATAGGAGACACTTGCATGGAACAATAATTGCAAATCCACGTTCATGGGAACACAACATGTAATATGTAATTTGTGTGACAGTAACAACACAAAGAACAGCGGAGGGGATGGAGCTATAAAGGACCAAACTTTCTGTCCTTGGTTTTGGTTTTGACCTATTTAAATTAAGTTGGTGTTAATCTGAACTAGAATGTTATAAATTAAGATGTTAATTATAACCCTCAGGGCAACCACTAAAAAAACAATTAAAAATTTATGTTAAAAGAATCAACAAAGGAATTAAAGTGGTACACCACAAAATGTCTTTTTAACACAAAAGAGTAGAGGAATAAAGAAACTAAAAGTTATAGGACATATATAAAATAAATAGCAAAATGACAGACATAAATTCTACCTTATCAGTAATTGCGTTAAATATATGTGAATTAAACACTAATTTGATTTAATTAAGAAGAACTCCTATTAAAGGGCAGATATTAACCAAATGGATAAACATAACATGATCCAACTATATGCTGTCTATAAGAAATGCACCTTAGATCAAAGACAAATAGAATTTCCTCAAAAAATTAATAATAGGACTACCATATTATCCAGCAATTCCACTTCTGGGAATATATATTTAAAGATGGAAATACTAATTTTAAAAGATATTTACACTCCCATGTTCATAGCAGCATAATTTACAATAGCCAAGACAATGGATGAATGGGTAAAGTTGTGATATATACATATTCATATATTCATATATATGAATATTTATTATTCAGCTATTAAAAAAATGAGGAAATCCTACCATTTGAAACAACATGCGTGGACCTTAAAGGCATTATGCTAAGTAAAATAAGTCACACAGAGGAAAGACAAATACTGTATGATCTCACTTATATGTGGAATCTAAAAAACAAACTCACAGAAAAAGAGTTTGGATTTGTGGTTACTAGAGGTAGGGGGTTGGGGGAAGGGGAATCAGAGGATGGTGGTCAAAAGGTACAAACTTCCAGCTATAAAATAAATAAGTACTAGCACTGTAATGTACAACATGATGACTATAGTGAACAGTGTTCTGTGATATACAGGAAAGTTATTAAGAGAGAAGATTCTAAGAGTTCTCATCACAAGGAGCAAGGAGATTTTTTTTCTTTTATTTTTATCTATATGAGATGATAGATGTAAACTAAAGCTATTGTGGTAATAATTTCACAATACACATAAATCAAGCCATCGTGCTGCACAACTTAAACTGATACAGTGATGTATGTCAATTATTTCTCAATAAAGCTTAAAAAAAAGACACAAGTAGGTTGATAATAAAAGGAAAGTAAAAGATACACCAGAAGAAACCAAGAGAGGGCTGGATATAATAATATCAAACAAGATAGCTTTTAAGACAAAATTCGTTGCTAGAGAAAAATGAGCACACTTATAATGAAAAAGGATCAATCCAGCCAGAAGATAAAACATAAATATATATGTACCTGACAACAGAGACCCTAAATACATAAAACAGGAGTATGAAGAATTGAAGGGTGGAATAGATAATTCAACAGTAATCATTTGAAACTTGAAAAACTCCACATTTAATAATAGATAGAACAATTAGACAGAATATCAACAAAGACATAAAATACTTAAATAGCACTATAAACCAACTAGACCTAACAGATACCTAGAATACTTTCCCCAGCTACAATAGTATACGTTTTCTTCTCAAGGACACATGGCATATTCTCAAGGACAGACTGTATGCTGGGCCATAATACCAGTTTTGGTAAATTCAAAAAGGATTGAAATCACTCGAAGTATATTCCCTTACCACAGTGGAATGAAATTAGAAGTCATAACGGAAGAAAACTTGGGAAATGGGCAAATATGTGGAAATTAATGCATTTCTAAATAAACAATGTGTCAAGGAAAAAAAAACTAGGAGAATTAGAAAATATATTGGGATGAGTGAAAACAAAAGCTTCAGTATCTGAACCACTTGTGCATCTGTTTTTATTGTCTATATTCTTCTTTTAATTATCAAACATATTTTCTTCCTGCTTTGAATGCCTGTTAATTATATACCAGAGCTTCTGAGTAGTGAAAAAGGAGAGTATTCTGGTGATTTCATCTAGTTCCATAGAGTTTTCTTTTTAATCTGTTAAGTAGAAGAGAGAACGATGACCTCAATTCAATCAGGAATTAAGCTGGTTGGGGCCAGGTTGCAGTTTTAGTAAGACTCACTTTATCTCAGTTTTACTTTTGATTAGGAATTAGACCTATTGGGCTTTTATTTGAGAGCCTGGTTGGTATATGTCTTTTCAACCATGAAATCCTGTGGAAAATTCCTTTCTTACTTCAGAAATTCCTAGCCCATCTTTCTATGGTTATACAAAACAGAACTTTAAAATCGAATAAATATCTTAAGGGAAAGACTATATACTTGAGGTAGACCCTTTCTCTCTAGCAGATTTGTTTTATAAACACTATGAGGAAGAAGGAGATTTTATTTTGCCTTTTAGATTTCTTTATTGTGTACCGTGTTTCCTCAGACTCCTGCACAGCCCTAACTCAGCAAATGCCCCTTAGAGGAATCTGGCCATACTTTTAAGACCACTGGAATCTTTAAATTTTTTTGTTCCATCACGTGTACCCGTTAGAAAGTTTGTGGGTTTCCTTTCTCCCCCTACAAAGGCCCTCTGGGTGTGATTGTTCTGATCTTCCATCCATGTCCATAATTAGCAAATGTCCCCTTGAAGAAAATTGTTTCTTCTCTTAAGGATTATAGTTCATCTAGCCCTCTTTGCTTCCACACATCTCTGAGGTTTTTAACAATATGATTTTTAAAATTTTATCTAGATCTTTTCTAGTTGTTTCAGCAGAAATCTTCCATAACCTATTGGAAAGTGAAAGTTGCATTTCCTGTGTTTTAGGAGCAATTGCTTTCCCTCTTAAAGTGTTTCAGAAGTGAAAACGCTAATTTTAAGACTGGTAAGGAAGACCTTACTAAGAAAGTGACCTTTAGCAGAGTTGAAAAAAATGAGGGAATGAACTGGGCTGCTGCTACCTGAGAAAGGAAACTTGCAGATAGAAGGATCAGCAAGTGTGGATTTCTGGGGTGGGAGTGGTCCTAGAATTGTAGGAATAGCCAGAGGAGAGTGTGGCTTGAGCAGAGTGATTAAAGGGCAAAATATTAAGGTATGTATGGTCAGACATGATAGTAATGATAATAAAGTTAGTATTGGATAACACAGTCTCATAGATCTCAGGAATGCCAGAGTCCTAAGACTTTCTGAAATAAACCTAATCTAACCTGTCCATTTTACAGCACTGTAATATAGAAACAGAGAGGAAAAAACTGTCGTACAGTTTTGTTTTTTCAAGTTTTCTTTACCTAAGATGTTTCGGATATGACTAACTCCACTTCTGCATAGAATCCCCACACAAAATCACCTATCCTATTTAGTTTAGTAAGGAACCTCCTTTGACTATTCAGAAACAAATTTATCTGACCATCTAGCTACAAAATATATTTGCTTTGTGTACTTTATTTTAATTTTTAGTACAATGGCCATTTTCAGCAAGAGCAAAACTATATAATGTGCACAGTCTAATGAGCACTGATAAATATTACATTCCCTTACAGTGAACAAAATCTTGCCCCCTGCTGTTTCCTTAATAGCTTACATTAACAGGCCATGATTGCTGGAGTTTCATTGCTCTTCATCAAAGAAATGGCTGTGATCATCTTTTTCCCACACTCTGCATCCATTCATCACAGAGACTCTGAGCTGTAAATATAAACCATTTCTATTACTAATGGCATAGTCTGTCTCATATTAACTGTCTTCCAATTTAGCAATGCATCTCGAAGTCTTTTTTTACTGAGATCATTTGTTATCCTATTATGTACTATGCCAGTCTCTACAGTATACTGTTTACATGGTTTAATTCTTTATTTAATTTTCACAACCAATCTACAGGTTACCCATTGTCATACTAATTTTGCAAATGAAAAATGTAAGGTCTTAGAGACTTTGTTTGCTAGAAAGTGGCAGGGCAAAGATTTTAATCTAATTCTTTCTCCAAACCCGCACTCTTTCCAGTCCTCCATATTGCCTTCTTTTTGTTCAATTCTCAAAACTTTCTTCTCTTTGGGGGGAATTCTTTTGAATAGGAAAAGTCAATTATAAAGTATACCCTTCACCC
This sequence comes from Delphinapterus leucas, assembly GCF_059928025.1. Taxonomy (NCBI): domain Eukaryota; kingdom Metazoa; phylum Chordata; class Mammalia; order Artiodactyla; family Monodontidae; genus Delphinapterus; species Delphinapterus leucas. The sequence continues at coordinate 140,558,742 of NC_143131.1, forward strand.
ACATCCTGTAATTTTGAGTCATATTATTACTTTACGGAAAATGTTTGTGGAATTCTAGTTTGGGCCACTAGACCCAAGAGGCTAAGGGGAAAGGGGGGATCATATTCAAAAAGGGATTGATATTGATTTTGGTGCAAAAAACTAAAATAATGACTACACTATGTCAATCAAACTTCAAAATTTTATTATGAAAAATTTTAATTGTACAAAAATGTTAAAGAATAGGATAATAAACATCCATATACCCACCAGCTAAACAGTTGTCATATTAATTTTATGTATTGATCTAGCTATGATTTGTGTACCGTATGCTTTTTCTTCTGAACCACTGAAATTGTCACAGTTATAATAGAACTTCACTCTTACATATTCCATCATGTTTCTCTTAAAAGTTCATTTTTCTATACAAGTGCAATAGCATTATTATACCAAAAATAGTAATATCACTTAAAATAACTAATATTATCTAAAATCTAGTCCACATCAAAGTTCCAAAATGTCCCTAAGAATTATTTTTGTTTGCTCTGCTAAACCAAGATATAAACAAGTTTTGCTCCTTTATGTAACATCTCATTAGGCTCTTCTAATCTCTGCAGTCTACCTCCCCACCCACCCTTTTTTGTCATTGTTTCCCATGACACTGACTTTAAAATATGTATATATACCAGAAAAGTTTCCTTTTAAAATACCCTGCGTTTGAGATATTCCTAATTGTCTACTATACAATTGAGCCTGTGCCTTGTCTCCTGTATTTCCCATAGCCTGAAAGTTAAATCTAAAGATTGAATAGATTCAGGCTAACATCCTTTTGGTGTGATGCTATTTACTTCATACTGCATCTCATTGGGCTGCAAACGATGTCAGGTTTTCTCACAGTTTGACAATAAAGGTGATTACATGGTTCAGGGGGCAGCTATCAGAACTCTTCAGGTATTTTTTTTCCCCTTAGAAGTAAGCTTTATGGTTACTAGTTGGCAACAACTAGTGCTTTTAACATTTATTAATCCTTGCTTGAAACAAAAATTTTACTGGGAGTTGCAAAAAGTGATTTTCTAATTCCAACTTCTGAAATTCAAAGAAGGATGAACTACCATATCTCTTCAAAAGACAGAAGGTAAATGCCTCATTCTTACCCTTTAATTACCAATTTTTTTAGTAAGTTTGTAACAGTACCTCCAATGGTGGCAAATAAGTTCATCTCCATTTTTTCCCTGTTTCCCCTCCCGCATCTTTACCACTGTGAACTAAAGGGTTTTTATTTATTACACGTTACAGTTTCTTTTTTCTTTTGTTTTTAAATTGAAGTGTAGTTGATATACAATATTATAGTAGTTTCAGGTGGACAGCATAGTGATCCAACAAACGAATACATTATGAAATGATCACAAGTCCAGTAACCATCTGTCACCATACAAAATGATTACAGTATTATTGACTATATTCCTTATGCTATATATTACATCCCATGACATATTTATTTTATAACTGGAAGTCTGTGCTTCTTAATTCCCTTCACCTTCCTCCCCTCTGGCATCCACCAGTTTGCTCTCTATATCTATAATTCTGTTTCTGTTTTGTTTTTTTTCTTTTTTTTTTCTTTTTTTTGTGGTGCGTGGGCCTCTCACTGCTGTGGCCTCTCCCGTCGCAGAGCACAGGCTCCGGACTCGCAGGCTCAGCGGCCATGGCTCGCGGGCCCAGCCACTCCGCGGCATGCGGGATCCTCCCAGACCCGGGCACGAACCCGCGTCCCCTGCATCGGCAGGCAGACTCTCAACCACTGCGCTACCAGGGAAGCCCCTGTTTCGTTTCTTTGTTTTTTAGATTCCATGTATAAGTGAGATCATATAGTATTTGTCTTTCTCTCTCTGACTTATTTCACTTAGCACAATACTAGATCCATCCATGTTGTTACAAATGACAAAATTTCATTCATTTTATGGCTCAGTAATATTACTTTACACACACACACACACACACACACACCACATCTTCTTCATTCATATATCAGTGGACATTAAGGTTGCTTCCATATGTTGGCTATGATAATTAATGCTTCAATGAACATAGGGGTACATATATCTTTTCAAATTAGTGTTTTTGGTTTCTTTGGGTAAGTATCCAGAAGTGGAATTGCTGGATTATATGGTAGTGCTATTTTTAAATTTTTGTGCAGACTCCATAATGTTTTCCATAGCGACTGCACAAATTTACATTCCTACCAACAGTGTACAAAGGTTCCCTTTTCTCCACATCCTCATTAACACTTGTTATTTCTTATATTTTTAATGATAGCCATAGTAACAGGTGTGAGATGATAGCTCATTGTGGTTTTGATTTATATTTTCTTGATGATTGGTGATGTTGCGAATCTTTTCATGTGTCTGTTAGCCATCCATATGTAATCTTTGGAGAAATGTCTATTCAGGTCCTCTGCCCTTTTTAAAGTCTGATCATTTTTTGTTTTTGTTTATTTTTTTATATTGAGCTGTGTGATTTTTTGGATGTAATTTGGATATTAACCCCTTATCATATATGTCATTTGCAAATATTTTCACCCATTCAGTAGGTTGCCTTTTTGTTTTGTTGATGGTTTCCTTTACTGCGTAAAAGGTTTCAGTTTGATGTCATCCCATTTTTTATTTTTTTCTTTTGTTGCCCTTACCTGAGGTGACAGATTCAAAACAAAATTTTGCTGAGATTGATGTCATTGTGTGCCTTTGTTTTCTTCTAGGAGTTTAATGGTTTCAGATCTTGCATTTAAGTCTTTAATCCATTTTGAGTTTATTTTTATATATGGTGTAAGAAAATGGTTCAGTTTCATTCTCCTGCATGTAGCTGTTCAGTTTTCCCAACACCATTTATTAAAGAGGCTGTCTTTGCCCTATTGTATATTCTTTCCTCCTTCGTCATAGATTGTTTAACCATATAAGTGTGGGCTTATTTCTGGGCTTTTTATTCTGTTCCATTGATCTATGTATATGTTTTTATGCCAGTACCATACTGTTTTGATTATTATAGGTTTGTAGTATAGTTTGAAATCAGGGAGTGTGATATGTCCAGCTTTGTTCTTCTTTCTCAAGATTTGGCTATTTGAGGTCTTTTGTGGTTCCATTCAAATTTTAGGATTATTTGTTCTTGTTCTGTGAAAAATGCCATTGATATTTTGATAGGGATTGCATTGAATACGTAGATTGCTTTGGGTGGTATGGATATATTTTTTTTCTTTTTTGGGGTACACGGGCCTGTCACCACTGTGGCCTCTCCCGTTGCAGAGCACAGGCTCCAGATACACAGGCCCAGCGGCCATGGCTCACGGGCACAGCTGCTCCGTGGCATGCGGGATCCTCGCGGACCAGGGCACGAGCCCATGTCCCCTGCATCAGCAGGCAGATTCTCAACCACTGTGCCACCAGGGAAGCCCCAGTATGGATATTTTAACAGTATTAATTCTTCCAAACCATCAACATGGAATATCTTTCCATTTCTTTGAAATCTGAAAATCTTTCATCAATATCTTACAGTTTCAGAGCACAGATCTTTCACCTCCTTGGTTAAATTTATCCCTAGATATTTTATTCTTTTTGATGAAATTGTAAATGCCATTGTTTTCTTAATTTCTCTTTCTGATAGATTGTTATTAGTGTATAGAAATGATACAGATTTCTGTGTATTAATTTTGTATCCTGACATTTTATTGAATTCACTCATTAGAGCTAATAGATTTTGGTGGAGTCTGTAGGGTTTTCTATGTATTTTATCATGTCATCTAGAAACAGTGACAGTTATATTTCCTCCTTTCCAATTCAGATGTCTTTTAATGTTACTTGCCTTACTGCTGTGACCAAGACTTATAATACTGTGTTGAATAAAATTGTTGAAAGTGGCACCTTGTCTTGTTCCTGATCCTAGAAAAAATGCTTTCAGCTTTTTACCATTGAGTATGATGTTGGCTGTGGATTTCCCATATATGGTGAGGTATGTTCCCTCTATGCCCAGTTTGTTGAGAGATTTTATCATAAGTGGATATTAAATTTTGTCAAAAACTATTTTCTGCTTCTGTTGAGATGATCATATGATGTTTATCCTTCATTTTGTTAATGTGGTGTATCACATTGATTGATTCATGGATATTGAACCATCATTGCATCCCTGGGATAAATCCCACTGGATCTTGGTGTATCATCCTTTTAATGCATTGTTGAATTCAGTTTGCTCATATTTTGTAGAAGAATTTTGCATCTATGTTCATCAGTGGTATCGTCCTGTACTTTTCTATTTTGTGGTGTCTTTGACTCGTTCCCATTTCAGGGGGATGCTGGCCTTGCAAAATGAGTTTGGAAGTATTCCTCCCTCTTCAATTTTTTGGAACAGTTTGAGAAGAGTAGGTGTTAACTCTTCTCTGAATGTTTGGTGTAATTCATTTGTGCAAATGTCTGGTCCTGGACTTTTTTTTGATGGGAGTTTTTATATTACTGATTCACTTTCATTACTAATAATTGGTCTGTTCATATTTTCTATTTCTTCCTGATTCAGTTTTGGGAGATTGTATATTTCTAAGAATTTATCCATTTCTTCTAGGTTGTCCATTTTATTGGCATATAATTGTAGTAATCTCTTTTGATCCTTTGTATTTGTGTCTTATCATTTTGAACTCTTTAATTTCTGATCTTATCCAGGTCCTCTCTCTTTTTGTCTGCCTAAAAGTTTATCAATTTTGCTTATCTTTTCAAAGCACCAGCTCTTAATTTCATTGATTTTTTTCTTTTATTTTTTAGTCTCTATTTCATTTATTCATTCTCTGATCTTTATTGCTTCTTTCTTTCTACTAACTTTGGATTTTCTTTGTCCTTTTTCTAGTTCCTTTAGGTATAAGGTTATATGTTTAAGATTTTTCTTGTTTCCTGAGGTAGGCTTTTATTGCTATTAATGTCCTTCATAGACCTGTCCTTGCTGGTCCCACAGGTTTTTAATTGTTTTGTTTTCATTTTCATTTGTCTCCAGGTATATTTTGATTTCCCCTTTGATTTCTTCAGTGACCAATTGGTTTTTGTGGCATATTGTTTAGATTTCATGTGTTTGTATGTTTTTTTCAGGTTTTTGTTGTTGTTGTTGATTTCTTGTCTTACAATGTTGTAGACAAAAAAGATGGTTGAAAAATTTCAGTCTTTTAAATTTATTTAGACTTGTGTTGTGGCCTAGCATGTGATCTATCCTGGAGAATGTTTCATATGCACTTGAAAATAATGGCTACCCTGCTCTTTTGGAGTGAAATCCCCTGTGCATATCTGTTAGGTACATCTGATCTAATGTGTCATTTAAGGCGAGTGTTTCCTTTTTTATTTTGTCTGGATGATCTGTCCATTGACGTAAGTAGGGTGTTAAATTCCCCTACTATTATTGTATTACAGTCAATTTCTCCCTATATGTTTGTTAATATTTGCTTTATATAGTTAGGCATACCTATGTTGGGTGTTTGGTGTACATATACTTACAATTGTTATGTTTTCTTGTTAAATTGGTCACTTTATCAATGTAAAGTCCCTCTTTGTCTCTTGTTACAGTCTTTGTATTAACATCTATATAGTTTGATATAAGTATTGCTACCCCAGATTTCTTTCCTTTCCATTTTCATGGAATACCTTTTTCTATCACCTCACTTTCAGTCTGTGTGTGTCTTTCAATCTGAAGTGAGTCTCTTGTAGGCAGCATATAGATGTTTCTTGTTTTTTATCCATTCATCTACCATATATCTTGATTGGAGCATTTAGTTCATTTACATTTAAAATAAATATTGATTGGTGGTACTTACTGTCATTTTGCTAATTGTTTTTGTAGCTCTTTTATGTTCCTTTTACTTTTGCTCTCTTCCCTTGTGATATGATGACTATTTTTAGTGTTAAGTTTGGATTCCTTTCTTTTTTGTGTGTTCATCTAATGCAGGTTTTTTATTTGTGATTACCATGTTTTATACACACACACATGATTATTTTAAGCTGATGATCTCTTAAGTCTGACCACCTGATAACCAGACTACATTTTTGCTTTCCCCACTCCATGTTTAATGTCTTTATGTCTTATTTTACATCCATTTTGTTTTGTGTATCCCTTAATTACTTATTATGGCTATAGTTGATTTTTACTACTTTTGTCTTAACATTCCTACTAGCTTTATAAGTAGTTGATCCACTACCGTTACTGTATGTTTGCCTTTACCAGTGAAATTTTGCTTTCATAATTTTCATGTATTTAGTTGTGGCCTTTTCTTTTCTGCTTAGTCTCTTAAACATTTCTTGTAATGCTGGTTTAGTGGTGCTTAATTCTTTTAGCTTTTGCTCGTCTGTAAAATTTTTTAACTCTCCTTGAAATCCGATCAATAGCCTGTTGGGTAGAGTTGGTTGTAAGTTTTTACTTTCATCACTTTGAATATATTGTGCCACTCCCTTCTGGCCTGTGAAGCTTCTGCTGGAAAGTCAGCTGATAGTATTATGGGTGTTCCTTTGTATATAACTAGTTGCTTTTGTGGCTTTTTAGATTCTCTCTTAATCTTTAATCTTTGCCACTTTAATTATAATGTACTTTGGTATGAACCTTTTAAAGTTCCTGTTGTTTGGGACTCTCTGTGCCTCCTGGACCTGGATTCTTATTTCCTTCCTTAGGTTAGGGAAGTTTTTGGCTATTCTTTCTTCAGATAAGTTTTCTGCCCCTTTCTTTTTCTTTTCTTCTTCTGAGAGCCCTACAGTGTGAATGTTATTACACTTGATGTTGTATCAGAGGTCTTGTAAACTATCCTATTTTAATTTTTTTCTTTTTTCTGTTCAGCTTGGGTTATTCCACTACTCTGTATCCCAGTTCACTGATCCATTCCTCTGTATCATCTAATCTACTATTGATTCCATCTAGTGTATTTTTTATTTCAGTTACGTTACTGTTCAGCTGTGGTTGGTTATTTACATATTTTCTAACTGTTGAAATTCTCACTGTGTTCTTTCACTTTTCTCCTAAGTTTCATGGACATCTTTACCATTACCTTGAAATCTTTATCACGTTAGATTGCTTATCTCTGCCTTGCTTATTTTCTGAAGTTTTGTCTTGTTTCTTTATTTGGAGCATATTTCTCTGTCTAATTTTGCATATTTTCTGTGTTTTTCTCTATGTGTTATATAGGTTTGTTAAGTAGTCTGATCTTGGAGAAATAGCCTTACATGGAGACATCCTATGGCATTCAGCAGCATGCTCCCCTCTCGTCACCAGAGCTATGTGCTATAGGCATGCCACCTGTGTGGGCCACATGCACCCTTCTATTGTGGCAGGCCCTACTACAGTGGGTACACTGGAAGGCAGGGCTGGCCTTGTGGCCCAGTTAGCTGCCAGGCCATGTCTCATGGCTGTGGGCCTGCTGGAGAGCGAGGTTGGCTTCCTGTGTGGATGGCTGTGTGATTTGGGGGTGCACAGGGCTGGTTTCATCCTGCTGGTAGGTGGCGCTTCATGACTGCATGGCTGCCTCTGTGGCCTGGGGCTACTTGGAGTTGGTGCAAGCTTGCTCGAGAGCAGGGCCATTACTTCATGCAGCTAGATGTACAGCCTGGGTAGGCTTGGGGCTGGTGGGCAGGGTCAGGTTCCTGTATCTAATAGCTAGAGGGAGATTCCAAAAAGACACTTGACAGTACTGGTGTTATTGCAATACAACAAGCTCCCCCAAAATGCCTGCTGCCAGCATCTCCATGCCTAGGAAAAGTCTCAGTTACTTCCTGCCCCTTTGAGAGGTTCTCCAAGATCAGCAAGTGGTTCCAACCCAGGCCCCTTTCAAACTCCTACCTCTGTTCTAGGACTCAGAGCATGTAAGATTTTGCATGTGCCCTTTAAGAGTGGAGATTCTGTTTCCTATAGCCCTCTGGCTCTCCTGAACATAAGCCCTGCTGGTTTTCAAAGCCAGACATTCTGGAGGCTCATTTTCCCTGTGCAGAGCCCCAGACTGGGACAACCAATGTGGAGCTGTGACCCCTTTTTTCCTTCAGGAGGGACTTTATGATTGTGATATTTCTCCCATCTGTGCATTGCTGACCTAGAGGTGTGTGTCCTGACTGTTCCACATCTCCATCCCTTCTACCTGTCTTGTTGTGGTTCCTTCTTTATGTCTTTAGTGTGGAAAATCTTTTCTGCTAGTGTTCAGATTGTTCTCATAGTTGCTCTCTAAGTATTTATAATTTTGGTGTGTCCATGGAAAGAGATGAGTTGAGGGTCTCCCTAGTCTGCCATCTTGGCAAACTCTGATGTTCATAATTTTGATATATCTGGTATGGTCATTTTCTGTCTAAAGAAGTCCTTTTAACATTTTTAAGGCCAGTTTAGTGGCAATATCTCCTTTAACTTTTACTTTTTTGGGAAATTCTTTTTCTCTCCTTCGGTTTGAATGACAACCTTGATGTGTAGAGTATTCTTGCTTGTGTTTTTCTTTCAGTACTTTGAATGTGTTGTGCCACTCCCTTTGGGCCTACAAAGTTTCTGCTGAAAAGGCAGCTGGTAGTCTTATGGGGGCTCCCCTATACCTAACTAGCTGTTTCCCTGTCACTGCTTTTAAAATTCTCTCTTTATCTTTAACTTTTGACATTTTAATTGTAATGTGTCTTAGTGTAGATCTATTTGAGTTCATCTTGTTTGGGATTCTCTGTGGTCCTGGACTTGAATGTCTATATCCTTTGCCAGGTTAGGAAAGTTTTCAGCTATTATTTCTTCAAATAGTTTTTCTGTCCTGTTCTCTCTCTCTTCTCCTTCTGGGACTCCTATAGTGTGAATGTTAGTATGCTTTATGTTGTCCCAGAAGCCCCCTAAACCATCCTTCATTTTTGTTTCTTTTTTTCTTTTTGCTGTTCTGATTGTGTGATTCCACTAGCCAGTCTTCCAGAACACCAGTTCTTTCTTCTGCATTATCTAATCTTGTGTTGCTTTCCCCTAGTGTATTTTTCATTTCTGTTATTGTATTCTTCATCTCTGGTTGATTCTTTTTTATATTCCCTATATAATTGCTGAAATTTTCACTGTGCTCCTCCATTCTTCTGAGTTCGGTATATATCTTTATGACCATTATTTTGATCTCCTTATCTGCAAGGTAGTTTATTTCCATTTTGTTTAGTTCTCTTTCTGACGTTTTGTCTTCTTTTTTGTTTTGGAACATATTTCTTTGTCTCCTCATTTTGTCTATCCCCATGTGCTTGTTTCTATTATTATGTAGATCAGCTATGCCTCCTGGTCTTGAAGGAGTGATTTTGTGTGGAAGGTGACCTATTGGGCTCACTAGCATGGTCCCCCTGATCACCAGAGTCAGATGCTCTAGGAGTGTCCTCTGTGTGCCCTCCTGTTGTGGTTGGGCCATGCTTGCTCCAGATGTACTAGTGTGTGAGGCTGGCCCCTATGGCAGGAGCCACTTTAGGGGTATGCCAGTGCTGGCCAAGCGTGTTCACTGCATCTGGAAGTGTGGGGAGTCACTTTGGAAGGGTTCTGGTACTATCTGAGGGCATACACCAGAACTGGCAGGGTGGGAGGCTGTTTTGGAGGAGCTCCATTGCTGGCTATGGGGCTATTTTTGAGATGCACTGACTCTGTTGGGTCTGCACCTAACTCTGGTCAGGATGAGTGGTGTTATTAGCCATTAGGTTAGGTGGAGAGAGTCAGAAATGGTGTTTGCCAGCAGCGGAATGGCTAGGTAGAAGGTGAACCACAAAAAACAAACAAGCAAACAAAAGAAAACAAAAAAACTGTTGCCCACCAGTTCCTCTGTACCCAGAGAAATTTCCAACAGATTCCTACCCCTCAACTACATGCTCTAAAATTAGTAAGTTTCCTTCATATATGACCCAGGTGCTTTTCAGACTGCTGGCTTTGCGCTAGGACTCAGAGTGAGGGTATTTTTGTGCATGTCCTTAAGAGCAGAGACTCAGTCTATAGCAATCTGGCTTTCTAAGACATAAGCCCTCCTAGTTTTCAAAGCCAGAGGTTACAGGGGCTCATCTTCTTGGTTCAGGTTCCCCAGACTGGGGAGCCCGTTCTGGGGTTTGGAGCCTTGGTCCTAAGGGGAAGACTCTGAGGCTACGATATTCCTGCTACCTATGAGTCACAGAGCTGGGGCTGTGGGTAACTTCCAGACTGCATCTATACCCCTCCTACCCATCTCAATGTGGCTTTTCCTTTTTATGTTTACTTGTGGAAAATCTTTTCTGCTAGCCTTCAGGTTGTTCTCAGAAATTGTTCCTCTATATGTAGTTATAATTGTAGTGTGTCTGTAGGAGGAGACAAGACCAGGATCTTTCTTACTCCACCATCTTGCCCTACCCTCTGTCATAGTCAGCTTCTGAAGTTCACTTTCCCTAAGTCACAATTGGAATAAAACATTTCTCCAAGAAGACTTAGTTCCTCTTACTTATGTGTGGTATGTGGAAAGCAAGATCTGGGCACTAGGTGTACCCATTGATACTGAGTTGTCATTGCTCTGGGCTTTCTCAATTAATAGGAGGAGAAATGAAATCTATTGCCACCTCTAAGCTTATCTTTATCTATGTATAGATCATTTGATGAGAAAAAAGTTTTTAATTTTGGTAAGATCTAATTTAAGGTTTTGTTTTCTCTGTCCTGTCTAAAAAATTGTATTACTCTCAAGTCATGCTGATATTCTCCAGTATATTCTTCCAATAGATTTATAATTTTAGCTCTTATGGTTTAAGTCTATAAATCCATCTCTAATTAACTCATTTTGTATATGGAGTGAAGTGGAGGTTGAGGTTTATTTTTTTACAGATGCAATTGTTCTGGAACAATTTCTTATAAAGATTTTTTTATCGTCGTTCTCCTCCATTGGATTGCTTTGGCATTTTTGTCAAAAAATCATATGACAGGGAGGTTCTGTTTTTGAACTCTTCATTTTATGTCATTGATATATTTGTCAAAATTTATTCCAGTTTCACATTGTCTTAATTACTATAGCATCATAAGAAGTCTTGAAATCAAGTACTGTAAATCCTCAAACTTTGTTATTTTAAAGATTACTTTGGATGGTTTAGTTTCTTTGCATTTGCATATAAATTTTTGAGTAAGATTGTCGATTTCTAAAATAAAAATAAAATAAAGCCTGAGGGATTTTAGTTAGAGTTGCATCAAATCTATACATCAGGGCTTCCCTGGTGGCGCAGTGGTTGAGAGTCCACCTGCTGATGTAGGGGACGCGGGTTGGGGACGCGGGTTCGTGTCCCGGTCCGGGAAGATCCTACATGCCGCGGAGCGGCTGGGCCCGTGAGCCATGGCCGCTGAGCCTGTGCATCCGAAGACTGTGCTCCACAACGGGAGAGGCCACAATAGTGAGAGGCCTGCGTACCGCAAAAAAAAAAAATCTATACATCATTTTGGGGATATATGACATCGTAACAATATTGAGTTATCTAATCCATGAAAGAGCTATATGTATTTATTTAAATCTTCTTTAACAACTCTCAGGAATGCTTTGTAGTTTCTATTGTAGAGATCTTGCATTCCTTTCATGAAATTTCTTTCTTATTCTTTTATTTATTTATTGGCTTTTGTGACTAACACCTTTTTAAAATTTAATTTTCCAAATTTTTGCTACTTCTAATATAAAAATACATTTCATCTTGTACACTAAACTTGTATCCTGCAATCCTGCTAAATTTAGGTGGTAGCTAGTTTTCCTAGTTATTTTGTAGATCACTTAGGATTCTTAAACAGTGCAGTCTTAGACAAATAATGACATCTTTATTTCTTCCTTTTCAAACTGATGCCTTTTTTTTTCTTTATCTTGTTCTAATTTATTGTCTGTCATTTCCAACAATGATGAATCAAAATAATTAAGGTGGGGATTCTGTTTCTAATTTTAGGAGAAAACTGTATGACATTATAAGGACTTGGGTGTCTACCTTTATGAGACGTATTACAGGGTAAGTTTTTTTAATGCCTTTTTTGTCAGGATTTGGTATTTGGATAATACTAGCTCATGAATGAAATGTCTTGCACAGTGTAAGGTTGGTGTCATTTCTTCTTTAAATATTTGAAAGAATTCACCAGTTAAACCAAAAGGACCTGAAATTTTTCTTTTGTGATTTTTTTGTTAGTTGTACTTTTGCAGGAATTTTTACCTAATATTTGTTGTCAAATTTATTGGTATAAAATCCCTTATTACTTCCTTAGGGAGTAAGGATTTGTAATAAGAATATTCTTTTCATTCCTGACATTGATAATCTGTGTATTTTTTTTTCTTGATCAATATGGAGATTTATCAATTTTGTTGATTATTTTTCAAATAAATTTTCACTTTTTATTTTCATATTTCTTTTCTGTTGAGTATTTCATTGATCTAGTGTTATCTTTCTCCTATTGTGCATTTACTTTGCTGTTTCCTTTCTAGCTTATTACGATAGAATCTTAGGTGATTGATTCTAGATCTTTCATTTCTACTAAAAGTATGTAAAGCTATATATTTTCCCCATCACCACCTTACATTATCCCCCATTTTTTTATATGTGACATGTTCTTATTATTCAGTTGAAAATGTTTTCCAGTTTCCCTTGAGATTGACTTCATAGTTTTTATATTTAGGAATTTGTTGCTTTATTTCTAACTATTTGGGCTTTTTCTAAATATCTTACTGTTTTTTATTTCTAATTTTGTTCTGTTTTGAACCTTAGGATATACTCCCCTTGAATTTATTTTTTAACAGTCTTGTTAAAGTATAATAGATATTCAATAATTTATACATATTGAAAGTATACAGTTTGATATGTGTTTGACATAGGTGTATACCTGTGAAACCATCGATAAAATTAAGATAGTGTATTTGTTTCCTTCAAAAGTTTTCTCATTCCCCTTTGTAATGTATTCTACCTATCCTTCTGTGTTCTCAGCCCCTAACCTCAGCCCATCCATAATCCAAGATAAACATTGACCTAGTTTCTGTCACTGTAGATCAATTTACATTTTGAAAAAAGTTATATAAAGACTATACAGTACATACTTTTAAAAATCTTCTTTGGTGAAATATCTACTTTACACATATTTTATTGGTTTTTTTCTAATTATTGAATTTTACAAGTTTCTTATATATTATGTATAAAAGTCCTTTATCAGCTATACGATACAAATATTTTCTCCTAGCCTTTGGCTCTTAACAGTATCTTTCAAAAAACAAAATTCGTGTGTTACTAATTTTAGTAAAGTCCAATTAATCAATTCTTGTTTTAGATTGTGCTTGGGTATTACATTTGGGTTATATTTGCCTAATCCAAATTCACAAGTTTTTTCTCCTATTTATATTATATTATATTATATTAATCACAATGTTATATCATAGAAGTTTTGTAGTTTTAGGTTTTCCATGCTCAGTTCCACTGTTTAATTTTGAGTCAATTTCTGTATGTGGTGTGGAGAATGGATCAAAGTTTATACATTTGCATATGGATATCAATTATCCTAGACTATTTGTTGAAAAGACTATATTTTCTATCTTGATAGGACTAAAGGTATATTAGATAGATGCAGATGTAGATATAGATATGCACATAGATATATATAGACAGATGGAAGATAGATCCATCTACCAAAGAGATATAGGAAAGCAATGTATCAACAAGGTAAATATTTTTTGGTGGTGGGATTATGGTTGAATTTTCTTTCCTTTATATTTTCTTCTATTTTATAAATGTTTTCTAGTGAATGGAGACTATGTTTATAATCAGAAAGAAAAGATAAACATTCATTGTCAAGAATGTGTTTTTTCCCCCAAGTGGTGGCTCAAATACAATTATATTTGCATTTAGTTCAGGCTTCATTAAGATTAATTCAGTTTGTGCCACAATTTGGGTCTTTTTATCTTCTTCCAGTTTTATTGAGATATAATTGGCATACAGCACTGTATATCTTTTTGTCATTCTTTTTTCTGGTATATCCTTTCAAAAGTATTTGTGTTATCACACTTTTTTCCTGACTATGTTAACTTTGCTCTATTTATTTGACATTTTTAAAAAAGAACAAGCTTTTTAAACTTATTTATTCTTTATTATTTCTGCTTTTATCTTTATTGTTTCCTTTCCTCTGTTTTTTTTCTGTTTACTTTGCCCTTCTTTCCAACTTTTTGAGATGAAAAATTAATTTTTTAGCATTAAACATTTTTCATAACATATATTGATATTTTAAGGATCTGAATTTTCCTATGATTTTTGCTTGACTTATTGAATATATCCTACAGATTCTGATATAGTTTTATTTTAATTATCATTAGTTTTAATAAATATTTAATTTTGTTCTACACTTCATGGATGAGTTATTTAACAGAGCATTTGAAAATTTCCAGGTAGAATGTTGTTTATAAAAATTTTAATTCCCTTCTAGTTTTACTACATTGTCATCAGAGAATCTTATTCATATTATTCCAATGTTATGGGACTTATTATGATTTTTAGAGTTACATCATGTTTGGTTAGCTTTTAAAAAATTACTCATGTATCCTTGAAAAGAAGTTGTATTATCTATTATTGCTGTGCCCAAATCTCTCCCTATATGATTATCTTCTTAGCTCTCTCTCTCAATATATCCATACATACCCATAATATCTATGCTGTCTAGTTTTTCTGTATGTTCTCAATTAAATTTGCCCTACTGATTAATCAATTTAAAGAGTGAATCTAACTCTGTCCTGACATGATATTCATATATTCTGCTTGTTATACTTTTATTGGTTTATTCCACAACGTTTATTCAGCACTCGCTATGTTCTCAGTACTGTGCCAGCGTCTATGAACATAATTATTAAAAAGACCGTCATTTTCCCTTCTTTTATGGGACTTTTCTGGGACATGAATCTTGTGATTCTATGGCATTTGCATCTTCACAGAGATGGTGACTTCTTTTTCTTATAAAAATCTGTCAGAATATGAATCTTAAACAAAAGTCTTCCATCTAGAAACTATTGCAATCTCCATGAAATATGACCACAGAAAAATGGAAAACATTCTACATTCTTACCAAACCTCAAAACTTGTCCCACAGAAAACATATGAGCAGTTTTGAAAAATGTTAATTATTAAACAGTTTGATAACATTTTATAAGCTGAAAATGGTTTTTGGACAATCTTTTAGAAAAATAGTAGGCTTTAAAAAAATTCTGATCTCTTTGATATATCTCTCCTATTTATTTGTTGTGTTCTGATTTTATGAATGTTATACATCTACCATTGAAAGCAGAGACTTTATCCCAAAATGCTGTAATGAGAGATGCTTAAACATGAAACATAATTGGGCATGTCATTGTCATTTAATCATTGAATTAAATTCCAGGTCGTAGTTCATTTTTGAAATTCATTTGATGACATCATGATGTTCTTGTTATATTAGAGCATCATGACATCTAATTAAATTAAAGAAAAACATGTAGAACATTTCCTTCACTTTTAAGTATCAGCAACACAAGATGATCTACTAGTTTTCTAGAAAATTTGATGGGTTTTCATTTTAAAGCCCACAAGGAAATATAGATGTTGAACACAATGACTCTGTTTTGTTAATTGATAATAAATTTCCATTTCAAAACGAGTTTTGCCTTATGATGTGGCCCATAATGTTAGAACATCTCACAGTTGTCATCAAAGAGGGGAGAAAGTCAAATATCATTGATAAAAATGACTTTGGAATTTACATTAAGAAAAAATTTAAAACAATTTTTGAAGAGGTGTGTGCATGAGTGTGTGTGTGTGATGTTAGATATTTCTACTTGGAATATATAGAAATACAATACTAACAATACTACAAGTGGTCAGTCCATAGACTTGTCCTTGAAGCCTCTTTAATCTGGATAAGAGCAGCCATGTAGCATGCCCAGATAATGTGAGTCTCTAATGATAATTTCTGACTTTATAATTGTTCTATGAATTTCCCTTTGGTGACAACCTTTCTGAGATAATTACACATCATCAATGTTCTAATGAACTATGAGACACTTAATGCCTGGACATGAGGCAAAATAGCTAAGAAACATGTGTCACAGACAGTTTTGCAGGAACTAACATACAAAAATGTAGCCTTCATTAACAGTGTTCAGAAAGACAGATGAGTCTCCATCCTGCCTAACCCAGTGGTTAATTTATTGACTGACTTTAACAGCGACGTCCCTTTGGAGGGTTTTTAATAGTTTCTAAGTTGCTTGCTGAGGTTTTAATAGACATTTGCCTCACTGAGCTCAATAAATATAGAGTGCAGTTTGAAATCTCACAACCTAAAATGTAAGCAACTGACTGAATGAGGTTAGAAAGGATTTATATTTCTTCTAAATATACTTCTGAGCTGAAGTTCCAGTGAAAATGATTTCCAAAATATCTACCTACTTTTTTGAAAACTTTCTCCTATTTTATGTTAAGACCTTTGGTGCTATAAAACAGAGAGACAAATGTATCAGGGATAGAAAGAAAAAAAAAAAAATGACTAAGCAATTCCTTGTGGTTTGCTCCAGAACAGATTTTGGAAAGCTGTGTAGGAATTCAAGACAGGTTGTAACCATTCAGGTTAAGTCAAAGTAAGTGGTAAATAATTCATTTCCCAGTTTCCAATTACTTGGAATCAGAGGCTTCCTATTATATAAGGACACTGTATCATTTATGCAATGCTATAGTTTACCTCTTTGGTCATTTAAAAACTGGTTTTGCCTACAATATTTTTTAAATACATGCAAAATAATAATAGTTAATATGTATCAAATACTTGCTCTGCTAGACACACTGTGGTGTTTACATGATTATAAACTCACTGATACCTTAAAAGAATCCTACAGGGAAGTTTAGGTACATTTTCCAAGATCATACAGCTAATAAATTTCAAAATTTAGAGTTGAAACTACATAGTTTATCTTTAGGAGCAGAACTCTAAAACATCAAATTGCTATGTGGAAATATCTCCTTTTCAGGAAAAGAGGGGTTTTCTGTTTGTTTGGTTTACTAAATGCAGTCAATTTTGCTTAGTTATCAGGCAACTTTCAATAATAAACTGGATTTGCCAGTTATAAGTGAACTTGAAGAACTATAAACCTAAGATCTAATTTTTTCATTGACTTACAATTTTAATATGTTGTGTTTTTTAAAATCTTTATTTCCAATCATGTTTATTGTTCATTTTACTGCTGCAATATATAAAATCAAGACTTTAGCAAATTAAAACAATAATAACTTTAAATAATAAATATCTCTAATATTTTATATTCTTAATTTTTATTATTAATTTCCATAAATTAAATTGACATAGCCATTTGTATATCATTTCACCTTGGGATTTCATGATAAAAATCTTAAGAACGTCATTGTCAGGTTTTACTTTACCGTTATGGAGAAACAGACTGTGAGTTATAATTTTAAAATAACCAAAAATAATGTATGTCAATGAAATGATTAATTTTGAGGTGATTGGCCTACTGCCTTCTGAAAATAGGAAAAAAAGATGTGATTACCCTAATACTGTTACATTACAATGATATTCTTTAGACTGAAAATTATAAATCAAGTCTGTTTTTAAATAGCAGCATCTATCTCATATGAGAATCAGATCATAAAGATTATCATTTTGATATTCATGGTTATAACTGCCCTTTGAAATTTGTACACACTGTTTTCAAGCTTAAGGCTTCAGAAGAAAGGCTGTGGTTTGGTCTATATCCCGGAACTTCAGGTTATTAATACAGTGACTATATAAACTATCACTTTCTAGGAAAATACTTTAGAAATCTTTTTGGTGCTATTGTTCCCAGTTACACTGGATTCTTTTTGGATATTTTCTTGGAAATTTCTTTATAGTGTAGTGGAGTAATTAAGACCACACACAGCAACTGGAGATTTTGGAGCCCATTTCTTCAGAGGTTTCTCTAAAATGCTATGTGTCTTTTGGTCAAGCTACCTAATCTAATTGAACTATTGTGAAGAGTCAGTGATTAAATCCATGTAAACCTGTTGTCCCAGTTCCTGGCACATGCTGGACACTCAGTAATTGTTATGTATCAGGGTGAGATTACGAAGTGTTGCTTCTTCTCTCCCTCATTCCTTTGCTCTGCTTACCAAGCATTCCCTAGTCTCCAAAAGTTTAAGAAAAGCCGTTTCCTCCTCAAGCCTATTTAAGTAATATTTCTTACAAATAACAAATATTATCACATATTTATGTTGTATGTAACTTAAAGAGAGAAGATTATCCCTTCCTCTCAAACTAAATGAGAAATGTGCCTTGCCAGTACTCTGAACTTTTCTCTGAGAATATGTCTAAAAAGTATCACAATTGGTGGTTACGTTCAAATTCTCAGATCCTGGAAATATAGACAGGGTCTTTTTCCTCTTTATTTCTCTAGGGAATCTAGCACATGTTAAAATAGGATGTGGGGAGAACACAGGTGTTTAATCCTTCTCATTTTTTATTAAATATTTTCATGTATATTGCCTTTTGTATTCTTTATAGCAACCCTAAAGCAATTCCTGTAGCAACCCTATCATCATCCCCCCTTTGCTATAGCAATTCCTATAGCAACCCTATCATCATCCCCCCTTTGCAGGAGTGACTAAACAAAGAAGAAAGGGAGGTTCAAAGAGATGAGGTAACATACAAGTCACACAACTGAAAATGGTAACAGGGTATTTTCTCTACATCACAACATTTAAAACAATGTTTGGCACTTAGAAGTTACTCATAAAATGCTTATTAAACTAAACTGAACATCTAATGAAAGAGAATACTTATGCTATTAGATATACCTAGACAAATATATATCTAGGTTTACAAAAATTCTGTATTACTACTATATGTGAACATATAGTAATAATATACTGAGTGCTTATACAAAGATTTACAAACTTCTAAAAACCAATGAAGAAACAACAATCAGCTTACCAATACAGTCCATAAAATTAGCCTTTCAACCTAAACTATGTCTCAGTTTTCAGAGCCAACAATTTGTGGCAACATTAACAAAATTATCCCTGGGCAGTACTTGCAGGGTGCTTGAAGTTTGCTATGCTATGAAACTATGTATTTCTGAGTTCTTATCCTTAGATCCTTTCCTTCTGTGCCATGTGGTGATATCACTAGGCAGACTCTCCACACTATACAGTCCTTGCATAATTTGTCACTTTCTTCTAAATGCTAATATGCATACACCCACTGCTGACACAAATCCTCTATATATCTTTCTCATTATCTATCTCGCATTGTCTATTCGCACTCCTGTGCTTAATATCCACACCATGTTTTGTGATATGCTATAACAAAGAAGATGCATGGGACAAAGTCTCTTGCTCTCTAATAGAGAATTTTCTTTGTTCTCCCTCATACTTAACTCTGTGGATTAAAGTATCATACACAATAACAACCATCACAAATATATAGTGTTGCAAATTGTTTGAGTTCATTTCTTTCGAACAAAACTGGAGGATTTCATCTCAACCTTGGCCTCCAAGGGTAAGTCTCTTGAAAGTTGTAGCTGCAGCGTGCACTAGTGACCACATTCACCAATAATAGGAAAGTACTCATTCTTCCTTACCAAATGGTACACATAATCAGGTTGCCAAAGGAGAACAATTATCTTTTATACTAATTGGCAACTTGTGTTTAACCTTTAATTATCTGTGAATTTTTAATGGCTCTACATGGCCTTTTTCTTTTCTTGTAGAAGGTCATAGGCCATAGAAGCGCTCTCTGTTCTCTTTCTCTGCTCTCGCTCTCACCCTCCCAAGATATTATAATAACAGTTTAAATGGAAAATAGAGGCCCTGCAGCTATAGGTTGTTGTCCTTGTGCATGCTCTGAGCTGCTACATGCATGACAAACTTAAATTGTTGAAAGGCAGGAATCCCTTTTTACTGCTGGCTTCAAAGGGAAATTCAAATAGATTTTTCTTTTTCTTTTTCCATTTGTTTTTCTTGGCACAGTTTGATGCAATCAGTTTTTTTTTTCTTCCACTTGAAAGGTGTAGGACTGATTAGCATAGAGCCTGTGTCTTCTTTGAGGGTCATTCTGTTCTCGGTTTGGCAAAGATTACTCTAGTTGAAAGAAGCAGGACAGCATTTCCTCCTGTGATGAACACTTCAAATATTGTGTAGGGTATGCTACTTTCTTTTGGGGTGAATAATTTATCTTTTGATGTCCTGGGTCCTATAAAAAAGGAACTTAGTAGTGATGACTGCATTACTTTTTCCTTGTTAAAACGTTTATGAGTAGGAAGACACTTTGACTCTTATAGAGAAAACCACCAAAACTCCTCAAAGGAGGGAGATATTTTTCAACCTGTTTGCGGTAGTGACCTTGCAAGATATTATTTGCCATTGTATGATTGAAGACTGTTTTTTTTCCTGGATTGATTTTTTACGCTGGTTAAACCACTGTGTGATTGAATAATTGAATGATATAAAAAGTAGAAGGAATTAGAAAACATATATAGCTTAAAAAATCATAAATCAAATCAACATAGAAAATAATAATAAATAGAAATGGCTGAGTTAATATTTTCCCTGGAGAGCATTAGTTCTATTCTCAGAATATAGTGAAAGTATTGCTATTTACAAAGACAAGCCATCCTTCTAGTGGAATTTATAAATAGTCCTAAGATAGTCTTACAGTTCCAATCTTCCTTTATTTTCCTCTTGTGGCCCATCCCTTCAGTTCCAACTGACTTGTGCTACAAATAGTTTACCTTTGTTCCTCTAAAGCCATCCACTCTGAGTTGTGGTAATATACAAAGATCTGTATAGCAAGCATGGGTGATGCCCTTCTGTATCTCCAGCCCTTAGCACTTAAGAACTTACTAGCCAGGTATCTCGCTACCAGTGCCTGATTTTCCTTGATACAGGATTCTTTCTTGCTGCTGGAGGCTACTTTGTCACCTGCATTGTAAGCCCAAAATTGCAGGAAATTAACATGACAGCCTCCAAGGAGCAGCCCTCAACCAATGACATGTGGGGAACTGAGGTTTAAATACCCTAGATCCTCACCCCTTGGGTAAGAGCACTCTTGGGTCTGAGTTTTACAGTGATTCCCAGATTATCTCCAATGAAACAGCATTATTTGCTCATTGTTATATCTGCCTTGATAACACATATCTTGGTTGTCTTCTTCTTCTTGTTTTACCCCCTCATTCAACTAGCTGTAGTTTCTTCACCTTCCAAATAAACCACTTGAATTGGAATCCTTTTTCAGGGCATGCTCTTATGGAAACCCAAACTAAGTTGTTCTCCTACTCATCTTTATTATAATTTCTCTATTAGGGTTTAGGGGCAGAATTATGAACTATTTATATAACACTTAAAACTATGGGACACAATTACTTTGAATGCTAACTTAGAGCTGTGTAACCTTGGGCAAGTTACTTTTCCTTTCTGGATCTCAGTTTCTCTTCTATAAAAAGATTATCATATGGTCAAACCTCCCTTTTAACAGGAGTTTGTGAGAATTAAATGAGATAATGTATAAATGCCTAGTATATTGTGAAAAATCAAGAAATAGTAAGCCGATAAAGTTTGTAACTTGATGAGCTAGGAACCATTACGGCAGGCTACGTGCTTTTTGCTTCATCACCCAAGTACGTAGTGGGAACCTCACAGAAGGGTGAGGACATCTGCTTACTAATCCTCTGTGCCCTATTCAAAAGTATACAAAATGCACTTGTGGAAGAAAAATTTATAATGCCATCAGCTATTACAGCTTTTAAGGGGATCAACTTTCTTGGTCCTTTTTGTGGCCACATGAACACACTGTCAGCAAATGCAGAGGTAGAGAGTTATGCTCATTTTCAAATGTATGTTATAGGTTTCTAGGATGCTATTGATGCCGAAAGTTCAGCTTCTCTGTGCACTGGTGCTGAATCAAATCTCTGAGACAGTTTTGGGTCAAATAGAAAAGGATAGCTTTATTACTTTGCCAGGCAAAGGGGACACAACAGGTTCCTGCCTCAAAAAACTTTGTGTCCCAAGCCAGGAGGATTTGATAAGGAGTTTCATAAAACAATACTTCCCAAGGGTGGGGTCTCTGACAAGATTAGGGTGTGTGCAGGGCCTGGGTGGTCACATCTCCTAATCTTGATGAGCTTCTCCAGGTCCCTTTAATCTCGCCTCAGGTGGTTTCTTGACTGCTCGTCCCTTGATTAGCAACTGTTCAAATCTGCCCTTTGGAACTCAGGGAAGGTCATGGAGGCTGGAATCTTGCCTACAAGAAATGGGGGACAGAAAAAAGAGGACTCCATGCCCGGGAGCCTCACAGGGCCCCACTCAGTTTCACTATCACATGTTTTAGATTCCAGTTCAGGATGGTGACATAGGAGGCTCCTGAGCTCACTTCTCTTGGACACGCCAAATCTACACTTACACATGGAACAATTCCCTCTCAACTAAATCCCAAAATTAGCTGAGTGACTCCTATGCATCTGGAAGAAAAAAAAACTCATGAAAACAGGCAGGAGAAGTGGAGATACAATCTCACCATAAACCCTACCCCACCCCACCCTGGCATGGTGACATAAGATCAGGAGTAATAAATCCCAGCTTCTCCCTAAGGAATAAAGAGTTTGGACCTAAAATCTAGAGCCTGAAGTTTTTAAACTTCTATCTGAAAGGTGAGCCCCCAAAACTTCTAGCTCTGAAAGCCAACAGGGCTTGTGTCCATGAGCCCCCCAAGACTCAAGCAAACAAAGGAATAGTTCTTAATAGGCTAAAGAGGACTCACCAGGACTATATGACTATTACCTCTTCGGTGAAGAGGCAGCAGATGGAAAGGCCTATCTCCCAGTCTCCCCTGGAAAGAGTTCTATTTGCGAATCTTAAAAGCTGCAGCTTGAGAGTCAGGCTCCTAATTTAACACAAAACTAGAGGCTAATTACAGGCCTCACTAGATATTGGGAAGGCTGTGAGCAACATCACTGCACTCTCTATCTGCTGTGCTCCCATTCACTGGTTTCTCACTGACAGAAACTTGTGTACACATCAGGCACCCCAGCTTTTGCACCCACTACCCAGAGGACACATCCCTTGATTGCCTGTGGGGCTTGCATTTGCAGGTCCACCAGGATGGTAGCAAACAAAGAATGAGTTTTTAATAGTCTTTCCCCTCAGAGCACAACACAGAGGAAGCAGACAGAAACACCTATCTCCCAGTATTTCCCAGAAAGAGGCTGATTTGCATATCTTAAAAGCTGCAGCATGACGGCCAGGCTTCTAATTTAACACACATTTAGGAGCTGACTCCATTCCTCTCTGTGCCCAGGGAAATTAGTGGGCACAGTCTCCATGTTCTCCCGCTGGCCCACTCTGAGTCACTGTTTTCTCCCTGGAAGCAGGTTTTGCAAATGTCTGGCACCCTGGCTTTTGTGGCTGCCACTCAAGGGACACACCATTTGATCACCTGGCTCTGGTCGCCGGGGGGTGCTAGTACTTATGAGTCCCACAGGATTATAGCAAATGAAGAAACAGTTCTTAACCAGTGATCTCTGCTAGGCTTAGCACACAGTGAGCAGATAGAAACACCAATCACCCAGCATTTCCCTGAAGGAGGTGTATTTGCATACTTGAAAAGCTGCCCTCTGAGGGTCTGACTTCTAAGCGTCCTGAATCTAGGTGCTAGCTGAGATCCTCCCTTTTGGGACACTAACAGGTCTTGGCATACCGTCAACTGCTGGGAACCATGAAGAAAACTCCCAACCAAGAATACTCTATCCAGCAAAGTTGTCATTCAGAACTGAAGGGGAGATTAAAGAGTTTCAGTCAAGCAAAAACTGAAGTAGTTTATCACCATTGGACCAGCTTTAAGAAATATTAAAGGGACTTCTTTAAGTTGAAATGAAAGAGCACTAATTCGTAACAGGACAACATATGAAAGTGTAAATCTCTGTTAAAGGTAAATATATAGTTACATTCAGAATATTCCAGTGTTGTAATGGTGGTGGGTTGCTCACTTGGTTACTCACCTTTTAAGAAGGTTAAAAGGCAAAGTGGTAAAAGTAACTATAAATATAATAATTTTGTAAGTGACATACAATTTAACAATGTAAACTGTGACATCACAAACATAAAAGGGGGGAGAAATTATGTAGAGCTTTAGAATCCATTCAAACTTAAGTTGTTATCAATAAAAATAGACTGTAAAAACTCTAAGATGGTTTATGTAAGCCTCATGGTAACCGCAAAGCAAAAAGCTATAGTAGATGCACAAAAGATAAAGAGAAA
Organism: Delphinapterus leucas; assembly: GCF_059928025.1. Lineage (NCBI taxonomy): Eukaryota > Metazoa > Chordata > Mammalia > Artiodactyla > Monodontidae > Delphinapterus > Delphinapterus leucas. The sequence continues at coordinate 140,582,966 of NC_143131.1, forward strand.
GGAATCAAGCATACCACTGCAGAAAATCATTAAATCACAGAAGAAGGGAGCAAGTAAAGAAGAAAGGAACAAAGGAATTACAAAACAGCCAGAAAACAGTGAACAAAATGACAAAAGTAAGTTCAATCCTATCAATAATTAAATGTAAGTGGACCAAATTCTCCAATCAACAAAAATAGAGTGGCTGAATGGATTATAAAACAAAACTAAACAATATGCTGCCCACAAGAAACTTATTTCAGCTTTAAGGACACACACAGACTGAAAGTAAAGACCTGGGGAAAGATAGTCCATAAAACTGAAAACCCAAATAAAACTGCAGTAGCTATACTTATATCAGATCAAATAGTCTCTAAGACAGAGAAAAAGGGGTCAATCCAATAAGAGTATGTAATATTTCTAATTACTTATGTACCCAATATAGAAGCACCTAAATATATGAAGCAAATATTAACAGACATAAAGGGAGAAATAGACAACAATACAATAATAGTAGGGGACATCAGTACCCCACTTCTATCAATGGATAGAAGATACAGACAGAAAATCAATAAGAAACTTTGGACTTAAATAACAATAGACTGGTTGGACTTAGCAGACATTTATAGAACATTCCATCCAAAAGCAGCAGAAAGCATATTCCTCTCAGGTGCACATGGAACATTCTCCAGGATATATCATATGTTAGGCCACAAAACAAAATAATTTTAAGAAGATGAATATCATATGAAGCATCTTTTCTGACTATAGTGGTATGAAACTAGAAATCACTTACAAGAGGAAAACTGGATAATTCACAAATATGTGAAGATTAAACTACAAACTTGTGCACAGCCAGTAGGTCAAAGAGGAAATCAAAAGAGAAATCAAATAATATTTTGAGACAAGTGAAAATGGAGTTACAATAAACTAAAACTTATGGGATGCTGCAAAATCTGTTTTTTTTTTTGTTTTCTGTGTTTTTAAGTTTATTTACTTAATTTATTTATTTTTGGCTAAGTTGGATCTTCACTGCTGCACACGGCCTTTCTCTAGTTTTGGTGAGCAGGGACTACTCTTTGTTGTGGTGCGTGGGCTTCTTATTATAGCGGCTTCTCTTGTTGCGGAGCATGGGCTCTAGGCACACAGGCTTCAGTAGTTGTGGCACACAAGCTCAGTAGTTGTGGCATGCGGGCTCTACAGTGCAGCCTCAGTAGTTGTGGTGCATGGACTCAGTAGTTGTGGCTTGTGGGCTCTAGAGCATAGGCTCAGTAGTTGCAGCACGTGGGCTCAGTAGTTGTGGCACATGGTCTTAGTTGCTCCATGGCATGTGAGCTCTTCCTGGACCAGGGATCAAACCTGTGTCCCCTGCTTTGGCAGGCGGACTCTTAACCACTGCGCCACCAGGGAAGCCCCAAAAGCTGTTTTAAGAGGGAAATTCATAGCAGTGTTACAGAATCAGTATAGAGAATTCTATTGCATTTCTATATGCTAACAATAAATTATCTGACAAGGAAATTAAGAAAACAATTTCAGTTACAATTGCATCAAAAAGAATAAAATGTCTAGGAATAAATTCAGTCCAGGAAGTAAAAGATTTGTACAATGAAAACTATAAGACGTTAACAAAAAAAAAGAAAAATAAATAAATAAACTGGAAGATATTCCATGTTCATGGATTGAAAGAATTAAAATTGTGGGCTTCCCTGGTGACACAGTGGTTGGGAGTCCGCCTGCTGGTGCAGGGGACACGGGTTCATGTCCCGGTCCGGGGGGGTCCCACATGCCGCGGAGCGGCTGGGCCCATGGGCCATGGCCGCTGGGCCTGCACGTCCGGAGCCTGTGCTCCGCGGCGGGAGAGGCCGCAGTGGTGAGAGGCCCGCGTACTGCAAAAAAAAAAAAAAAAAATTGTTGAAAAGCTCGTCCTACCCAAAGCAATATATAAATTCAATGTAATCCCTGATAAAATTCTAATGGCATTTTTTTTACAGAAATAGAAAAAAATTCTAAAATTTATGTAGAACCGGGCTTCCCTGGTGGCGCAGTGGTTGGGAGTCTGCCTGCCGATGCAGGGGACGCGGGTTCGTGCCCCGGTCCGGGAAGATCCCACATACCGCAGAGCGGCTGGGCCCGTGAGCCATGGCCGTTGGGCCTGCGCGTCCGGAGCCTGTGCTCCGCAATGGGAGAGGCCACAACAGTGAGAGGCCCGCGTACCGCAAAAAAAAAAAAAAAAAAAAAAAAAATTTATGTAGAACCACAAAAGACCCCAAATAGTCAAAGCAATCTTGATAAAGATGAACAAAACTGGAGTCATTACACTTTCAGATTTCGAACTATTAAACAGCTATAGTAATGAAAATAGTATGGTATTGGCATAAAGACAGACACATAGATCAATGGAATAGAATAGAGAGCACAGAAATAAACCGACACATATATCGTCAGTTAATTTGTGACAGAGGAGCCAAGAATATACAATGATGAAAGGATTATCTCTTCATTGTACTGGGAAATGGCATTGGGAAAACTGGACAGCTACATGTAAAATAATGAAACTGGATGCCCATCTTATACCATTCACAAAAATCAATTTGGACTGTATTAAAAACTTGAAAGGAAGACCTGAACATAAAACTCCTAGAAGAAAACAGAGGATATAAGCTCCTTGAAATCAGTCTCGGCAATTATTTTTTTTGATTTGACAAGAAAGCATAGGCAGCATCAGCCAAAATAAACAAGTGGAGCTATATCAAACCAAAAAAGTTTCTGTATAGAGAAAAGAACCATCAACAAAATAAAAAGGCAACCTACATAATGGGAGAAAACGTTTGCAAAGCATATATCTGATAAGGGTTTAATATCCAAAATATATAAAGTGAACATACAACTCGGTAGAAAAAAATAACAATCTTATTATTATTAAATAATAAATTAAAATAGCAATCTTATTATTAGTGGTAAATGGGCAGAAGAAATGAATAGGCATTTTTTTCAGGGAAGACATTCAAATAGCCAACAGGTACATGAAAAGATACTAATCATCAGGGAAATGTAAATTAGAAAAACAATGAGCTGTTAGAATAGCTATTATCAAAAAGACTCGATAATAAGTGTTGGCAAGGTTGTAGAGAAAAGGGAACACTTGTGCACTGTTGGTGGGAATGTAAATTGGCAAAGCTTTTATGAAAATCAGTATAAAGATTCCTCAAAAAATTAAAAATAGAATTACCATATAATCTAGCAATTCCACTTCTTGGTATATATTCAAAGGAAATGAAATCACGGTCTCAAAAAGCTATCTGCATTACTATATTCATTTCAGCATTGTTGATAACAGCTAGGTCATGGAAACAACCTAAGCATCCACTGATGGGTGAATGGATAAAGAAAATATGGGATATCTATAGATAGAGATATAGATACAGATATAGATATAGTGGAATATTTTTGAGTGATAAAAAAGAAGGAAATCCTGCTGTTTGTGACAACATGGATGGACCTTGAGGGCATTATGCTAAATGAAATACGTCAGACAAAGAAAGACAAATACTGTGTTATCTCACTTATATGTGGAATCAAGAAAAAAGAAAATGAACTCATAGGAGCAAAAAATAGATAGGTGGTTACAAGAGATGGGGTAGGGTGACGGTTGGGCAAAATGAGTAAAAGTGGTCAAAAGGTACAAACTTCCAGTTTTCAGATAAATAAGTCCTGGGGATGTATGAACATCATGGTGACTGTAGTTAGCAATACTGTATTGTATATTTGAAAGTTGCTAAGAGAATAAATCTTAAAAACTCATCACAAGAAAAAAAAATTGTAACTATATGAAGTGATGAATGTTAACTAAAATTATTGTGGTAATCATTTTGCAATATATGCATGTATCAAATCATTATGTTGTACATTTTAAACTACCACAACAATATATATCATTTATATCTCAATAAAACTTGGAAACAAACAGGATGCTTTCAAGTATTTTAAAAAGGTGTTCTTGGCTAAAATGTTCAGATAAATGTAAGAATTCTGAACTGATTAAGAGAGAATGTTTCGTATCAATTTTTTTTTTTCTTTTTCTCCTCCCCATCCCCCAAGCCCCGTTTCATTCGTTCTTGGTAAGGCTGTTTAAACAATAATACTAATAGTATAGTAAGTCAGCACTTGAATTGCATATTTTTATTGAAGAAAAACATAGGTATAAGATGGGTGTGAATAAATCACTTGGTTTAAACTATGCAATTACAAAGCTCCATTGCTTTAAAATGTGTGGAATCAAATTAAGAACAAAGACAAAGGAAATTTCTGATTGCATGAGAACTTTGTTAGAATATATATTTTAGACAAATATATTGTAGAGTATAAAAACCCCTGAATTTTATTTGTAAAAATTGTCTAAGACACTGATTGTTTCTTCTGAGTTATCTAAGAAGACATTTATCAAACATTTTTAGACTCCATCACAGGAAAACTTTCTAGTTCTTTAAGATGGAATGGAGAGATGTGACAGTTACCAAATGAATAAGCAATGAACTCATGGGATTACTGTTTCTATCAGGGCTCACCAGAGAAACAAAACTGATAGGATATTGAAGGAGACTTATTTTAAGGAATTGGCTCGCATGCTTGTGGGGCTGGCAAGTCCAAAATCCGCAGTTTTTGGCACGTTAGAGACTCTGTCAGAAGTTATTGCTGCAGTCTTCAGATTTTATTCTCCTAAAGACACCCTAATCCTATTGGATTTAGGGCCCACCCTGATCCAGCATATCCTCAACTTGATTACATTTACAAAGACTGTATTTCAAATACACGTTTCAGGTAGACATGAATTTGTCAGGTTGACATTATTCAGCCAAGCACAATCATTTTGTCATTGTGTGGTGATTATTGTTGATTTAAGACAAAGAAAAAGAAAATAGAATAATGAAAAGATCAGGGAATTTTGTCACAGAGACACCTGGGCTAAAATTTCAGTACTGCCACTGTTTAGCTATGTGGCCTTTTATTTAATCACTCTTAGAATATATTTTTATTCTGTAAAATTTGAACATTAACACCTGTATTACATGGCTATTATCATATCAAATTCAATTATGTATATGAAGTACCTAGAACATAGCCAAGAATATAGCTGTATTCAGATGATGGCAGATATAGTTATTTATTAAAATTAGGAAAAAGATAAATTCATATTAAAGAATATTCTGTCAATATAGACATTGATAGCATTCCTACAAAAGACGGAAAAAAATTCAACGGAAGTTTACAGAATTCTGTATGTTTCTTATGGAATATATTATGGCTTCCCTGGAACAAAATGAGGAAAGTCAGTTCAAGCAGGTATCTAGCTACTTCTTAAATGTGGATATTTAGAAATGGTGGTATGTTCTACATGTCTAAGAAAGAGAGAGGGACAGAGACAGAGAGAGAGAGAGAGAGAGGTGTGAAGGAGAGGGAGATGGAGAAGAATAATGATCATTTATTGAATTATGAGTGCTAATTATGTGTCAGGCACAATGTCATATTATCTTCACAGTTAATATTCATGACAGTACTATGAAATAAATATACTTATGGAAAATCTCTAGAGAGAAAACAACAAAGAGAACAGGTAGCCATTTTCCTCCAGGATACTTTTTTAAAATCTGATATAAGATTATGTAAACAAGGTTGAAGAATAACATATACATTGAGAGCCTGTTACAAAATAGCAATTTTTGAAAACATGAATGGATTTGGGGGGTGGTACTGAGGACATTGGAGAAAATTTCTTCCAGAATGTGACCATTACGGGTTGAATTGTGTCCCACCAAAAATCATGATTGAAGTCTTAATCCACAGTACCTCAGAATGTGACTGTATTTTGAGATAGAGTATTTATACAGGTAATTAAGTTTAAAATAAGGCCATTGCATGAACCCCAATCTAACATAACTGGTGTCCTTATAAAAAGAGGAAATTAGGACACAGAGAGAAGACCATGTAAAGACACTGGACATCCATCTACAAGCCAAGGAGAGAAAGAAGCCTTGGAAAAAACCAATCCTGCCAACACCCTTGATCTTGGGCTACTAGACTCCACAATTGTGAGAAAATAATTTTCAGTTATTTAAGCCATCCAGTCTGTCATACTTTTTTGTAGGAGCCCTGGCAAACTAATACTGTGACCTTCAAAGATGGTTGTCTAAGCACAGGGGACAACTTATAAGGATTCTGAATAGAAACATTTCTTTAGATTAATTTAAGTATTAGGAGAATTTATACAATTTATCAAAGTTAGTTAAATGATGGCAATTTCCAGTGTCATCTATAAAGCTACAGAGGCACTTTTGCTTCAGTCTATAATTCATAGCTTTGAATCAATTTTCTGAAACCTAGGGATGACTAAGAAAAGGTAGTAAGCCACTTTGTAATAGAAATATAAAGATAGCTCTTTAATTTTCTCATAATTCCTTTCAGATAACCCATAGACACACTAGATCTGTACTATTTGAATCAGAATCTAGGAATCTAGGGATGTAGCCTGTATTGAAGCCCTATATTTTCACTAGATCCTATGTCTCTTATGTATATCCTTACGTGACTTAGGAGTCAAATGTCAAATATTAACCAACAGAATAAATTGAGGGCCTCAAGCCCATTTTTAACCTTTATTTTAAGAGTAATAGTGTTAATCATAATCATTTTCTTAGTGTGTCACAATAAAAATAATATAATCTAGCGACTTGATAGATTTTTATTCTCCTCCACCCCCATGCAAATTTTTTAATCCAGGGTAATTATGTTTCTTCCTATTGCAGTTTTCCATGCATTTTTCATGATGCTTCAGCTTAATGTGAGTTTATCTTTTGAGGACTGGTCTTATGCAGCTTACTACAATTGTTATAAGCATAGTATATTTACAATTATAATTTTATTCATACAAATGTGTTCAGATTATACAGTTTATTAAAAATTTAAAGTTATTTATAGTTTATAAAACAAATATAACAATTTTGCAGAAAAAATAAAAAGAGAAATATGTGACCTTTTTAGTGCTCTCAAAAAAGTACATTTAGATATCGCTGAATATCTGGATGACTAACAGTAAATCTTAGGGGGCAGGAATGAATGCTCCTTGGCCTAATATTCAATAACATTCTTTATGTTAATGTGTTTGGGGAATTAACAGAAAGATACAACTTTCCCTCAAGATATGTAACAAGCCAATTAAGAAAACTTTTTAAATATACTTCTTTTAATACAAGTGACAGAGAAAAACACATTAATTTATAACTATTTAGAAACAAAACATTGAGTAAATAAAAATGTCAGAAAACAGAATAATAAAATTTATTCAGTCACCAAGCATTTATTAAATGTCTCCACAATGTAGAAAACATTAGAATAGGCAACAGGGGATACATCAGACATGAATTTTGCACTTGAGGAACTTCTGATCCTGTAGAGGAGGTAAGTATACAGTCACACTGACACACACACACACACACACACACACACCACAATTTCCAATGAAGAAAGTGCCAAGTGCAATAAAAAGAGGACCAGACTAAGAAGAATGGTCATTTATGTTACCAAAATTATATTGGGTTGGCCAAAATGTTCATTCGGGTTTTTCTGTTAACATCTTATGGAAAAACCTGAATGAACTTTTCGGCCAACCCAGTAGTATTAAATCTTTATGGAGTTTATAGTTAGATATCCTCATTGTGAATCATTTTTGTTTTACAAAAGGAAGGAGGGTCAGATCATGAAGGGAGAAGCAGTAACCTATTAATAATCTCTTTATGATGATGAAGCCTTGATCATTGATGAATCTCTTTTAAGTTTGTCCTCCTAAACAGTGTGTGAGTATGTGTGTGTGTGTGTGTGTGTGTGTATGTGTGTTGTGAGGGGAGAGGAGTGGGGTGGGTCTTCAGTTCTGCTTCAATAACTGAAACAATTCACGGAAATAATCCTCATCAATCAAGAGTTTTAAAATGTGCTTCAGGTGATGAACCTAGACTCTGTCATACAGAGTGAAGTAAGTCAGAGAGAGAACAAATACTGTTTGTTAACACATATATATGGAATCTAAAAAAAAAAAAAAAAAAATGGTTCTGATGAGCCTAGGGGCAGGACAGGAATAAAGACACCGACATAGAGAATGGACTTGAGGACACAGGGAGTGGGAAGGGAAAGCTGAGACGAAGTGAGAGAGTAGCACTGACATATATACACTACCAAATATAAAATAGATAGCTAGTGGGAAGCAGCCGCATAGCACAGGGAGATCAGTGCTTTGTGACCACCTGGAGGGGTAGAATAGAGAGGGTGGGAGGGAGGTGCAAGAGGGAGGGGTTATGGGGGTATATGTATACATATAGCTGATTCACTTTGTTATACAGCAGAAACTAACACAACATTGTAAAGCGATTATACTCCAATAAAGATGTTTAAAAAATGTGGGTAATATCTGATTATTAATGCCAAGTTTAAAATATTTTTAATTGCCAAACTCATTAACTGCTCATTGTCTTTTGGATTTGTGAACCTTTTATTCACTGACTTATCAAGGAAACTTATTTTGTAAACTGAGTGCAGCTAAGGATATCAGTGTCTATTTTGATGTTTGACTAAGAATTTCCCTAAAACAGTATTTCTGGCATCACCATTATTGGTTTCACTATAATGGAAGTCATAGCTAATGTAATAAGAAAAGAAAAAAATTGATGCATATGATAGAAGATCAAAATTATCATCTTTTAATTACAAAGGTTAGATAAGATTATGAAAATAAGATTGTTCTGTGTGGTGGCTGGATATAAAATTAATAACTTAATAAAACACTAGACAACATATAGGAAGAAATATACAAGACTTTTATGGCGAGAACTCCACATACTACTAAAAGGCTAAGAGAAGACTTGAAAAAATAAAAAAGATTCACCATTAACTGATAGACATACTCAATATTCTGAAGACATCATTCTTCCAAAATTAGTTTTTGAAGTAATTCAATTATAAAAATTTCTCATTACTATTGTTTTTCAGATCTTGATCACCTAATTAAAAACTGTATCTCAACTACAAATGCTTGGAAGAGTCAGTATTTTTTTTTTTTTTTTTTAGTTAAGAAAGTAAGTAAGGGGGACTGCATCAGTAATATTTTTAAAAATATGATAGAGTAACTCCCTAACAGAGTAAAAACTTGAGAGACATATATAATTGTATATAACAATTTATTACATGATTTTAATTCCTTAATGTAAAACATCATATATTAAGAATGTTTCAAAATTGTGATCAAGGAGGAAAACTAGATTTTCTTCTCTTATATTAATTTTCTAGGGCTGCCATACAAATACCTTAGACTAGGTGGCTTAAATAGAAGAAATTTGTTTTCTCACAGTTCTGGAGGCTAGAAGTCCAAAATCATGGTGTCAGCAGTGTTGGTTTCTTCTGCGACCTCTCTCCTTGGCTTGTAGATGGCTGTCTTATTCCAGTGCTTTCACATGGTCTTCTTATAAGGACACCAGTCATATCAGATTAGGGCCCACCCATATGACCTCATTTTAACATAATTACCTTTTTTAAGCCCAGTCTCCAAATATAGTCACATTCTGAGGTACTGGGGATAAAGACCTCAAAATATGAATTTTGAGAGGGTCACAATTTGTCCCATAACATATATCATGAACTAAAAAAATAAAGAATAAAAGTAAAATGTAAAATACTAAAAAATAAGTATGAAACTATTAAATAACTAGGGATAAAATATTGGTAAATATTAATCCAATCTTGAAGTATAACAAATTTTTATAAATATAAATTCAAAGGCATAAAACATACATGAAAAGATTTAAATATATAAATACATGAAAATTTGAATTTCTGGACATCAGTACCATAGCCAAGCAAAACTAATGAAAACACTTGCAATACATTCTGTTATTTTTATCTATGAGTGGCTTTTAAGAAGATTTGAGAAAAAGATCATGGTCTAAGATGACAATATTGGACACAAAGGTATAAAAAGACAGTTTTTAAGTAAAGAAATGAAAAGGACAATGGTAAATTTCTTAGCTTCACTAATAACCAAAGAAATGAAATTTGAAACAACTTGGGGAAATATTTTCAATTATTAATTTGGCAAAGATTTTAATTATGAAAGATTTAAATACAGAAACATTTTAATACACTTTCCAGTGGTGGCACATATGTGAGAATATAGGCATCATTAGACACCAGTGATGGAGTATAAATGAATACACCATTTTGAGGTCAGTTTGTCAATGTGTAACAGACGTTTTTGAGTTTTTTAAATGTTTCTACCTAGAAATTTAATTTTGCATATATATTCTAAAATAATCAGAGGGACAGATGTAGAAAAAAATACCATCTATTGTGCATCGTACTCCTCTAGAGGCATGCAGCTCTGCATACTAATAGTGCCCTTCAGTTGTAAAACTATACATGATTTAAATTTATTATATGTTCTATGTACTTTTCAAATTAACTACAGTGCATTTTATTATAGGGAAATTATATTACCTTGAAATTTGAAAATTGAGAGGGGAATTAGATTGCTCAAGACTAAGGAGATCTGGAAATTCTTTACAAAGAAGATGGCATTTGCCTTTTTTTTTTTAAATTAATTAATTTATTTATTTTTGGCTGTGTTGGGTCTTCGCTTCTGCGTGCAGGCTTTCTCTAGTTGTGGCGAGTTGGGGCTACCCTTCGTTGCAGTGCGCAAACTTCTCATTGTGGTGCACAGGCTTCTCATTGCCGTGGCTTCTCTTTGTTGCAGAGCACTGGCTCTAGGCTCACGGGCTTCAGTAGTTGCAGCACGTGGGCTCAGTAGTTGTGGCTCGCGGGCTCTAGAGCGCAGGCTCAGTAGTTGTGGCTCACAGGCTTAGTTGCTCCATGGCATGTGGGATCTTCCCGGACGAGGGCTCAAACCCGTGTCCCCTGCATTGGCAGGCGGACCCTTAACTATGGCACCACAAGGGAAGTCCCCGGCATTTGCCTTTGAGTTGAGTGATATTTGCAGCCATGTAAGTAGCACAGCATTTGAGGCAAACAACTTAGAACAGAGTTTCGTGGGACGTAATTAATGTGAAGTTTTCTGAGTGTAACACATCTGACAGAATTTAAAAGGGCTCAATCAGAATAGCTGGTTGGGATAAGACTGAGAAAAGCAGATGCTTGAAGAAGGTTAGATTAAAAGGCTGGTGCAGCAGTTCCGTTGAGAGGATTGGCAGCAATGAGATTGGTGAAGAGTAAATAAATTTGCAGAGGGTTGGTGTGCATAGCGTAGATGTAGAACAAAGGATGAAGCGGGGGTCCAAGATAACAAGATTTAGGAACAGAGAAATAGAAAATGCAGACATAAGGGTAAACGTAGCAGCCACTGACCAACTACTCCACATCGGGGGCTGTGATTCATGCCCTCATATATCACTCTAGAGACGTTTTGTATTTTGTTTTGTTTTTCTGGTCCATATTATGCTAGTGTTCAGAGTCACAGCTAGTAACAAGAGGAGAGAGGATTCAAACCCAAGTCTTTTCTTCTTACTCCATCATACATAATCTTTGTACTTTATGATTTAGAGATAAAATAATCTGAAATAATTTTGACTTACTTCACTCTGAATCTTTTATTTCCCTTTCTGCATTCTAATGCATGTTACTTCAAAATTATATTTAAAAATGCATAGATTGAAGTTCAAGGGCATTACTGAAGTTTCAGATGTTTTAAACCACCCAGTTCTTAACTTTGTCCTTGCAATACAGATCATCTGGTCTGTTTTTGTCTATTCCCTTCCACATGATAAATGTGAAGCAGAATGCTAAAATCCTTAGTCAAGGTCTTACTTTAAAAATGTATGTGGAAGTTGTTGCTGATAGAAGCTTTTGATGAGGCCAGAAAATAGGATTGACAGAAAACATAATATACTATACAGGACTAGTGACATAAAGTGGGGGGCTTTATTAACCTTGCTGTTTTATGTTTGAATTACTATTGTTTCCTAAAAGAAGAATTGTGTACATATAATTATTATTATATGTGAAAGTAATCTGGAACACTTTCTGATGTTGTGTGTGGGTTTTCTTTGGTTTTTTTTTTTCTTTACAATTAGAGAACTATAATATAAAAGCCAGTGGGCTATTAAGACAGACCTAATTGTTTTCTTTTCCTTTGATTTAAAAAAGAGGTACATACCCTAAAAATTATGTCTCAGTAATACTGTAATTGCTCATTATAAAGAATTGCAACAAAATAACATAAAAGCAAAGTCCATCTTAGTAATTGGGATATACAGTTGAAGGTTGCATTTCCACTTAAAAGTTGATTAGTGTCACATGAATAGAGAAAAAAATACTTCTGCAACACCCTATTTCTAGTGGCTTTTTCATATGATAATATGTCTATTATTAATGTTTTGCAGAGGGTTATGCAGTTCTTAGAGGACAGAGGGTTACGCAGTTCTTAGAAAATAAAAAACAATTTTAGTATAATATGAAACATATTAACAATTGTAATAATAATAATTTTTAACAAATTACCCAGCTAGATCTTGCCTTTCTTGTGATTCATGTAATATGCACAAATGGCTGACTAACTCTCTATCTAGAAGTGAACCAATATTTGTCATGAAAATTTTGCCTTGCTCCCTTTGTGATATGCTTTGGCCCTTGGGAAATTGACATCTAAAATGAAAGGAAACAAAAGTAAAACCTGGTTTTTATTTTGAATCTTTCCTCTAAAATGGAGTTTTAAGAAATTAGTTTTAATATTTTTCTATTACAAGAATTTAAAAATTATATAACTAAATGTAATCAGGTGCTAAGGCTGTGGGCGTGGTTTCTAAAGTCCTTCTAGTTTCAGACTCTCCATTTTTAAGGTATAAACAGAGCATAATTAAACTTAGAAGACTTTAACTTAGATGAATTTCAAAATTTAAATCTCCCTGTTTTATTCCCTATAAGAGATAACATTATGTGGTCCTGGAAAGATATTTGAAATTCTCTCTATACGGGTTTGTAACCTAGGCTTTATCAATTACTTGCTGTATAAAGTTTTCCCCTTTTAATTGACATCTCAGCCTTTAATTTCCTTATTTGTAAAATGGTATTATTAATGTCCACCTTGCAGGGTTGTTGTGAGGATTAAGTGAGATAGTATGTATATAAGCTCAGCATTTATAATTGCCCATTAAATGGCAGTTTTTGTTCCACCTATTAATCTGATGATGGTTAATATAGAAAGCCACACTATGCAACAGAATTTATGGTTCATGTGATTTATGAATTTCCTCTTAATTTAACTTTATCTAGCCCTGTTGTATTCAGTGACTTGCAGATCTTTCTATTTTCACGGATATGGTCTTCTTTCCTTCTTCTTTGGCTATTTTCCTTAACTCGTAAACTGATTCATGGACTATGGTGTCAACATGAAGCTGTGTTAAAGACACTTTTATTTTGGGTTTTGATTTATATGCAGTGTAAGTATGATGAGTTCCCCTTTTGTTGAATATTTAGAATTGTCTATGGACAGTAGAAACTCCAGGTGAATTCTCAGAAGGTCATCAACTATGACACAAAAGTGCCATAGAACATCACCCTCCAGGTTGAGAGTTACTTGCTTTATGTGTCACAAAAACAAATTAAATGTAAAGATAAACCATATAAAGGGTATGATTCTCCATGATATCACAAGCTGCGTATAGAATTTAAAACTGAAATTTCTATTAATTAGCTAATTTTCTCGTAATCAACCACAAGTCAATTGGCTGACATTTGAGAGAATGATTTTAAAACCACTGTGTGCAAATTTTCAACTGAAGGTGGCTGTCAACCTAATGGAGGGACTGTTTCTCCTCCTACTGGTAATATTACAGTGTGTTGTCCACTACTCCTTAGCTGTGAAATCCCTTTCTCCCCAGGTACCCATTTCACCAGCCAATCTTATAGCCATTTTTCCCCAATACTTCCTCATCACTGTTGCTCTTGACACTTAAGAAGATTGGAGATGTGCTATTGGGCTTCTACAAGTTCAGAACATGAGTTTTTTTAAATGTTCTGTCAAAAAAATATTTACAATGAGCTTCCCTGGTGGCACAGTGGTTGAGAGTCCGCCTGCCGATGCAGGGGACACAGGTTTGTGCCCCGGTCCGGGAAGCTCCCACATGCCGCAGAGTGGCTGGGCCCGTGAGCCATGGCCGCTGAGCCCGCACGTCTGGAGCCTGTGCTCTGCAACAGGAGAGGCCGCAACAGTGAGAGGCCCGCGTACCGCAAAAAAAAAAAAAAATTTACAAAATCCACATATTTAAAAAGAATGTTTATTAAGTTTCTTAGAGCACCTAGGCAAAGGCAATAAAGATGTGTAAATAAATTGTAATCAGTGTTAGTATAACCTAAATGTTTAGCAAACTTGAACATCTAATTAATATTGAGCATGTTAGTATTTCCTGTAATATATGGCTTATACACAGGGGAGTTTTTGACAAGTACATGTTGCCCTTCTTGGGAGCCCCATTAGCATTAGTCTTTACCATGTGACTTGCTCTGGCCAGTGAATGTGAGTGGAGATGACACATACCACTTCTGAGCAGCTGCTTTAAGAGCCGTTCCTCAGCCCTAACAATTTCCTTTTCCCTGTACACCTAACCATTCCCTTAGTAAGGAATCTACTTTAAATCTTAGTCCCAGAATAAATAAGATGTGGGGCAAAGTTACAGTCACTCTGCAAAGTATATGTCATAAGAGTGAGAAATCAATTTCTGTAATTGCAGCTACTAAGATTTTGAAATCATTTGTTACTGTAGTATAACTTAGAGCTAATTCGAAAGTCTTATTAAAGGTTCTCTATGAGACTGGCCTATAGCCAATAAATAAAAAAAAAATTCAAAATGCCTAAACAACAAAATATGTTTTACATGTAGTTGGTAAGAATATTTATATTCTCTTTATTCCTCATGTTCATTTATTAGTCATCCTTTAAAACCTACCTCAAAAGCCATTATTTCCACCAAACCTTATTGATTCTCCTATATAATTGATTTTTTCCTATTCCAAATATTCATAACACTTCCTGTATATATTTTTAACATACTTAAGAGGTTTATCTCATTGATTTTTATTTGTGTCCCTCACTAAAAGGAGAAGCATGTACCCCACCTTGGGCCTTAGCATAGTACTTTACATGCACTGATTGCTCAGTGAATAACTGAAAGAAGATTGAATGAAACTCTTGATGAAAAGATCTGAGTCTTTGCATTCTGTGTGCTTAATAATCACAAATTACAATATAAATTTTCAGCAATTTAAAATGTCCCATTAATGCTCTACTAATTGTGCCAATGGCAAAGAAAAATCATTCAAGATGGCCAGACTGTATCTGCTCTTTTTAATAATCTGTTCACTTTTTGTTTGTTTGTTTACTGGTGAAAGATTTCAGTGTCTTCTGAAGTTGATTGTGATCTGGGAGAGTAATTGTCAAGGCAAAATTTAGGAGAAATAGAAAGGGGAGAGAAAATAGGAGCTTCAAAAATAAATTAATAAATGGAAATATTTTTGACATTTAGTTTATGAGGTTAATTAACACTACGTATGAGGAATATAAGAAGTAAGGAGGAGTGATGAGAGAGAGAGGGATGAAGGGGTAGGAGGGAAAGGAAGAAGACTGATGGGCAAGGATGGGATATCTGGTCCTAAAGGTAAAGGTAGATGGTCTATTAAATTAAGAATAAAAGGGTTAATGTATTTACAGAATGTATTAATCACAAAATCTAAGGCTGTCATTATGTATAAAGAGGGTTTTTATGAAAACATGTGCGGGGGGTTTGGTTTTAGTATTAATGGGAATTCAAAAGGCCATTCAGAGATGACTTCCTTTGTTTATTTGTTGGTTTCCTAAAAGAATATTATCACAGGACTGCACTCCACTAGAATAGGATCATTTCATAAGAGTATTATCAATAGAAGTAAAAAGAATAACTATCAGTTATTGATGACTTAGGCTGTGTCAAATATGTAGCTGTATACTCTGTGAGCATTATTTTATTTAATGCGCACAGTAGTCCTTTTGAGGTAGATACTATTACTTGAGACAAATTGGATATACTTATTTTTAAAGAATTTTAAAGTGTTTATTTAGCAGATTTTTTGTGCCAAAAGCACTGCTAAGTGATTAGTAAGTATTGCTGAAGGAACCAGACAAGGTCCTTGCCCTCAAGTAGCTTGCAGAATTAAGAGAGATGCTGAAAACAAGGTATGAAGAAATGTATAATTACAAGTTGTGGTTTTGGGGCAAGTGGAGTAGAGAATCTATCCAGATAGGTAGGGAGGAAGGCCTCTCTGAAGACATGCCATCTAAGGTGAGAGCTGAAAAAGTCAGGGAAATAATGAGCAAAGTCTTTGAGACAAGAAAAAAAGGTGTGTTGGAAGAATTGGCATAAAGTCAGTGTGGCTGGAACATCGTATGAGTTGGAGACAATGGTATGAAATACAGTGATAGAGATAACAGCCAGCAGAGTTATGCTTTTTCAAAGCACATAGGACACAGCAAAGAATTTATTTATTATTCATGGTGTGTTAGGGAAAAACTAATTAAAGTAGGGTTGCCAGATAATGCAGGATAGCAGTTAAATTTGAATTTCAGATAATCAGTAAATACTTTCTTTTTAGTATAAGTATGTCCCAAATACTGCATGGAATGTACTTATACTAAAAAAGTATTCATTGTTCATCTGAAATTCAAATTTAACTGAGTGTACCGTATCTTTATGTGCTAAATGTGGCATTCCTACATTAAAGCTTTTAGGCAAGAGAGTAATGTAATTAGATTTATGTTTGGAAAGGTTAAAAAGTTCACAAAACTAAGAAATGTTAGAATCAGTATTTGACACTTTGGACTTCAGAATATATTCAAATAATATTATCCTAATTACTCTGTTATACTGTTGTCCATAAATATTTTCTAGGCTGTAAATGATACTGTGGTTATGGAGGTAGAGCTTCTCTGGAAGGCAGACAGGAGTGCTTAAATTGCGATCATTCATTGAGCTGTATACTTATGATGTGTGTACTTTTTTGTATATATATTTCAACTTTAAAAGATTTAATGATCTCACCTTGGAAGCAAGGCATATAGAATACATTTATCCCACTACTTTTGCAAAACTAAAGCAAAGTCAAAAGGGCACACATATACATGGAAAGTAAAGGATAAATGACAAAAGTAAAGTTTTGGAAACGAGAGCAATGTTTGAGTACTTCATTACTTAGCAGAAAGCTAAAATGAGGAGTTCAGAAGCAACCAGATTTCTTAGTTCAAAACACAAAAAGTCTCAGGAATGTTTACACCAGAAGATGGTGAACAGATGAGACAGAAACTAGGGACAGCAGATTGAGAACTGCAGTCAGACCACTATCTTCTCCCCACATCCTTTGAAAGACTTTAAAATGCTGTATCAGAGGCACTTTGGATTTGGAGGTACCAGGCACAGGTGAGGGAAGACTGATGTGCACGTAAAACAAGCAAAGAAACAAAACCCCTACTATAAACAAATTAAAAACCAAAAGACACATGGGAAAAAATGTATTTGTTTCTCAGATAACACTGAATTACTTTAAATGTGTTCTAAAATCTCAACAGCTATTAAAAACCTTTTTTCTAAATGATATAATTCGGGCAGATGTGAATTTAAATCAGTATAGGTAGGATTCACATTTGGTAAAAATGGATTAAGATCATGCCAGAGTATCTCTTATTCTTTGGAATAGGAAAATTCTGAGTTTGAATCCCAGCTTTCCTACTTACTAGTCACATGACAGTGTACAAATTCTTACTTCTCAGAGTTTCACTTTCCTTACTTGTAAAATAGAAATACCTCCCTTGTAGACTGGCCATGATAAAATTTCTAGCCAAGTGCTCATATTAAGTACTTCATAAGTGGAACATTTTATTTTGTATTATCATAAGGCCTTTTCTCCCCTTTGCTGACACCTATCAGTGACCATTGAGCAAATGGTAGATGCAGAATTGAGATCCTTTGAGATATAGCCTGATTTACTCTTTCTAAAGATACTCCCCAAATACTCCAAAATTTGGGGTTATCAGAAAAAAATATATTTAACACATTTACTATAACTTTGGGAATAACAGATTAACACACTGAACAATTTTTAATGCAGGCTATTTTTCTAGATCATTCTGGGAATATATTCCTGATTGACTTTACCTGAAAGGGTAGAATCAGGCTGGCTTTGTTAAAATTTTAAGTGGGAACGTTTTGTCTTTTGGTATTTTCTCACCTTCACATCTATATTCTGCAAATCTCTACCTCTCTTCAAAGAATTCCCCTCTGAACAATAGGTCAAACATTTACAGGTGGCTGGTTTTGTTTTCTGGGTTTGGAGCCTGAATGTTATGAATTTGGATAGAGCTCATTAAAGCTTCCTTTCTGCCTTTCATTATAAAAAGCCCAAGTGACAGTACTTGAAAAACAGCCTCTGGCTAAGTATTATTGAAATCCAAAGGCCAGTAAGTGAAGAATCATTTGCTGGTCAAATCTATATTAATCTAACTTGTTATATTGTCTTAACAACATTCTCAAGGGTGTTTTTTCTGCTTCTGAAAAGATTCATTTCAATAAACCAAACATACTCTATCTACTTAAATTAGTGTACTTACGCTGGGCCAATTTCATAATTGTTCTAGAGAAGATAATCTCTCAATAGTCCATCTTGGCCAGACTGCTGTTTATCAAACAGAGTAGTAGAGTCAATTTAACTCTGAATATTACTTGATTTGAAAATCACAGCCTTTCCATTAATTAACATTGACTGGATGGCAGAGGCGACAATGATTTAATATGGGTCAAAATCTCATTATATGAAGATAAATTATAATAAAATCTCCAAATTACAGGACACTCTCTAAATTCCACTTGAATTCAGACTATTATCATTTGTTATAACCAAAATCCAATGACAGCCAAGGAGTCTTTTTGAATCTGATGACATTTACTGCCAGTCTTGGGCACCAGTCATGGAATTGGTGCCATGAAATTTCTTGAGTTAGTGAAGCCATGCATCATTTCCTCTTCAATGTACCCCCCGCCCACAGCACCCTCACTGCAGCCTAGTTAGCCTTTTTCTCATTTTCCATGTCCCAGCTTCAATCATACCTCTCCGAACATGCCGATTATACTTAAAAGTGCCTTGCCCTCTCATGTTCTCTTAATACTCTGAAATTCTCCTCTCTAATTCTCACTACAGGAAAAATTAAATATGTCTTATGTAATTAGTTAAATCTTTCCCTCCTACTGGATTTTAAGCTCTTTGAAGGAACTTTTGTCCTGAATTCTTTGATAAAACATTTCCATGTGAATCTGATGAGATTTTGGAACCAAAGCCTTTCAAATGAGTAGTTTGTTTGTTTGTTTGTTTTTAATAATGAAAGATTGTCCTTTTCTTGATGTCGGTCACACTGACAGTGTGAGACATTCTGGGACTGTTCTCATATTAGGTCACATGGTTACTCAATTTTCAAGGTAAAAAAGAGAAGACACCTAATATGTACCTTTCTAACCTCTTCTTACCATGATGATTTCTATTTCTGGAAAGGAAAGATCCTGTGATTTTTGTCCTTCTCTTCTACCAGACTTGACACAAATTGAGTCCTTCTACTCAGTCCCATGATCCAATATGATCACAACTTAAAACTGAACTGCACTAAGAGCTCTTGAAATAATGAAATTTTAGATTAGGAAAGAACTATCCATACATCCACATGTCCTTCCATCCATCCATATGCCTATCCATCCATTTGTTCATTCACTGAATGAAGATTTGAAGATAACCTATTATATATCAAAGCAATATAAGTGGTCATAATACTGATAAAAACTAGAGATGAAGAATAAAATACACAGAAAGTGAAGTGGAGTGTTATGTTGTTATAATGCTGTATACTACATATAGCCCAAGAGACGTGGGTCTACATGGTAGATCAGCAAATGTTGTGGACTAAACAATGGGTACATATAAACTAGTTCAGCAAGAGGAGAATGACATTCTAGGAAGAGAAAACGGTGTAAACAAAGGAGGTAAATCACTCAGTGAACCACCAGTTTAGATAAGGAGTTCAAGTTAAGGGGAGGATTGAATAAGAAGTAAGAAGACTGGAGTTACTTAGAGAAAAGTTGATGGTGATATGATGATCGGTAATCATCATAATTTGATTAGTAATTAATTTTGAATTATCCTACAGATCGTAGATAGTGCATTGAAGATTTTAAGTAAATTTATATTGCAGGAATATGGCTTTGGAAGTAGTGTGGCAAATCACTGGAAAAATGGTAGACTGGAAAGCAGGAAACTAAATTAGAGATCACCATTGTGGGTAAATTGAGAGGTGATCTGGATGGCTTAGGGATGGAGCGAAAGAGGCAGATGCCTGAAATCTCAAGTAAATAGAATGCACAGGATGTGGCTAGGCCTGTCAAGTTTCCATCTTGGTCAACACAGAGTCTGGTTGTGCCATTCATTAAGATAAAGAACATGGAAGGAAGTATACTTTTGGGGGAACGATATATTGAGTTTAATTTTGAAGATGTTGCATTTAAGATACTTCTAGAGACACTTATTTCAAACTACCAGTCCCTGCAGAAAACATCTTTTCAGTACTCTAATACTTGATGCATATCCAGGATGTCTGCCATACCCTGTTTGTCTGCTCTTTGGTTTTATTTGTCTTGCTGATTAACTCTGTGTTCTATGTACCTTACCATCTTGACTATGCTCATTGAAGTTCCTTTGTCATGCAGTCTTATCTTAAAGGCGTTTCTCCATCAATGATGATGTAAAACAGCATCATAGATTGAAACATGACATAAAAAAGCAGTGCAATTTCCCAAGTGATTTCTCCAAAGAAGCCATTAATTATAGGGCTTGGAAAAGAGGTATGTCTTAATGAAATTGGTTATTTTAGAAAGATATCTTTGCTAATGGGACTGAATAGATTGAAGCCAAGAAAGTCTGAAATCAGAAGTATGTTGAAGTAATTTGGGCATGAAGTAGCTCAGGGATTGGGGGTTGTGGGAATGAAGGAAAAGGAATAAACTCAGAGGTATTCAAGAAGGAAGAAACAACAGTACGTTGCTAAATTGGATATAAAGAAGAAAGGTATAGAACTTCCTGTGACATTCATAATTTATGACTTTGCCAAATGATAGAATCATATTATAGATTGTTGGAAAGTTTCCTGATCTGTAAGTTGCCCATTATAATAGTATGTGTGTGTGTGTTGCATGTGTGTGTGTGCACATGCGTGTCTCTGCTGTAGCTATGAATGTGTGTAAACTTTAAAAGAAAAAAAGGTAATGTTCATTTGCTTATCCTCAAATCTTGATGAATGAGCTCATCTTTCATTTTGTTTCCAGTTTTTAATCTTCAGGGACATGTTTTTATAATAGAAGATTTAAAAGGTCTCAGCATTTCTGGTGGGTTTAATTTGGTATTAGGGAATTAATTGCCGGCTCCTTCAGGTTTCATATACTCTGTATGTTTATCAAAACAGATATCACAATCTTGTTTATTATTCTAACCTGCATCCTTTATCCCTAGTGTACCCTCCCTGTCTTCTGCTGGCAGACAGGAACAGATTGAAAGGAACTCACTTTGGCAGACCACAACGATATATTGCAGTGATTTCCGTGATACTCTAATAAATAGCAACTACTACAAGAAGGCAATGATCCTAATGTGGGTATCACTAGCAGGCCCTGTTCAAAACACTATTAAAGCCATTTTTCAGAGTAAAAAATAAGGGTAATCACATTTCACTCAAAGCAGGATTTATGGTTTAAAATATTCATTCACTAATTACCTGATGAACCTGGAGATTTTATTTTCTCCAGAAAACATTTATGGGAATTTAGATGCTAAAAGTTAGAGGCCATAATTGCATCCCTCTCAGAATTTATCTCATGGATTTCTTTTCCAGACTTTTGCTGATGTAGTAGAATTGTATTTTGCACCAAGTAAAATTTTCCTGTTGTATGGGAAATGGCTAAAAATATGTAGCCTAACCTTTTAAGAGTCTAGAAGTGACACAGGAAAGAGGTTTCTGAAATCCTTCAACCCATACCTTCCCTTCCTCTCACCCAAGTCACTGAGCTGCTGCTCGAGAGTTCTAAGGGTGAAGAAAAAGAGCTTTGAATCAAATGTAAGATTAAAGTTTTAATGAAGATAACACTACTTTCTATAACAAACACTAAAATCTCATTGTCTCAACTTGACAGACTTTCTTCTCTCTTTCATAAACTCCTATCAGCCTGGGTTAGGGACTGTAGAGGGTGAATTGCTCCAACTGTTGTTCAGGAAACAAGGCTGGCAGAGGCTTTGGAATCTATACCACATGGCAATCTAGGTCACCATGAACATTGATATTACTGGTGTGAAGGATTCTGTATGGGTGTTTTTTAAAGGCTTATCCTGTAAGTGGAACGCATCAGTTCCATTAGCCAGAAATGTCACATTCATTCACACCTAACTGCAAGGGAATAAATAAGTAAATATTTATTCTACCCACATGCCCTAGGAAACAGTGAATGGGTTTCATGAAGAAGTAGGTAGCCTATGCTACAAAGACTGATTCTTCAATATTAGAATAAGATCATTCTAATAACTGAACTTGGATGAAGAGTTATAGAATTGGGACAAAATGACAGTAAGAAACCACTTGCCATCAAGAAAATGGACTTTAGGAAATTAGGAGGTAATTATTGAAAGACATAAAATCATTTCATATTTATATCCCTACATTGAGATTCCTTTAAAAAATCAGTTCTTCTCCATCATGTTTTACTATTTTCCTTCGTTAGATATTTTCATTTACACAAAAATTTGCATTTCTTTGTTTTTGAGGGTTTGCTGATGAAAAATTATGTCAGCTATTTTTTTATTGTTTTAATAAATAGGTTTTTTCTATTTTTTTAATATACAGCAGGTTCTTATTAGTCATCCATTTTATACAAATCAGTGTATACATGTCAATCCCATTCTCCCAATTCATCCCACCACCACCACCACCCCCCGCCGCTTCCCCCCTTGGTGTCCATACGTTTATTCTCTACTTCTGTGTCTCAATTTCTGCCCCGCAAACCAGTTGCGTTAATATACGATATTTGTTTTTCTCTTTCTGACTTACTTCACTCTGTATGACAGTCTCTAGATCCATCCACGACGCTACAAATGACCCACTTTCGTTCCTTTTCATGGATGAGTAATATTCCATTGTATATATGTACCACCACTTCTTTATCCATTTATCTGTCGAAGGGCATGTAGGTTGCTTCCATGACCTGGCTATTGTAAATAGGGCTGCAGTGAACATTGGGGTGCATGTGTCTTTTTGAATTATGGTTTTCTCTGGGTATATGCCCAGTAGTGGGATTGCTGGATCATATGGTAATTCTTGTTTTAGTTTTTTAAGGAACCTTCGTACTGTTCTCCATAGGGGCTGTATCAGTTTACATTCCCACCAACAGTGCAAGAGGGTTCCCTTTGCTCCACACCCTCTCCAGCATTTGCTGTTTGTAGATTTTCTGATAATGCCCATTCTAACTGGTGTGAGGTGATACCTCATTGTAGTTTTGATTTGCATTTCTCTAATAATTAGTGATGTTGAACAGATTTTCATGTGCTTCCTGGCCATCTGTATGTCTTCTTTGGAGAAACGTCTATTTAAGTCTTTTGCCCATTTTTGGATCGGGTTGTTTGTTCTTTTGGTATTGAGCTGCATGAGCTGTTTATATATTTTGGAGATTAATCCTTTGTCCATTGATTTGTTTGAAAATATTTTCTCCCATTCTGAGGGTTGTCTTTTCGTCTTGTTTATGGTTTCCTTTTCTGGGCAAAAGCTTTCAAGTTTCATTAGGTCCCATTTGTTTATTTGTGTTTTTATTTCCATTACTCTAGGAGGTGGATCAAAAAAGATCTTGCTGTGATTTATGTCAAAGAGTGTTCTTCTTATGTTTTCCTCTAAGAGTTTTATAGTGTCCAGTCTTACATTTAGGTCTCTAATCCATTTTGAGTTTACTTTTGTGTTGGTGCTAGGGAGTGTTCTAATTTCATTCTTTTACATGTAGCTGTCCAGTTTTCCTGGCATCACTTATTGAAGAGACTGTCTTTTCTCCATTGTATATCCTTGCCTCCTTTGTCATAGATTAGTTGACCATAGGTGCATGGGTTTACCTCTGGGCTTTCTATCTTGTTTCATTGATCTATGTTTCTGTTTTTGTGCCAGTACCATATTGTCTTGATTACTGTAGCTTTGTAGTATAGTCTGAAGTCAGGGAGTCTGATTCCTCCAGCTCCGTTTTTTTCCCTCAAGACTGCTTTGGCTATTCGGGGTCTTTTGTGTCTCCATACAAATTTTAAGATTTTTTGTTCTAGTTCTGTAAAAAATGCCATTGGTAATTTGATAGGGATTGCATTGAATCTGTAGATGGCTTTGGGTAGTATAGTCATTTTCACAATATTGATTCTTCCAATCCAAGAACATGGTATATCTCTCAATCTGTTTGTATCATCTTTAATTTCTTTCATCAGTGTCTTATAGTTTTCTGCATACAAGTCTTTCGTCTCCCTAGGTAGGTTTATCCTTAAGTATTTTATTCTTTTTGTTGCAGTGGTAAATGGGACTGTTTCCTTAATTTCTCTTTCAGATTTTTCATCATTAGTGTATAGGAATGCAAGAGAGTTCTGTGCATTAATTTTGTATCCTGCAACTTTACCAAATTCATTGATTAGCTCTAGTAGTTTTCTGGTGGTATCTTTAGGATTCTCTATGTATAGTATCATGTCATCTGCAAACAGTGACAGTTTCATTTCTTCTTTTCCAATTTGTATTCCTTTTATTTCTTTTTCTTTTCTGATTGCCGAGGCCAGGACTTACAAAACTATGTTGAATAATAGTGGTGAGAGTAGACATCCTTGCCTTGTTCCTGATCTGAGAGGAAATGCTTTCAGTTTTTCACCATTGAGAATGATGTTTGCTGTGGGTTTGTCATATATGGCCTTTATTATGTTGAGGTAGGTTCCCTCTATGCCCACTTTCTGGAGAGTTTTTATCATAAATAGGTGTTGAATTTTGTCAAAAGCTTTTTTTGCATCTATTGAGATGGTCATATGGTTTTTCTTCTTCAGTTTGTTAATATGGTGTATCACATTGATTGATTTGCATATATTGAAGGATCCTTGCATCCCTGGGATAAATCCCACTTGATCATGGTGTATGATCCTTTAATGTGTTGTTGGATTCTGTTTGCTAGTATTTTTTGAGGATTTTTCATCTATATTCATCAGTGATATTGGTCTGTAATTTTCTTTTCTTGTAGTATCTTTGTCTGGTTTTGGTATCAGGGTGATGGTGGCTTCATTGAAGGAGTTTGGGTGTGTTCCTTCCTCTGCAATTTTGGAAGAGTTTGAGAAGGATGGGTGTTAGCTCCTCTCTAAATGTTTGATAGAATTCACCTGTGAAGCCATCTGGTCCTGGACTTTTGTTTGTTGGAAGATTTTTGATCACAGTTTCAATTTCATTACTTGTGATTGGTCTGTTCATATTTTCTGTTTCTTCCTGGTTCAGTCTTGGAAGGTTATACCTTTCTAAGAATTTGTCCATTTCTTCCAGGTTGTCCATTTTTTTGGCTTAGAGTTGCTTGTAGTAGTCTCTCAGGATGCTTTGTATTTCTGTGCTGTCTGTTGTAACTTCTCTTTTTTCATTTCTAATTTTATTGATTTGAGTCCTCTCCCTCTTTTTCTTGATGAGTTTGGCTAATGGTTTATCAATTTTGTGTATCTGCTCCAAGAAACAGCTTTTAGTTATATTGATCTTTGCTATTGTTTTCTTAGTTTCTATTTCATTTATTTCTGCTCTGATCTTTATGATTTCTTTCCTTCTGCTAACTTTGTTTTTTTTTTTTTTTTCTTCTTTCTCTAGTTCCTTTAGGTGTAAGGTTAGATTATTTATTTGAGATTTTTCTTATTTCTTGAGGTAGGCTTGTATAGCTATAAACTTCCCTCTTAGAACTGCTTTTGCTGCATCCCATAGGTTTTGGATTGTTGTGTTTTCATTGTCATATCTCTCCTGGTATTTTTTGATTTCCTCTTTGATTTCTTCAGTGATCTCTTGGTTATTTAGTAACGTAGTGTTTAGCCTCCATGTGTTTGTGTTTTTTATGTTTTTTTCCCCTAATCTCGTAGTGTTGTGGTTAGAAAAGATGCTTGATATGTTTTCAATTTTCTTAAATTTACTGAGGTTTGATTTGAGACCCAAGATGTGATCTATCCTGGAGAATGTTCCCTGCACACTTGAGAAGAGAGTGTAATCTGCTGTGTTTGGATGGAATGTCCTATAAATATCAATTAAATCTATCTGGTTTTTTGTGTCACTTAAAGCTTGTGTTTCCTTATTTATTTTCTTTTTTGATGATCTGTCCATTGGTGTAAGTGAGATGTTAAAGTCCCCCATTATTATTGTGTTACTGTCGATTTCCTCTTTTACAGCTGTTAGCAGTTGCCTTATGTATTGAGGTGCTCCTATGTTGGGTGCATATATATTTAAAATTGTTATATCTTCTTCTTGGATTAATCCCTTGATCATTATGTAGTGTCCTTCCTTGTGTCTTATAATATTCTTTATTTTAAAGTCTATTTTATCTGATATGAGTATTGCTACTCCAGCTTTCTTTTGATTTCCATTTGCATCCAATACCTTTTTCCATCCCCTCAGTTTCACTCTGTGTGTGTCCCTAGGTCTGAAGTGGGTCTTTTGTAGACAACATATATATATGGGTCTTGTTTTTTTTATCCATTCAGCAAGCCTGTGTCTTTTGGTAGGAGCATTTAATCCATTCACACTTAAGGTAATTATTGATATGTATGTTCTTAGGGCCACTTTCTTAATTGTTTGGGGTTTGTTCTTGTAGGTCCTTTTCTTCTCTTGTGTTTCCCATTTAGAGAAATTCCTTTAGCATTTGTTGTAGAGCTGGTTTGGTGGTGCTGAATTCTCTTAGCTTTTGCTTGTCTGTAAAGCTTTTGATTTTTCCATCGAATCTGAATGAGATCCTTGCTGGGTAGAGTAATCTTGGTTGTAGGTTCTTCCCTTTCATCACTTTAAATATATCATGCCACTCCCTTCTGTCTTGTAGAGTTTCTGCTGAGAAATCAGCTGTTAACCTTATGGGAGTTCCCTTGTATGTTATTTGTCATTTTTCCCTTTCTGCTTTCAATATTGTTTCTTTGTCTTTACTTTTTGCCAATTTGGTTACTGTGTGTCTTGGCATGTTTCTCCTTGGGTTTTTCCTGTATGGGACTCACTGTGGTTCCTGGACTTGGGTGGCTATTTCCTTTCCCATGTTAGGGAAGTTTTCAACTATAATCTCTTCACATATTTTCTCAGGTACTTCCTCTCTCTGTTCTCTTTATGGGACCCCTATAATGCAAATGTCGTTGCGTTTAACGTTGTCCCAGAGGTCTCTTAGGCTGTCTTCACTTCTTTTCATTCTTTTTTCTTTATTCTGTTCCGCAGCAGTGAGTTCCACCATTCTGTCTTCCAGGTCACTTATCCGTTCCTCTGCCTCAGTTATTCTGCTATTGATTCCTTCTAGTATATTTTTCATTTCAGTTATTATATTGTTCATCTCTATTTGTTTGTTCTTTAATTCTTCTAGGTCTTTGTTATACATTTCTTGCATCTTTTTGATCTTTGCCTCCATTCTTTTTCTGAGGTCCTGGGTCATCTTCACTATCATTATTCTGAATTCTTTTTCTGGAAGGTTGCCTATCTCCACTTCATTTAGTTGTTTTTCTGGGGTTTTATCTTGTTCCTTCATCTGGTACATAGCCTTCTGCCTTTTCATCCTGTCTATCTATGAATGTGGTTTTTGTTCCACAGGCTGTAGGATTGTAGTTCTTCTTGCTTCTGTTGTCTGCCCTCTGGTGGATGAGGCTATCTAAGTGGCTTTTGCAGGTTTCCTGATGGGAGGGACTGGTGGTGGGTAGAGCTGGGTGTTGCTCTGGTGGAAAAAAATTTGCCTTTCTTGAGTGAATCAAATATAGATGATATGACATTGAATTGTACAGAAATGTCTTATTATTGTTTGGTCTTTTCTGCATCAAGTATAACACCAGTAGAGAAAAACATGCAAAACATAAATGTAAATTTCAGTGAAATGTTACAATAACACTTTTGTGTGTGTGTGTGTGTGTGTGTGTGGTACATGGGCCTCTCACTGTTGTGGCCTCTTCCCTGACCAGGGCACGAACCCATGTCCCCTGCATCGGCAGGCGGACTCAACCACTGCACCACCAGGGAAGCCCACAAGAACACTTTTGTGATAATCATGGACGTTAAGAAATAAGATATTTGTAGACTCCTGAAGCCTCCCGTTTTTCCTCTTAATATACCTCTCCTTTCCCCACAAAGCAGTCACTCTCCTAACTTTTATGGTAGTCCTTTCTAGTTTTTTTATTATAGTTTAGCCACTTAAGCATGCATCTCCAAACAGTGCAATTTAGTACCCTCAGCTTTTTCTTTACACTTACAGAAACAAAACTATATACATTCTTTTGTGACTGATATCAGCTACTCAGAATTATGTTACTAGATTCATATTATAACATATAGTTGTATAGTTTGTATCCATTGCTCTATAATATTTTCTTTTATAAATGTATCACAGGTTATTTTTGTAATTTACTACTGATGGATATTAGGGTTGTTTCCAATTTTGCTCTATTGTTAGTTAATATTGCTGTTAGAAGCATATTTGTATATATCTCTCAATACACAGGTATACACATTTTTAGGGACTGGATATACTTGCACAGAGGTTTACATATCTCCACCTTTCATAGGTTATGCTAAAATACTTTTCATGGCAATTATTCCACTTTAATACTTCTATGAACAGTTGTATGTGTATCCCACTTATTTCATACCCTCACCAACGCTTGTTCTTGGTCATTTGATTAATTTTAGGTTTTCTAATTTAAATGTACCCTTTTATTTTGGTTTTCATTTGTATTCCTTAATTAGTAATGATGTTAAAAAAAAACACCTTCTTATTTGTTTAATGGACATTTGTATGTACTCTTTGGTAAATTGTCTGTTCAATGCTTTTGTAGACTTTTCTATTGAGTTGCCTTTTTCTTTTTTTTAATAAAGTTTCAGATGTATATATTTTAGATAAATGAGTTTTGTCAATTATATGTTACACATACATTGTCCTATGCTGTGTTCAGCCTGTAATACTCTTAATGTATTACAAAAGGGTTTTCTCTAAAATATCTTCTGGGAGCTTATTTATCTCAGCTTTGAAGTTTAGAGGTACAACAGATTTTTATGTAAAGTGGTGTCACATATTTTGTCATATGAATATTCAGTTGACGAGCCAATTAATTGAAATGAGTGTCTTCCCGAGTGATATGCTATGCCTCCTTTTCAGAAATCAGTAATCCATATTTGTGTGGATTGTTTCTAAGCTGTTTATTCTATTCCAGTGGACAATTTGCCTGTCCTGTGCTGTTACTACAATGCCTTTTTACAACTGTAGCATTATAATAAGGCTTGTTCTTTGGAAACCTATTTCTTCCAACACTGGTCTTCTTTGTGAAAAGCATCTTACTAGTACTTGGTCCTTTGGATTGAGCTTACAGATCAACTTGAAACGAAAAATACATCTTTTAAATATTGAGTTTCCTACAGTATTTTCTTATTTAGTGTCTCTCATTAGTGTAATGGTTGTCTTTATGAAAGCTTAACATATTTGTTGTTAGATTTATTCATACACATTAATTTTTGATATTCTAATTATCTTTTTATTTATTTTTTATTATTTTTTTACTTTAAAAAATTATAGATTTACATGTGATTGTGAGAAATAATAGATTGCATGTACCCTTTGCCCAGGTTCCCCCAGTGGTAACATCTTGCAAAACTACAGTACAAGGTTACAGCCAGGATATTGACATTGGTACAATTCACATAAATATCTTTTCTTGAAGACATTTTCTAAATGTCTATTAGTATTAGAAATTCATTTATTTTTGTACATAGAACCTATATTCAACAACCTTACTTATTAAATCTAAAAATTTAGATATTAAATCTTATGGGGTTTCAACCTACAAAGTATATAATCTGTAAAAGATGGGAGTTTTGTTTGTTCCTTTCAAATATTTCAAATATTTATGCATTTAGTTCCTTTTTCTTACTTTACTCTTGTTTAGACATCCAGGACAATGGCAAATAGAAATGGAGATAGTGCACATCCTATTTCGCCTTCTCATGGGGTAAATGTTTAGTATAACATCATTAAGAATAATATTTGTTGTAGGATTTTAGATATTCTTGATCAAATTAAAGATATTCTTTTCTACTATTGTATGTGAAGGGTTTTTTGCATGACTTAATTTTGAATTTTAACAAATGTTTTCCTCTTTATATTGAGATAATCATATGACATTTTTTCTGTTCCCATAATGTTGGGAATTAAATGCATTGATTTATAAATGTAAAGCCAAACTTGCATTTCTGGTCAGAGCCCATATGTTTATGATTTTAGTGATTTGAAATATATTGAGCCTCATTTTATGGCCAAGCATATACTCTCTTTTGGTAAATGTCCAAAATACACCTGTAACTTATGTGTATTTTATGTTTTTTGAGTATACTGTTCTACATGTGTCAATTAGGTCACATTATTTAAATGTGATGTTCAGTTTCTTTTAATCTTACTGATTTTTGTCTGCTTTTTATATTATTTAGAGAGATTAACATTTTCCTGTAGAATTATGGATTTGTCTGTCTCAGTTATGTTGATTTTTGTTTTAGTCCTTTCAAAGCTATGTTATCAGGTGCACAAATATATAAGACTATTATGTCTTCCTTTCCAGTTGTCATTTTAACATTTTAAAATATCCCTCCTTATGATTCTAAATTTACTATTTGACTTAAAGTCTACTTTGTCTATGTTAATATTGCTATACTTTCTTTTGGTTAATATTTGCAAAGATATACTACTCTCTTTCAACTTAATGTTTTCAACCTCTGTCATTATATTTCAGGTATGTTTCTTAAAAGCAAGATATAATTATTTATTGTTTTTAAATCCAATCTAACAGTATCTGTCTCAATTTAAGTGCATTTATATTTAATGTAATTATTTATATAATTGACTTTTTCTGTATATTCTGTTTGTTCTGTGTTTCTTTATATCTCCTTTGCTTGCCTGCTTTTTATACTGATCAAATGTCTTTTATTATTCCATTTTATATGTTCCATTAGCATGCTGTTACATATTTTCTATTTGTTATTGATTACCCTAGAAATTACCAGATGCATTTTTACCTATTAAAATCTTTTGTAAGTTTTTGATATCTTATTTCCACATGATGTAAGAATGTTACAACCGTTTAACTGCTTTTATTCACCTTCTTTCATTTCTCCCATCAGATTATGTTACTGCTGCACATACTATAGCCCCACAGAGAACCACTATTATTATTGTTTTATTTTATTTTTTTAACATCTTTATTGGAATTTAATTGCTTCACAATGGTGTGCTAGTTTCTGCTCTATAACAAAGTGAATCAGCTCTACATACACATATATCCCCATATCTCCTCCCTCTTGTGCCTCCCTCCCACCCTCCCTATCCCACCCTTCTAGGTGGTCACAAAGCACCGAGCTGATCTCCCTGTGCTATGTGGCTGCTTCCCACTAGCTATCTATTTTACATTTGGTAGTGTATATATGTCCATGCCACTCTCTCACTTGGTCCCAGCTTACCCTTCCCACTCCCCGTGTCCTCAAGTCCATTCTCTATGTTTGCGTCTTTATTCCTGTCCTGCCCCTAGGCTCTTCAGAACCATTTTTTTTTTTTAGACTCCATATATATAATAGTAATTATTTATAAGTGTTTCTACAGTTTTACCTTTCGCAGTACTCCTTGTTTTTATCTTGAAGTTTCATGCTCTTATGTGGCATCATTTTGCTTCAATCTGGAGAACTTTATTATTTTCTTGTATTGTGTAGGTTTGTTGGTGACAAATTCTCTCAGATTATTTTAACCATAATATGTTTTTCTATTGCTTTCACTTTTGAAGAATGATTTAACATAAGATAGAATTCTAGGTTTGCATTCATTTTTTTCTTTCTTTCTTCACTTTATAGATTCTACTATTGTTTCTGATAACTACAGTCACAGTTGAAAAGCAACCATGAGTCTTATTATTGCTCCTTTGAACAAAATATGTCTTTTTTTCTCTAGCTGCTAATATTTCACTTTGCCTTTGGTTTTCAGCAGTTTGACTAAGATGTGCATAAATACAGTTTTCTATTTATTTTTCCTGCTTG
This sequence comes from Delphinapterus leucas, assembly GCF_059928025.1. NCBI lineage: Eukaryota > Metazoa > Chordata > Mammalia > Artiodactyla > Monodontidae > Delphinapterus > Delphinapterus leucas. The sequence continues at coordinate 140,615,358 of NC_143131.1, forward strand.
AGGTTTGCTACACTTCTTGAATCTCTATTTATCAGTTTATCAAATAATTCCTTAGCCATTATCTTTTCAAGTTATGCTTCAATCGCATTCTCTTTCTCATCTCTTTTTGTGGTTCCAGTTACATGGATGATAGATAATTATGTCTACGTTTTCTTTACAATCTATTCTTTTATTTACAATCTTTTATTTTTTCTGTCTATGCTTCTGCTTGGATTTTTTTTTTCCCTTGAGGTCACTAGTCATACTTTCTGATATAAAACTAATTCTCTTTTCAATTCTAGAGTTCCATTTTCATTCTATTTTAAAGAATCCAGTTTCCTGTTGAAATTCTCACTATTTTTATCCATTCTGTTCTCCTTTTACTTGTGCTCTTAAACAAATTTATAATAGATATTTTAAAGTCCTTGAGTGAAGATTCCAAGACCTGGAATATCTGTGAGTCTTACTATTTTTTTGCATTAAAAAACAACAAAAAAAACCCACAAAATGTTGGTCACATTTTTGCCCCTCTTTGAATGCCTTGTAATTTTTATTGCAATCTGGAAATTGTGTAGGAGACCATAGAATTTGCAGATGATTTTTCCCCTTCAGAGCTTTTCCTTTCCTCTGTTAGGTAGGTGATGTGAACGTCTAATCACTCCAGACAGTCAGGTAGGGGTTGGGTCTGAGGAACAATTTTAATAAGACTTAGTTCATTTGTAGTGTGTCTCTCATTCCTCAAACATGTCTCTCAACACACTCTTGATTGAGAGGCTCACAGTTCTTTGTTTCTTCAGCTCTGAAAGATGGAGAGTAATACAGTTCTCCTCTTCAGAGGTTTTGAATCAAGATCCTTAGACTCCTGCCCAGTGAAGCTTATATTGTGACATTTGTGGAGAGAGAGATCTAGCCTGAGGCAGACAGCATCTTTCTAGTAGGACTTTGTCTCCTAAGTACCATAATAAAGGTGGAGATTACTCTCTGCCTTTTACTAGTTTCTGGATAAGCCCCCTAATTCCCCACATTGCCTCAGAACTCAGACAGTTTCAATTAGGGAAAACTGACCATGCTTAGGGGCTTTTCTAGATTTCAGTCTGTTATGCCAGGCTGTCAGACAATCAGTAATTAGCTAGTTCTTCTTTCCCTTAGTTTAGTTGTTCTGCTCAGCCCAAGCCTAATCTTTAGCTTAAAACTGGAATTAGCAAAGGCCCACAATAATTATCAGCTTTTTCCTAGCAGGGGCTATTTGTTCTCTCAAATCTTTAATCCATCAAGTATTTGTTTTCACTTAGCAATATGATCTACTTAAAATTGTGATTACAGTTTATCCAGTTTCTGATTCTTACGGTGGAAATGTTAACCTACTATCTGCTAGCCAGAGGGCAAATCTCAGAATGATCACTTTTTCAAAGTGCATTATCTCGTTTTCTTGATCTTCAATTGTCAGTTTACCAAGTATTTTGATTTATTTTTAAAAAAGCTTATTCTTGTCTAGATGCAGTTTGGTTTTTTTTTAAACCATATAGAAGCATAATCCTTTTTCTTATGATATTCACTCCTGATTTTCTGTTCTATCATGCCCAGAAAACACATTCCATTTTGTGTAAAATATAATTTCTAGAAAGACTAGCACTCATTTGATTATCCTTTATGAGAGTCCTCTGAAGTTTTAGAGGAACAAAAGTCCATGAAAAGATCAGAGAAAATGCCCAGTGAAAAGAGGCCTGGTGACATCAACTTTAAATGTGCAATTGTTCTGATGCCAGATTTCCTCCCAAGCAGTGCCAACTGGCAGACACAGAAATCCTCACCTCCTCCTAGTGTTAAACTCAGCAGTCAAAAACTAGATGGAGTGGGAAGTGTTGATTTAACACCAGGGAAGAAACATGGTCTGATGCTAGCTTTAGTAAACATTTAAAAGAAGGTTTTTAAGAGTGTTAACTTAAAAGGCAGACAGAGGGACAGAGAATAAGAGCTGAAGAGCAAAGATGAGGGAATTGCAGGAGTGTGCAGGGAGGGTCCCCGACTGAGGGAGGGGAAGAATGAGGCTTGTCTTATCTAGAGTAGAATTCCATTTTAAGGTAATTTTTGTATTAGATTGGGTCAAATGAGATTATCTGTGTATCCACATAAATGTGTACAGATACACATATATGTGCGTAAATGTTTGCTTAATGTATTAGGTAAATATATATGTATATACACATATATAATATATATACACATATGTACATATACGTATATAATACATATATTCAAAGGTATCTAAAAAACTATTTCTGGGTCTATAAACATTTTTGTTGTTTTTTCTCATTCTTAGAAATACAGAGAAGAAGGTCATGCTTAATTCCCTAGAAGAATGACCTCTATGTCCATAGCTGTGTTTGTTTCCATAAAATATACAGCATTAGATGCTTGATAAATACAGATTCCTTTGATGAATTTGGTGATATAAATATTAATATGACATAGATCTTGCTTTGAACAAACTGTTAAGAGAGAAAGATAAGAGAAAACATAATTAAAATATACTATATAAACTGCAATAACAGGTTTGGGTTAAATGGTGGCAAAGAGTAGGAAGTATTGAAATCTACTGAGAGAAGTAGAGTCCACCTTTGGTATCCCCAGGGGGATGGGTTCCAGGACCCACAGTGGATAGCAAAATCCAGGATGCTCAAGTTCCTTGTATAAAATGGAATAGTACAGTTGTCCCTCCATAACCCCGGGTTCTGCATCCTCAGATTCAACCAATTTCGATCCAGGAGGCTGACTGTGTAGGAATGCTTAAAAGAGGAGGTAACATCCAGATTAGGCTTGAATGACAAAAAATAATTCTGTGTATCTGTAATCCCTCCCTTCCTTTCTTCTAAAATGGTCATTTCTAACATATGTAGGTATTTAATACTTTGCCTGTAAATATATGAGAAACTTGTAACAGAGTCCACATGAGTACATTTTTTTATCGTGACATTAGAATTAGACTGCAAGCCCTACATAGTAAACTTTTGTATCTGGTCATGTGAATCACACACTTCGTTCTTTTTCAAAATTTTCTGGGTTAATTTTGAGTGTTTCTATGTTATATTATCTTCAGAAAATTTTGGGGTACTCTGAAAATTTCTGAGGAAAGTTTCAGTGAAATTGTTTGAATTTACTAGATTGATGTGTAAAAAGTGGACATCTATGTGATTTTTAATCATACCAAACAAGAAAATGGACTATATTTCCGTTTATCTAACCGTACATTTTTATTACATTTATTCTCTAAGTACATTGTTTGGGGGGGTTGATTATTATAAAAATATTACCTTGTTGGTGCAAAAAATAATTGCATTGGCTTTTCAAAATATTGAATATATATCCAGAATTCTCAATGAAAATTATTATTAGTAACATTTTATGTGAAATTTTCTCTGGATATCTATAGATGTAATCATGAATTATTATCTATGAATAATGACAGTTTTGTTTCTTTGTTTCAATCATTATACCCATTTTACTTTTCATACTTTTTTTAGACTGATGTTGAAAATGAATAGAGATAGTGATATCTTTGTCTTATTAATTTTCAAGGAAGGAAATTCATTATTATAAATTCAGTACATTATTATAAATTATATCATAAATGTAAAACATTATCGTGTAAGATGTTTGCTGTAGCTTTATTGTAGATATCCTTTATCAACTTTGATATAGTTGCTCTATTTCTAATTTTTATTTAGGAATTGTGTTCATCTTAAATGATTAACATTTATCAAGGTAGTTTTTTGTTTCTTTATCTTTAACATCTATGTAACTAATTATTAGTCTTTTTCCTGAGCAGATCTTTCTATCTACACATGAGTATAATGTGAAACAGTTATAAATCACTTAACTCTCACCTCCAAATGAAGAGGAAATGGTTATGATGACTTAAATCATAACATACAACATTCCAATGTTAGCAAACATTGGCCAGGAGTTGAATGCTCTACTTGAACTGAACTCACAACAAAAAAAGTTTTAAGCTTTATAACAAATTTACTAATTAACAGTATACAGTATCTATTTAGTTTTTGGCAGTATGAAGGAGCTATTTCAATAGAAGAAAAAATAAAATGTTATTCTGTTAACTATGTCACATAAAGTCAGAGAGTTGAAATTTAAATTGGTGTATTTTACTATGGATTTTATTTCAGTCCATATCATTGAAGAAGTCGTGGTTGAACATCAATGTCAATGCTCCCCAGATTAAGAGGACTTTTTATCTCTACTAAAAGAAGTTATTCACAAACCAGAGGGCAGGGCTTTTCTTCCTTGTAAAATTTGTTTTGTAATGCCTTAGTACCTTTACAGTTTAACAAGTTGGACTCTTTGAAAGGATGTTTTATTCCTTTGGTGGATTCCATGTTAGGGCTCAAATGTGATCTTTGAGAGCTTTTGCAATTTGGAATCTCTTTATGAATAGAATTCCACCTGGGAATTTGGTGAAAACATCTCTGCAGTATTCTATCGTGCTACTGTTTTCATCCCTTTAAGTGGCTGCAGTTCAGAAGGACTGAGGTTTTGTTGAGAATCACTTGGAATGATAAAAAATATAAAATGTAAGGTATCTGTATAAAGCAAATGGTTAAAAACCTTACCATCTCTGAAACCCCTTAGCCAAATTTTCCCCATCCCCTATTTTGTGAGACTCTAAAGGCAACTTGCTTAAAGGGTATAGTAAAAATCGGTTTTTGGTGTCTCTAAATAGGATTTCAGATAGTCGCTGGGAAAATCAAAAGAACAGCGATGGTATAAATAGTCTGTTTACAAAAATATTTTGAAGTTTTAGGCCATTTGGTTTAATACCATAGCATATTAAAAATGCATATTACATATACAGAATGTAAACTCCCTGGGCACAATGATCTTTTCTATCTTTATTCGTCGTAGCCTTCCCCTCGGCCTCAAAAACAGTGCTGGGCATATAAGGGGAATTCATTAAACATGTTCTGAATAAATGAAATAATGAATTACATTCTCTTTTTGTCCATGTTACCTGCTAGATTTTAAGTTTATTTAGAGTTTGTGTGATGCTTAGTGTCTTACTTATCTGAGACATTCACCATAGTATGAGCATAGTTTTCTTCCAGGATATCACCACAAAGATTGGGTACTTTCTATGTGATAGGCTTTGCAGGTGAGTGCTCAACATACATTATCTCTTTAATCCCCAAAACACTATGCTAAGTACTACTGTTGTCTCCATTTTACAGGTAGTTGAGACTAAGAGAAGTTAGCCTCTGTGCTCTGCTGTCTCCTCTGACCCTGATAATCTATCTGCCGTCATCCCTCAGTGTCAGGGAAGAGAATTAAGCTTCCGGAATTGAAAATGCTCATGGTATTTTTCGTATAGCAACATTTATTTTGGAATGTTTAGCTGCTTCTAAAAGTGTCCATGAAAGTTTGCCAATTACCCGGAAGATAACAGCACCCACAGCAAAATACATTTTAAATTCTGAGGAGTAAAATTTTTTCTTCACTTTCACTACAGGCAGTAACCTGGAAAATGATATAAATTTCCATTTAAAGATTATTGTCTCTAAATTCATCTCTAATGCATCCCCATGTTTCATTATTCATTTTTCAATTGTAAAATTGTAGGCAGTTTAGGAAAGTGTTGAAGATGATTTCAAGATAACAGACATGATTCACTGAAAGTAATATAACAAAGGGTCAGGAATTGGACATGGGAGAGAATGACATTGCTCTTTTATTGCATTACACCATTTACTGCTGGCAAAAAGTTGGTGATTAATTAAGACCTCGGTCGTTTTGATCTTGAGAAGATCACTCAATCTCAAACCCATCCCTACACGTGATATAGCATGTGCTTTGCCGCTCTGCTCTTTTGGATTGCAGTTTCTTTTATGGAATTTCTGTTGAGCAGTCACTGAACTCTGATATTTTATTCTCTTTTTAAATCAAAGTTTAAATTCTGGGCAGGTGGCTGTTCTTGGCAAGGAGAGGAAGGAGGTATCCCTTAGTTGTTGCAGCCTTTCTCTGAATGTCCTAATTGACAAGGGAACTCTTTACAGGTGACTGAAGGAGTTCCCTTTGTACGGGAAATCTGTAATACCTCTGTCGCTTTCTGCATGCAGATGACAAGCTTCTGCCACCTTCAGAGCTTTATATCCTCCAGCTTCAGGGACTTTTGTGATTTCCATCCATTCAAATTGGTCCAAGCCAGTGAAGTGTTCCCTTCCCCAACATTTCTTCAGCCAGATCAATCTGCCCTTATCACAACAGAGGTGCAGGAAGCTTTGTGAATTACAAGCTATTCTCATGTTTATTGATGCACTGATATTTGGGAAAGGACTAAAAAAAAATTTTTTTTAATGTTCAGCTCATTTCTGTTGAAACTGAATCACCCCTCCCCAGTTCTCCTTTCCACACAGAGCTCAGTTTCTGAGTGTGAAGCCTCTGGGAGAGGGAACCAAAGTAATTGAATCGGATTAGACAAGCCAGCAGAACAAAGTCACATTCCAGGAGGTGTTTCCAGCATTGAGTAGATGAATTGTAATTATTTAAGGATTAGTGCAAGCTTGAGATGAGGTCCATTCTGAATACTCTTCACTGTGTATAAACAAAAGAAAGAAGTAGTAATATAGGCTGTTTAAGCTTCTTTTTATCTTTAATAGATTTCTGTTAGAGCTGCGTGAACTTGAAAAACTGCTGCCATAGTGAGCAAACTCACTCATTGTTTTTCGATAAAAAGTTAGGCCAAGCTAAGCCCTCAAGTCTAGGGAGAGAGCTTAATTAAGGCTACTTCCTTTACTGTAATTTACTGGGACAGCGCTTTGCTCTGTGCCATGGGCAAGGGGAATTGGGCCTATCTTTTGTAAATAAACTTTTTATTTTAGAAGAGTTCTAGATTTACAGAAAAGTTGCAAACATAGTATAGAGATTTCCAATACACGTGCCATATAATTTCCCTTCCTGTTATATATTATACTACTGTGGCACATTTGTTACAATTAATGGACAAATATTGATTTATTGATATTAAACTCCATACATTATTCAGATTTTCATTTTTCCTTAATGTCCCTTGTCTATTCCAGGATCCTGTCCAAGATACTACATTTAATCATCATGTTTCCTTAGGCTCCTTTTGACTGGGATAGTTTTTCATACTTTTCTTGTTTTTTCATTATCTTGACAGTATACTCATTAGGTATTTTATAGGATGTCCCTCAATCTGAGCTTGGTTAATATTTTTATATGGTTAGACTGGGATTATGGGTTATTAGGAGGAAGACCAGAGAGGTAGAGTGCCGTTCTCAACACAGCGTTTCATGCATACTATCCTATGTATCTTATCAAAGTGACTTGTTATTGGTGATACTATCCTTGTCCACCTGGCTATGGTAGTCTTTGCAAGGAATCTTCACACTAAAGTTCCCTTTTTATTTTCCTTTTTCTATACCGTACTCTTTGAAAGCAAATTATTAAGTGTAGCCCACAGTTAAGGTGTAGAGATCTACATTCCACTTTCTTGAGTGAGCAATATCTACATAGATTGGAATTTTACACTGGAAATGTGTCACTTCCCGTATTCATTAATTGATCGATTCAGTGTTTTTGTTTTGTATCAGTATGGATTAATGGATATTTACTTTATATTTTGGGTTATAATCCAGTACTGTGTTACTTATTTTGTTGTAACTTTGCCATTGAGAGTTATTTCAGTTGGCTCTGGTTTCCCTTTGACATACTCTCATATTTGTTTTTTTAATTGTTTTATCATTTAATTACTTTCTGGCACTAATAGATGCTTCAGGCTCATATTGTATATTCCTTGTCCCTGCTCCAGAAATGAGCCATTTCTTAAAGAATCTCACGTTCCTTTTATTGGAGAATTGTATTAGGTACAAAGAGCTGGACACTGGGTGTGCTCATTGCTACTAGGGAACCATTGCTTCCAGAGCTTCTCAGTGGACAAACTAAGGAGATATATGTATGTATATCAGTATCTGTATTAAGCTAAATCTGAGTTTATACTGATGTCTCTGATTCTAAACCAGTATCACAGTTTACCTTGGTTCATTCTAGCCTCCCCTCCCTTGCCTATCTTCCTATTCCAACATTGAGAAATATGGTTTCCTCCAACTGTCATTTGTTTACATGTTTGTTCAACCCTGGTATGCATTTATAGCAGTTTAGAATTGTTAACCCACACTCCCATGAAAAATAACTTTACCAAATAGAGTATAGTGCATATGTTCAGCTCCTTTTTGTCTTTAGTCTAACTGTATTCATTCATTTCCACAGCAGCTTAGGTCAGCATAGCTTTTCCCCCACTAATTCCCTTCAGTAAGGTTATGTCATATATTTGTAATATAGTTGGATTCTTTTCTCATAGTCTACATTCCATCTGGTGATCTCTGTCTATCCTCTAGTTGATTTTATTTTCTATTTTTTGCATACATTAAACTTTTGTATAATTCTGTGGGTTATGACAAGTGGTCAGTGTCATGTATCCTTAATGACAGTACTGTACAGAATAGCTTCATAGTTCTAAAATATCTCCTGTGCTCCCTGCATTTAATAATCGTCCCTGCATTTAATAATCTTCCCTGTCAACTAATGATCCATTTGCCGTCTCTACAGTTTTGTCTTTTCCAGGCTGCCACAGAAATGGAACCATTCTCCATTGGTCTTACTCCATCAAGCTCTCTCAAGCTGGCTTCCTTTACATAGAAATATGCATTTCAGATTCGTTCATGTTTTAGTGTGGATTAAAAGCTTATTCCTTTTTATTGCTGCAAAGTTTGGACACATCACAATTAGCTTGTCCATTCACCTAGCAAAAGGCATCTTGGTGGTTTCCAGTTTTTGTGGTTCTAAATAAAGCTGTGATGGTTTTTGTATAGACACACATTTTCAAATCATATTGGTAAATATCTAGGATGGCAATTACTAGGTTGCGTGTTAAGTCTATGTTTAGCTTTGTAAGAAACAACCAAACCAGCTTTCAAAGTGGCTGTACCACTTTTCATTCTCTTCAGTAAAGAATGAGAGTTCATGTTGCTCCACCTCCTTGTCAGCACTTGCTGTTACCAGTTGTTTTTGGTTTTGTTTTTTTTAATTTTAGCTATTTCTAATAAGTGTATAGTGGTATTTATTGTTGTTTTAAGTTGTATTTCTTTACTGACATGTTGAGTAAAGTTTATTTGCCTTCTGTACATCTTTTTTGGTGAGATGTCTGTACAGATATTTTGCCCATTTTTAAGTTGGAGTGTTTTTGTTTATTGTTGAGTTTTAAGTGGTCTTACTGATGAGCTTACTGGTCTTTTTTGTGTAGGTCAGTGTTTTAGATTATATGTCCCACACCCATCAAAAAATCCTCTAAGATGTTTCTTAATTACAGTATTTTGGGCCCAATTCCAGACCTAATGAATTGAGATCTCTTGGAGGCATGGCTCAAAATGCTATATATTTCACAAATTCTGTAAGTGATTCTCATGCACCCTAACATTTGTGAACTACTGGTGTATAATTTGGTAAAACATTTCAGAGTTGTAATTAGATATTGATGAAGCTCTTCCAAGTCACTGGTTTTCAAAAATAGCTGCACATTTGAATCATCTTGGGATTTTTTTTTTTTTTTTTTTTTTTTTAATACGCAGGCCTCTCAGTGTTGTGGCCTCTCCCGTTGTGGAGCACAGGCTCCGGACGCGCAGGCTCGGCGGCCACGGCTCACGGGCCCAGCCGCTCCGCGGCATGTGGGATCTTCCCGGACCGGGGCATGAACCCGTATCCCCTGCATCGGCAGGCGGACTCTCAACCACTGGGCCACCAGGGAAGCCCATCTTGGGAAACTTTTAAGGTCCAAGTGCCCAAGCCTCTCCTTAACCTAATGAATCAGATCCTGTAAGAGTGGGATCGAGTCATCATTCTTGCTTAAACTTCCCCAAGCAATTCTATGTGCAGCCAGTATTGAGAACCACATTCCGAATTTATGTAAGTATTCAACAAGTGCATTCAATTGCATATTTATTTTTACTATGTATGTTAAAAAATCCCTACATTTTTCATTTTACTCATTGTGTTTTAGTGATGTGAAATTAAATAATCATTCATAATTTACAACATGATACACATGAGAGAACTGCAACTCACATATCAAGTTACGGAAATACTTAATTTTGATGTTATTTAACAATAAGATCTTAAGAAGTTTTACTGGAGGCCATATACAGGCAAAATTCAATCTATTTTATTTTAAGAAACATTGGGAGCTGCAGCAGTATCCTTCAGGTAGTCTACAGTAGTGTTTAATACTATTATTGGGAAAGTCACCCTTTAAATAATAAACATCCTTGGTCTCAAACTTTTGTCCATTTCTATAAATGTATGGTCTCATAACTCTACTTCTATCCCTCTACGTACAATAATATTTAGCTATTACTAAAAGGACTATAAAAGGGATATACTGCACTATTTAAGTGTTATTTAAAGGATGTGTATTAGTTATCTATTGCTGCAATAAAAATTGCCCCCCAAATTTAGTGGGATAAAATAACAAAGATTTATTACCTCAGTTTCAGGGGATGAAAAATCAGGAGCCACTTATTTGTGTAGCACTAGTCTCTCATGAATTTGTCTGCAGGATGTCAGCAGGCCTGCTGTTATCTGAAGGTTAGATTGGGGCTGGAGCATTCACTTCCAAGATGGCTCACTCACATGGCTGTTGGCAGGAAGCCTCAGGTTCCTTGCTACATGGGTCCCTCCATAGACTGCTGAGTATTCTCATGACATGGCAGGTAGCTTCCCTCAGAACAGGTGATCCAAGACAGAGAGCTAAGAAGGAAACCAGAATGCCTACCTACATGATCTAATCTTGGAAGTTACACATTGCCATTTCATCATCTGCTATTCATCTGAAGCAAGTCATTAATTAAGTCCAGCTCACGCTCAGGGGGAGAGGAATTAAACTCCACTTCTTAAAAGGAATAGTATCAAATAATTTGTAGACGTACTTTAGAAACCATCATAGCATCCTGTCAATCTTCATAGGAATTATTTTAAAAATTTGTTGAAACATTAATAACCACATAAGATTTTATGCATTGAAAAGTAAACAATCATTAACAAATGCTAAATATTATTTTAAATAACTTTAAAAGCCTCATATATCAATTTAACAATATTTATTGAGTGTCTCCTGTATGTCAGATATTGTGCTAGATTTGACAACAAATGGGAGAAATAAATAAGATCCAGAAGTTTAAATTTAGTTAGTCAGATAGGTGATAGAGACAAAAGCTATACCTATACTTCTGTGCCACAAATTCTGTGACTGATAGAAGTATATATGGGGCATACTTTAAGAACAGGAAGAAGACATAATCATGTCAGAGGAGCTGGTTGAGGGTTTGGTCAAGAGAGGCTTCCAAAGGCAATGATGGCTGATATGTCTTGAGAGATGATTTAATAATAGTTCATCAGGATCATGAAAGGAGAAGAAAGGTTTTCTTGCTGATAAAACGGCAAGTGAAAAGGCACAGTACTTCGGGGAATTCCAAATTATTTCATTTAATCAAAGATTTTATATTGAAGCGTGGAAGGAGATGAGTCTAGAAGTAAAAGTAAGGTGAGGTCTGTAAATAGGCCATGCTAAAGATCTCTACTCTTATTATAAAGTAGTAAATAATTTACTAATTGCAACATTATTGCTACCATAAGCAAAAAGCACCACAAGGAACTCTAATCATTATGGCAAAGTAATACTATTCTCATAGTAAGAATTACTTAGAACTAACTACACTGATCAAATGGTTAATTAAATGAATATATTCTACCCAGAGTATGCTAATAATGATAATCTATTAGATGAATGATTTCTACTTTCATTTCATTCATCTAGATACAGACTTTCCTACTTAACCACAATTTCAAATATATGGAAGTCTAAACTATTAAAGCAAACATTATGCCAATAAGAATCTACTTTGAATTTTCAGTAATGGCCCCCACTGAGTTTGTTCACCTTTCTGATGTTCAGAATATGGAACACATTTAAAAGTATTGAATAACTTATTGTTCTATCATACATTTGCCTAGATGGTTAGGGAAGTGGGGTGGGGATGAGATGTAAACCCATCCAGCAGGCTGGCACAGGGAAGGGTACCAAGGACCAGGGCTTCCATCGAGTGAGCTGCTTCTTAGAGCATCAGACTAAGGAAGAACCTGAGTGTGAATTCAAGGGGGAAAGATAGGGAACCCAAAGTCAAGGAAATTTAAGCCAAGATCAAAAACCAGGTATATACAGGATGTGGAGAGGGCATTAAAGATAATGATGGAGCTGACCAAGGTGGTTCAAAAACTAATTTCAAGAAATATAGCCATGCACCTGAAGTGCACAGGCAGGCACCCACATACTGTGTTAATGAAGGGGGCAGGTGTAATGATACAGGACCCACAATTTCTGTAGTATCTTTTGCAAATCCTTAGAAAACATATTTTTTATATGTCCCTTCGTTTAATTCTGGGAATCATGACCTGTGATACCTGAATGCCAATATCCAAAGAAAACTATGCTTTTCTTTTGCCCTCTTTTTCATTTGTTTTCATCGCCTTAACACCATTAATTTAAGCAATAACTCAGAAAGAACAGAGAAGAAAAAACTCATTTAAAAAGGTGATGATAAAAATTAAAAATTAAATTGGAGATGTGGAGGAACTTGTTAAGAAGGATAAATTAGTGCCTTTTTCTTTTCCACTTATTTTCTTTAAGTGCATGGGGGTTGTTTCATTTTTCTTGCCAAATAGTGCTTCTTTGTAATAAAAATAGGAAACTGTGTTCCAGCACCATAAGCAGAGAATAGTTGTGATTCATTTCCAACGAAAAGGGAAGTATGTTGCTTTTTCCAAGGCTCCTCAGAAATTGGTTGAGCATCAGGTGCATCTGTCTGACTCTTCCAATCACAGATGCACCCTCTTGCTTAGTTTTGTGGAAGCTTTTCTCCTTCCAATATATCCTGAATCTCTATGTGGATTTTAAAATAGATACCATATTTTCTGTCCAGTGTTTAAATAAGGCAAGAGTTGTTTTTGGGGTGTTTTTTTTTTTTTGACTGAGAGAATATGAAATATGTTCTCAGTTGAATATAGGGGCAAGAAACGTTCAGAGCCATTTTTCTGAAAATGGCTACCATTCTCCCAAGCTTCTGGGCACTGATATCTTTGACTCTCTCACTGCTACTTTCCAGGTTGTGGTCTTCAACATCATCAACACCAAGTGTTTTCCAAAATCATAACTGGAACAGACTCAATATTCTCATTAAAACAGGATCTGAGCCAACTCACTTTGATTTGAAATATGTGTCTACTTACCAAAAAGCTATAGACTTCAAGACCCCTGGTGACAGATCCGTAGAGTTAGTCTGGCTAGGATAGAAAGGCAACTGCAAAAGAAAAGAAGCAGAGCTGGCAGGGCTTTTTGCTGTTAGATGGATAGCACCTCTTTCTTTGTTTTCTACTGGAAGACCTTTCTTAAAGTACACATCTCTTTTTTTCAAACTGCAACTCTACCTCCATGTAGTTTAAACTTACTGGTATGTTTCAGTTTCTACCATGTTATACAGGAGGTTCTACATGTCCCATAAAATACATAAGTTGTTGCTACAGTTCATTCTGTTCTTAGCATTGATAGTCTTAATAGTGATGTTATACAGAACTATCTAATATGAGATCTCAATTCCCAATGTACTCCACTGGAAAATGAGATACTTTGACCATTGACTGCTTCTCTGTTGCTTACTTTTTTGTGTATCAGAGTTAATCACATGGTAATTGCTCAATAAATATTGTTGATTGATTGAGAATATTTTTAAAAATTAATTGCTTAACCCTCATTGTTTATATATACCTGCTTTCATGAATTGGGATCCTAAGGTAAAAAGATCTCTTGTACTGCAACAATTGTAAAACACACCTCAAAATTCTTGGCAGAATAAGAAAAACATTAATTTTCTTTCTTTTGAAGGTACAGAACTAAATGTAATTGAACTTTTATTCCTCCTTCTAAACAGAGAGTTTATGAATTTTTTTCAAAGATACTTCAGATTCTTACACTTATATCACTAACATTGTTCATGCAGAGTCAAGGGAACCACACATGAGAGATTAGATTAGGAAGCTTTAAGGGCCTTTTAAATTATAAAAGTCTGTGATTATCCTCTTGAGGAATTAATTGTTCATTTTTGAAAGTGAACAAAATTCAAATCTAACTCAGTATATTAATGTTAGAGATTATTCACATGGCAATAAATTCATTTCTAATGTTTTCTATTTTGCTCATTTCAATATGAATTCACTGATGATATCTGCATCTAAGTAAAATGAATTTATTGGAAGTGTTATGGAGGCTCATTCAGTCAATAGGAAACTGAAGGACCAAACTTTGAAATTAGCAGAAACAAAGAACAAAGATGCCAGTGATGATCTTATAACTGAAATGTTGTAAGATGTTGGATGGATGACTTACTCTGCTGACTGACCTGTGCATATCACTTCCTCTTTGCTTCCTAGCACCTTAAGAGATTAACAGTGTTTAAATCACAAACTGGTCCCCTAGATCTCCTCAGACAGGAGAGGATTAAAGGATCTCTGAATTACTACTTCAGTCCTTTTATCTTCCAATCTGGGAAGCTAGCAACAGATATAACCTTCCCAGCAAACCTACACACAGGGATGAAGAGGTAATCCCCCAAAAAGAAAATGGAGGAGGTAAAAGGAGAGACTGAACCTGAGTGACCCCAAATGAGAAATCTTCACAACATTATGAAATAGTTCTACAAGGGATATGTGCAATACTTTTGAGCTACACAGACTTATATTTTCTTCTTTGCATCTATACATGAAGTACATCCTGTTTGAAAAACTAATCAGGTATCTGTCAAACTTTTAAGTTAAGTCTCTCAGTTTGAGTCACATTCCATTTCATTCTGCCCTAATCCCTAGGTATGTGCTGACTGTGCAGGCAGGACTCCAGTTTCTCCTTGTCTAATGGAAGGTAGGTGAACCTCTGTGTCACCAATTAACTCTTGTAGAGGCTAAACTCCTGGTAGAATAAGATGGCTTGTTGCAACAGTGATTTGAAATGGACTAAGCAGCATTCCCTGTAGTCAACATTCAAAATCCCATTATCGTCTGGTCTCCAAGGAGTCTTGTGTGATAAATACTCTTGAAATAACAATTTTGTCATTACTTGTAAAGTGGCAGGATTCCTAAGTATGAATAGTGTGTTTTTAAGCACGGTTGCACTATTTGAACTTTGGCAAAGATGACTGTGTTTGAAAGAATACTCTCATTAATCTTTACAAACAAGTTTTAGGTTTATTTTTTAATACCATTTGATATAAAAGGAGAATAAGAAGTTGGTTTTGTTAGCATTTTACCGTGAATGCCAATAGTTATTTTTCTTGTCTAACTCAATAGTTCATGCCCTGAATCCATAAGAACATTGAAAGCAGAAGCAGTTTCAATGTGCTAATCTCCATTTTGATGGTGCTGTGATTGCCTCTGGAAGAAGTGCTTAGTTCTTTAGAACTCTCTTAATATTATCCTACTCGTTAAACAGGTGGAATAAGTGTTCCACCTTCTGAATAGATGTGCTGTGTGTTTTCCATGCACTTCGTGTGTTCTCTTTTTCTTTCTCATTTCCTTTCTGTTTTGTTTTTATTAACTCATTTATTTTCTCACGTTCTAATTGACTCCATATGCGATGTAATCATCTAGTTGTATTTCACTTCTTATTAATTCAGAACATTTATGTTCATTTTAAAAACTCCTATGAAACCCATTTGCACTAAATAACCTTTTAAAGATATATGTCTTTATGAATGAGGAAACAGTAGTAGGAACTCTTAAATATGTAACCTCTAATTCAGAATGACTGACACATTAAATCATATCATCCAGCTATACTGTTGTGCTTTAAGAAATTCTTATTCTCAGAAGTAACATAATTAATAGTTGAGAGAAATAAGACTATAATATTTAGTTTGGTTGAAACAGAAAAGCACATTTGGGAAACATTTACTGGAATTCAAAGAAGATGGATAAAAATCAATTTTGCCTGTTGTCTACATTGCTGTTTCATTCTCCAGTTGCCAACACACCATAAATTGGTACTAGAATTAGAATTTTGGCATATCATTAATCAGAAAAATAAATATGAAACAGCTTGATGAACCCTGGTATAAGAAA
The DNA here is from genome assembly GCF_059928025.1 of Delphinapterus leucas. Classification (NCBI taxonomy): domain Eukaryota; kingdom Metazoa; phylum Chordata; class Mammalia; order Artiodactyla; family Monodontidae; genus Delphinapterus; species Delphinapterus leucas. Next base: position 140,631,579 of record NC_143131.1, read on the forward strand.
TAAAAAGTCATCCCATATGTGTCATTTCTTGCAGGAGTTTGATATCATTTAGTAAATCATAGTATAAATTTCTACAAAGGACACAAGCTCACTCTTCCTTATTTTTAATGGATTTTTTTGAAGAAAAATCATTAGTTTAATATCATAAAATATGTTTTCACCTATCTTCGATACCATTTCTCATGATATTCGCATCTAAATTCTAATTAATTTTAATTTTAGGATAGTAGTTTATATCTGAATTGGAAAATTTTCTTTTGCTTTATGTAGAGAATTCTTGTTAAACTGTTTGGGAAAGATAACCACTGTAGTTTATTAAGCTGTACCACATATATTGAACTTTTACTATATCAGTAAAGAATAGACTATGTCTCATGTTGAATGGTTGTTAGTAGGCCTAAAATTATCCTGGTGAGAAATATTCTTAGCATAGTAAAGACAGTGTAACTGATAAATGGATTTGAGAGCTGTTTAAGGGCTAAAATCATCATTCCTGGGGGATGGATTGGATATGGAGATGGAGAGAGAGGAAGATGCAAAGTATGACTCCCATATTTCTTTTTCAAGAAATGGATAGATGTTGGTGCCATTAGCAAAGATAGGAAACACTGGTTTCACTTTCCAGACTATTTCTTTCCACTTTTGTTCTCCTACTCCCTTTCACTTTCTTTTTCCTGCCCTCGTCCTCTACCTTTATTCTAAATAAGGCTCCAGAAGCTACTTTCTAGAGTCTCAAAGATTATACCCAGCCTTTAAAGCTATTCTGTTTTCCAGAATTGTTTATTTTACCTTGTTTTTCTGTCTCTTATTTTGGAGTAATGTCATTAAGTTTGCCTGGCTAGATTTGTGGAGTAATCCCAAATAGGATGCTCTTTTTGGATATTCCCAAATCCCATGCTTGCAGCCTTACTCAGTTAGGTATGACATTCTGGGCTAAGGCTTCTAGAAAGGAAATCCAGGTCCATCTTTCCTATTCTTCTTGGGGAATTTGTTAAAACCCCCTTTGTTAAGTTTATCTATTATTTCCCAATCTAGTCTCTCCACCAAGCACAGGATAAGAATAACTTCACCAATCATTAGGCTTAGTTTCTAACTAACTGAAGAAAAATGATTGTCATTAGTGTCATTAGAGTCTTAAATTAGATATGCATAAGCATATGAGAGAAAGTATTGTGTGGTAGGCTGAATAATGTCCATAAAGATATGAGATCCTAACCCCTGGAACTAGTGAATGTTACCTTATATAGAAAAAGGGTCTTTGCAGATATGATTAAGTTAAAAATTTTGAGATGGAGAGATTATCCTGGATGATCTGGTGGGCTCTAAGTATAATCACAAATGTTCCCATAGAAGGGAGGCAGAGGGAGGTTTCATAGACACAACTGGAAAAGGTAACGTGATTATGCAGGCAGAGATATGACCAGTGCAGCCACACGCCAAGGAATGCCCTCAGCCACTGGAAGCCAGAGGAGGCAAGGAGTGGATTCTTGTCTAGAGCCTCCGGAGGGAGCACAGCTCTGCTGACACCTTGATTTCAGCCCAGTGGAACTAATTTCAGATTTCTGGCCTCCAGAACTGTGAGAGAATAAATATCTGTTGTTTTAAACCACCAGGTTTGTAGTAACGTGTTAACAACAGTCACTGAAAACTAATTCATGTAGGGTAATATTTATGCGAACAAGCTTAGAGTCAAACTGTGTTTGAAAACTGACTACTGTTTGTAACTATGATAATAGGGCAAATTATGCCTTTCTCTGTATTTCAGAGTTTTCTTTTTGATATGAGTTTATTAATAGTAATACCCATCTCATAGAATTGTATTAGAATTTAAAAGAATGATTCCTATAAAGTGCTAGCACATCACATACAGAGGTTAACTATTATTATTTATTTCACATTGTAATGTTCTGTATTACCAAGGATAGTTAAGGAATTTCCATTTCTCAAAGTCTTATCGAAGTTAGTTTATTTTCTTATGACTAGAAGTAGACAGATTTTCCTTCTGAGTTATATCAATGTCAAAGATTTTATAATTGTATAAACAGAATGTAGTAGATAGACAAAGTGATTCTGATAGCTGATTCTAAGCTATTTGACCAGGAACAGCTTCCTTGGTGGCAAGAAGGGCAAGGGAGAATATTTAAGGAATGAAGTTGCTCTAATTGCTGATAACTTAAGCCAATTTACCAGAGTCACAGCAGTGGCCAGTTCTGGGGTTTTCTTCTAGACAGGAGATGAAACAATGTGGAATAATTAAAATACGTACTTATTTACACTGATGACAGCTACATTAGCAGACATAGGTCTGTAATGCTCAAGAGGCTGGCAAGTTCATAGACTCTGTTAAATTCCTTTATAGACCAAGATATCTCCTTTCCTTTATATGAACCTCTTTCAAGAGCTTCCTGTAAACTTGAACCAGTTAGCTTAGAGATATTATCATATTCATTCTTTACTTTATTTGATGTAGCATTTTTACTTCTATTATTACCATCAAGAGGGAGCCTAGTAATTGAGGTAACTGGAAGTGTGTAGGTGAAGACAAATCTTTCTCTACCCATCTTAGGTTCCCTGGCTGGGATCCTATAAATTGGACTGATGAAAGATTAATAAGAGGAAAGCACACAGATTTATTTAATATACATTTTATGTGACATGAGAGCCTTAATGAGGAAGTGAAGGCCTACAGATATGGTTAAACCTGAACATTTTTCTACTGGCTGTGATAAAGAGTAGAAAGTCATAGAAAAATGTCATAGAACAAAAGAGAATGAGCTAATGGTAGTAAACTGAGGGAAACGTAGTAAGACCTGTTTGAACAGAGTCCTCTTGGTTTCCCTCCATCTTTGGATATAAGGATGCTCTTTTTCTCTAAGCATGGGGAGGACACCTCTCACATGAGGGCCTTTTGACTCGCTTCAGGGGCAAAGAAGAGGAGAGGTCAGAAAGTCATTCCTGCACTTGCTAGTTTTCAAATTCCTTCAGCTTAAAGTATTCAAGCTGCCAAGGTGTCATATTTTGGGGTAGTTTGTCCTGAACCCCATCAAGGACCATAGTTGAAATGGACCATTTTTAGTTGAAATTCCTGCTCTGTTTGGTCCAACTGGAACTCTCACCTTGGATCATTCATTCTTACATTTTAAAGTATGTGAACACACTAGTCCCTTTTCCATGTTCTTATCTGCCATGATATCTGCCCAGAATTCAAGAACTTAGTACATTTTACTTCCACCAAGTAAATTCAATACCTTACCCTTTTCTGAGAAATAGAATTTGTGTCTAATATAAGATTTATTTATATGCAACTATCTTAGCACTGAGAATAGTAGAGATATTAGTAAAACAAGGTTTCCGAGCCAAGGCATCTGGTGAAATTCATATTTTTTCAAATATAATATCTTATCTAATTAATGGGACATTGAAACTTTAACCTACATTAAGACTTGTTTAAGTGCCCCTGTAGTTGTGATTGAGGGTATCAACATCCTCATCTATTAATAAGGGTATCATTCTAGTTCAGTGTTCACCAAACAATGGACCACAGAATTAGTTCCACAAGTCGTTATTTGATGTTTCGTTAAAAACACATTGTATGATCAAATAGGCTTGGCCAATATTTGGATAAAGTTAAATGTTTGTTTTCTTTAGGACTCCTCAGAAGACCTTAATATAGTGAGTATATTCTGATTTTCCTAGACTAAATAGAATTCACTGAATCCCAAATCTCTTTGAAAAGAGAAACTTTATTTGTTTTGTTTTCTTAACACATGAGCTCCACTCAAACTGTAACATTCTTAATTTTTCTTTTTTAGTTAGATAATTAATATATGAAATAGAAACACAGATGTAGAGAACAAACGTATGGACACCAAGGGGGAAAAGTGGGGCAAGGGGTGGTGGTGGGATGAATTGGGAGATTGGGATTGACATATGTACACTAATATGTATAAAATAGATAACTAGTAAGAACCAGCTGTATAAAAAAATACATTTCTAAAACATGAAATAATTTTAAAAAGTTAAACATTGCCAATTAATTTTTATTAATGTATTCCTTGTCTAATTTTTTTCTAGTCAAGTCCTAGATTTGTTTATATCCAATTTCCTATTCTTCCCTATCACCCTTCCCCCTTTTGTCACTATTTAACCTGAATTCATTTACTTTAGTCCTTTTTTTTTTTTTTTTTAACTTTTACCCTTTTACAAGAATGTACAAGGATGCCTATGGGTAGGTCTTACATCAAAAATAAATATATTCTTGACCAGGAAGAAAGAGTGTGACTAAGCATTATTTCATGAGTACAAAGTCATAGCAGATTATTTTTGCAATTTTTGGTGAAGAGACTTAAAGAAAATCTGCCTCATACTTCTAAACTTTTGAAAAATGAAAATGGATAATTTTTACTTCTGAGTCTCCAAGAACCCCTAGGGCATGCTCTGTGTTAGGCAGTTGAAAATGTCATTTTTAAGGGTATGAGAATGATAGCTTTTCTTCCATAATTGATCGAACCCAAGGTAGCAATTTTATATATGTAAGTATTTCCTTAGTAGTGGTTTTACGACTATTTGGGCAGGTAGAAATCACCATGTAAAGGCAATTTCTGGTTTTAAAAAAAGAGTAGGATGGAAAGAAAAGTATAAAACTCTAACTCACTCCAAATATAGTTTCTCCTAGTTAAGAAGAAAGATTATTCTGTTCCTAAAACCTCTAAGTTACTGTAGAAGGAAGGATGGAAAAGATTGAAGCAGTTTCTTGGTTATATTTAGCATTTTCTCTCCTTTTCTGATATTATAAAGGGAGTCTTTTGATAACACTAGAATTCATGGGTCCAAAATGCTTTTTATCCACAAAATAACTAAGATTACCCACGATACAAAGGGTTTATTGCAGGAGTTTCATCTGTTCAGTGATGCCGATATTAATCTATGATCATATATTTACAGAGAATCCATAGACATAGTGCTTTGGTAAGGTGCACAAGGGGGCCAAAATATACCAGGTGCAGGTCTTAGCAAAGAGGAAAGCCATGCACTTGTTAGCCACTGTAAAATGCATGCTCTCATGTCTTTTCTTTTTTTTTTTAATTTATTTATTTTTGGCTGCACTGCGTCTTTGCTGTGTGCGGGCTTTCTCTAGTTGAAGCGAGCGGGGTTTACTCTTTGTTGCAGTGCACAGGCTTCTCGTTGCAGTGGCTTCTCCTGTTGCGGAGCACAGGCTCTAGGCACGCAGGCTCAGTAGTTGTGGCTCTTGGGCTCTAGAGCGCAGGCTCAGTAGTTGTGGCGCACGAGTTTAGTTGCTCCGCAGCGTGTGGGATCTTCCCGGATCAGGGAGCGAACCCGTGTCCCCTGCATTGGAGGCGGATTCTTAACCACTGCACCACCAGGGAAGCTCAGTCATGTCTTTTCTGAATCTTTGAAGATCCCTAATCTGCTAGGTAAGGCCTTTTGTGACTCCTTGTCGCCCACTTCCCATCTATAGTTGCCACTAGCTAGCAACAGAGGGACTTCTTTGCATGAGGCCGCGGAAGTGTTTTTTGATTCTCCTTCAAGTTCAGAAAAAAGGTGAGAAGTTAAAGGGAAATCAGCTATTTTAATTGTTTTTCTTTTTGTCTTTGTTAGCTTTGAGACCAATTCTATTTGTTACCTCTTTCACACAAAATCAGTGTGGTGAAGGAGAAGGTGGCAGAAAAGCATCGAGGCTACATTTTCTACCTCCTTAAAAATATAGTCATTAAACTGTTTTGTTTATTTTTTTAAAGTAGTAAACAGACAGTTGTCTCCTTTCCCCCCCTGCAAATTCATGCTAATTTTAAATATTAAAGTAACAGATTATCATTTGACAGCAGATTCCTTTTATGTAGGATGGTTTCCTTTTTGTTACATGAGTAGATCTCCCAAAATTTAATTTTATGATTGCTTTAGGTGTATCTACTAATATAACATAATAAAATTTAGAATCAAATCCCTATGTATTCTATAATATAAAATAATAATTTTTATATCAAGTACTGCATACAGAAACCTTAAGAACAGTATTTGGCGAATAGTTAACACTCAAAAATAGTAAACATTTTATTATATTATTATTATTATAATTATCATCATCATCATTATTATTATTACTATTTGGCAATTTAAACATCCATAATAGCCAACCGCAAGGGATGAATTAATAACATATCTTACATACATTTGGAAGATGATAACACAACCATTATTGAAGACTTTTATAAAAATTGTTAAATGGGAAAGTACTTATAGAAATATATTTGAAATATTAATATATAAAATAGCATTCATATGCCAGGCCAGAAAATGTTTCTTCTCTATAATAAAAATGACCCTGAGGAAGTCCTGATAAAAAGATACCAGCATATATATTTGCATGATGTGACTATGAGTAATTTTTATTTTTCTTTAATTCTACGTTTTATTTACTGTTTTAAAAACTAAATGTTACTTAAAGTGGAAAAAAATATAAAAATAGACCCTCTAAGATAAACTGTTAATCCTGTTTTTTCAGACAAAGATCCCAGCACAATTTGCCATTATATCTTCATCAGAACAGTTTGAAAATGTGTAAGTGACACCTTCCCTGAAGTTTAAAATGTATCTTGAGGTTAGAGTTTCAACTTTTAATTGTAGCAGTAGCCTTTGTAATTCTTATAATCTTTGTACTTGGCACATCATTTAACATTTCTTTTGGTTCCTTTCTCCAGTTAAGTGACAGAATTTGCAGTCTTGATTTTCTCCTATAAATTAAGTCAGTTAGACAATTAAATGGAGACCAAACACAGCAGGACACAAGGGCACTTCTCCATGTCTGAGAGAAAGGGGCTTTGGTCCTCCCAAAGCTGTCCTTTCAGGAGCCCACAGTTCTGGTTCAGGTTTGCTACATAGAAAAGGAATATCTTCCCTTGCTCCTTCTCCTCATTGGAATATTCAATTTCTGGTTGATTGGTTATTGCCTGGAGTCTTGAGGAAGCCTGGGGAAGTTAACTCACCTCTCCCTGGAATGCTTTAGTTCAGCCACGCTCTAGGCAAGAAGGCATCTGGTGAGGGACTCCCTTGGAATCCTTCAGGTATAAAGAAAGAAGTTACTGTCTACATTACTCTAAGGCAGTGTTTTGCAAAATGTGGTCCTTGGAACATCTGCAACAGAATAATCTGGGGAAGTTGCTAAAAAGGCAGATGCCTTGGCTCTACCCCAAAACAAAGAAAAACATATTTGAGTGTGGAGATCAAGTAAAACCATTTTTATAAATGTCTCAAGGACTTCTTTTGGCATTTAAGGTTTTAGAAACAGTGATGTAAATTTCTATAGTTTCTAAATAAGAGCCAATCAGACCTTCTGTAGATGGATTAAGCTTTCACAACTGGAATATCCTTGACTCCCTATATATTCCTTTTCTCCCATAATTATCTACTTTAAATCCAAATTTTGCTTCCCTAGTGGAAGTTTTAATCAGTCTGACACTTTCCTTTCTCTGCTTCTGGGAAATTGATATGACTAGAGCTATAATCCTAATAATATCCCATCAGGATGAACCAACAATAAATATATAAATGCATCAGTCTTTTCTTCCTTTGGCTTCCCCCTTTCCCCTAACCCAAGAAAAAATAAAACAAATAATTATTAAGGTCCTTATCAATATTGTACAATTCAATGCCATCCTCCAAACGACTACAGTTTGTGTGGAGTCTTTCAAGAAACTTTCCATTGTAAGTAACAGAAAATCCCACACTTACTGGCTTACACAGTAAATGGAATTGACCAAAAAGTACAGAGGTAGGTAAAATGGACTCCAGGTGAGGCTTGATCCAGTGACACAGTAAAATCTTCAAAGAAACCTGATATAAGGCATTCACCTCATCCTAGTATTAGCTCCCTTCCTCTGTAAGACAACATTTAGAAGATTCTAGTGACTATATTCTTCCTTGTTCACATCCAGAGGGAAGGGGATATCAGTCTAGGTATATTTCATTAAATTATGAGAAATTCTTTTCCTCAGAAGCTCCAAGCACATATCTTCTTGCACCTGAGTTGCCTCACAATTTAGTCACCTGCTCATCTCTGAAATAGTCACTGGGTACTGAGGAGAATTTGCTTAGGCCAGTTAGCTTCTTTCCTGGAGTTGGAGGCATAGATGGCTATTCCTAGGGTATATGGAGAGGTGAGTGCCAAAAATGGAAGTCAAAATGAAAATCACTTTACTGCATACAAAAGTAAAAGGTGGGCCAAAGCCAACAATTATTTCCTATAGTGAGGGAGACACAAACATCAGAGGCTACTATTTATGTGCCACATCATGTCAATATTTAGGACCTAAGTCACCAGGATATGCAGATTAAAGATTCTATCCATAAACAAACTAACTTTGACAAAATATATAATTAATGCATTTTTATTGCCTATCTCCCTTCAAAAATATGTATATCACGTTATAAATTAAGCTATGCATTTTTTTTTTTTTTTTTTGCCGTACGCGGGCCTCTCACTGCTGTGGCCTCTCCCGTTGCGGAGCACAGGCTCCGGACGCGCAGGCTCAGCGGCCATGGCTCACGGGCCCAGCCGCTCCGCGGCATGTGGGATCTTCCCAGACCGGGGCACGAACTTGTGTCCCCTGCATCGGCAGGCGGACTCTCAACCACTGCACCACCAGGAAGCTATACATTTTTATTATTTGTTTAAAGTCATAAACTTTGGGGAAATCTATGTAAAGATAACGTTGAAGAAAAATCATTGAAAGAATAACCAGTACATGTTTTCACAAGCTTATTTCATTAGATTATCAGATTTGAGCAATAAAATCACCTCTAACTTTTCTGCTCGTTGGGGTAGGAATGGAAATACTTTTATGTCATTTTGCTTTCTGACAAAAAAACTATACACACACAAAACACATTTCCTGATAAATTCAAACATGAATATGTCTTTTGAGTGACTCTAAAATAATTAGCAGACACATTGGAGGAAAGAAAAAACTATTATTATGATTTTATGAGATGATATTGATTGAGCAGCATAGTATGATTATACATAGGAATTAACTGATAAAGTACACTGGAATATTTTATTCTCAATAGTCTCTATATAGCTTTTATAATTTATGTAATCACATGTAAATCAGAACCCCATAATGCCCTTTATATCTTATCAAGGAAAAGAGTCATCTGATTCTTTCTGTGACTACTAATATTTTGTTTAGCAAAGACTATAAACTCTTTCCCAGCCCCAAGTTGTTAACTTAGAGTGGACTTCAAGTCTGATTTGCTTTTCTCTTCCGCTCTCAGAGCATAGGACATCAGGTAGACTGTTCTAAATCAGGCACACCAAAAGAATGGGTGAAATTTTATGGTGGAGGGAAAAGTATACAGCAGTTGTTCTATTAGCATTAGGGACAGGAGTAGGAAAGGATAAACTGGAAATCATAAGTGTAAAGAATACTACCTACGGGCTATTTGTAAGGAAAGTTAAGGATCTTTGTGATATAAAGGCAAGGGATTATAGACTGTTCATCTTCTGCCAGCCGATGTCTTGCTTACCAGCAAGAAATAAAGAAACATTAAAGGGGAGATACAATATTTGTTGAGTATCCACTGTGACAGGGCATTCAAAAAGCAAATTAACTGTGTTCAAGTAGTTGTCACTCATAACTTAAAAATTAATTTATCCTCTATTCAAGGGATGTGCAGAGTTGAAATTAGTATCATTTAATTTCATTTCCAAATCCTGAGCAGAAATTCCATTGGCCCAGCTAGGGTTAGATGCACACCCATTAACAATCAGCCTGTAACATCTGCAGAGGTGACTTTAATTTCACTAGTTTAGGCCACGTGCCCATTCATAAAACAATAAACCAGGTCCAGTTTCTCTGTGTCCCACTGCAAAAGCATGACTACTCCATATGAACTAAGTAGATGGAAGTGGGAAAAGAGCATTTCTGAGAAATTTGTGGAGAAGATAGGGATGGGTAGATAAAAATTTAGTTGTCTACAGGAGCCATTTTGAAAGTGCATTCTCTGATCATATCTGGGACAATCTGAGCATCCAATAGTGATGAATTAAAAATAATTGAATAAAATAAATATCAATGAGGCCACATTAATATAAAAAAATAAAATAAATAGGGTTTCTTTCCTTAAGTTGGGTGCCAAATAATACATCTGGAAAGCATTATGGACTTAGAGAATTACCAGTGCTTGCTAATGATTCTCATTAATTACAACGGGGAAAGTGGAACTTTAAATGTATTGCATAGGTATCCAATCTGGGGTGGGGTGGGAGAGACTCCAGAATAGTTATAGGATTAGAAAAAATTGCTGGAAAAATCTATAAGTTTCTTGCTTGTCATTTAAAAATTGGATCATAAGAAATTAGTACTTGAAAATATATTTTTTTCAAATAACAAAAAGTTAACAGTTTTGTTTTAAGAAATTCTGTTATAGCAGAAACTTTGTTATTTCAGGTAATATGTGTTAATAGTTTTAATGTTTTTAATATTCAACATTTTCTGAAATCTTATCTAATAAGTTGGAGCTTGTGAGAATATTAATGGACCTGGGAAACTTGGCATGCAGTTGGGCTATTGCCACTGGTTAAAAAGTCAGATATTATTGTAACATTTTATGTTTTTTTTTTTAAGATAAACTGGTTTCAAATTTTTCATTAAACTATAGAACCTTATATTTAATGCAATTATTCAATCACTATTTATGTATTTTAACATGGATTAGAATAGGTAACGTCTGCAATGAAGGATGGTGGAAACTACCTAGTCAGAATAAAAACTGATGCCCAGAGAGGCTAAGGAAATTGACCCAGAAAGAGCTTGTGTTCAGTGTTTCTCTTAAAATATTCTTTCTTCTTCCACTTTCACTATCTTACCCCTTATTAATGGATCTCCTTGAGAATAATAGAAACAGGAAGAAATAGTAATATTTTAAAACAAGGAAAACTTGATAAAATATTAAGCAGAAGAGAAATAGGAATTTTTGGCTAAAGTTAGAGTATGTATTCTGTAACATTTTATTCTATGCTATATCTGAAGTTCCTTTGCATTACTTAGCTGTTTGACTAAAGCAGGAATTTGCTAAATAGTTCCCTTGGGGCTTGAATGAGTTAATAGAGATTTCTGAAGTAAAGAACATAGTACCAATTAGATTATTCTGAAACACAATCTTTAATAAACTGTCTCTCTTGTATAAAACATTTTAGGAAAGCTCTTTTAGACATTTTGTTACAGATTACATTAAAGGAGGAAAAAAGCTCCCTTCTTTCCATACTCCTTGCCCTTCTCTTTATCTGGTTAGTTTCATGGGTGTGAATTCTGCATTTGTTTGTTTATAACAACACTAGCTATAGCTATAAATCTGCATTTAAATCTAAATTTGAGGGGAAGTTGTAGCACATGAGGAAAGAATATTTTCATTTCAGGGCCATCTGCAAAAAAACCTAAAAATAAAGGAAAGAGAGAAGGAAGGAAGGAAGAAAGGAAGGAAGGGAGGAAGGAAGGAAGGAAAAGAAGTAGAACACAAAAGAGAGAAAGAGGAAAAAAAACAAGAAAACCATTTTTTTTTTTTACTTACAATTTGTAAATGGTAAGGAATCTCCTCTTAAAATGGGTTGTTTGTGGACCCAGAGTTCTGTTTTCTTGTACTTTGCTTGTTGTACCAGACCTCTTCTACATAGGATTACCTGTAGATTAAAAGATTCATAAATTTAAATTGATAAAGTATATGTGTGTTTATGTATATATAGTTTGTGTGTATGTGTGTGTATATATACACTCATATGTATATATAATTTTAGAAAAAAATTATCAAATAGTGTTCTAAATTAGAATAGGACCTCATTACCAAAGGAATGCAGATAAGCTGAAGTTTCTAAATGTAACAAAAATTAGGAATAAATATGGTACTATGCACCTTGGACCTCAAAGCATAAAGGAAACCTAATAAATCCCTTAAATGTCATTTCTTACAGGCTGAAGAAAGCGTTTTCTTGGCCTTAAAGAAAATTTTTCCTACTAGGCTTTATAGCTAGGACGCTACAGTAGAGTCAGAAAGAGGACAGTTCTCATTAGTATTAACACAATAAATTAAGTGACAGATTCCTAACGCATTTCATGTTACAGTCTCTCAATGTAAATAGAGTTAATAATGCCAAATGGTAGAGCATGCAAAGCAATTCTGAAGGAAGCCCCCCAAATTGAGCTCCTTCTCTACAGTTTTCCCTTTGGCAGACATAAAATGTCCCCAAAATAAAAGTTATGCCTCTTAGTAACAAAACTGTTGTACTGGTCTTTGCGATCCTATGTAAGGCATTATTTAAATTTTTTTCCTGAAAATTGTTCTAAAAAGAAAAAAAAACATATTTCATAGAGTATCTGTATATGTATATAGATGAGTATAATATCCTAGAAAATAATATGTATTCTGTAGAATATAAATATATACATATATTTACCTCATTCTATGAAATATCTGTATATTCATATGTATATTCACTGTGAAATATGAGATTTTCCTTTTAGAACATTTTGCATATGTACACACATATATATATTTATATGAATATATACAGAGAGAAGAGAGAAGATACAGATATATATATATACTTTAAAATCTATGAAATTGTGATTTTTCTGTCAGTCTGTGGTATACTGAATTTGATAAACTATGGCATTTTTTTTTAACATAATGACCTTTAAACCAAAGACCCTATATAATTTAAACAGCCCTAGTGAAAATGTTATATTGATGTGTTGATCTGCAGTTTTCATACAGAAGATAATTAATTGCTCCTGGGAGGTTTGGGTTTGAGAAGAATTTCTGTGAATAAATTAATCTTCTGCACGTTTTACTCTTGCAGAGAAAGAAATGTCTGAGGTCAGGACAAACTGTAGCATTACAAACAAGATATATTTCCTTGGATATGATTGCTTCCTTCAAGAAAATGATTAGAGAGATTAACATGCAAATAACAGACTAAGCCAGCTCTTATAAGGGGAAGAAAAAATAGCTCCAGATACATTTTGAAAATCACTGGGACCAAAATCTATTTCTATAAGCATCACTTAGTTTTATGATAATCAGAATACATTGTTTGGAGAAAAATATTAATTTAGGTAGGTCTGAAGAGTTGTCACCCATTTAATTAATCCCATCTGCTATTTTTACTGTCAGAACTGAAGCAATCTGTTTGCCAGGAATTCAAAACCAGAGAAAAGGCCCCATGAGCCCCACTAACAATCTTTGTCTACAACATCTTTCACCTAATATACATGAATTCAAATTTGAAAAGGTGACAAAGAAAAGAAATTATCAGGATAATCTGCTTTATTTCATTTGTGTTCATGGAAATTTAGAAAATTAACTTTAAATATCATGACATTCAAGAAAACCAAACTGTGAAATTACAGGAAAAAAAAAGGAGGGTGCAAGAATATGATTTAAAAAATTTACCTTTGTTCCCAAAATAAAATGTGATTTTGCTTGCATTTAAAATATGTACTTTATTACTTATAATATTCTCCTTGATTTCTTGTGTCAAAAATTGTTCATTACTCTTCATTCTGTTATGTTAACTTCGGAGTAGGACTTGAAAGTTGTTTGTTTCATGATTATTTTGCCTAGTCTTCTTCTTTAGCTAACACTGTATTATGGGAGGCCTAATATTAGACTTGTTATTGAGAAGTAATTCACATGTGACAATGTAATGTGAGTAATTATGTGCATTATAAATTTCCCAAATAGACATATGGTATCTTGTTTTCCCCAGTGAGTTTATCACTCAGGTGCTTAAGGAAGTGCATTAACTCTTCAAGACATCCATTTCCCGAGGCGTTTAGATTACGCCAGAGCATAGAATATAAATAAACGGAGATATTTATCAGTAAAGAGAACTAGGTAAGCCTGTTTTATGGAGCCATGTGGCCATTGAACTCCCATATCAGATTTATTATTAGAAATGTCAGTTCTCCTTTCACAGTTCATGTGGTGGAAGGGCTGCTGTAAAAGTCATCAGGAAGTGACCAACCACCAATATGCTATTTTTAATTCTTATTTTATTTCATCCCATAGTCTGACACTATTAATCACTCCTTTATCTATTAAATCTGATTGTAATCTTATCTTTATGTTTTGTTTAGATCTTCTCTTTCATAAACTCCTCTCCTTTAACCCTTACATCTTTTGCTTTATGCCTTCTCCTAGAGCAATTTGTGTGTGTGTGTGTGTGTGTGTGTGTGTGTGTGTGTGTGTGTGTGTATGGTAAGTGCTAAATTACAAAAGAAAAGGAGAACAAAGATAGGTGGATGGTGGATCTGGATCTGTGAGGGGTAATGTTAAAGTTTTAAAGAAAAAGGGAGAGAGAAAACAAATGAAAATTTTTGACCTTCCTCCAGAAATTGTGCCTGAGGAAGATAGATTACAGTCCTTTTCTCCTTTTCTCCTTGGGGGTTGTATTTCTTTTTTTTTTCTCTTGTTCCCAATCAACTCCCAGCCTAAGTAGTGTGATAGAAAATCTAATGCGCTGAAGAAATAAGCTCTGAAATAGCCAATGAAAGAAGCCATTCCTAAAGAGTGAAGAGTTAATGAAGAATTTTTAACAGCCTATCAACTCAGTTTCACTCTGTTACCATTTAAATGGCCTCAAATGGGATGTGAAGCTTAACATATCATGGAATAGCATATAGTTTCTGGTGGCTGCAAACATTTTCTCATTAATCCTCGTTGCCAGGTATATCAGCAATACCAAGAAGTTTGGAGAGAGTCTATAGCCTTGCCTCGAATTTCTTTTCCTTTAAAGATGGAATTTAAGAGAATTAAACAAAAAGTAAAATTATGGACATTTATTTTATTACTATTATTAAAAATAAATTTTAAATAAAATAATTAATATTCTGTTAACATGGGTGGGTATAACTAGACCCAGTGTTCTGCTTCCAACCAAAAAAAAAAATTTTAACTCATACGTAACTCACAGACCTGTATCTTGTATTACCTGCTCATGTGTGTCTTAAATGTTCACATTTCCTTAGTTTCGTGTTCTTATCTTAAGTCATCCAGTACATCCAAAGTTCCAAGCATGTTATTTTTCTTATGTTATTTTGGCAGTTGTGAGTTTTTTTTTTTTTTTTTTTTTTTTTTTTTTTTGCTGTACGCGGGCCTCTCACCGCTGTGGCCTCTCCCGTTGCAGAACACAGGCTCCGGACGCGCAGGCTCAGCGGCCATGGCTCACGGGCCCAGCCACTCCGTGGCACGTGGGATCCTCCCGGACCGGGGCACGAACCCGTGTCCCCTGCATCGGCAGGCAGACCCTCAACCACTGCGCCACCAGGGAAGCCCGAGTTTTTTTTTTTTAATTATGAATCTATATTTTATATATCTGCATGTCTTACTTATAGAGGGTCTACCATATCTATGACTTCTTTGCAAGATGCCAACTTGGACAAAGGTTTTGTTTTTTTTTTCTATTGACACAGATATTTATAAAATATCTGTAATAAAATTTACATATATCTTATTTATTAATTCAAAAATGTTCATAGGTAAGCAAATCTTCAGTTCCTCAAGATCTTGACTGGACGTTCCTGTACTCTGTGATTAGGGTGAACAAATTCCAGTTTATGCCTTGTATCTCAGAGTACTATTAATAATTCTCCCTGTCACTCAGGAAAGCATCCCTATTTGTATGATAAATTAAATGGTCACCATATCCATGACTGATCTGAAATCTGGCTGTCATTAAGCACATCACTCTTTAATGTGATTTCTAAGACATTACTTGTCTACTCTTCTACCCTTCTGGAACATCCCCAGCTCCTTTGAGAATTATTGCCATCATCTGTTCTCTCTTTATCTCTGTCATGGACATTTCTCTTCATTTGTTGAAGGCTTTTTTGCAAGTGCTCTTACTCTCCATCCCAACCCAGTTATCACCTATCTTATTTTGTACTGCACGCTTTCAAACAGCCAAACATTGTGATGTCTCTGTTCTGTTCCATGTTTGTCTCCGTCAACTCCATCCAGTTTCATATCCATAATGATTCCCTAGATCTTGTCTGATTTACCATTGAAATCTGATATTCAGACATTCCTTTTTCTGACTAGGCCTCCTATTTTCACCTCCCCTTTGCTTCCTTATTAATTACTTGCCCTAAATCTATTCTTTAACTCCATCAATACGGTAAAGATTTGACCTCTTAACTGTTGTACTTTGTCTTTCATTAATCTCTCTGAGCCTACTTTCTTCCCTATTTAGAATATTTTCCCCTTTACAGATGCTTTCTTTTTGCCCTATTCCCCCCAAAGAACATCAAATTTGATAGAACAGGAATTTTTATGTTTTCTTTACTGCTGTCTCTCTAGTATTTACAAGGGCACCTAGCATACATGCATTAGGCCCTCAATGGATGTTTGAATGAATGTTTGAATCAGTCAGACTTCAATTTAAATTTCAACTCAGCGTTACCTATTTTAATGACCCAAACTGAAAAAGCTTCCACTTCCACTCTGATTCATACTCGAGAAATATCCCTGTTTCATCTTGTTCATAGCAAGGGAACAGCTCCAGAAATTTACTGCTTATTATTCACACTTTTTTTTTTTTTCACTTTAAAGGCAGAAACTGACTTTGTGTTGTTCACTACTCTATCCCTGGTACCTAATGTATTGTGTAGTGTATTATAGGCCTTCATTAAATTACTTGTTCTTTTGCTAACCTTTTTATAAAATGTGAGTGGTAACAGCATCTAGTTCACGGCGCTGTTGTAAGGATCAGTGATATCATATATAAGGAGCTTTGTACATTGCTTAGCACTCAGCGCACAGTTTTTAGCTCTTTTCATTATGACACACAAAACAGCAGTAAGAGTAGTCTTCTAATAAGCAAATGATCGTGTTGTCTACCTACCACTATTTTAAATGGCCAACCACTGTCTTGAAGATGCTGATCAAACTCCTTAACATGGCAGAGAAGGACATTTATTATCTAACCTTGGCTTTTTTCTCTTGCCTCATCTCATGCTATGTTCAAACCACCTGAAAGGCCATGTTCTCACCCTACTGAGTTACATGCAATACCTCATCATATACAGTCTCCTTTCTAGGCTTCTGCCAAGAGATTTGATGCCACCGTATTTTAACCTGGTTGATGCCTCCGTAGTCTCAAGACCTCAGATGAGATAATTCTTCCTTTATGAAGCCTTCCCTGACTCAGAATGCAGCACTGTGTGAGTTGAAATGGCCTTTTTTCTTGTTGGTCTCCTCTCCTTGGACCACAAACTCTTCAACTGCAGGGTTTATTTCATGTTCATCTTTACATCTTTGGCACCTAATAAAGTAGCTAATTCAAGTACAGAACTTTCAGAGGCTTCCCTCAACACATCTGCCTCCTCAGCAGTACCCACGCCATTCACTTTTCCTCCCCTCCTTGTACCATCATTGAAACATAGATGTCATATCTAATCCCCATTCTCCACATGCACAGTGGATTCTATCCTTTCATGCCTGTTCAAGGACATCACTACACTAGCTTTCTTTCACTTTCTTCTATTATTACCTTTAATTCTGCAAAGAATAATCTGCTTATAATAGGCAGCTTTTACTCCCAGTTTTGATGAAAATTTCTCTTAACTCTACTTCTTCCTAACAGTTAAAATCCTTTTCCATGCTCTCCTGGGCAGGAAAACCTTCTTGAAAGATACGTTTATACTTAAGGTTTCTACATCTTCAGTTTTCATATTTTTAAAGCATACTTCAGTCTGGCTTTCATCCTGCCACACCTTCAAAAATTACCATGACAAAATCATCGCTAACTTCTATGTTGCCAAATGGTTGATGCTTTTTAAGGTTTTTTATTTGGAAATATTTTCAAAACTTACGAAAGTTCTAACAGTAACAATAGTGCTAAGCATACCATATACCTTTTACTTATGTTCACTTATTGCCGACTTTTATCCCATTTGCTTCCTCTCTCTCTCTATTTCTCTCTCTCTCTGTCACACACACACACACACACACACACACACACACATTCCCTACCTACTCCACTCTCACTCCCTGACACACATACACATACACACAAAAACAGAAACCCTCTGATTTTTTCTCTGAAGCATTAGAAGATGGGTTACATATATCATCGATGGCTTTTTAATCCTAAATACTTCATTGCATATTTCCTAAGAATAGAAATATTTTCTTTTATTACTCCAGCACAGTTATTATCTTCATACATTTATATAATACAATAATTTTATCTAATCTGCCATTCATATTCCAAATTTTTCAGTTGATCAAATAATGTCTCTATACCTTCCCACCCCCACTGCCAGTGCCAAAGCAAAGGATCTAGCCTAGAGTTAGTTATTCCATGTCATTGTCATATCTCTTTAGCCTACTTATTTGAAACATTTCCACAAGTTTTTATCTTTTATGGCATTGATATTTCTTAAAAATAAAATATATCCCAAGGCACATTATTTTACTTAATGAGAAAAGAACATTCCTTCTTTTGGGCCGAAATAAGTAATATTGTGTCCATCTTGCAGTATCACATCTGGAGGCACACAATTTCCATCTGTCCAACATTGCTAATTTTAATTCCGCTCACATATCCCAAGTGTCATCAGATGTCTCCATTTTATGATTACTGTTATTATTTTTTCTCCCAACAACTAGTAAACAGTCTGTGAAGAGAAACATCAATGAAAATTTCCTGTTCCCTTTCAAAATTTCCCCCCCTAGACTTAGCATCCATGATAATTTTGTCTCCAAGCTTTACTATGTTTGTCACACAACCATGGTTTTCCAACTCCAGCCGCCTTTCCACATTTACCAGCTGTCATTCAGCAATTTACTATAAGCAAAATCTCTTCCTACTCTCTTATTTATTTATTATGTATTATATGGACTCGGGATTTCTTATGCTTTGTTAGTTTATAATCCATGTCTGTACTTCATCATTTTTGACTAACATTGTCTAGATTTGGCCATTGGGAAGCCCTTCAGTCTGGCTCCTGTGTTTTGTGATATGCCCTCATCATATTTTGAGTGCTTCCTTGCTTTCTGGCATAACATGATGTTCCAGGCTCATTTTGTACCTACCCTACACTGCCTATGGAATCAACCATTTCTGTGAGGAGCTCTGGTTCCCTTTAGTGGGTACTGATCATAGCGTTCAAGATTTGGGCACAAGTTGTGCTCATTGCTACTAAGGTGTCTTTGCTCCTATAGTCCTTTCAGCAATCAGAGCTAGGAAATATATGCATATATGTACATACATACATACATATGCATACAAATATAAATGTTTACACTTATACACACACATACATATATACATGTGCACATAAACATTAATTTACACATATATGCATATTTTAGAAACTATGTACTTCATAGCAATACATTTAATTCCAATCCATTCTCACAGGGTTCTTTCTCCCTTACCCCATTCCTTATTTGTTTTTCTCATTCTTCCTTTAGTGAGAACGCTGGCTGTGTACAACATCAACACATTTACTCTTATGCTCAATCCTATAATACATCTAAAATAGTAGATGTAATTTAGGATTCTAAAACAGTTTTAGAGTTTTTATGTACAAACAGCTATAAGAAGCAAAGCTACTGAAAAAAAAAATAAAGTTTAGGCTTCCACCTGGACTCTCCAGTACAGAGGGTATATAGACAAATACTATGATCCAAATAAATTATTTGAATTAATCCTTCCTTCTTTCCTTCCTCCCTCCCTCCCTCCCTTCCTTCCTTTCTCCTTCCTTCCTTCTTTCCTTTCTTCTATCCTACCTGTCTGTGTGATTATGATATTTTATTTGTAATACAATTAGATTTTTTTGTTTTAGTTTGCTTTCAGTTTTAGAATATTTCATCCTTCCCATTCTTATGGGAAATAAACAATGAAATTTAATTTTAAGGCATAGACTATTAATCTAACTTTCAAAAGAAACTACACAATAATTTTAGTAACAGAAATATTACTCCTGCTCTGTCTCTTTCAACACATTCACTCCCTTTTGTAGATAACCAACTACATTGTCTTTTTTGGTTTATTCTTTCTTTGCTGTTTTTTCTAATGAAAAGTAAACATATGAATATCTTCTTTTTTTTTACACGAAAGGTAGCATGCTATATGTGTTTTGCACATTTTTCCCACTTAAATTATATCCTGGAAAGTACTCCATGTCATTCATAGAAATCTTTTTTTATTCATTCGTGGTTATAGCTGGAAAGTACTCCATTATATGTACCATAATTTATTAAACCAATCTCCTATGTTTGAAAATTTAAGTACTGCTAATATTTTCTGACTACAAAAACTGAAATAAATAACTATTATTTGTGCATATTTATATTTTTAGTGATGAATCTTCAGGATAAATTCCTGGAAATACGACTAATGGATTACAAGTAAATTTAGATGGATATTTTGCTAGATATTGTCAAATTCTTATCTATAGAAGTTATGTCACTTACATTCCCACCATCAATGTATGAAAGAGCCTACTTACCCAGAGCCCTGCCAACAGAGGTTATTGTAAGGTGTTGAATTTTTGCCAATCTGAAGCGAAAGAAATGGTATCTCATTGTCATTTGAATTTGCATTTATCTTAATCTAAGTGATATTGAATATCTCTTCATATGTTTAATGGCCATTTTTACATCTCTTTTTGTGATTAGTGCGATAATATATTTTGCTCATTCCAATATAGGGTTGTTGGTCCTATTAGCCGCAAATTTAAAAGCTTTTATAAATTATGAATATTAACCCTTCATTTGTGATAAATATTACAGATAGTTTCATTTGTCTTTCCTAGTGCTTACAGTTTTATTTTTACCATGTTTCTTCTTAATTAATATAGTAAAATTTATTATTTTCTTTCATTTCATATGGATCCTTAGTTATAGTTAGAAAGTCTTAACTCTACAATGAATTTATCCATATTTTTCTAGTCCTTGTGTAGATTCCACATTCTTACATTTAGAATGTTCATATATTAAGAACTTATGCTTGTGTATGGTGTGACAATGGGTCCAGCTATATATTTTACCAAATTGCTGTTCAACTGTTTCAATACCATTTATGAAAAAGTTACACTCTTGCTTTTCTTTTTGTGTGTTTTGAAAAATAAGATGTTAATCTAACTCTCGAAGTTAAATGATTGAATACATATTTTAACCTTGAGTCCCTGAGGGTTTTTCTTTATCTTTAAAGTCTAGTAGTTTTTCCAGGATGTTTCAGAGTTGATCATTCTCTATTGATTTTCCCATGTACTCAGTGAGCCCTTTCAATGTGTAGATTAAGATCTTCTCTAATTTCTAGAAATTCTTCTTGATTTATAATTTTAAATATTAGTTCATTTCCATGTTTTTTTAATTGTCTTTCTCAGAGACACCAATAACATGAATGTCTGGCCATCAATCAATTTCTTTTCATCCCTTTTTACTTATTTTTTGATCTCATTTTCATTGTCTTGGTTTTTGTGATTTTCTTCCACATCTTAAGTGTGTATTTAATTGTAGTCTTTCTTGTGCACCTTCCAATTTAGTCTTTATTTCTGATGAGATTTTGTCTTTTTCTACCATTTATGTCATTAGTTCAAGCAACACTAATTTTAATTCTTCTTATTTTTTTCCATTTCCTCTTTTAGTTTTTTGTGTTTCTGTATCAAGGTGTTTTTAATACTTCAAAAAATGCTCATTTGAGGATATTTAATTCAAATTGGGGTGCTGTATTTCAATTTTCTTTATATGACGGTTATTCTGGGAGGAAGTCTTTTCATCAGCAGATCTTTTATTTGCATGTCTAGCATTTTACAATAATTTCCTGTATGTGGTCTGCTTTCTTTTATTTTATTTCAGGAGTATGGTACCTAGTTCAGGAATATCTTTGATGTTCAGCTTCTTTACATTTATTGTTTTGCTTTCTGTTTCTGAGAGTGATTTTAACTGTGCTTCCTATGACTTCAATTCCTCTCTGCTATTTTTCATAATCTTTTCAGCCACCCTTCTTCTGCCCATCCCACACACAGTCTTGTGATGGTGGCCACAGGTAGGGGTTATAGGAATGTGTTCCTGTTTTTCTTCTACTTACAGGAAAGATTGCTTCTCTGCCTCCTAGTAATGCTGAAGATGTTTATCCTTTGTGGTTTTATTTGTTCTCCTTATTGATATTTTGGTTGTTTTGACAGAGTGAAAGGGAGTTTCAGAATCTGGCTGCTGTTGTTTTGGAAAACTCCTTTGGTCAATCCTCAGTCCTCATTTTATCTGATTTATCAATAGTATTTGGCAGCAACAATTACTTCTTCCGTCCAGATATACTTTCTTCTTTTGATTTTTAGGACATTACACTCTTGGTTTTCCTTATGACTTTGCCACCATTTCTTTAATTTCCTTTGCTGGTTATTCCTCTTCTTCCAGACCACCCCCCGCCCCTTAGTTTATACCGACCACCTAGACTACCCTCTGAAGTTCCAGCATCATATGTACAGTTGTTACTCAACATTTGCACTTGCATTTCCAATAGACATGTCAAACTCAACACACACACACCCCTTAAGATTTCTCTATCCCAGTTGATGGCAATTGCATTATTTGTATTGCTAAGGCCCCAAACCATGGCTTCTTTTTTGACTCTTCTCTTTCTCTTAAATCGCATAACTTATTCACTAAGAAATCCTAATGGTTCCAATTAGAAAACATTTCCAATTGGAGTACTTTCCACCACCTCTACTATAGCCATCCTAGTGAGATTCTACCATCATTTCACATCTGCACCACTTACATAGACTCTTAAATGCTTCTTCTGTTCACTGCTTACAGAAGGTAGAGTAATATCTTTAAACTTCAAGTATATATTATTATTCCCATGCTAAAAACTCTCTGATTCTCTTTTTCCATCAGAGTATAAGCTAAATTTGTTATAATAGCCTACAGAGTTTTACAGGATCTGTCACACATCAACTCTCTGACATCATCTCCTACCATTTGATTATTCCATTTCAGTTGCACTGGTAGCCCTGCTCTTTTACAAACAAGCAAGACGTTCTCCTGGATTAGGATTTTGTGATAGTAATTCTCCCTGCTTAGAACAGTGCACGCAGTTATCCACATAACTAACGCTCTTGTTTCTCTCAAGTATATGCTCAAATATTACCTTCTCAATGAAGCACAACCTGACCTTCCTATGAATATTATAATTTATCCTACCCACCCTGTGGCACTGTAGACCCACTCACTTTGGTTTACATTTTAATTTTTCATAGCATTTATTATCATCAAACATAAAATCTTAGCTCCATAGAGACTCACCTCTTTTGTTGCTCATGCATTCTAACTGCTTTTAAGAGTGTCTGGCACATAGTAAGTAATAAATTATTGTTAAAAAAATGCTGACCATTTGCAATAAATTCTGAAATTTTCTAAATCTTAAAATTTAGACACATGCCTCATTTACATCTCAATTCATTGTCAAGTAATTATAAATGTCTATAATCCCATGTCAGATTTAAAATTCATGTTTTCTAATCCTTTCTACTGAAAGTTTCATACTTACTAAAGACTTTAGAATTGAAGAATATTGACCAATTAAAGCAGCTGCCAGTCTTGATCACTTGAGAATATTTTCATAATATTTTTTAAAAAATTAATATTATATCAAATGTTGAATTTTGCCTCTTAAGTTTATGGGATGTGCAATATTCAAACTTCCATATTTTAATATATGTATTGTATTTTAATATACATCTTGTATATCCCTATTATATGAAGAACTTGACCATTGAAACTGTATGTGGCTTTTTAGTTTTTCTATTTTCACTTATAATATTTATCACAGTATTATTGCTATATCAGTCTTTTTCTTTCCCTCCAAATCCATTAAATAATGCATAGAAGAGCCACAGTGTTAGGGCATTTCATCCATCATTCAATGTTGCAGATTAAAATAGAATCAGAATCATTTGCTCACAAACAGAAAAGGACCTAGAATATCTATAGTACAAGCTCCTCATTTAACAAAACATTAACTAAGGTAGAAAAGTGATGATGTCATTTACCAATGTTAATATAGTTAGTTAAGAAGAAAGTAAGGACAAGAATTCAGGTCCCCCAATTGCCAGATCAAAGTCCTTTCTCCTATCCAATGTTGCATTATCATTTACAAACACCTCCAATATTTTTTGTGAAATACAAGATCATATAGAATACTTTTCTTTTTCTATTACTTTCCATTTCCTCATCCATGTTTTATAAGATTTATAGATATTTGCACCTAAACAAAAATGTTAGGATGTTAAGGCCTTTCTGTTTCTTAATCTGAAATCTAGAAAACTATTTATAAATGATTATAGAAAAGTGTGCCCATATCATCTAAGACATTTTCTTCTCCAACTAATATGAAAAATCCAACAAATATTCACTAAACTATAAGGGCATTTATGTTTCACAAACCAAAAAGGTCTTAGAAAGTTTCCAGAATTGGTTAATTATATAGCTCAATAACTTCATCAGATTTTCTCCATGTTTCAATTTGTCTTTATTGTGTGGCCTTGTGCTCTTAGGCTGTCACTATGCCTAATCCAGTGATTGTTGACACTTTTCAAGGCATTGTATGTGGATGTCAATACCTACAGAAAGTGAAAGAAGAACGTTCATATCTTATACTCCATTTTTATGAGGGAAAAACAAAACAAAACAAAAACCTTCTTTTAAGCCTTCCAGCTGACATCCTCTCATGTCTCATGGCATGTCTTGTGTCATACTCAGGTCTAAACTAATCACCTGAAAAAAAGGTGAGGCATCCATGAATGAGAAAAAATTAGGTCCAACACCCTAAGAAAGCATGGGCTTTCTTTAGCAAGAACAAAGATATTGGGTTGGCCAAAATTTTCCTTCAGGTTTGTCATAAGATGTTACAGAAAAACCCGAACGAACCTTTTGACCAACCCAAGAGAATTCCACAGTTAAATGTAAACAATAGTGCCAGCCACTCTGACGATCTAGAAAATAGAAAAGTGAACGTTATGTTGTTTTCATCTGTAATCTGGAGAGATACACCTTTTTTCCTACCAATTTTAGTGAGAGTAGGACCAGCCAACTTCAATCATAATTGAAATCCTTTCACTGAGTTTTCATAATTTTTGACTACTGTGAATATGTTTTTGCACTACAACGCAAGTCCCTCTTTCGAAGTAGCCTTAAAGGTCAACAACCCATCATATAATCCCAAAATTCTTTCCTTCTTCTATTATCTGGAAAAGATTATACAGAATTGGTACTATTTATTCTTTAAGTATGAAGTATAAAACCCCAGTACCTGGAGGTTGCTTTTTCAGAAGGTTTCTAACTATAAATTTAATTTTTAAATAGGTATCAGACTCTTCTTATTTTCTATTTCATTTTGACTGAATGTTGGCAGTTTCTGGTTTTCAAGGAATTGGTTCCTTTAATCTTGTTAAATTTTTGCTCATGTAGTTGTTTGCACTACTATTTATTAACCTTTTAATTTCTCTGGATCTGTAGTGATATGCTATTTTTCATTCTTTATACTGGTAATTTGTTTTTTCTTTGTCCGTTTTGTCAGAAGTTTATCTTGTATTGATCTTTTCAAAGACTGAGACTTGTTTAATAAACTTTCTCTTGCTTTTCTCTTTTCAATTTCATTGATTTATGTTCTTGTCTTTATTATTACCATCCTTCTGCTTGCTTTCAGTTCTCTTTTCTCTTCTTTTGCCATTTTTAAGGTAGAAAATAAGATTTTTGATTTGAGACTTTTTAAAATTTTCTAATATAAGCATTTAATTCTATAAATTCTCCTTATATCACCACTTTACCTACATCTTGCTAGTTTTGATTTGTTGAATTTTCATTTTCATTCAGTTTAAAATACTTTCTAACTTCCCTTATGTCTTTCTTTTTAACCTATGGATTATTCGGTGTGTGTTAATTTCCAAATGTTTGGACCTTTTCTGGTTATTTTTTGTTATTGATTCCTAGTTTAATTCCATAATGCTCACAAAGCATACTTTGTACGATTTCAATTTTTTTCAATTTGTTAAAGTTTTTACTTTTTGTACCCAAGACATGGTCTGTCTTGGTGAATATTTCTTGAGTACTCGAATAGAATGTGTACTGTGTTCTTGATTAGTGCAGCATTATTTAAATGTCAATTAGCTCTTTCCTGTTAATGGTTTTGCTCATTCATGTACATTGCTGATTTTTTGCCTACCCAATGTATCTTTTACTAAAAGAGGGACGTTGCAGTCTCCAACTGTAATTACAAGTTTGTCAACTTCTTGCAGTTTTGTCATTTTTTGCTTCAGGTACTTTAATGATTTTTGTTAGGTATATACACATTTAACATTGTTATAACTTCTTAATTAATTGATCATTTTATTATCATGTCTGCAGTTGTCCCTGATAATTTCTTTGCTATGAAGTCAACTTTGCCTGATATTAATATAGTCACCCCGGTTTGTTTGTTTGTTTTTAAATTAGTGTATATCTTTTTCATCTTTTTACTTTACCCTACTATATCATTATGTGTGAACTGAGTTTCTTATACAGATCATATATATAGTATGTATAATTTTTTAAACCATGCTGACAATACCTGGCTTTTAATTGGTGTATTTGGGGCATTTACATTTATGATTATTAATATGTTTTTATTTAGTTGTACCATCACATTATTTGCTTTCTGTTCATTTCCTCTGCTGTTTGTTCTTT
Organism: Delphinapterus leucas; assembly: GCF_059928025.1. NCBI lineage: Eukaryota > Metazoa > Chordata > Mammalia > Artiodactyla > Monodontidae > Delphinapterus > Delphinapterus leucas. The sequence continues at coordinate 140,658,330 of NC_143131.1, forward strand.
TGTTTTCCCTTTCTTGCTTTATTATAAGTATTTCAAAGTCATAATATCCATTCTAATCTGTATGTTGTTTTTTAAATTAAAATATGTGTATAAGTTTTTTGGTTGTTGTTGCTCTAGGGATTATAGTATACATACTTAACTTTTTCCAGTCTATTTAAAATCAGTATTTTAGCACTCCAAATGGAATGTAGAAATCTCACTACCATATAGGTCCTTTTACTCTCCCTCCTTTATTGTATAGTAACCTTATATATTACATCTATATGCATTGATAATAGCATCAAACAATGTTACAATTTTGCTTTCAATTGTGAAACACAGTTTAAAGAAATCAAGAGGAACAGATTAGTCTATTATATTTACTCAGATATTATCTCTGTTGCTGTCCTTCATTAAATTTGTTCAGCATTTCCTTCCAGTATTATTTCTCTCTGATAAAATTCTTTTAGCAATGCTTTTAGAACAGGTCTGCTGGCTAGGAATGCTCTTAAGTTTTCTTCGTTTAAGAATGCCTTTATTTCACTTTCATTTCTTAAATATGTTGTCACTGGGTATAGCATTTAGGGATGAAAGACTTTTTTTCCATCACATTAAAAATGCTGTGCCACTTTCTTTGGGCCTTCAGGTTTCTGATGAGATCTACAGTTTTTGTTTAAATTCTTATTTCCTATTGGGACAGCCACAAGGTTTTTTTTGTTTTTTTTTTCCATGTTTTTGTTCTTTGCTTTAATTTTTAGCAGTTTTATTTTGATATAGGGAGGGGTGTGAACTTTTTTTAGGTTTATCCTATTTGGCATCTGCTGAGCTTCATGAATCTGTAGGGGGGTTGCTGTTGTTGTTGTTGTCATTATTATTATTAGCCAAATATATGTTCTGTGCTGCATTCCTCTCCTTCTCAGACTCCATTTGCACAAATATTCGACCTTTTAATACAATCCTATAAGCTTCCAAGACTCTTTTCATTTTTTCCACTATCTTTCTCTCTATTCTTGATATTGCATAGCTTCTGTCAATCTATCTTCAAGTTCACTGACTTCTCTGTAATCTCTATTCTGCTATCAAGCCCATTCAGCCCATTTTTGTTATTTAATTTTTCAGTCCTAAACTATCCATTTAGTTCTTATTTATATCTTATATGTCCTTACTGAGAAGTTTTATTTTTTGTTGAATTCAGCAGTGGTCCCAGTTACTTGCTGAGCATTTTTATAATAGCTGGTTCAAGTCTTTGTGACATATGTGTTATCTCAGCTTTGGCATCCGTTGATTTTTTAAAATGCAAATTTATTTATTTGTTTGTTTGTTTGCCATACCATGTGGCTTGTGGGATCTTAGTCCCCTGACCAGGGATTGAACCCGGGCCCTCAGCAGTGAGAGCGCAGAGTCCTAACCACTGGACCACCAGGGGATTCCCTAAAATGTGAATTTAGATTGGTCTGGTTCTTTATATGCTGAGTAATGTTGAACTATATCCTGAACATTATGAGTATTATGTCATAAGACTCTGGGTTTTGTTTAAATCTTATGCAGAATGCTTATATTTTTGGTAAGTCAGTCTAGTTAGGTTCAGGTCACAAGTTCCATACTGCTTTCTGTCAGTTATAATCCCAATATCAGTTCATTTTTCAAATTGCAGTGACATTCAGGTTTATCCTGTGTGTGCATCATCCAGTGATCATTTGGGGTATGAGAGGTAAGCTATTTGTTAGTTTGGCTCTCACAGCCTTTTCTTTGCTGAATAATGCAAATCCTTGCATGTGCTTCTTGGGTGTAAACTCAGGATTCCATAAACAACTTTACGGGATTGTTTTTCCAAGCTTCTCCCTCTCTGTAATCTCTCCATTACCTTCTAGTTGCCTGGGTCTCCTCTTTTCTATCCTCTGTTTAGAAATCTGGGGCTAGTTATTCCACTCTGCCATATGCTTCTGAAACTATGCCCACATCTATGGCCAACCAATGGGAAGCCAGAGAGAAATAATATAACAAGGATTGGTCCCACTCTCTTGTAGTCACAGCTCTATCAGTTGGAGGGGAAGATTGCCTACCTTCAGATGTTTGACTCTTGCAAGCTCCTATTACTGCTAGATGCTGCTGCCACTGTGAGATTGCTTAGATTCTGGGACAAAGAAGAACAGAGAAAAGAAATGAGACAATAGGGGAACTTTTACATTTCCTATGAGAAGTAGATGTTCATTTTCTCACTCCTTTAACCAGAACTAGAGGGCTTTTCTTGGAACTTTCTCTTTCTGTTCCCCAGTACATGGTTCTGGTGAATTAAGTCTAGGCAAGGAGATATAGGAGGGAAACAGTCTAACCTCACCACTAGTTCAGGGTTTTTTGAATTCTGGCCTCCTACTCCAAATTTGCCTGTTACTTTTTGCTTTTCAGAGACCCCAAGTATCTGATCCATGCATTTTGTCCAAGTTTTAATATCTGTACTCAGTGGCAGAAACAGGGTGGAGCATACTCACTCCAATTTATTCAAAATGAAAACCAGAGGATTTTTATGGGAATTAATTTTATTCTTATTCCAGCCAGAGAGCCATCTTTCTTCTATAACGTCACTATTTCCATTCTAATCTTATAGACATTGCTATTGTGATTTTACACTCAAATTTACACAAAATTAAATTTTCTTTAATTTGGATGATCTATTGATTTCTACTTGTAACAACTACCATATTAGGCAAAACTTACATTTTTCTAATCATCACTCACCACACTGTTAGAATTGTTAATTTACCTATTCCAATAGTTTGCAAACCTCTTAAGGTTACACACTGTATATTTTGTACCTATATTTCCAAAGTTAAAATAAAATGACTTGCATGTTTAGTTTAGAAAATATGCATTGGATACATGGATGGATGGGTGGATGGATGGTTGGATGGTGCGTGGGTGGGGTGATAGTAAAGAGTACAATGTTTTTGCTTTTTCCAACTCAAGAATAGTTGTATCATGTAAATAGAGGTATTTTTATCTCCTTCTTCAGTCCCACAAGGATCGTAAGTATGGCAGTATCTGAGGGAAAGAATTTACTGTAAAGGTACCTTAGTTTCTTTAAAGGGAATTTTTAAGTAATAAACACTAGACAAGTTAGTTGTTTGTTTCCCTAGGTCTTTTACTACCTGAAAAATTTCTCTGCAGTACTCAAAATGAAACACTGTTGTGGTAGAGTCCCATGTCTGTTCAGGTAACTCACAGGTGGAATAAGTTAGACACTTAGAAAGGACTGAAAATTCATTTGGCACTAGGAAACAATTCAGAGCATTAGAGCAGAGTGGGCTTGTAGAGGAATTTCCACTAATCCCTTACTTCTTCTAGACAGCATTGGAGCATGCCACGTTTTTTACTGAAATTTTGAGGTTTGGGGAAAGGATAAAATGTAATATAATAGGCATTTATCTTTAAATTCCTCCTATTCTTAGTATATCTCTGAGGAACAGCAACCATTCTACAGTTTGGCCTGAGAAATGGTTGGGAGTACAGGAATTTAGAGAATAATTTATTGCGTTGAAACACCCAATTATAAGTCAACCAAGAGGTCTCTTAGAAACTTGATAGAATTATTGGGTCACACAACATATGATTTGTGCCCAGAAGAAGTTTCAGAATCAGGGAGTACAGCTTCCTGTTTACTAAGTAAATACCTCTGGAAGAGTTAATTAAGGAATGAAAGTTCAATTCTCCTATTAGGAAAATAGTAATAGTAATGTCAGCCTTTGTGAGGCTGATGTGAGGATTAAATGGCAAAATGGTTTTAAGTTGCTGTATTAGTTTTCTATGGCAGCTATGACAAATTACCACAAATTTAGTGGCCTAAAACAACATATGGTATCTTACATTTCCATAGAATGTAAGTCTGATATGGATCTTACTGGGTAAAATCAAGGTATTGGTGGGATGCTTTCCTTTCTGGAGGCCCTAGGGCAGAATTTATTTCTTTGCCTTCTCCAGCTTCTAGAGACCACCTAGTTTTCTTGGCCTATAGCCTTTTCCTCCATCTTAACATCCAACACTATAAGATTAAGTCCTTCTCATGCTGACATCTCTCTAGTTCAGATTTTTGATTATTTCTTCCACTTTTAAGGACTCCTGTGATTACATTGTTACCACCCAGATGATCCCAGGTAATTTAGCCACTTTAAGGTGATTTGATTAGTACCCTTAATTCCACCTGCAACCAAAATTCTCCTTTGCCACGTAAACTAACTTATTGACATGTTCTGGGGTTTAGGATATGTATGTCTTTGGGGGGCTGTTATCTTGCCTGCCACAAGTGCTAATTATTATTGACAGATTTTTCAGTTTCTGTTTTTAATCTTCTGTGAAGATAACGATATTATCAGTTTCATATTATATTTGTGATGGTTAAATGAGCTAGTAGAAACAAAGCATGAAGCACAGCTTTTAGTAAATAGTAGCTTTTAGTTAGTACTTGGAGTCTAGTTTTTTTTTTTTAAACGTAAAATAAAAAATAATGTATTAGTACATTTCACATTAGTATGAAAATTAGTGACATAGTATGTAGAGTTCCCAACGATTATTGGTTGTACAAAATCATCAAGTTACTTAATATCTCTAAATTTTACATTACTCATCTCTAAATTGGGGTCAAAAATTATATATACCTCAGAGGATTCTTGAAAAAGTTAAATTAGAAAATATACATTAAGCATTTAGCACAGTACCTGATACCTGGTAAGGTAGCAATAGCAAGTTAGTCATTATTATATTTTGTAATAATATAAATTATTATTATCTCTACATGTTCCATGATCCATAACTCTTTCTAAAATAAGTCCATCTTGAAAGATTTCTCAATTTTCTTGGAATAATCAATGCTCTATGAGAAAACTGGGAAAGTGTTCATCATGGACAGATGGATTCAAGCTCTTTAAGCCAAAGCAGATCACTCCCTGCCTGCAGAATCCCTCCCTTTTCCAGAGATTTATTGAGGTTTAGTGAAAAGCAAAGATAAATGGGCATTCTTGGGTTGACCATAAGCCAAGAGTAGAGGACATATCCTTGCCAAATCCACATGTACTAGACGCACAGCCGGATTGTGCAAGCCGTAGGAGTTGTAACAATCTGCATAAGGTCTTGAGAAGCAGCTGGGTACTTGGAGACTCCTGAGGCCATTCTTATTTATTAGACTCCATCTCTGGACTGAGGTTGTTACTTGGGGTACTCTCATTTGGGGCATTTTCCTTAGCAGTGAGCATAGCTTTATCCATATGTCCATTAATTACCTATTATAACATGTGTCTAAGCTTTTTAGGATGGGATAGGATCTGACCCTTCTCTCCTTCTTTAGCTTTTGATGTTGGCTGACATTTTGTGTTTAAGAGCCATAAAATATCTTTTTGTTTTGTTAGATACATGTTACTTTCTTAGGCCTCTTTGTTTTTACACCTTCTGTTCCATCTACAAAGCCTGGCCTTAGCCTTCTTATTTACCTAGAGAACTTATTTTTACCATTAAAAACCTGTCCCAGGGATTACCTCCCTCTCTGAATCTCGAACCGAAATTGTCAATCTGTTTGTTTTCAAAGTGACCTCCAGGTCCTGTATTATCCTTTCATTTCACTTGTAACATTTTATTATATTTTTTTGCTTTATTATCCATCTTACAAAATACCCAATGATCTACTTGAAGCACAAAAAGTGTCTTTTTTATCTCTATGTCCCATATAGCAGTGAAGTGCCCAGAAGATTGGTGAAAGTTAAGCAAATTTTTGAAAAAGGAAGCAATGGACTTAGGAATATATGAGTTCCAAGAATCAGACACTTACTAAAACTAGCTTAAGCAATTTTTTTTTTAATTACGAAAAAGGTATAGGAGTATTTTATGAAATTGAGGATTAGAAAGTGAAGCCAGGGCTTCCCTGGTGGCGCAGTGGTTGAGAGTCCGCCTGCTGATGCAGGGAACACGGGCTTGTATCCCTGTCCGGGAAGATCCCACATGCCGCGGAGCGGCTGGGCCCGTGAGCCATGGCCGCTGAGCCTGCGCGTCCGGAGCCTGTGCTCCGCAATGGGAGGGGCCACAACGGTGAGAGGCCTGCGTACGGCAAAAAAAAAAAAAAAAGAAAGTGAAGCCATACCTCAGTTGAGCTGTTGTCAGTACCATGGCTGTTTCAGTCTCTCACCACTGGAAATTTTTTTATCTCTTTTCTTTGTCACTTTGGACACATCTTTCTCTCTCTCTTCAGAGGGGTTTCTCTGCATCTCAAGTCAAAGAGGGAAAAGGATATATACTTCAAGATGACACTTTTGATTAAATACCTTCTCCACTCAGTCATATTACAAAGAATAACTAGGCTTCTTGAATCCTCACAAAAGTTTTGCCAGAGAGAGAATTTGATTGGCATTCTTAGGTCAAATGACATTCATAAATGAATTAGCAATGGTCAGGAATTTGGAGCCTTGAGGTAGAATTACTTCTGAGGTGGTGTTATGGGGCTGATAATCATCCTAGACAAGGTGAGGAGGGTGTGTTAGATGGGACAACAATTGTCTATCACATCTAGATAGGAGAAGTAATTGAATTCTTAACATCTTAAAGTAAATAATTTTACTTGAGAGAAGAGCCTAGGTTATGTGAGTAGACTGATCACCTTGGGGAAAAAGATTCCCCAGACTTAAAGTCATTGGAAAAAACCACACTTAACCTATCATTTCTACCAGGCTGAGTCTACTTTTGCCTACCAACCAGAAGCTTCAGGGACTTTGTTGATGTCTTTTACATGCAGAACCACTCTTAAGGGATGCTGTGTATTTATTAAACACCACCAGCACTCACTATGGATGTGTTAAAAATTCAGATCCTTAGAGAACACAGTAGATCGAAGTATTGACTACTGTTTCACTTCGCCCATCTGTCCAAACATCAATAACAACAGTGTATGGGGGTCTGGAAGCACTGGGCTAATGTACCTTACTTCAATCATAATTCCAGAGTTTGCCTTAATTAAGATTCATTTTTGCCCCTGTGCTGTACATCTCTTAACTAACAAAAGTCGCAAGGGCACAGTTTAAGCATTAAGAATGTGAGGATCGAGGAAGAGAGAGTGGAATCAGGTCTTATGCTTATGGAGTCTAAAAACTGCATGGCAGGTATGCTTAAAATAAATCTTCAAGCAGATTTCTAAGGCATTGGAGGAGTCACATAATGCACTGGAGAAATGAATTGCTCTTCTGACTCACTTTCCTCCATATGCACTGCCTGGGTGCATTATTGTTTATGGGAGGAAGGAAAAGTACTTACTTTAGATTAAGCAAGAGAAGGCCACAGCAGGACAGAGTTGTATGCTTTTTTCTTAGGCATTTTCAGAAACATCACAATCATCAACAAAATTCTGTTGAGTCCCCACAGTACTGCAGGCTCCTTCAAAATACTTGTACTCAACAAAGGGGAAGTGCAGCCTCTGCCCTCAAGCAAATTACAGTCTAGAGTAGAAAGTGGACACGGCATTAAGGAAAAGGGAAAGTAAAATCATGCAATACCGTGAATAAAAACACTGCACAAAGGGATTTTGATTAGTTGTGACTGCACCTTCATCCATCTGCTGAAAGAGAGAGGCTTCTTTGGGGAAATGACTGTAAGAAAGTTGTTTTTTTTTGTTTTTGTTTTTTTAATTTTAAAGAAGAGCCTAAATATTAGACCAGTGGATAGGGAAGAAGAAGAAGGGTATTCTAAGTATTGTAAATATTTTATGCTGGAATTTTTAGCTTTCTATTTATTAAAGCATATCACAAGAATAAAAGGTCATGGAACTCTATGGGGTATGTGTGTGTGTGTATGCGTGTGCGTGTGTGTGTGTGTCTGTGTACTTTATATAGAATAGTTGCTTGTTTGATTCTAAGAAAGATAGATTCCAATTGTTTTCTTCTTGCAGTGGTGTTACCGTGTCACACAAACAAAATACAACAAATTTCAAATGGTTATTTTTATAAATATTTAAACAAACACTGTAATAATTGCACTTTGCTTGATTTTCTTCCATCTTTTCCTTCAAACCAGCTCTGGAAAACATATTGTACATCTATGTGACTTAAACTTTGAATAGGTATGTGCAACATCTGGAGAATGCTGATAGAGATCATTTGGGGGTTGAGATTAGAAAATCCTCACGCTGATTACAATAGAAAAGGAAGTTATTGAAGGACTCCCTGTCACAGACTCCAGTTGCTAATGAATCCAGGCAAATACTTAGTCAGGGTCTCTCCAAGGTCATCCAATCTGTTCTCTCCTCTCCAAATAGCTTCTCTGTTCTCCTCTGTACAGACAACAGTTCCCACGGGAAGAAAGAAGAAAAGTGAATGAGAGAAGACCAAGAGAAAGGCAAATGTGATGTGTATCAAAATAAGCATGGATGTTGTGTGTGTGTACATTTATAAAAACTAATATGGATACATCCATTGACTGTAGCACATTTTAAAATAAGATATTCTGTCTGTGAAAAAATGCCATATGTGGACCCCTGCTAGGTTGAAAGCACTGAGATTAGGAAGGGAAGGATTATATTAATATCACTTCCTTGGTGAGCAGCAGGTGAAAGCTTATATCTCACACACATTACATGTTTCTTTGGGTTGAGTGTAGGGTCCATGCTCAAAAACCCAAGCTAGTAATACTCCTTTATCTGGTAGATACACCGTCTGGAACACAATGTCCCCGTGATTGCTTTTTTGGCACCGACCAGAGAAAGTGAAAGCTTGAGGGTCACACATTTAGCCTGTAAGTAAAAATCACTTTCTCTCTAAATTCATTGAATGGAAATAGTCATATGATCTCTTCTCCCTCCCTATATCCAGTTTTGCCATGACATGTAAAATCACCTTGTATATGATCTTAAGCTAAAAGGGCTTATTTCAGGATAATATAGAGTAATTCATAATGAAAATTTAAGTTATATAGTCTAGGCCAGGTTATCTCAGTGTGTGATACCTGAACCAGTAGCATCAGCATCATTGGGCTATTTGTTAGAAACTCAAAATCCTAGGCCGGCCCCATCCTGGGGGTGGGGCTTAGCAATCTGTTTTAACAAGCTCTCCAGTGTTTCAAATGCTTGCTAGTATTTGAGAAATCTTGTTCTAGTCTGTGGGTGCTATAGAGGTATAGAAAGCTATACAACACAAATAGAATTGTAACCTTAAATTACTCCTTTCTAGTGTATTTGTGATCCTTTGTTAGCTCGATCTAATAACAATAGAAATAGCTCTAGATACTATGATACTATGCTCATTGTCTGACATGGTACAATTCTCAAAATAATGATATGACATAGATCCTCTTGTTATTTCCACTTTATATAATAACCTACCTAAGGGTCAAGAGGATAGATCAGTGAATTTATGAGTAAATAAGCTAGTATATAAATATAAGAAGCACAGTTTTAGAGTAGGGGCCTTAATTGACTCTACCAGGTCAATTTGTTTTCCTCACTAAGACTTAACCCAGCCTAAATTTCCATTTTTATTCTTGCATTGTCTTTACATGCAGGGGTTGAGCACCTTCCTCTGCAAAGGTAAATGTCATTGGTTTTATTCTCCAAGCTTTGTTCCATTTTGCTGTTCTTATTCCCTACAGTTTGCATATTGTATGGACTTCATTAGTACGTCTTTCTGCTGATACTGCTGTAAGTCTTCCTTCCTGCTGTTGCCAGGGCCAACCTCTCTGCTGCACTTTGTCAAAATTGTGTGCCCCAATTCTTTAAACCTTGGATCACTGAGAGCATATATTGAGAGGTTCTGATGGTGCATCTCCTAGAAAGCCTATACTTAGGGATATCCAAGGATGCTTCTAAGAAGGCAGAACCTACTTCAGTCTTTAGCAATTAAACTGGATTATCTCTGCTCTAGAAGCTGCCTGCATGCCTTGGCTCATCATTCTCTTCTATTTTCAAAGCCAGCAATGGTGATGTCTCAAATCTCATCACTTGGACACTAATTTTTCTGTGTCTCTCTTCCCTTACGACTACATTGGATGTAACAAATAATCCAGGATAATCTCCTAATTTTAAAACCAGATAATTAGCCACTTTAATTTCATCTGCAACCTTAATCCTCCTGGCCACATAATGTAACATAATCATGGATTCTGGCAATTAGGATGTGGCCATCTTCAGGAAGCCGTTATTCTGCCTACCATCCTGACCAACTCAGAACTTTAAATTTTATCCTTTTACTGACCACAATGTTTGGCTTATAAAAGCAGAAACTATGTGAGTATAGAATTACAAATCAAATGAACTTGCTTATTTATCTCACTCAGCCTACTTCCATAATAAACGTGCCTCCATGTTTCCAGACATCCCCAATATCCTTTGGTCTTTTCTTTACCAGTCTGTGTAACTCTCTTGGCTCCAAAACTGACATCCTATGAGATTTCCTTGACAACTTACTCCCATTCCACTCCATTCATTCCAGATTTCTCTATCATCGGTATCCTCTGCTTAGTGTCCAGGACATATTTGTGGATTTCCTTTTGCCAATATCAACTGTTAATAGATGTCTTAATTTTCTCTGTGATGTGAGCATTTTGCTAGTTTGCTGTGTGATTGACCTTCTTCCTTCACCAACACCATCAACTTCCCAAGGATAAAGTATTGTCTATGCCCTGCCCCTTCAGCTTCTTTTAGTTTCTAATGCAAAGGGTTTTTTTTTCATATTTGCCTAATAGTTTTCTCAAACTCATGTCAATTACAAAGGTTTGCTTAAAAAAGTTCTTCAGAGTACTTTATAATTAGTTGAATAATACATAATTCTTGGTCAATTACCTCTGTTCTCATTATTTTTTCAATCCTTTCTAAGTGGAGCCTTTTAATGGAAACCATTCTTGGTCAAAAAATTCAATTTCTCAGTACAGCACAGACAAATTGCCAGGATTTATCAAGCGCTTGCTAGATTGCACCTAACACTGTGCTGAGGACTTTACATATCTTTTTCACCATCACCTGAAATTTCTGAATTAAATAGTATTTCTACTCTTTGTAATTTTTAATCAGATAAATTGAGTCACAGAGAGTTTAAGTAACTTACTTACAATCACACGGCAAGTAAGGGGCAGACTGGCTTGACCTCAGCTCTCAGTCACAAACCCCAGAATTTTTAGTATGAAGCTACAGGTGCTGGCCCTCTGGGTAGCTCACTTCAGTTGCTCAACCAGCTGCCTCAGGAACCATGTCAAATCAAACCTATTAGACTACAAACTGCCTGTCCAATTCAATTCAATGAGTATTTATTGAATGTATGCTACATGCCAGGTGTCATTTACCTGTGATTCTGCAATGTTTGTGCAAACTCAGCCTTAGAGCGTTATACACTTTCTTCAGAAGGCTGTGTCTCAAATATAGAAATTGTTAATGCTAAGGACATTCTTAAAATTGCCATCCATGCAAAAGGATTCTGAATATGCTATGTAGATGTTGATAAAAAGAAAAAAAATAAACTTGATTTGAATAAACAAAAATCAGCAGCAGTTGTTTCGTCTGTTCTTCTCAGAAAGCAGTTGTACTTAATGTGGAGCAAAATGTCCCAGAGATGTTCGTGCAGAGAGGAAATTAATGCGGTAGAAACTACTTGGCTCCTGGGTAATGAAAACCCAAGATGTACAAAAAAGGTAGAGGGGAGAAGGGGAAGGGACTGATGTTGACAGTTATCTTGAAATATTGTAAATTTTTTGTCTGTTCCTCCCATGTACGTGTACACGTAGCACTTGTGTTCTGGAGATCTTACTCCTAAGAGACAGTGTTGATCTGCCTTTAGGATATCATAGCATATTACTTGTATCCTTTGGTTTCCAGTCATGCCTCTTTAGAAAGACAGCAAATGGCAGGTGGTACATACAAACTAGCGAGGGCTCCTCTGAAGCACTGAGCATAGTACTCCTGTTACAAACCTGGGAGGGCAGGTAGGCTAATTATAACCCAGGACTTACCTTTCTATTTAGGCTCTAAGGGATGTTGGAGGGCCAGTCGGATTCCAAAGACTGAGTCATTTGTTTGTGTGCACTTTTCGGAAAATTCTAAGAATTAGTTTTCACTTCTGAATTCGATTAATTCCATCCTCTGTCTTGTCTCTCTTCATACCCAACAGCATTCTCCAGAAGCTATAAAAATCTCTAGAGGCCCTTGAAGTAATGAGAAAGCTGATGGGTTTTTTCCCCTCTCTAATAATTATGCTTTGATTTCTCCATAACAGTCTTTAGTTTACTGCCAGTTGTCAGCACAGCTTTTTGCAGCTTTCACCTTTCGGTGATGAAAGCTCTCCGACCTCTTGCCTGCAGGTTCGTCCTCTGCGGGCCACCTTGCCTTTGCAATTCCCCTCTGTGTGAATTTGTCCACTAGGTGGAGCTGTAACAATTTAGCTCACAGATCACAGTGTGTGACAGATTAAATTCACTGACCACTGCTTAGTACTCTGGGGAAGCATATTGCTGTGGCCCAGAATCGCAAATCAAGTGCAGAGTCAGAAAACAGAACAACAAATCCCATAACAGGAACACAATTGGAGATAACAAATTCCATGGGACAAATGCACGTTGATTCCACAAGCGAGCCCTGTGTTAGGCCTCCTGCATAGCTGGCCTAATTCCTATTTGGTTAGTGGTAGTGAAAAAACAAACAAACAAACAAAAAAACGCAGAGTCAGGAAACCTGGGTTCTGGACCTAACTCAGCCACTCACCAGCTGCAGGCTTCATCTTTCTGAGGCTCTGTGCTCTATCTGTAAAATGAAGGGATTAGAGCAGATGACTTTGAGGGTCTCTTCCAAGTGTAACTCTGGATTTCACTCTAAAATTATAATCAAATTGTAACTTTTTTTTTATAAAAGCAGGGGAAGGTGTGAATTTAAATGTCTGCTCTTCAAGTCTTCCTTCTGAGCTAAAATCCATCTCTATCCATATCTATATCTATACATAGTTGTGAAATAAATATTTGAATGATTTTTCTCACTTTAATTGTAAAAATAGGACAAAGAAGGGGATTTCCGAATCTAAATGTGAGATGTTGATTGTGTAAATTTAAAGGCAAAAGTTTGGCCTTCTTGAAAGGAATTTATTCACCATCCCTCCGAATAAGCTTGCCCAGCAAATGTAGTCTGTTAAGTGTCTATACCTTTATTTATATAGGTCTTTGCCTGTCAATATCCTTTTCTATTGTGGAATTAATGCCACTGGATTTCAGCTCTGATGCAGAGGTTGCTCCTCACAGAAAGGTGAATATTCCCTATTTGCAGCTCACTTGGGATTTATGTTTTATGCATGTACCTCAGTTTTATATCCTGAAACAAAATCCTTCCATTTTTAAAATACCACTTTTTTTGGGGGGGGGGAGGGGGGATTTCTCTAAAACTAGAATGAATACATGTTTTTGTCAGAAGATATTAGAAATTGATACCTATCTTCCTTCCTCTCCTGTCTAAAATCCTCTGTTCCTCTCCTCAGCTCACGACAGTGAACCCTGGTCATTTTAATCCATTCTTTGTAAAACATTAATTGGATACGTAGAAGCACAGAAAACCTAATAGGTATTTTTCTTTTTTTTTTTAATGATGGAAAGGGCATCAGAGATCATTCAGTTAAACCCTTTTTATTACACCAGTGAGGAACTGAAGACCCAGAGGTTAAGTGGCTTACCCAAAGTTATTCAGTGAATGAGTGAAAATATTGTTTTAGAAGGAAACTCAGACTGAATAAAAGGAGGGCTAAATCCATTCTTTATTTTCTCTACTTGTATAATTCCATATTTTGACCCAAGCATAGCTGTGTCTATAAGATGGGATTCCCTATTCTTTGGTTGGCATGTCATGTCTAATGAATGCTGAGCAGTTTGTGGGGTGTGTCTGGTAGTATCATAAATGGACCATAACCCAAAGAATAGAGTAGGATAGGACAGAGGCTTCCAAAATGTGTTCTGTGACAACTAGTTCAGTGAAATGACCCACCAAAAGGGCTCTGCATCAAGTAAATTGACGTAGACGCTCTCCTTGAATGATCTTTAGCCAGGCTTTTCTGGGCTGTCTTGTCCACTAGACCTTGACCTTGTTCCCTCCTTTGCCCTCCAACCCCTTCACCCTACCTAGCCCAGTTGAAGCAAAAATCCTGCTAAGTCACTTTAGCGATAATTTCCCACCCTTAATACCTGATTGCCTTTTAAGTCAGTTTAGCTATAATCTTCACCCTTGGTGTTGCCTCTTAGTACTTTTCCATCTATGTACCCCCTCTCTCTGCTCACTGGCTATAAATCTCCAGTTTGGCTATTTTTCCTGTATTAGGAGTTGAGCCCAATCTCTCTCCTCTATTGCAAAGACCCCACTGTAAAAGTCTTGCATAAAGTCTTCCTTACCATTATAACAAGGGCCAGAATACTGTTTTTAAACAAAATACAATGAAATACTACTACACATTATGCTTTAAAGGGGATCCATTATACATGTAGCCGCTTTAGTCTCTGAGAAGTTCTACAATAGAGAAGACTGTTTACCACTGTTTAACCTATTATTGCTAAGTCACTTGGCCTTTTTTCTCGAAAGATTATATATTAACATCCATGTGATTTAGTTCCCATATAATTCATTTTGTGATCAGAGGCAGTCTCCACGTCTCCTGTCATTATCATCAGCCTCTTGTTTTCCAAGCCTGCATACTTCTAAAGGTATCGATGGAGAACACAGACAGGAAGACAGACGGAGGCTGGTCAGGACTTCCTGCCATACTTGTGAGGAAGTCCAGTGCCCTGAGCTGTTTACGTGTTCATACTTAAGCATATGCCTCATGATAGAAAATGAGCTTGTAACCAGGGGTTCATGTATAGAAAGTAAAGAGAGAAATTTTAACTATTGTACTTTATATATATTTATGTTTGTAAGTTTTGCCTTCCTTTCTAACATACCTACGTTTATTTTCATTTTTTGTTTGTTTTTGTTCTGTTTTGTTTTTGTTTTTTGCGGTACGCGGGCCTCTCACTATTGTGGCCTCACCTGTTGCGGAGCACAGTCTCTGGACGCGCAGGCTCAGCGGCCATGGCTCATGGGCCCAGCCACTCGGCGGCATGTGGGATCTTCCCGGTCCGGAGAAAGAACCCATGTCCCCTGCATCGGCAGGCGGACTCTCAACCACTGCGCCACCAGGGAAGCCCCCTACGTTTATTTTCATAAAATTATGTTTCCTTTCAAAAGGAAAGGAAACATAATTTTATGAAAATTATGATCCAGTGATCCAATGATCTCCTGTATTCTCTGGCATATAGACCCACATATCTTTGAGGAAATGCAGAGAAGGCAGAGGCAAGACAACAGATGTAATTAGAAAATGTGGTATGGTTTCCCACTCTGCTTCCTTTTAGTTGTGTGCTCTTGGTCTGTCTAATCATCTGCCTTATGTGAGGCCACACAGCTCCAGCCAGATGGGGACAATCGGAGCTGCTCTGCCTGCCACACGATGTTGTTATGACCTCAGAGGCGGTAGCATATGGGAAAATTGTATAGAGTGCTTTGCAGACATAAGGCTCTGTGATTATTGTGTCAGATAGATGGCAAAACTGGGGCCTCATTCTTTTCCAAATTTGCTTTCAGGAGGACACTTGGCCTTGTGATATCTGGGCAGAATGATTATTAGTAAAAGTGCTTCCTTGTAATTGAATCAAACAAAACAGTGGGGACAGGAGGCTGTATATCAGACCTGATCCACTAAATTGTAAGAGATGTTTTGAGTTGTATAAAAACACTGTAGACACATCTGGTGATATTATCATCTCATTTTGTGAATGAAAACTTCATATCATATTGAAAGCTTCTCTAGGACAGAAATGTCCTCCAGATGTATTTTCAAAAAAGGCCTTAAGGGCTTCCCTGGTGGCACAGTGGTTGAGAGTCCGCCTGCCGATGCAGGGGACACGGGTTCGTGCCCCGGTCTGGGAAGATCCCACATGCTGCGGAGCGGCTGGGCCCGTGGGCCATGGCCGCTGGGCTTTTGCATCCGGAGCCTGCGCTCCGCAACGAGAGAGGCCACAACAGTGAGAGGCCCACGTACTGCCAAAAAAACAAAAAACAAAACAAAACAAAAAACAAAACAAAACAAAACAAAAAAGGCCTTAAAGATCGCATTAAAAAATCGTAGGATTAAATGGCTTCTTTCCATTGAAGTTGCTAATGTTCTTACTGGTACTCTTTCTGAGGAACAAGAACACTCCCTATTGATTCAAAGGAAAAGAAAACTTGTTAGCTAACATCTTGTATAGGTGGGGGTGGGAATGGGTGGGTATAAGGTTATCTTAATATAATCTCATGTATATGTCAAAGGACAACAGCATGTGAAGGGGAAGTGCTAAATGGGAGTCATGATATTGGGGTATTTAATTCAATCAACCCATGTTTATTGAACACTTTCTCTTTACCTGGCTAGCCGTTAGATTAATAATGGGCACCACAGAACATGGAGGCCCTGGCATTATGGAGCTTCTATCAGATAGTAGGGGTGGGGAAGCCATGATTAACTGAGGTGAATTGAATCCGAGGATGGGAGGATATGATTGCTTGAATGGGTCAGGATGTGGAAGAAAAATGCTTGAATAGGATTACCTAGGATTTATCCCAAAGTATGACACTGCACAGCTGTGATATGGGCAGAAAACAAAAGGCATTTCTGGTTATGAAATTCCCTACATTTTAAAGTAATTCCAGAGCATGCCGGAAAAAGACACTGGAAAGAACACTTAAGGCAGAAATCGAATCTAGACTCAATTTTGCTCTTAATGAGGTTGTAGCCTTGCTCAAGTCCCTCAGCTTTAGTATTTGTCATCAAATTTGAACTAGACATTTTCTAAGCTCCTATCCATATCATATATTCCATTATTTGATGATTCTGTGACTATTATTCCTGATATTTCACTCAAATTAAGTGTTCACATTTTTCTTCACTAGAATTCATTATGAAAAATGACAAAATTTATTGATTGACAAGCTAGATTAAAAATATCTGGATAATTGTCTTTGGGGAGGGATAAAGTTTTTATTATTATTATTTTTAAAACATAATCACTTCTGTGGTAAACAGGACACCTTCCTGCTATTCCCACACAAATTTTATATCATGCACTGAGGTTACCACTATGTAATAGCCTGCAAATTACAGTTAATGAGTGGTGCTGAACAATTGCCGATAGGGCCAGGAGGTCTGCTCTGACATTGCTTTTCTCTGCATGGGAACAGATTTGATTTTTTTTTTTTTTCTTTTTTCTTCATCCACACAAGTGACTCAGCTTGCTTGGGGAAAAATAATCCAAAACACAATATTGTCTTAGGCTCAAATAATGAATGACTTGTGTACTGCTTACTATAATTATTGTATTGATATTCTAAACTAAGCTTGTCAAGCACCCTTAATTAAAGCTAAGGCAGGGAGGTGTGGAGTTTGATCTGTAACTATAGAGAAGTGGATGATATCTGTTAAAGAAAGCCAGTGTAGGGAGGGGACGTTTGGGGCTAACTGGAGATGCATAGTACCATTGACAACTAAGAAAGACAAGCTTTTAGTGTTTACAGTGTATAATGATTACTAAGCAGTCCACCAGTAATCTTTAATCCATAGATCTCCAAGCATCTTAAACACATTGATTTATTAAATGTGTCCTCTGCAACAGTAATGTCTTCAAAATTAAATCACTTAACCTCTCACTTCAACATTGTTACTGTTATCTGCTGCAGTATCTACATGACACTGAAACAAGAAGCCAAGGCAGTCAATTCATTAAAAATAAATAAATAAATAAGTCAGACTTGTTAATTGCACTATGTCAAATTAGTTAATTGGCACCGTGTCCATCAAACAAGGGACTTTCTGGATGAATTATTCTTTTCTCAGCTTGATTTGGTCTGATTCAGAATCTGAGAGGGTCTTGTTGTAATCTTTTGTTTTTGTAAATTTTGGAACTAGGACAGGTTCTTTTACTTTTATTATCTATGTTTTACAATAATTAGTAAAAATGGTGTTTTATACATCTTTGAGGGATGATAATTAATGCTAAAAATGTTGAATTTTGTAATGCATTTAGTTAAAATGTTAGACCTAATTTAAGTTCTCAGATGTCTAAATGATAAAAGAGATTATGTTCCTTAAACCTGCATTTTATTGTGTTATTTTACTGAGTTTTAAATGAAGCAAGCAAAAACTTTCAAGCGAACTCCTTTATTGAGTTTTCAGAAGGTGCTACGATTTCCCAATAGATCTAAGTAAAGTTCTCTTATTGGGTTGTAGTGGAAATCATTACATAAAAATTAAGGAAATATCACACTTCTGATATTTTAAGTCACCAGTATTCCTTCTATATATATACCTAATTTCAATGAATGTATCAAATCTTAATAGAAACAAAAAAATAATCTGTGGCAACAGAGCTTTGACTAGGTAGAAGGGTACCCTCTAGGAAGAATCTGTTTTTAATCAAGTAAAAGCAAAAATGACATATACTGGGCTTCTGACAAGTCTCTAGGATCCCTGGGATGAAATTATTTGCATTAACTTAGTATTAGTGAGGGGCTTTGCTATTGCCACTACCAATGATTCTTATAATGGAAGCTATGAACATACACCCATGCATCATGAGCTGACAGCATTCAAAGGTTGATTTTACTAAAACTTGCTTAATAGAACTAAAAGGGATCTCAGGATACATGCAATTATACATCTTCCTTTTAGGATCAGGAAACGGAGGTCCATAGAAGTTATGATTTGGGGCTCTGATGTTAAGGATGTTGCTAATAATAATTCATATTTATAGATAATTTACTGTATATAGTAGGGAATACTATACTGTATACTGTATATAGTAGGGAATAGTGGTTAAAAATGCAAGTCCTAGAGTCAGACTACCTAAGTTCAAATCCCAGGTTTACCATGACCTAGCAAAGCATCAACTATCTTACCTGTAGATGGGAGCTAGACGAAGTGCATACCTCATTTGATCAGAGGCTTAAATACTGTCATGCATGTGAAGTTTTGGCAGTGTATTATATAGAGAGCCCTCAATAAAACATTAACAATTATTTTGTGCCAGATTTATCAATGACTGTACAAAGTGGTCATTATTATTCTCATTTTACAATTAAGGAAACTGAGTCTCAGAGATTTTTAATTATTTGGCCCAGGGGACATAGCTAGTAAATGATAGCATGATTGTTATCCCAAACAGAAGAAGACGATTATAGAGATTCTTACAGCCTCATTCTTAACATCTTTAATATAATTACTAATGTTTTGATGAAAATAAATTTCTTGGGGTCCTTCCAGGGAACACAATGAGCAGTGGGTGAAAAGAATGTACAGATTAATCCAACATTCCTATTCTCCTAAGCCTTTGGATTCTTTTCTCTACACTGCAATGTAAGTCAACAATGAGTCCGTGTTAGTCTACCAACTAGGGAAACTGTGAGAACCATGGCCAGCTGTTTATGTTAACACCTCAAATTCAGAATCTCTGGTATATGTACAGTTATTCATGGATTCAGATAAATCCAAGGTAATCTTCCTTCTTCCCTATCCTAGCACTCTTGGAATATATATATATATATGTCTCTATATCAGTATACAGATATAACCTCATGTTTATAAATTGCTGAAACCCATCTTATGTATATGTATACTAGCTCTTTCTGTGTAGGTCTTTGAAATCCTTTCCTTAAATTATTCTGGAATCTGATTCTAGCCAAGGGTCTGGAAGCAATGTTGCATACTGGCATTGGGTACTGAAAGCATTAGCATCCCCTTGAAAGAGCACTGCCTTGAATTAGCTCATTAAAGGTATTCAAGCAAAGTATGTTGTCTCTTCAGACGCAAGAGTCCTGTAAAGGATGTCAGTGAGATTTAGAGTGTCAAGGTACTCATATTCATCTACATCTACCCAATATCCCCATTCCATTCCTCAAGGTACTACTACCCTTTTCCAAACTGTGGCCGAGCTTTCATATGTGACCTGGTAGGTCTATGAATTCATTTGGTTTTCCAACCTGCAGAATCAAAAGTTGACTTCTCTTTTTCAGATAGATCAACCCTAAAACCTGTAAAAGGCAATATTTCTTTAGGGCAGTCGTAGAAGTTCTATATGGTTTTCTGACCATATCATGAGCTGCAAATTGAAAGTACTGGTCTTGACATTTTCTTCTTGAATGCTCTCCAGTGCAATCAGAATTAGCCATGCTACTTTACGACCCTTGAGTGCCTTGCAACCTACATTATACTGTTGCAGAAGCTACTTGATCTGTTTCATTTAAGGCTTCTACAGGTAATAATTTAAATAGCTATTTAACACTGAGTGATTTGGAACATCACTATGCTATTTTCTGCTCTACAATATTGTGGGCACTTCCTTGAACCCTAACCATTAAAGATTAACTATCCTACCTCACCACCGTTGAAGGTTTCTTTTCTGGAATTAATTCTGGTAACAAATATTGTATTTGAGATTGATCAGAACAAAATCATACACCCCTCTAGGTATTCCTAGAGGAATAGATGGGATATAATACAGGAAATTGGGTACTTATAGGGCAGTTGGCAAGAGTGGAGGATCAAAGTTCAGGGAAACTACCAATATCTCACATTTGCTGTGAATTTTTATTTTTATTCAGAATGGCAAGAAATTTTAGAAACTAAAGGAATAATCACTATAGCTTACAGCCTAGAATCAGATGATTTGCTAAAGGGTTCCTGTAAATTTGCACATTTGAATCTACCCACCTGCTCATTGTTGCTGGCGTAGCAACAATATTGCTTCTGCCTGCCTTTCACTTTTCAGTCTAATTTGCATGACTTTCATTGCTAGACGATAAGCTAGACACGCGCTGGCAGAATATTTTCATATAGGTTATAAGTGGGGGGTTAGTTACGTATTGCATATAGTTTTTAGCTCTTAATTCACGACCTGGCAATTGATAAAAATGCTTACTAATTACTAGCTGTTGCTATTGTAACTCTTCTTCAGCAATATCACATATAATTAACTACCTCTTTAACTGTTGTAAGTATATATAACTACTGTAGTATAAAGACTATCAAGATATACAGTAGCAGATTGGTTAATTAAAGCCCCCTTCTCTTGTATTAATAGAGTCCTAAGTCCTCTTAATCGAAGAATGCTCTTTGTCTGAGGTATCATTCTAAGGTAATGCAATATTCTTCTTTAACTTCTGAAGACATAGGAAGGAAAGTCTTTTAAAACTTGTTTTCCAAAGGTACAATCATAGAATAGCTGCTACTTTACACACAGGATCACATTTAATTCTTCCCAAGTATATCATGAGGCAAATACTTCTGTGTTCTGCAGGTAGATAAATTGTGGACCACTTGAACTGAGTAGCAGGTACAAACTTACAGAGTTATTAAGCAGTACAACTGCAGCGTCTAAACTCCCAGCTGCTACATGATTTTACTTTTTAGAGTACAGATAAAATTACATTTCCAGACTCCTACCATTAAATCTTGTTTTCTCCCAGAACCTAAAATAACTCTCCCCCTCCCTCCCTCTCCCTCCCTCCCTCTCTCTCTTTCTATCTCTCTCCCTCTATCTCTATCTCTCTCTTAAAGAATCCTTTCCTAGTCTCATCTTTAACTTTGTAAACCTTTCCCACTTTTCCTCTGGGAATTGCAATCTTTTTCTTCCTCTCAACAGTTTCTCACTTTTTATTAGATTCCTTAGGCATTCCTCTCCTGGCAAAACAGTATGACTACAACATTACTACTTATGTATTTCAATTGTCCTCAAACACAACTGTTGACTACACAAAATGGCAACACTTAAATAATTAAGAACTCTTCATCACTTAGGAGAAAATGCTCTCTTATCGGACTTCTTTCTCACATTACAAAGAAATGCAACTGAGAGTTGCAAGTTAGTTATATCTATTCATAAGACAGGATCTAAACTTGAAAGTAGTAAAATGTAATTTTTAAAGTGTATTTCATAACTCAGTCTTGCCCATTAATTTAGGCTGACTTTTCCCTAATTGATACAAATTAATCAAGTCATACTTAACTCTCCCCATCGGTATGTACACACACACACACACACACACACTAGCAAATACATTTCATACAGATATAATTGCAATAGTTTTCTATTTTTTAATCTTTCTTCTGGCAATATTGCTCCATCCATCCATTAAAAATATAACGAAAGTACACCAGCTCCTTTTAACTATGCAGTGTTGATTGCATTCAATTAATTAAATAGAGAAAGAAAATGGTGCCCAATCACTTATTGAAATTATTGCTCAAGAGCTATATTTTTTTCTCTGGCTACCCCTAGAAATTCTTCCCAGAGGATGTAATACAAATTAGTCAGCTCCAAAGGGTTAATACAAACACCATCAAGCCACTCCTTTACCTGGCAAATTATATCACTCTTCAGCATGTGTCACTTGCACAACTTTTCAGCTCTTTCCTTCCTAAGATAATAGGCCCAGAAGCTGGATGCTGCTGCGCTTCGGCACCTGTCATTTTGACATTTCATGCTTTCTTTAGAAAAGCGAAGTTGGTAGAATGTGAGAAAAGTGGAACTTTGACAGGTTGTCAGAATATCTTGCAGCACAAACCAGCCTGCCAGCCAGCCTGTTTTCTGGTATATTTCAAAGTCTCCTAGCAAACGAACTGCAGTTACTGACTGAAGAACTTCTTAAGTAGGAAGATTCTTTACTTTTTACAGATTGAAATTAAATAATTTCACTTGAAATTGGTTTAAATTTTAGGTGGCTTACTTACAGTTGCATATCAACTAAAATATAACTTGGACAAGCCAAAACTGATAAAAGTATCTTAACTGTTTCTTTTATTTGAATTTAATAGTCTTTGATTGAGGACGGGCATCTATAAGTCCAAAACAGTCCATGAAATGACCTTGAGCTTGCAACCAGTGAATAGTTAGTGTCTCGTTCAAACTAAAAGGGTCTGGCATGCAGGCACAAGCAAGGCAGCAGGGAAAAATAGGTCAGGAACTATGCCTTTAAAAATACTACCAACAAAAGGAATAAGAATGTAGGTTAGCTGTGATAAGCTATGGGAAATGGTCATGCAGACAAATGGTCTATATAAAATATGTTAGTGAGGGCAAGATCTCCTATCAACTACACTTCAGCTGGAAATGTTTCCAGCTGCACAGACTGCCTCAGAAGGAAAAACAAATTGTACAATATAGTAGAGTCAAATTATTGATGCAAAAAGTATTTTATTTCTTTTATCTGAACTTGATACCAAGAAAAGTAAAAAGGAATGAAGAAAATGTTATGTAACTCTCCTAGAATTCCTGGTATCGTTATTTAGAGATAATTCTGACTTTCCTAATATCAGTGTTTTCAGATCGCCCTCCCCATCACAAGATAGGAACTGTAAACCAGTATGTAGTTCACTCTCGTACAATTTGTATGTCTTTCTATGCGTATCTTTTTTTTTTTTTTTTTTTTTTTTTTGGCTGTGTTGGGTCTTCGTTGCTGTGCATGGGCTCTCTCGAGTTGCAGCGAGCAGGGGTTACTCTTTGCTTTGGTGCGTGGGCTTCTCATTGCGGTGGCTTCTCTTGTTGGGGAGCACTGGCTCTAGGCGCACAGGCTTCAATAGTTGTGGCATGTGGGCTCAGTAGTTGTGGCACACGGGCTTAGTTGCTCCACGGCATGTGGGATATTCCTGGACCAGGGATCAAACCCACTTCCTCTGCATTGGTAGGTGGATTTCTAACTACTGTGCCACCAGTGAAGTCCCTCTATGTATATCTTTGAAACTACTTTTAAAAAGGAAAATTATTTGGGTTTTATTTAATTGAGACTTTATGGCATCTAGGGAATAAATGCCAACAGTTAATGTTCATCTAACTTCTTCAATAAACCTTACATCTGTGAATATTTTTAATAATACACATTGCTAAAGTCACTGTATTATATGTAATAGTCTTCATCTGTATGACACAGTGTACTCCTCTAGATGTTATATCCCCCTTTTCTATCTGACACAGGATTTAAAGATATGATAACCTGCCCCATATACACTGTCTTCTAAGGGAATCTTCCTGAAACACAATTGTTACTGTCTAAATGACTCTGTTTTACACTGTGACTCCCCTGACACATTCAAACATTGTTTAAAAAAAAGGATGGGGCTTCCCTGGTGGCGCAGTGGTTGAGAGTCCGCCTGCCGATGCAGGGGACACGGGTTCGTGCCCCGGTCCGGGAAGATC
The DNA here is from genome assembly GCF_059928025.1 of Delphinapterus leucas. Taxonomy (NCBI): domain Eukaryota; kingdom Metazoa; phylum Chordata; class Mammalia; order Artiodactyla; family Monodontidae; genus Delphinapterus; species Delphinapterus leucas. The sequence continues at coordinate 140,682,543 of NC_143131.1, forward strand.
CCACATGCCGTGGAGCGGCTGAGCCTGTGAGCAATGGCCGCTGAGCCTGCGCGTCCAGAGCCTGTGCTCCGCAACGGGAGAGGCCGCAGCAGTGAGAGGCCCGTGTACCGCAAAAAAAAAAAAAAGGATGATTACTGGCAAAGGCTAGCCCCAAATCTCCTTGATAACAAACAAATAAACAAAACGGTTAGCTGCAACAAAGCATTTACCAGGTAGAAATGGAGCATAATCAATAAGAATGCCTCGAATTTGAGTGTGTCTGGCCTGGCAAATCAGCTCTCCATGTGAAAGATCAGTGATGGCATAGGAGGTAAGGTAATCAATGGTTAGCTAAATCAGTTGGCAGATAGAGGATATGTGCAAGGAAAAGGAGAGATGCCATGACAGAAAAAGGCTGCTCTCCAAGGTCCTGACAAGTTTTAAGTAATGTCCATTCTTATTATAAGCATTTCTCCTGAAGCAACTTGAGTGGACTTGTTCCTTAATACCAATAAACAACTGATTATAACAGACCTATCTAAGCAAATGTGAGCCTATCCATAAAAATCATTATCCTTTACATTTGAAGATTATATTTCTGAACATTCTAGTATTCACCTGATGGCAAAATATGATGCATTTGCCTAAGTCCTTTCAATCCTATTCATATACATTAACCTCTTACTTGGAGGACCTTGTTTTTTTAATTTATTTCCTTTTTTAATTTTTGCATTAACTCTCTCTTCTGCAACTCAGCCTCTTTTTGTTGGTGGGCATGCACTCTGTTTTCTATCTTAGGATGATTCACTCCCTCTCTTATATAGAGACCTTTACCTATTTTGTATGGTAAAAAAAAAATACATATATTGTGTTGCTTGTTTGTTATTTTTTTTTATTATGCAATAGGTTTATTATTGTTTGTTTTTAACACCTTTATTGGGGTATAATTGCTTTACAATGGTGTTTTAGTTTCTGCTTTATAACAAAGTGAATCAGTTATACATATACATATGTTCCCATATATCTTCCCTCTTGCATCTCCCTCCCTCCCACCCTCCCTATGCCACCCCTCCAGGCGGTCACAGAGCAGTGAGCTGATATCCCTGTGCTATGCGGCTGCTTCCCACTAGCTAGCTATTTTACGTTTGGTAGTGTATATATGTCCATGCCTCTCTCTCGCTTTGTCACAGCTCACCCTTCCCGCTCCCCATATCCTCAAGCCCGTTCTCCAGTAGGTCTGTGTCTTTATTCCTGTCTTACCCCTAGGTTCTTCATGACATTTTTTTTCTTAAATTCCAAATATATGTGTTAGCATACAGTATTTGTCTTTCTCTTTCTGACTTACTTCACTCTGTATAACAGATTCTAGGTCTATCCACCTCACTACATATAGCTCAATTTCATTTCTTTTTATGGCTGAGTAATATTCCATTGTATATATGTGCCACATCTTCTTTATCCATTCATCCGATGATGGGCACTTAGGTTGTTTCCATCTCTGGGCTATTGTAAATAGAGCTGCAATGAACATTTTGGTACATGACTCTCTTTGAATTATGGTTTTCTCAGGGTATATGCCCAGTAGTGGGATTGCTGGGTCATATGGTAGTTCTATTTGTAGCTTTTTAAGGAACCTCCATACTGTTCTCCACAGTGGCTGTACCAGTTCACATTCCCACCAACAGTGTAAGAGGGTTCCCTTTTCTCCACACCCTCTCCAGCATTTATTGTTTCTAGATTTTTTGATGATGGCCATTCTGACTGGTGTGAGATGATACCTCATTGTAGTTTTGATTTGCATTTCCCTAATGATTAATGATGTTGAGCATTCTTTCATGTGTTTGTTGGCAGTCTGTATATCTTCTTTGGAGAAATGTCTATTTAGGTCTTCTGCCCATTTTTGGATTGGGTTGTTTGTTTTTTTGTTATTAAGCTGCATGAGCTGCTTATAAATTTTGGAGATTAATCCTTTGTCAGTTGCTTCATTTGCAAATATTTTCTCCCATTCTGAGGGTTGTCTTGGTCTTGTTTATGGTTTCCTTTGCTGTGCAAAAGCTTTGAAGTTTCATTAGGTCCCATTTGTTTATTTTTGTTTTTATTTCCATTTCTCTAGGAGGTGGGTCAAAAAGGACCTTGCTGTGATTTATGTCATAGAGTGTCCTGCCTATGTTTTCCTCTAAGAGTTTGATAGTTTCTGGCCTTACATTTAGGTCTTTAATCCATTTTGATCTTATTTTTGTGTATGGTGTTAAGGAGTGATCTAATCTCATACTTTTACATGTAGCTGTCCAGTTTTCCCAGCACCACTTATTGAAGAGGCTGTCCTTTCTCCACTGTACATTCCTGCCACCTTTATCAAAGATAAGGTGTCCATATGTGCGTGGGTTTATCTATTTTTTTATTTCCTCTTTGATCTCTTCAGTGATCACTTTGTTATTAAGTAGTGTATTGTTTAGCCTCCATGTGTTTGTATTTTTTACAGATCTTTTCCTGTAATTAATATCTAGTCTCATGGCGTTGTGGTCGGAAAAGATACTTGATACAATTTCAATTTTCTTACATTTACCAAGGCTTAATTTGTGACCCAAGATATGATCTATCCTGGAGAATGTTTCATGAGCACTTGAGAAAAATGTGTATTCTGTTGTTTTTGGATGGAGTGTCCTATAAAAATCAATTAAGTCCATCTTGTTTAATGTATCATTTAAAGCTTGTGTTTCCTTATTTATTTTCATTTTGGATAATCTGTCCATTGGTGAAAGTGGGGTGTTAAAGTCCCCTACTATGAATGTGTTACTGTCGATTTCCCCTTTTATGGGTGTTAGTATTTGCCTTATGTATTGAGGTGCTCCTATGTTGGGTGCATAAATATTTACAATTGTTATATCTTCTTCTTGGATCGATCCCTTGATCATTATGTAGTGTCATTCTTTGTTTCTTCTAATAGTCTTTATTTTAAAGTCTATTTTGTCTGATATGAGAATTGCTACTCCAGCTTTCTTTTGATTTCCATTTGCATGGAATATCTTTTTCCATCCCCTTACTTTCAGTCTGTATCTGTCTCTAGGTCTGAAGTGGGTCTCTTGTAGACAGCATATATATGGGTCTTGTTTTTGTATCCATTCAGCCAATCTGTGTCTTTTGGTGGGAGCATTTAGTCCATTTACATTTAAGGTAATTATCGATATGTATGTTCCTATTCCCATTTTCTATATTGTTTTGGGTTCGTTATTATAGGTCTTTTCCTTCTCTTGTGTTCCTTGTCTAGAGAAGTTCCTTTAGCATTTGCTGTAAAGCTGGTTTGGTGGTGCTAAACTCTCTCAGCTTTTGCTTGTCTGTAAAGGTTTTAATTTCTCCATCAAATCTGAATGAGATCCTTGCTGGGTAAAGTAGCCTTGGTTGCAGGTTTTTCTCCTTCATCACTTTCAGTATGTCCTGCCACTCCCTTCTGGCTTGCAGAGTTTCTGCTGAGATCAGCTGTTAACCTTATGGGGATTCCCTTGTGTGCTATTTGTTGTTTTTCCCTTACTGCTTTTAATATGCTTTCTTTGTATTTAATTTTTGACAGTTTGATTAATATGTGTCTTGGCGTTTTTCTCCTTGGATTTATCCTGTATGGGACTCTCTGTGCTTCCTGGACTTGATTAACTATTTCCTTTCCCATATTAGGGAAGTTTTCAACTATAATCTCTTCAAATATTTTCTCAGTCCCTTTCTTTTTCTCTTCTTCTTCTGGAACCCCTATAATTTGAATGTTGGTGCGTTTAATGTTGTCCCAGAGGTCTCTGGGACTGTCCTCAGTTCTTTTCACTCTTTTTTCTTTATTCTGCTCTGCAGCAGTTATTTCCACTATTTTATCTTCCAGGTCACTTATCCATTCTTCTGCCTCAGTTATTGTGCTATTGATCCCATCTAGAGTCTTTTCCATTTCATTTATTGTGTTGTTCATCATTGTTTGTTTCATCTTTAGTTCTTCTAGGTCCTTGTTAAATGTTTCTTGCAGTTTGTCCATTCTATTTCCAAGATTTTGGATCATCTTTACTATCATTATTCTGAATTCTTTTTCAGGTAGACTGCCTATTTCCTCTTCATTTGTTAGGTCTGGTGGGTTTTTATCTTGCTCCTTCATCTGCTGTGTGTTCTTCTGTCTTCTCATTTTGCTTATCTTACTGTGTTTGGGGTCTCCTTTTTGCAGCCTGCAGGTTCGTAGTTCCCGTTGTTTTTGATGTCTGTCCCCAGTGGCTAAGGTTGGTTCAGTGGGTTGTGTAGGCTTCCTGGTGGAGGGGACTAGTGCCTGTGTTCTGGTGGATGAGGCTGGATCTTGTCTCTCTAGTGGGAAGGTCCACGTCTGGTGGTGTGTTTTGGGGTGTCTGTGTACTTATTATGATTTTAGGCAGCCTCTCTGCTAATGGGTGGTGTTGTGTTCCTGTTTTGCTAGTTGTTTGGCATAGGTTGTCCAGCACTGTAGCTTGCTGGTCGTTGAGTGAAGCTGGGCGCTGGTGTTAAGATGGAGATCTCTGGGAGATTTTTGCCGTTTGATATTATGTGGAGCTGGGAGGTCTCTTGTTGACCAGTGACCTGAAGTTGGCTCTCCCACCTCAGAGGCACAGCACTGACTCCTGGCTGCAGCACCAAGAGCCTTTCATCCACACGGCTCAGAATAAAAGGGAGAAAAAGTAGAGAGAAAGAATTAGTACAAGTAGGAAGAAAGAAAGAAAGAAAGAAAGGAGGGAAGGAAGGAAGGAAGAAGGAAAGAAGGAAAGAAAGGAGGGAGGGAGGGAGGAAGGAAGGAAGGAGGGAAGGAAGGAAAAAAGAAAGAAAGAAAGAAGATACAGTAAAATAAAATAAGGTAAAGTATAATAAAGTTATTAAATTAAAAAATAATTATTTAGGAAAAAAAAAAAGGGACGGATAGAACCTTAGGACAAATGGTGGAAGCAAAGCTATATAGACAAAATCTTACACAGAAGCATACACATACACCCTCACAAAAAGAGGTAAAGGGGAAGAAATCATAAATATTGCTCTCAAAGTCTACCTCCTCAGTTTGGGATGATTCGTTGTCTTTTGGGAGGTCTGAGGTCTTCTGCCAGCATTCAGTAAGTGTTCTGTAGGAGTTGCTCCACGTGTAGATGTATTTCTGGTGTATCTCTGTTTGTTATTTTTTTAATGAGGCGTGTATGTGTCAGAAAGTCCTAGGCTGTGATTCAGGGGACCCAGATTCTAGTTCTTTCTACAAATATGGGACCTGAAAAGTATCACTTCACTTTTTGATTGCTAGTTTTCTTATCTATACAATTGTAATAATATTACTGACTCATAGTTTGTTGTGCAGTTTAAATGGAATTGCATGCGCGAAATTTCTTACCATGATATCTGAAAATTAGCTGATGTGTAATAACACGTGAGGAATTTAGACCTGAGAGACTTTGTTCAACCTTTGAGGTATATCATCAGGAAATCTTATACTTTTCTTTATTCCTCCAATTCCTGAGCATAACCTGTATGTATGTATGTATATATATATATATATATATATATATATATATATATAAATTCTCCCATTGAGTTTCTGTCCCTTGGAATATGTTTATTTAATAGGTAATGACAGTTAACTTACATTAAGTACTCCTTATGTGCTATAAATTTCATTTTGAAATACTGCAAAAACCTGTGGAGGTCTCATCACTCTTATTTCACCACTAAGGAAACTGAGACAATGACTATTTAAGTAAAGGACCCAACTATGAGTAATTGGAAGAGTCAGTGTTCAGATACTTGTGGATTTGATTTATGAGCCTGGACCTTTAACTACTAAGCTTCCTGCCCATTTGCTTCTCCACATTTTATCCTTCTCCCACTGTCCACATTGTGTCCCACTTTCCAAAGTTTTCTGTTTGTAATTCTAACAGCCACAATCCTATGTATTTTATTATTTGATGTTCGATATGTTTTAGTCATGACACCCTAAATAGACTGTAGAAATTCAGGAAAGAGGTCGTGGTTAAAATGTTTATATACCTTTGGGAGTATACCAATAGCAAGGAGTATAGGTGGTGGAAACCTTCAATCTGTTGTAGGTCAGTCAGAAGCATAGGTAACAATCTGGGCTTGCAACTGACTTCTAAAGTAGGAGTGTATGTGTGTGTGTGTGTGTATGCACGCACATTCGCGTGGTCATGTGGGACTGAAATCTTAACCTGTGGACACTATGTCTTGGTGGATAGTGTCAGGATTGAGCTGAATTCTTAGGTACCAGCAGGCTGTCCAAGAATTGCTTGTTGGTATGGGGAAATTGCACCCCCTCACCCCAGAACATCCCAGAAATTTGGGTCCCAGAACACCTGCAAAATGCTTAATGTAGTGGTTTGCATTCACATGTGACCCATGAAGTTTCACATGAATTACAGTAAAAAAAAAAAATCACATGTTCTCTGTGGCGCTTTAAGAAAGCATAATCTTTCTTAGTGATACACCTTTTATCTGTGTTCCATCATTACACAACGTTTACTTGTTTCTGTTTCTCTCTTTTTCTGGGAAAGGGAGCAGTGGTGAGAGATGATTTTATGCTATTTTTGAACATCCAGTTCAAAAGAGGTTCTTTTTTTGGAATAAACAGAATTCTTGTACAGGTGATTTTATGGTGTCTAAGGAGAGACCTTCCAAACAAAATTTTGCCTCAGAAAACCACAGTCCTCAAATCAGTCATAACCTTCTCAGGCCTCTCAGATGATTTTGTGCTATATTATAATTACATTTGTCTCACCACTGAAACTTGAATCTCTTCAGAGCTAGTTCTACACCCATATTATTATTGTTATTTTTTTTTTTTTGTAAATCCCTTGATACAATGTTTGGTCCCATAGCAGGCACCCAATGAAATCTAATAGAATGAGTGAATTATGTACTGGCCTTAAAGCCTGATTCAGGTTCTGTGTGACTTTCCATGGCTCACTGAAAAAGATGATGAGATATTTGTGGATACTGGCCTCACTTCTTTCAAATCCTGTTGCATGAAACCCTGGTTTTACTTCTTCCTTATTTTCACTGTATCTCACCTTCTTCTCCCTTCATCAGCTCTGTCAATTTTCCCTAGATGCCAGAGGACAGAAAGGACTTGTTCTATCCAAATCAATATTTCTCCAAGTCGTTTTGCTTCATGCTTGAACCTCCTCTTTTGAAACTCAGAACTTAAGAATATGAATCCCCACTTCTTTGGACTCTGTCTGGTAAAGGTATCCACTTGACAAATTTCTTAGAGAGGAATGACTCACTAGGTAATAAGGAATAGAGTCAGGTGGAGGTGGGGAGCTGAGGTATAAATAAATAAATATATATATACACAACCATATATTACTATATATATAATATTATTACTATTGAATGAATGAAAATTTTCTATAATTTTAACAATAAAAATGCATAGTGTACTGTTAAAAGATTTATTTATAAAAGGTCTTAAATCATTAGCTCTTATGGCTAAGTAAGTGACCAAGACTTCATTGTTGAATCCCCAACTGAGACCTACCAGATTCATTGCAGAGTCTGATCATCTGCAAAAGGAAAAAAATAAAAGGTACAGCAGTCTAGTGACTGTGTCTGGGTTCCCTGCGCTTCATTCAATCCCAGTGTCCTCTTCCACATCTCTCAGTGCCTTCAGCTGGGTTATCTTCAGGGCAGGGAGACCTCAGTGATGGAACTTCCCCTGGTATCAGAGCATGACTACGGACCTCCTGTAGGAAAGATCAAGCTACCTTTCACCTACAAAATGTGTTTGTTCCAGTCTGAGAGGGCTGGAGTCTCTGTGATGCGGACATCATTAAAAAGTACAGATAAGCTAGAGGCAACTTTGGAGGTCCTCGTAGTAAAGTCAAAACAGTTTTTTTGTTAATAAAACTCATTTCATTCTGAAGGATTCCAAAGAGCCAGGGAAACTGTCTGGATTTTACAACAGTAAAATATTGATAACTGAAATCGTTCACTCTACCACATTACAGAAAGGAGGAAATTTAGGTCAAGGACACAGGGGTGGCCCCTGATCTTCTACAGTGCTATGTAGTCTTTAATGTTCACACAGAATTTGCTTTTTAAGGCATTATCTGAAAGATGCACACATTCTAAATTGTGCAACACTCAATTTATCTACCTTGGAAGGATGAATGGTCGAGTGAGTCCTGCTGAGATCTGAGTCTCTGCGCCCAGGGATTGGAAATGTTTGAACCAGCTGCTTAGCCCAATAAGCCAACTTTCCACCCTCCTACAGGACAGCCTCTCTGCAGAGGAGTTCAGCTTCACCAGTCATTTCCCCTTCCACCCTTAAATTTTCCAGAAACTAAACAGTAGTCAAAGGAAAAAGGTAAACAAAGCTCCCTCCTCAGAATTTTCTGTGAATCAGAGTGCGATTAAATTTTTGTGCTCTTTGTGGAAACATGACAAAGACCATAGAAGGCAGTTCAAGAATAATTTAATGCCTCTGATTCAATTTCTAGATGAAGGACAGAGGCTCTGGATGTTCATCTCTCAATGCCCAAATACAATTCTCATTGATTCTACCTCAGAAGTGTACACAAATGTATCTACTCTTCTCCATCTCAACTGCCGCCAGCATCATGCAAGCCATGGGTGTCTCCAGTGAATTAAACTTCCGAGACAGATTGTATCACCCCTCTTTTGTAAAACATTGTGATGTTTTTTATTTATTTAGAATAAAACACAGCCTTTACACAGCCTCCGAAGTCCTATATGTCCTGGCCTCAGACTATTTTTCTGACCTGATCTTCTACTGCTCCCTCCACTTAGTATACTTGAGGCACCACCACTTTCTTCTATTCCTCAGACACAGCAAGCTCATCCCCACTGTGGAGCCCAGGCACTAGCTATTCGTTCTGCCTCCAAAACTCCCAACCCCAAATTAAACGACTGTCTCTTTTTTTGTCAGCATTTTCAAGCTCAAGTCTTACCTTCTCCAAGGACCTTTACCTCACAATCCTACCTAATATTGTCTCCTCCCCTCCCCTGTTACTTTTATCACACAATCTTGTTGTTTTCCTAGTACCATGTATACTATCTGGGATTATTTTGTTTGCTTTGTTAATATAGTTTCACCCACCAAAAATTAATTTTCATATAAAGAGAAACCCGACCTCTCATGTTCACTGCAGTATCATTAGTGCACAGGACAATTCCTAGAGCCTAGTAAGTTTCAAAAATTTATTGAAGAGAGGCAAAAAGGGTGGAAAGAAGGATTAAGAGTCAGTCTTTGCTGTATAGTAAGTTCTGCTGCATAAAAATTACAATGCATTAGGTAATTTTTCATGATAAATTGTTTAGTGAAGAAAAGGGGTTAAAAAAACAATTTGTATAGTAACAGTGCTTTGGACATTTATTTGTGTGCATGCATTCATGCATGCACAAACATGTTTTCTAAAAAGTGTAGGAAATATACTGAAAGAAAATATACGTCAACAGTTTGACCTCAGTCTGGAATATTTTCTGTTCCTGTATTGCCTTAATTCTCAAGACAATAAACATATCTTACTTCTGTCTTAAAAAGTTATCTTAAGTCTGTATGCCTCCTGCTTTACTCAAAACTGTTTCAAACACAGAAGCTCAACTCATGTTGGCTTAAATAAATCAAAGTTTTTACTAGATTGTGCAACTGTTTTGCCAAAAGGCCAAGGGTGCCACAGCCCTTTTACTCCATTTGGTCTCATACCTTGTGTTTCAGCAAAACTTTCTCCAAAAGAAACGGAGACCATGACTGCTAAAAGCCTCCAGATTCATATTGTCAACTGGAAATTAAAACCGAAATTAAAGTTGACATTAAATTTAAAATTGAGAGGCAGAAGGAAGTGTCTTCTCCACTAGCTTCAACAACAACACTAATCTGAGGAAGTGGCCCTGGTGGGGCAGGCCTGGATACCCATCTCTGAACAAATCATTGGGCCTTTGCCAGGGCTGCATACCCATCCCTAGGTAGGCATGGGAGCCACAGTGCATTACCAGAAAATGTAAAAAAAAAAACCAAAAAACAGTAGCCCTCAAACCCTTTTCACCACTAATTTAAACTACCTCTGCAACTTTTAAGTCACCTTCTATAAAGAGATTCTCTGGGGGTCGTTTTGTTTTCAGACAAGGACTTTTAACTGAATCCCAAGGTAATCATGTATAGAGTAAGAGGGGGAGATACAGGAAGTTGAAATTAGAAAAATCAGTTCTGGCTACTGAAGTAGATTTGTACTACTATCTGTATAATTTGGAGAGGGCCCTGAAATCCCTCCATGCATTCCCTAGGACGGATTTTATAGGGTCCCTAAACAACACCTTCCTTTTCCTCTTTAGATCAACTAAGAAGTAGGCATACAATTTAGAGAGGCAAGGATCAACATATCAACTTTATCACTGATAAAAGTGGAAGGCTAGTAAACTAGAGGGTGTGACTTATATGTGAGGTCATTTGGGCTCAGTATTTCTCCCCTAAATCAGATATACCCACCCACCTCTTCATAGATTGCAGTGGACAACCTAACCCCAGTGCTTCTCATATCAGAGCCTGTCCTGCCAAGAGTCCTTACAGGTGAGAGAGCAAACCAGAATGTGTGCTCTCTGCATCAGTCATATCTAAAGAGAGAACTGAGAATGGGCTGAGACTTGCATGACTAATCTCTGCTCTCAAGCTACCAATCAGAAAAGTTCTTTCAAGTTTGAGGTGTGTATGTGTGTGGCAGAAATGAATCAGGAATTTTACTTTAATGATCGTGTCCCCAAATGGAAATAGAGGTTAGGTCAGAAGGCATTTGCCTTTTTAATGCCCTAGATTTTAATTACCAGACTAGATTCCCCTGTTTTTGCTCTATTTCTGGTTATTTGTTCCCTTATACAATTTTGATGTATATTTTCCATTTCATACCGTAGTCCTTCCAGAACATCTACTGAATTTTGAATCAGAAACTAAAAATAAATCTGTTTGAAATGTTCAAAGCCATATCCACTGACACCCAGGTAGTTCCACATAATAAATTGAACACAGGAGCAATAGCCCTATTAAGCTGATGAAATCATTGATAACTTTTATGTGTAATGGTCACATTAAAAGCTGAGATTTTCAACAGATATAATATTAAGTAATTCAGTGCCTTATCAAATTAACAAAGAGCCTTTTAACCCTCTGACCCTTAGTGGAAATTGTTTATTGAGAAATGGCTATGAATATAAATATTTTCAAAACATGGTAGCAAGAGAATTCTAAACTGCTAGTCAAAATAACATCTCTAGCTTGATTGCACTGTTTGCCTTTCTTGCATGAAAGGGGTAAGAAACAATAATGCAGAAACAATAAGTTGATCAGATGCTTTATTACTTATCCTATTTACCTAACTCTAAGCTAGAAAGAAATATGCTTAAAACATTCTGCCTTGACCAATAGTTCCCAAACGTTATTTCACACTCCTGCTATATTAAGGCCACTTAGGGTTTTCAAAATGCAGACACTCAAATCCAAGGTCAGATAGGTGGAATCAGAAAGGAAAGCCGGTAATTTTAGCAAGCACTCCTGATAATTTGGATGGGCAAGTAACATTTGGAAACCATTACAATAAAATTGGGCTCTAAGTAAGAGATTGTTCTGGGCTGCTATTGTTTTTTCTTTCTTATATCTTTTTCTCCCTTTGACATGCATTACCTCCCATCATAGTCATGGAATGACTGTGCAGGAAGGGCTTTGTGAAATGATTTAGTCTAATCTCTTCACTGAGAGGGAAACTGATATTCAACGGAATAAAGAGATTCAGCTGGCGTGTACCCAGTATACTTATGCCCTTGCTGCCTTCTTCTTTTTTGATCCTTTCTCTGGAAATATTCTGGTGAACTCAGTTTAACTAAGATATAAACACACACGCAAAATATAACTTTATTTAACCAGAAGTATTTGTTGTTTTGGCAAAATTAATGACATTAAGCTAAAGAAAAAAACCCATAAATTTGTGGAGTTTTAAGATGTGGAAGAAAAGAATAAAAAGAGAAGCCGGAGAGCCTACTGAGGAATAAACTCTTAAAAGTTGCATATAGCTTATAATCGTCTCTTCCTCAGACCAGCTCTATTTGCAGGATTGCAAGACTGACCAAAATAGCATCGATAGATTCTTAAAAACAACACACCATATTAATGCATATCCTTTAAGTCTTTTTTCCTTCTATGTGTTCTTTTACCAGAATGACATCATGATGTTCATGGTCTTTGGTAATCTCATTTTATTCCATTCAAAAATAAATCAAGAGCATCTTTTCAGTCTTCTATCACATAATTTTAAATATCTGTATTTAAAATTGCATAAAAGATACCATAATATATTTATTTGATCCTCTGGTGTTGGACATTTATTGTGTTGTGTTAGATGTTGTTCTAGAAAATCTTATCATGTATCCATGAGGATTTCCTTAGAATATATTTCTAAAAATAGGAATTACTAGAGACGTGAATGTAGAAAGAATTAATTAATAATAAAAAAATTCTAAGTGATTATTTCTTAGAGAACAATGAATTTCATATAACTTGGCTATTTTGGAAGGTAAGATAAATTGTTGGAATATATGTGTCTGTGTGTGTGTCGACAATTGCATTTGGAATGAAAATGAACATGTCAAATGTTTACAGATGGCTAATATTTTAAAATTAAAGAATTAATGGGGGCTTCCCTGGTGGCGCAGTGGTTGAGAGTCCGCCTGCCGATGCAGGGGACACGGGTTCGTGCCCTGGTCCGGGAAGATCCCACATGCTGCGGAGCGGCTGGGCTTATGAGCCGTGGCCGCTGAGCCTGTGCTCCGCAACGGGAGAGGCCAAAACAGTGAGAGGCCCACATACCGCAAAAAAAAAAAAAAAAAAGAATTAATGGCAGCAGACTATACATTAAACACCACAGATTTTTATCTGTCCATCTATCATCTATTTAATTTTCTAATTATCTATCTATTTCTCAAATATCTTGGAATGAAGTCTATAGATCAGTGGCAATCTTCAGAAAACTCTCATTTTAAAAAAGGAACGTATATGAACTATCACTGAGTAGACAGCTTTTCTCTTCATGGGAGAATAAAATATAAATCTAGACAGGGGTATCTAAAGAGCTACAGAAAATGGCTCTTTCTATAACTCCTTTAAAAATATATTTTGTGGAATCTTCTGTTTAAATTTCAGGGCAAAAAAGAAACACAAAACAAAACTGAAGTGATAATAAAGGTTAGGAGGAAAAAATAAAATACTTGAATGAGATATCTTGTTAGAAGGAATACAAGAATTATCCATCACCTAAAAGGACGATGATTAGAAAAGGAGACTGAATTGACTGGAAGAGAAGTTGTCATTCTATATAAATGATCCAAGTAATTTTGTGCAAATGTTTTCTCCAAAGACTATGCCTGTTGAAAATGAGGGAAAAAATGGTAATTGGTTAAGCACTTGGGGAGATTTATAATTCCCCCAGAGAATCTGACAGTACAGCTGAGACATTCAGTCACAATCAAAGCCTTGGTGTTGTATCCTCAGACTTTCTAAAACCTGGACATGGAAATTAGACACTGAGATGTAAGGAGTGTGGTGGAGTTGAAAGGAAATTGGATGGGGAATAAGGAGATTGGTTTCTTCTTGACTGCTGCTCTATTAGTTGAGTGACCTTGGAAAAGTCAATTAAATTTTCAACGTGTAGGGTTCTCATTTGAATGGAAATAGTTAATGAAATTTTAATTTATAATTTAGAAATGCAACATAGTGTTCAGTTGGCACAGTTAGTGCTCAATATACCTTTTTTCCTGAACCAAAATGATTTTGGTGAACATTTTCACTTCATGATATGTAAGGAAAGTTTTTTTTTTTCTTTTCTCTTTTATGTATTCTTGAGATCCTACCATTTCCCTTTTAATGCTATATTTGCTTAATAAGTTATCAGTTTTGCTGGGTGAAGTGCAGAGCTGACCATGTAAAAATAAAGAGTACCTTCAGAGTGAGCCTGTAGGGTCTAGGAGACACATATGGATCTGTATTCAGGCTGAAACCCAGACATGTTCAAGATTGGAGTTGGTATAGAATATTAAGGACGAAACTGGGAATGAGAGGATCTATACAGAGTTTATTTGAATGCTAATAAATCATGAAATCACTGCTTCCTGGCTACTGGGATTTGCTGCATAAGAAGCCAGCAATTCAACAAAGAACGGGGTTCTCTACAGAACTCCCATTTCTGACTGAAACAAATACACTCTAGGAGGAAAAAGGCAGAGTAGGTGTTAGGAAAGAAAATTGAGGAGATTTCAGAAATGGGAGGGATCCTTTGTTCCAGAATCTTACATATGTATAACTGTTATTTTAATATTAATCAAGCCATATTAATCAAGCCTTGGTGGCAGAATTGTGATGGCTCTGTGAACGCGACTCCTATCCACACAGCTGGTTGTTGAGTTAATTTACTTCTTTTAAGGGTCCGCTTGTGCTCTTTTGATATTGTTTTCTGTGTGCAGCCTCCCTACTGCATCTTGAGCTAAGTCAGTTTACCTCTCTGAATTTAATGTACTCTGACATGGGCCTGTCCAGAAGGGGAGATAACTGCACTGACACAGGAAACAAGATCCACATGAGACAGTACCTTTCATTGCTTTCCCCCTGCCAGGAGGCTGTGGGAAAACCTCCCCAGAAAGAACTGATGAAGAGGAAAAGCACACAGGCCACCTGGGCTGTATGTAAGGAGAAGCTGAATCCAGAAACAATTCTCCCTGAGCAAACATCTCTAGTTTTGCTCCTCCCCACAAATCCTCACTGTGGAGTGAAACTAACTTAACAAGATATCCCCATTTCCTCTGAACAGTGGTGAAAATATTCCTACGGGACTTTATTAAGACAGACCCCATAGTACTCATCAGGCCAGTGAAAGGGAAAAATCCTGCTGTGGCTTTTCTACCCCCAACACCACTGCAATTAAAGAAGAGGCCAATATCAAAGCAGACAGGTAACTTTATAAGCACACCAGGCATCTGTCCATGCCCAAGGCCACATTTTTAAAGGAAAGAGCCATTATTTTTCCTATGGTACAGGAGAGAAGCTGCAGGACATATGGGTTAAATTGAAAAGGCGTTATTTATAAGTACCTTAGGAGGTTAACAGTATCACCTGAAGCCAGGTTCCTATCAGTTATGGATTCAGTAGTGTTTTGGAATTTGATGAGGTCTAAGGGGATGTTTTCAAAGGGGAAGTGTGATCGGCCCTCTAACTTGGCAGCTGTTTAGTGTCCCATGCAGAGCTTATAAGAAGTTCTTTATTTTCCATGTGGATCTGGTGTTCCTAATGCATTATATGCTCCCTTCCAGTATGAACCAGGATGTAAATCACAGCATTTTCACTTCAGTAATGGGTTGAGTGGAAAGTGGGCTGTGGAGAGATGATAGAGGGGCTCAGTTCTTATTAGGAAACACAAAATATGAATTTGATTTTCTCTGTTTTCCTCAAAAGTGAAATTTTGGCAAAAGTTTTAGATTCAGAAATAAGACAAATCTAGCAAATTACTGCACTGCATTATATGGGCTGGAAAGGTAATTACTTCCATGCTCACTCTTGGACTCTCCCAATACTCGCTATTCCTAACTCTCCTTTATAATATTCCTGGTGGGAAATCTTAATCCTTATTTGTGTGTTTCATTTGTGAACCCTGATGAGGGTTCGGGGATTTAAGACTCTTGTCCTTCAACTAGGTTAGTTTCTTACAAAAGAAAATAAAAGAATAGAGGAAGATCACCTGCAATTCCCTCTGATCTTGGGAAGTGTTAGGACAAAAATTTTCTCTGTGGCTCACAGTTCAATTTCACACTTTGTACAAGGCTATCTTAGTGCTTTGGGGTTCAACAGATCAATTTAGACTGTGTATTTTTCTGTCTTTGTTTGCATTGCTCTTTTATCGGGCTGCAAGGCTGCTTTTCTTTTAGCAAAATGTCAAAGTGTGGTGAATTTGCTCAATTAGCTTTGCAAATGTGTGTTTGACTTCCTATGGCATCTTTCTCCTCCTTTCTTTGTTGTGTATTATATTTCAAAGGGGGACATCAGATATACTCTTCTTTTGAAAGAATTAGCATTTTAATTCATAGGTAATAGTCTGCAGTTGTGTTTCTGATTGTGTTTTTAATTAAAGGAGAAATACACATGCATTCTTTCCCCATTTGATTCAATTATTTTGGAGGTGAGGAAAATACTTAAATTTCGGCTGCACTGAAGGTAATCTTGACATAAAATAACTTTATCACATAAAGTAGTTTAATCAGTGGATTCAGTGTGGCCTACAGACTACAAAACCACTCTTTTCCCATCTTGTTTGTATAAGCCCTTATAATTTTAGCTACAGGATCTGAAAATACGTGCAAAGAAATAATCTTTTAGTTTAAGTATCACAGGGATTGGAAAGATACATTTGTTCTCTAATAAGATAAAATCAACAAAGCGATTTTTAAAATACTTAACAGTGATTCTGGATTCTTATTTAATGGGAGGGAAAAAATAGGATTGAATCAGAGTAATGGAGGTTGTAAGGCCAACTGGCCCGAGGCAGGGGAACACAATCAGATTCACAGGTTGCATCAGACCGAAATTCTCCGGACCACCCAGTTCCAGAAACTGCCCTGGAGACATTCCGGACCACCCAGTTCCAGGAACTGACCTGGGGACTTTGAACCCGGCCCAGCCTTCCCGCCTTTCGAGGGGTGGGACTAACGGTCCCCCAGGATACCCGAAAAGACCACCAAATAAGGAATACCCTGCGCCCTCCCAGATTCACCACACCCCTTTCCCTTCTTCCTCTATAAAATCTTGCCCAACCCTCACCCGGGCGCGACTTCTCTGGCCCCTTTCTCTCGGACCAGTGAATCTCGCCCGGGAGCGCTCCCTAATAAAGCTCACTTGAAGCTCTCCTCTGTTTCGTGGTGCCGTTTGTTAAGATCCGACCTTACAGAGGTAAAATAGTAAAATGTGTGATAACATACACCCCCAGTCATTCTTTTCTATCATCGAGTCCTTTGATATTTGAGTAAGTTTGGCTAACCTCAAACAATAGTTCATTATCCTCATGAATATTAGACCTCTTCTTAGTTCTTGTAGGTAAAAACGGGTAAAAAACGTTCATCTTTGTCCACTTTTTTCTTTCCCCAAGTAATAAAGTGGCGGGTATAGCACGTGAAATACAGCTGAAGGTGTTCAAAGAGCCACTTGACTGCTGAAGCTCGGTGTCTCTTATCTGTATCAGGATTCAGTTTCTTTGAAGTTAATTCAGAGATTGTATTTCACACCTTTAAAAATTCCTTAAATAAGAATGTGTATTATACCTTTTCCTAAAATCCTCTGGAGTTTGAAATGAAGCTGAGTGTTCCACTGGTTTCCGTTTTAGCTATGGAGTTGGGGGAGAGATGCAGCTTTTGAAGTTCCTCTATTAGTTAATAACGGGACAGTGGAAACATTAAAAACAATGCCTTTTTTCTCTTTCTTTTTTCTCTTTGTCAGCCTTCAGTTTTGCTCCACTCAGCTGGAAAAAATATACTTTTCATCATGGCATAGCACGGAAAGTTATAAAATACACCTGATATGTATGGCTTTCAGTGGGTAGCTAATTGACTAGAATCTTCAGGTGTTATAAATAAAGTCTGTGACGCGTTAGTAATAAAGGTGTTTTCCCCAGCTTCGGAAGGAAGGTGCTGGTCGCAGAGAAGGAAAGAGACTCGCTGCTGAAAGTAAATTTACTCAAGGTTAGTAGCATGTTTGGTTACTTTGGTTTGGGAAAATATCAATTTTTCTGTATAAAGCATTGTGTTCCCTAGAGTAGAGAGATTGGTGTGCAGAGCAATAATATTTGATGAGCCAATGCATTGTTCATGCTGGCGTGAGAGCAAGTCTTATTTGACCTCAGTGTGAGTAGGGAGAGAGGTTGGATGTGCCCCAAAGAAATTGTAATGGAAGAGCCTTGTGTGTTTCTGCCAAAAAAGCCAATAACCTGTTGAGAAGTATATGTAAAACTGTCACCTGAGTAGTAGGCTGGCTGTGTAAGAGCAGACAAATAAGACTAAAATCTGGGGTTTCAGTTACAAGTTTATGAGGTAACTTCTCAATTCAGTGCTAAAATCTTGTAATATGTGAAATTACCTATTTTTTAAAATGTAATTTAAGAACATTAGTCAACGTGGTGAAAATATTTCAAATTCCTCATACTTAATTTAAATTTAATAGGTTTCTATTTTGAACTAAATATAAGATTGGGGGATTAATGAGGCCATAATATTTCATTGCTTGGGGCCTCTACATATCTTCAAGTCTCCTTGTGTGAGATGTTATTAATTTAAAGTGAATATAATTGTAATAAAGTTTTGCCACTCAAGAGTTTCAACTTAAGTTCATTGTGTTAAATAAAATAATGGCCTAAGAATGACTAGATATCCATTTTTATCTTGAAGGGCAAACAATTACTAAATTAATTAAAGATTATTAACTGTCAAAAGTCATGCCCAAGAGTGCATTAACTTATCAGCTCAAGCCTTCTCTGCTTATTATTTTTTTTTTACTGTGTCTATAAGAACCATAACTTGTGATTTTGTTTGTTTTCTTAAACTACTTAGTACCTCCTATAAAAACAACTAGAGCAGAGAAACCTCTTAAAATAGAAAACATAGCAGTTCTTTTATTTCACTTTATGTCCTGTTTTAATACCTAAGGTAATGGGCTATTGACTTAGAAATCTAAAGTTTTTTTTTTTTTAACTGTTATGGAAATTGAGAATTTCTGCCAGCAATTAAAGGGCGATATCGACTGTTAAAACAAATGTAGGTATTGTCAAGTCTTAGTATGTTTATTTTTGTAAATATTTGTTCTCAGTTACAAAATTCGATTACTCCATAGATCACAGATAAAAAAGCAAATAGATAAATATTTGAAAGTTTATTCAGATATATTTATTGAGGTTTTATTACATGCCAGGTTCTGTTCTAGGTAGTGGAAATGTGACCAATTGAAAAACAAGTAAAGGTTTCTGCCCTTCTTGAATATATGTGTATATATATATATATATATATATATATACACACACAGACATATATAATGAAATGGGAATATTAATAATAATGTGACTATGCTGTGGAAAAAACAAAATGTGGAGCACAGAAAGGGGATTTGAGAGTGCCAGAGGAGTGGGAGAGGTGTGAGATCAAGTTAGAGTACAAAACAGCCTAGGGTAGGCCTCACTGAGAAAGTGAGACCTGAGCACAGAACAGGAGGGGTGTTGGTGAGGACGTGGAGAGCAGGGAACCCTGTGCACTGTTGGTAGGAATGAAAGTTGGTGCAGCCACTATGGAGAACACTGTAGATGTTCCTCAAAAAATTAAAAATAGGGGCTTCCCTGGTGGCACAGCGGTTGAGAGTCCGCCTGCTGATGCAGGGTACACGGGTTCGTGCCCCGGTCCGGGAGGATCCCACACGCCGCGGGGCGGCTGGGCCTGTGATCCGTGGCCGCTGAGCCTGCGTGTCCGGAGCCTGTGCTCCGCAACGGGAGAGGCCACAACAGTGAGAGGCCCGCGTACCACAAAAAAAATAAATGAATAAATAAAAATAAAAATAGAACTATCATGATCTAGCAATTCCACTTCTGGATATTTATCTGAAGGAAACAGCACTAACTCGAAAAGATATCTGTACCTCCATGTTCATTGCAACATTATTTACAATAGCCAAGATACAGAAACAACCTAGGGATCCAGTATTAGATGAATGGATACAGAAATTGTTCTCTCTCTCTCTCTCTCTCTCTCTCTCTATATATATATATATATATATATATAATTCAGCCATAAAACAGAAAAATACCATATGATCTCTCTTATATTTGGAATTTAAAACAACAAAAAAACAAGCTTATAGGTATGGAGAATAGATTGGTGGTTTCCAGAGGCTGGGGGTGGGGGGATGGGAGAAATGGGTGAACTGTGTTTTAGTTTAAATAAATTGAGTAATTTATAATAATATCATTTTGTTTTGAGGTATAGTTGATTTACAATGTTGTGCCAATCTCTGCTGTACAGCAAAGTGACTCAGTTATGGTACCTCCTTGTTTTGATTTGCATTTCCCTGATGACATGTGATGTGAAGCATCTTTTCATGTGGTTGTTTGCCATCTGTGTGTCTTCTTTGGTGAGGTGTCTGTTAAGTTTTTGGCCCACATTTTAATCAAGTTGTTTTTTTTTAATTGTTAAGTATTCTTTGTATATTTTGGATAACAGTCCTTTATTGTCTATGTCTTGCAAATAAAAATAATAATAAAAAATCATACCTTGGGGGGATAGCAGAACTCTAAGCAGGTTGTGTGGTTTAGGCCCAGAAGCCAGGGGATGAGGCTTCTTGAAGGATGGCTGCTTAATGGCCAAAGTCTTTGTGGTTGGCCCCTCTTGTCCTTAGTTACTGGAGAGTCATTCTTCCAACCAGAGCAATTGCGGTTTAACATTCCAAATGCTGTATATTCCTTGGTGATCTCCTAGGACAACATGGATAGGGCAGAGAAAGAGGCTATTATTTCATGGACTTGAGCTGGGAGTTTGGAAATTACCTTTTCTAACTCTCTGAAATGATACAAAGGAGGCCTGAAGGGATTAAGTGATTTGCCCAAAAAGTTAATGACATACAAAGGAGGCCTGAAGGGATTAAGTGATTTGCCCAAAAAGTTAATGACAAACTGTGGCTGGAGTCTGACTCTCTTGACCTCCCCCTTGCCACCTTCCCTTCCAGAGCAAATCTTTATAATTATTAACTCCAATTATTACACAGATCATAGGTAGTTGGATATTTGGGCAAATGTGCAGAAGTTTTGAAGAAAACCTAAGGCAACTGTAGAGGTCCTGTGGTAGAAGGTATGCTGGAGCCTGTTTTTAATCAATATAATTGAAACTGCTAGAATTCAGAATGTGTTGTTTTCCCCATGGTTGGACTTTCCACTTTTTTTTTTTTTTTGCGGTACGCAGGCCTCTCACTGTTGTGGCCCCTCCCGTTGTGGAGCACAGGCTCCGGAAGCGCAGGTTCAGCGGCCACAGCTCACGGGCCCAGCCGCTTCGCGGCATGTGGGATCTTCCCGGACCAGGGCACAAACCCCTGTCCCCTGCATCGGCAGGCGGACTCTCAACCACTGCGCCACCAGGGAAGCCCTCCACCCTGGTTTAAACAATTAACAATTCTAAGGCTTCAAATCCATTTTTTTTTCTAACTATAAAAACAATTTGGGAGTATGTAGTAACTAGAAAATACAAAAAAAACAAAGATGAAAGAAAGGATGAAAGAAAAAATAATCACATATAACCTCATAATTAAGGGGTAACCCCTATTCATATTGTGGAATATTAACTGCTGATTTTCTCTTTATATGTCTCTCTCTTCCGATAGCTGTTTTTTTTTAACATCTTTATTGGAGTAAATTGCTTTAAAATGGTGTGTTAGTTTCTGCTTTATAACAGAGTGAATCAGCTATACATATACATATATCCCCATATCTCCTCCCTCTTGCGTCTCCCTCCCATCCTCCGTATCCCACCTCTCTAGGTGGTCACAAAGCACCGTGATAGCTCTCTCTTTAAAAAAAAAAAAACAAAACTTAAATTTTAAACACAGTAGACTATAACCATATAGAGATGCTAGTAGGATCTGGAATAATGTATGCAAAGTGCCTGTTGCTCCAGTAAATGGAGGCTGTTAGGATGGTTGCCATCAAAACTCCATATTCATAGTGACAGACAGGAGAGGAAACCAATATTACTGGTACCTTTGTTCATCCAGGACAAGCAGAGGCTATTTGCCAACCTGAAGAGGATGACAAATAGGGCAGGATTGCTTGCTGCTTGGGGGCAGAGCTTTTCCATGCCCACAAAGACAAACAAAACGAGGAGGAGTGAGGGAGTTGGCCAAGCAAAAAATCTGGGAGAAGATCATTCCCGAGAGAGAAACAGCTAGAGCAAAGGCCCTAAAATGAGAGTGTGCTTGACATGTCACAAGAAAAAGAGGTCAATGTGACCCAAGCGGCATGAGCAAGTAGGATCACAGCTCATGAGAGTGTCAGTGTAATTGGGCCAGATCATCGATAGCCCTAATGGCTATTTGCTTTTTTTAAAAAAAATTAAGTTTTTATTGTGTTATAATTAACACACAATGTTACAACATTATATTAGTTTCAGGTGTATAACATAGTGATTCGATATTTTTATTCATTATGAAATGATCACTTCAATAAGACCAGTAACTTTCTGTCACCATACAAAGTTGTTACAATACTATAAACTATACTCCCTATGTGTACGTTATACCCCCCTGACTTATTTATTTTATAGTTGGAAGTTCATACTTCTTAATCCCCTTCACCTATTTTGTCAGTCCCCTAGAGCCCTCCCCTCTGGCAACCACCTGTTTGTTCTCTGTATCTATGAGTCTGTTTCTGTTTTTTAGATTCCACTTATAAGTGAAATCATAAAGGGTTTGTTTTTCTTTTTTTTGCGGTACGAGGGCCTCTCACTGTTGTGACCTCTCCCGTTGCGGAGCACAGGCTCCAGACGTGCAGGCTCAGCGGCCATGGCTCATGGGCCTAGCCCCTCCGCGGCATGTGGGATCTTCCTGGACCGGGGCACGAACCCACCTCCCCTGCATCAGCAGGTGGACTCTCAACCACTGTGTCACCAGGGAAGCCCAAGGGTTTGTTTTTCTTGATCTGAGTTTTTTCACTTAGCATAATACCTTTCAGGTCCATCAATATTGTTTCAAATGGCAGGATTTCCTCTTTATTTATGGCTGAGTAATATTCCATTGTGTGTGTGTGTGTGTGTGTGTGTGTGTATGTGTATGTGTATCTATACCACATATTCTTTATACATTCATCTGTCCATGGACACTTAGGTTCCTTCCATGTCTTGGTTATTGTACATAGTGCCCCTGTGAACGTTGGGATGCATGTATCTTTTTGAATTAGAATATTTGTCTTTTCTGGGTATATGCCCAGGAGTGGGATTACCGGATCATATGGTGACTCTGTTTTTAGTTTTTTGAGGAACCTCCATACTGTTTTCCATAGTGGCTGCACCAATTTATATTCCCACCAGCTGTGCTAGAGTGTTGCTTTTTCTACACATCCTAGCCAACACTTCTTGTTTCTTGTCTATTTGACTTTTAATTGAGAGGTTTCTAATCGGAGAGAAATGAGGACTTTCCAGCAAAATTGGATGGAAGAGTGAAATGTTTTAAGTTTTAAAAGTAATAGATTTCTGGTGGGTGGATAAGGGGAGAAATGGTGGGGAGGAAAGGAAGCTATGAAGCCTCTAGACAGAATATGGTGATTCGGAGCAAAGTAGACCTTATGGATCTCAGAAGAAGTTGTTGAATTCTGCATATATTTTGAAGGTAGAAGCAATGAGATCTTCTGATGGATTGGATGTAGGGGGTGAGAGAGAAAGATAAGGGAAGGATTGCATGAACAGCTGAAAGGATGACATTTCCATCTGCTGAGATAGGGATGGCTCTTAGAACAGGTTTTGGTATAAGGTCAGAAGTTCAGCTTTGGTGTTG
The DNA here is from genome assembly GCF_059928025.1 of Delphinapterus leucas. Classification (NCBI taxonomy): domain Eukaryota; kingdom Metazoa; phylum Chordata; class Mammalia; order Artiodactyla; family Monodontidae; genus Delphinapterus; species Delphinapterus leucas. The sequence goes on from NC_143131.1 coordinate 140,706,118, forward strand.
ATATATTAGGGTTTATGAGCAGACAATGCTGAAACTTGGGAGAGGTCTGAGCTGGAGCTATGAATCTAGGAGTTGGCATATTGATAGTTTTTAAAACAAAGAAAATGGATGAGATCACCAAGAGGGTGAATGTAGTTAGTTCCAAAGACTGGGTCCTGGAGTTCTGCAGTGTTAAGAGGTTGGAGATGAGAGAAACAATTAAAGAATGTAGAATAAGAGGGTACAGATCCAAGTATAGGTGGATGTGGTGGTGGTAGTCTGTGAAAGTCCTCTTCACATTGCGCTAATTTGGTTTGTGAAATTTTGGAAATCTGGGCAGGGTCACCAGTGGAAAGTGAAGATATAGGAGGAGATGGTAGGGGTTTAAGGAAGGAAGGTGGAAAATAGTCATAGCCAAGACAAAGTGAGTGAGCGGGCTGAGAAGTTATCTGATGTTTGCCTCACAGCATTAAGGGCTCACTTTGAAATTCCTGGGTATGAATTTAAAGTGAAAACAACTAGTAATATGAGCTTTTCTTTAGGTACTATCAGCCTCGTGGGTGCAGATTTGGAATAGGTGGACTGTTGAATTTTCTCCAGATGTGATTTTGTGAAGCTTTGTATTAAAGTCGGAGAAGGGCAAGGAACAGAAGGGTGTATATAAAGGAGGGATGATATTTGACCATGGCCTATAAACTGGGAAGATGGGAAATGAGGAGACGTAGTGGATGAGGGAATTTGAAAAGCTGATAGAATGAAAAGACTTGAAGCTCCCAGGGCTGGGAGACTCAAAGAATTTTGACTACAGCTAAGACCAAATTTAGACAGAATATACCGAGTCAACATTTTGTGGCTTCTTACATTGTGTGCTGGGTGATTTCTACCTTATTTTCCCTTGATCCTCACTTAGTGTCATTCCTCATAAAAGATGACTCTGAAGCAGTATAGCTTCAAACTTGTTTAAAATAGCTAGGAAATACAAAAGCTTCAGCTCAATTTCATTTCTTCCTCTATGAGTTCAATTTTTGTTATCCTCAGACTATCTAGAGAAAGACAGGTTAAGACATTTGGAGACAATTCAAAAATTTTGGATATTATGATAGTTGTGAATTTTTTTTAATTTTCTTGGATGCAAAAATATATCTTGGTTTAATTTTTAAGTCTTTAGAGATGCACACAAAAGTAATTAAAGATGAAATAAGATTCTTGAGATTTTCTTTCATGTACTCGAGTACAAAGCAAACAAAAGGTGTGTGTGTGTGTATCAGACATAGGGGAAGGAGTGGTGATTGGAGGGGTATATGAAGCAGAAGAGCAGAAAACTGATGGTGGCTGAAGATGTGTGGTTGAAGGTGTGTATATAGGTATTCCGATCTCTTTATAAATGTGTTTGAAAAATTTTATAGTCAAGTTCAAAGAAGCAATTCCTGAAATATCGATACCTCACATAGGCTTGCTAATTATCATTAATTCATCATCTTCAGGGATGCCCTAATTTGAAAGATGCCTTGCTCTAAGAGCTGAGGCTAGTTGGCTGAATGTGGTCAGAAAATTGTTCCAGTGGAGCTGAATGTTTAGACACCCCACATTGACTGTGAAAGGATAATTATTTGCTACATATAAAACAATTTCAAAGACAACAACTTCACAAATGCATTTTCTTCTTTGTTTTATACCCCTTGAAATATTTGAAGAACATCACTGAGGGTCCTTCTGTTAGTGATTCTCTGTCACTCCAGCACGAAGACTTTAAAATATATCAACTTTTTGGGGAGTGGAAGAAATGTGTTTCAGGATGAATGCCATAATTTGGGCTGTGATTGATTTTTAAAAAAAATAACAGCCATCGTTTTCGGTGCTTCTTTAATTTAATGGTAGATTAATATTGTTTGACCTGATGATGGTTGCTGTCAATCTGCCTTGGTCCTATGACTGAAATGTTTCTCACCTGCAGTAAGTTGGAGTCAATACATGACCTACAGAGTCAGATCAACAGTATCTTCAATTAAAAAATATTATTTGACTTGGAAAAAAAGAGGAAAACAGGCCCAAAATTAAGCCTTTTAGGTCAGTGATCTATTCGTTCCAAGTATGAATTCCCCAAGCTTAATAGCCAGTCATTGGACTTCAAAGTCTGAGAAAGAAGCTGATTGATTTGGAAATTAAATATCTGCCAATAACTTGAGTGTACTTTATGTAGCAAAATGATGAAAATACATTTTGATCATTTAATTTGAAATCACCCACCAAGTGCATATTATCTACTGTGTAAATTTTAGTCTACTCAAAAAAAAAGAAAAATCACACAAATGAGTGCAGGATGTAGGCCATTTTATATAAACATACATACACAGCTTTACAAACACATTTATCTCTATTCCTTGCCAGCATGATTTTGCAGGTGAGGGAATATGGCCTGTTAGTATCATATTTCATAACTAGGTAAAATGTGCAATCTATATCAGTAAATTACTAGAACATTAGTGCTTTTTATAAATCATCTAAATATTCTCCAATAATGACCCAATAAAGTTTAGTACATGTTCATCTTTGCAGGTAAGGATATAGTGGTCAGGGACAAACACACACTTCCTGTGACCAGAAGAGGTACAGTCCAAAGTCTTAAGTTTAAAGATACCCAATAGAAGTGGCTGAAAAAATGAGAATTTTGAACCCAGTGTTTGTGACTCTCTCTCTTGCACTTGCATTATAGATGATATATTAAAAAAGAAATTTAGCTGTAAAAAGTTAGCTGTAAATCCAGGAAAGTTCTGATTCACATAATCTCAAAGGACCTGAGTATCTGCAGTCATTGAGAAAATAATTGTTGGATGCATTGAGTTATTTTTTTCTTCCCATCTCTCCACTATTTCTGTAATGGGAAGTTATCTATGTATAATTATATCTTTAGTGAAAAGTAATTATAATTCTTATCATTGGCTTTTTAAATTAGGTTTTTTCTCTAATAAATAGTATTTTTTACATCACATCTAGCCACGATGAGTATAGCAAAAAGGAAATTAAAGCAAGATTTCAAACTTTAAAACTGGGTAAATGGGAAAAATAAAACTGATTAAAAAAAAAGTTATGAAAGAAACACAAAGGTCATTATCCACATGTAGAAAGGCAAGAATTCTCAATCGACATTTGTTAAGAGCAAAGTAGAAAAGGGAAACAACCCATTATTTTAGAATTCTCATTCTCTCTCCCTTCCTTTCTTTTTCCCTCTCTCTCTTTGACCAATTTTCTCTCCTCCTTACCTCTCACCCCCACCAAAGACTTTGTTAATTTATCATAGCCTTTAACCTATTATTTGTTCAAGTTTCTTTATTTGATGCTTACCAATTGGGACAATCTCAGTAACCTCTCAGTATCCTTGTTAATATTTAAACAATACGTTTGTAAGTGCTGTTTAGTAATAAATGAGATAATGAAGGAAAGATGTATTTTAGAAAACATTTGCCTTAGAAATATATGTTGTTCAAATTATTCCCAGTGAAGAATGATTTCTTGAAAGTGTTAAATCATTGAAATAAAGGCATTAACCATAGTGGCACAAAAGTACCATTAGACAGTTGAACTGCTTGGGGATTGTGGAATTAGTATTTGCTGCCGATTGACATCCTTTATACAAGAGACATCACGAGTGACCTTTATCATAGGGAATAGCAACATTTAATAGCAGGTAGGCATTTAATGATACCTAACAAGGAAACAGAGCAACTCAGCCTTGTGTCCTGCGCCCTGGTCACGCATTGTGTGCATAGGCCCCCATCTTCTGCAGAAATTTTATATATGACCTTTGTCTTTATAATTTGGGATGGAAATTAGGAATTAAATGAATTGAGGATTGACCAACTCATGGCCAATTTGGGGTTGTCTTGAGAAGAAATAGTGTTTAATTTTCTCTCGTAAGGAAACTGCAAAATTTCATAGGTTGTTTGTACTGTTCAAGTCTGTACATCGTAATGTTTAAAAGTTTAGGCAGATCTAGGTATGAATTAGATTTGCTCCTTAATCCTTACATGACCTTGGGTAAAATACTGAATCTCTTAGAACCTTTGTTCTTTCATCTTCAAAATTATTATAATGATTATATGATAATGATTATAACTATTTCATTGAGTTATTGTGAGAATTAAATGAGACAGGCTGGCTCAAGGAAATGCTGGAAAAAATATAAGTTGTTATTTTTAAGTCAAAGAATATTAAGTTTTCCAGCCTTCTAGGGTTACTTAATTTTTCTCTCCCTATAGAATCATGGGAATCATCGTACTGCATAATTACCAAAATGTGGCCCCCTCACAGGGTCCTGGGATGGCACCCATATCCTAGTGAAAGTTCCTGTCCCTGCCTCAAATAAAAACTATATATCTGCAGAGGTTTAGCCCAAGCCATTAATTGATCACCCTGGAATATTTGCTATTGGAACACATCACAGTCCTTGCTATTACTGAAAACAATAGCTTTTGTAAATGAAGAGTTACTTGGGTGATCTTCCTAAATAAGAGTGAGTCCTGTAGGACATAGGCCATGTGACACATTTATCTTTATTCCTTCTGATCATGATCTTGAGGGTGAGGGACTATTACCTTTCTAGTGCTGCTTTTCATGAACACACAGAATATGCAGTCAATACTAATAAATTACGAGAACTTATCAGTGACTTCCTATTATCTTTACTACAAACTGTGGGCAATTGAAATGGTTTTTTCTCTTCTAAAGATCTCTGCCTCACTGGGGATCCCAGTTATTAGTATTACAGTAATAGTAGTAAGAAATTTTTTAAAATTAACTTTTTATGCTGAGCAGTTTGTCAAGTGTTTATAAAAGAAAGGCAACTCTGGAACACAATGCCTCCCATGAATGTACCAATGGCAGGTAGCCCTTGACTTGGAGGTTAGTTAACCCCCTTCCTCCTCCTATCACCAGTCCCCAACTCAAAGCCAAACTGGGGAAAATGACTGAGATTTGGGAGAACTAACGCATTTGGAGTAGCACTCAGGTATCAGCTATATCAGCTTCTTGTTCCAGCAAGAACAGAAGGCAGCCCTCCAGCAATTTGGCTTGCTCTGCATGTAGTGGCTCCCTACTCAAAATTAGAAACTCTTTCACCACAGCTGCCTGAATTTCTCTCTTCCATTCTTTCTTGGATAACTAGACTCCTCTTTTGGAAGAGATAATATTTTTGGGATATCTGCCATCATAACTAAGTGTGAATTAAGGGAAAAACAGTCAGTCATCTGCCTCAGCAGATGATGACTTGAGCTGCGTTGGAAAGGTAGACCATTTGAATCGCTTTGATGCGGACAAAACAGGCTGGGCAGTAGATAGAGGGAGGGCAGTGATTTCTTCTCTTTCCGAGGCAAAATTGCAAAGTAGGTGAGATTTGGTTTGGGGATTCGCTGTCACACCACCTCATCAGCATTCACTCTTTAGTGCCCTCTGTTGCCACACAGCCCTCCTAGATCCCTACCCTTTTTCATTCTCTTCACATCTTTACTACCTGACTTAATATTTAGAATCTTCAGAACTCAGTGTCTTCAGTAGACCCCTTTTCAGGAAATAAATGATGTCTCATTTCTATGGTCTTGAAGCCCTTTGCATTACTACCAGTGTCCAAGTTGAACACAGTTTATACTTTTTCCAATGTTCCCTCACTTTTTAAATATGTTGTTAAGTGAACCTCATTCCTGTTGCTGCGTCAGAGGTCATAGTACACCAGTAGATGGACAAGAAAATCAGAGATCATTCTTCCCTAGGCACGCAGGCAGATGATGATGGAATCAGGCCCACAGACTTCTTCCTTCTTTCTACTCTCATTGCATGGCTCTTGGTTCCACATTAATCTCCAGTATATTGGCCAGAAATAGGGACACTTTAATTTTAGTGCCTTGCCGGTCTGTTCCTTCAAATAGAAATTTGCATGACAAAAAATTACAAGAGATTTCTTAAAAACAGATCTGTAAATCTTTCAAAATAAGATGTTGACTCCTTAAAATAGCAAAGCACACACTAGACATACTCAATAAAATTAAAACAAGTAAAATCTATAGTATTAGGATCTAAGCCAGGCTGTTGACAAGTCACAAACTTTCATTTAAAGCCTTCCCATTTTAATGTCTTTCTTTTAAGAAAGAAAGAAAAGATGTATTAGTGAGAAAAAAAAAGAAAGAAAAAAACTACAATCAAGAGCAAAAGCAGTGAAACGTTTGAAGATGCATTCTTCAATCTGTAGGGTTTACTGGGATTACTTAGGCTAGACAAAAATCCATGAAAGTCATAATGACATTATTATCATTTTTAGATTGATGTATGCCATTTTTATGTTGTCTTTGCAATGCCCATTAAAATTTTAAAGAGTGAGCTGTTACATTAAAAGGCAATGATTTAAAAATTTATCAACTCCACCCTTCTGTAGTTTAATAAGGATCTTTACTTCCATCATTTAGAAATTAACCAAGAATTTATTTTTAAAATTGCTAATGTGGTACCTTCTACAGGTGAAAAGTAACTGGTTTGTGCCAATTTATTTTTAGCTGCTAAGAATGTATAGTTAATTAGCAACAAATGAAAAAAGTATCGAGCCAAAGCATCCTGTATACCATAACAAGGAAACATTCCTCATTTTTCAGAAGTTATAAAAGTTTTTGCTTGGGACATAATTTGACAAACCATATGGGCAATAATAATAAAATAACTGACCTCTGTTAGGTGCTAATGATGTGCAAGCGCTGGAACCAGGGATTCCTATATCTCATTTAAACTTCACAGCAAGCTTGCTCCCTAGTCAGCACCTATTTGTTGATCAATGGGTAGTTGGGAAGGAAGAGAGGAAAGAAGTCAGACAAGCAGGCTTGTCAGGGAGTTTCAAGAAAACCCTCAATGAAGGAATGATCCTCATTTCACAGATTCAGGAAGAAGCTTGTAGAGGTCAAGAAACCTGCCCAAAGTAGCAAAACTGATAACTGGTAGAGATGTGATTTATCTGCAGATCTGTCTGGGGCCTGATCTAAGCTCTTTTTTACCAAATATCCCTCCTTCCCACAGTACATGTGTTTTAGCACATCCTTAGAAAATAAGCAGCTCTGTATAGGATTTAACCATGAAAATATTATTGTAGTATATTAAATTTAATTTGTCAAAATCCTGATAGTGATTCATATGTTAAGAGGACACATTTTAAGTAACATTGGAATTACAAAATATATTAAGACAAGCATTACTAGTAAGAGTGGTAAAGAGACCATTTGTAGCATCACTGATTCTGCTTAATGGCTTCTTGTTACTAAAGTCAGGGGACAAACCACAGAGCATAGCTACCTTAGAGGTAGGGAAACTTTTTTTTCTTTTCCATTTTTTCTTTTTTTTTTCATTCTCAATCTGCATTAAAAAAAAATAAAAATAAAAAATCAGTGCCGAGCCATGCACAAGAAAATGCTTCCCTTTAAAAAAAATAAAAATATATATATATATATATAACTAAACTCTTTTTTTCCCAAAAATGGAACTCAGGACTAAAAATAAGTTACTTTAAAAAGTGAAAGGAACAGTTCCTAGCCTGTGTGTGTTCTTGAAGGGAAAGAGAAGTAGCAGGGCAGAGAAACAGAGCTGGAGGGGGAGGGGGGAATAAGGACAAAGGCAGGAGGAAGGACTTACAAGAGGAGAGATGAGCCTCACGGGGCAGGTCGGTAGGTAGGGGGAAAGGATGTGTCCAAGCTGACCCTTTGACTCTTGTTTCCTTGGCCATTGCAGGGTCCCTGCGGCCCTCGTCCTGCCCCAGGCTGTACTATGACCAGGGCTAGATCTCTGGAATGTCTCTTGGAGAGTGGGTCCTGCTCTGTCAATTGTTGCAGCTCTATTAAAATAGCTCCCTTAACCTTCAGTCTTTACTGTATCTCTCTCTCACTCACCCTTTGCCCTGGTTCCTTGCCTATTCTGCACCTATCTCTCTGCCTATGATATTCTTACCTCCACAACTTTTAACCCAAAGCCTCAATGTCCTACTCAAAGCCTTCCCTATTGACCCCTTATTCCACCCAAACTATAGTGAATTATCTCTTCTTTATTTTCACACAGCCCCCTCTATCCCTGTTCTAAGCCGTAACCATATTGTTTTGTAACTGTTTATAGACTTGTCTGTTCCACTAATAAATTCTAAGCCCCAGGGAAGGGCAGAGAAAATGTCTGTGTTTTATTTTTTTAGGGACAATCCTCATCACAAAATTGGTTTTCAGGAAATACTTATCCAATATAAAGGAACTAAGCGTTGGGTCCAAGCCAGGGGAAGCAGAGAAAGAGCAGAGGATAATCCTTGTCAGGATGGCTGCTGTTCACCAAGTTTTCTCTCCTTCCCTTCCTCCCTCCCTCATGCTCCTCTACTAACCCGAGTACTCACCACATGCCTTATAATAAGATGTAGCTCTTGAGTTCAAGTTCAGATTACTTAGCCCACTCTCAAGGCCTTACATGGTCTTATTTGTATACCCTTAGACTCATCTCTAGATATTCTATTCCTTTTAACCTGCATTCTGTGCTGTCAATCATGAACTCCTTAGAGTTCCTAGGATGTGACTTTGTACACTGTCTAGGTCCCCCGACTGTCCACATTCTGTTTCTGTTTGGAATACTAACATCATTCTCTCCTTCCATCTCTTTACCTTCCAACATCTGTTTAATCTTCCATCTGAAGTCCTCCACCACCTCTAGAACATCATTATAATTACTGATGTAGCTGTCACTGGTTTGTATTTCTTCTCCTCAACCAAGCTGAGTGATGCATTGGGCAAGAGTATAATCCTCCTGGCCCCAAAAGCCAGCACAGTCCCAGCATTCCTACTCAGTATTCTAGAATTGCCTGTTGAATGTTGAACACAGGAATACCTTTCTCATTCTGCTCCTATCTTCCTTAGTAGAAAGTACTTAAAATAGCTGGATCTGCCATCTCTGGAGCAAAAGACCATAGAGATCGTTTAGAACTGTATGTTCATCTTTATTTGTTCATTTTAATTAATAGCCCAGGGATGCCAGCAAGAGGGTTGGTGCATCTGGAAGTGGGGGAGAAGTCAAAGGACTCAGTCATCTATTTTTAGTAAAATTGTCATTGCGAGTATGGAATTAAAATCTGGGTGCCTAGAGGCCAGATGTTGTAAAGATTAGTTATATCTTTTTGTTTTTTGTTGAAAGTTACAAATGAGACACGAAATACAGACTGGATCAAACTATATTTATTTTACCCTGGAGCTGCAATTCAAAAGATAAACTACAATAATAGAAAAACAGGAAGGAATTATACCTAAATGCCATTAGCAGACACTTCTTAGTTATATGCTATTTAATTTTGCCTTTCTTTATAAATTTCCAAATTTTTCTAAAATGAGGCATTTTTTTTACTCGTTTTATAATTTAAAACTAATTTTTATGGACAACACAATGATATTTCAAGTCATAAGCTTTGCACACTGAATACAGAGTTATACATAGTTTTTTTATTCAGAAAATAATTACTTGGAAATATCAAGAGGCTTTTTAAAAAAAACATATATAAGGAGTTAGACGATTAATAGCATATAATGATAATTAGAATTCCAGACTTTTAGATTTGGCCCTTTGACAATCAGACTGTACACTGTATCACTTCTATAACTAGAAACTTGCATAGATGCATCAAAATGCAGTATACCGTGACAGCACTAGACCTTGAGCAGATGCCCAGGGATCTTGGCTGAAGTATAGATTAACTAGCTCTGTAAAGAATGTCTACTTACATGTTTTACAACCTTTAATTTCTTCAATTTGTAGAATATAGCTGAATGAATAGCCTCTAATATATCTCCTATATTTTAGAAAGGTGAAAATAACTTGAACCAAAGAAGGAATGGGGAAAAAAGACCGTATATCAGAGAAATGACCACCACTGATAATACACCATGCATTTATGAATTTAAAGCTAGATTTGTCCCACTGTTGGATATGAGTAGGGAATTAATGAGAGGTAAAGGCCATGGAAAACATCCTTTATGGAGCATATACCAGTACATCAGCCGATGCGTTCTCTACTACGTGTGTTTATGTCTTCTCATCTGATCCGCTTAAATCGGGGGTAGGTGTCAGTATCCCCAGGGACAGGTTGGAAAATAGTTATTCTTATGTATATATTAAAATGTTTCTCTTCACCTACTATGTAATCCATTCTTTAAAGGCAGATTATATGTCAGTGTATACTCAGAGCTAGTGGGGGTCAGCATCTGATAATCTTTTTCTTTTTTTATTTTATTTTATTTTTTTATACAGCAGGTTCTTATTAGTTATCTGTTGTAGCCATATTGGTGTATATATGTCAATCTCAATCTCCCAGTTCATCCCACAACCGCCCAGCATTTGATAATCTTAATAAATATTCATTCAATGAATAAATGGTTGGATAGATGATGTTTTGATGGCTTGTTAGCCTTTTAATGCCTTTTGAATACTTATGCTGTGAAGCAGCTTTTCATTGTTCTTAAGAATAGCTGTCTTTATGTATGTTCTTTTGGAAACTAGCTTTATCTCAAAATGTAAAAATCACATTTCCATGATTTTTTTTTAATTGAGGTAAAACTTACATAACAAAATTAACAATTTTGAAGTGAACAATCCAGTGACATTTAGCACACTCACAATGTTGTATAACCACCACTTTTTCCTAGTTCTAAAACTTTTTCAACACCCTAAAAGGAAACTATCCCCGCTAAGAAGTTGCTCCCCCTTTCTGCCTCTGATAACTGCCAATCTACATTCTGTCTCTATGAGTTTACCTATTCTAGATATTCTGGATATTAATGAAATAATATGGGACCTTTTGTGTCTGGCTTCTTTCACTTAGCATAACGTTTTTGAAATTAATCCACGTTGTAGCATGTGGCAGTACTTATTCAATCTTTATGGCTGAATAACATTCTATTGCATATATATGCTACAATTTGTCAGTTCACCCACTGATGGACATGTGGGCCTTTTTGACCTTTTGGCTCTTGTGAACAGTGCTGCTGTCAGTGTGTGTGTACATGTATTTGTTTTGGTACCTGTTTTTGATTGTTTTTGAATATGTACTTAGATGTAGAATTACTAGGTTATTTAGTCACCTTATTTTTAACTTTTTGAGGAACTGCCAAATTCTTTACTACAATGCTGAACCGTTTTACATTCCCATCAGTAATGTTTGAGGGTTCTAATTTCTCTACATCCTTGCCAACACTTACTATTTTCCTTCTTTTTTAATAGCCATCTTAGAGGGTGTGGTTTTGATTTGCATTTCTCTAGTGACTAAAGATAATAAGCATCATTTTTATGCTTGTTGACCATTTCAATTAGATTTTACAGGGTGGGAAAGTAATTAATAAAACTCAAAGAAATAATCTAGTTTCTCTTTAATAATATTTAGAAATATTTCAGGAAATGACACTGCTACAGATATATTGCTTAAGCCAGAATCTTGGAATAATCCTGGATGTCTACTTCTCAATTTCCACCATCCAAACCATCAGCAAGTACTGTTACTTATAATGCCAACATACCTTGAATAATTACACTTTTCTGCATCTCTCCCAACCTAATCCAGGCCAACATGATCTACTTCTCATCTAGACTAACTATTGTCTCACATTCCATTATTTGTCTCATTTAATCTATGTTCCACACAGCAGTCAGAATTTTAATCATAAATTAGACCATGATGGTGCCCTACTGAAAACCTACCACTTTTTCCCCCACTGCATTTATAGGAAAAAAATAAAAGAAAGCTCTGTACTACAGCTTATGAGAACCTGATTATCTGGCATCATCTGTTCTCTCAACCACGTGTAAAACTACTCTTTTCCATGGACACTGCTTTGCATCACATCTAAACTTCTATCAATTTCTACAATACTTCTTAGAGCATTTTCAAATGCTGTTATATTGGCCTAGAAAACAACTCCCAAATATCCTATGGATAGATCCTGCTTTTTTAAATTAATTTTTATTGGAGTATAGTTGCTTTACAATGTGTGTTCCTGCTGTACAGCAAAGTGAATCAGCTATACATATACATATATCCCCTCTTTTTTGCATTTCCTTCCCATTTAGATCACCACCGAGCACTGAGTTCCCTGAGCTATACAGTAGGTTCTCATTAGTTATCTATTTTATACATGGTACTGTATATATGTCAATCCCAGTCTCCCAATTCATCCCACCCACCCACCCCCTTCCCTTGGTATCCACAAGTTTGTTCTCTATGTCTGTGTCTCTATTTCTGTTTTGCAAATAAGATCATCTATATTATTTTCCTAGATTCCACATATATGCGTTAATATACGATGTTTGTTTTTCTGACTTACTTCACTCTGTATGATAGTCTCCAGGTCCATCCACGTCTCTACAAATGACCCAATTTCATTCCTTTCTATGGCTGAGTAATATTCCATTGTATATAGGTGCCACATCTTCTTTATTCATTCATCTGTCAGTGGACATTTAGGTTGCTTCCATATCCTGGCTATTGTAAATAGTACTGCAATGAACATTGGGGTGCGTGTGTCTTTTTGAATATGGTTTTCTGTAGGTATATGCTCAGTAGTGGAATTCCTGGGTCATATGGTAGTTCTGATTTTAGTCTTTTTAAGGAACCTCCATACTGTTCTCCATAGTGGTGTACCAGCTTACATTCCCACCAACAGTGCAAGAGGGTTCCCTTTTCTCCACACCCTCTCCAGCATTTATTATTTGTAGATGTTTTTAATGATGGCCACTCTGATGGGTGTGAGGTGATACCTCATTGTATTTTAGATTTGCATTTCTCTAATGATTAGTGATGTTGAGTGTCTTTTCATGTGTTTTTTGGCCATCTGTATGTCTTTGAAGAAATGTCTATTTCTAATGTCTCTTAAATATTACCTTCTCAGATAAGCTCTTGCTGGCCATGCCATCTAAAGCATGTTATTCTCTATTGAAGTAAGATATTCGTCACCTTAAGAGTGATTCCTTCCCCCCTCAAATTGTACTTAAATATTTTCATATTTACTTTTTGTCTTCATAAGATTGTAAATTCATTTATGGTGAGGGTTGTTTCCTTTTTGTTACCATGGTATGCCCTCTGCCTAGCACACTCTTGATGCTCATGGTATTTTTTTTTTTTAAATACATTTATTTATTTATTTATGGGTGCGTTGGGTCTTCATTGCTGTGCACAGGCTTTCTCTAGTTGTGGCCAACAGGCTTAGTTGCTCTGCAGCATGTGGGATCTTCCCAAACCAGGGCTTGAACTAGTGCCCCTGCATTAGCAGGCAGATTCTTAACCACTGTGTCACCAGGGAAGTCCCCGCTCATGGTATCTTTAATGAATGTATATCATGTAGAAATGCCCATATTTTTCTTAAAAGCAAATTATTGAAAAATATAAATAAGAAATGTATTAGTAAGGTGTAGTACTACATTCTGAATGCCATGTTTCTTCAGAAGAATACAAACCTCCTGTTTCCTTGTCAACAACAGAATAATCCTCTGTGAAACCCATGGGTTGTATTGAGTGTCAGTGATTTGCCTAGTAGACAGAGAGGAGGATAAAGGTGGGTAATAGAACAGATTTAGCAGAGAATGAAAGTGCATTTTCTCTTATCATGGTCTTTGTACAGCCTGTGTCTTGCCATTGAAGAGTCAGTACTTTATTTCCACCTCTGTATCTAGTGAGCAGGCTCTAGACCTGTTGACATGGAAATCATCCATAGAGCTGTGGAAGAAATGTGATTAAATTGTGTTAGAATAGCTCAGCCTCTTTCTGACTAATAGAAAAGAAATAGTCTGGGGCCATCATGGATCCCTAAATGCCTATAATGGTAATGCTGCACTATTACAAGTGTAAGGAGAAAACCAAGTTTTTGTAAGCAAAAAGAACTCAGTTTCTTTATGTTGGATTGGATATTTGAACTAGTTGAAATACAGACTTTATGTCTGTTATGTGGATGAAAATATTACTTGAATTATATAGTCAGTTGACTGTTTCCATCCTACAAATATTATAAAATCAGGAGTCTTATTCTACTGCTCCCTTTTATGGTAATGGGTCCATGAAAGAAAGAATGTAAAAATTTTATTTATTAGAGTAAGCTTACTAAATTGTCAAGTAGACTACTCAATCCATACTTCAACAAACAAAGTAATTGCTTTCTTTACTAAGTATTTCAATTCCATTGTCTCAATTGATGCTCTAAAATATTGCTTGTGACATACAATGGGAAGATTTACATTAGAAGCATGGAATTTTCAGTTTTAAATGAGTGTTGTAGCATAGGTGTTATAGGGCAGTACATGAAGTCTCTGAAGGGATCAAAGGACTTGACTAAGTTTACATAAATCAATTAAATGTAAATGTAGATTTACATGTAAATGCAAATTCACTGCTGTTATAGTGAATTTTTGATTCAGTTAGTTTCATCATTGATTATTTAGGTTTTTCTAGGTATATGATCATATAAAGAAAATAGAATTTTCTTTATTATCAATTTTATACCTGTCTGTAATTTCTCAAATATGGAGGTAATGGGCATTTTTGCCTTTTTCCTGATCTTAGTAGATATGTTCTAATGCGTCTAGATAAAGTAAAATACTGGGTTTAGGGCTAAAAGTTAACATTATAATGTGTTAACATATCCATCAATTTGTCTTTTTGTTGGTGTCCTTTAAATAAGGAGTGTTGAGTTTTATCAATGGCTTTTAGCATCTATTGAGATATTCATGATTTTTAAAATACCTTAATGGATTAACATATTAATATGTACTCAGATAAACTGAGGCACATTAAAATTTTTAAGAGTTTATTTGAGTAAAAATTGATTCGAATCAGGCAACATCCAATCTAGCAGGTAGAAAGGAGTTCTGAGGAGCTGTACAAAATGAAAGCCTTTTATAGGCAGAGGAGAGTGGGAACGAAGAAGCTATACTAGGCAGAAAAGCAGGTTGGCTAATGGAAAGTTACTGACTTTAAGGCATGGCAGGGGTCTATCAGGCAGATTACCTAATTAGTGTTGATTAGGCAATTCCTGTTGGACTGGTTTAAGATTCCATTTCTGAGAGAGCTGAAACTGGAGTTAAGTCTCAGTTTGGTGATGTGGGGCTTGGTATACATGATTCTATTTGGGGTTTATTGTCTCGTTTTCAACAACTGTATAATATTAATGGATTTCTTAATGTTGGACTAGTGTTGTACTTTTGGAGTAAATTCTATTTAGTTATGGTATTTTTATTTCTTAATGGAGTATAAGAGTCTTTCACCCTTTCATCTGGTATTTTTGCAATGATATTTTAAAGTAATATAGCTTTCTTTTTTGGTACCGTCTTCATAAGATTTAGGTGTTGATGTTATTTTAGCTTCATAAAACGAAGTAGAAAGTTTTTCTTCATTTTCAGTGCTCTGGACAACAAAGCACTGAAACTCTCCAGCTTTATAACAAAGTGAATCAGTTATACATATACATATGTTCCCATATCTCTTCCCTCTTGTGTCTCCCTCCCTCCCACCCTCCCTATCCCACCCCTATTTTAATTGCTGTTATCTCCTTATTTTGTCCACCTTGATTTGTGCTGAGAGTGGTGTATTAAGGTCTCTTATCCTTCTATTATTAGTGTGTTTCTACTAAATTTCCTTGCAACTCCTGAAGTTGCTGCTTCATAATGGCTACTGAGTGTCATAAGTGTTACATCTTCATTGTAAATTATGACTTACTATGTCTAGTTCTAACTTGCCTCATCATAGAATTGGCACATTTCCTTTTTTATTGTTTAAGAAACCCTATTGAATGCTTATTTTGCTGCAAAGAGGACTTGCTGTATATACAGGCACATCTTGTTTTACCATTTTATCATGCTTTATTGTGTTCCACAAATATATATATATATATTTTTTTAACAAACTGAAGGTTTGTGGCAACCTTGTGTTGAACAAGTCTATGGACACCATTTTCCCGACAGCAATGGCTCACTTCCTGTCCCTGTCACATTTTGGTAATTCTCACAGTATTTCAAACTTCTTCATTACTGTTACAGTCGACCTTTGGTATATGTGGGGGGTTGGTTCTAGGAGCCTGCATGCATACCAAAATTCATAAATGTTCAAGTGCCTTATATAAAATGGTGTAGTACGGTCAGCCCTCTGAATCTGCAGGTTCCACCTCCATGGGTTCAGTCAACCACTGATTGAACTTTGAGGACCAATTATATATTTATTGAAAAAAAAATCCACACATAAATGAACCTTTGAAGTTCAAACTTGTGCTGTTCAAGGTTCAACTGTATATTTGTTATGGTGATTTGTGATCAGTGATCTTTGTTGCTTTGTAATTATTTTAGGGATCCATGAACCATGCCCTTATAAGAAGGTAAACTTAATAAATATGTGTGTTCTGATTGCTCCACCGACCAGACATTTCTCCACTTCTCTCTCTCTCTCCCTCCTTGGCCTCCCAATTGCCTGACACACTATATTAGTGAAATTAGGCCAGTTCATAACCGTACAATGGCCTCTAAGTGTTTGAGTGAAAGGAAGAGCCTCACATCTCTCACTTTTAATTCAAAAGCTAGAAATGACTAAGCTTAGTGAGGAAGGCATGTCAAAAGCCAAGATAAGCCAATAGCTTGGCCTCTTAGGCCAAACAGTTAGCGAAGTTATGAATGCAAAGGAAGGGTTCTTGAAGGAAATTAAGAATAGTACTCCAGTAAGCATACAAATAAGAAAGCAAAACAGCTTTATTGCTGATAGGGTGAGAGTTTTAGTGGTCTGGATAAAAGATCAAACCAGCCACAGCATTCTGTTATGCCAAAGCCTAATCCAGAGCAAGGCCCTAACTCTCTTCAATTCTGTGAAAGCTGAGAGGGAAGGAAGCTGCAGAAAAAAAGTTGGAAGCGGGCTTCCCTGGTGGCGCAGTGGTTGAGAGTCCGCCTGCCAATGCAGGGGACACGGGTTCGCGCCCTGATCCGGGAAGATCCCACATGCCGCGGAGCGGTTGGGGCTGTGAGCCATGGCTGCTGAGCCTGCGTGTCCGGAGCCTGTGCTCTGCAACGGGAGAGGCCAGAGCAGTGAGAGGCCCGCGTACCGCAAAAAAAACCAAAAAAAAGTTGGAAGCTAGCACAGGTTGGTTCATGAGGTTTAAGGAAAGAGGCTATCTCTATAACATAAAAGTACAAGGTGAAATACTGGAAACTTACATAATAATGTAAGTCAACTATACCTCAATAAAAAAATAATTGAAAAATGTAAAGTGATGCAGCAAGTGCTCATATAGAAGCTGCAGCAAGTTATCCAGAAGATCTAACTAAAATCATTAATGAAGGTGGCTTCACTACACAACAGATTTCCAGTGTAGGCAAAACAGCCTTATATTGGAAGAAGATTCTATATAGGACTTTCATAGCTAGAGAGGAGAGGTTAATGCTTGGTTTCAAAGCTTCTAAGAGCAGGTTGACTCTTGTCGAATGTAGCTGGTGATTATAAGTTGAAGCCAGTGCTCACTGACCATTTTGAAAATCCTAGGACCCTTAAGAATTATGTCAAATCTCCTCTACCTGTGTTCTATAAATGGAATAACAAAGCCTGGATGACAGCACATTTGTTGACATCATGGTTTACTTAGTATTTTAAGCCCACTGTTGAGACTTACTGCTCAGAAAAAGATTCCTTTCAAAATATTACTGTTCCTTGACAATGTACCTAGTTACCCAAGAGTGCTGATGGTGATGTACAATGAGATTAGTGTTCTCGTGCCTGCTAACACAACACTCACTCTTCAGCCCATGGACCAAGGAGTAATTTTGACTTTCAAGTCTTACTTTTTAAGAAATAACTCTTGTAAGGCTATAGCTGCCCGAGGTAGTAATTTCTCTGATGGTTCTAGGCAAAGTTCATTGAAAGCCTTCTGGAAGGGATTCACCATTCTAGATACCATTAATGACATTCATGATGGGAAGAGGTAAAAATACCAATATAAATAGGAATTTGCAAAAAGGAGATTTGAAGGAAGTTCTCTGGGTAAAATGCTACCAAACAGTATTGTATGCTACAGAAAAATCCTTCATGAAACGAAGAGTCAACCTATGCGGCAAACTTCACTGTTGCCTTATTTTAAGAAATTGCCCCAGCCACTCCAACCTTCAGCAACCACCACCCTGATCAGTCAGCAGCCATCAACATTGACAAAAAGACCCTCCACCGACGAAAAGAGTTTGACTTGCTAAAGGCTTAGAGGATGGTTAGCACTTTCTAGCAATAAAGGATTTTTAAATTAAGATATATACATTTTTTAAGACATAATGCTCTTGCACACCTAATAGACTACAGTATAATATAAGCATAACTTATGTGCACTGGTAGACCAAAAAAAAAATCAATTGACTCACTTATTTTATTTGTGGTTGTCTAGAGCTCAAGTCGCAGTATCTTCAAGGTATGCCTGTATAACAAAGTTCTGCCTTTTGTTCATTCCCTGTCTCTATTTATCTCCTATGGGATAGATTTCTACCTAATTATGTAATAAAGATCATAAAACGTATTATAAAAATCAAAGGTATGAATGACACAGTGGCAAAGGCTTCCAGCTGTTAGGATAACATGGTAAAAAGAAGAAACAAATTTCCTAATAACAGTAGACTGATCTTATTTTAGTTTTGCATAGAAGGACAGAGTAGAGAGTGCTGACTCCCCTCATACTCAGTCTTCCAAAAACAACAAAAAAAACATTGTCAACTGAAAGAAAACTATGAGAGTAAATTAAAAAATCAACATATAATGGCGATGAACAATGATTAAGAAATCACGAATTAGAAGAGATATGCAAATTATGCATTATAACACAGAAATCAAAGATAACTTAAAGAGAATCACCATTGAGTCTGTAAGACTGATGGACTTTTCAAGTACAGTAGCCCTCTGTGTCCAAGGTTTTCTTTCTGCAGTTTCAGTTGCCCACTATCAACTGTGGTCCAAAAATATTAAATGGAAAATTGCATGCCATTCCCAGTAGCACGATGAACTCTCCTGCCATTCTGTTCTGTCCTGCCCAGGACTTGAATCATCCCTTCCTCTAGCATTTCCAGGCTCCATATGTTATCTTCCTGTTAGTCACTGAATGGCCACCTCAGTTATCAGATCTACTAGTCATGGTATCACAGTGCTTGTATTCAAGTAACATTTATTTTGCTTAATAATGGTCCCAAAGTACAAGGGTAGTAATGCTGGCAATTCAGATATTTTCTTGCTGCATCCAATTTATAATTTAAACTTTATCATAGCTATGTACGTATAAGAAAAAAACATAGTACCCAGCGCTATACATACTATCTGTAGTTTCAGGCATACACTGTGGGTTCTGGGACGTATATGCTGTAAACAATGGGAGACTACTGTATATTAGGAAATGTATCAAGAAGTACAGGTAGTTACTGAAGGGAGAATTGAAAAGAAAAAATATGAAGGAGTTTGATATGTATATCTTAAGATTTGTATATATATGTTGTTTATATGCATTTATATATAATACGTATTACATAAGATTATGTTTACATATACACATAAGTATGGGGTATACGTATAATATATAGATAAATATGCAATGTAGATTTACATATACAACGTAGACTTAAGTAAATGTATATGCGTTATTTATATAGATCTGTGCATATACTATATGATTATCAGAAAGTTAACATTAACTGGTAGAAAACAAGAACAGACCCCTTTAAGGAACATAGGTATCTTTTTAATCGTAAAGATTCAGAAACTGTTAAATGAGAAACATGCATGCCCCAATATGGAGTTAGAGACCTCCTGGTGCAAGGATGAGCGGGGATGACAGCTGGCCTTTGTCATTACTGAGGACATCCAACTCCTCAAGCAATCGCTGTTGTGGAGAGGTTGGCTATGTGATAACTGCTCTTTTCTTGCAAACAACCACTACCTAACCACCCCGGCAAATCCCTACTTGTTTACCATCTGGGTGGGTGAACTGTAGGTAACCTACCCAAATCTATTTCTCCATTCCTGGACAAGTTTGTTGGGGGAGGGGTCTGCTGGAAGCATATTGCTGGAAAAGCAACTACAAAGTTGTTCCAGAAACATATTTATTTTTTCTTTAACACAGTATATAGAGTGAGGGAGTATATAAATTGAGCATGCTATGGATTGGAACTATAAAACTATGTTTCAATGAACACACATTTTAACTTCTTCCAGATTGAAAATTTAAAAGAAAAATTGCCCTATCTTTATGAATATTAACCACAATAGGAATGTTGTTTACATTCCTGCCATTTTAAAATGTTTTAAAATGATTTGAAGTAAATAAAGATTACTCATAAGTACGTTTTATTTTCCATTTAGAACTGCACTTCATATTATAAACAGAGGGTTAAATGTTAGGGTTTTGAGGTGAAACTAAAATATGTCAGTTGTAGTTATTGTTAATTATTTATGAGCCCGCTGGTAAGGACAAATCATTTTCTTAATCTATTTCACTAATAGAAATTATTTATAAGTACATCATTAATTATTTACATTTGCCTGGTATTATGTTTGCATTAATAATTTAAAAATATATAATTATCTATTAAATCATCTAAATATGATTTAACTTCATTTATCTTTTGTAACACAAATAGCAAGTTGATCACTAACTACAGTCATATGAAACAAGGTATTCCACTATAACAAGCTTGGGTATTTATAAAGAATAGGGACAATAGCTTACATATTTATTTTTTTACTCAATATTAGTAGGTATAACTAATATTCTCAAGAAAGTTTCCAGAATCTCAGATCTTTGAATCTTTTGTCTGTCATTTACTATATACCCTTGAGGTACATGGCATGTAGAGACCAAGTTTTTTTCTTCTAGTTGCTAATTAACTCAGTGCCCTCAGCACCAAATGACTTTCTCTATACAGCCGGGAAAGAGTGATTTTTTGTTCTGGGCAGAACTAAATATCCTCACTGAAAACTTTAAGGAGATTTACTACTGAATAAAATGTGTATCATGGAAGATTTGTCCTCCCTCAGTTATGATATCTGAGGTATAGTATCATCACAAGCACTTCTAGAGTTTCACAGCCTTGAAGTTATATCTGGAGTTAAAACCAGAAAATAAGAAATGTTAAGGCAAGATTATTGTCCAGATATCTTGGTCTAAAAGAAATTTTCCTGTTGGGGAGCCTGTTTAAAAAAGATCTGAACAGACCTTTTGGAAAGATTCAGTATTTGGGGTACTGGGAAGAAAGACCAGTGGTTATCAGCGGATTCTTTTTAAATAGAAAAACACTTTATATATTATTTGATAATGAGACAAAGGGCAAAAGTAATGTACGTATTACTGGTAAGCAGAATTGCCAAGGTAAAAAAATCTTTGAGCTGGGATCTCTAATTGTCTACTCTTACATACTGTTATGAGCTGAATTGAGTCCTTTCAAAATTCATGTGTTGATATCTAACCACCAGTACCTCAAATGTGACTGCATTAGAGATAGAATCTTTAAAGAGGTAATTAAGTTAAAATGAAGTCATTATGGTAATCCGACGTGACTGGTGTCCTTATGAGAGGAGATTAGGACACAGACAGACACATACCCACACACACACACGCACACAGGACCATGTGAAGACATACGGAGAAGATGGCTATCTACAAGCCAAGGAAAAAGGCTTCAAAAGAAACTGACCCTGCTGATACACTGATACCTGGGTTTTTCTTTTTTTTTCTTTTTCTTTTTTTTTTTTACTTCTAGTTCCCAGAATTGTGAGAAAATAAATTTCTCTTGTTTAAGACACCAAGTCTGTATTACTTTGTTATGGCAGCTTTAGCAAACTAGTACACAGTCCTTGTCCTGTTGAGGTCCTCGTAACAAACCCCAGTTTGTATTCTGGATGTACAGTTCCAATTGTTTGGATCCAGAGCCTTCTTATGGGACTTTTGAAGCAAGAATTGGAGACAGCTATTTTTCCTTGTTTATGGAATAATAGCAAAGGAAATTCCAGGTTCAGACTTTAATTGCTTACTGCTTTGGCTTTGTGCAACGGTACCATTTTTTTAATACTAAGTTTAAGGAAGACAGCTTATGCAAATAACCATCTTGAATGCTTATTAAAAGAGTCTTTACACAACCTTTCCTGACAGCCTGGATACTATTGGGTATTCAAGTTAATCTGAAGGTTGAACCTCCCTGTAGATTTCTAAAGGGAACATTAACATGGCCCCAAACTAGGAATCTTAGTAAAAGAGTCTGCTAGTTTCTTCTTGGCCAAATCTTGGCATGGTGTAAGAATTCTATATCTATATCATTTTCTGTATTGATATCTAAACAAGTTTCCTAAATGAGATTATGGATTACCTCAAAGTAATAAAGCCCCCAGTTTTGTCAGTTTGATGATTGGGGATAATCTTGATCCCACTGCCTTACAATTTTTGAACCTGTAATTAAACATACTAAATAAGCAGAGCTGTTTACTGATTTACAGCTATGCAATTTTCAGGTTACAGATGTGGGAAAGATAACTGCTTCCATAGCAAAATGACCCAAGGGGACCCTTGAGGACAATGGGAGCTACTGTGCATAAGAAACAGGGCTTATGCCAACATGTATATCTTGTTAATTTGAGGATTATTTTGGAAATGAAACGTAATCTCTAAGGTGAACAAGTGCTTTTGCTACAGTACTTAACCCTAAATATGAAACTAGCATAAATTGCTTGATTGTTATTAACTGGTGTTTAACTTCCCTGCACTGTTAACACTTATTATATTAGAAAATATTGTTCTTAAAAAAATCTTGTTCAAGGCTGATTAGAATGTCCTTTTATATTTAATGTTTTAAAATCATGTGCATTGTGTCCCCCAACATATCAATTATTTAGTCATTAAAAATGTGGATAAGTCATTTTAGTAGGAATTAGGATTCACGCCAACACGTGCTAAAGGAAGTTGCCTAAATTGCGACATTGAGCTATAGAGAGGACATTAAATCGTCTGTTTCAAACAAAAATAATTTTCATAGCAATTCCCTAAGCTAGATGACTACCAGTTATTTCTCCAGCAGAAATGGGTTTATTCAGGAGCAGTAAAGAATTGCCTTTTGGAATCTGCAACCATGGCAAGCCACATGCAAATCCCCTCACAGGAAGGAGAGGAGAACTCTTTTCCAACTTCCTTTTACCCTCTTTAAAAGCAATATTAAAAAAAAAAAATATCCACTGAGGGAATTGAGAGTTCAAAATGTGTAGTGGCTTTTCATTGACTGTTGTGACAACCTCTCATGGATGAGCTGTTCCCAGGCAAGAAGTCTTTCTTCTTCCTCTTGGGTTCTGTTGTTGTTTCAGGGCATGACAGCTCCCCCTTTTGGCTTCCCAGCTGTATTTTAATTGAGGTTTCTGTTTGTTAATTTTTACAATGCCAATACAGAGTATTCAACCGCAGCAAATGCATTCACAGAACACCACAGTATTTGGGAAATCACTTCTCTTGTATCAGTAGAAAGTTCTTCTCTGAAGTCTCATTCAATTTTCAAATAATTAATAATTGAATGCTATTTAATGTGATTGGGCAAAAGTCTTCATTACAAGGTTACTTAACCCTAAATGTCTTGAGTGAATGAAATGTTTCAGCCCTATAGAAAGTTACTTCTAGATACAATTCTTTAGAACAGTGTTGTGAAGGTTGGATAACTTTCAAGTCTCTGGATATGTTAGTGCTTAAATAATACCACAAAATATAATGTCTTCTGTCTGAAAAAAGAATTATTTAAAAATCTAAAATTGCTATGAACATTTCCAAGTCTCACTGAGTTTTTTCTAGAAAAAAATATAATACCTGGGTGAATGTGACGTTTAATTTGTCTATATAAACAATGGAACATTTTCAGTGTACTTAGTTCTAACTTATTAGTGTCCTCTAGGGCTCTGAGGTGAGAATCAATGGTATCAGCATGTGCTCAGGCAACATCATTTCAAACACTAATTTTTAAGTGTCTTTTTTCCTAAAATTATTTCCATTGTTAGCAGATCAGTAGTATGGTTGGGGGGTAGTTAGGCAGCCCCTGAATGTTGCCATGAGAAACATTGCATCCAAAATGTCTCCCCACCCCCATTCATCCCCCAATCAAAAGAATCTAGAGAAGATCTTGGATGTAAAGAAACACGATAAACTGGCAACAAAGGATGCCTTCAAAGAGGGGAACTGATTTGTTAAGGAACATGGATCTGACAGCGATGTTCTTTTCATTGGATACCACTTAGATCTTTTGAATTTTGCTCCAGGTGATGTAATACCTACTTTTAAAATCCTTACCTGTTTTTTATAAAGAAAAAAGCCCAAGATTTTAATGTGACTTTTCCAATTTATAAAAATTTATATCTTATATATATATATATTTATATACATGGAATTGACTAAATTATATGTAGTGTACAACCCCCAGTTAGAAGAAATGATTAGAGTTGATAAAGTTGACTCTTCAATTTTGATACTCCTACTTGATCCCTGTGTCCATTACTTGCTAACACATGTATTAAGGTTGTACTATGTGTCTGTCATTGTTCTCAGTGCATTATCTGATTTAATCCTTAAGACAATTTAAAAACAGACAATATTTTATTCCATTTTAAAGTTAAGTAAAATAAGGCTTTGTGAGATTAGGTATTTTACTAACAACGGTCCCAGAACACAACTTACAAAGCCTGTGTTCCTAACCATTTCTTTTGTGTTGTTTCTTGGAAGCCCATGGGGGCGATATGTGTTTTAGTTGGTCATCAGAAGATTTTTTTAAAAGTTGATTTTTTTTGGATACTGTTTGAGTGGGCATGCACTCCCTAGTTTTCCACTTTCCATACCTTACCCTCTTATGTGAGTCTGCTCGGTTCACCCAAGCCTTGTGCTACCTGACTTTCAGGCTGTTGTTACTGCCTCTTTCTAATTCACTCTAAAAATGTGGCAGATAATTAAATGATATCAAATAGTAAAAGTTTCCAGTCTGTACATGGTTCCTGAGGATAATAAGTTTGTTTCCTTTCTTTCCTTGAAATAATGATACCAAGTTAGTATTTGGGTGAAATTGGGGACTATAATTCTGCTCTCTCAGTCCTTGAATTTGAGATGGACAATCCTTTTTGAGTTTTGAAGCAATTCAGTGATTCTATTACCCATTAATATGGTGACACACAGCTGGCTCTTTCTTAGTTTGGACTTGAATTCGAAGTTTTCATAGGTTTCACACTGTGATCCCTACACCTTGATCTTTTCAAAGGTAAATGGCTCTGCGTATATATGCCAATAAAGTTTATGCATATGAGGCGCTTATAGATACCTTTCTGATAGTATCATCAGCATATGCACCCACGTTTCAAACTTGAGGCATTGAGTCTTAGATGTTCATTGTGAGTTGGAACCAGTTTGAAGGATCAGGGAAAACACAGTGTTTTTGTTTTTTTTTTTTATTCTAAACTTTTCAATTGCTCTGATACTAGAACAGATAAGCAGAAGAAATACATAGATTTTTTGATCAGAAGGGTTAAAGCAGCTATATTAGCTTTTTAATAGTATTTCTCTGTAAGACATTAGCGCAGACTTAGAGACTTAAGAGACCATTCACATATTATCTCACAGTTCTGTAGGTCAGAAGTCATGGGCTAACTGGGTCTTAGTCAGGGTTTCATTAGGCTGCAGTCATGGTGCTGATTGGAGCTATATTTTCATCCGAGGCTCAAAGTCCCTTTCCATCTTCTTTGGTTATTGGCAGAATTCATTCTCTTCTAGTTGTTATCAGTGAGTTGTGTGTACTGGGGATGATAGATGGGGAGTTGCCTTCTAAACTATATATGATCAAGGTTGTTAAAATTAGAATAGTTTCAAATGAATACCAATGTCAGTAAGTCCATCCACAAGTTGGCAGGTGAGGGCAGATACTTGCTGCGGATTGTTCTCAACTCCTAGAGGCAGCCTGCTCTTCTGTGTTCTGTGAGCCTCTCCAAACATGGCAGTTTGCTCTTTTAGGCCAACATGAGTGCATCCTCTACAGTTAAGAAACTCTGACTTCTCCCTTCTTTGACTTCTAGATCTTCTTTCAAAAAAAGGCTCGTCTGATCAGGTATGGTACTCAAGGGGAGGGGATTTACAGGGCTTGCCCACGGGGCAGGAATTTGGGAGTCTTAGAATTCTGCCTACTACTGAAGGAGAATTAAGTAGAAACTTGCCATAGGGACCCCAACAATATTTTGACTCCTGTTCTCAAGCTACTTTTTCCCAGCAGTAAAATGGAATACGGTGCTTGAGTTTGATCGCTACATGAGACTCATTCACACTATTGTGAAAATCACTGTCATGTATACTGTTTTTTTTAATTAACACAATACATCATTTTTTTAAGGAGGCCCTTTTATAAAATAAAAACTTTTGCCATGTCCAGGATGTCCAGTAAATACAGCTATTTTTCTTTTCATTTTAAATCAGTATAAGTTTGAGTAGACTTGCCATACAGAATTGCCTTGCATGACAGTATACATTCCACATAGACTTAAAGTTAAATATTTCATCTAAGTTAGTTATATTTTGCATGACACTTGGAATAACCACTATTGATTCTTGATTACATTAATATCAATATGCTGCTATAAGCAATGTTTATGGCACTGTAATTGATAGGCTGTTGGTGTTACCTGCTTGTAGGACCTGCAATTATATTGCTATAAATGTAATTTACAGTTACGGTAATACTATCTAAGTTTCATCTTAATGCTTGAATCCATAAAGCAATATTTTTTTTTTACACCAAAACTGGTGACTAATGTAATTTTTTAAAAATAATTTGTTGAATTGACAAAGATAGTAACTGCATATTTTTTCCCTCTTCAGACCTGATTAGCTCAATTTTGTTGTTGTTGGTACCTATTTTTTCCGTTCTTTTCAAGATTTCCCTGGCCTTAGTTGGTTAAAAAAAAAAAAAAAAAGTAAACCTGATGGATTTCTTAATAAATCCATGACATGAATTTTCTAAATTTTTACCTGCTATATATTTAATAGATAATGTTTCAGGATTTCCCCTTGTCTCATTTGTAGTGTAATTAGATAGTCACTTTTTATTTGGTATTTAAAATCTTTTTTCTCTTTTTGGCTTGATTTATTTTTACAGTAGTGAATGCTGTTTCCAGAGAATAATTTATCTACAAGAAAAGAAGGATAAGTAATTTTTTTTAAGTTCCTCCCTCAGTTTATAGGAGCCGTCCTATGCTAAATCAAATTCATAGTATGATTTTGATAAAACAGACATTTGAACAGACATTTGACATTCATTTCTCTAAAATAAAAACAAACAAAAAAGACAGTTTTTCCTTTCTTAAACTAATATATCCCAATAGCATAACTTTTAATTTTATTTGAATTTTGAGGAGACTTTTTTTACATACCAATATAATGAGATCATAAAATAATATGCTTAAAATTTTATATATATAAATCTCTGCTGCCTGTTCTATCAGTATTTTCACTAGATTACTTGTTCATTAGGTGACCACTTTGAGCAATGATTTTGCTAATTCAGGGAATAGGTTTCTGATCTCAAAATCAATGTATGTGCATAAAATTATATATATATATATACACATCAGTAAATATAAAGTTTAAATTTTGAAAAGTTTTTATTCATTTCAGTGTTCTTTTAATTTGGTGTGATAATATGTATCATCATCATGGAATTAGATTTAAGATAACTTTTTTACTTTTTAAACAGCTTCAGGTCAGTAACAAAACAGTGGAGAGGTTAGTCGGGAAAGAACTAATAAAATTAATTAGTGTAACTAATAAAATTAATTAGTGTAAAAATCACATTTTGCTTTGGATTTATTTTAAGATTCTATTTTGTTGAAATTCTGGGGAAAAGAACGGGGAGAGTTGAATGAAGGTAGCTCAGAATCAAGTCTAATCTCAGCATAAAAGCTATTAGCTGTCAGCATGAATGAAATGTACATGCTAGGGAAAATATTAATATTGATTGCCAACTCGAAGAGTTTTCAGGAATTATGGCAAAATGAAAGAAAGATTTTAGTTAAAGGTAAATTAAATGAATGTTTATTTTGAGTAATGACCCTCCCCAAAAACCTTGCTAGCAAGATTGTGAGGTGCAATAAATAAGTTAAAGAAAATGAATCTTTCCAAGAAATAGCAAAGAAATAAGTGAGGTTAAGTACCTGGAACTGTCTGTTACCCTAAATTTATGTAGTGAGAGTTTATTAATTTCAAACAAGGGTATTCATACTCTTTAATAAGATATCACATGGCATTCCGTCCATTTACAGTATGTTCCTAAAGGTGAAAACAGCAGGAAAATGAAATTACTTCATTTACCGGAATTACAGCTTCTTTTGTATAAAACTTTAATCATTTTATATATGACAACCTTATGCTTAATGTTTTTGGAATACTCTTCATAAAACATTATTTAGCAAAAGCATACTCTCCCACTGAGCACATCACTGCTTTCAATGGCTGTGCTAATCTAGTTTGAATGTATGTGGCATTTAATCTTAATTATGATGCTGAAGTCTATAAAACGTTAATTATTCATTTCACATGCTCCCTCCACTTTATTGTAACTCCTAATTTGCTTAACAAAATGTAGCTTTTAATTAGAACTGTGGAACTGTTAGGGCAAGGTAGTGTTTTGAGTGTGTGTGTGTGTGTGTGTGTGTGTGTGTGTGTTGTGTTTGCTTCTATTGGTTTGGAAATACATGTGGGGAGGGGTAGTGTTGGAGTAAAAGAAGTCAAGTGTTTTAAATTCAAATAATAAAATCTCCTAGTAGTTTTCATTTTCCTTCCTACTTAGTTGTTTCCCGGTTTCTTATAGTTGAAAAGGGAAAATGGAAAGGTATGACTGGTTATCATTTTAATAATGCACAATAGTTGGACTGTAGTTAACATCTATATCTCTAAATACTAGCTGAAGAGCATGCACGAGCACACACACAAAAACCCATGCAAAGAAAAGTAGGTAATCAGGTCATTTTTGCCTACATAATACAGAATAGTCAACTGAAATCTTTAATTCAATTAGTGACAGTTGTATTTTTATTCCACTTTTAAGATACGATAGATTACATAACACAAAACATTGTTTTTAAGAAAACCTGGAAGAGATTTATATTTAAACTTTAAATGCTTGGTATTTTCCAATGTTTTCCTAATTTGTTATTTTATAATAATATTGCTTGTGTAATATTTTTAATGTACTTTTTAAGATTTTTTTTAAATTTACATTTTAAAATTTAAAATAACTTGTAAATAAAATTTTATATTCCTGCTTTAGAAGAAAATCATTATTTTGAAATATAAATAAATAGAAAACTACTAAAACCTTTTTCATGTATCACAGACATAGAATCGCTAGAGGACCCATTCTACACCTTTTTAAACAGTGTACACACCAACTTAGAATTCTAGGTATGAAGTCAAGTATCTCTAAATTATGCTTTGATTAAGCTGTTCACAGAGACAAGAGCTCTTAAACGTTTTGTATACATTTACTGTAAATTTTGAGAAAGGTCATTTAAAAGCTAAAAGCAAAAAATTTCCATAAAATCATAAAGGTCTCTCTTGGTAATTGGGTACACTAAAATTTTGTGTACTAAGAATGAAGTTATGGTTATGATTATATGGTTGTGGAATAAAATTTGAAACTTATTAATTGTACTAGGCAGCTGTTATTTTCCAAATAGATGCTCATATATTTCCTCACCAAAAAAAAAAAAAAAATCTAGATCGACTTATGGGCACATAAAGACTTATAATATTTTAACTATTCTGATGTTACTCTTTTATAATTTATTTGCCAGACATACTTGAATTAATTAACAAAAACAATTAGTTTTGTTCTTAAAAGGAATAGAAATTAACATCTGTATGTCTCTGATTTGGGGGGACCGACTCCTGAAGTGGTCTTCAACTTCTTACAGAGTACTGCTTTATTTATTTATTAGATCTTTTTTTTTTTAATCAAGTATAATTTTTAATATCCCTTATTCCATTTCTAATACGTGTAATGTTAATAGAGGCTACAATTTATGGAACTACTCCATAAGGGACCTTCCATGATTATTCCCACTTTACAGATGAAGAAACTAGAAGCTTAAGAGAGATTAGTGATTTGTTCAAGATCACCTGAGATTTCAGCCCAGGGCACCCTCAGAGCCTGTGCTCTCTACTGCACTCCTCTTCTGTCTTCATTCAGTTGTGGTGCGGTTTTGTGCCTCACCAGCATTCTCTTAGCGCCTTGAAACCCCATTTCCAGTAGTGGTACTCTTTGATCTAACTCTCCATTCTCATGCCTAATCTCCTTGGACCCCTGCATCCATTGATTCATAGGTTAAGTCTTCCATCTGTATTAAAAAAAAAAAAAAAAAATTGAGTTAAAATAAGTGACAAAGAATGGTTATGAATATTGTTGCTGTTTGTTAAAAATCCCAGCACTGGGAAAATAATTCATCTGAGAGGAGAGAGTAAATGTTTTACCCCATTATGAGGATAGTATATATATTCACATTTTAATATTTTGTTTTCCAGTCAACAGCAGACAGACTTGTCTCCTCTACTACTTTCTGCTGAACTAAATCAAATAAGACATGAGTGGCAGTACCCTTTATACTTAAGCACACAGTCTCTTTAGCTAGGCTCTCTGTGTTCGAACCTTATCTCTGCTGCTTACTAGCTGAGTAATTTTGGGAAGTTTAAACAACCTCAGTTGCCTCAGTTTCTGCATCTGTAAAATGTGAACAATAGTTCTTATACGATTGCTTACAAATTAAATATTTTAATATATGCAAACCACTAAAAACAGTAACTGGAACATTGTACTTTCTATATGAAGTGTTTGCTTCATTTTTTAATTAAAAATGTGTACCTTAGAATTTATGGAAAACATGATTATTCAATACACAATGTTTCATTTAGGACCTCCTAAGAATAATCCACGTGTAATATATCTTCTCTGCCTGAAGGCTTTGAACTCAAAGTCCAAACATTGAAAGAAAGATGAACTTTTTTCTCTGTTTTAAATATCTTAAGGATATCTATCAAATTGTCAGATACAACTCCTGCTTTTAAGAAACATAAATATAAAAATAAATGGCTAATGATGTTGAGGGGCGTTCTCCATACTGGCTTTTCTATATATCTAAATCCCTTGGATTATTACAAAACTTCCATTTAGGTTTTTTTCTTCATAAGTCACATAAACCTAGCATAACATAAAATTGTAAAATCCTGGAAAGAAAGCACAAAAGGGAATAATTTTCCTTATTTGTATTTCCATCTACCATGTTCCATATGCTAATCACCTCAAACATTGTCTTCCAGAAAAAGGAGGGGGGATTCTTTTAAACTCTGTTTCTAATCTTCTCATCATGAGTGTTTCACACAGTCCTCATCCAATAAACTTTTCTGTCTCCTTAAGAACTATTTAGTTTTGTTTCTGATTCTTTCACTGTGTCCAGTCCAAGGATCTAAGGGGAGAGGGAAGCGGACTACCTAACTAATCTTGAGATGTTCACTTAGTGCTGAGTACTTTAATCCAATTTTCTTTTATTGAACTTTTACACCCTGGGGAATTCCCAAAGATTGTGAAGTTCTTTGGTGCTTTCGTGAAATGTAAGCCAGCCTATCCCTTCTGTCCCTCTCTTTGAAATAAAAGCTCTAGCTTTTTAGTCTGAATTTAGTTCTATTCACTATCTTGCCATCACACTACGCTGCTTCTGTAGTTCGCCCCCCACACAGTTCTGAGTTCTAAAGCCACGCTGCCCACTTTTCTTTGCTGCTTTTCATGAGTCCTCTTTCGTCTCTCGGCTTTGCCATTCTGTTGGGGTACCACCCAGGATGCCATGTTCTGTCTGATGTTTTCTCAGTTGACCTCCAGGTCTGTGAGCACCTTGCAGCATCTCTCTTCTTCCTCTCTGTTTTGTTGCCACAGATGACTTGGTAGAGAAACTTGGAATTGTTTGAAATAGAATTGCTTTGCTGTTTTGCAGCCTTTTAGAAGAAGTCAGGAAAATTATGTTATAAAAGTCACAGACTATTGTGTTATCTCATGTCATCCTCAGTAATCCCTATATGTAATCTTAATTGCTTCCCATTTTTATACATAAAGATAAATGACTTACCTGTAGTCACACATTATGTGACAGAGACAGGATTTAAACTTTATTTTCGGGAATTTCAAAGCTTGACTTTTCTCTGCCACATGGTGTTGCTTCTTGAATATTTGTTCTCCTAGTTCATTTATTCTTTACTGAAAATCAATATAGCAGTTTCCAACAACCGCATGCTTCCTGTGTCATATTGTGATGCTTATAGAATCTAAATAGCTCAAGTAAGAATATTTCTAATAAGTTGATGACGTGTACATCTAAAAAGTAATTATAACTTTATAATAGAGATAGTCCTGATACTTTAGGGTCTAGATTGTAATTTATTCATTCATTCAATATATGCATATTGAATGTAAACACTATTCTAGACTCTGGGTCTAGGATAGTGACTCAAACAGAAAGTCCCTTTTCTAATGGACCTTACTTTCTAATGAGGGAGACAGACAATAAACAAACAAATGCGTATATCTATATTTATATCTCTCTATCATGTCAAGGTAAGTGCTTCAAAGAATGGTCAAATGGGACATGTGTTTGACATTTGAAATAGAGTACTAAGGAATTGCTGACCAGTTAGTTTTATGCATGCTATGTGAGAATTAAGTATGTACAATAATTTGGAGTATAATACATAATTATATGGAGGCATAACAACAGAGAATGACTATGTGCAAAAAAGCCTTCTGGGGCTTCCCTGGTGGCACAGTGGTTGCGAGTCCGCCTGCCGATGCAGGGGACACGGGTTCGTGCCCCGGTCCGGGAGGATCCCACATGCTGCGGAGCGGCGGGGCCCCTGAGCCATAGCCGCTGAGCCTGCACGTCTGGAGCCTGCGCTCCGCAGCGGGAGGGGCCGCGACGGTGAGAGGCCCGCGTACCGCAAAAAAAAAAAAAAAAAAAGCCTTCTGAGAGATCTTGAAGGGTGGTGGGGTAGTAGTTCAGAACATGGGCTTCAGCATCAGACAAACCCGTTTTGCCTCTTTGTAGCTCTGTGTGCCTGGGCACAGTTACATACATCTATGTCTATGAGCCTTACCCTTCTCACCAAGAAAACGGGGCAACAGAGCCCCTCCAGGGATGCTGAAGTGTTTTGCATTGTCCTTGACACATAACGTAGTAAGTTTTGTAGGCGCTAGCAGTTAGTGGCAGGGGTAGCAGTTGTAGTGGAAATTATTGTTGTTAGCAATACAGCTTCGGAGAATCACTGAGCATTTATATACTTTAGATCTTCTCTTGCTTTATTTTTCTTTTGCTTTTTTTTTCCCAACTCCTCACAGATGTAGAAAGTGTAAATAAATAATACATGTGAGGCACTTTGTATGAAGACAAATTTTTTCTATTGTTATCTGAGGTGTCAGAAATAAAACCTAATTCTGGAGGTTTTCTGAGAGCAGAATTTCCATTTTACTATTCCGTGGGAGTTCTTGCTTAGAGATGTTTTGCAAAGCCAGCCCTAACATAGTTAACTTGCATATGAATAGCTGCCAGAGACCCCCTGAGGAGAGGAGGCACATCTCTCAGCACCCGGCTCTCCAGGTGGTACTGCTGGTGGCTGCTAGGGCAGTGCTCAGGCCCCGCCACCGCTGCTGCTACCGAGGTGTGGCTGTCACCAGCTGACACCCAGAGCAGAGATGATATGAATACACACCAGTCAGCTCCCTCTTGTCTCAACAAAGCAATAATGAGCAGCTCTCTGCTGTGTTCAACTAGTTCACAGACATAGGTACCTTTCCCTGCACAGATACGTTTTCTACAAGCTCCCTGTTGAATTTTGTGCAGGTTTAAGATGTTTTCTTACTTTTTTTTTAATTATTGTGGTAAGAACACTTAACATGGTATCCACTTCACAAAGTTTTCAATGCACAATACAATATTGTTATCTGTAGGCACTATGTGGTCCAGCAGACCTCAGGAACTTAAATCAACTTGAATAACTGAAATTTTATGCCTGTTCCCCCTCCCCTCAGCCCCTGGAACTACCATTCTCCTCCCTGCTTCTCTATGTTGGGCTATCTTAGATTCCTCTTGTAAGTGGAATCATCCAGTGTTTTGTTCTTCCGTGGCTGGCTTGTTTCAAGGTACATCCATGTTCTCGCATGTGGCAGAATTTGCTTTTTTTTTTTTTTAATGATGTTAGAAAACTACTTATGTTTAATCATGTCTACCTGTGCTTGTTCAGTTCCCCCTAAAACTCCTTGAAGGAGGTATTAATTTATTGTTTAATATCATCTCCAGCATGCCTAGCCTAGTGTATCTTACTAGTAATTCGTAACTGTTCAGTTAACTAACTTACTACAACTAACTGACTGATGGGAACACAGTTTGTGACACTAACTGCTCTCTTGATTAGAGTGAGGCAATATTATCTGAATTAGGTTTTTAACCAAAATAGGCTCTGGAATGTCTTTCTAATGATCAATACGTCCCTACATTCCAATTAAAATAAGTAGGAAAGTTAAGTATGCAAAACTATGTTAAAATATGTTGAAGCAAGTAAACAGTTGTTAACCAAGTCTCTTTGTCTCTCTTTCCCTTTTTCTCTCCTCTCTTTCCTTCACCATTGCAGAAATCTTTTGCTTTCACAGTAGATCAGTTTTAAATATATTTGAGAAAAATAGTCTTTGGCAATGTCTCACTCTGTTAAGAAAAGCTACTAGAGCTCCTCTTATTTCAACTGAAAGTGAAAGGTAATACCCACAGACCTGTTTCAAATACTTTGGGATTTATTTGAGAGTTATTATTGGTGAAGCTTAACTAGGAGATACTCCAGAACTCACACTTCAGTATTACTAGGTTCAGGAGTATCGAAGTTGCTTAGTAGCGTCTATGTAGTGTGCTTGCATGATGTGACACATCATGTTACTTTACAGGGTCTTGTGGTTTTAAGATTGATTTAGAGACGTGGGCATCACAGTGGACAGGCTATACAGGCGATATGCTTGTTAACTTTGGAAGTACGTTAGCAAGCCCGAGGAAGGGCTTGGGGAGTAACTAGAAAGAAAATGTTTCACGGATCTGCCAAGTTGAAAAGCATGTTCTGATGATTGCATGTCATGGGAAGAAAAATATATGATGGGGGATAATAATTCTTGAATTTGTTGCTAACGTTTCAAGGAATATTTCATACATTTTCATCATAATAAAACATACATCCGAGTATTTTTATCCATCTAAAAATGTTGGAAAGGGGCATATGATGCAAAAGGATGGGGGTGTTAATCAGTGGTCTTTGGGATTCAAGTCACAGAAACCAGCTGGCACTTACTCATGCAAAGATGGGGGGATTTATTAAGAAATATAAAGCTAGCTTATGGAACTGGATGGGAAGAAAGACACCCCCACTTTAAGGAAGGTAGAGATGAAAACTTAGAATGCACTTGGCCTCCAGCGCCATGGCTCTCAAACTCCTTTAAGATGCATGATCTTGCATCTTCGCTTGATCCTTTCTCTGCTTTTCACATTGTACTTTCGTGGCAAAAGTCCACCCCACATTTGCAGACAGCATGCCTATTCTTCATGGGGGCATTAGAGATATTGACCTGCTTATCCTAGTCCAATTCCAACTCTGAAAGAGCAAATATGAATGGTCCAGCCTGGGCCAGGTTTCCATTTCTAGTCCAGTAGAGTCTTGCCAGCGAGCAGGATAATGTAGTAAAAATAGGGTTGCTGGGGCCTACCTTGTGTGTAGGAATGCAAATCTCACAGAGGAAGGCCTTGTCTGGGAGGAGACTCCAAAGATGTCTACTACAAAAGAGGCTAATTCCTACCTGAGACAACGCTTGGAAGGTGAATATGAGTGATATCTTTAGTTTTTGAAATAGTCATAGAATTAATTTAGACAGAGAGGGAAGGCTACTGGATATTGTTGTGTTAAAAGAAAAAATTTAAAGTGGCCTCTGTTTAAAATTTGATTTAAAGACTGTGTCATTACAAAAGGATTTCCTTTGAGATGACTTATAAATTCCTAATAAGGTTGTTCTCTCCTTCAACTGTATAACTGACAAGAAACCTCTGGTATGGACACTTCTTAGAAATATTAATTAGTGTTATCACTATAACATGTGTTGTAAGGTTAATGATCCCTAGCTGAGGTTGACTATCCCTGAATATAGCACTGAACTATCTTTTTCTCTTCACCTATACCTGGAAAATTATTTAAGATTTTAAACCAAAATGTCCAATGTCTCTTAAAATGATTATTTAGCTCAGATAAATATACATTATATAATGATAAAAATGGCCATTTGTCAGTGCAAGTATTATTCTTTTCCTAAAGGAGAAAAATAAGGAAACACTTTGACTTAGGGTGATTTGGAAGATAAAAAATTTCAAACTTTAAAGTTGGTGTTGTATAGCTCTTTGGTAATGATTTTCCCAGTT
Source organism: Delphinapterus leucas (assembly GCF_059928025.1). Lineage (NCBI taxonomy): Eukaryota > Metazoa > Chordata > Mammalia > Artiodactyla > Monodontidae > Delphinapterus > Delphinapterus leucas. The sequence continues at coordinate 140,742,647 of NC_143131.1, forward strand.
AACTTATACTATATTATTGATGATATCTGATTGAATTCTCTCTCCTGTACATGATTTGCTTGTGTTTGCTCATATTTTCTTCAAAAGATTTAAATTGAAATATACATGTATTCTTGATTTCTGAAGTGAATTTTTTAATATGCTATTTAGAAGTCCCAGAGAAATTTTCTTCTCATGAATCAGAATTCAACTTGTAAAAAAGAAAATCAGTGATTAAAGATACCATATATTTTTGGTCCCAGACATATTGTACTCATTTTAATTTTCAAATTGTTATAAATACCTCTGTACCTTTTGCAAAAATGAACGATTGGAAATTATGATGATGAATTAGCGATTGTTGCCAATGACTTTGAGGCTTTTAAGTAAAAAAAAAAAATTAAATAATTACCAATATCTGGTTATCACACTTTTAAATATATGCTGGCACAAAAATTGACATCCTTAATTGTATCATTTCCATTAATGGAGGTAGTAGGTGGTGTTTAGAGGGCAGAAGAGTTCATTTATTCATTTACAAGTTATCACATACTTTGGGAAAGTATGTTTTCAACAGTTAACACTAATTTTTCTTGAAGATATTCTGGTTGATGCTGAGTTAAATAATTAGGTTTTAAGTTAGTCAAATATTTCCCAAACTCTTAAATTGTCATAATAAAAGAACAAACAAACAAAACTCTTGTTCATACTTATCTAATGGTTATCTTAATTAGAGGGGAAGGAAACTTAATGTCATGATCAGGCTGGGGGTTACATGTTAAATAATTCATTTTTTTTTTGCAAATATAAGGTCTAAGTGTCCACAAGATCTGTCTCAGATTGACTCTTTCCCTGACAATAGAGAGCTGAGCAATGACATTGATTCGCAGATAAAATATAGTTTCTGAAATCTTGAAGGATATATTTTTTTTAGTTTTATGCTTTATTTGGAAGTTTCGTAAAGATAGTTTATTTCAACTTTCACTGAGTGCCTCATTTAGGCACTCAAAATTTAACTAGTTTTCACCTCAGAGAATATTCTCTTAAAATAAATTTAAAATATCCAGCAATACTCTTTGTATATAGTAATGACTCAAAAAGGAAGAAAAAATCAATTACTAATACTACAAATGAAAAAATAATGAAAATAACAGTTACTGACACTACATGACATTGTGAACAGATTGGTTGCATCACTATCATTATTTAGGGAAATTACTGTAACTGACTTTCCTTATTCTCAGCAAGAGCTTGCTCTCCTAGATGTATGGACTCTAAGGAAAATAGTATTTTTTATAAAATTTAACACTGCTTCAGAGATGAAAATATATAAGTACTTATTGATGTTTATGAAGCAATTATTTTGTAATTGACACTCAAAGTTTTGGGAATAAAAGTAGAAGACTAGTAATAGATATTCATCTGGAAAATCAATGTCCTTTGCAGTGCTTTATTTTGCCAAATGACTTCCAAAATGGTTATGCCAAAGAAAATTACCACATTTTGTGAAATTCATCAGTAATCAACCTATTAAACAGTACTTCTAATGTGCTTTTTAATTGAATATAACATTAATGCAAAGCCAGTTTAGATATAGTGAAATATGTTGTGATTTCAAACATACCTAGGCAAAAAGCTATAAGAATGCAGGATAGACAAACAAGCTATAAGAATGCAGGATAGACAAAATGCATTATTGCTGTCCTCAAAAGGAGCCAGATTCCACTGACTTAGTGTTTTTGCCAAATATTCTGGATACTAGGTTAAAAAAAAAAACTCAACCTTCTCATTTATAAATAACAATGTTCAATATGAGGTAGATAAAATATTCAGGTGACTGATCACATTTTTTAGTTTGCTTCCAGAAATTTGGCATCTTGTAGACAGTGTCTCTAAGTAAATTTGGAGAGTGGAAAATGTTATTAGAACTTATATTTCTTATGCATTGTGTTACTGGATTTAATCATCCTAAAATTTATGAAACTAGAAGTACTGTAATATCCTCTATAGTGATATGAAAGGAGAACATGTACCCTCAAAGTTAGGACTAAGCTTAATTTTTCTCTTAATATAATAAGTTATAGTATTTCCAAGTGTGTCTTGCTTATATTTGAACTGCTTGCTTATTAAAGAGAAGCTAGAAACACAAGTGCCTGAGCGCATAGCAGGCAAGATTTTGGCTTTGGCACCACTGTGTAATATGCTCCTTTCTGTAGAAGCAGGAGAACTACTGATTGAACACAGAAGGTGAGACTGAATCACAAATATTTGTTTCTCTTTCCAGAGGGGCATGCATTTAAAATTACATTTAAAGCTCTTATGTTTGACTCTAATACTCTATGCAGAAGAATTACTTTAAAAATAGTCTATGTCCGGGCTTCCCTGGTGGCGCAGTGGTTGAGAGTCCGCCTGCCGATGCGGGGGACGCGGGTTCGTGCCCTGGTCCGGGAAGATACCACATGCCATGGAGCAGCTGGGCCCGTGAGCCATGGCCGCTGAGCCTGCGTGTCCGGAGCCTGTGCTTCACAGTGGGAGAGGCCACAACAGTGAGAGTCCCGCGTACCACAAACAAAACAAAACAAAACTATGCCCTGTCCACCTCATTCATTCATTTGCTACACATCATTCTAAAAGTGTTATGCTGTGCCTCGGGCAGGGTTGAACAGCTCAGACTTGGTAGATGGCCCGAGTGTGAATCTCAGTATCACTTCCTGCTAGCTGTGAGATCTCTGTTCCTCAGTTTCCTCATCTGTAAAATTGAGGAAATAATATTACCTATCTTACAGTGTTGTTAGAAGAATTAAGTATGTAAACCCCTTCAAATCATGCCTGGTTAATAATAAGTGTGTTGTTGTTATTTTTGTTCTAACTTCAGATGCTTAGATGTTAACGAGGTCAATACATTAGGAAGCATGATAACCCCTAGTTATGAAAAATGCTGTCATGGAAATAACTAAGATTGTGAGATGTGTGTCAGAGCTGATAGCTCAGGGATGTGAACAAACCATCCATAACATATACCAAGGAGGAACATTATAGAAGGAGGGACTGGAAGTGAAAGACGCAGGTGGGGTGGGATTGGGGTGTGGGAGCAAGTTTGAAGAAGGACAAACAGTAGTGTTGAGGATAGGTTAGAGAGAGGGGGAATGAGCCAGATCGTTCACGGTTGTGCAGACCTTTGAAGAGATTTGGATTTTATTCTAAGACCTATGGTATCAAAGGTTGGGTTCCTTGGACAACAGAGTCTGAGTTGGAGTTTTGCAGGCAGAAGGTTTATTACTGAGTGCTTTAGAAAATGATACTCAGATCAGAGTGCGGAAAACAAACAGGATTGGGCACAGGGAAGAACTGAACTGCAGCGCAGTCACCTCAGGTGCCTCCCTCAGCCTTTCCCACGGACAGCTCTGGGGCAGGGATGGAGAGGGATACTGCTGATAGCTCTTCTGCTGCCTGCAGCTAGCAAGTTGAGCTCTTCATCCTGAAGGGGGATCAAGGAGGAGTAGCCCAGTGCCCATTTCGGAGCCACTGAAGGATTTAAAGCACAAAATTAAACTCCTAATTCATGCAAGGAATAATCTTTGAATGCCTACTGTAAACCTGATCCCACTCTAAAGCCGAAAATCCAATGGGCAAGTAAGGCACAGAGCCAACCATCTAGTGAAGAATTCAGTCAGACAAACAAACAAGACAGTGCTGTGCAGTGACTGTTGTAAAGTGGCAAAGGGGTTTCAGATGCTATGGCCGCAAAAGAGCAGCGTTCCACACAAGACTGTGGAAGACCTCTGGGTAAACAAATGGCATTTGAACCAGAACCTAAAGGATGACGAGAATTTATTCTTATAAAGGGCAGGGGGTGTGGTGCAGCACAAAAATCCCAGAAGTGAGGTACATATGAATGTGGTTCCTTATGGCTGGAGCAAGGAGTGTGCTCCATGACCCACACAGGAAATCCCACCTGGCATCTCAGGAAAAAAGAGGAAGAGCAGAGAGTCTGGCAATTGCAAGGTGACCTGAGACATCCTCTGTCTTAGCCTCCTCGTTACGTAGATGAAGAAGGGGAAGCAGATTAGCTCAAGACATTGTTCAAGGCTTCACACTTAATGAACAGCGTATGCGGAATGAAAGTCCGGGCTTGACATGTAATCTGAGAATCTACAAGCTTTTACTAGAACCATCTTAACAGGATAAGACATACAGTTGCAGCCACAACACATCATAATGACACACACGCGGCAAGGGTTTAATAAATAACTGATTAGGGGTATAGATTGAATGATGGATGTAGCCCATGGTCTTTTTATCAGTGAATAGGGTAGAATAAGAGCAGGACATCAGATGATTTACAATCTCCATTTAATAATGAGGATGACTAAGCTGTGTATTTGTTGGGTATGAGAGGATACTAATTATATAATTCCATGTTTTCTCTATAGTGTCTTTTCTCTGGTTGATACATTTTCATTTTTTTTTTCCCTGAAGGCATCTGGTAAGATCTTTATAATTAACTACATTAGTAAAATTATTTACCTGTGGTTGCTAACTGCCTCAGTAGAGCATCTAAATGGATTATCACAAAATATCAAAAATGTGTTTAAGTGACTGACTTTAAATAAGAACTGTTGTGTATGGAAATTAACTTTTGAGGAGTCCAAACAGCCTCCTCCAGAGTAGCTGAAGTAGGTACGGCTAGAAGCCCATGAGACTTCCATAAGTGACATGAGCCATTGGCATTAAGGTGCCAAGAGCAAAGAAAACAAGCAGGCTATAAAATATGGACCCCAAAATGAAAGTCTCAGGGGCAGATGTTCTGAATTGCAGGTATGGTTTCCTATCGTGCTACTCCTCACAGAAACAACTTGAGTGGCGGAGGAGAATTATTTACTGCAGGCTAGCTAATGACACCCCAAGCAGGAGATGCAGCAGCAGTGGCAACACCAGCCTCTATTGATTAAGAGTTTGTTAGATTGATTAGTACCTATTCAATGTCAGGTACTCCGTAGTCATTGTTCACGGTTTCCAGCCCTCACACAGGTTTTCGGGATGGGTTTTAGCAATCCTGTTATAGATGAGGAAACGGAGGACCAGAAACATTACAAAACCTTCCCAAGGCGAGACAGTATATAAAATGCATAAAACCCCAGTCTGTTTTATTCAAAAATCTGTAATCCAGACTTCCACAAATGCATGTATTATATATACACACATCTCTCTCTCTATATGTAATATAATTTTTAAAGTTTGATCATTTTATAATTATATATTTGGGATTTGAAAAATCATTATTTAATAATAATTATAATTCCCCACATTTCACACTTATGAAAAAATATAAGCTATGAAACTTGACTTAGGCTGGTAAACAATACTAGCTTTTCCAAATGTCTCTCATTCCAATGACACCTAGGTTATGCAACCTCTGTTTTCAGGTAAAAAATGACAATATTAGTTAATGGGACAGTAGGATATATATTTAACTGAGTTATTTGTGTACAGAAATATCATCAACTACAAAGGCTTTGGGGATTTAAAAAATTTGGGAAGTGATCAGTGAAATTTTACTTCAAAGATTTTTTTCTAAATAAAAGGGAGTTAAAACTTCTTAAAGAAAAGAAAAGCAACCTGCCTTTCAATATTTCCCAGTCAAAAGTATTCTTAGTAAACAAGGGAGACCATACATGAATCAGCTCTGTCTCAGTTGGAATTTTCTTTTAACAATAACCTGTATTTAATAAGCTGGTACCCAGAGTGCATGCCATGCTGCTTCAAAGTGATAGCAAGACCATGAGGGAAGATCAAAGAAAAATGGTCATGGGATCTGAACTGCTAGACGAAGAGAATTGTATCTGCATGCACACAGCTCCTTTTTGTTATGCCTATATAAGAGAAGGATTCACTTTATTTCCTATAAGCACTTAAAGATTTTAATCCAAACTTCCTTTCAGTGGTAGAGATCAAAAGCTCTAGATATTGTGGAGTTATGGAAGAGAGAGACAACGTATCTACTAGAAGAGAGGTAGAGTCCTAGGGCTTGTTCCAGGAAGGGTTTAGCGCTAATGGAACTTAAAATGTGATCAGAATAAATTTAAAGCAACGACTGTAATGGCTAGGTGGGAGATGCCAGTGAATCCAATCATTCTAGTGCTGTTTGTTAATGATAATCACCTCCGCATCCTCTAAAACTCCTAATGAACAGATGCTTCAAAGATGTTCATAGAAGACTGATCCTCCTGAACAAAACTCTGAGTGACAGACATTGTAATTAATGCCATCGTTACCAGTGTCCCATCAAGGTGGGTTCAACCTTATGCACACCTAGAGTAGAAAATTGCCCACCTCGTATTAGTGGTTGTTCGCGTTGCTTCACCATCAGTCTTCCTGCCGTTGCTATTGTTCTTGCTATTTTTGTTGCTGGTATGAAGTTGGGAAGGTCACCTGCCTGCACACTTGTTAATATCCACCATATGCCTATGGTTTAAAATTTTATAATTAAGTTGGGCCACATTCTATTCGTTTAACAAAGTCACTTTTAAAGGAAAATACATTTAACAGTATGGATGACTGAAGCTTGAGGCCATTTTGAGTCATGCACATTCTGGTAAATATTAATTTATCAGATTATTTTCTAACATAGTCATTTGTTGAAAACAGGTCACTGAGAAGTGGAAATCTCAGTGTGTGAGGAATGTATCACTGAGAATGAGAGATACATGTGAAGCTCTGGGCAGTGCCTTATGAGACAGAAATTGTGTGTGGAATGTGGGCAGAAAGGGCTCCATGCTCCCAGCAAAATAGTGAAGGGCAAAGATGGAAAATAGAAAGTTCAAGCAGTAGGTTTAACATTTATCTGATCTAAAATTCTGTTATTGAAAGAAAATGATTCATCACACCAGCCTTTAACTTTTCTTTCAACTCTTAGTTTTTAGATGAGGTGTTTCTTTAAGACATATTACAGTTAAAATATTCGCCAGTTATTTATCATCATTTCTGTAGGTGATTGCCTTTATAGTATCATTTCAGGAACTGCATGAAAATTCTCTTAATAATTTCCTCAAGAGCTCTTCCATCATCTCCCTGATGTCTCAAAATTTTTAACACAGCTTTTATTTCACAACTAGAAATAATTCTTAAAACGAGGGTACCCTAATTGAGGAAGCATGCTAATTGTGCTCATTAAAATGCATTCATACTAAAGTGTACATGACTGCTAACTCTTCCATTAAAAGAAAACAGGGACAACAGCAGACCTTGCCAGAAGAGATGAGGGAATACAGAGAAAGAGCGCTAAGGACCCAAAAGATAAATGCTACTTACTTCACAATTGTGCCTAAGGCAAACTCTACTTTAAGTAGATCGCCCTGCTCTTGAGCCATAACAATGGTTATGAAATTTGGAGCGATTCTCTGACAGTGCAATTTGGCTCAAACATCTGAAAAATAGTCCGTATGTGAAGGGAGGGTCATTTGAGTTCTGATATTAATGCTGCCTCTCTCTCGTCATGAGACAAACGCAATTTAGTATAATGAATAATCTCCTCTTACAAATGTATTTTTCCTTGAGTTTTCTGCCAATTTGTTGCTTCTTGCCTACTTCCAGAATAATTGGAGGTATCGAATATGAGAAGGGGACCTCAGCTTGCATTTTCTTATTTAGGCGATAGCCCTCCAGTATACTAAACCTGCTTGTGTGAATAGTGAGTGACACTGAGTGTCCCCAATGGGCGTCTGTCATGAACACAGCTTTAACTTTTTTTTTTATCCTCCTGAAAATTGACAAAAAGTAAGAAAAGAAGTGAAAGCTTCTGAAAGCCTATCTATTAAGTTCTTTAACTAATGGTTGCTCTCGGCTCTTTCTGGGGTTTTCACAGTGAATCCTTTTTAAGGCATACTATCCCCATGGCATCAGTGATGTGTAACTATATTTCTTTCAGAGAATGCACCCTGGCTAGTAGTGTTAAGAACTTGGAATTTTCAGCCACATAGTTCTGTGTTCAGTATTTGGCTCTGTACTTATTAATTGAGTAATGTAGAGGAAGTTATTTTACCTGTCTGAGCCTCAGCATCCTCATCTTTAAAAGCAAAAGTAACGAGTCCTATACAGGGATAATTAGAAAACATTACAGTTAAAATGCAGTGGTTAGTGAAACCCACTTGTGCAGGAGGAGTCTTAGACAGGTGATGGCAAGCTGATATGTTTCACTAAATGACATATGACTCTAGCAACTGATCTAACCAGCTTTCATGCTGGCTCCGAAACCTGCTTTCCTTCATATATTGGTTACCCGTGGGTTGACTCACATTATTGGTCTAAATCTGTGTTCCTTTAGAGCCATACTATATAGATATGTCAACATGCCAGTGTATTATTAACAATAGGAAAAACAACCATCAGACACACCAGTCTTACCAGCACATTCTCTCGTAAAAGAAAACCACATGTGAAAAAATTGGTAATCATAAGTTTGCCTGTTAAATAGCATCCCTTTTTCCGATTCTATATTTATATGTTTCAAGTGTATTGACTTTAGACCCTGATAGCTTGAAGAATCAATCTCTGTAATAGGTATTTATGTCAAGTGGGTAGTAATTCAAGGTGGCTTGTCACTAGGCCACCACTTCCCTAAGATGATACCTGGACAGAGCCTGCCAGTGTTTGCTTGTGTCACTGTGGTTGCTGTTGGCTTGTGTGTTTATTTAAGCTCAATGGCTGAACCAACCTAGTCTTTTCTCTGCCCGATCATAACCTTTCTCAGAACTGGGCATGATATCTGATTTGACTTCTGCTTACTTACTTGTGATAACATCCCTGTTCAGCATCCTTGAAATTTTTTTCTCATTTCCCTTGTGTCAGAGTTATGAATATTCCTGAATATTTCATGTGTGCATTTGTAAGAAAGATCTATCTCTCACATCCATTGTGTGTAGATTTTACTAGCTTAATTCTCAAAATATATCTACTATTATTAGTGAGTCCTCACCATTGTCTCCAAACACCAATTTTTTAAATGCAGCTAAAATGCTTAGGACAGTACCTGGTACACAGTCAGTCTTCCATGATAATAGTTATCAGAAGAATTGTTATTTTCCTGTGGGGAATGATGAAACAGTATTTTAATTCGCTACACTGAAGTCACCTCATACTGCTGGGTTCATATGCTGGGGGTTAAATTAGGCTCAGTTTAACATAACCTGGTTATGGGACTAGTAATTCTGTTTATGTAAAACTCACTACTTTCCAGACCTTCCAGCAATACCAAACACCTCATCCCTTTAAGATGTTCCTTGTAAACCAAGACGTAGACTCAAAGCCTCTTTGTGAACGGTGGCACAGTAACCTTCGACTATGTTTGTTTAGTAAAATAAGCTTGTGATTCAGCACAGCTAACTGTGCTGTGATGAAGGTGATTATAAGCAAACCTGGACTAGAACATGCCTACTTATATTACTTCTTGAAAGTTGCTTAATCTCTCTGTGCCTCAATTTGTAAAATGGGAAAAATGATAGTACCAATGTGATATTGTGATTTATAATAAGAAATATGTATTTGGTCTTTATCCCTGTTTCTGGCAGAGAGCTCATAAAACCCTTGGAACTTCCTAAGTGTTGAGAGTGACCAAGGTGTCTTTTGTTATGTTAATGATGACTTTTGGACCACCTAAGGGTGGGAGCTGGTTGCCAGGAGAACCAACCCAGTGATTAGAGGGTTGGAAATTTCAGTCCCATCCCCTGACCTCTGGGGAGGGGAGAGGAGCTGAAGATTGCTCTCAGTCAACAATGGCCAATAATTTAATCAATCGGGCCTATGTCATGAACCCTCCATAAAAAAACCCAAAAGCAATGCCCCTGGAGAGGGCATGGAAATTCTGTACCCTTTCTCTATACATGGCCTTATGAATCTTATGGCCCTCCCTTTTACAGCCTTTTATAATAAACTGGTGATTTACTAAGTAAAATGTGTATCTGAGTTCTGGGAGCTGCTCTAGCAATTTAATCAAACCTGAGAAGGGGATGATGGAAAACTCTGCTTTATAGCCAGTTGGTCAAAAGAACAGGTGACGACTTGGACTTTCTACTGATGGTGTCTGAAACCCAAGAAGTGGGTCATTGAAACCTCTGACCTATAGCTGGTTATAGATCAGAAGTACAGGTGATAACCTAGGCTTACGACTGGCATCTGAAGTGGGAAGGGGGGCAATCTTGCAGGGCTGAAAGTTTTACCTGTGGAATCAGGTGCTGTCTCCTGGTGGGTAGGGTCAGAATTGAGATGAATTGTAGGACACCCAGCTGGTGTCCAGAGAATTGCTTTTTGGTGTGAGGACCCCACCCCACCCCTGCTACAGTGGAATTGGGTCTAGGAACCCAACAGAACCTACCTTAGGGGATTTTATGGAAATTACAGTAAAATAGCGTAAAGTGTTTAACACATACAGTTCCTGGAACATAGTGAGTAGTTCAAAAATGTTAACTTCAATTTTATTCTTTTTTATTATAAAAATAGGAATAATCATTATTCATAGCATTAGTAGTAGTAGTATACTGGGCATGATCCTGAGATGGCAGAAACTACTGTGGGGAACTAGATCACTGGAAAGGGGGTGCTAAGTCTAGTGCTACCCTGTTCCATGATCTAAGAATAAACGTCATGGATATTTGATGGTTTTAATAGAAAGGACAGTTAATTGAGAGTTTATATATTGACAGTAAGAAGATAGAATTGTTGTGGTTTCAGACAAGGCAAGATAAAGCACAGCTGGACAACAACTCAGAAGTCGCATGTCAATGAGGTTTTTATAGTCCAGGATCTGATCCTTTTCTTGTGAAAGTCTTGCAGACTCAACAACAGACCCATGTTAACCAAAAGGCACACCCAAAAGAAGCAAATCTCAGAGTTCCAATATGTTACTATACTATGGGAGCAATAACCGTGAACCAAAATACTTAACATCACCATGATCAGCATTGAATCATTATGATCAAGCTAGTTGGAAAGTTTATTCATAAAGGGAAGCTGATTTGTTAATCCACCAGGGCAGATCACTGCCAGGAACCAAAAACACTAGATGTCTATTAGGCAAGTGCATTCTTGGCCATCATGCCTATGATTCAAAATGGATAGAATGTGTGTCTGAATCACCTTGGGAGTTTTTTTTCTCAAAACACGTTTACTAATCTGAGGATATCTGGATACAGACAACAGTTATAGGAGGAGGGAACCCCACACTCTGTGTGTACTGACATGGGCCACCAAATATGAGAAAACTAACTGATGAGTCTCAGACAAGAATAAAGAGAATTAGACAAGACAAGAATCAAATGCCTTAAGAAAAATTCATCCTTTCATGGTCATATCACAGAAGAGAAAAATCTTGCGAAGGTGTCTGTAATATTCAAAGACAATGGATTACTAAAACCTAAGAGATTTACAGGAGATGTTTACAAGGAACTGTACCTGGCTAACTGGTAGCAGATCAAAGGATTCATACCTGGGAAAATTTACCAAACAAATGGAAAAAATTAATTGGAGGTGGAAGATGGGAGGAGCAGCAGTGATAGGATTATGACCCGTATTCATTTTGTACAATTTTTATTCCCTTGATTTTCTTTCCCCCTTTATAATATAAACAGTGCTTTGGAAAACAGCGAACAAGAAACTCTAACTACTGGCAGCTGCTCATCTCATGCATGTTTCTGATTGTGCATTGTTACTCACCACCACTGTTTGTTCTGTTTACTACTAATTACAATATTCTGATTGGGAAAAAATTTTTTTTTTCCAGAAACAACTCCCTTTTGGAGATTGTAAAGTGCATGCTGCTGTTTCCTATCCTTTCAAAGGATTGACTTCAAAAGTGACAGTCTCCTTTGTAAAGCAAATGTGTGAGTTTTGTATTGGAGTAGACATGCCAATCTGATCAAGAGCAGTCAACATTATAGTCCAAGGTCTAGGAACAGGATATGCCTCTTGCAGGCTTAGCTGGAAGATAGGTCCACAGGTTTCTCATCTTAGAATTTGACACCCCTGCCCCTTGTTTCATTAGAAAGCAATTATCTTTGTCAAACTTTTTTTTTTTCCCTGCAAATTATATAATAGGACACAGCTGGTTGCATACCCCCATATATGCTGATACAGTGTTGTATATAAATTGCTGCATAAAAACATGCCAAATGGGCAAAAAATACAACATGAGCAAAATTATCAGATTAGATTGGCAGATGCTTATATTAAACATGTCTGTTTACATTGTGTGTAAAAGGTTTTCATGGGCTTTGATTTTAGATTCAGTAGAGCATCTCTGTTTCTTTTATGAGATCTAAATTACACTAGTTATTACCGGTTTTAGAAAATGTAAGTTAAATTACAGAAATAATCATATGCTTTTGCTACTGGTTTTTTCTCATTACAAATCATATCACAAATGTAGTAATAATATACTCCAGGAGCCTAGCTATCACCAGTTACTCCTAACCATAGGTAGCATCACTATTAACCTAATTTTCCTGCGCTTGGAAATAAACAAAAAAAAAAAAAGAAGAAAAAAGAAAATAGATACATAAGTTAATTATACTATAATTTGTGTTCCAGTATCACAACTTACAAGTTATTTAAGGAGAGAATATGAAATAAAGAGGGTATATTTTTAGCTAGGCCACATTGTTTGTCTGTTGATACTCCATATTTTAGAGTTTCGATTGTATAGTCTCAAAACCAAAATTTGTTTGAACTTTTAATAATATGGTATAGTATAGTCTAAGAACAGAGAAATATACATATGTAAACAAATACATATAAAGTACACATGTACATACATATACACATATATATATGTATGTAATGCATATACACACACATTGTTGCATCGTTGAGCATATTTTAAATTGGGATGAAGTGATATACATATTACTTTGTTCCAATTTAAAATGTTAAAAAAGGCAAGATCTAATTAACCAGAGTATATCAGCGTGAGGCCTTGAACAAGTACTTCTTGTGGAGAGGGATCGCTTCTCCCAGTGCAGAGTCAGCAGAGATGCTCCATTCTAGAACCATACATTCTTTGTTACACCCATTCGGATAGCACCTGTAGAATATTTCTCATTTATCAAATTAACAGGCGCCTAGATTGAATTTTACTTTTTTTTTTATTGGAGTATAATTGCTTTACAATGATGTGTTAGTTTCTGCTGTATAACAAAGTGAATCAGCTATACGTGTATACATATATCCCCATATCCCCTCCCTCTTGCGTCTCCCCCCCACCCTCCCTATCCCACCCCTCTAGGTGGTCACAAAGCACCGAGCTGATCTCCCTGTGCTATGCAGCTGCTTCCCACTAGCTAGCTGTTTTACATTTGGTAGTGTATATATGTCCATGCCACTCTCTCACTTTGTCCCAGCTTACGCTTCCCCCTTCCCGTGTCCTCAAGTCTATTCTCTACGTCTGTGTCTTTATTCCTCTCCTGCCCTGCCCCTAGGTTCATGGTTTTGAACTTTACTTTTATTATTCTTTTTTTAAAAATTTATTTTAATTTATTTTATTTATTTATTTTTGGCTGCGTTGGGTCTGTTGCTGCACGCGGGCTTTCTCTAGTTGCGGTGAGCAGGACCTACTCTTGGTTGTGGTGCGCGGGCTTCTCACGGTGGCTTCTCTTGTTGCGGAGCATGGGCCCTAGGCATGCAGGCTTCAGTAGTTGTGGCACATGGGCTCAGTAGTTGTGGCTAGCGTGCTCTAGAGCACAGGCTCAGTAGTTGTTGCGCACAGGCTTGGTTGCTCTGCAGCATGCGGTATCTTCCCAGACCAGGGCTCGAACCTTCCTCCCCTGCATTGGAAGGCGGATTCTTAACCACTGCACCACCAGGGAAGCCCTGAATTTTACTTTTAAATGGCCAGATTCTCAAGAGGAAAATCTAGATCCCTATATGGTATATGCACATATATAGGCAATTAAAATATGAATGATTACAGGAATATTAAAAAATCATTATATTGACTTTTTAGTCTATATAGACTAAAAGGTAAGTACAATGCAGATGACTGGACATTCAAACCATTCTGTCTTTGAGTGGACAGGAAACAGGGAGTCTTTTTCTAAAGGCTCTATGTTTACCTATATAGTTTACACCATTGTTTGTTAGGAAAACTTTTTTACTGAAGTATAATATACATACTGAAAAGTTGCACAAACCGTATTTATTTACCTCAATGACTTTTTAGAAAAGTGAGCACACCTGTGTAACTACAGTCCCAGTGAAGAAATGGAATATTCCTATAAGTCCAGAAATTTACCTATGTCCCCTGTCAGTCCTGTGATCCCCACCCTATTACTAAGCACTTTCCTGACCTCTTTCAACATTGGTTTGTTTCATATGTTTTTGAGCATAAACAATAATTATTTAGAAAGTACTCTTTTCTTTGGCTTCCTTTCTTAATATTATGTTTTGAGATTCATGCAGGTTATAGTGTAAACAAAGTTCATTCATTTCCATTTGTTTATGGAATTCCATTGGATAAATATGCCACAGTTTGTTTATGCATTCTGTTGTTTATTGACATTTATGTTGTTTTCATTTAAGTATTGTGAATTACACTGCTATTGATATCTTTATACATGTCTTATGGTGCTCAAACGTGTACTAGAATTGTGGAGACACAAGGATATACAACAATTGATTTTTATCAATTAACATTCACATCAGCATAGCGTGAGTAACACTTGATATTGTCAAACTTACATTTTAGCTATTCCAGCAAATCTGTTTCCATTAAAGTCTTAATTTACCTCTTTCTGATGATTAACTGTACCAAGAGCCCTTTTTGTTCATTGGCTATATTTTGTTGATGTCTTTTGTCCCTTTCTTTTAAAATTGGTCTGCCTGATTCTTCTAGATTTGTAGAAAAGATTTATGTATTCTGGCTACAAGCTATTGCTGGTTAGTTGGTTACATATAACTGTTTTCCCCTAGTCTAACTTGTCACTCTGCTAGTAAATATCTGCTCATACCACAGTTATGATTGTAGTCTCTTGTTATTTTCTGTAAATTTCATTGTTTTCAATTCACATGTAGTTCTCAAACCTATCTGTAATTTACTTTTGTGTTTAAGTTAAAATAAACAGCAGTATTTATTTTCGTATTGCTTTCCAGTTGACCCAGGACCACCTACAAAAAAGACCATCCTTTTCCCATCTTACTACAATGGTACCTTTGTTAAAAAAAAAAAAAAAAAATCTAGTGCTCATATTTGTTTGAGTCTATTTCTGGAATTATTATTTTTTTAATTCTTTTGTGAAAACACTGTATTAATAAGTGTGGCTTTATAGTAAGGTAAGGCTTGATATTTGATAGTGTTAAATTGTCCAATTTGGTCATCTTCTTCAAAATTATTTTAGCTAATGCTGAATTTATTTTAGTCTTTAAGTATTTTCAGCAGTATTTTGTAGAAAGCCATATTGAGGTCTTCTTCCATATCTCCTGCAAATTTTTTTCTTAGGTGTTTGAAGTTTTATGATAGTCTTGTAAAATTT
The DNA here is from genome assembly GCF_059928025.1 of Delphinapterus leucas. Taxonomy (NCBI): domain Eukaryota; kingdom Metazoa; phylum Chordata; class Mammalia; order Artiodactyla; family Monodontidae; genus Delphinapterus; species Delphinapterus leucas. The sequence goes on from NC_143131.1 coordinate 140,758,141, forward strand.
TTTACTTTATATTTTTAGAGCAGTTTTAGGTTCAAAGCAAAATTGAAGGGAAGATACAGATTTCCCATATCCCCTGTGCCTCCACACATGCATAGCCTCCCATATCACCAACATCCCCCACCAGAGTGGTACATTTTTTTGAGTGGATGAGTCTACATTGATATACTGTAATCACTGAAAGTCTGTAGTTTACTTTATGGTTCTCTGTTGGTGGTGTACATTCTATGGGTTTGGACAGATGTGTAATGACATGTACCCATCATTATGGTATCATACAGAGTATTTTAACTGTCCTAAAATTCATCTGTGCTCTGACATAAATATTATTTTAAAATTTCAGTTTCTAATTATTTGTTGCTAGTATATGGACATACATTTTTGTATGTATTAACATTCTCCCTTGCAAACTTGCTAAATGTACTTACTAACAATGGTTAGATACCTTTAGATTTTCTTTGCACATAATCCTTTCATCTGAGAATAATGACAGTGTTATTTTTTTCTTGATTTCTCCTTCTAGTCTTTTCAATGGGTAACACCAGTACAATGTTGAATGGAAGTGGTATATCTGGCATATTTAAAATAATTTCTGGATAATGTGTATTAAAAAAAAATAGAGGTTCTTGATGATGATGTTTTCCTTCAGAGAGGACTTAGCTTTCTTCTGGAAGGCATTTAGAGTAAAGGCAGTCAGATTTTTGAGATGGTTTAGTCTACGTTCCAGTCTTTTGAGAACTAAACTATTTCCAGTTTTGCACATGTTTCTTGATCATGGCCCTCAGGGAGAGTGTTTAGCAGATTTTCTCCTTTATGGAGTTTCCTGAACTCCAACTTTTGTGATGACAGGAAAGTGAGACTACCAAAAGCACTGTTACTTTTCTCACCCTCTTACATGCAATTTTCTCATTGTATTCTTAATCTCTTTCCCACTGAATTAGACATTGGCAAATAGCTTGAGGGGAAAATAATGCAAAATTCTGCAATCCTTTATCTCTCTGGGATCTTGGCCCCTTAAGACATGGCCTCCTTTGCAACCTTGAAATATGATTTCTATCCCTGCGTCCCTGTGAGGTCACAGAAAGCTCTAAACTGCTGATTTTGTCTTGGTCCGTCATCCTGAGGAAATTAAGGCTCAGTAAATAGGTTGATACAAAAACTGATAAATCTAAGCTCATCTCAGTGCCTTTTCTTTTATTCTGGAAACTTGGCTCCTGAAGTCCTTGCTGCCTTGGATGTTTTCAATAGCTTCAATCAGCTGTTTTTATTTTGTTTTGTTTGTTTTTATTTGATTTAGTATATGATATATATATATAAAATTATAATATATGTCTATTTTCATTGATTTCTTTCATTTTCCCAATATTTTACTATGAAATAATTAAAAACACACCAAAGTTGAAAAAATTTACAGTAAATCTACACATCTCCGTCCAAATTTTACCATTAACTTTTAATGCTATTCTTTTTTTGTAAACCACATATCTACCTATGTGTTCATCTCTCTATTCATCTATTAATTTACTGTATTTCTGATGAATTTCAAACTAAATTTAGACATTAGTAGACTGTTTCCTAAATTGTTCAGTTTGCAGATCACTAACTAGAGTCCAAGATTTGTGTACAGTGTTCATCTTTTAAACTAGAATTTACGTACAATGAAATCAACAAGTATTGGTGATCTTAAGTATAGATTGACTGAATTTTGCTAAGTATGAATAAACTAGGCACCACAAACTCCTATCAAACAATACACTCATATCATCGACCTAGGGAGTTTCCTTATGTCCCATCTCTGTCAATTCCTGCCCATACCCTCCAGAGAGAAATATTGTTCTGGTTTTTCTTCAGCACAGAACAATTTTTCTTCTTATGGAATTTCATATAAATTAAAGCATACATTATGTACTCTTACCTGTAATGATGCTATTATTTGGGATTTTAAATATATATATGTATGGTATATATTTATTGTTGTGTCTATTAATAGTTATTTCCTTTTCATTGCTGAATAGTATTCTACGGTATGAATATCTATATACAGTAGATTTTTTATCCACTTACCAGTTGATGCGTACCCGGGATATTTATAATGTTTGGCTATCATGGATAAACCTATTATGAGCATTATTATACAATTATTTGTGAATATGCCACTTCGGTAAAAAACTAGCAGTATCATTTTAAACCTCTATTAATAAAACATGAGAGCTTGTGACACTTTGTTGTCAGAGTCTTTTCAGCTTTAGCAATTCTGATGGGTATGAAGTTATATGGCTTTGTGATTTTGATTTGCAATTTCCTAGTGACTGACAATATTAAGCTATTTTTATGTGTTTATTGACCATTCATATATCTTCCTTTGTGAAGAGACTGTTAAAATATTTTCTTATTTTGGGGAGTGGGGTTTCCTTTTATTATTGTGTTGTAAATGTTCTTTGTATATCATGGATACATGCCTTGCATAAAATTTCTCCAAGTCTGTAGCTTACTTTTTTTTTTTTTTTTTTTGGCGGTACGCGGGCCTCTCACTGCCGCGGCCTCTCCCGTTGCGGAGCATGGGCTCTGGACGCGCAGGCCCAGTGGCCATGGCTCACGGGCCCAGCCATTCCACAACATGCGGGATCTTCCCGGACCGGGGCACGAACCCACGTCCCCTGCATCGGCAGGCAGGCTCTCAACCACTGTGCCACCAGGGAAGCCCTGTAGCTTACTTTTTAACTTTATTAACAATGTCTCTTGAGAAGCACAGTTTTGTTTTTTAAATTTTATAAAGTCTAATTTACTTTTATTTTTCCTAGTATATCTGACTTTATATAACCTCTATAAAAATCTTTGCCTACTCTCAAATCATGAAGATATTGATACTTTCCTATAGTTTCCTGTCACAACTTTATGGTTTAAGCTTTTATAATTAGATCAATGATAAATCTTGAATTATTTTTGAGAATGGTGTAAGATCATGATAGTACTTTGTTATATGAATATTCAGTTGAAAGCAATGAGGAAAAACACTTTTGTGTTTTTAAAAAAAAAGCTGTTTGCAGAATTTCTAGGCTTTCTAATTTCCACTGATCTATTCAGCGATATTTATTACAGTAAACATTATATTGATTAGTATAGCTTATAGTTAGTCTTAATGTCAGGTTGGATAAGTATTCTCACATTCTTCTACTTAAAGATTGTTTTATTTATTCCAGTCCTTAGCAGTGTCACATAAATTTAAGAATTAGCATGTTAAATTTTACAAAATAGGCATTTGGGATCATAATTGAGATTGTTGTCTTGAACATGGTTCAATTTGGGGAAAATTGCATCTCAATAATGTTGAGTTTTATAATCCATGAATATGGTGTTTTTTTCCTATTCGTTTGGATCCCTCCTAATTTTCTCTCAACAATGCTTTGTAATTTTCATGAAAAAGATCTGTTAATTTATGCTTAACCTAAATGTTTCATATTTTTTGGAAATTATTATAAGAAAATAATTTCATTTTTCATTTTTCAAATCATCTCCTGTTGGTATATTAGAATATAATTGATTTTTAATGTATTAACCTCAGATCCTAATATATTAATTTTAATCATTGTTTTGTCAATTCATTAGGATTTTCTATATAAACATTTATTTCATCAGCAAATAGAGACAGTTCATTTTATTCATTGCAAGCTTTACAACTTTTATGTCTCTTAATGCATTATTTAACAGCTAGGATCTCTAGTACAGTGTTCCCAGTGAGATGGTGGGCATCCTTGCTTTGTTCCTGATTGCAGGGATGTTAGCTGTACATTTGTTTTTAAATAGATGCCCTTTATCAGATTAAGGAAGTTTCTTCCTATTACTTATTGGCTGAGAGGTGTTCTTTTGTTGCCATTGTTAATCATAAATGGGTATTGAATTTTGTCAGTATATTTTATGCACTTATTGATTATGTGGTTTTAATGCTTTATTCTGCTAATATGGTAAACTAAATTAATTTTCAAAATTGAAATCAACTCTGCTAGGTCTTGCTGTATTATCCTAGTATAGATTACTAGATAAGACTTTCTAATAATTTGAAATAATTTATTCATCTGTAGACATGAAAAATAGAGGTACGTGGTTTTATTATTTGGTAATGTCTTTGTCAGATTTTACTGTTGAAATCATGCTGGCTTCATAGGACAGGTTGGGAAGTGTTCTTTCTCAATTTTTGCTAAGTATTTTGTGTAAAATTGTTTTTATTTTTACCTTAAAATTGGGGCAGAATTCAAAAGCAAAACCATCTGAGCCTGGAATTTTCATTGTGGAACTTCTAAACTATATACATGTAACAAATTCAATTTTTTAATTTAGATAAAGTGATATACTATACTTTCTATTTAAATTTGTGTTATTTTTGCAACTTATTTAAGGAATCTTTTTTCCCATTTTATCTAGGTTGTTAAATTTGTGGTAATGAAATTTTTCATAATTATCTCATCCCTTTAATGTCTGTAGTTTTAGTAAGGACTGTGTTTCTTTTTTCCCTAATTAATTAATTAATTATTTTAATTTTTGGCTGCGTTGGGTCTTCGTTGCTGCATGTGGGCTTTCTCTAGTTGCGGTGAGTGGGGGCTACTCTTCGTTGCAGTGCGTCATCTTCTCATTGCGGTGGCTTCTCTTGAACTTGTGGAGCACCGAGCACTGGCTTCAGTAGTTGTGGCACGCGGGCTTCAGTAGTTGTGGCATGCGGGCTTCAGTAGTTGTGGCTCACGGGCTCTAGAGCGCAGGCTCAGTAGCTGTGGCGCACGGGCTTTGTTGCTCTGAGGCATGTGGGATCTTCCGGAACCAGGGCTTGAACCCATGTTCCCTGCATTGGCAGGCGGATTCTTAACCACTGTGCCACCAGCGAAGCCCTCTTTTATTCTTAATGTTGATAATTGTTCTCCCCCTCTACTGCCCCCACATCATTCTTGCTGGAAGTTTACTTATGTTGTTATTCTTTTAAGAAAACTACTTTTGACATTTACCATTTACTCTTATTTCATTTTTATTTTTATATTTCCTTCTTTTGGCTTCCTTTTAGTTTGCATTGTTGTTGTTGCTGCTGCTGCTGTTGTAGCTTCTTAAGGGAATATTGTAGGTAATTGATTTCAGATCTTATTTTTCTGAAATAAACCTTAAATGCTGTAAATTTTTCTCAAAGCACTGCTTTACTAGCATTTCTTAAATTTAGATGTATTGCATTTTCACTGTAGTTCAGTTCAAAATATTTTCTATTTTTTATTATGACTTTTTTCTCTGACCCTTGATTATTCAGAAGTATGTTTTTTTTTAATAAACAGTTGAGGCATTCTTAAATATATCATTAAAAATTTTTATTGAAGTATAGGTGATTTAAAATATTGTGTTAGCTTCAAGTGTACAACAAAGTGATTCAGTTGTGTGTGTATGTATATATATTTCAGATTATTTTCCATTATAGCTTATCATAAAATATTGATTATAGTTCCCTGTGCTATACAGTAAATACTTGTTGCTTGTCTATATATAAAAATAAAAACTAAATAAGGGAAAATGCAGTGGTTTCTTTTGTGGAGCATGGGCTCTTGGTGCATGGGCTTCCCTTTCCATATTTTTCTACTCTGTTTTTTCCTGTTATTTTGAGGTTACAATTACACATAATTTAGACCTTTTAATATTCCAAAGGTCTGAGGCTTTCATTTTTAAATATATTTTTTCTGTTTTCTTCAAATTAGATAGCTTCTATTAACCTATCTATGCAGTCATTACTCTTCTAATACCTCTACTAGGATGTTAAGCATATCCAGTAATTTTTAAATTTCAAATTTTTAGAATTTTTAATTTGTTCTTACCGTTTTAATTTTTCTGCTGAAATGTTCTATCATTAATTCACTGCAGACATCTTATTCTTTATGTTTTTGAGTATAGTTACGATTCTAATATCTAGGTCATCTCAAGGCTTGTCTCAGATATCGTCTTTTGCTTGAAAATTGTTAACATATTCCTGGTACTTCATATGTCATGTAATTCTGGATTGTACCTCAGATACGTTGGTTGTATTTTGTGGAGATTCTATATTCAGTTACATTTCTCTGGAAAATGTTGATTTTTGTTTGTTGATGTGGTTTTACCAGGCAGTTATTTTTGTTGGACATAAATTGCAAATTCTGTTTCTAGGAAAAGCAGCTCAAATCTCAGTTCAGTTAATTTGTTCTTAGGTAGGTTGTTTTAAGTCAGCCTCAAGCCAGATCTATGCTTGCAGTTTTCAGAGGTCAGCTAGAAATTTATCAAAGTCTATACACAAAATTTGGTTCTTGTCTCTCTGGCTCTTCATCCTAGGATTCCTTTATCAATTTCTGTGATTGCCACAAACTCTTTCCTCTGATGTTTATGCCAGAAAGTCTGTTTGTTTTCTTTGGAGTTTCTGCCACCCTGCGTGGGGTTGAAAGTGACCTACCCTCAGGCTTAAAGCTGTACAAATGGATAACTCATTCCATGATTATCTTTTTTTAAAAGTGTCAGCTCTTCTCCAGATGTTGTTTTTCTTTTCATTCTACAACGTCTTCAGCTCATTGTTATTTTAAAAGATTTCCCAGATTTTATAGTTGTTATATGTGGGAGGGTGAGATTTGGTGGGATAATTTTTGGCTATCCAGAATCAGAATCTCTACCATTAGGCTGTAGTGTTTTAACTTTATAAGCATAATGTGAGCATATGAATATGAGTGCATCTTTTTTTTTTTTTTTTTTTTTTGCGGTAAGCAGGCCTCTCACCATTGTGGCCTCTCCTGCTGCGGAGCACAGGCTCCGGACGCGCAGGCTCAGAGGCCGTGGCTCATGGGCCCAGCCACTCCATGGCATGTGGGATGTGGGATCTTCTAGGACCAGGGCACGAACCCGTGTCCCCTGCGTCGGCAGGCGGACTCTCAATCACTGCGCCACCAGGGAAGCCCTATGAGTGCATCTTTAAGATATTCTGTTTTGTTAAAAAACATAAATAAATTTCCCTTTGACCTAAATAATACTTTGTTTAAGAAACAAAAATTAATAAGCTTTTGGCTAGATTACTACCTGGAACTTATATCCATAATAAAACTAATTAATAAATATTTTCTTCTCACTTAGTACCAATTTTAACTGGATATAAGAAATTATTTTTGTCACTTTTTAAAATGACTAAGTGCCATTAAGTTAATCATACATCTGAATGTCAACCAGGCACATTATGCAAAGCACTAATGTAAATGTAAGACTGAATTATGCCTATAAAACTTTTCCAAGGATCCTTAAGCCTAGTGGAGATGAAGGAAAGATGCAGCAAGAAATATAAACACGTATTATTTTTCATGTTATGATGAAATGGCAGGAGAAATTAAATCAAATGCTAGAAAGTCTTGGTGAAGACAATATCATGATCAAGAAAAGTTTTATACGTGATACTTCATTAGAGATGGTCCTTGAAGTGCACATATTATCTTACACAGAAATGCAATGAGAGGAGTACGTTTCAGAAAGAATAAACATTGACTGAGAGAAATCTGTGAAATATTCAAAGAACAGAAATAAAATATATTTTATTAGAGCTTAAATTTTTGTATCAAACTAGTAAACACTGGATGTGAAGGTTGGGGCAAAATTTGTAAAGGTTTCAAACTACTATAAACTTGAGGGGTCTACAGATTAAGATCTGTGATTTAGGAATATTGATTTTTCTAGAGTGACAAGTGATTAGAGTAGGGAGTTATTAGAAAGGGCAAGAAAAGTTAGGAGGCAGTTGTAATACTAGAGGCAGAAGTTGAGCGTTTCCACTAGAATGGTGACTTTGGAAATGAAAAGGAGGGAAGGAACGCTCAAGATGTATCAGTAGTAGCTGGAGACTTTCATAACTGATTAGATTCAGAGAGAAAATGGGATCTTAGCATAAAGGAATAGCTTAGTTTGAAAAGAAAAAAAAGTATGAGTTTAAACAAATATTGAATATTCAGTGATAGTAAGACAGTCAACAAAGAGATGGAAATAAAGGATGGAGCTGTATAAAAATACCATGGTTGGAGATACATATTTAAAATCACCTAATTATAATTATTAATAATTGGAGCTGATATCAGTATACTGTATGCCAGGCACTCTGCCAAGTGATTTTCCCAAATGACTTCATTTGCTCATCAAAAACATCTACGTATGTACAATATTTTATTTACATATTGTATATGAGGAATCTGAGTTGCAGATGAGTTCCTTTTCTTCAAGGTTAAGCAAATAATCAGTGCTGGATCTCAGATTTAATCCCAAGAAGTCCAGCTTCTTTTATTAACATTTCTTCTCTATTGAATCACAAATCCAACTTGATGTTAGGATGGTCTGAAATTGTTGAGGGCTGTGGAGTAAGGAAGAAAATAAAGGACAATACATAAGACATAAATTTGGGGAGCCATGTAGAAAGGATTTAAGGAATGAAAATTAGCAATAAGCAGTGGGAAGAGATTTACCATAATCCAAATCATGATGGCATGAGCTTGCATGAACTTTTTTTGGCAGAGGGGAATATTCCCTGTCCAAGTTTGCATAAGACCACATGTGCTAGCTAAGTATTTTATCTGCTTCTTCCCTCTGGCTTTCCCTTCATTGCCATCCTCTTCTTCATGACCTCTTCCATGTGTTCCTTCCACTGTCACAGCATCTGCTATGATGGTATTGCAGCTCTCCTACCCAGGCCTTTCCCTTACAATGTACAACAAAACTGAGGACAGACTCAGTTTATTGTTTGTTTGTTTTTGCGTTACGCGGGCCTCTCACTGTTGTGGCCTCTCCCGTTGCGGAGCACAGGCTCCGGCCGCGCAGGCACAGCGGCCATGGCTCACAGGCCCAGCCGCTCCGCGGCATGTGGGATCTTCCCAGACCGGGGCACGAACCCACGTGCCCTGCATCGGCAGGCGGACTCTCAACCACTGCGCCACCAGGCAAGCCCCAGACTCAGTTTTAATAAAATTTTGTATAAATAGTTAAGGGCAGGGTACATTTCAGGAAATATGTTTAGACTACTGTATAGGTTATTATACCTATGCCAAGTTCCCTTGTACAACCAGTTATCAACCTTGGTTGTGAACTTTTTCTGCATGGCCAGAGGCATCTCATCCCCACAAGAAAAGTCCTCCAGGCACCTCTGTTTCTCTGTAGCTGGTCTAAATTGATTGCTGGCAGCACAGAAGAGTGCTTTGGTTGTTTTTTTGGTCTGTTTTCGGTTTTGTTTTCTGTTGTTGATTCATCGTTCACTCAACTGATTGTCTTTCGTTATAGAATTCTTATGCACAGCCCTAGGATTAACTTCCTCAAAGATAAGGTTTGGAGATTTTCTCCTTTTTCTTAATTTGAGGATATAGAGCTTTACAGAAAGAACCAGACACTTGGCTTAGGAGATGAGCTGTTAAAAAATCAGAATAATATACTCCTTCCCTTCCCTTTCAAATTCCCACACCATGGGGAAGAGACAGACAAATGGAGACAGAAACGGACAGACAGATACAGATAAGCACGAGACTATTGGTTTAATAAATTCCATGTAAGGGATAGTCATGCCTAAAAACCACTTCTATAAAAGAACCAATACTGAATTTGGAAATTCCTTTTTTTTTTTTTAAAGCAAATGTTCCCTTGTCACCTATTGTATATACTTGTTAATATCGGTCATCAGTGGCACTCCTGGAGAAGAGAGAGAAATGATGGATTCATTTATGAAAGAAGAGGTCAAGAAGGAACTAATTACTGAGTCTGGCTGTCTTCATGGCTATGTTTGGTTTCTGCCAAAGGGGTTTGCAACTGCTGGCTATTAAATACAAACACGGAGCTTCAGGAATTTTTGAAAGGAAGTGTCAGATAATTAATGCCAAGTCCAGGATATTAACTAGCTAGGTCTGAAGAACAGAGACCTTTTCTTCTTATAATAGTCATCAAATACAATAGGTGGCATTTTAAATATTTAATAAAATATGAATAATAAATAACGCTGTAAATAAAAGGTCAGAAACTGGCCTAACACTAGGGAACTCTAACACTCGAGGGGACCAAATACTGGAGTGTTTCTTATAGGCAACTGCCCTCTATGGTCTCCAGGGGATGGTCTGATTGACCTGAAAGGTCTTTCCCATTTTTGGTTAATTTGGTTTTATGAAAAATATGCTTCTAAGATGCTTATACTCAGGACGCACCCAGTCTTCATTAAATGTGAAAATACTCAGGAAACACTCAGGAGGCACCCAGTCTTCATTAAATGTGAAAAATATTAAATTGTTTAATCTCCAGGGTCATATTTATGTTTACATTACAAACTAAAATATACAGGTCCAAGCTCTGCTGGATCCAGTTCTTTAATTTTGTGTTTGTTGGTTAGGTGAAATATTGTATTATTTACATCTTTTCACTGGAGGAGACTGGCTTGTTTAGTCCCTCCAGTATTTACTATTCTAGTCCCAGATTGGAGTAATCCTAGATGAAATGTACTCAGCAGAGAGAAGGTGTAAGTAGGACGTATGTAAGGCAGTAGTTAAGGAAGCTACTGGAAAAGTAAATGGCTCTAATGTTGAAGCTGAAAAATTAAAACATTACCTGCTGATAATTATCAGACAGTCCAAATCTGAGAGTTGATTCTGTAGTCCTGTTTCACACAATTGATGTAGTTTTTGCCCCTATTTCTTGTTTAGCACATTTGTGAGGTATAAAACAAATGCAGGGCTACAAGGACATTTTTTTTTTTTCTCTTTAGCTTTTTGCTCTCTTTCTGTTGAAACTTCTCATTTGGGGTCCATTTCACCTTTGAGCTTCGTTGCCTTATTATGTGCAATAAACTGTATATAGGTTTTGCTTAACAATTGATTTATTTCTTAAATGTTGCAGCAAGACACGAAGTTGCATTTAAGCTCTGTCGCAAAACAGAATCCTTACTCCATTGCACAGACAGTGGGAAATACAGAGTTTACTTTGTATAATCTGACTGGCAATTAATGCCCAATCAGGAAACTTCTAATGAATTTCTCCCACCCATCTTAAGTTAAGCTTAATTTAATGCCAAGTGTATTATTAAAACCAATATCTCCTGCAAACCCCATATATTCTGAATATTCAGATTTCATGTCAAGGGAGTAAGAAATACTGAGAGTTGAATAGTATACTTTATGCAAATAAAATATAAAACAAAGAAGTTAAAAAATCCACATGTACTTTACTTTTCTTTGACTTTACTTTATTATTCTGAATTATATTTTATAGCAAAATGTTTGAGAAATCTGAAGCACAAACAACATATGGAGGACCAGCTATTTTGTAGACTTAATGATGTATTAGTATTTTGCTTTGTATGAAATTCTAATCACCAGATATGTTTATCACTGCAGATGGGGATATGCAGGCTCCTGATACCTCAGGGGATTACAGAATCCAAACATCTGTAACAGGGGAGAAAAAAGAATCCCATTGCAATATATAAAATTTAAAAGAATGAATTAATGAGAAAAATAAATGGAAATAAAAGTTTATTATTAATCCCATCTTGTATTTATAATTACCAAGGAGCTCTACATGCCTTAGAGATCTTGATTCTTTCCTTTAAAAATGTAATGAGATATTAAAACAGAGTCTAGATATGTTGAGGAAATTTGCAATACTCTTCATTCCAATTTTAGTTGGATGCTTTGGAGTTGAGATAAAGACTTACCATAATTAATGCAGTCCACATCTTAGACTATTTATACAATCGAAACACCTGGTTTATAATTGGCTGTTTCACTGAATTCAATGAGATATTTTCTAAACATTAAAAACCTATTAATTGGAAAACAGAGGGAAGGGTTGTTTTGGTTATGTAAATTTGTTGGTTTAACTGAAAGGAGTCAAAGATAATTGTCCTAAAATATATGTTGACTCTAGAATATATATTGCCATTTAGTTGTTTGGGAAAAGACTTTGTATATACTCCTGTTTTCATGATTTGTCACTTTTCGATAAAGAGCCAGGGAATAATAGATTAACATTTGGTTCTGATGACTAATTTGCTGATTTATTCAAGTCATTTCAATTTTTAAAAAGTGTTTTAAGGAGCTCTACTAGGAGGTGGGTGAGTAGAAAAGAATCTTAGATAAATGTGTGAGCAGTGGTTGTCTCCCAGAGCAGGTATTACTCTGACATAAGTTCTAATATACCTGGAAGGATTTTTTTATGAAATCTTAATTATGATCTAGTTTAGGCAAATTTTTTGGAGTATTGCTTTTGAAAATAATATTTTTAATTCGATTAGGGTTTGGGAAGAGAAAAAAAATCTTAACACTGTGAAAATAGTATTAGTATCAAGGACTACCTGGGCTCCAGTCTTGGATCTGCCAGTTAATGGCTCTGTGACTTGGGGAGGTTGATGCTCAGGGACTCAATTTCCACATCTGCAGCATGCATATAGAATTGGCTTTATAGAGTTATTTTGAGGATTAAAATAGTTTATTTATACACATACATGTGTTGTGTGTATGTGTATGCGTGCATGTGTTTGTACATGTATATCTAGATTAGTAAATTGATATAGGTAGTGATATAGTAATATCTACATATATATCAACCTTTCTAACTTTATGTATCTTGAGGCACAGCCTGGTACACCATAAATGCTATATAAATTTTGTCTGTTTTCAAATTATTATTTCTGTTGCTTTGGAACTATAGTTTTTATAAAGCAGAAAAGTAAGAAATCAATGTTATATTGTTAATAAATTATATGATAACATTTGATAATAGTTTCTATTTGTTAGCATTATACATCACATAATTTTTGTTTAAGTTAGAGATGAAAGGGAAAAAAATGAGTTCTTGAATGAGAAGAATCTCATTCTAACTTGGCAAATAGAGAAACTGTTTAACTATGCCTTAACCAGCACCAGTCAATGGTTTGTTTGATGGGCAAGCCATGTAGCGGGACACCTCCAAATGCTGAGACTTCTGTGATCTGAGAGTCATTGTGCCTTGAATACAAAAAAGCATCTGATTTTGGAATGGTTTACCCTACTACTTCTATATTCTGACCTTCTCTAACTTAGCTGAGCTTCAGTGAAAATCTTGTGTCATGATAATAAAGAATCTTATTCTTTATCCCGCAAAGATTGTCCTAAGGTTTGTTCTAGAAAATTGGAAATAACATAATGGTTCAGAGCTATTGTCCACCTGGCCTAATAGGTCTTTTTTTCTTTCATCATTAAGAAGAGATGTTTTTGTAGAGAAACCTGATTATCTTCAGTAATTATTTTAAAAAGTAGATTCATTAAATTTTTTTCCATATCTATTTATATTCATCCAGTTCAAATGTTCTCCCCTTTACCGTTAAAACAAAATACTTCCAGAAAATATTAACAGGGCAGGCAGAGATAGCTCTTTAGAAATATGGCATCATTTAGATTTTGCAAAAAATTTACATGCATGAATTGCTGTGAGACATTTATAAATATCATTGTGAACATTTTAATTTATTTAATTCTCCCTTCTTTAAACAATAACATCGAATTATTATTCAATGCATATTATTCAAATGTGTGTGTAGTAAAAGAAAAAAAGATTTTAAAGGACTGAAGAAAAGTGGAAAATTTGAAAGAGATCAGAATCACATGATTTGAAATAGATAATAGAAGGCCTTAATTGTCCTTTAAAAATCAAGGGTATGTCTGTGAATTTTTTCTGCAATATAATTAAATGAACATACTAATAATATTAAAGGGATCAAAGACAACTTGTCAAGATATAGATGATTGTTTCACTTAGAAATAATGACTTGTCATCATGGAAACTTTCCTAGTTGAAATGTCTTAACTGAGGCATTTCATGAAGAACAAATGATTATATGTAATTGGTTCAAATAAACTTTGTTTTTTTACTTTGAAGCCATTTTCTTTCCCTTTTCATCATCACTGTTTTTTTAATCCATATGATTATCATATCTCCATTAGGTAACCTGGGTTCCTAATCTGTAATAATGACAATGAGAGGGTCAGAAACTTGCAAATTTGAGAAATACGTAAATTTTCAGATATTTTTTAGGGAAAAATTTTCCATACATTTTAAAGTAATACAATGATGGGGAGAAATAACAGAATTAATTAATTGTGTAATAGTGATCTTCAGGGTGATTGTGTTAGTAAAGACATGCAAATAGTATTTAATTTCAAAAGTACTTAGGTTTTGGCAGCATTATAGATGAAATCATTCTTTCTATTCTGGGAGAAATATTTTTCTTATAGTGGGAACCTCATTTTCTGATTGTTTATTAAATTAGAGAAGGGGTCAGCAAGCTAGGGCCCTTGGGTCAAATCCAGCCTGGCATCTGTTTTTGTAAATAAAGTTTTATTTGAGCACAGCCATGCCCATTCTTTTATGTATTGTCTATAACTGCTTTCATGCTACAGTGATTGAGTTTAGTTGCAACAGAGACCTAAAATATTTACTCTTGGGCCCTTTGAAGAATAAGTTTGCTGACCCCTGAATTAGAGGCTAAAAATCCATTACAATATGAACTAAGTTTACTAAATTACTCATATTTTCTCAGAGAACAATATTTTTTGCCTGAACATTTCTAGATCTCTTGCTGATTTTCAGTTTTGAAATTTGGCAATGTTATATAAATAAAGAGCAATGGGGATTGCGAAGTTACATCGTAAATCTTGCAAAAAGCCACAGGATTTCATGAAGTAGATGAGAGTGATCTTGGACAACTGTTCTAATAATTTGCAAAGCCACTGATTAACATGGGAACATCTGGGAGTTAGAGCAGTTACCAAACTAAAAAGTTATCTCCTAAGAAAAATCGACAAGAACAGTGAAATGTTTGGTGCTTCAAAAGCATATGATTTATGAGAGGCTATTGGGAAAATTTATAAAACCCTGAAATATTTTTGGATAAAGACCCTTTTAATGATTGCACAAAAAGTTAATTTCAAAGTGAGAGATGTCATTTTCTTAGTATCACAAATATTTACCAGAAAAATTGTGCCCTGAAAACAATTGATCTGTGTATTGTAGTTAATTCCACAAATGAATGGATGATTATAACAATAATCTAAATATTGCCAAGTAAAAAATATTATATTTGAGATAATGTTCCCTTTCACTTTTTATTATACACTAGCAGGTTCTTTTTAAGTTAGGTCTCTTATGAGGTACCAATTACTCTAAAAATAAACAAAAACAGATTTCCTATCATCTCAAACATGAACAGCAATCTGGTATTTAGGGAAAGCATATGTATACACACATATATGCATTTTTGTGTGAATGTTTCAAATCTCTCAGAGTTTCTAGCAAACTTTTTAAGGTAGCAGTCTGATTTTCTGTATTCCCTCTTGTTCTATCGGTTTAATTTTGCTGAACCGTCAGCTTTTCTGATATATCTAAATCATGGCTCTTTTACATGTTATTTTAAAAACAGGAACCATGAACAAAGAAAACAAATACACATGAAAGTAATTTTTGGTATTTTAAAAATGAGGAAAAAAAATGTGTCTTATCTTCCTAGAGGAAAATATCTATAGGACAACTTACTGGAAAATTTCTAATATGTAATTTGACATGTAGTTAGATGTAGTTAAATTTGGAAGTTGGATTTTAAAATTTTTTATAAGTGTACACAAAATGATATATGTACTTGACAACAAACACCAGTTTTTCTCCAAATTATTTTTATTCCTATCACATCCATGTACTTATTATACCTGTGATACCTTTTATCTTTGGAAAGATTGCTGCTAACTTGCTGATAATCATGGAAACTTCTGAGCTAACGTGTAGACTGCAGATGATTTGGCCAGTGTGAACTGAGGTGGGAAAGAAGGTTTATTTAGGCTTTTTAAAATACTTTTTTGAAAATAACTTGAGGGATCCAGAACTCTGAAACTCTCATTGGTCTAAATTTTATACGTGGGCCAAGAAGTTTTTTTAAATTGATATATGTGCAAATTATTATTTAAACAGCTCAATCCCAGATTTAGTTAAAAAACAAATCAAAACAAAAACCACCGTTATTGTAAGAAAAACATACCTGACATTTTTTGACTTAATGATAGATAATGTCATAGATGTTTTCTTATATCAAAGCCAACACATCATTTATTCCTGCTTTCTAGTGTTATGAGTGGCATTTAGTTTAAAGTTTTCTGTCTTTTCTAGCATTCCCAAGTGATTTAATTTTCTCATTTTACAATGAGAGTTGCAGTCATGACAGAAAAGGTTATGTCCTTCAGAGACAGATTTCTGCGAACAGTAAGGTCGCACTAGGATTTTTATCAGCATTCACTAAAATGTGCCTTTCCATGTCAAATAAATTTTTCCATCATCTCCAAGTTAAGCCAAATAACATAAATTGAAAATAAGGTTCATTTATATTGTGCCTTGTACCTGGTAATTGGTGATGAGCTGTTGTGGTAAAAGCAGTTAACTAGAAAGGATTCAACCCTGTGCATGGGTGCATTCTTATATCTACCTTCTCTTCCCTTTGACTTTTTCCCAGAATGTAAGAACAGTGCAAGATATTGTAGGCAGACATATTACTCAGTCTCTATTCTTTTTTATCTGACTTATGGTTTACATTCCCTACTAAAATTTTAACTACTTCAGGTGCTCAAAGCTTGACACAAAATCAGATAACATATATGACATATGCTATTATTTACCTGGGTTGAAGGATCATTTTTGTCAGTGAACTGGGAAATGAGTTATGGCAAAGTGCTATGCTAAGAACTGATTACATGGAATTCATGTGGTAGTAAAACTGAACAATTGGTACCCTAAGACATCACTATTCTTCTAAGCAAGCTAATGTTTCATGTATCTACAGCAGAGGACAGAGATTATAGGTCTCTGCTTTACATGCTTTACAGGAGTTATGATTTTACAAGATTTTGTCAAATATAATAATAATAGTATATCTTCTTTCTTCATAACAGACAGGTTCATTCTGGCGCTTACGCCTAAGTACTTCTGTCCTAAGACTGAGGGCTCTTAAATGGCAAAGCAGTTGTTAAGGGACTGAAAAAAAAATTTGAAGTGTTCACCTTGGTTACATTTGAGAACTTAGGCGAGTAACACAAATCTCTCAATTCCCAGCCCCACCCAGAGATCTACTATAGTACTTCTTGTTTTCCAAGAGGACAATGGGGCAGTAGCACTATTTACTGTTATCTAGGGTTTAACCCCAAATACTTAACCAGCCTCTTGGCATATTGGATCTTGACCCGAGGTGGTTTTGTAAGGCCTCCTTTACTTCTTTGTGTGGGATTAAACTAGAGGGGTTTATGAAGAGAGGCAGCACCCCTTGATAGTTAAAATTAGGCTCCATCATTTCCACACTGTTTAAATTATTTGACCTCTCTGTGCTTTAGTTTCTTCCTCTGTAAAATAAGAATAAAAGTAGTATTAACTTCATATTGATTAAGGATTTAAATAAGTAACTATAAATGTAATATTTATATAACTAGCTTAGATAAGGGTCTGGCAAAGAGCAGACACCAGTAAATACAAGCTAGCGTGGTTATAAATTATTATTAAACTATCAGATTGTATCTCTGTTTTTCTAGACTCTATTTTAGGTTTGCTTGAATCTTCTAATCCTATTAAACTAACTTTATAGGATGAACTAGAAGAAAACAAATAGCCATAGGAAAGAAAAGACATTTAATCCCTATTTCTACCATGGTGTCAACCCTCTTTAAAAAGGTAGACTGGGGCTTCCCTGGTGGCGCAGTGGTTGAGAGTCCACCTGCCGATGCAGGGGACACGGGTTCGTGCCCTGGTCCGGGAAGATCCGCCGCGGAGCGGATGGGCCGTGAGTCATGGCCGCTGAGCCTGCGAGTCTGGAGCCTGTGCTCCGCAATGGGAGAGGCCACAACAGTGAGAGGCCCGCATACCGGGGAAAAAAAAAAGGTAGCCTGATCTACCAGTTACTTGTATCAGACAACCAGAGTCATCCTTGATAACTCCTTCACACCCCTCACCCTTCCAGTCAGAAACCAAGTTCCATATATTTTATCTTTAAAGATATTTTAATTAATTCTCTCTCTTCATCTCCACTACTGTTACCATCATACCACAAACTACTGTCATTTTTCATCTGTCCTATTCTCAAATTCTGTCAATACTCATTGGCAGTCCATGGCATTTAGAATAAACCAAACAATCCTTAGCACGTTCTGTAAGTGTCTGAGTGATCTGGCCTCCAGCCAGCCCTCCAGCCCCATCTTGCCCCACTCTACTCCTCACTCACCAGGTCCCAACCAAACTGATTTCCCTTCTGCTTGTGGATTGATTTTGAGTGCCTTCCCACTTTCAGGCACCTTCCTAATCTCTGCCTGGAATACCCTCTCTTACCTTCTTTGCCTGAACTCAACCATCCACTCTCATCCTATTCTTTTTTTTTTTTTTTCCCCTCAAGGAAGCATTTCCTGAACACTTCATCCACATTATGTGCTCTTATTTTCCACTTTCCTGGAACACTGTGCTTCTCTTTTGTAGAACTTGATACAGTTACAGTGATGCTGATATTGCTTTAATTATTTATTGAATGTGTATTCACATGTGAATGTGTATTCATTCAATGCTGACTAAACTAGAAACTGCTCAAAAGTTGTAGCGTGTCTTTTTCCACATTGCATAAACATGAACAAGCCCTTTAGTGGTGCAATAAATACTTTTGAATTAATGAAAACTCTTCTCTCCTACTATCAAAAGTCCCCAATCTGTAATGAGTGCCGTTTTGTAAATCATTGTTTCAGAACTACTCCACCTTTGGTGTGGAGTGAGGTAGGGCCCCAAAGGGAAGAATCAGGGGATTTGGGTTATAACCCTAATTTACGGCATTATGCAAACTTCTCTGAGACTCAGTTATCTCAGCTGCAAATTTTATGGCTTACATTAAAAAATTGTGCTCTCTTTTAGTCCGAAATTTTTATTTATGAACTTTGACTCTAAAATCCTCCAACTAACCTCCCTCACACCCATAATTACCTTTTTTTAAACTATAAACTTTTTCTATAAATCCCACAGTAATAACTGTGCTTTGTTCAGTGTTGTTTGATAAAGTGTACTATGACAAAACGTATGGAGTCAATAACTTATGTAAATGAACTTTTATTTAACTCAGTGGTAGCTATATTTGAAAAATAGCAGCATAAAAATGGGTGAAGCTCAGTCAAGGGGCAAGACGCTTACTGTGCTTAGAAATTTCAACCTCCTTGAGACCACTCTGCTCCCATTTTCCAACCTTGCCTAACACGGTTGCTTCTGACACTTCTCTACCCCGTCGGTCCTCATCCCCACCCCAGCCTGTGCCCCCTCCATCTTCCAAGATGGATTCTGTACTCAATTATCACAACAACCCAATGAAGTAGGTACTAGTACGATCCTCCCATTTTACAGATGACAAAGCTGAGGCATAGGGAGTTGGGTAGGTTGCCAAAGGCCATAAATGTGTTAAGTGGAAACAAGCAGAGCTGACTTCTCCACGAGGTACAGTGGGCACAGTACCTAGGACTCAAAAAAATGTTCCAATTTCTTTGAAAATCAGCAGAAAAAAATGAACTTTTAGGTTGATGAAAACGTCTTAACATGGTAATAGAGTCTTTTTATACCAACATGATCATAAAATACAATTTTATTGTATTAAGTCTCTGTGTATGTGTGTGTATATTATATGTGTACTTACAAAGAGAGAGACAGAGACACAGGGGCCGACAAGGCAAAAGTGCCTAGAGCCTACTAGAACCTCCTTGAAGTTTGCAATTGTATCTTTTTCCCCACATTGCTAAACAATAACAAGTACATTAGTGGTGTAACACTTAAATTTCTACAATGATAAAACAAGGTAGCCCTGGGGTCAGGATTTTTAAACACAGCTAGTGTAACTCCAGAGATTCTGTTCTAACCTCGGTAACACAGTGCTGAGTGAGGCCAAAAAACTGTTACTACATAGATACAATCATAGAAGGGTTCCCAGATATGTGTGGTCTCTGTTTTTCCCTTAGACACAAGTCATTCAGTATTCCTCCCTTTGTGAGGTCCAAAAATGATTCAAGTGAATATTCTGTATAAGAATGTAGTTCATGAGTAAAGTAATAATAACTGTTACTCATTTGGGTGTTTGTGGCTTACAAATCACTTGTTCATATGCATTGGTCCATACTTCAATACCCCTTCATGCCTTACTCCCCAGTTTCTGCCCTTGAGGATTTACACATATTTTTTCTTCCACAAAGACATTTTATTCCCTCAAGACATTTTCGCCTTCTTTCTGCCTCCTACTATTCCATTAGATTTTCATGGCTAACCACTAGTATGAATTGATAAAGTGGCTGATTTTATACTTTGGTTTAGTACTTGAACACATCTTTCAAATTACACCAAGAAATCATTAGTTTTTAAAGGGTTTTATGTAGGCGTCTTTCATAAGATATTGGATGTTGTGCTTTTGTTCCTAAATAAATCAACTAGCTATTCAGACTAGTGGGGAAAATGAAAAATCTGTTCCCAAGCAGCACATGCCTGTTGTTGTTCACCTTCCTGAGATCTGTTCCTAAGAGACCATTGCTATTGAGATCATTAGCAAGTTCTTGAATGACAAATTTTTTTCCCGTAATATCATAATACACTGGATGATGGGTTGATGCAGTATGGAATTTAATTAATATGAAACATTTTTTTAAATCCCCTTTTCTCTTAGGAGCTTTACAAAAGTGATGTCTTGAAAGGCAGAACTGCCATGTATAACAATGACTTAATTCCACCTTCTGTTATCGCTGTTTGAGGTGATTTCCCTTCTTTTCCCCTGTCTATTTCTTATCTGTCTACCAATATTATTTGTAGCAGCAGTCATTATAGAAACAGAGACTACATGAGATAAAAGAGACTTTGAGAGGTCATGAAGTGGAAGTACTTCATGAATGCTGTCCTGAAAGATAGCTGTCTTTAAATTTTGCGAAAGTGAAAAGCCCATTTGCTCTGTTATTCGTTTTTATGATGTACCAGGCTAGCTTTCATTTTTTGACCTGTTCTATCACCCTCTCCCCAATTCTTTCTCACTTAAGCCTAATGCCTTACATTATCCCTAGTTACATTCAATCATGTTTGGGTGCTTTTTATTAAGTTTGTACAATACCAAAGTACCTGGAAAAACAGTACCAAGGTGGCCATTGTTAGATGGGTACCAAGCTGTGTGACCTTGGGTAGGACTTGCTACCACTTACTCCTGTTTCCTTCCTTTTCAGAATAATGTTTGTTGCTGTTTGTTTGTTTATGCTGATAACTAAAGTCTTATCATTTATATAAATGGAAATAAACCAATGGAGATAAATACCACCTCCTTGGATTGTTACAAGGGCTAATTGACACCAGTTATCTAGGACATAGACTGATGGCTGGCAAATAGTTTTATTTTATTTGGTAACTGTTTGTCATTAGTAAACTGTTAATTTAATACAAGAAACAGTAAGTTTAATGCACTGAGGATATGAAAAACATTAGCTACACATACTAATAATCTCAGATGCACTCTGGAGATATACACAAATTATCAAGATTCCTGTGTTCAGTAACTGTGTAGGTTGCCAACTTGGCAATTAATTTCCTCCATTAGCACCTAAAATAAGCTTGGTGGGTCTAAATTACTTTTCCTTCTTGGGTTGTTGTGGTGGCTATTAGTTGTTTTTTTTTTTTTTTAATTTTTAAAAACAAACTCCAATGTGTACTTGGAGACCTATTCAATGCACAACACTATTCGAATAATCAAATAAGTATTACTTCTTAGGACTTGTGAGGTATGCCTTTGGGAAGATTGCATTACTATATATTAAAATATCTTTCTCTATTTTATCTATCTATGGTAAAACCCAGGTCTCAAAAAAAATCTTGTAAAAAGAAAACATTATTCAGTGACTAAAATAGCATGTAAATTACACACAAAAATATATTTTTTCTAGCTACATTAAGTGTTCACATGGCTTAAATCAGACCAGATGTTGCAGGATCTTAGATTGGCGTAGACTCAGCCTACCATAGAAATAAAATAAATTCTTTGGACACTTTTCAACAGATTCGGATAGAAATTACTCTCCCCCCAATTTTCTTTGTCAGCAATATATTAATGATAAAATTTTGCCTTGAATTCCTTTCTGACTTTTTCTTCTAACATACTACTTTCCTTTTCTCCTGACAATTTAAATATATTGTACATCATCAAGAGTCATGAGAGGGGCTTCCCTGGTGGCGCAGTGGTTGAGAGTCCGCCTGCCGATGCAGGGGACGTGGGTTCGTGCCCTGGTCCGGGAAGATCCCACATGCCGCGGAGTGGCTGGTTCCGTGAGCCATGGCCGCTGAGCCTGCGTGTCCGGAGCAAAAAAAAAAAGAGTCATGAGAAAATGTAGGAGTGTCTCAATCTTAGCCATTAAACTATATATCTTTCCTTTAAGAAATAGAAATAAGAAAGAAACGGGTTTTGGAAGAATATAGTTTTTGGCAAACTGACCATATCCTGCCACTATTACCTTACTATTTCTAGCATAACTTTGCATGGTTATCTAGAGTTGACAATGGGGATCCAAAAATATGTCAACCCCACCTCCTTAGCCAGGAATCTGAGGACTGGAGAGAAGAGGCTACCTGTTCTAAAGGGTGATCTGCTATCAGAAGAAAGCTAGGTTTCATCTTAGATTTTCTTGGAAAGAGAATTGAACACAGAGAAAGGGAATATGTACAAGATAGAGGAAGAGAGAGACTGTAATAGTGATGGCTAAACTGGTTGTGTTTAGAAATATCTAGGAGAGAAGTTAAGGAGGTGGTTGCATTTTTGGAAGTAGTAAATTAGAGAAAGAAGAAGGCAAGGAGTTGAGCAATGATTGTCAGGGACATCATAAAGGAGGAACCAATTGGTTCCAGAGTTCCAAGAGACCAGGGTTCAAGGTTTCTACCATAGATTTTGTTTGTTTGTTTTGTTTTTTTCCTGTACGAGGGCCTCTCACTGTTGTGGCCTCTCCCGTTGCGGAGCACAGGCTCCGGACGCGCAGGCTCAGCAGCCATGGCTCACGGGCGCAGCCGCTCCGTGCCATGTGGGATCCTCCCAGACCGGGGCACAAACACGTGCCCCCTGTATCGGCAGGCGGACTCTCAACCACTGCGCCACCAGGGAAGCCCGACTGGGTTTTTATTTTTTAAAAAAATCCAGGTCTTTCCAACTAGTCCAGGTAATGATGGAGCGTGTCAAGTTTTAATAGTGATTCCCTCAAATGTCTAACCTAGGGAAGAATTTGTACATTATACTCATTGAATCAAATTGGAATAAATAATTCAGAAAGTGGAGTATAGGCATCCAACTCTTATCTAGTCAGAGAAACAAAGAAAATCAATATTCCCTCATTTTGCTTTTCTAGTTATTTTTGTTTTTCTTTTCCTGAGTTTTTTTGAGATGTGATTAATGCACACCCCAGGTAAATCAAGGGAAAGATTTCTTTGTAAACAACAGTGATTTTAGAGTTAGTTACATTTGTATCCTGTTCTTCTCTGAGTCTTTGTTAGTCTCTCACATTTTTATCGTCTTTTATTTTTTTCATGTCAGAATAAATCCCTCCTTTAAGTAATAACAGGTTTCTTTAGTGAAAATTAGATACGCATAAAGAGAAATCATGCGAGTGAATCTTATTCAATAATGATTTCATTTTCAAGTAAAATACCTTTTTAAAGACATGGTCAATATTTAAAGTAAACATATGTTTTAAAGAGTATTTTTAAATTTTATGGATTAAATTGCTCAGTAATCATACCTTATATATTTCCCTAGTGCTTTACTAAATATTTCTAAACATTTTGATGCTCATTATTGTATTTGGTTTTAACAACACACTTGAGTTAGCTGGGGCAAACATTTGCCCGTTTGAAAAAAAGTGTAATTTATGCTATTTTTATGGGTTAATTGACAAAAAATACTTTTCAAAGCCTACCATCTGTACAGCACTGCAAACGTGAGAAGTTTTTGTTTGCTTGGTTTTTGTTTGTGAAAGCAAAAAGCAGATAAACAGTAGATAGTTTGATTTCTAGTAGAAATACTAGTGTAGCTGGTAGACTCTTTTTAAATGGCATACATAAAAATGGTCTTACGTTAAGGGTGCTTGGACAGTTTTTTACTTCCACAGATCAGAATCTTAGCATTAGATTGAAATATAATCAGAATATGGTTGGTAGTTTCCAAGTCCCTGCCTGGTGCATGGTACTTTTATATTTCTTTAGTATCACGTTGAGTTTAGGACTTCTATCCATTTCCTAGGGCTGCCCTAACAAATTATGAAAACTGGGTGAATTAAACAACAGAAATTTATTGTCTCAGTGCTGGAGGCTAGAAGTCTGAAATCAAGGTGTCAGAAGAGCCATGCTCTTTCTAATGGCTCGCTCTAGGGGAGAATTCTTCCTTGCCTCCTCTGGCTTCTGGTGTTTGCTGACAATCCTTGGCTTGTAGATTCATCACTGGTCACATGGGCATCTTCTCCCAGTGTCTTCATATTGTTTCCTTCTGTGCATGTTTGCCTCTGTGTCTAAATTTCTCCTTTTGGAGGGGGGGGGCATAATTCATAACAGGGCTCAGTCATTTTCAAATAGAAAGGGCTACTCTAACATTTGTCAGCCCTATATGCCCTGGGCACTCAGCAGTTGAGCACGTTTCTCTATCTGGCTAAGGTTCTTTGTTGCTCTGTGGTTGTATTTATCACATTATGTTTTCTAATGTAGTTATTTGAGGACATTTTAGCTCTTCCACTAGATTTGATGCTCCATCAACAAAGTAATTGTGGCTTGTTCATTTTTGTATCCCCTCAAACCACCTACTTCTGAGTCTTCAAAAGAGTAGGAAAGCAATAAACATCGGTGTTAAACTGAATTTAGAAATAGAGAACTCAACAAAGCCTATTAGGTTTGTTGCACTTAACAAGGAGACCAGTTATATGGGAAACAAAAGCTTTAAATGACCAACTTTTCACACAGACTAAATTGTAAAGAAAAATAAGGAGAGGTTTGCCTTTTATTAGAGAGCTTTCTTTAAAATAATGAATAGAATTCAATAGCAATTATAAATAGTGCTGCAATGAACGTTGTGGTACATGTCTCTTTTGGAGTTATGGTTTTCTCAGGGTATATGCCCAGTAGTGGGATTGCTGGGCCATATGATCTTTCTATTTTTAGTTTTTTAAGAACCTCCGTACTGTTTTCCATAGTGGCTGTATCAATTTACATTCCCACCAACAGTGCACGAGGGTTCCGTTTTCACCACACCCTTTCCAGCATTTATTGTTTCTAGATTTTTTGAAATTAAATTGAGTTATTTGTAGTGAGGTGGATGGACCTAGAGTCTGTCATACAGAGTGAAGTAAGTCAGAAAGAGAAAAACAAACACCATATTCTAACGCACATATATAGAATCTAAAAAAAAAAAAATGGTACTGGTGAATATAGTTGTAGGGCAGGAATAAAGATGTAGACATAGAGAATGGACGTGAGGACACGGGGTGGGAGGGGGAAGGGTAAGCTGAGGCGAAGTGAGAGTAGCATCGACATATATACACTACCGAATATAAAATAGTTGGCTGGTGGAAAGCAGCAGCATAGCGCAGGGAGATCTGCTCCGTGCTTTGTGATGACCTAGAGGGGTGGCATAGGGAGGATAGGAGGGAGGCTCAAGACGGAGGGAATATGGGGACATATGTATGCATATGGCTGATTCACTTTGTTGTACAACAGAAACTAACACAGTATTGTGAAGCAATTATACTCCAATAAAGATCTATTAAAGTTTTTAAAAAATAGCAATTATAATTGTAGCAATACTCCTAATAAAGACAATAGCCAAGCTTTTTGAGTGTATTCCTGGCCGTGGTCCTAGTGACTTACATGTATCACCTCATATAATCCTTGGGACAATTTTGTGGAGTGAAAACATTGAACAGTTAAGAAACTAAACTATAGAGATATTACAGTAAGAAAAAACATAGTTAATAAATGACAAAGCTAAAATTCAAGCCTGTGCTCTTAACCATTCCATCGACATATGTGGTAGTTGCATGCTCTATTGTGAGATGTCAAAGAATCTACATTCTGTAAGTATATTCTATTTCTAACATTAAATGATATACATTAGCTATATATTAAACACACCATGGGTGGGAGTATACTTTATACCTTCCTAAAAAACAATCTTTATACCTTCCTAAAAACAATGGTTAATTAAAAATTAGCATTTAGCAATGAAGGAAAACTAAACCAAAAGAAAGATTAATTTACTTGAAAAACGTACTCATTGGCTCCCAAGCCCATTTAAAATAGGCCCCTGAAAACAATTATAATAAAAGATGCCAATACATCCTTAATAAGGTCAATGATGAAAACTATAGAATTACTTTAGGAGTCAGTTATGTGATATATAACCAAAACACCATCTAACTCATAAAATTATTTGATGGGTTATATAATATCCTTAAAGCATCACTTGTCCTTTAAGTTATAAACTTTTAGCAGATATTTATAGAAGATGTTATGGAAACAACCTTAAACCTTTAACTGTGTTAAACAGAGGCCACAGATCTGCATATGTGACTGATATTTTGCTAAATTTCCCTAACAGTGTTTAAGTGCTAAATATAAGATGCCAAAACACTGCAAAGGCAGCATATAATATGACTAAGATTGTGAACATTAATTATGTTTTAACAGGTTTATTTAAAATGATAATTATATTTAAATGTTTTAAATTGAGCTCCAATATAACTTTAAACATATTTGATCAAAAGCACTCAAGTATGGATACTTAAAAATATATGTATGATAAGTAAAAATCTTAGTATTTACCTAGTATAAAATTGCATATAAACTCATTATAAGTGAAATACGTCCCATTCATGTCATAGTAAACAGTGTTAGTTTAGAAAATATTTGCAGAATGATGACCAAAGTTTGTCTTCACTGCACAATAAATTTTTAAAATCTGGTGGAGAAAAATATAAATTAATTGTAAATTAAGAGAAATAATTGAATGTCTACTATCAATACTTTGTGTTGTAAATTTTAGAGAAGATCAACTTGCAAATTCCTTTGAATACACCATCAACAAAAGAAAATATTGAGAAATTAGATTTCATGAAAAATTTAAAAAGGGAATCAAAAGAAACGATCAACAGAGTAAAATGACAACCCATAGAATGGGAGAAAATATTTGCAAATTTTATATCTGATAAGAGATTAAAATCCAGAACATAGAACTCCTAAAACTCAACAGTAATAAAAACAAACAATCTGGTTTTGAAAATGGGCAAAGGACTTGAATAGACATTTCTCCAAGGAAGATATATGGGTGGCCAATAAGCACATGAAAAAATACTCAACATCACTAATAGAGAAATTCATATCAAAACTACATTGCAATACCATTTCATACCCATTAAGATGGTTACTACCCCAAAACAAAATAAAACAAAAAGCCAACAAACAAAAAAACAGAATAACAAATGTTGGCAAGAATGTAAGGAAATTGGAACACTTGGGCACTGTTAGTGGGAAAATGGTACATCTGCTGTGGAAAACAGTATGGCAGATCTTCACATTATTAAAAATAGCACTGGGACTTCCCTGGTGGCACAGTGGTTAAGAATCCACTTGCCAATGCAGGGGACACAGGTTCGAGCCCTGTTCCAGGAAGATCCCACATGCTGTGGAGCAACTAAGCCCGTGTGCCACAACTACTGAGCCTGCGCTCTAGAGCCCACAAGCCACAACTAATGAGCCCACGTGCTGCAACTCCTGAAGCCCACACACCTAGAGCCTGTGCTCCACAGGAGAAGCCACTGCAATGAGAAGCCCGCACACCGCAACAAAGGGTAGCCCCCACTCGCCACAACTAGAGAAAGCCCACGCGCAGCAACGAAGACCCAACGCAGCCAAAAATAAGTAAACAAAGTAATTTAAAAAATTGTGTAAAAATAGCATTAGCATATGATCCAGCAAAAATCCTTTCACATACCTTGTCAGGCTTGAGCTGGGACAAACAATATTCCTGGCAGTACTGAATATCCCCTTGGACACAAGAGGTATCCCCAAACAAGGTGAAAAAGATACTACCCTCCCAAGATTCAGAGCCACTCCCAAAGAGAACCAAAAGAAGGACTCACACAATTTCCTTGAGAGCTGGCAGCAGTCAGTAGAACCCTAGCCACAAATAGAATGTGACCTGAAGTTTTGTCCAGGCATATTTTTGGGTCCCCCAACCTGACATTTGTCAAGCTAAGTTCTCAGGACACAAGATACAAACAAGAAGACTATAGCTGTCTCTGGAAGAGAAGGGATGGACAATCAGTAGACAGCCAAAAGCAAATTAAGTCACAATTCAAAGATCTAAATCTTACAAATGTGTTTTGCCTGAATTTGCAATAGAAGGGACAACATGAAATTTTACCTTTCTCTCTAGAGATTTGGGAGAGCTGACTTTGGTAAGAGTTCTTATTCTTTGCTGGTTTCTGCCAGTTTTCCTAGGTCCTGTCTAGGTTCTGGAGCCAGTATGGTGTCCCAGCAGTCCTCATGCTGGTCAACAGACACTGTAGAGGCAGAAAAGTAATTTTTCCTGTATCTTTTCTGGTGAATGCTTAGCTGAGACCCCTTTTTCTCTAGGGTATCTCAAAAATAGATGTTTATCTAGGTTAAAAGTTCTCTACTGTGGCCACTGTAATTCAAGATTATCTTTGGTAAGTTTAACCTGCGTTGTTCAGCCTTAAAAATCTATTCGTCTGAAGGCTCACACTGGACACAGTCCAGCTTAAGTCAGAAACCTGGTCCAGTTTCTAAGTAGGACCCATTCTGACCTCAGATTTAGTCCAGTTTCTGACAGAGTCTGACCCAGGCCCAGTCAGGCCCCACATGATTTGTGGACCCAGTCTAGAAGAAGAAATGTTCAAATAAAATCTCACAGCTCGGGCTTCCCTGGTGGTGCAGTGGTTGATAGTCCGCCTGCCGATGCAGGGGACGCGGGTTCGTGCCCCGGTCCGGGAAGATCCCACATGCCGCAGAGCGGCTGGGCCCGTGAGCCACGGCCACTGAGCGTGCGCGTCCGGAGCCTGTGCTCTGCAATGGGAGAGGCCACAACAGTGAGAGGCCCGCGTACCACAAAAAAAAAAAAAAAAAAAAAAATCTCACAGCTCATAATGTAAAAGCTGCAGAGCTAGGGTCCTAGAGGGACATACTCATGACCTCTCAAGGCAGTAAGAAAGCAGCAAGCTAAGGAGCTCAACAGGTACCTATGTGTGGTACTTCATTACTCTTGGGGGCTGTCAGGGGTCTCCTTCAGTTTCCTCTTCTGACACAGGAACTGTTAAGACATAAACTGAGGCATATTAAACATGTAAGAGTTTATCTGAGCAAAAATTGATTTGAATCAGGCAGCATCCAATCTAACAGAAAGGAGCTCCAAGGAGCTGTACAAAATGAAAAACTTTTATAGGCAGAATGGAATGAGAAAAAATAAGTTATACTGGCAAAAATGTGGGTTAGTTATTGCAAAGTTACTTTCCTTTAGGGAATGGCAGGCATCTATTAGACAGATCACCTAACTAGTGCTGATCAGGCAGTTCCTGAGTGCGTGGTTTAAGATTACATTTCTGACAGAGTCAAAATAGTAATTAAGTCTTGGTTTGCTCATGTGGGACTTAGCATATTGACTCCGTCTTGGGCTTGTTGTCTTGTTTTTGACAAACCCGTGTCTATTCATGGACAAATGGATAAGTGTGGTATATATATAACATGGGATATTATTCAGCCTTAAAAAGGAAAGAAATTCTGACATATGCTCCAAAATGGATGAACCTTGAGGACGTTATGCTAAGTGAGAAAAGCCTGTCGCAAAGACAAATACTCTGATTCCAGTCATACAAGGTACTTAGAGTACTCAAAATCATAGAAACAGGAAACAGAATACTAGTTGCCAGGAACTTTATGAGGGGAATGGGGAGTTACTGTTTAATGAGTGTAGAGTTTCAGTTTTTCAAGATGAAAAGGGTTATGGAGATGGATGGTGGTGATGATTGAACACCATTAGGAACCACCACTAAACTGTACACTTAAAAATGGTTAAGATGGTGCATTTTATTTTATATGCATTTTACCACAATAAAAACTTATTTAAAAATAGAATAGACATATATTCCCAAATGCTAAAAAGAAACAAGCAAAGAAAACAAAACAACTTTTGAATAACTAGATTGAAGTAGTAATGTGAGAGGAAAAGGAAGAAATCAACTAAATCATTCAATTAAGGTTTATTGAGTGTGTACTGTTCCTCTGAATTAGATTTGAATGCAATGGGGAGAGGGTGAAAAAGCGAGATTTCATTTCTCTAGGAAACATCATTCTAGTGGGGAAGCTAGAGAATAATAAAGTAGTCAAATAGATAAGCAATACGCTTATACGTTTTGGTGTTACATAGGAAATCAATACACTGAGTAATAAAACAGAATAACTTGAGATGGAGTGGCCAGTAAAAGCCTCTCTAAGGGGACAACATTTGTGCTGAAACTTAAAGGATAAGAGTGATTAAGAGAAGAGCTGAAAGAAGAGTAATTTACATAAAAAGAATAATTGAAAAGGCCCGAAGTTAAAAAAAAAAAAAAATCCTGTTCAAAGAATCAGAGGCAGTGCAAATTTGTCTTCCTATGAATCCAGTAACTTAGATTATGTGGCCCAGATTTAACTATGCTTCTTAGCCCTTTGCCATTTTGAGTTATTCTTGAAAGTCTGGTTGATGGCAAGCAAAGAAGATATGGGGACTAATTAAGGGGGTGGGGAAGGGGGAGACTAGAAATGCAGAAGCTAAATTCTGATCCCATTGGGCCAATGAAGAGTAAAAGGACTGGAAGAGAGAAGAAAATTGAAAAGAGCAAACAAAGAAGGAAGACTCTAGGCTTAGGAAAAAATGCAGGGTAGCCAAGATTGTCAGAACACTACAGGCAACCCCGTGTGAAAGAACTCCCGGGATTTCCATAGAACATGCACATTCTAAAGACAGTGAAGTCTGCACATACAACAGACAGGGATCTGAAGTAAGAGGGAGGGCAGAAGCAAGTTCTGGGCAATGTCATGCAGATAGAGCTAAAGATAAGAGGCAGTTTAAGAACAGTCACACTGTTTCATTTGGAATGGCAAGTGAAAGAAAAGGATTACCTGCCTCCTTCTCAAACTAAAGCTAAAGCACAAAAACAAGGTATCATCAAACAGTGGGAGCCTCCAGGAGAGGGGAATAAACCTGCCTTTCTTATTCAGCGTGTAGCTTAGCTCACTCAAGAGGCAAAGAACAATTAGAGTTTTTAAAATGTATGGTTAAATTATATACACAAAGCACACATTTTAAATACAATTTTCTTAACACAGTTATGCGTACACAGTTTTAAGATTTCTGTATCAACATTAGTGCTTAATGATAACTGTGGGTCATCTCGATAGAACTATTTGGCTGTTGCATCAAGATTCTGTGAATTTTCAGAGAAGAAAACTTCTATTTCGCTGAGTGGATTCAGGCTATGTTTTCAGGAATGGTTGTGCAGTGTTTGAGAGCTAGCCAGCCTGTGTTCTAAGAGGTAAAAAAATGGATAGGAGGTCTCATCTGGATCCTCTATTCATATATTGTTCACTGGGTTCTCTCCTACAATTGTGTGGTTGTATGGTCCTCCCATGCGAGGAGCAAAGGGCTCCTTAGGTTCAAGCTGTGGAAAAACATCCTTTGTTCACACTATTTTCACACTCCATGTAGCACTTCCAAAGATCTTGAGGCCCATGACTGCCACATCCATGGCTAGAATATATGTAGTGCTGTGGGAATGTAAATGAACTGTTCTGATAGAGCAAATTGGAGGATTATGCTTGATTAAGTATCTAACATTCATTCATTAAGCAGTATTTTTTGGAGTGCCTCCTATGTGCCAGGTACTGTTGATTTCCCTACTGAGAAATCACCAGGGAATAAAACCAAGTCCTTTTAGAATTTACATCCTGGGGAGGTAGAGGGAGAAAAGATGAAAAAAAAAAAAGTAAAATTATAATACATCGCATGTTGATCCTTGCTAGATAAAAGCATGATAAAACAGCATCAAAGGAATAGAGGTGCCAAGGTAGGAGGGTGCTTTATACAGACTACTTTATATAGTAAATGTAGGCATTGCTGATGAGATGGCACTTGAGCAGATACCAGAAGGAGGGGAAAAGGAGGAGCTCCCAAAATATCTGAGGTAAGAGTTTTAAAAGGAGTAGAAACAATGAAAGCAAAAGTCTGGATGTGGGAATGTGTTTGCTGTTTTGGGGAGTAGTAGGGAAGTCAGTGTATTTTGAGCAGATTAATGCAAAGAAGGTAATGGTGGCAGACAGGATGAGAGGGGCAGTGGAGATGAGAATGCAGACCATCTTGTAGACCAATATCCAGACTTCTTTTTTTTTTCCCATCGAATGAGGTACAAAGTTAATGGAGAGATTTAATTTGGGAAGTGATTGAATTTACGGTATTTAAAAATTTTTTGAATAGGTGATACATTTAGGTGGCTTATGGATAAAGATGATATAGAACGGTTTTACACTACAAATTCTTGCTCTCATCCCTGTCTCCATTCACATGATTTACCTGCATTTTCAGAACCATTTTTGTTAGTTCTTATATAAGTTTATCTTCAGACAAATTAAAGGATTTACAAATATATTTATATCACTACTGCCTCACTTTTTACACCAATGTTTGCCTACTTTATTTACCGTGTTTCTCCTTGCCTATTTTCATTTAACTGTGTATTCTGGAGAGTTCTCTATTAATAAATAGAGATTACTGTCATTTTTAATTTTTATACAGCTGCATACTATTCCATTGTATGGATATATACATTTAATTAGCATTGACCTATTTCTGTCTAGTTGTTTCCAATTTTTGCTATTATAACAATGTTGCAGAAAAACTAATTTTATATTGATACATGTGAAGTAGTATTCAAATGAATACATACTCAGAGCTGAGGTTGCTCTGTGAGGTTATAGGTGTATACTTTTGATGGAGATCGCTAGATCCCTTTTTGAACTTTCATCATCTTTACTCTCATTAGCTATTACATTAGATACAATTTGAATTTATCTTTTTGAGAATTATTGAGCATCGTTTCATATACCTATAGGACAATTGTGTTTCTTTTTTTTTCCTGTTAAATGTCTATTTCTTTCCTTTGCTTATGTTTAAAATTAGGTTGCTGGTTCTTTTTTTATTTTTAACTTCAGCAGCCTTTAATATATTAGGAAGAATAGGCTTTAGTTTATTTGTTACAAATATTTTTCCAGTTTATCTTTTTGTTTTAATTTGCCTTTATTCTTGCCTTAATTCTTTGTTTTTTGCTTTAATTATTAATAATAAAATGAGTGACAAACTTTCTAAAGACAATTTTGGCTGCTTTGTTTTGTGTAGATTACAAATGGGTATAGATGAAAACAAGGAGGCAAGTTAATAAGCTATTGCAGTAATACAGGGGAGAAATAATGGTGGCTCAAATTAGCATGACAACAGTAAAAAGAGTTGGAAGTTATCAGATCTGGGGTGTACTTTAAAGGTAGAGCCAGCAGAAATGGTTAATGGATATGCGCTGTGAGATGGGGAAAAAGAAGATTTGAGGATGAAGACAGTGTTTCTAGTCTGAGCAGGTACAAGATGGATTTGTCATTGACTGATTCCATGGAAGATACAGGTTTAGGATGAAATTTCCAAAGGTGAGCAGACAATTGGATAATCAAGGGAGAGCTATGGGCTGGAGATAGAAATTTAGGAGCTGCCAGTATATAAATGATGTTTAAAATCATAAGACGGAATAAGATCCCACAGGGAATGAATGTAGAGGAATAGGAACTGAGCCCTGAGGAAATGAGGAAAAACTAACAGAAGAGAATGAAAAGAGATAGCCCTTGTATTTGGAGGAGAACGAGA
The DNA here is from genome assembly GCF_059928025.1 of Delphinapterus leucas. Lineage (NCBI taxonomy): Eukaryota > Metazoa > Chordata > Mammalia > Artiodactyla > Monodontidae > Delphinapterus > Delphinapterus leucas. Next base: position 140,792,144 of record NC_143131.1, read on the forward strand.
GGGCTGAGGTCCCAAAAGCTAAGCGAAGAAATATTTCAAGGAATGAATAAGCATCCTTACAAAATGCTGCTTATATGCTGAGTGAAAGGGAGGACCAAGAACTGTCTATGTAATTTAGCAATATGAATGGTGTGACTTTCATAAGATTTATTTTGGTAGAGTAATAAGATGAAGGAAGAGTAAGGATACAGTCAATTTTTAAAAAGCACAGACATTATAGCATATGGTATGTGTTGGGCTGTACCCCGCAGGTCTGCAAGCCCTGTCATTGCCCAGCCACAAGACCAAAGAAAAAACCCCGTGTCAGCGACCAAGACATCAAGGTCACTTATCAGATAGAGGACCTTACATGTCTGAAGCAAGGTCCTGGAGTGACACCCCAACCTGCCACCCTGCACGGCAGATGACAGGCGAGACATGGCAGAAGTCTTCCTTCCCTACTGCGGAGGTTGTGGAGATGAGGTTACCAGTTTAGGGGGAAATGACATCAGGTTGGCTCTTCAGTTGCCAGGGAAACCAGCAGAGGGGCACATCCCTCACAGCCCCCTGGCATTAACAACCATCTTGGGGCAGATATTTCCCCTTTCATAAACTACCGTACTGGAGCCATTCTGATCTAAAGATTAGGACAATCACTGACTGGGGCAGCGGAGGTGAGGTAGGGGAGGGGCAGGAAGCTCATAGGCAATTACTGATCAAGCTCTATGATTCAGAGGTCAGTCATATGGTAATTCTGTTTTTCGTTTTTTGAGAAACCTCCATACTGTTTTCCACAGTGGCTGCACCAATTTACATTCCCATCAACAGTGTAGGAGGGTTCTCTTTTCTCAACATCCTCACCAACATTTATCTGTGTTATATATCCAAAAAATAAAAATTAAAAAATTAAAAACATTATGTGAACCCCAATGTTCATAACAGCAATTTACAATTGCCAAGATATGGAAGCAACTTCAGTTTCCATCAACAGATGAATAGATAAAGAAAATGTGGTACACACGCACACACACACATGCACACACAGTGGAATACTACTCAGCCATAAAAAGGAATTAAAATTTGCCATTTGCAGTAACATGGATGGACTTGGGTGGTGTTATGCTAAGTGAAATAAGTTAGATGGAGAAAGAAAACATTATATGATGTCACTTATATGCAGAATCTTAAAAATACAACAAACTAATATAACAAAGAAGCAGCCAACTTACAGATACAGAGAGCAAACTAGTGGTCACCCGTGGGGAGAAGAAAGTGAGGAGCGGTAACATAGGGGTAGGAGATTAAGAAGAACAAACTATTATGTATAAAATAAGCTATGAGGATATATTGTACAATACAGGGGATATATCCAATATATTATAATAACTATAAATGGAGTATAACTTATTTATTCAAAAAATAGAAGGGGGAGGTCAGTCATATGAATAAGTCTAGGAGAAGAAAGGACTGGTGGAGCAGGGAATATACAGAGAACAAGAGAACAGCCATCCTGAGTGGCCTGATAATACAGTATTCTAATTGGAATGATGCAGTAGAGAGCACAATTAAATGTTATAGAAGAAGAGAAACATGTTGGTATTATGTCCTTGAGTTGATGAGATAACATTTGGTCTATCCCAAATTACACTGTTTGGTGTTCAAAAGGAACATGCAGTCAAAGGGTTCTATTTCCTCCAGCCTTACTCATCTGTCTACAGATAGGAGTAGAATAAAAAGAAAATTAAATTGAACCAGTACTTCAGCATTTCCAGGCAATTATGAGTGATAGGGAGGTTTGTGTTATAGTTGAGGCTAGATATGAGATGATAGACCATGGGATTCAAACTGGCCAAGGATGAAGTTAGGACGTGAAAGGGTGAAAAACAATGGAAATGTGCTAAAATAATAGCTTATAGGTTCTAGGGTAGAATAGCAATTGTTGAAACTGGGAAATTAATGAGAAGACCTTGAAAGATAGAGGGTGATGTTTGGAAACTAGAATGTCTGAAATGGAGGTAATGGGGAAAATGTATTAACTGGTTGAAAAAAGGAAAAACAACTATTGAATAATACCACAGTGTGCTATGGGATAGAGAACACTCATTTAAAGAGAGACATTTAAGGAACTTAGAACCAGGATTTTGGAAGGATTATCTATGTGACTATTAAAATGGTTCAAGAGCAAAGGCAGGAGAGAGGAACAGTAAACCAGGTACCAAAATCTCCACAGGATGAATGGAGATTTTGCATTAGTCAGTAAATGATAACGTAATGTTTCCCTTTTAATTTGCTTTACATAGGTTCAGTTTTATATCTAGAACATCATATTTATCATTAGTATTCAGTAATACTTTAAAAAGTATATAAATCATCGAACACTAAAAAATAGTCCCAAGAACTCTAAATATGTGTTTACTTTCTTCTTTGAAACTCCTATTTGTTTGTTTCTTTGTTTTCAGAAAATAGTGTGCTTGCTTTAACGAACTTGGATAATAGAGCATGGTACTAATTATATTTTTAATTCCTACTCTGTTTATCTTCCATCTCAGACTTCAGCAATGGATTTATTTCCTCAAAGTAATTGCCTAGGGGAACCACTGATTCTTATATATTATGTAATCTAGTACCCTTATTTTATAAGTGACAGAACTGAGACCCATAAAAAGTGTTGCTTGCTTAAGGACATTTGTCTAGTTAGTGTCAATTCCCAGTTGGTTCGGGATACCAAGATTAATGCCCTGATTTCTGGTCTAAACTGACTTTATGTAATGGTGTGGGAGTAGGTCTGATGAGGTTGCTCTAAAGATATAGCCAAATAAATCACATAGGCTCTAGGATTTGGTTTTGACCTGCCCAGTCTGCTCTGCCATTAGAAAAAAGAAGAATTCTAACAAATTATAACTTGTTTCCATTCTGAAAAGGGGATGAGCTATAAACTTTTTACACTCTCAACTTTGGGAGACTATATATATATATATATATATATATATATATATATAATCTTTTTCGGTACCAATAAGTCTTTATTCATTGTATTTTCCCAAGGAAAAGAAGGGGAAGGGAAAAGGGTCAGCCTGTGTGTTACAAAATGATAGCAAATGGGAAAGGAAGTACCTGGCACAGCAAAATCAACCAACAAATAAACACTGCACAGATGGGTCGCCAAAGCCCAAGGGGGCTCAGTCTCCTGCAGTTCAGTAATGAGGGGAAGGGATGAAGAACAGGTACATGCTTTTCTACCCTCCCTCCCTCCCTCCCTCCCCATAAATTCAAGATTTCACACAAAGCTTTGGTTTCTAGCAGTAAACATGGAGTTAATTCATCCGTCTCCTATTAAACAATCTTGTGGCCCCTTTGACGTAAGTTTCTTGCACCTGCATAAAAGTTCCTGAGTGACTTGGCTATATATTCATCTTTCCTTTCATGGTCTCCCAACCCCACTTTCTACATGGAAGGCCACCTCATTGCTCCTCTCTACTCTAGGATTAGAGATTAAAGTAGGTTTTAATCCATCCAAAGACAGCAGTCTGTTTGGCATGAATCAAATCAAGGGGAATGGTCATGACTTAGGAACAAGGGATGGAGAGTTCTTAGCTTCTTCAGGATTTTTGCACAAATCATTTAATCACAGACAAATTAAACGTATAGGTGTATGGACTATTTTTGGGGGGGGTATGAAGGGGGAAAGAAGAGGGGGTAAGAATACAGTTTTTAGGACAGAAGATCTTGTTCAAAATAGGAAACAGGGGAAGGGGAACACAAAAGAAAGTGTAGTTCAAGACCTCCCACTTCAAGAAGAGGGGCCCCCAATCTTATGTTTCAGATCTTTTTGGCTGGTGCAGACCTTTTGTCAAAGATGCCTTGGCTATTTTTCTCACTATAAAAAGAAGTTTGTAAACAATAAAATCCCAAAAGAACATGGAGAAGACCAACACATTATATTTACACAAACTAGGCCACCTAGCAACCACCAAATCAGCTACTTGTGAAGTCCTACAAAGCCCAGACAAATACAATAGCTAGAGGGGGGCAGCAATTGGGGGAGACAAGAACCCAGGATCAGACACACATCACCCAATCCATTCTATTGCATTTGCCCCATTACAACACAGTGAGGAAGGTTTGCAGTGATCTCACAGCATGTAAATGAAACCCCCTTTTCTCCTTTAGCTACCGTGACACTAATTACTGTGGCAGCAGGGCAGGACACTGGCTTTGGGAACCACAAAGAAGCCATCACTGATGGTCTCTCTGGAAACCAAGGAGGAAAAGCCCAGAATTGTCAAAGATTAAGGATATTATCCTTGTTTCATATATCCATCCCTGGGCAGCTTAAGACGGGTACAGAGGCATCATTCTTAAAACCTGTCCTTACCAACTCACAGTTTTTACAAAAACACTTACAATACACCCTGTTGTGTGTTAGGCGTAGCCCAATCCAGTGAAGGATGGATCTGGTATGTAAAGCGAGTCAGTACCCTGGAATTAGAGGTCTGGAACAGGAATCCTTTATCACACATACAGATGACCTCTGCCTAATCTTGGCTTCCCTTCTCTGCACCTTTTACCTGGCCCAGCCTCTCCTAACCTCTCTGTACCACCTTTTCCTGTTCAGACCAATTTCCAATCTTTCAGTAGAAGGAGACCATGCCATGGGGCAACCCAGTTAAAACCTAGTCTCCCATGAAACATAGAAGATGGAGGGGTTTCAAGAGGACACTATGGCAGAAAAGCCAGCTCTAGTTGGCAAAAATGAGGTAGTTCAATAGGCTATACACTCCAAATAGTTGTTCTCTCTGGTGATACAGCGACAGAAAGTATCCCTGCTGTGCCGACCTGGAGCTGCTGCCGACTTATCCCTGAGATTGCTCATGTACCTGAGAACACAGTGCAGGAATGAGGGCCTTAGATTAAAATACACAAAAATACAAAACCAGAATATTTATATTATGACAAAAAAAGTTAAAATGCACAAGATTCATCATTCGCACACAGCTAGTGTAGTTGGCATCCTGGAGAAAGTGGGACCCAAGGTACAGTCATCCAAGGGAGCAAATAAATAAAATTGTATTGGCCCGGAATGGGGTGGGAGTGAGCTTAGAAGCAGCAGGTCTGCAGCTGTTCCCTCAACCCCCGTTTTGCCTATCATCACAACCCACTGCTTGGGACAGTTCTCTCAGCACTCTGTCCCAGGAGGGAGTTATGAGGAGACAGGATGCGGAAAACCCTGCCTTACCCCTGAGATATTTCCTCCCACAGAATGTAGTGGCTTGTGGGTTTGGGTCCATCAATCTGGTCTCATGCTTAATCTTTTCACTCTGGCATGGGAAATATTATTCCATATCCTTCTTGAAGAGTAAAACAACTTCCCTATCCAGGCCACTTTCAAAAGCTGGAGATTCTGGGGGTGGAGACTCAGATAAAGCATGCAGGAAGAATTACCCCCCAAAGCCCTCACGTGCATTTGGGTAGAGCATGATTGGAGTTTCTTTGCCTCACCCCTTCCCCCCACCAAGAGGGAAGAGGGGGTGACGCTGTAGACCCCAGCCTGAGATATATGGCAGTGCCAGCTGCCCCCTACCCGCCCTGTCCCCCCTTTCTCCACTCTGCCGATTGATGCCTGTTCTTCAAAACTGTCTCATCACGAACGGATAACCCCCATCCACTGTGGCTCAATTCTGGGCCCCGGGGAGCATGGCAGGGCTATGGATCTCTTCTTCCTCCTCCCGAAAGTAGGCTGGCTTTCCCTGGGAGCTGGGAGCTTGCTGGGCCTTCAGTGGACGCGAGGCTACCGTATGGTTGATGCTCTGGCAGAAGTGGCACTTCTTGGGCTGGGGTGGCCGTTTGCATTCCTTGGCATGATGACCTAGACCTGCACAGTTGTAGCACCTATCTCCCTTTGATCTGCGTTTCTGCATGTTCTTCCCTTTGGGCCGCCTCTCACTCCCAATGCAGGACACCCCACCAGGGCCGGTGACTCGGATAGATTCCAGGCCCTTGGCAGACTTCTTAAAGGTGAACTCTACGGCCTCACCCTCCTTCAGGCTCCGGAAGCCCTCCATGTGCAGCTTACTCTGGTGCACAAAGACATCCGCCAGGGTGAGGGTGGGGTCGAGTGTGACCCCGGACAGGAAGCCGAATCCCATGCGCACGCTGAACCACTTAACAGATGCCGGCTCCGCACAGCAGCTGCGGCTCCTCGGCCGCCCGGGCCGCGTCCTCCTGCACCTCCTCCGGCCACCTGCAAACTGCTGGTTTGACACAGAGCTCACGGTAGTCGGCTGAGCCCACGGCCCCGGGCCCCAGGTCGGCCGGCTGCTGGCCCCAAAGAAGTCTGGAGGCAAAGGGCTATATTTTAAAAATACCCACAGAAGTACTCATGTTGGCATCCAGATTTTATACACACTGACTGCCATTTACTTTAATCAAGCAGTGGCCTCCACTATGTCAGTCTTGGCTGTCATGAAGCAGAAAAAGGAATACTGCCTCATCAGACCCTAGAGAAATTCTATAATGGAACTTAACTCACTAAATGATGGCTAATAATTATATCACATAGTGAGACAATCCACTTGAAAATAAGCTTAGTATAAAGCAATGTGAGTATCAAAAAGAAACATTTTCATTCCCTATTCAAAGGTATCTTGTTTTAAAATGTACCTTATATCTTATTTCTTATCTTCATGTCATGTGCAGGTAGACAAAATCTGGTCTATTCTAAGAAAGTAAGAATATTTTCCAAATTCTAATTTAAGGAAGAAAAGCCAAAACTAAAAATGACAGAGCTTAGTAGAGAAAGAGGTCCACATTCTGAGATATATGTTGTTTAGAATTTCCAATATTGTCAATTACATGTTTTGTTTTTTTTTTAATTTATTTTATTTTTGGCTGCGTTGGGTCTTCATTGCTGCACACAGGCTTTATCTATTTGCAGCGAACGGGGGCGACTCTTCGTCGTGATGTGTGAGCTTCTCATTGTGGTGGCTTCTCTTGTTGCGGAGCACGGGCTCTAGGCAAGCAGGCTTCAGTAGTTGTGGCGCACGAGCTTAGTTGCTCCGCAGCATGTGGGATCTTCCCGGCCCAGGGCTCAAACCGTGTCCACTGCATTGGCAGGCGGATTCTTAACCACTGTGCCATCAGGGAAGCCCTACGTGTAAGTGCTGAATGCACAAAGTTGCTCAACTACTTAGCAAAAATATATAATTTATCACGGAAATGCTTACACACACAAACACACACACAGACATACAAAGAGAAGCCTCTCAAAATTTTAGGCATCAGAGAGAAGAAAGCCATAGTGATTTTTTCCACTTGAGATTAAAAGCATTTATCATTTGCACTATACATTTAGCAATTTATCTTTCTTTTATATCTCATATTCTCAACTCAATCATAGGGTCAAGAATTATTCTTAGAATCTGTACTCCCACAACAGTGAGTAGGGTGCCCTGTACAATGACAGCTCCTAATGACTGTTACACACACCTAAGACAAACTATTGTCTAATTAGGAAAGGAGGGAATCAGAAATGATAAGAGTTAACACTGGAAAGCCCCAGAATGATCATTACTCTTGAATTTCCTAATATTAAAGTAGATGTATTCGTATTTAGAGAAAAAGGTCATTTGAAAATAGACTATGAGTAAAAAAGAAAGCCTAGCTCTTTAGTTCTATACAATAACAAAATCTTACTCTAAAATTCCCTTTTCAAAATATGAGTTCTTGAAGACAAAAAAAAAAAAAAAAAGACACTGTTAGTCTAGAAATGTTTTCTGTTACATTGTCCTAAAACACAGTCAAATGTTTATTTTGCCTTTTATTCTTATTTCTTTACGTTCCCTATGTAGACTCTTGAGGCGAATAGGAGTGTTCTGTTTCTATTACCTTTAAAAATGAGAAAAAGAAGTGGTAAATAAGGATACAGAGAAGAGTCCTTGGTCTTTTCTCTGTCACGCTGTCCACAAATAGCTGAGGGAGGTGACGGAAGAGAGGTCAAGAGACTGAGACAGACCTGGGTCCACCTCCACCATTTCCTAGTTGAAAAGGAAATTCTTAGAAAGTTGTTAGCCCTGCACCTCAAACATAGTAAGGATACAATGAGGTCATCTATTAATATTTTATCACTTTTGACACAATGTATAAAATACCCTGTTTTTTGATAATTCTCCATATGAGAATATATCAGGAGGATTTTGCTTTTTATTGATAGCATGATAGACTTTTATAGAACTTTCACAGATACTCTTTTGAAACCACTTCAAACTCTGGAATCACTACTTTTTCACAGCTTCTCCCTTCTCCTCCAGTCCCAACTCCCTCAACTAACGTCACAGCCAGGACTGTATCAGGACGGCTCTGTAGCCATCGGCCATCTGCCATCTAGAACAGCCTTCCAGGACTCTCCATTCCATTAACTATCTTTAAAACTCAGCTAAAAATATTCTCTTCTTCCTTGCCTTATATATTTTAACTCCTCCCTGCCAGGGATTTTAACTTTGTAACCTAATGGTTTTTTAGCCTTATTTTTTTTCTAATATCAATATAAATATTCAATTTAATTCACCCCATAGATGATGATACATTAAATACAGGTATAACAAATTAGCCTTAGTTCATGATGTCAATGACTTTTTTAAAACAACCATTACATCATGAAATAATGCAATCAGTGCTTTTAGATAGCTGAAAAAAATTGCAAACTACAAAAGATGTGAAATTAAGACATTTCATTAAAGAATGTACTGAGAAAGAGATGTGGAACTAGGATATAATTTTGAAGTTAAATTGGGAAGGAAAGTCACTAAGGTAGCCAGATACCTGACAACCACTTACAAGGAATCGGCTCTGTTCAAGTCACTGGGTTAAAAACTAGAGGGTTGAAGACTCCAAGTGTATAATCTAATAATACACATAAATGTAATATGAGCTGTAATTTTCAAGAAGAATAAAGTTGGAGGTCTCACACTTCCTGGTTTCAAAACTTAACTACAAAGCTACATTAAAACAGTGTGGTACTGGTATAAAGGCAAACATACAGACTTTTGGAATAAAATAGAGAGCCTAGTAATAAGCCCTCACATATATGGTCAAATGATTTTCGACAAGGGTGCCAAGACCATTTAATGTGGAAAGGGCAGTGCTTTCAACAAGTAGTGCTGGGAAAACGGTGTGTTTACATGCAAAAGAGTAAAGCTGGGCCATTACCTTTATACCACTTGCAAAAATTCAGTCAAAAGGGATCAAAGATCTGAAGAGTTAAAACTATAAACTCTTAGAAATAAAGAGGAAAAGCTTCATGACATTGAATTTGGCAATGATTTCTTTGATATGAAACCAGAAACACAGACAACTAAAGAAAACTTATTGGAGTTAAAAATTAAAACCTTCACTGTGTTAAAGGACACTATCATAAAGTTAAAAGGCAACCTACAGAATGGGAGAAAATATTTGCAGATCATATCTGGTGAGGGATTAATATCCAGAATATATAAAGAACTCTTTATAATTCAACAGCAATAATAACCAGTGCAAATTAAAAAACGGCAAATAGACATTTATCAAAAGAAGATATACTAATGGTCAATAAGAACACAAAGACACTCAGCATCATTAATCATAAAGGAAATGCAAATCAAAAACAATACCACTCCACACCTATTTAGATGGCTATTTTTTAAAAAAAAAGGCATTAAAGAACAAACAGAAAAAGCAAAACAGAAAATAGCAAGTCTTGGTTAGGATGTGGAAAAATTGGAATCCTTATGCATTCCAGGTGGAAATATAAAATGCTGTAGCCACTGTGAAAAATGTTTTGGAAGTCCCTCAAAAAATTAAACATAGGATTGTCAGATGATCCAGCAATTTTACTTCTGGGTACATACCCCAAAGAACTGAAAACAGGGACTTGAACAGATATTTATACCACGTGTTCATAGCAGTATTATTCACAATAGTTGAAAGAAAGAAACAACCTGAGTGTCCATGAACAGATGAATGGGTAAGCAAAATGTGATATATACACACAATGGAATATTATTGAGCATTAAAAAAGGAAGAAAATTCTGACACATGCTACAACATGGTTGAAACTTAAAGACATGATGCTAAGTAAAATAAGCCAAACAAAAGAAGACAAATATTGTATGATTCCACTTATATGAGATACTCTGAAATAATAGCAATTATACATATTGGTCTCTGCTCCCAGTTCCTGGCACAGAGATCCTAAAAACCATGCAATTTCCTGAGCAATAAGAGCACTAGGGTCATCTTTTGTTTTAATATTTGGTCTTTGACTCTAGTTCTTGACATGGAGCTCCCAAATCCCTTTGAATTTCCTGGGTGATAGGAGTGTCTTCTGTTCTATTGAGGTGACTCTAGGTTGGCAGCTGTACAGGGGGTTGTCACCAGAAAGACCAAGCCCTGATTAGAAATTTGGAACTTTCAGGCGTCCCTGTTCGGCAGAGAGGGGAGAGGGTCTGGAAATGGAGTTAATGATCCATTATGCCTTCTTGGTGAAGCCTACATAAAAATCCCCAAAGTGTGGGGTTTGGAGAGCTTCAGGATGGCTGAACACATGGAAGTTCTGGGAGAGTGCTACACCCAGAGAGGCCATGGAAGTTCATGCCCCGTCCTGAATACCTTACTCTGTGCATCTTCTCCACCTGGATGTTCACCTGTATCCTTTATCAAATCCTTTAAAAAACTGGTAAATTTAAGTAAGTGTTTCCCTGAGTTCCGTGAGCCACTCTAGCAAATTAATTGAATCTGTACAGGGGGTCGTGGAAAGTCAGCTTTACGGCTAATAAATCAGAAAAAAAGGTGAAAACTTGGACTTGCTATTGGCATCTATAGTGGGGTGGGAGCAGACTTGGAGGACTGAATCCTTAACTTGTGGGATCAGATAGTGTCAGAATTGAGTTAAATTGTAGGATACCCAGCTGGTGTTGCAGAGAATCACTTAGTGGGGGAAAACCCATGCCTTGTGTTAGAAGCGCTGTGAGTTTGGTCATAGTGTGAGAGTAAAGGAGAAACACAGGAGTACTGTAGGTTTTTCCTACTCAGGGATCTAGAGTAGTCAAATTCATAGAGGTAGAAAGTAGAATGGTGGTTGTCAGGGGCTGCGGTGGTTGCAGGGGCGGAAGGAGAGTTCTTGTTTCATGGGTACAGTTTGGAAAGGTGAAAAAGGCAGATGGTGGTGATGATCGCCAATAATGTAAATGTACTTTACACTACCAAACTGTGCACTTGAAAATGATAAAATAGTAAATTTTATGTACATTTTACCACATTAAAAAATGATTTTCAAACGCACAGAATAGATACAATTGAGAAATTTACATTAAAAAATACACATATATGTTATAAGTAATCAGAGAAGTGCAAATTAAAATAGTGAGATTTTGGGCTTCCCTGGTGGCGCAGTGGTTGAGAGTCCGCCTGCCGATGCAGGGGACACGGGTTCGTGCCCCGGTCTGGGAGGATCCCACATACCGCGGAGCGGCTGGGCCCGTGAGCCATGGCCGCTGAGCCTGCGCGTCCGGAGCCTGTGCTCTGCAACGGGAGAGGCCACAGCAGTGACAGGCCCGCGTACCGCCAAAAATAAATAAATAAATAAAATAAATAAATAAAATAGCGAGATTTTAATTCACCCATCAGATTGTATGTATACACACACACACACGTACACACGAATGAATTTGTTGGACGTAAATTTTCTTTTTGTTCAAGGGAGTCCTGCCTTTGAAAGTGCAATATACATTTACTGTTAACATTAAAACCGTTGATAACCCCACAATGTAATTCTTGGTTTCTAGCCTAGAAAGCATTTGTTCATAAAGAGCCATAAACAAAGACTTTCATTATGGGATTGTTTTGCAATAGGAATTAAAAAAAAAAAAAAGATCCTAGTGTCCCTAACCATTTTACTGAACAAATGAATAGTAGTAAATCTGTATTATGAAATACTTATATTGTGGTTAAAACAAAAGCTATATACTTATACACATACATATGTAGGAAATGGAGGTATTTTCCAGACGTATTAAGTAATAAAAGAAGCTGCTAAAAAATGCATAGAATAAAATATTGTATTAAAAAATACCCAAACCCAAAACACATCTCACTAAAACATATACTTCCCATTTTGTTTGTAAATTTTTGTAAAAAAATTTTTTAAAGTTGTGGTTGGAAAATTTAACACTGTACTAATACTGTTGGAAATCAAATAAGGAATTAAATATTCCAATCTTCTGTACTTTAACAAAGTAAACAATCTTTATTATCTTTGTACATATAATACAAAACTATGCATATATATAATTTTATGTAACATTATATAGTGTTTATAATATCAATAGCTTCCTATTACTTTTGTTGATATCTCTTTTCATTATTTATTATTATTTTTTTTATTGGGGTATAGTTGCTTTACAATGTTCTGTTTCTGCTGTACAGCAAAGTGAATCAGCTATACGTATACATATATCCCCTCTTTTTTGGATTTCCTTCCCATTTAGCTCACCACAGAGCACTGAGTAGAGTTCCCTGTGCTATACAGTAGGTTCTCATTAGTTATCTATTTTATACATAGTAGTGTATATATGACAATCCCAATCTCCCAATTCATCCCACCCTTCATTTCCCCCCTTGGTGTCCATATATTTGTTCTCTACATCTGTGTCTCTATTTGTGCTTTGCACATAGGTTCACCTATACCATTTTTGTAGATTCCACATATATGCGTTAATATACGATATTTGTTTTCCTCTTTAGTTGCTATAACTTAAAGTACTTTTCTGTTTTTGAGATTTGTATTTGACAAACTCTGGAGTGTTAGAATAAATATGTTAGTAAATATCATTGTATATTTTGAAATATTTTCACAAGAAAAATTCTAAGGGCTAGGAACACTGATTAAAAGCTATAAATGTTTTGTTGAATAATATTCCAGTGGTATTCGAGAATTTACTCCAAATGTATCATGTGAGCATATTGCCTATTGCCTTCAAACCAACTTAGCCAATATTGGGTATGATTATTAACTTTTTTTTCTGACTTGGAAATCATAAATGGTATTCATTGCTGTTTAATTTGCAGTATTTTTCAATTTCAAAGGTGAAAAAATATCCAATATTGTGGTCTTCCAAATATATATTCTCTTCTGGGATTTTTTCCTTTGCTTATTTTTCAAGGAGGTCTTACTATCATAGTTATCAAGTTATAGGAATATAATATAGATATTCCTAATTTACTATTATAGTGTCAATTTTCCATTGACTCTGCTTTTTCGCTTTTTTAAAATTTTATTAATAGTGCTATTATTATACAATAGTATTAATATCATTATTACTATCATTTTCAGAAAAGCTATCTTCTTTGTCCCCCATTATTAAATAAAACATAATACTGAGCCATGCACAAATCATAACAACAGAGCTTTATCTACCTGTACAAAGTATAGACATCTGTTTAACTTGCAGCCAAATCAACAACTGAAATACTACCAAAATCTGAAGGCTTCTACTTCCCCTTTCAGTTAGTTCTTGTTATTTGTTACACTATAAATTAATTTTATACACACAATTCTTTTGACATTTTATAATCTTTGAATTATCTTTTCTCACCTCGAATTTTAGAAAGATGCAATGGCCTCCAATGTCAGACAAATACTCAAGTTTACTTTATACTGATTCTCACTGTTTGATTTTGGGTGCTAGTCAACTTGAACATACAAACTCTTGGGAATGTAGCAAAAGTAGTCAAAACTCTACTTAAAATATCAATTTATTAAGTGACTATGTACATGGAATTACTTACATTCAAATAAAATGATCAGATATATTAATTGGGAAATAATTGGCTTTATTTATCCCTTACTTCAAGTACTAGTTCACAAACTTTACCTGTAGCTATGCTATTACTGTCTTTTATCATCACCAAAGCCACATTTTTTTTTCCGTCTAGGTACTTCCTAATAAACACCTCATTTTTACTCCTGGCCAAGTTCTTTAAGATAGATATACTTTTTAATCCATATATGCTGCTATTCCTATAAGTTTTATTATTATGAGGCACAATTTGTAAAATTTTGTACAAAATTGTGTATGAGGCACAATTTTGTAAAAGTTTTATTATTATGAGACACATTTGTAAAATATATGGACTGGTGTTAGTTGTTCTTTTGTTTGTTTCTTTGCTTCTTGTTTTGTCCTGGAGGTTTATTTTCATGATCCCTAAATACTTAAGTATAGCCAGTTGATATATTACACATTGATATATCTAGCCGCTAAAAGGATTGATACCAGTATGTAGCTTTGCAATTGTGAGATCACTTTCTTATAAAAAATAATTACCAACTCTGGGTTAAATAAATATATCTGGCTCTTTTTCTTTAAACCAGCTCTATCAGATGACATCTAAGTGTATCGAGACGTTTCATTTATTGACATTATTTTAGGCCAATGTGTCATCTGGGCATTGTGTTTTGTTGTACAAAATATTATAATAATTGTTATTATACCCCTTAATATATGAGATTTTTGGAGAGAGATGAATAGACAAAGACTATAATTAAGGGAAAACTTTTGGAAAAACATTTTATATCCTGGAATATTTGGTAACTCTCTTCTCTCTTGTGCCTTAACAAAATGGAAGATACTTGGTGTAAACATATTTAAATTACCCGCTGTTTAGGGTAGTTTAATTTCCCTCCATTACATAGGGCAGTGTAACATCCTTTATGATGACCTCAAATTTATTTGTGCTTAGTGCCTATCAGAAGTTCATATATAGCTGGACTCCTTATCTCAGCTCAAATCCACTGTTACACCCATGCTTTGGTCTCTATCTCTCCAAGAGATTCAAAGTTAGAGATCCAAAGAGCTGCCTCACCTCCTTGGCTCTTCTTTCATGATGTTACAGCAAAAACACCTCTGCTGCTTAAGTTCCTACCTCAACTCCTCATTTTCTCTTCTCAGCACCTATCCATTTCTCATTATCTAATAATTACCATGGAAAGTTTTAAATTGATCTAAAATTAATTTTGTTATTTGGTGAGGGGTACAGATGTAATTCATCTGACAAAAAATAAGTTGTCCCTGGTCAGTTGTATATAATCCTTTCTTCTCTTTTGTGTTTACTTCTATATTTTAAATTTTCTATTAGAGATAAAATTCTGATTTTTATTCTATTTTGCAGATAAAAATGCCAGTATTTCTGCTAGTTTTTCACAGCCTTAATTTTTATATGATAAATTTAGTGCCTTTCCCTCAAAATTAGTATTCGATAACCTTCCCTTGTTATTATTCTGTATATATCAAATATATTTTAAAAATATATATATATATATACATATATATATAATATATTTGCTACATTGTTGGAAAATATCTTTTGAGATTTTTAGTGGGAACACTGTAACTGTGTACGTAAATGTGAGGAGAATAATTTATTTGTTTGCTTACGCAATGCCTGCCTGTGGCAGCTGGATTAAATTCCTTACTTCTTTTCAATGTTTTTCATCACTATATAATTTTGAAAATTTACCAAAATTTTTATCAGACTCTTAAAGGGATAACTGATGGTTGAGTGAGGGTAAAAGGATTCTGTTAACCAGAACTAGAAGGAAAATTTAAATATATGCACAGTTTTTACTTATACTTCAAAAAAAATTTTTATGCAAGTCATTAGGAAACTGTTAGCATAGAAATAAACAGCATTCATAAGTGAAATGTGTGTTGACCCTCTGAGAGCTATGCCATTTTAACTGCTAAGCTATACCTAGAAAAGGGATTGCTTTCAAAGGAAATCATAACCCCAAATAAAAGAATAAGTGGCATAATGTGGACAATATCATTGCTTGAGGACGTTTCAGAATTTAAGGTTCTTTTGAATACTTTTGAATAGCTCCATTATAAACTTAAAATTAAGCAAAGTAATTTGGTGTTCAATAGTCATTTCAGGCACAGAAAGCATTGGATAGAGACTGAGAAAAAGGAGCTCTTTTCCTAGGTCTGCTACTTGAAAATTCCAGGTTATTTCTGTTCCTCATCTTGACCACATAAAAAATAGAGATGATGATTAGAACTGTGACCAATCTGCATTTGAGACATTAGGCAGATTAACCCAAATTTGAACTCTATCAGTTGAGGTAATTGTAGTAAAATTGCTCATCATATCATTATATTTATACCCTCCTATATTAGTACAGGTTTTACTTTAAAAAAAAAATCTGTGCAGTCTTAATAAAGTATCAGGTTTTCAGAGAATATCCCATACAGCTACAAAATGCATGAAATCATGGGGTAAGTACCATTTATTCTGATCTGCTGGGAAGTACATTGATGAAATGAAGACATGGCTTTTTAGAAGACTAAGGACTGCTTCCAGGCAGTAGTTACATTTTCTATAGCATTAAAAAAAAAAAAATCTTTCACTCTCTTCAATTTAAAAATGGTTTTCAAGTCTCAAGTGTTCTGTTAGATATGCCAATCTGGAAACCCAGAATGAAGGAGAAAGTGAAAGAAGAGTTAGACTATAAAGCTGCTAATACATTAGCTAATTCTTTCATGAAACATTTTCAACATAGGATATTAAATCACCTTTTTCCTGTTCATTTCCTGTTCAGTTAGCTTTTGAGTCTGATGAGCTTCAAAGACCAGATGGAAAAGCAAGGCCCAAAAAGACTGACTTATAAGCACACAGTTTAAAAATTCAGCAGAAGAAGTAGCGTTGCTCCTAAGATCTCTCGTAGGCTCTAGCTAGTTTCTGTGATGTTGTAATAAAAACTAAAAATAAAGAGAGAGAAAGAAGAAGAGAGAGAAGAGAGGAAGAGGGAAAAGAGAAAGAGAAAGAAAAAAAAAAGGAAAAAAACCCAGGATGGAATAGAGTTTTAAGAAATGAATTAAATGGCTTTTTGAGGATTTTAAAACAGCTGCAGAAAATATCCTTCTTTTTGCCTATTGATGGCAGCAGCAAATTATAGGTTTATTTTCCACACCATTCTTCAGTCAGTGTCAGTGATGACCCTATGTGCAATATTCAAAAATATGATCCTCTTTATTCCCTAGTGGGGTCCACATTCAATGAGGGAGAATTTCGGAGGAGCCCCGCCTTGATTTCATGCAGTGTGTTGAGCCAATTGGTCATGACTGGGTATTAGGTGAACTGCTGACCTCACAGTGGATGCAGCTTTCAAAAGTGCTTAACTTAGTAGCAGAGAGTAGCTTACCCCCTGGTGAAATCAGGATCAATACTTATTAAATACTTCATGAGGTCTATTCGTTTCTAAAACAGCCACTTGTCTGCCCTTCCTGTCATGTTCTGAATTAATTTGTTATGTAATACGATTCTTATATTTTATATTAGGTTACTTATAGGCTGAAAAGGGAAAGGCAAACCAGGGATGATGGGGAGGAGGGTTAGTTTGTTATTGTTTTCTCATTAACTATCTCTTCTCCCTTTTCTAAGAGATTGAGTATAACACCCTGCTAGACAATAATTTTATTATTTTCATTCTTCTTCCCTCTTCATTAGTTTTAGGTCTAAACGCACAAGCAAAAGATTAAACATTTGCTATGTACTTTCCTCCTAGTTCTTTGAAAAATGTATAATTATGCTTCTCTGTAACTTTCTTTTTTCCGAACAGTACATCTTGGGCATGAAATTATTATTTTTTAAAATTTTTTATTGGAGTATAGTTGATTTACAATGTTGTGTTAGTTTCAGGTATACAGCAAAGTGAATCAAATATACATATGCATATATCCGTTCTTTTCCCATATAGGTCATTACAGAGTATTGAGTAGAGTTCCCTGTGCTGTACAGTAGGTTCTTATTAGTTATCTTATACATAGTAGTGTGTGTATGTCAATCCCAATTTCCTAGTTTATCCCTCCCCCATCCCTTTCACCCCTGGTAACCATAAGTTTGTTTTCTACATCTGTGATTCTGTTTCTGTTTTGTAAACAAGTTCATTTGTACCTTTTTTTTTTTTTTTTTAGATTCCACAGGCATGGAATTATTTACATGGTTGTATGACATTCCCTGTATGGGGAAATTTTTAACACATTTCTTATTGATTGGCATTTGAGTGTTTCTAAAGCGTTGGTCATTTTAAATAATACTCCTGTAAACATTCTTGAACATCCTTGTATATGTCTATATATTTGAGTATTTCCATTGGTGAAATTAACAGACTTGGAATGCTGGTTTATAAGTGCATTTTAAAGGCTATATCAATTTAGACTTCATCAGTACTGTACAAAAGTGTCTGTTTCCCTTACTCTACAAATAGCATGCAATGCTAGCAGTCTTTGAAATCTTCAACAGTTGCACAGTGACTTTTCATTGCTCTATTTACTTGTGTAGTACCACATGGTAAAATAACTTTATTATTGATAATAATGCACATGATGCAAGATCATATGATAGAAAAAATAGAAATCAATAAATGTGGTGCCTAATTATTCTAACTCAATCATTAAATCTTTCCTTGTCTATCTTTCCAGACTTTTATAATTCAGGAACACCCAAAACTTTGCAAATATTTTAAACTTTTTCTTAATTTTATAGCGCTCCAGTTTACTTTTATTTTTCAAGTGAAGCATATTTCATTAAATATTTTGTGTGAAATTATTTAACTTATGTGGGAAAAAAAAACCAACAACTGAGCCCTTTATTCCTCAGGTCAAAATAAGTAATAAAAATTGGTTTCTTTGTCGTTTGACTGCATTGTTTGCAGTAAGATTTGAAGACCTAAAGTCTATTTTTTAAAGTTATTTTTTTAGTTGTGTTATTCAAAGAATATTTATTCTCTAGGGAAGCATTCCACCACTCAATATTTCATGTCTAGAAAGGAGTAGAGTCATTTCTATTTAAGTTTATCCTTACCTACATAATATGTGTCACATCTTATATTGTAAAATATAATATGATTTTGCATAAGTGACATGCCACAATATGGTGTCTAAAATTTAAAGTAAAAACCTTTATTTTGGGTTCTGATATTTACAGTCAGTTTTGATAGTAAAATAATATGATAAAAACAAATGTAATAAAGTAAAATATAAAGTATTGGTAATTCCATGTAGATAATTTTATTTTTAAATTTTCTATCAATAATATTTAAAATTATTTTGATTATTACTTTAATCCAATGTTAAAATGCAATTAATATAATCCTATTGTAATTTTTAAACTAATTTTTTTTCACCTTGAAAGTACTTGGTTCTAGTATTGAAACAAACAAAAATGTTTGAAACAATTAATTATTTCTCCTTTATTTTTAAGAAGAATAGTGTGTTGATATTTCCCAATGATAAGATTAGTCTTCTCTAAGCGTATAATTGTGGTTGGTTTAGCTAACCATTTAAAAAATATTTCAACAATTATTTTTGACTAATATGGGTATACTGAAATAATTTTCCTAAAGATTTTTTTAAAGCAACAATATTAAGGATTCTAAAATAATAACAATATTTATTTCATACTTTATACTAATCTCATGGGTTTAGTCTGTTTGTTACTTGTTATCTTCACTGTCTTTTGCTAATAAAGAAGCATTATTTTTAATTTTTGTATAATTAAGAAAACTGATCCTCAAAGAGAATAAATGACTGCCCAAGACTCTAAAAGCAATAAAGACCCAAAAGTAAAGCAGAGTTCCCTTCAAAGTTAAACCTGAGAGAGAGAGAGAGAGAGAGAAGGGGAGGGAGAAAGAGCATGTGTGTGCACACATGCGTGTGTATGTTCATGCTAAGATAGACATTTGAGTTGCTTGGAACGGCCACATTTTAAATGTATTTTTTTTAAGAAAAAGAAATAAAAGTCAAGTAGTAGGAAAATGGGAATATTATGGAAATTCAGCAGACTAAAAGCAATGTGAATATGTGGATACAGTGGAACAAAGTGGACAACTTACAGTTTTGATATGCGACTGAATATATTTGGAATGTCAAATGAAATCATAACTTCGGTAAAATTTTGAAATTTCAAAAAATAATGTAAAAATTATTCAAAGGTGAAAATGATTGAGTACTAGGTAGGAAGTCATCTGAATTTTGTCCTTCACTCTATTCATTTGTGTCTCTCTTTGATATCCATTTACCAATGTAGCATCCAGATTTTCTACATGTTCATTCCTCTGTTACAACTGTATCTCCTATGACTCTATCACTTTATAAAACACAACTTTTACTCATTCATAGTTTGATAACTTTGCTCAGTATTGTCCCCATACTTGAGATGTCCTTTCTTCAATTATTACATCAACTATTTCCAATGCTCTGAGTGCAAAAAATAATTTTCTTCTGGTTAGTTCCTTAGTCAGTATCTTGCCCAAATAACTGTGATTCCTATAAATTAACCATAGAAAAATAACAACTCCTATTTCCTGAGTGCTTATTATGTGGCTAATCATTTTTAAGTGCTTTGCTTATAATATCTCCTTTATTTCTCAGGAAAACCTGATAAGATAGGTAATATTTTGACCCTCATTTTAAAGATAAATATACTGAGGCCAGAGATGTTAAGTACATTTTTGAAAATTGCGTAACTATTAACTGGCTGAGTCTGCATTGTTTGGCCCATAACTACTTATTATTATTGCCACTTTTAATTCTCATCGACACATAATGAACATTTGTGTCTTCCTAAATAGGTAAATGCTCTTTAAAGCCAACACATAGTTTTGATATTTTTACATTGGTCCTAACACTTAACAGAACTGTGACACAGAGTAGGAGCTTAATAAGACATCAGGGAAAAAATGAATATGTTTTTAATATTAAGAACTCTGTTAAGGGTTATTGAGGAGTTAGAAAAATTATAATACAATTCTCTAGTGATGTGGAATATCTAATTGAATTTACTTATGGTCTTTATATGAAGGAGAAAAAAATGCATGTGACAGCTGTGATATCTGTAAAACCTTTGTCTAAAAAAAATTGGTTCCTTGTGTCTCAATTTCACTGTTTACACTGAATCTTTTTGTTTGTTTGTTTTCATGATTTTTTAAAATTCCAAAAAAGCTATTTTCAACCAAGTTAGCTTTGCTGATATGGTTTTAGTAACTCCTATCTGAAATCATCCACAGGAAACATTTTTTTTTTCTTTATGGCTATTTCAAAAAAGAAAAATACTTAATATCAGTATGAATAACACATGTGCTCATTGCAGCATAATGTTGGTGCAATCTGTGCTTGATACAGTTATAAATAAGCCTTTGAAAGCATTTTTCTGTATTTTAAATAAAGGCTATAGAAAGCCACGAGAAGGATCTAGTCTTGTTAATATCACAAGCTGTTTCCACACCTGCACTAGGAGCAGCTTTAGTACAGCAGCTGTCTGAGTTTGTGTTGGCACATCACTGTCTGCACAGAAACCCCATGGTTTACACAGAAAATGAATAGGCCACAGTTCCAATGGGGGTCTTTAATAATCCTTCCTCTAATGCTACCATGTGTGAGCATTGGGCTTTGAAGTGGTGTGAGGTGTGAAGTTTCAGGAGGATTATACAAAGCCACTCAATTTTGAAAGGTAGAAAAGAACATTAGAAAAAGCTGAGAGTGCCTTTGCTTTCCTCCTGCATGTTGATCAAATGCAGTTTATATTGATATTAGAGCTTCATGTCCAGCATGTGATAGCAAGTGAGGGATTGGTATAATTATGTGATTCACTCCATTCGGCCCCCTTTAACATTGACAAACAAAACCCAGCACAGATGTTTCACTGATTTTATTTACCAAATATTAGCTGTGAAAATATTAACCTGATGGGAACAAATATCTATCCAGTAGTACCTGTGGAGATTAAATCCAGGGAGGAAAAAATTTATACACTGAGCTTACCTATGTATAGATGGGTGGCCACTGGATTTTCAGGAATAAATTTCTTTCTTTCTTTCTTTTTCTTTCTTTCTTTCTTTCTTTCTTTCTTTCTTTCTTTCTTTCTTTCTTTCTTTCTTTCTTTCTTTCTTTCTTCCTTCCTTCCTTCCTTCCTTCCTTCCTTCCTTCCTTCCTTCCTTCCTTCCTTTCTTCCTTTCTTCCTTTCTTCCTTCCTTCCTTCCTTCCTTCCTTCCCTCCTTCCTTCCTGTTTTTTTCTTTTAAATTCACATGAATTGTTGAAAGTATCATCCATGGCAGTCAATTAATCATGGTCCATTAGGCCATGTGCATAATTGACAAGCTATTTGTTGAATGGCGGGAATTCAAGTAAAACTGAGGACTTACACTCCAATAACTTTTTTTAAGGCACTTTAGAGAACACAAAACTCCCTTTTGAGAGTATTCTGAGCATTTTGGGGGGACTACAGTATAATGAAGGTGAGGCAATATAATCCATCACTTGGAAACCTACTGTGTGCAATCACAGAAGCAAAATACTAGGATCTCATCAGCCACTTACTGCCGCACATTTGGATTTGAGTTCAAAAGGTCTTTAAGCATTGGGGATGCCCAATATCAACTTGAGAAATTTTTATCTTCATTACTATATGAAAAAGGAAATAAAACATCTGGATACTCAGTCCAATATACACTTCTCCTTAATAGATCAGGCACTATGCTAAGCACTTCAGAACTGAAGATTAATGATATATGGAACTTAGACCAAAAGACTCATGTTCAAGGGGAGATGATTGACATGTAAACAGAAAGTACACTAACAGCTATAGAGGTATCTTAGAGGAGAGGGTGATTAACCCTTTCAGGAAGTAAAGCAGGGAAGGCCTCTGAGAAGATAACATCTCAAAGCAGGACTTAGAAGAACAGGTAGAACTCTTCTAGGTGGATTAAAAGGCAGAATGAACCATATAGGCAGTGTGTGTTTGTAGACTATATGAAGTTTGGTATTGCGGGAACTCAAAATAAATTGGGAAAGGGTAGAGACACTCGAAAGATGAATCTGCAGAATAGGCAAAAGTCAGATCGTGAAGGATATTTTATTTTTCCTTAAGGATCTCAGAATGAAGAACTATTGATGTGAAAGAAGTCAGAGGTTGGCATGTTTTATATTTGTGTTTGAGGAAGGTGCTTCTGACAGAGTGCAGTGTGAACTGGAGGGAGGCCTAGGTAAGGCTGAATACTTAGAAGGATTTTACTGCAGTGCAAAGTCCAATAATGGGGGAAATGGCAGGAAATGTGCAATAAGAGGGACAAACAAGGCGACATGTAAGAAATGGGTTTGTCAGGGTTTCTTGAAGAGTTGATGGATAAGGAAGAAGTGGGTAACATTTCTCTGAGTTGGTAAATCTTGTAAGTCCTTTTTCATAAGATTCACAGAACATCACCCCCTCTTAAGTTATACAGACAACAGTGACTTCTCTGTCCACTGTTCCGGATTTTTCTAGCCTCTAAACATTCTCCTGATTTTATGCAACAGAACATAAACAAACTATAGCCTTGTAGGACAGAACAACCAATGGCTGGTTCCCGTAGAGCTTGACAAATGTTCTGTGCCTGTCATGGCTTGACGACACAGTTTTAAGCCACAGACTAAAGACGATTGTAGCTACCACTGCCCTCCTTCATGTTAAAACGGCTTGTAGTATTTTGCCCTAATATTGTCAAGAATCACAGTTCCTTTCCCAGAAAACTGCTCTAATTGGATTCAGTGGACCTTGACTGGCTTGTCACAGCTTTGTTCAGGGTGAAGGTGAAATCTTTGAGGAGTTTGCTCCTAAAATCAAGAGCTGGGCATCTTTGATGAGGGCATTTGAGAGTATATATCTTAATGCAATTTTTATATTACTTTTCTTGAACAAAATGATTTTTCTTCTGTATTAAAAAAGAATCCCAATTTTAAATTTGCAACAGGTGGGAAGTTGCTATTAAAAACTACAGCTACACTGCTTATGAAGAATTGGGCATGTGTCCTGAGTGAGCACAGATATGGGAGAAGAATCTCAACTCTGTTAGGTAAGTGCTCTCCTAAAGCTTCTAAAATCTGTACAGTGTACAAAACCATCATTTAAAATAATTTCTGTTGGATTTTCCTAGATAAATGGGAAGCAAATTAATTTACATTTCTCATTCAAATTTCCTCAATTCATAGTTTGGTGGTGGAGCTATTGTCACTTTGAGATTTTATACAATACACACACGAGTATATACATATACAGGTAAGTGTATGAATGCACATACATGTTAAATACTGAAAAACTTTATCAAAAAACTGTATCTGCCTAGGTTACCAAGTAGAAAGTGTGATCACTTTTTGAAAAATGTGAATACACTAATTTTAAAAAATATCTTGATGTCTCAAAAAGTAGAACCAGGATGTCCCAAAGTGTACAAATATTAAATTGTATGAATCATTTGGTTCTAAGTTTCAATGAAGGGAGTTCAACCAAGTTCGTACTTGGTCTATTTCCCAAGAAGCCACAATGATGTATACTAAATAACAGAATCAGTTTGTCTCTTCATTTGTTTACCCAAAAGCAGAAATGTGGCAGGGAGAAACTTGGACATAGGACTTAAATAGTGGCATGTCCAGGCATGAGAAACATAGCTCCCTAAAGAGAAAGTAAATGTTACAACAGAGAGCTCTGTGGAAGGTGAGCCTGTCAGAGTTGGTTCTGCTAAATGAAGAGGCAAAAAGAGAGGCACCTCTGACTTCTCAACTTCATATTAAAAAATTCTACTGCTCACAAACCCAATTCCCTGAGAAGCAGGTTGACATTAAGTCCTCATTCTTTAGAAATTTTAATATTTGGCAAGTTCATGAAGTATGTCACCAGAAATGTAAAAAGCAATTCTCAAGATATGGCACTCTTTCCATTTTGGTCAGGATATAATTCTGTTCTTTTTAATGAGTTGTTTGATTATCACTGTGGGCCTGAGAATACCTGAATTCTGAGGTGCTCTACAGAACGACAACTGAAAGAGCAGGCAGTGATCTTCAAGTAGATCAGCTTCTGAAAGTGGTTTTACTTTCATCCATCACTGGCACTGAATTGTTTATGTGTCCCTTTATTGAGAAAGGGAAAGAGAAGAGATTGGAGTTTTATAAGATTTATATGATTTTAGGTGCTAACTGGAACACCTAAAAGTAAGAGCATGTTCATGACATTTTGCTGTGTTTTTTGTCTACTGTCTGAAAAACTCTCATTCAGAAATGAATTATGATAATACTGTCCTAAGTGGGCTCAGCATGGGGTTGAATAAGTGCTGCTCTTTTGAAAGAAACCAGACTTTCTGAGAAAGAATTAAAATTCTACACTGATGAGAAAACTTTGGATGCTCTAAATCAAACTTCATAAAGAATTTCTTTTAACTGATCTTTACTCTGGTTCCATGATGGGTGGGTGGGAGTGAGGGAGGGAAACTTTCCTACTTCCCTGAAACCCTAAAATTTTTCAGGTATTTTTCCTGTAATGTCTGATTAATGGCACCCTTGATTTTGATTTATATTATCCTATTATTCATTGTATGGGAGAAAAAGAAGTCACTTTTTTTTCAATATAATTTTAAAAATTAGGGCTAGCAGTGATGGAATTTAAAATCAAATTATCCTGTCAGAGTGACAGATAAATCTCAAGATATTCTAATGAAGTTTTCCACTGGCAGGATGCTGAATTTCTCCCTTTCCCCAGACTCCTTTATTCCAGATTTTGACTGTGAGTGACAAGGATCATCTGTGTTTTGAAACCTGTTGCTATCTGTGTCAATTTAGTTCTTATTTAGAAATTCTGGGGTGGCTTCTTTCTTGTTTACTCTAGGTTAAAAGGGAAATATATATACACAGTTGTCAGGTGAGTGCATCTTTTACTATGGAAAGTTGTGGGTAATTACCATATACCTGAACTTGGTTATGTTTAGTAGGTTCACCAGATTCTACCCTTGCCTTTACATATTACTATTCTTAAAGGAATTTCTGCTATGGAAGTGGTATAAATATGACACAATTTTCTTACTATACTGGTCTTTGATTCTTTTTCTTTTTTGTTGTTACTCCAAACAAAATTTGAAATCTTAAGTTTTCACAGTATTGGTTAGACCTCTCGAATTCTAGATTCAGTTAATAATTTTTGTTTTATGTAGTCATGGATTCAGAGACTCTATTTCTGATAGCTAAAAAGAAACTACTCTTTGCTGGCCTTTAAAAGCATGGAACAACAATACTTCCTAAATGAAATAATGGCTATCACTTTATTCCTCTGCAAAAGAACATATCTAAGCTAAGCAAGCAGTATATCAAATGACATTAGATAAGTAACTGAATTGCCAATTGATAGTTTAAAATGTCTGGAGAAAACAAAGGGAGTACAGAAAAAGAATGATTCGTTTTTAAGGGACCCTCTGTATTAAGAGATTGTCTTGGAGTAGAAAGAGCCTTGCAGTATGAGGTTGGCTGTAGACTGAGCCTGTTCCCTGACTCTGATTATACAGGTAGTTCATGACAAGTCGGTTAAGTTTCAGTTTCCACATGAAAACAGGCCAGAAGCTAGTCAAAAGCTCCAGCTATAGTGCAGAACTTTACTTCTTCATAACATTTCTGTCTTTTCATGTTGTAGCAATCCCTACAACAGAGGATATTAACGGGTAAGTGCCTCTTGAGCAACCTGCTTTGGTTACTCAGTTAGTATCTCAAAATGAGGAATGGCGAGGACATTAGGTAATAATTCAAACAACAGATGATACTCAGAAGAAAATGTGGCAGGGCACCTCTGTGTAGGCCCTGAAGAGCTGCACATACTGTACATTAGTTAAGAGTCTTAATAAAAGAACAGAAGGAAGGAAAAATAACACAAAATGAAGAAGGAATTACTTAAGATTAAATAGTTTCTATTACAGAAATAGGCTACATGTAGAGCTAATGGCAGGCATTTTCTACAGACAGATGGAATACTCTCATCTCCCAATGGTATAGATATGACGTCTCTGTTAAGATTCATTTGTCCTGAAACATTTGCATATAAATATAAACATCATTACTAGGGGCTAATTGCCCTGTAGGAACTAAAATGTGGGAATTAGCATCTTTAGTCGTTTTTATTATTATTTTTTAAAGTATCTCTAACACGCATCATATTTGGTACTGCATGGCTGCAACAGATAATTACCACCATTAAGAATCTCAAACGCAAAATCAAAACCATTTGGAATGGCTTCCAGGGCAATCCAGCACAGTGAGTAGCCACCAAAATGAGTACATGAGGTTTATGTTCATGCATATTCATAAGGGTACTTAATTTGACATTCATAGTAGGGGGCTTTTGAAAGCTTGTCAAAAGAGCAGCCCCAAAACAAGACCAAACATCAAAGGTAAGAAAGATGCAGTACATCTCGCTCCCACACACATACAAATATCGCTTGCAGGAGGCAATGAATAACACTAAAGGAATTATTTATTTTAACTACTCAGAGGAGATGGCAACTTCTACGAAGATACAAACCACAGGCCTTTGCCTTTATCGTTCATCTTATTGATCAGAAAGGTCAGAAGTATAAGTTATTCAAAGGATGGATCATAGGCAACAATTCTGGACAAATGGACACGTAGACTTGTGTGATTAATGCCCCTTGCTGTGCAGAATATGAGGAAGAGTTTGAGGACATGTCTTAAGGACAGAAAAAAGAACAGTGTTTATAAGAATACAAGAGTGGCTTCTGCACTAACTGTCTCTGAAACATTGCCCATTTTGTGGGTGGATCTGTGTATTTCAGCATACAGGTGCTGCCTTTTTCACCTGTTGTGTTCAGAGGTGATCTTGCTGACATTATACTTTTCAAAACCATTTCTATGACATTCAGCAAATATTTGTTCTGGTGGAACAAATCTGTTAAATTATAGATTAGAAACAGTACAAAGAAACCTTTACAAATGTATCAGTTTCAGTTTTGCACAAAGCAAGCAGAATTATATTTAAATGAAGCACTCCTTGTTAGAATAAAACATCTACATAAACAATGTACTATGTTTGATTTTCCAATCCTCTCCCCCTCCTTGGATGGGCATGGATGTCTGAAGTTGTGAAAGACACAGATAGTATTGGGGTGACATCTCGTCAGTTCCTTTACTATGCCCACCTATATCTACAATTCCTTTCTGCTCCTCTGTCGTTTTCCTACCTTTCCCAGTTCCTTTTCCTTAGTTTCATTCGCTGCCCACAGCTTTTCCCACTTGATTCTCCACAGTTCCTAGGAATGGTCTAAGTATGAAACAATGACTCTTTTCCCATAATTGTGGTCCCATAATATTTAATCAGCATTCAGTTTTGTTTAATCCTCCCTTCACACCTATAGACAATCATTATATTGGAAAAATACTGGAGAGTAGCATATTAGTGGTTTTAAAAACATGCTGGGTATGAATGCCAGGGTACTACTAGACTTACCATAGGCTTCAAGTGACCTGTTTATGGGTGTAGATACATAAGTCAAGTATTAAATTGTTTTATAAGAGAAGAATAAAGTTTAATTTAGTGATTCTTTGCTAAAGATTTATTTTTAGGGCTATTATGTTATTTTATAGTACCTTAACAATCATTATTATTTTAAAATTTGTCAAAAGGTTTAAAAAATACTTGTAATTCCTAGTGATAATAAATAAATAGGTGAATTAGTTGAAGAGAGAATTGAAAATAAAAAGACAAAATACCAACTCTTCAAAAATACCAACTCTTCAAAATCAGTCACTAAAAAATAACCAACATGGCATGAAAGAGAAATATAACTTAGGAGGCTCTAAACATGCTTTAAAATGTGTTTTAAAATACATTTTAAGCATATTGAAACATAGTATAAGTACTGGAACATATTATAAAGACACAATACATGAAACAGCAGTACACAAAATAATATGCAGACAGATAAATGGGACTGAATAGAAAACACAGAAACATATATGTGGGTACGTGTATATGAATTCAATATATATAGAATTAAGAAAAGGACACAAACCATTTGCAAAAGGTTTACTTAATAAATGGAGTTAAAATATTGGCTATCTTTAGGAGGGGACAGTAATGTAGATCCTCATTTTACATCATATACCAAAATATATTCAGCAGGGAAGCATGGAAGGTAAAATGATAAATTAATGGAAAGTCAATTTAGGGTAAATGTAAAACTAAAATCTTATAATAATGACAATTTGGATAATTTTTGTGATCTGTAGACTTCTAAGCATAAACAAACGTTTAAATTATGAAATCAACAAACACCAAGGGTAAGATCAATATACTTGAATTAAAATTTACAACGTTTTTACATCAAAAAGTCATTATTAGAAAAATTAAATGATAAATAACAAACTGAGGAAATACTTTTCCAAAATGCAGACATTAAAGAATTTTAAAAACACTAAAGTCTTTTTTTTTTTTAATGGTCAACAATGGTAAAGAGATTTCAAAGTATAAGAACTGCAAAAGAATAATGAGCATATGAAAATAGCTCAACTTCAGTCATAATATAAGGGAAAGGAAATTTAAAAAAAAAAAAGCATAAGGGGGCCCTTTTTTGTTTTTCCAACACAGAAAAAAATTTAAGAGATGAAATCCTCCCTGTGTTTTTTTTGGAGAAACATAGGCAGGCTCATGGACAACTGGTGTGTACGTAAATTAGTATCAACCTTCTGAAAAACAGTTTTACTACCACGCAACAAGAGCTTGACAATCTTGTAGAAAACACAGTACTGGTTTTAAAATATAAGACTATTTCCTATGTAAATGATTAGAAATTCAGAGAATTATTTAGATTGTCTTTATGAGAAAAATTTTAATTATTCTTACCCTAAGCATTTTTCAATTTTTCTATTGTTTGACAAAGTAGTATAAACAATGTAAGATGTTTTCTCTTTATATTTACACTGATTGGAAGTTGCTGGTCCCAACCTTGATGTATAACCCGCCTTCAGATTCTCAAGGTCTGTGTAGGTGTCACAGAGATTTCTTCAGAAAAGTGTCCATGTCCTCCATACCAGTCAACAGAGAGGAACACAGGGGGATCAGGCTTCTGTGCAGGATAGAGGATGGTGGAGAAGGCAGAGGAGCTTCAGCCCAAGCTTACCTGAAGCAGTACAACCTTGGCAATGCAGGAGAAAGGTATTTAGCTGTTGATGACTGCAGCCTTTATTGAGCTGGTAGCATTTATTCATGCTCTGTTAGTGTCATAGTAAGGTACTTGGATACTGAGGATGATAAAGTAATGAATCAAACATGGACTGTGATATATAGAAACACAGAGTCATGAATAGGAGATAAATGTGTTGTGTGCACATGCATACTTGTGTGTGTATATATGCGCACATACACAACTGCACACATACATATATATACATACACACATGAAATTCAGTATATTAAGGAAAGAGATGCTCCTCAGGACATATATTTAATACAGGTTTCTACTTCCACAATTATTTTTTAATCAGGTCAACTGATCCTGTTTGCTTTTCTTTCTCAGAACAATCTGAATTTACTTCATTTGCTTGTTTATTGTCTGTCTCCACACCAACTACCTAGTCACCTTTTGAAAAATAGGAAGCACAAGGGTAGAGGCATGCTTATCTAGTGTACTGCTGGGCTTTAAATACTTGGCACATAGTGGCTCCTCAGCAAATATTTTTTGAATGAATGGAAGAATAAATGAATGAACATTTCCTTTATGAGCTTTTCTAAAGCATATATAGGATTTGCATATAGAGAAACAGGAGAAAAGTAAAGAAAAAAATAAGAGCAAAGAAGAGCTGAGGAAAAACATGAGCAAAGGGGGAGAGAAGATATTTGTGTTTAAAGTTTTGGAAGGAAAAGAGGGAGGTGATGTTGCAAAATAAGTTGTATGGGGAGTCAGCTGCAAAAGGTGCATGGACGTATTTTTATGATGGGATTGCTGGCCTTACAGTATGAGTCTCGAAATTTTCAAGATAATGTTCAATTATTTTTTAAAGTAATGGTATCAGTTTTTATTCTTATCTGCAGTATTTATATTAAGAGTTCGTGTTGACCCACAGCCTGACCAGTACTTGATATTGCCATATTTCTTAATTTTTGTGAATATAATAGGCATAAAATCAGTAAATATAAAGCTAAAATATTATAATAATATTATAATAATGAAATTTAGATAATCACATTTTGTGATCTCTCAATTTCCAAGCCTAAGCAAACGTTTTAAGCATGAAAACAACATTGTTTTCATCTTAATTTTGCTCTTCTTTATTACAGTCGAGTAATCTAATTTTTGTCATTTATTGTTTTCCTTCTTTAAGATATCTGTTATTTTAAAAATATTGATTTTGCTGAGTGTTTTTCATACTGATTTTGAAATTTCTTTTTTTGAATACAAATAGTTTTTCAGTTATACTTTGCAAATACATTCCAACATTGATAGCTTTATTTCTTTTCCTTTAAGAAATATTTTGAGGAATATACAGTTTAGTTGTGGTAGCTACTTTTTATGCACTGTTGTTGTTTTACCATGGTTGCTTTATATATTTTTTTATGGTGTTCTATGGATTTTGTTTGAGAACTCTTTCCTTCTCTGAGGTCATAAAGGTATTTTCCTACACCTTCTTTGTAAAGATTTATAGTTTTGTCTTTTAACATTTAGAATTTTTATTTATCTAGGGTTGATTTCTCTGTATAGCAAGAAGATTAGATCTAATTTCTTTTTTTCCCCCCAGTATGAATAAACAAGAGTTCCTGTGCTATTTATTGAGTAGATCCTTCCCCAGTGATATACAAAACCACGTGGAATATAAAGCAAATTCAAAATATCAAAGTGTCAGTTTCTAAGAATTCTCTTTAGCTCTATTTGTAGCCTGATCACACTCTATTAATGATTATAGCTTTATAATTATCTTGATTTCTGGTAGAGATAGTCCAGTCTCACTTTATTCTTTTTATTCTGAAGTATCTTACAGAGTTTTGAACTACTGCTTTAAATTAGGTTTACCTTGTTGTATATGAAGTTATTGGCTTAAAACAGTACCCATTTATTGGCTTACATTTCTATAGTTCAGAAGTCCAGCATGGCATGACTGGGTTCCCTGCTTAAGATTGAAATCAAGGGCTCAGCCAGGCTCAGTTCTTACCTTTAGTCTCTGGGGGGAGATTTGCTTCTATGCTCGTATTTACTGTTGCTAGAAATCACTTCCTTGTTGTTATATGACTCAGGTTCCAATTTCTTTGCTGGTTGTGGTCTGGGGGTTGATATTAGCTCATAGCAACTGTTATCAGATCCTCT
The DNA here is from genome assembly GCF_059928025.1 of Delphinapterus leucas. NCBI lineage: Eukaryota > Metazoa > Chordata > Mammalia > Artiodactyla > Monodontidae > Delphinapterus > Delphinapterus leucas. The sequence continues at coordinate 140,824,309 of NC_143131.1, forward strand.
CCACATGAACCTCTCTGATTTCAAGTCAGGAACAATATGTCGGTTCGCCCCTGCTTCAAATCTCTGCCTTCCTCTTGTACTACCAGCCAGAAAAAAAAGTTCCACTTTTAAAATGTCACATGTGATTAGGTTACATTCACCTTTTTGATTGACTTGAAGTCAATTGATTAGTAACCTTAATTACATAGGCAAAATGCTTTTTGCCATGTAAAGTAATTGCAGGCATGATATCTCAGTATATTTCCAGTTCTAGGAATTAGAGCAGGAAAAGTTGGGGAAACATCTTTAGAATTCTGCCTACCATGACTTCTATGTAAATTTTAGAATCAGATTTTCAATTTCTTAAAAAAAATTCTTGTGATATTTTAAGTTGAATTCTTTAGAATTTATAAAAAGATTGTGGAAATTTGACATCTATATAACACTGAGTCTTCTAATTCATGAACATGTTATGTCTTTCTACTCAGTTTTGTATATATGTAATAAATGTTGATATTTCTGTTGTCAAAAACAGTGCAATTGATTCTTGTATATTGTTTTTTTATAGGCTATTTTGCAACCTTTAATCATAATAACATATTTTATTTTGAATTTTCTGTCTATATGTCTTTATTGTCTATGGAATAATGAGTCTATTGTGTCTTTATAATCCATACTCATATTTTTTTCTTCTTTCATGCTGACTACTCAATTTAGACCATGTTCAGTAGAATTAGTGAGTTATGTTTTGTCCCTGATTCAAAAGGAAATGTTTTTAAACTTTCACCATTACAAAGACATTTACTCTAGATTTTTCATAGATATTTTGTTCCAATACCAGGGTTCTAACACTGATTGTGTGTTCTGCAATTTGACCCATTTCTGATAGTAACTACCCACAGTTATCACCAGATTCCACAAGTTAAAGAACAAGTTCCCCATTAAGAAGATTTTTATTTTAGATGCCAGCCACAGGTGGGTTCGTTAGTCTACCCCTATGTCTGCCTGGCTGACTACAAATTTGTGACTTTCCACAACTCCCTTAGTTTCCATAATTGCTGGTCACAGAACTGAGGAAAGCACTATACTTACAGTTATACTTTTATTATGAGGGATACAAATGAACAACCAGATGAAGAGATAAATTGAACAAGATCTGTAAGGGTCCCAAGCACAGGAGCTTGTGGCCCAGTGGAGTCAGGATGCACCATATTCCTGGTATATGGGTATATTCACCAGCCGGAATGTTCCAAAGCCACAGTGTCCAGGGTTTTTATTTGTTTCATTACATAAGCACAATTGGTTAAATTATTGATCACATGTTTGAACTCAATCTCCAGTCCCAGGAATGTTTCAGCACTATAGTAATGTGACTTTTTTTCTGGCAACCAGTGCTATCTACAGGGCCCAGCACAGTTCATCTCATTAGCATAAAAAAACACTCATATCATTCAAGAAATTCCAAGAGTTTTGAAGCTTTATACCAGGGACAAATTGCACCGTAATTATTTTTAAATATATAATTTAGTAGTATTTATTACCTATACATTGTTATGCAGCCAACCTCCAGACCTTTTTTCACCTTGCAAAACTTAAACTCTATACCCATTAAACTGCAATTCCTCATTCACTCCCACCAGTTCCCTGGCAATCACCATTCTACTTTCTGTCCCTATGAACTTGACTACCCATTTGCTAAAATCATAAAGTATTTGTCTTTTTATGACTAGCTTATTTCCCTTAGCATAATGTTGTCCTCATGTTTGTTTATGTTGTAGCATGTGTCAGGATTTCCTTCCAGAAAAATATGTATTTTTATTATACCACAGATACTTTTTTTATGAAGTTCAAGAGGTGACCTTTTCTGCCTAGTATATTAATAGCTTTAATTATGAATTTTAATTGAATTTTCAAATGTTTATTCAGTACCTATTAAGATGATTATATTATTTTCTCCCTTAATTCATTAACAGGGTAAATTTCATTGATAAAGTTCTCATTTAAAACCACCCCTGCATTCTTGTGATAAACCTAACTTGTTTGTGATATATTATTGTTTATACAGTGTTCTCTTTAACTTCTAATATTTTCATAAGGATTTTTGCATCTGTGTTCATCAGTGATTTTAAATTGGAATTTTTATTTCTTATATTGTCATTTTCTAGTTTTGGAATTAAGAATATGCTGATCATAGAATGAATTGGGCATTTTTTCCCGTTATTTCAAAGAGTTTTGATGAAATTGGAATGATTTATTCCATCAAATATTGTTAGAACTCATCTATAAAAACATCTGTACTTGATTTTTTCCTCTTGGGAAATTTTTAAATAGCTGATTCATTTTTTAAAATGATTCCAAGATAATTGTGTATGTCTAGCATTTTTTCAACATCTAATTTTGGAAAGTTATGTTTCTATGAAATTACTTCATCAGAGTTTTCATATTTATTGGCATTAAGTTGTTCAAATATTCTTTTATTATCATTCTAAGTATCTGAAGTAGTTATACTCTGACCCATATTTTATTCCTCACTTTATTTTTTTTCTCTTGGTCAGTATTTTTAAATAACTAATTTTAGGTATTGTTGATTTTAGCTATTGTATACTTGTTTCAATTTCATTAATTTTCTTATATTTTCTATATACTGTGGGATTTTTCTGTTAATCTATTTTCTAACATAAATTGGTTAATTAGTCTTTAAATTTATCCTTCCGTTGTTTATAAGGACTTAAGTCATACATTTCCCTCAGAGTATCAGTTTCACTGCATTATAAAAATTTTGATATAAAAATTTTCTTTATTGTTAAACACTATGTATTTTCACATATGTATTGTGATTTTTCTTTGACTCAAGATGTTTACATGTTTATAATTTTTCAGCTGTAGAGATATTTTATTTATCTTCCCATTTTGACTAAAAACTAGATTGCTATTTTGTAGTTCTCATTGCGAGTCTCTACATAAATTCAGTGATAATTTCTTTTGATATATCTTCCACCTCACTTATTTTTCTTCCATCATTGTTTATTTAGCTATTAAATCAGTCCTTTAGCTTTCAGTTTCAACAAAAATATTCTTAAACTTTTGAATTCTTTTTTTTTCACATCTTATGGTTACTAATGATAAATCATTTATTGCTTTATTTAAATCAGACAAAATCATAGTCTCTATTTGATTTCCTCAATATGTAAAGTTCATGGTGGTATGAATCTGGTGTTTTTTTGTTTCGATTTAGCCTTATTTTCAAGATGGGGTGTGTGTGTGTGTGTTTGTGTATGTGTGTGTGTGCATTTGTATCTGGGTTTTGAAGATTTATATTTGTATATTTTGTGATTCTTTAACCTGTAGAAATCCTTAGGATCTAAAAACACAATGTTTTCTTTCAGAAAGAGGATTTGCTTTTGCCAGAAATTAGCAGGTGCTATAAATCTATTAACTTAAGACAACTTTAGTCCCCTTGCAAGGTCCCTGGTTCACATTAGGAGCTTAGGTATGGACCCTCCATGTTTCTGATTCTCTAAGATTTCCATTCAGATACCAGTGGCTACATTTGTATTTGGTATCAGTGCAATTTGAACTTTCTCATGCTTAACTTCCTGCTCTGGTTTCAGCTCAAGAAACTTTTTGTGATTGGTGTTTTTACTTGTAGTAGAGGTGGGCATGGATCACAACTAGAGATTTCCCTTATTTTCTACATCCTAAACTACACATAACATCTGTGTGTTTTCTTTTTGCCAGGATCTAATTGTTTTTTAGTGGTAAGTTACTCTAGATATTTTATGCGGGTCTCTTATCAGAAATGAAAGTCCTTCTCAATTACATTTTTCTCTAGACATATACTTTCACTCCTACTTCTATTTCCATAGAGTAAAATGGTTACTTCTCTAATATCAGAGATATATATCACATTGATATCTATTTGTTAAGAGCTCTTGCTATTAAATGGATTCATCAGTTCTTTAATAACAACCTTACATTCCCCAACACTTTTAGTCTTTTTATATATAAATTTAATTTTAGTTACAGTATTGCTTCTCTAGACCTTCACTGTCTTATATGGTAGCCACTAGCCACATTTGGCTGTCAAATACCTTAAATGTGGCTTAGTTCAATTTTAGATATGAAGTTAGTGTAAAAAACACATTGGATTTTTAACAGTACAAAAAAGTAAAACATCTCATTAATAATTTTTATATTGATTACATGTGGAAATAATATTTTGGATATATTGAGTTAAATAAAATCTAGTAGCAAAATTATTTTTACCTGTTTCTGTTTATTTTTACTCATGTGACAGAAAATTTACAATTACAAATGTGGTTTTCATTATACTTACATTGGACAGTGCTGCTCTATAAGATTATCAGTAAACACCTTCCCAAATCCAGCATTTGTTCCTAGTTTGTTTTTTCTGTATTTCAGTTGAGAAGGAAATTTGTGATGACATTCTCTACCCTCCCCATGAAAATTTACTACCTAAGTGAAATTGTATGCTAAATATTTTATGACCTTCTGTATTTCATCACTCAACTCAAGTCTACTATTTATTTTTTTAAGCTTATGTTCCTTTTTCTCCACAATTGCTTCAGTATCAAGCTTAGCTCAAAATGAGGCTTTTATAAACCTTTCCTAAGCACCAAAATTGTTTCTTAGAGTTTCCTCCTATTACTACCAACATCCCCTCCATATAACATAGAATGAAATGTGCAGAGGGGATTAGGAGACATTTAGGTAAACCGAGGGATGGCATGGGAAAGTCATTGGAGTGTAGGCTTGCCTGGTAAAATACAGTACATACAGTTAAATGAGAATTTCAGATAACAATGAATAATTCCTATGTTGTTATTTATATTTTTATTATCATTTATAAACAACAGATAAATAAGGCATGAACCACACTTATGCTAAAAATAAATATTTGCTACTGCTCTGAAGGTAAAATTTCAGTATCCTATTGTGTTTGCTAAATCTGCCAATACTATTAAGGTGGAGACTGTATCACTGGTTTCCTCATGGGTGGGATAGGGGAAGTGATTAGATTTCAGGGACAGAAAATTGAAGTATCCTGTTCTTCATTTTCTAGCACACAGTGATCATTATCCTGTGAAAGGTTTACCTCTTGTTTATTTGTTTCTTTCATTCTTTCATCCATTTATTTATTCATCTATTCATTCAATCATTCACTTAATTTTTACTGATGCCCCAATCCCATTTCTGTCCTTATCCTCCATAGGTAAACATTCTAAGTTATTTGAAATGTTTTTATCTTTCTGTGTTTTACTTTTTGAATCAGACCCCACCTACTTCAATTCCCTTGACCCTTTGTTCAAGTCACCTTCTCGAGTCCCAGTCTATTAACCCTACTTAATTGCAAGTAGCCTCCTGGTACTCTCACCTTCTACTGACCTGATTTTAAATTATTTCTGTAACACTTATCACTCATTGCTTATTTAATAATTTGTCTCTTTTCAGCTGCATTGTACTATTCATGAGGGTAGGGATCTTTATTCTTTTCACTGTCATATCAGGCACCTAAAACCATGCCTGTCACATTATAGGTGGTCAACACAATATGAACTACAATAAATAAAAGCATTGTTGCTTTCTCTTTTCATATTTCTACTTTATATACACACTTTTCTGTTTTAAACTTTCTTCTGTTTGTTTAACCAACATTCTGTTTTTAGATAGATGCCTATTTGGGGCACATTCAATCTCTGCATCTATCTGTCCTCTACAAGGTATTCTATCACATCTATACACCACATTATACATTTCCATACTCACAATCATGGATGTTGTCCATGTCTTTCTCCCCTATGTGACATAGTTTTTCTTTCAACTCCTTTTAACATTTTTTTTATCATCATCTTAAAAACCATTATGTTCGCTTTTTAAGAAAAATTGTTAAGAGGGAAGGAGCTATCACTTCACAACTTCTCAGCTAGGTTTCTCTTCTATATGTTTTGTTACCCATGAACACTAGAGATTTCCATTTGTTAAAAACCTTGATGTCTCATATTAAATTAAGAAAAATAACTTAAGTTACAGATAGTACAGTTACGCAGGAACACATGTAATTTTTTATGATGTATATCCTTGCTTAGAGACAGGGAGTAGATGGTTGGTGAGATACTCTAATATTTCAGGATCAGAGTAATGCTCGTTAAGTAGAGGTATTCTGAGTCGGAAAATTTATTAGTTATCTAAATACATTCAGTATTAAGATGAGCATCATCACTGTATTGGAGAAGAGTACAGTTTAAAAATGTTCTGCCCCTTCCAGTATACTATTAATAGATTTTTAACTTGAGACTTCTATATGGTTACTTATAAATTATAATTTTAACTACATTTTCTCCAATAAATAAGCTGTTCTGCTCCCTAGTTTTTAAAAATAGGTCTATAATACTTACTATTTTATCACTCACTTTTAAACTTAATCATATCTTATATCATTAAACTATTTTCAAATACCTCTATTTTTCAAAGAGCAATAACTTAAATTTATTACTTTTTTCTACTTACCATAGCTCACTACATCTTACTAACACTTAGTAGGAACTTAAGAGGCTTATTTAATTTATCTACATGTTTTTTAACTAAAAGTGTATTAGAAGCATAGAATTTGGATTCATAGAGATTTGAATTGAATCACAACTCTCTTCATGAATTCGTGTAACTTTAAACAAGTTTCCTAATCTACTTCAGTTTTACTTTTATTTTTTATAAAGTTATTTCTCTAAATACTAGTAAATACCTCATTGGGTCCATTGTAAGGAATAAATGTTATTATTTAAACATTTAAAGGTTTTAATACAAGCCCTGATAGAAGTCCTTATAAATGTTGGCTATTATTACTAATGTTAATACAATTTTTTGTCTCTTTCAAATTCATAGACTTACTAAAGAAGATAATAATAAACACTTTGAAGCATCTCACATCTCTCTTTTTTTCCCCTTTCTCATGGATAATTATTTTTCTGTGGTTAAAAAAAGTAGTGAATCACATGTATTACCAATATGTTAATCACATATTATAAAACATTAATGAACATTACATAGTATTTACTTTCCTCAGCAAGATTTACGTGTTCGGTATGGATAAACAACAAGGAGCATGACTCTCCTTATTTTATGATGCATAATGATATTTGAGACTGCAATATGGTTGATACCTAGGAGTGGGATGGATGACTGTATAACTTTATGATATTGAAATGAAAAGGAAAAACAAATGATGTGAAATATTGAAACGAAAGTGGTTGAGGTTGTCTATATGCATGTTTAGGTAGAGAAATACATAGAATGAATAAATAAAACACACAACTACAAAACTATTTAAGACAATGTGTGAAATGTTTTATTCAGCTTTTCTAAAATCTTCATTTGCCAGTTTTACTATATGTAAAACAAATAGCTGAAATTTTGGCACCATTTGTCAAAGAGTATGCATTGAAATACTTCCTTCAGTGTTGACTGTAAGAACTCTATGTGTTTCTAGTCTTATTCAGAGACTTTTTTCTGTAATGAATAATTTGGATATATCACAACATTACACTTTTCTGTTGAAATGAAACAAAATTCCCTACTGTACATGTTCTGTTTTATTCCCATAGGATGGTGAATATGCATGTGCTTACACTTGTAAATTACGTGCTTAAAGATATAATAGCCCTTGCTTTTACGCAGCTGTTTTCTCAAAGGAATTCAACACATTTTACGTTGACTTTAGAAAAATGACCAACAAGTACTCATTCTTAACTTACTATATTACCCTGGAAGTATTTCTTCACTTCCCGTCTAGTTTTTCCCTTAAAGCTCTATAATAGATTGTACCGAATTTAAGGTGAGAGACAGAGACAGAGAAAAAAAAAAAGAGTATCTAAGACAAATGTTAATACACTTGGTCAAAATCTTTAACTTCCAAACAAATGAAAATCAAAGCCTTGATAGAATCCTAGACTTCTAGATCACTGTTACCTCTAATAAGACAAAACATCAATGAGATTTTAAATATAGTTGAAGAAATTAAACTTCCAAAATATCAATATTTTCTATTTTGAGAAATAGATATGAGATTACAAAACATTTCATGACTTAGTTCTTTGGGTTTTTTATTTTTATGTACCATCCTCATTAGGGTGAGCATTTCATGTGGGTGTTCTGATAGAAATGAATTTTGTCAGTAAGTCCACCTACACACTTCTCCTTTGTAACCGAGGGCGTCCCTTTGCAAGGTTGCCACAAAATAAACTGTCCCATGTGGTCATTAAGTACGTGACATTTGTAACTATGGAAATGTCAGCATGAAATATTGAGATAATCTAAATTAATATTTTCCCTATACTGAGGAGAAATAAGGATCAGAGAGATGAAATGATTTGCAAAAAGGTATGTATCATAGTGGCTAAGAGTGCCCGCTCTCCAGTGGATTTGCAATCCTGTTTTAATTCTGAGCTTTAACACTTACTTACTGTGTAATCTAGGGCAAGTTGACTAACCTCTTTAAGCCTCAGTTTCCTTATCTATAACATGTATCTAATAATAGTACTTGTAGCTTATTTTGTACCAAAGATTGCAGTGGAATTTAAGAGAGAGACCATATCAAGGAATTTTATTAGACATTTGAAGGTTTGAAGGTTGTCATAAGTCTCTGTTTTCCCATTTGGAACCATCGTAGAGTTCCTCTGTCTTATGGGCCACTTATGTTTGCATTTCTGTCTTCTGTTTAATCATTGGTCCATTGAAGCTGTGCTGTGGGAAAATGTGAGAAGTCCTTAAGCATCCTGGTTAAACACTCAGGTTCTAGACCAGACTGCTGAGGCCTGAATTTCTGTTCAGCTGTGTGGCTTTGAGTAGTCTTTGTACTTCTTTGTGACTCAGTGTCCACATCTATAAAATGAGTAATCATACAGCCTGCATCTTAGGATTCAACTAATAATTAAAGTTACATGCACAAAGCACTAAGAACAGTGGCAGGCACACAGGAAATGGTATATGAAGGTTAGTAGTTAGTTGTTTACATATTTTAAAAAGTGAATTTTTTAATTCAACTTTCCTAAAATCTCTGCCAACTGTACTACATGTGACATGAATAGCTGGAACATTCCTTCCAAAAAAAATAAAAAAGATGTTTACAAATCACATCCTTTTTTTTTGTTTTAACAAATGCCCATCAATTTTAATTTTGAAGTAATATATAAAAATGTCAATTTCCATTACTTTTTCTCTAATTTATTTTGATAAAGTAATCTAAGAGCAATAATTCTTATTATAAGTTTGCTAAACCCTTCCAATTCCTACTCAAGATTGTAATCATAGTGCCCCCATCACTCCATCAAGAATAAATGACACAATCAAATATGTAATTAATCTTATAAAGAAATGTCAACATTGCCACAAACACTCAGATTTTCAAAGTGAAGTTTGTGAGAGTAATAAATGTGTCTATTTCCATCAAGATACTTTATAAAATCCTTCTATTTTAAGCCAAATCCAGTTCTACTATTAATGAAGTAAATTATACATTTATGAACATTTTCATTCAAATTAAGTATATTAATCTCATACAGATATATTTTCTCTAAGATAGGAATTCTACTCACAGATTTCCTCACCAAGTGTTTTGGTTCACTTCTGCATGGTGAGGAAGGTAACAAGATTTTTATGTCATAGTAAATGAATAGACCGTCTTTCTACTTACTAGAGTGGACATAACAATAATTATGTATTCATGGTGGTCAGTTTTCTATAAATATTGGAGTTCAGTAATTACTATAGAACTGCCTGTTATTCACTCATTTGGAAGACTTAAAGGAACATGAATATGCATGAACTACTTCTGTAAGTCAAGAAAATACACTGTTTGTTTTGGTCTTTGAGTTTGCCATAGGTATATTTTGTGGTTTTAAAAATATATCTGCTACCTTCATCACCTTGAGCTAGGCAGAGACTGAAGTGTAATTTTAATGCAGGTACAATTTATTTATGATAGTTCTTCTCTTCCAAGACAGTGTTTCTAGACCTTTCTTTCCTTTATCCTGTTTCTCTACCCTTGAGGACAAGGTAGAACCAAGCAAAAAATTGCCTGTGCTTTATCTCCCTCTGTTCTAGTTTTGTTCTCTCTTTTCCAGCATTATCAGTATCTAATCTGAGAATGAAAAACATATAGAACTATTAGTGAAATAAATTTCCCCTGTCCATATTTTTTTCCAGAGCCTGGGTCATGTTGCATTAAATGGATTTCTAGAGATAAAACTTCGTTGTCTTCTATCTCTGTTTGGTTCTCCAAACTCATTTTGACAAGGAAGATCTAATATTAAAATTGCATATTTCTGTAATGATAGTATTTTATGTCACACAGAAGCCATCTGTTAGCCCTCAAATTTACCCAGGTTGGTGTCTGTTCACTTTGTTTGCTTAAAAGACAGGCTTTGATTTCGGAGGAGTTGAATCTTCATTTTAGAAATCTGAGAGGAAACTTTTTTGAGCTCACATCCCTAGTTAGTATCACATTAATTTACAGAGCATTTCTAGAAATAAATTGCTATGGAATTCAGAAATGCATAATACTATTACTATAATTATATTAGAAAGCTGAGGGTGTAATTTAGTTTACTCAACAATTAGCTGAATATAAGGATGGAAATGTTCACAGTTTAAAAAAAAAAGTAGTTCTTGGCTCATTCAGCTAATCTTATTTTTGTGTACATTAGCATCGAGTCAGATCCTCCAAGTTCAAGAGCTACATTAGATTTTTTTCCTTCTATTTGGATGCAGGACTCAGAGTTTGCAGAGTTTTGTCAGTTTCCCACAAATCCTCTGATAATTGACTAGATTAGTACAAAATAACTGCACAAAAGTCCACATACTCCCTCCACAATAAGGATTCCCAGGAAACAGGAATAGAAGGGAAAGGACATGGCAATTTTTTTTCTCTACTGCAACTTTTTCCTCCTTCCCTCCTTCCACCCTCCCTCCTTTTCTCTCTCCCTCCCTCCCCTCTTTCTTTCTTTCTTTCTTTCTTCCTTTTTTTCTCTCTCTCTTTTTATAAAACCACTTAACAAGGGATCAGACCTCAACAAATTATTAAAAGTGCACAATACAGAACTGATATCTCTAGGGAAAATGTTGGAGAGCAAATCTCTAGAACTTGTTCATTTCACATAACTGAAAGTTATACCCATATGAAAAACAACTCCCCATTGTTGTTTTGTTCTACTCTGTGTGTTCTACTCTGTGTTTCTATGAGTTGTTCAACTCTGTGTTTCTATGAGTTTGGCTATTTTAGATAACTCATATATGTAGAACAATGCAGTATTTGTCCTTCTATGATTTGCTTGTGTCACTAAACATAATATCTTCCAGTTTCCACATTGTCACATATGCAGGATTTCCTTCTTTTTTAAGGCTGAATGATATTCCATTGTATGTATATACCTCATTTTCTTTATTCATTCATCTATTGATGGATCCTTAGGTTGTTTCCATGTCTCTGCTTTTGTGAATAACGCAATGAACATGGGAATGCAGTATCTCTTTGACATCCTGGTTTCAATTCTTTCAGATACCCAGAAGTGAGATTGCTGGATCATATGATAGTTCTATTTTTAACTTTTTGACGAACTTCCGTACTTTTTACCACAGTGACTGCACCATTTTTCATTCCTAGCAACAGTGTACAGGAGTTCCAATTTCTCACATCCTCACTGGCACTTACTATATATATTTTTAAAATAATAGCTGTCCCAGTTAATGTGAGGTGATATCTTATTGTGGTTATTATTTGCATTTTTCTGACAATTAGTGATGTTGAGCACTTTTTCATTTACCTTTCATATAGAAAAGTATCATTTGCATATCTTCTTTGGAGAAATGTCTATTCAAGTGCATCTTTAAATCAGGTTATTTGGTCTTTTGCTCTTGAGTTGTAGGAGTTTCTTATATATTTTGGATATTAACTTCTTTTTGGATATATGGTTTGCAAATATTTTCTTCCTTTTTGTAGGTTGCGTTTTTATTTTGTTGATTTTTCCTTTGCCAAGGCAATTACAACTACCTTACAAATGAACACTACTGAAGAGATCTCACCACAGTGATTCCTAATATAGTAAACTGTTGTCTGGTTACCAAATGATCATTTTAAAAGCAGAGAGAAGTGATCATTACAGATACAGCAGTATTAGATATTCCATCTTGCCCTTTTATTAACCAGCATTCTCTGAATGCTCCCTGACTGTGGAGCCAATGAAAAAAAAATTGAGGGTATATTATCCCTACAAAAACTAAAGTTAATTTTAAACATGCTTGCACTCAGTGGTTCTGCAAAGTAATACACCCACATTTGGAATGGTACTTTTGGTGGAAAATACAGCTAATTCTCATTTAGTACTTTGAAAATGGTAAATAATAATAATTAGGAGTAGTAGAAGTAATACTAGTAGTAGTAGTCAGGAATCCTGATCATTCTCCTCTTGAAGGTTCTGGTATTTTTTAGCATGTTATCATTCATATGTAATTTTCTTCATAGATCATGTCTTCATATACAGTTATAATAAGTGCAAACAATACACACAAAGCAAATAACTGAAATTTCATGAAGCTTGATGTATTTACCAATATAGTCTTCTCGCAAATTCACTCACTCATAATCTTTTAAACATTGTTATATGCAAACAAACATAAACTTACAGGAAGCACAGTTTCTTTCCAGTTTATGTATTTTTAAAACTATGTAGAATATTTTAATAAAATGTAGAAGAAAGTTGCATTACATAAAACAGAGAAAAAAAGGGTTTCCATTCTCTTGTCTTTGAATCAGTTCCCATGAATCTGTTGCCTTAGGAAGTATCAGTAATATCACTGCAGGACACAAGCTTTTTCCAAGATACTGTTTATATCATAGTTCAAAGATTATTTATAAAGGACAAAAACTGATATTTTACCCATAAGCAGTTGGAATTAAATATAGAGGATAAACTGTGATTTGAAAAAAACAGTAGCTTTCTTGGGGCTATAGAACCTCATTATGATCAAAATCCATTGATACGGATGAAAATTCAATGGGAAAATCTAGATTCTGATCCAGCTTCTTACACTTATCAGCTCTTAGAATAAATAATTTGAGCATGAATTTACTTATCTGTAAAAAGGAACATAATAGGGCTTCCCTGGTGGCGCAGTGGTTTAGAGTCCGCCTGCCGATGCAGGGGACACGGGTTTGTGCCCCAGCCCGGGAAGATCCCACGTGCCTCGGAGCAGCTGGGCCCATGAGCCGTGGCTGCTGAGCCTGTGCTCCACATGGGAGAGGCCACAACAGTGAGAGGCCCGCGTAGCACAAAAAAAAAAGGAACATAATAAGTACTTTTTAAATGCTTAATTTACTCATTTTTGTCACATACTTTGGGCACTGAAGCTAGTGGTGTTACCCCTTGTCTTCTGAATGAATGAAACTGGTATATGCTAAAATATTATTTTGATAGATAACGCCGTAGAGATGGTGATCTGTTACAGTGCTGTCAGTGAGAGTGTGCACATACCTGCTCAAATAAATTTTTCTTTTTCAGTAATCAGAATTGGAAAAGAACAGTGTGGTAGGCATTGTGTAGTCTAAAATAGAATTCATTTAAAATTTTTTTTCAAAATGATCATAAACAGTAAGTAACCATAAAATGTAATGGATAAGAAAAAATTGAGATAAAAAATGATGACAGAAGCATATTATAAATGTTAAAAATCCAAGCCAAATAGTTTATTTTATGATATGTAAGTGAATATAGTATTTAACACAGCCATTCTATGTAAAGATTGATATGTTTCTACTTCCTCAAAGCAAACAGCTCTCTCAAACCTGAGGACATGTAGTCAAGTAAAATCAATGACCATAGAATTTCCCTATATAATGAAAAAATTATAATGTTAAATTGTCATTTGTTTATTCAATAACTGCTTATAGAGTGTCAACCATTGACAGACATGTTCTGTGTGGTAAATGCAGCACTAAAATAGGATGATGCATAAACCATATTTAGTAGAGCTTAATATTATATAATTAGAGTATGCCCTCTTTAAGAACACGAATACAAATCAGGTTTTAAAAAGTAAACACTTAGAAAAAGCAAAGAAATCACAGTTAGATATGTAAAAATCTGGCCACTATCACCAATGTCAAATTACAAAATCAAAAAGAAACTGTAACATTTTATATTAGTTAACTTTTATAGTATTTTTTCTCTTATTTTGACTGAATACTACGTGAATGCCTCTTCACATAACAAAGATTTTGTAATTTTTTTTTCTATAGGAGTAATGGAAAGATCGTTTTATTCTTCTAATAGGGATGATCATTTTTTTTTCTCATTGAATTGTAAAAAGCTTATTTCAGCATCACAACTTGCTGTAGACAATGTCATGTAAATATTTGGGTGTTACCAAATATGAGAAAACCTTTTATATTTAAGATGCAAGGTTTGGAAGAATTTTCCACAGGCTGGCTTATGACTTTATATTTCAAACCTTGTTCCTTCGCCACCACCACACACTTCAGGTGCCAGATTCTATACAACACATTTATTTTAGCATGTAACATCTACCCTTTACTTTCAAGTCACTATGACACAATACCCTATAGGGATATTACTGGAAGCCATTTCTCCATATGGACAATTAGGAATAACTTTACCATCATGGAAGTGACAGAAAACCATATAAATAAGCTCCACCAAACCAAAACTACATGTATCCTCAATACAACTTTCCCTTCAGTGCATTTCCAAGATGCCTTTTGTCACTCCAAGTTATACCATATAACTGTAAGAATGAGAGATGGGAACTCAGAATGAAAATAGATACAGAAGAAATACTTCTATGAAGAAGTATGTGATGCCATGAGATTATATAGTAAGACGACCAGATCTGGTCCTGCAAGTCAGAGAAATTTTCCCTAAGTGGTTCTTGATGTTAAAACCTGCATAAGAAACTTATTCTTAGTAACCAAGTGATGGTGGTAGTGAGAGGGGTAGAGAAGATTCTAGGCATATGAAAGAAAATGCACAAATATTTTGAAGCAGGAAAATACTATGAGGAGTTGAGAAACTGAAAGGAAATTCAGTATGGTTAGAGCTCAGTAAGTAAGGATAAAAGGGTCATCTGGAATGAGATTTTAGAGAAAAGGATGGGACAGATCCAGTTTGGTCTGGGTAGGCTACCTTAATGTTAGGGCTTTATTCTAAAGAAAAGGGCAAGCCATTAAGAGTTGACATTGTAAGATTTGCATTGATACCAGAATACTCTGAATACAATGTGAAAAACAGACTGGAGTGGGGAGGCCCAAACTATTGTGGGGTTTCTACCAGGAAGCTATTGCCCTCAATTGGGAAGAAATTGGCCCAGGGTGAACAGTAGTAGTAGTAAAAATAATCTTAATTTGTTCACTCATTCTCAGGAGCTATACTGAACTTAACTAGACTTTGCACATATTATTTTCCTTTTTTAGTTTGATAGTCATTGATTTCCAATGATATAAATTAGTAAAAATTACTCTAATATTTGAATTTTATATTTTTAAACTATTAAAATATTATTATAGAATTTTGGCCCGAAATTTGGGGTTCAACTATTTTTTTCAACTTTTTTCTTTATATTGGATTACAGCTGATTAACACTTGTGTTATTTTTCAGGTGTACAACAAAGTGATTCAGTGATACATACACGTGTACCTATTCTTTTTCAAATTATTTTCCCAGCTAGGTTGTTACAGAGTACTGAGCAGAGAGCACTGGGATCTAACTATCGATTGTTAATTTCATGAAAAAATCTAGAATTAAAGATCCAGGGAGCAGATTAAGAGCTGCTGATTTTTCCAGGTGTGTTCTGAGAGGATAAAGTATACATGTTGGCTGTTTGCTGTTGTTGACCAGAGTGAGTTAGATCTTTGGAATGGGAGCAGTCAAAATTTATGTAACACATGATTGCTAAATGCTTGGTACCTAATCTATTAAAAGGGTGCTTGGTCTAAAAATGTAATAAGAATCCATAGGTCAGTTGCTGTAATTAATTAGGTTTCCTCAAGCTAAATTCATCTATTTCTAGCATCCTTTCTTTCTCTTTACACCTTCCTGTTGTAGTACTATTTTCCATATTATAATTCATTTTTTCATATGTGGTCTTAAAAGAGAAGTGATTCCTTTCAACTCAGGCTACAGAGAAGACATCTTCTGGAACTAAATCAAACTACATTTGAAGCATCTTTGGGGCTCATAAGTGTCATTTTTCACTTGTTCTATTTCTGTTATTTCTGCATGATGCTCTAAAATGCAAGTTTGTAAATTACATTAAAGTACATACTTTAATGTACTAACGTATTTTCCTGAAATTTTGTTTCCAATCCAATATTAGTGCTAAAAACCAAGAGAAATTTCCAAGACGCCTTGCTTTGTAATGTGACTCCACTGATGTCCACAGAAAGTTTTTTCCAAGGGGGTCTTAATAAACATTCAAACTTGTGGATAATTAGAGTCCTGTGATAGAATAGTGCTGGGCCACCTGGCAACATGCGCAGTATTTAATTTAATTTACCTCAAGGAGATTGGCTCTATGCCTATATCCCTGACTCAACATTACATTTTTATTCTCTCCTGAAAAGAGCTCTGTCAGAAAATACCGTGAAATTCAAGAACTGGTTTTCTGAATTGCCAAATGTTGTGAAAGATGTAAAGATATCAGGACTATCACAAAGCAGTGATATCTCCCCCTTAGTGAGATCCTCCATGTCAGTGGTCCCCAACCTGTTTGGCACCAGGGACAGGTTTTATGGAAGACAATTTTGCCACGGACGGGGTGGGGTGGGGGGATGGTTCAGGCGGTAATGCGAGCGATGCGGAGCAGCAGGTAAAGCTTGGCGCACTTGCCACTCACCTCCTGCTGTGTGGCCCAGTTCCTAACAGGCCTTGGGCCGGGGACCCCCACTCTATGTGACTACTATCTGTTGTTTTGGCTACAATGCATAGGATGGTAACATTAAAAAGGATAATGCTAATTCATCACTATAATAGAATAATTATACTAACAGTTTGATAAACAATTTTCATATATTGTCAAAACCTCTGAAATAAGCGTAAGGATGGTCTCCATTTTAAAGTGGAAACAAAGGTCTTGCAAGGTATGATTTATCATTAGGTCATTTTAAAGGGTGCTAAGGGAAGTGATATTACATAACAAGCAACAGCATAACACAGATTGTCCCCTTCCATCTACTTCTCTGATGGCCTATTCATTCCAGCAGTTGTTAGGCAAGAATTTGTTTTCTTTCACTTTGATTCATCCTATATTCATTTGAATGTATCTCTATAATTTGTAGATCACATTTGATTTTCTTTTTTTTTGATTCCTTAAAAAGAGAAACTATATGCCATTTCAAGCTTATCATTATCAAGTCTCAAAAGCTGGTGAGTTGAAGGACATTTGGGTCATTTCCACTTTTTCCTTATTATGAATAATTTTGCTATGAACATTCATGTACAAGTTTTTTGTATGGACACGTTTTCAATTGTCTTGAGTATATTTTCTAGGAGTATATTTTCTGCATTATATGGCAACTCCATTTAACTGTTTGAGAAACTGCTAAACTGTTTTCCAAAGCAGACACACCATTTTGTATTGCAGCATTAATTGTTGAGGGTCCAATTATTCTACATTCTTGTCAACACTTGTTATTATTGACTGTCTTTTTTATTATGCCCATCAATTGATGAGTAGATGAACAAAACATGGTATATCCATACAGTAGAAGACATTTAGCCATTAAAAAGAGTGAAATGTTGGTCCAAGTAAAAGAAGGGAGACTCATGTGGTCATAGATTTATGAGTCAATTTTTATGACATTTCCAGAATAGGCATATCCATAGAGAGAAAAAGATTAGTAATTCTCAAGGGCTAGGAGAGAGATGAATGGGAAATGACTTCTAATGGGTATGGGGCTTTTTATGGGTTGATGAAAATATTCTGGAAGTAGATAGTGATGATTCCTTTCACATTTTGTAAGTATACTAAAACCAATGACATGACACTTTAAAATGTACATTTTATGTTATATGAAATACATCTCAATAAAAAATCAATTAAGCTTCTACTTCTAAAATGATGATGATAATAATCATAACAAGAATAAAAACAGTAATTATTGTGGAGGTTGGGGAAAGAAGAGAGAAAAGAGGGAAAAGGGAAATGCTATGATTATGCTTTAGTGTGTTTTCCTGACACATCTGCGTTTCCTATTCTGGTTAATGGTTCTGCCAACCACTAAGTTATTCAAATTAGACATCTCAGAATGATGATTGGTCCTCTTCTCACTCAACAGTCTACAGATTTACACAAAGTTCAGTCTCTCTGATTTCAGGTTTTTAAATTTTATTATTAAAAA
The DNA here is from genome assembly GCF_059928025.1 of Delphinapterus leucas. Classification (NCBI taxonomy): domain Eukaryota; kingdom Metazoa; phylum Chordata; class Mammalia; order Artiodactyla; family Monodontidae; genus Delphinapterus; species Delphinapterus leucas. The sequence continues at coordinate 140,842,710 of NC_143131.1, forward strand.
TTTGTTTATTTATTTTGGCTGTGCCGGGTCTTAGTTGCGACACGTGGGATCTTTGTTGTGGCATGTGGGATCTTTTAGTTGCAGCATGTGGGCTCATAGTTGCGGCATGCAGACTCTAGTTGTGGCATGCAAACTCTTAGTTGCAGAATGCATGTGGGATCTAGTTCCCCCACCAGGGATTGAACCCGGGCCTCCTGCATTGAGAGCATGGAGTCTTCCCCATTGGATAACCAGGGAAGTCCCTCAGTTTTGTTTTTTTTTTTTATCACTGTTCTCATTTCTACCTCCACTGTCATTACCATTTAAATTAGCTCATCTCTAATTAACTACTACAGCATTTTCCTAATGATGCACCCTCATGTACTTGCAAGCTCTCCTATACAGGTATTAAAATCCATTCTATAAGCTGCCTTTACTGTTACCCTCCCAAAGTACGGGTCTGACTGTGTTATTCTTCTAGTGATGGCATTCATGATAACCAACATGATACAATGAACCCCTCACAAATTTCCTGTAATCTGCCTGTCTAGGCTCATTTTTAAACCACTTGCTCCTGCTCTCCCCACCCTCACACACCAATTTGCACAGTACTGTGCACATAATATTCTCTTTCATACTGCTTTACATTTGATCATGTTTTTCCTTTTGACTTCTATCTTCTTATTTGTATTAATCAGTACCCTTAGAGATGCCAGGGAGAGAATCATCTCAGAATACATCAAGAAGCACATGTATTTATTGGGAAGGCTAAGTATACAGAGGGTTTTAGGCAGAGTTGTATGCAGGGGCCCAAACAATGCCTTCTGTGTTCTCATCTCTTGTGTCTGCTTTCAACTGAAAATGTGTATGAAGGTTGGTAGGTAGGTAGATAGGCAGACATATAAGTAAGCATCTTTATAAGTATACAGTATTCAGAGCTTAAGGGAAGTTGAGGAGGAGGGGGAGACAACATTTGCCAAGGTTTGAGCCACATGCTCCTCAGTGAACAAATCCCTTTGGCAAGAGGGATGCGTATTCTGAAAGGTTAGTCCAGGTCACATGCCCACGGCTTCAACATGGTATCATGAATAACAGAATGGCAGGCCCACTAAGATCAAATGGAATGAGAGAGAGGTGATTTCCTAACAGAAAAATAACATGAAGTGTATGCCTTCCTATTCTTTTATAATTAGGCTTACTCCCCAATGTGAATTAGTTTTTGTAAAGAGTGTTTGGTAGGATTTGAGGATTTTTTTTTGCACAATCAATTAGTTGTTGTACCTTTTGGTGAAAGTACATCCCATTCTTGATTGGATTGCTTTGTCCTCTTTTTCAAAACCAAGCAAGAATATACAAGTAGGGGCTTTGTATACTATTCCACTGACTTATTTAACATTCCTTAATTGTTTCATTACTGAAGTTTTGTAATAAGTTTTGCAGGCAGGTAGTACAAGTTCCACTTTGTTCTTAGTTTTTAATATTGCTTTGGACCTTCTAGTTACTTTGAATTTCTACATGAATTTTAGAAGTAACCTGTCAACTTCTACAAAAGAGCTTACTGGGATTACGATTGAAACTGTTTGATTCTATAGAATAATTTAGGGAGAATTGACATCTTAACAATATTGTCTTCCAATCCATAAACATGGAATATCTCTCCATTAATTAGGTCTTTTAAAATTTCTCTCACCACTCTTTTTGAGTTTTCACTGTCAAAGTCTTGCATATATTTGTTAAATGTATTCCTAAGCATTTTGTTTTCTGACGCTAATATAAATGGAATACCTTTGGAATTTTATTTTCAAATAATATACTCTTCATGTATGAAAATATAATTGATTTATTTTTACTTAACATACTGTGACTTTGCTAAATTTGCTTATTAGTTCTAAAAGGTGCGTTGTAGCTTCCTTGAGATTTTCTATATAAGGAATCATTTTATGTTGTTTATAAAGACAAATTTACTTCTTCTTTGTACTATTTATTTGTTTGCCATATTACAATAGACATTCCAGTACAAAATCGAATAGAAATTATGAGACTGGGCATAGCTTGTTTCCAGTCTTAGGATGAATGCATTTAATGTTTAAGCATCAAATATGTAAGCCATAGGATTTTTGAAGATGTTCCTTTTCATAATGTGGAAGTTAATTTATTTTTCTAGTTTGCACATTGTTTTTTTTAATCACGAATTAAGTTGAATATTAAATTATTTGTCTGCATGTACTGAAATGATCCTTCAGTTTTTCTCAATTATTGTTAACATGTTTAATTACACTAATTTGTAAATGTTAAATTAACCATCATGCACTGTGGATAAATGCCAGTTGGAAATGATGTATCATACTTATATATTGCTGGATTTGATTTGATAGTGTGTTGTTTATAAGACATTAGTCTCTAAATTTCTTTCCTTTAAAAAAATACTATATCAAGTTTTGGTATTGGATTAGGCTGTCTTTGAAGAGTGAATTGAGAAGTATCTCCTGTTCTATTTTCTGAAAGAGTTTGTATAAGCCTAGTAATTTTTGAAACATTTTTTCATTAAATATTTGATGCCATTTAACAGTAAAATCATCTGGGTTTGGACTTTATAGGAAGGTTTTTGTTTGTTTGTTTGTTTGTTTTTTGCGGTAGGTGGGCCTCTCACTGTTGTGGCCTCTCCCGTTGCGGAGCAGAGGCTCCGGACGCGCAGGCCCAGCGGCCATGGCTCACGGGCCTAGACACTCCGCGGCATTTGGGATCTTCCCAGACCGGGGCATGAACCCGTGTCCCCTGCATCGGCAGGCGGACTCTCAACTACTGTGCCACCAGGGAAGCCCTATAGGAAGTTTTTGATAAAAGTTCAATTTATTTAATAGGCATAAGGCATTCAAATTCTTTGTTTTTTCTTCTTAGTTTTAGTAAGCTGTGTTTTTCAAAACATGTGTTTATTTTATCTAAGTGGTCAAACTCCTTGGCATAAAATCGTTTATTATCGTTTTTAATATCTGTAGAATCTAGTGATAACCCTTCTTTCATTTTCAACACTGGCAATTTGTGTTCTCTCTCCTTTCTTCGTCATACTTGCTAGGTGTTTGTCCAATTCACTAGTTTTTTCAGTGAACCAACTTTTGACTTTTAAAACTTTCTCTGTTGTTTGCTATATTTAACTTAATTGATTTCTGTTCTTTCTTTTTTTCCCTATCTTTTACATACTTTGGGCTTCTGTTATTCTTCTGTTTCAGTCTTATTAAAGATTAATCTTAGGTTACTGATTTTAGACTTTAGTTTCTAATATTAACATTTAATGCTCTAAAATGTCCTCCAAGTACTGCTTTAGCAGCATAATTTGATATATTTTTGTAATGACCTAGTAAGATATATTTTCTAATTACCCATGTGATTTATTACTTGATCAGTGGTTTGTTTGAAAATGGATTCTTTAATTTCCAAGTATCTGGGTTTTATTTTTTTTAAGACATCTTATTTTTTATTTATAATTTAATTTTTGCCGGAGGACTTATACTGTATGATTTCAGTCATTAAATTTATTGAGTATGTTTTATCACCCAAAATATCATGTGTCTTGATTAATGTTTCCTCTGCACTTGAAAAGCATATGTATTGTTCTATTTTATGAGTAAAGTGTTCTACAAATATCCATTAGGTCTAGTAGCCTGATAGCATTGCTCAAATATTCTGTACCTCTCCTCTTTTTGTCTAACTGTTCTTTTAATTTTTGAGAAAGGTATGTTAAAATCTACAACTATGATCGCGGAATTGTCCATTTACTTCTTTAATTTATTTAATTTTTACTTTATGCATTTTGAAGGTCTATTATTAGTCAAATACAAATATAGTTATATGTTACTGGAGAATTGACTGTCATTTTAAAATCTCCTTTTTTTAAAGGAAAAGAGATGCAGATTTAGAGAACGGACTGGTGGACACAGGGGGAAGAAGGGAAGGGTGGATGAATTGAGAGAGTAACACTGACATATATGCACTACTGTGTGTAAAATAGATAGCTAGTGGGAAGCTACTGTATAGCACAGGGAGCTCAGCTCGGTGCTCCGTGATGACCTGGAGGGGTGGGTTGAGGGGGTGTGGGAGGGAGGCTCAAGAGAGAGGGGCTATATGTATACATATAGCTGATTCACTTTGTTCTACAGCAGAAACTAACACAACATTGTAAAGCAATTATACCCCAATTTAAAAAAAACTCCTTATATATCTCTGGTCATAATATTTTGCTGAAAGCATTGAAAATATTCATAGAGCTCTTCAGCTTTCTTCTGCATACAGTATACATGTGATGTTCATGTTATATTTTTTCCCTATCTAGTGAGGTTCAATATATCTGTGAATGGACATAAATAAAGTTTGTCTTTTGTAGAGAATATATTCAGACCTTGCTTTTTTGTCTTATTAAAATCTAACTTTTGGGGCTTCCCTGGTGGCGCAGTGGTTGAGAGTCTGCCTGCCGATGCAGGGGACGTGGGTTCCTGCCCCGGTCCGGGAGGATCCCACATGCTGCGGAGCGGCTAGGCCCGTGAGCCATGGCCGCTGAGCCTGCGCGTCCGGAGCCTGTGCTCCACAACGGGAGAGGCCACAACAGTGAGGCCTGCATGCCACAAAAAAAAAAAAATCTAACTTTTAATTGCAGTGTTTGTTCATTAACGTGTCATTTTAAATTTAGATGAGATGTTACATTTTTGTTTTACATTGAATTGTTTGGTTTATCCTTGTTTCTTTATTTATCTTTACCTGCATTACTTTGGACTAACTTTTTTTAGAATTTTACTTTTATATAACTATTTATCTTTGCATTCATTTTTTTAATTTAATTTTTATTTTATATTGGAGTATAGTTGATTTACATTATTGTGATAGTTTTAGGTGTACAGCAAAGTGATTCAGTTATACATATACATATATCTTTGCATTCATCTTTTAGAGTTGCTCTGAAGATTACAGTATGCCTCTGTAACATTTTATAGTCTATTTAACATTAATATTGTACCAGTATATTTAAAATATAGGAAAGGTTCAAATATGTAGGAAAATGTATTCTATTTTTCTAATATTCACACTATAATTTTATCTATATCACATCTATAGACATCATAAAATCATTAATGTAATATTGAATTTGATATTTTAAATAGTCATATTTATTTTTAAAAAAAAACTTGAGAAAAAGTGTTTTTTTTTTAAATACATACCTATATCCATTATTTCTGATGCTTTTTATTCTTTCTTGAAATTCTAAGATTTCATCCAGTATCATTTCTCTTCAGTCTGAAAAACTTTCTCTAGCCTTTGTTGCACTTCAAGTCTGTTGGGGACAATTATTTTAGTTTATTTTAACAGAATATGCCTTTGCTTTGATTCTATTTTGAAGAATATGTTTGCTACGTATAGAATTCTGGATTGACACTTTTTTTCTTTCAATATTTTATAGATGCTATTTCATTATCCTCTACCATAACCTTTAATAAGATGGTAGCTACATTTGATTCATTGTTCTCCTTTATGTAATTTTTCATTTTTCACTAATCGATTTCAAGATTTTTTTCATTGCTTTGATTTTCACTAGTTTGACTATGATGGGTCTTGATATGATTATATTTATTCTGTTGAGGTTGCCTAAGCTTGTTGAATTTGTGAATTTATATCTCTAATCACACTGGGGAAATTTTCAGCCATTATTTCTTAAATAAATTTTATGCTTCATTTTCTCTCTTCTTTCTTTCTGGGACATAAAATATTAGATATTTTAATATTGTCCCATGGGTTCCTGAGGCTCTGTTTATTTTTCTATATTGTTATACTTTTTCTAAAGACTGGATAATGTGTTTCCATTGATCAGTAATCAATTCACAAATTCTTTTTTCAGTATGAATCTGTTATTAATCTGATCTAGTGAATTAAAAAAAACAGTACATGTTAGGTTTATAAAATTATTTTTTTCTTTATATTTATTTCATTTCAAATTCTCAGTGGGGTGTTTCTATCCTGTTATTCATTATACACATATTTTTTTCAGCATAATTTTAAATACTACCTTAAATTTTTTGTCTATCATTTCCAATATCTCTGTCATTTGGGGGGTGGTCTATCCTTTTCATGATTGGTTACTTCTGTTTCTTTCTGTGCTATGTAATTTTGGATTACATACTTGACACTGAATAGTGAATTGTAGAGATTCAGAAATTTGCTATGTCCCACTGAAGAATATTGGTTTAAAAAAATAGGCAGTTAGCTTGACTGAACTCAAACTTCAAACTCTGTCTTCACCAAGGTGGACAGCAGCTAAAATTTCTCTTCAGTTCTTCAGTCTTCACTAAAGTTCTTGGAATATACCTTCAGCATATCAGGTTAATTGTTCAGCCCATGGTTTTGGCAGAGATTATCCACATTACATGGGGAGCCTAAACAGCAACACTCTCCCTCTTGGATTTCCTCTCTCACTTTCTAGCTGCTGTGATTTTCCTAAATTTTTACTTCCATTTCTTCAAGTCTGTGAGGCTGCAGCTTTTCTACCCCCACATTAAACATCCCACATGGTGAAAACTGGAGCCTATCCTCAGGGTACAAGCTGAAAAAAAATGTGAAGCCCAAATAGGAACATTTATTTCTTCCTAATGTCAATTCTCCTCCACTTACTTTTTTTTTTTTTTTTTACTTTTGTTTACTACTTTTGTTTACTCTCTACTACCTTGAGTTAGTTAGGTTTTCATGTATTGTCCAAGTTTATAGTTGTTGTTTGTGAGAGGATTGTTACTGTAATTGTTACTCGTAATTAAGCATCGTGCTCATTAAGTTTGCTTTTCTTATTTTTTAATTTTTAAGGGTAGTATGGTTTTTAAAAATACATAAACAATATAAATCTATGTTAAAGAAAAGATATACTTCATGGATATGAAATCACACACACATATACACAGATGTACGCCTCCACGTTCACTAAGAGATTAACTATTAACTGATTTGTATGTATAGTTCTAGACTTATATCTGTGCTCAAGTATTACTGTATAAAATAATATATTTATATGTGATTATATGTATCAACAAAACCTGAGATTATTCTGAATCTTATTCTGACATTTTGTTTTATTATTATCTATCAACTACAGCATTCTCAGCTCTATCATCAGCATCTTCATCATCACAAAATCTAACATTTATTTTTACTGTATCCCATTTTTACACATGCTAGTACATGGTAGTATACATCTTTACCATACATTATATATGATAAATATATAATTTAAGCAGATATTACTGTTTTCTCAAATTTATTGATGAGAAAATTGAGTTGAGTCTAAAATATATTGCCTAAAGCTTACAGCACATAAGTAGTAGACTCAGATATATAAATGCAGTCTATATTGAATGCCTAATTTTTTGACAACTTTGGTAGTATAATGCATCAAAATTTATTCAAATATTCACTTATTGCACATTAATGATGGTAAGATGGTTAAATTAATGGTAAGATGGTTAAATATTACCAAAACTATAGTGACAAAAAAAGTACACATAAGAAGCATTAAGATACACAACTAGGAAGGTAAGATAAAACCAGATTATTAAGAGTTGTGAATGCTATGCTAGAGACTTTCTAAGTTATGCTTAAATAACAGAAAACCACCAAAAATCTTCAAGCAGTGGAATGATACGATTACAGTGACTTGGTCAGCAGTTTGTGTGTCAATTAAAAGTTGCAGGATGTTAGGGCAGGAAGACTAATGATGAAACTATTGGAAAAGTTTGAGGAAGATCATGTGTACTTGAATCAGGCAGCGGAAAAGTAAAATTCTAAAAAGGGTATGAATTCTGGAGATAATTTACATAAAGAAGTAAGTTAACAAGTTAATATCTCAGTTTAAGACACAAATAACATGTACAAATGCCAAATAAAGTCTAGAAATAAAATGATATTTAAGATGAATCAGAGCAAAGCAATTGTTCTTCAGGTAGCTAGGTAATTGAGGTCCATCTCTTCTGGCTTGAGTTGTGTGGAGATGTGTGTTCAACTATGATTCTATCAATCTTTCATTTTCTTCTCTGTCAGAAACAGTTCATATTTACTTTCAAATAATTTCAGCCTTTCATTCAGGAAAATAACATCGGGGAAATGCTCAGACATACGGACTATACTATTTAAACACAAAGAAAGTTATCTAAGTTGCCCGGAAGTTTTATATGGTACAACTATAGTTGTATGTTGTTTATATTACCTACAACTGTAGGTACAATAGTTAAATTTCAATCAGCAGGCTGTTTAAATTATTTTACTTACTATATTAAATAAATTATGTAAAACATATCATCAGTTGTATAATTACAAGGGCCAATACGAATTGGACTTGTGTTTTATAGTTGTGTACATTGAACAGACTGTTAGTGTTCTCTTCAATAATGCTTAAATCTATAGTGGTTATACAGAGAAAGAGCTGAATGTTTTACATATGTTTCTCTCAGATAACGATATATATTATTTCTGTAATGAAATGTTCTAAAATGTGCTTTATATTCTTTTTGATTAAAAGGAACTAATTTTACATGCATGATTACTTCAGAAGACTGCAGTTTGAAACTCATTGAAAATTTTAAACTGAAGATTTTCTAATCTTTGTCAACTATTTCTATTTAATTTTCACAAGCACTACCTTTATTTTTGCTATAGTTGGAATTGCCATTGCTGAGTGGAAAAATATCTGGCTAGATATTTCTTCTTTCATAACATATCTACTTCCATTTCTGTATTTATATTAAATCTTAGGGTTTTTTTTTTTTTTTTTGGAAGTGATTGAACTGAAAGTTCAAGCAAGTGACTCACTGTCAAGGAATAGGTTACTGGTTTATTAATATTTTAACATTTTCCTAAGCCAAATATTAAAGCAATTGCCATTAAGTAAAGGATTTAGGAATAAACTGTTCCTGGATACAAGACATATAATTGTTGTCTAGGATAATAACATTACTTTGAAAGGTTTTTAGCCAAAGTATTTATTACTTACCCAATTAGAACTTTTTTTCAAACATCAATCATAGATTATCAACCTCTTTTTATGACATGTATATTTCCTTTGAAATAAAATATTTTGCATATTCCTATTAAAGAGTCATGGCAATATAAACAACATTCCTTGTGGTGATTTTTGTGAGCTGCACAAAAGTTGCATTGTTGAAACATTAAATGAAATTAAAATAATAAGATTCTTTTTAGAATGAGGCAATGTCTTTCATGAACATAATTCCTATAGTTGATTTGTTTCACAGAATTATATAGAAGAGTTCAAAATTATGCATGCATCTCTGATATTAGACACATAAGCAGTGCATATAGAAACTTTCTGTGGCATAGAAATAATAAATCAAATGTATTTATTGTGTTTGAGTATATTAATCATCTTGGATAATTTTATTCTTTTTAATGCCATACACAAAATCAGTTTTCGCTTAGTGGAAAATAGTTATTTTAATTTTACTCTGTGTACCTTGGCAGTCTCTGCTACTTTGGTATAAAGAAGTATTTAAAAAACAAAAGGCCAGCGAAGTGATTGAAAACAGATTATCAACTCTCAGTGGAGAGTGGGAAGAGCAGCCCTTCATACTGCTTATGATTTACTTCCATCTTCCTATTCTGTTTTACTTCTAGCTTTACCTGCAATATTATTTGTGTAAATTTTGCTGGGTTATTTACTCTCATTATACTTATGCTTTCCTATCTTCAAAATGAGTATATTACTAATACCTATATATGAGGATATTTATGGGGCTTCAGTGAGACCATATAAAGCACTTAGCCTTATGACTACAACGTTGTCACATAGAGGAGACTGAAGAGAGATTGGCTCAGATGACTGTTTACAGTTATCTTAAACAGATTGTTTAAATTCATTGAAAAACTCCAAATGAGGAAGTAAGGAAAATCCTATGACAGAGAGACCTTATTCCTTAGTCCCAAAATATACTGTTTCGTCCCTTGTATTTGTGAGAATAGTATCTCTTATAGGCCAATTCTGTGAATTCTTTAAGACTGGTCAGGGATATTGCCTCATAAAAGCTATCCTTGTTATTTTTTCTTTGCTTTCTGGTTAATTATTATAGAATATTAATCTCATAACTAATAGAGTAAAAGCCTGCTAGTATTATTTTTTTTAATCATTCACATGTGCTCATTTTAGAGGTTTTTTAAAAATATTTATTTATTTTTGGCTGCATTGGGTCTTCATTGTTGTGCATGGTCTTTCTCTAGTTGTGGCAACCGGGGGCTACTCTTCGATGCAGTGCATGAGCTTCTCATTGTCGTGGCTTCCCTTGTTGCAGAGCACGGGCTCTAGGTGCGCGGGCTTCAGTAGTTGCGGCACGCAGGCTCAGTAGTTGTGGCATGCAGGCTCAGTAGTTGTGGCATGCAGGTCCTAGAGCGCAGGCTCAGTAGCTGTGGTGCATGGGCTTAGTTGCTCTGCAGCATGTGTGATCTTCCCAGACCAGGGCTCGAACCTGTGTCCCCTGCATTGACAGGCGGATTCTTAACCAATGGGCCACCAGGGAAGTCCCCCTGCTAGTATAATTAACACATATTAATTCAACATGTATTTGTTGAGCGTTTACCCCATGAGCAGTAGAATGCTAGTTATGGGTGGTACAAAGAAGAATAAGCCAGCCAGCCAGAACAAAATTTCACAAAGAAGTCCAGCAGAGGGTTGCTTCAGCCTGACCCTCCCAGTGAACCCTGGCATACATATTTGAGCCTAAGAGTTTTCACAATTTAAAAGTTAAGGGAGCTGGGCTTTTCTTGTCTTCCAGGCCACAGCCATTAACTAAGGGCTTCCCTAGAGGAAAGAAATTCCCCAAATTTCTGACTCTCTGCATTGGATACAAAGTGGTTCCAACAGTCTGACCTCAATAAAACAGTCATGGGTGAAGGTTTTTGAAGGCAAATCACATTTAAAGTGGTGAAAAGCAGCATGTAAAAACTATAAAATGGATACAAGATGATCTGAAGAAGCACCAGACATTCCCACTACACATTTCTAGTGTTTTATGATGATTAAATAAAATTATCCACGTAAAACATTTAACTGAGTTCCTAGCAAAGAAAAGAGAACTGTATAAGCATTAGCTAGTTCTTAAAGCATTTAGGGTAAGTGAAAGATCTTCTGGAATTGACAGGTGGGTGTCAAACCTAGCTTTGGTGGGGGCAGGAACCCAGAAAAGATGTCACAAAAATCTTCCTAGAGGAGTCAGAATCCATGCTGTCTCAACACATGGTCAACCCAGTGAATAGAACTATAGGCATTAGAGAAATGGAGAGAGGGATGGACAAGGAGATTGTGAAAGGCAGAGAGAGCAGCAGGTATAAAAGTCAGCAACAAGAAAGAAAAGTCATTAGAGGAATGCAGGTATTTCCATGTGACCTGAGTAGAACACCGGGAGAGAGAAGCTATGGAGGTTAATGAGCCATGTTAAAGACACTTTACTTTGGGGTTTGTTCATTCATTTATTCATGTAGACATTCACTCAACTGATGTTTACTGAGGGTCTCTTACATACCAGGCACTTTAAAAAAGTTTAATAAGACATACATCAGTAAAGATCACTGTATTTGTGACTTACAATCAAGAAGAAAATCAGACAATAAACAAAGTGCATACGTAAAATAGTATGTTAGGTAGTGATAAAAGCTTCAGAATAATGAAAAAATAGTGTAGCATAAGGGCATAAGAGAGGGCCAGGGGTAAGGAGTAGGGAGGTTATATTTTTAAAGTGTGGTCAGAGTAGGTGTCATTGGAAAGGCAACATCTGAGTAAAGACTTGAAGGAACTTTACTGAGGAACTGACATGACTGATATATTACAGGAAGAGCAAGGAGGCTAGTGTTGCCAAGAAGAGCAAGCACAGAAGAGAGTATTAATAAAGGATATCAGGGAAGTAACAGGAATCAAGGCCTTGTAGGCCACTGTAGGCACTTTGTCTCTTGCCCTGAATGAGGTGGGGAGTGATTGCACAGTTGTGAGTAGAGGAGCGAGATGATCTGAGTAGTGTTTTTAAAAGATTACCCTGATAACCATATTAAGAACTGACAAGGGGAAGGGGTGATATAAGCAGTCCAACTAATTAGGACCTTATTGCCATAGTCAAGGTGAAAGATGATGGTGGTTAAGAAATGTGCGGTAAGCAATGGTGATTTTGAAATATATCCTGAATGTGCAGCTGAGATCTCCTGGTAAACTGATAGTGTATGAAGGAAAGGAGTCAAGAATGACTCAGAGTTTTTGGCTTTGGGCACCTGGAAGGATGCAGTTGCTGATAATTACAATATGAAGAAGATGAGTGAGGCATGTTGGGCGTGGGCGGGATCAATTCAGTTTGGGATTAGTTGTGAATGAGATGTGCTGTCAGGCATTCAAGTGTAATGTCAAGTAAATAGTAACATATGTATTTTGATTTTTGGAATGAAGTCTAGTTGAAAACATAAATTTGGAAGTTGTTTACATATAGGTGGTATTTAAAACCATAAGACTAAATGAGATTACCACAAAAGTGAGTCTTGGAAAAGAAAAGAGGAAAGGGTTTTATGTAAAGATGTAATTGATGAGATGGTTGTTGGATGGTGGCACAGAGAGAATAGTAGGCGTCTCTCCAGCTCTGATTTGTTCATCTTTAATATGTAAATCGAAAACTGACGTTGGTAAACTTGTGACTTTAGACCACTTGGCAAGTTTTCTGGGAGCACTGCTAAGAATTACATCTCTAATCAAAACTCGGATTAAATATCTATTATTTCATAAAAGCGACTTAAAACAACAGTCGTTTATTGTCTTGAGTTTGTGTGGGTCAGGCTTAGCTGAATCCTCTGCTTCAGGGTCTCTTACAAGTCAGGGTGTCAGTCAAGGTTACATTCTCATCTGAAGGCTCAACATGAAGAACAGTCTTCCGTTATCCTTCACTGTTGATAGAATTCAGTTCCTCAAAGGCCATTAGATTGGGTATTTCATGCCTTCCAGAGACCATCCTCAGTCCCTTGCCATATATCATACATACGGGCTTCTGCAGCTTGTTTCATCAGAGCAAGCAGATGGGAAGAGGCAGAGAGAGAGAGAGAGAAAGTCCTAGGATTTTTATAATCTAATCTAATCCAGAAAGTGTTATCTCATTACTTTTGCAATATTCTATTCATTAGAAACGAGTCCATAGGCCTGCACATATGCAAGGGAGGGGATTTCACAGGGCTTGAATATCAGGAAGTAGGATTATTGCAGACCATATCAGACATTGCCTACCGCACTACACATATTTTAAAATAGTTATAGCTTTAAATATTATTAATTATATTTACTAACAAGTTTAAATTCCTTTCTTGATCTCCTCTATACACTCCTAGAAAGATCATCTTTCCTTTCCACAAACCATTCACTTGCTTCCTGACATTGCAGTTAATACTCATCATTTTTGTGTGATACTTAGCAGTCTGTTGCCAGGTGTTGGTTAGTATAGGATTTCCAAGCTCTTAATATTGATGCCAAGAACTATTTGTCCATAGCACCTTTTTCTTGTAAGATTTAGGAAGTGCATGCATGTGTAATTAATCAGAAAAAGTGATTAACCACTTAGGGATTTTTTTACCTTTGAAATAAATGTGTATATGAACTCAAGTAAAGGAAACTAGAAAAGTGTCTGGTTTTGGGAGTGAAAGACGCTAGCTGTGATCATTTAGCAAGCCTCATCGTCTCTTTTTATTTGTTACCCTCCTTCACACACACCCCTGCACACTACAACATACATTCACGTACAGATGTGTTTGTTTAAAAAACTCAAAAACTTAATATTACCATAAGTTATAGGTTTTGCCAATGACAGTTCTGTTCTTAATTACTAAGCCCCCCAAATTAATTTGGTTCTGTAGCATTGCTCATTTCAATTTTTTTCTCTGCTTATTTCTGTTTGTCACTTTCTTGCTGCCCCCTTGTTTCAGACTCCCACTGCCAACAGCTGAGATAATATCCTCCCACCCCAACATCTGGTTCCTGCCACCAAACTTTAGCCCTGCACAACAGCCAAATACAGATGTGAGTCTAATGATCTCTAATTACCAGTCCTGATATGCATTTGCATCTCAGTGGGTGACAGATTGGAAGAACATTTGAAGAAAATACCTACATTTATATCATGCTTTTCATCATGTCTATTTTAAAGAAATATCTTTTACATTCCACTACAGAGTCAGCTCCCATTTTTCATCACTCTGTGTTGCTAAACCCTAGATAAGGGGATTAGTAAAAATTTTCCATAAGAACATCAGCTAGGCATTTGAGAATCATCGATAAGTTATAGATTAAATGCACAATAATTTTAAATTGTAAAAATTATACAGTATGGTAAATGCAGAATTGTAGAGGTTGGGCTTTCCTTGACCTTAATAATGCATCTAGGAGAAATTACATGGCCGTACACTTCTCTGAAGAGAGAGTATTCCAAACAGAAGGAACAGCCTATACAATGACATATTTATAAAATATATCAATTCAAATATCTACGCTTTAACAATACCAGGCATCTAGAAAGGCCATTTCACTTTCTCCTTAGTTCTTTAAACATACTTGGAGAAAAATATACCATGTGTTTTGTTTCCAAACACACGGAGTAGTTACAGTTCCCCAAAACCCGTATCATTTGAGATTCTATCATTCATCATTGAGGAAGTTAAAAAAAAAAATCAAGAAAAATGGGATTATGGAAGCCCTCATAAGTATGTCCATGGTCATTAAAATAAAACAATATGGTACATTAAACAAAGAAAATATCAATTCTATTGTATTTTAAATATGCTAGAATTGATCCTGAGAAAAATATCCATGTGTGGTCTAAAAATAGGCTCTTTCTGCAAGGTTCCACAAGATACTTGAAAACTTAATTTGCTTTACAGGCAGATAGTATTAATTCTAAAGGGAATTTTTCCAAATGGCGTCTACATTTAGACTTCCACCTCCCTGATTGTGTTACAGTCCCCAACACATGATGCTATTGGCTTTTGTTAAATACATTGTAGCTGCTTCAGGTTGGATTCTTTTTTTTTTTTTTTTTTTTTTTTGTGGTACGCGGGCCTCTCACTGTTGCAGCCTCTCCCGTTGCTGCGGAGCACAGGATCCGGATGCGCAGGCTCAGCGGCCATGGCTCACGGGCCTAGACGTTCCGCTGCAGGTGGGATCTTCCCAGACTGGGGCACGAACCCATGTCCCCTGCATTAGCAGGCGGACTCTCAACCACTGCGCCACCAGGGAAGCCCCAGGTTGGATTCTTAAAGGATTGGGAATACTCTCTGCTTTCTCTCTTTCAATGCTTCCCTGTCAAGACTTTTATTCCTTTTCTTCCATGCACAACTATCTCTTGCTTAATTGCCAACTCCTTCTATTTCTAACTTCAATCTTTTTACTTCTCTCTCTGTCTTTTTTTCCTAACCAATGTAGCTTCATCCTTACGAGCAGAGATTGGAGGCCAGATAAAATGTGTGCTTATCCTGGATCCAACACTTAAAGACAATTTCTCACTTTGGACAAGTTACTTACACTCTCTTAGCCTCAAGCTCCTAATTTGTAAAAAGAGGCAACTATATCTTTGGCAAAGGACTGTGGTTACCATTAAATGAAATGATGAGGGTAAACAGAGCAGAGCCTGGCAGGTAGAAAGGAGTTGGTAAATGGTAGCTACTGTGAAGATGATGATAATGATGAGGAGGAATACAAGGAAAGCACCCAACAGAAGGGGCTTTTTTCTGCTACCAATAAAATTCTTCCATTTATAAACAAATAAAATGGATGAGAAAGCAAAACTGCATATACTAAAATACCAAATGTATGATTCATATATCCAGTATCTTAATCAGAATGAGGGTCTAAATCTGTAAATATCCATTGAGTTACATACATTTCAGATTAGTGTGCTTTTTCCACTCATGTATTTTACATCTCAATTAAAATATTAAAAGAAAATATATTATTGGTATTATCTGCAAATGAAGCTATGAATGCATTCAGAGATATCCTCATAGACGTAACTGAAAGAAGATATTTATCATAAAGTCATAAACCTGTGTTGTGGCTTAGGCTTCTCTTAACCTGTGAAGGATTTTATCCCTAATTTAAAGTGAGCAATTGATATTTGTTGGTTAACTTAGTGAAGTACATTTTTATTACCATGTGCCCATCTTGAGATTAATCTCTGTTCCTGTCCATACCTTTCCTAAATCTCTAAAGTATTCATGTTATCCATTTTTATTACATATTTGGCTGACTATTATCTCTAGCCAGAGAATCCTAGAAGTTAGATTTTCATTGCTTGGAGAATGCTGGAGTACAAACATAGTGAGACAGTTATTTTTTATCCTTTGTCCAGTTACTCACTGGGAGGCAGTGTAGTGTAGTGGTTAACAGCATGATCTTTGGATTCAGATAGTATTAATAGCTAATAAAAATTGCAAATTTTCATATAGCGCCTACTAGGGGCCCAATACTGATTTAGTACTTTGCAAATATTAAATACAAATATCATTCTATCCCTAGGACAATCCTATAAGATGTGCAGATAGCATCCTGGGAAAGATTAAGAACACAAATTTAGGAGTCATTCAACCAGGGTTCAGATCCTAGCTCCAAACACAAATCTGTTGAGTGACCGTGGACATGTTACTTAACATCTCAGGGCCACAGTTTTTTTCTGGTGCTAAATGCAGGTTATTTCATGTTAGGGTTTGATTAGGAGAGCTGACTCCTCTGAGTGAAAGAGGATAAGGAATGAATAGGAATTAGATTTTATAATTATGAGATTAGTCTGTATAAGAATATTGCCTCCAGTTTTAGATCTGGTCAGCTGGGCAGGCAGTCAGGAAGGAAAGTGGACACGAAACAGAGGTGAATAAGGACAAACTGGAACCCATGAGAACAAACTGGAAGATACACGGTCAATTGCTACCCACATTAATCTCACACCACCTCCAGGCTTGATGATATGGTTGACTTGCTGGAAAAATTGGTACCTGTCAGCATATTGCTGCACACACCTGGCTAAAGATTCAAAGGAGCTGAACAAGACTGGCAGGAGCTGGACTAGCTGCACACCCTGAGTACTGCCTCATGTCAACTAGGTATGCCAGTAGATCAGTGATAAAGTACATAGCCTACAAAAGCACCTAACCCCACACAGAACTTTGGAATGTAAAAATGGATGTAATTCCATTTACACCTTTTAATTCTCACATAAATGTGTGTATGTGTGGCCAAACTTAGCCCAGAACCATACAGAGGAGAGGATTTTGGAGATAATAATAATAACCTCTCATACAGTGTTTTTGTGAAGGTAACAAAAATGATAGCTTTAGAGAACAAATACTGCATGTGGTGGAAATAGAACAGACAAATATAAAGACATATTCAGGCAAAGCTTGACAAATGTCAGCACCCAAGATCTTCCAATAGAAGAAAAAGATATAAAGACTTTCAGTTTAAGGCTTACTTCTAATTTATTTAAAATAAGAGGTTTTTCTAACATTTACTTTCTTCCCTGACCCTGAGTTTTAAGGATTTCTAATAAGGCCTATCACTTACAGAGATGTTCCATATAAGCTGGGATTCTGCTTTATAACAAAGTGAATCAGCTATACATATACATATACCCCCATATCTCCTCCCTCTTGCATCTCCCTCCCACCCTCCCTATCCCACCCCTCTAGGTGGTCACAAAGCCCTGAGCTGACCTCCCTGCTGGCAACCAATTTTTAGTTCTTTCTCAGTTCAAGGGATACTTCACTATTCTGATCCCTATACAGAAGTTCTTATCCTTCTCTATGCTGAGGTTATAAAGAAGAGGAAGTCTGTATTTTGT
The DNA here is from genome assembly GCF_059928025.1 of Delphinapterus leucas. NCBI lineage: Eukaryota > Metazoa > Chordata > Mammalia > Artiodactyla > Monodontidae > Delphinapterus > Delphinapterus leucas. Next base: position 140,860,565 of record NC_143131.1, read on the forward strand.
ACAAGTTTGAAACTTAAAATATATTTTAAAGGCAAGATGTGTGATTTATAGATATATTATCATGTATCAGTATCAATTACCAATCAATTGCAGTGATGACTTTCCTTCTTCATGTTCTTGAGATTCTCAGAGGAGTTTCCTAAGTACAGTAAGTTGCAAATATTTTATTACTTAGTAATGATTAATGCACAAAAACATTGTATCAATGTTCACTCTTCAAAAAAAACAGAATTATTATAAGTGAAATAGTTCATTTTCTTTGGACTTTTTAAAGAAAGCATATTCTACTTTATTGGAATATTCACTTCATTATTTCCAGCAATGGAACCATGCCCATGATGGATTACCTTTCCTGCCAGTACATCCATGGTTCCTAAAACACACATTCATGTGTGTTTTTTTAACATTCTCTTTATTTTAACATTCTCTTTATTCTCTCTTTAATGTCTTTTTAACATTCTCTTTCTCTCTTTCTCTGTGTCAGGAAGAAATATATGTATTGTTCATTTCTGTGAGTTGTCAGTGAAGTACAATTACAAGTAACTGAAATGGTAGAATTACACACACACACACACACACACACATACATATATATATAGCCTGTTGCAGAAAGAATTTTATCCCAGTACTATTTATTCAGTAGAAACTAATTTTATTCTTTCTGTTTAGTCTTTATCGAAGATATTTTCCTTCAATATAATACACAAAGCTTACTGCTAATGAAAAGAAAGCATTTACATGCCTGGGATAGGTCATACATCATACACTAGAATATAGAATGTTCATTGAAATTCAGTATTTGTATAGTTATCTTTAGTGAGATCATGGAAATAGATATATATTTTTTTAATTTGGAAGAGCATACCATTATGACTATTGAGCTATCATACTTATAGTATGTCTTGCCATAAAATTGAAGAAGAAGCCTCAGTTGGAGTTATGTAAAACTATGGAATCATTTTTAAATGAAACAAGACAGTTAAGTGTTTTTCAATTGTTTTGTACCATGCCAACAAAATTTGTTCTCTTAAACTATTTAACTTCAATTCAAAATATCTCTACACCCTCCCTGCTACTTTAGAGTAAGATAAGGTCTGGTCCTGTTACAAATCTTTGTGTTGTTAAGTGCCACTCCTTTATCATCTTCATCACAGTTATAATTTTACAATTATTTTGATGTTTACTTAATGCCGGTATATGTAAGATAATGCCAAGACTGTAAGTTCTGGAATGGCAGAGGTAGTGGCTTTTAGATTCACGATTTAGTCCTTTGCTTCTAACACAAGGAGAAGCACATAGCAAAAATAAATAGTTATTCAATTATTTAATGTACAATGTTATTTTAATCTATATTTTTACTTTTTGCCATTTTGTGTCCTGTTAAAAACAGCATCAAAATGTTTGAGTCAAGGCAGTATCACAAATTCAAACTTATCAGAGTATTTAAGAAAATCAGTTTAAACATTTGGTGAGCAAAAGCCCAGTACCCTGGAGGCCTGATGAGACAGTGAGAACAACAAACTACCTTCTACAGTTCTAGTCTCACCTATTAACTGTGCCTCATTCACTTTGGCAAGTCACAGAGCCACGTTGGACTTCTGTTTTCACAGTTTAACCTAGGGAGTTTGGAATGTATTCTTAATTTCCAAGCTGAGCCCCAAGATTTTTTTCAGTGGTGTCCCAGAAATCAGTCTCTGAGCGGGTAGGGGTCTCCCTTCTTCCCTTAAACCAGAATAATTATACCATTTCCTTATTTGGCTCTCAAATACCCTGACTCTATATAGAAATATCTACAGATACCATTTTCTACGCTCTGAGAATGGATGAAAATGGTCTTTTGTCCACACTCATCACCTCAGGTGCCAAAAGTGATAAATGTGGCAGAGTAGGATTTTATTTCTTTCTATAACTTCTGTTCTAACAACAGTAATTGAACACTCACCATGGACATGTGTGCTTACAGTATGTTTGGATATTATGTGTACTATACAAAAGTGTGAAACCCATCCTGAAAAGAGTATTACAATCAGATTTTTTAAATGGGGTAGAGTGTTGAACTATAAAACTGCTAGGGAAGGGAAAGGGCAAAAGACAGTTGATTCCTCCTAGCCTTATTTATTTAACCCTTATTCCAAAAGGAATATAAAGGTTAACAAGTGATTATATATCATTTATACATAATCTGGACATACATATTCATGCTTTGTTCTAAATATTCATCATTTCTTGGTACTGTCCCTCAAGGACATCAAAGGATGAGCACTTAAAGTCATTTTGATTTCTAAAAATGTGTGGTTTGTGCCTCAGTTATGTATAGAGGAAACTGTGTTTCCCTTGCACAGGTGAAACAGGAGGTGGTACCCAGCCTCTGACATGCTTACAGGAAGCACATGCTGCTGATGATAAAGATGAAGGGTTTGGGGGTCCAGGAACAACATGCTACAGGTCCACATTTCTGAAGGACAGAGAACTCTTAATTGTCTGGGCTATTTTAGCTTCTGATAAGAAGGCTCATGGATACAAACGTATCTGAGGACAAACAGAAAAACAAACAAACAAAAACACTTTCCTCCTCTTTTTCTTCCCTTGGTGTTATTTCAAACAAACTCAACACATTCAACATTTATGAGCAGAATAGCCCATTACTACGTTTCCCTGGGCAGAGATAAGAAGATGTATTTGTTGAACCTAACTTTTCAAGTGGCACTAATATCATTTGGAGATAAGTAACTCAGTCAGGAAGAAATCTAAGCACAGTGGAAGCTCTGTCTCATGTTTGGATTTTGACAGTCTCAACATTTGCAACCTTTATAGGTGGGATGAGAGAGAAACAAATAATATAGAGTTCATTAGGGATGGTTTTATAAGGACTTAGGAGTCTTATTTCCCCTTTCACCCAAGAATGAATGAAATGGTAGTTAAGGTCCAGGAAACTTAGCACAGAAAGCACCCAGAGCAGGTCTAGCAGGGTAGTAATAGGAAGTAAGTTTATTTGAGCAGTTGTGGGATCAAAGTTCAAGAAACTGAGCCAGTTTAAGAAGCAGCATGAATTTGAGAATAGAGCCTTTGATTTTTAAATTAAAGATATGTTTTAGTCTCTGCTGTTACCTGCTAGATGTGGGATCTTGGGCACATGTTTAACCTCTCTTTGCTGGTTTCATCACACATGAATAGGGACACATCACCCACCTCTCTTAGTTGAGGGGACAATTACGTAAGTTAAAGAGCCAAATATGCTTCCTGGAACTTTTATTTATCTTTTGCTACATAAAACATTTATGTCACTCATCTACTCAGTGGGTTCTGGGAATCTAATGGTAAGATGACACAAAGTCTCAGTTTTAATGGAGATTAAGTTCTAATAGAGAGATAAATAATAATCACAAGGATAATATATATGTATAATTGTAGGTGCAGTTGAAATAGAGTATTTATAGAAAAGTCTAGGGGGAAATTAGAGAGATTATATTATTTTAGGACTATGAAGGGAAGATACACGATTCTGAGACAGTGATAAGGAGGGCATTTGAGTTCATACAGAGTAGGGACAGAGCGTAGGTGGAGTGATGAAGAAAAATCCCTGACGTAGTATTGAGTCAAAACTCTGAAGAATGAGTTGGAGATACCTTGAAAAAGTGACATGAAGTTGGAGAAGAGCAGCCTAAACCCCAGTGGAAAAGAAAGTGAAGAAAGAAAGCCAGTGCTTTGGCACAGGGTCAGGAGAAAGAAAGTTGCCTTCTCCAAACTGCAAGAAAGCCAATGTGATTAGGGTATGGAGAGAACAAGTGGAGAAAGGATGAAGAGAGGACTGAGGCTTTAGATAAAGTCCTGTAGGCATGTGTAGCAACTTAATATTTCTTGTGATAATATGGGGAATAATAACAGGCTTTTATCAGAACAGTTGCATTGTCAGCATGTATTTGAAAAAAAAAAATCTTCACCCAGAATATACTGTGTGAATTGATTTTGCCAAATTACATCATTAGTTTAAGAGCTTTATTTTCACTGGGGTGAAATTGGTACCAAAAATTGGGAGATGGGGCATTAATCTTATGGAATAAGAAGCTGACATTTCTTTAGAGATTACCTGGAGTCATTTATGCCCAGAAGGGATATGAAAAACAAGTTTGCTGTTTCTGTAGTTGATATTTAAATGATATCATGTGGAGTTAAATATGAAATGCAGTGGTTTATAGAAAAGAGTGAATTGGGGGAAGTGATAGCATAAACTTCCTTAAACACTTTGTAAACTTGAAATAAGAATAAGTAAACTCTTTAGACTATTTGCTGTATTCCAGGCACCATAATAAATGTTTTACAGGAATTGTTTTATTAAATCTGACAGTAACCCAGTCAGTTAAACACATACTATTGTATTTTACAGTTAAGGAAACTGAGGACTTCAAAGTTAAGAATTGGTCCAGGAACCTAGCTGGAACCAAATGTAAACAAAGTTTGAATTCACAGTATGTGATTTTAACCTTTATGCCACACTATCTACTTATTTCAAAATAAATGTGTCTTTAATAAGCCTATCTTTTTTTTTATATCATAGTGACCAGGGGAGCTGACTTGGTCTGCCTTCCTACTGCCTTTACTCTAAGTTTAAAGCTCTCCCTTTCTTCTTCCTCCTTTCCTGGGTCTCTTGCTCTTTCCCATCCCCTCCTCTCACATTTTTCGTTGCTATTTGAGGCTAGCAAATTTAAAGCCCTCGTTTCTACTGCTTTGTAGGACTTTTTCATCTGTCTCCCCTGACGGATCTCCCCTTTTCTGATTATGCTCCCATCACCATCGGTTTTGCTTTCTAAGAAAGATGCTTCAGTCATAGGGCTTCCTCTCTGATGATCACCTATAGAAGTCTCCTTATGGCCACCAGTAGTTGCAAGCTGAAGATTTATTCCTTCCTTGATCTGCATCAATATTGTGAAATCTAGCTCACCTTTTTGGATATCCTTGACAGGGTGGGTCAGGAATGAAAACTAAGCCCCAAGTTCTAAAAATAGATTTTAAGTCTAGATTTTAATAAAACTTGAAAATAACAACTTTCAACTACTTATTTCGATTACACCCAGTAATTTTTTTCTCATGTCAAAAACTTAGAATCAAAATATTATTTTCTTAATTACAGAAAGAGACATATGCAAACTGGGAAAATATACTGTGGCATTGGAAGAGAATCATAAACGGTCACTACTGAAGTGGCTTGCATTTTCTTTTTTCATGAAATATGCGGTAGGAAGTGGTATTAAGAAAGTAGCTTCAAAAGCATCCAGCTAATTTATTCTGAGTGAGAAGTGAAATCATTATTCAAGTACTTAGCTTGTCAAAGTGTTAGAGTCTATTTCTCTCCTGTTCAAGATGGAGGCAGGTGATTCCAAGAAAGAAATTATAACGTACAATGAGCCAATAGTTTTAAGAATAATTCAATAAAAATTCTCTCCTCTCCCCGCTTCTCCAGTGAAATTTGGAGCCACTTCATTTGACAACTTTATAATTTGGAGTACAAAAACAATACCAACAGGAAGGAATGTGAAATGAACCCCAAACTGAGAGTTCAAGTATGGCTTGGCAATGCATGTATAATCAATACTTATCAACCCCTCAAGGATTCCTAAACGAGTGTGTTAAGATGAGAAGGCTATTATGTTCTGTATCATTAGCAAGATGTCCTGCTGGATTTCTTTGTTTGTTTGTTTGTTTTTAGGCATTGTTCTATGTTGATGCTTTTCTTCATAGAAGTAAAACAAAAATGATTTTAAAAGGAGATGTAACCTTGACACTGTATTTGAGATTCATAATAGAGAAAATGTAAGAAAGAAAGAAAAGGGGTAAGGTAGGGAGATGGAAAAATACTATACGGATGGAAAGACGGGGCAAATAGAGGAAGCTAACAGAACTATATCAAATAGCTCTGCTAAAAGTGCATTGAAATAGCAGTTGGTACAGAATCCTGATGCATTGAATCTCTCCTTGCACACAGCTGCCTCTTTCTTCATCTTACTCAGGCCAACCATTCACCCCTGTAGGGCTTTGCATGGCTATTTTGGCCTGGGATGCTCTTCTGAATATTCATTCAAGGAGAAGATGTTCATTTACTTATTCAGTGTCTTCAGGTCTTTACATAAATATTACCTTCTCAGCATGGTCTACCCTTTTCATCGAATTTAAAACTATAACCTATATACTGACATCTCCTCCTCCCACCCTGAATCTGTCAAACTTGTGACATGTTTACTCTATGCTATTTTTTCATAGTGCATTTGCCTAATATATCATTTTACTATGTATTATGTGACAGGTTAAAAATGTTCAGAAATGAGAGAAAATTAAAATGGTAAAGGACAGTAGTCATTCATGCTTTCTTTACTATGTTAAGAAAGAGGGACAAAAGGAAAGGAAGAGGTGAGTTATTGTGTTTTTTTAATTAAGAAAGAAAAACAACAACAACAGCAAAGGGTGGAAACTTAAGAAGTATAGTACTAGGGGATTTTTTTTTTTCTTCTGAGATTATGAAGAATGGATATTTGAAAGCAAACTTGCTATTGCTTCCAAATGAGCCAGGGAATAGGTGTGGATAAACAATATCTGAGGGGGGAAGTATTTTGTTACATTTCTGATAATTTGGAGAGCATTAATGTTTGTATCTCCCACAGTAATTATATTCAATTCCCCCAAATCAAATGTAGTCCACAAGTTCTGAACAGGTGACTGCTGGCTAAATCTCACCACTGGATGTATTTTATTAGGTGATGATGGCAATTTTAAATTTAAAAAATGTGAAAGACTTTAACTGAGCTGGCAGCTCCTCAGGCCCTCAGAGTTGTCCTACACGTGGCCTGCTCAGGCTGGTTACCTGCAGGACCTCTCTGTGCATTTGAATCTCTCATCCTACCTCTACCCCTTGAGCCACCATAGGACATTCTTTCCTTGCTTTAGATCAAAATTTCAAATAAAAAGTCAAAATTCCAAATATTACTTCAGTGGATATGTTTTATTTAATCAGATTTTTAAAAATGAGTGGCCAATAGACTGCTTTTAATTGTTGGGTCTGTAACAGTCCAGGGGAGATTCTGCAGTTTACAGATGGAATGAGTACATTCGTAAGGGTAAGATAATTTCCCGAGTATATACAACATCAGTGCACCAGGCCCTTCCTTTGAACTAATCCATAATCATGTTGTGAGTCTCCAACAGAATTCAGCAGACCATTTCAGGTTTCAGAAAACCTGTTTCTCTATCTTGAAAGAGATATCTGGAGGGAAAGATGTTATTGGAGGAAATCCAGCATATTTTCAACTTTTCCCAAATTGGTGGCACGTCTGTGATTTGATTTTTCTATTAACACTGTGTGGCAGCTAAGAATACATAGAACTATTTTTCTTTTTTTTTTTCTCAATCTTTGATGATTGGGAACTTGATCTAAATTTCACCTCCAAATATATGATACTGCTAATTTGCCCTTCTTATTTCACCACAAACCTTTGGTGCCCCCATGTTAAGGCAAGATGTTACCTGATAACAGCTTTTGATTAGATTTGGTCTTTTCAGGACCAGGTTGGGAACTTTTTCTGGCTTTCAGTGACAATTCATAATTGTTTCAAAATGGGCATTTCTGTTACATTTATAACTTATGCCGAAATGACCATATCCACCTCAAGCTATAACTCCAAATGAAGCATATTCATGTGTCTGAAAAAAAACTTATTTTCCTTTAGTTGAAACATCACCCTTTATAGTTATAAATAAATAAATCTCTAAGAGAGAGTGAAATCATGGTTAGGGAACTTAGGCAAGAATGACACAAGTAGAAGAAAAGACCTGTGAGACAGCCCAAAGTTTACATTTTGACAGAAGTTAAATTAGCCGTTTTAAATGTCATTCTATAGAATGTCACGGAGAATGAGTAAACAAGTTTGGTTTTCTTTGTTCTTTTGCTAAATCTAGCCAAACAAAACATGATTCCAAAAGCAGAAATAAAGAAAAGGGGGAAAAAATGCTGTTTATCCCCCTTAATCCTAAATTTCCTGATTTGGGGTCTTTCTCTTTCTGGTAATGTGTTCATTCAAACATAAATGCAGTCGGCATCAAAGGCTTAACATTCAGATTAACCACTTTTTGGCATCTCACCTCTTTTTAGTTTGAACTTGGAATCTCCTCCGTGTACAGACCACTAATGAGAAAATCCTTGCTTATGAATTCAGTTCAGAATGGGAGCAGGTTTCCCCCTCTCTCCTTTTGCATAATGTCGGCTTTGAAGTCAGGCAGTCCAAGAAAGTGATTGATCTTGCCCAAGTTCATAACTTTTTCAAAGTACTGCAGATATCATTAAATTTTAATTAACCCTTTGAGCTCCTTCTATGATGTAAGAATGAGGGAACATCAAAGGCTCCTGTGTTGGAGCAGCAGTAGCATCTTTTGTGCTCACATTGCTTTTTAGAAGATATCTCAGATGCAAATATTTCAATGGGGTCTTCAGCTTTGTGTGTGTGTGTGACATTGTTATGCTGTTGCAGGGCTAAAATCTGTTGTTAGTCTTTCAAAGCTGGTTATTTAAGCATTGCTGTTGGTCAGGGCTTAGAAGTGGTATATCTTGCCACCTCTTCTATGTACAGCATTGGAATCAAGGAGTCCAGTGAAAATGTCACTCGCTCAGTCTGTAGCTTCTTGTGTTGTTGTCCTTCACCAGCTCTCATTCATAATTAATCTCATTTCAATCTTACGACAACATATAATATTCTGCATGTGGTCTTGGAAAGTCACACAGTTGCATTCAAATCTGCTGGATGAAGAAACTAAGGTAGATAGGGAGGCATGTACTGCCATGGGTTATAGGATTTAAGGCTGTAAGTGTAACGTGTAAAAGGGGAGCTTTTCTTGAAGCATTTAGCATATATTTATGGAGTGCACACTAAGTGCCAAGCATTGTTTAAGTGTGTAGTCACTGCCCTTGTTAAATCCACATTTTAGTGAAGGAGAATTTGCAAACTGAGGCATTCACGTGCTTGTGCTTCTTACCCTTTATAACAATCACTATCAAAAGAGTACTTGAGGGCTTCCCTGGTGGCGCAGTGGTTGAGAGTCCGCCTGCCAATGCAGGGGACACAGGTTCGTGCCCCAGTCCGGGAAGATCCCACATGCCGCGGAGCGGCTGGGCCCGTGAGCCATGGCCGCTGAGCCTGCGCGTCCGGAGCCTGTGCTCCACAACAGGAGAGGCCACAACAGTGAGAGGCCCGCGTACCGCAAAAAAAAAAAAAAGGAGTACTTGAAGGCTTCCTAGTCCACCAGTGATTATTAGGCCACTGGGCAATGTTACCAAGTACAGGGAACCCAGGATCCTAACGTCCTGCACATTATCGTTTGAGATAGAGCATATCTCATGTGATTAGGAATGGAGAAACTTGTGTGATTGGACACAGGTGACTCTTACTTGTGCCTTGCTTTCTTCACACTGCTACCTATTTTCTACCTTCTTGATAAAGTTAAATGAGGTCATGCACATGTGTGTTTTGAAATATTACTGTCTTAATAGTATTAAGTTTAATGGTTTTAAGCTTGCTATTTAGATGCAGGAAAAGTTGGTTAGAATATAGTTTCTTTCTTCTGGTGGCTGTTATCTCCTGCCATTTCTCTTTAAATGTGAATATCCACTAGCCACGATTTTCCCTCCAAAGATCTATGGGAGGGAGAAGAAGTGGTAAAAGTCTTGATTGCTTCACTTCTTCAGAAGTAATGATCAGCACATTTCCAAAGCCCAAATGCACATTTTCCCCTTTAGGGTCACTTTAATCAAGGCATTATTGCAGATGACGCGTGTCTACCAAAATGAGATTTTGTGACCTACTGAAATGAACATGATCTGGGCTTTCATTGGGGGTATCTGACTTAGTGAGCTTCCTGTTTATGAGATTTAAATTAAAACTGCATAGATTATTAGGGGAAAATTCCACAACTTTACCAATGATTTTTTTAAAAAAATAGTTGATTTCCTCTTTCCTCCTAAATAGAATGTGATTCAAGTGTTGTAGAGATAATTTAAATACTGGACTGCTAAATGCCATGATGATTCTATGATTCCTGAAAGGGACAAGTCCATGTTGTAAAGATAAAGTAGAAGTCTAACAACATAACTGTTGTTTTGGACTCAGGATGTACAAAAATCCATGTGACAGTTGCCTGCAATGTAAACAATGTATTCTGACTACAGTACAGTTTTTTTTTTCTTTTTCCCTATATTTAAAGAGCACACTAGGTAAATTAATTTGAGAAGTATGTATGTTCTAGATAAACTGAGACATATACATATTCTAGAGATGAATGAAAATGAAGGAAAATTCAAATTTAAGTTTGTATTGGCAACAGATAAGAATTCACACAAAGGCTTAAACTCCTTTTATTACTCGCATTTCATTTTTAAGTCACGGCTCCGTTTAATGTCACCTTCTTTTTAAATGTTACCTGCATTTTTTTGAATTGTTAATTGTTTGCAGATTCTTATATATTTGTTCACCATAGGGTATGAGAATAGTTATCATGGAGAATCAGTCCAGGTTGCTTGAAAAATAATAGGCAAAAAGCCATCAGTAAGAAAAGTGTGAAAAATAAAAACAAACAAATTAGGCTTAGAGCAGTAAAAGGTTTAAAGCTATACCCCCGGAAAGGTTAAAACTACATTTCTAGGGTTGTCATATAGATATATAAGGTGGAAATAATTTGGGGGCATATGTGCAAAAATGAGCTTAAAGTAGGTTTTATATATATGATGAACATATGGTGATCTGTGAATGCCGTGGCAAATAGGATTCACTAAATAATATGCCCATTCCTCCTTTTCTTTCCAATTTCTATGTCGAACGAAAGCCAGAAGAGATTATGATTAAAATTATTCTGATGAAAAACAAAATTCCGAGTTATGGATTATAAACTGTCTTTGGTTCTCTGCTCTCTGACTTCCCAAACTGTTTTGCTACTTGAAGGCAAAATGACATTCATGTTAATGCAGGGTGACCTTCCAGCTGAGTGGTGCCGTGCCAGCTGAAGAACAGAAGCTCCGTGACTGTCTCTAACAGGGGTGGGGGTTGATTTCTTAACTAATGATTGCATTTCAGTGCATTTCAGTGCCTATGTTTTCCCAAAACAGACCCCTCAGATTTGGATCATTATCATAATACTGCTGTTGATTAATTTTTACTAATGCTGCTAAACATGAGAAATTGCATTAGAAGCTTTAGATACATTATCTTATGCATTATTAGAATCACTCTATGATATGCATGGTATTATCCCCATTTCACAGATCAAGAAACTGAAGTTCTTAATAGGAGAGTGTCTTGTGCAAGGACTAACAGGTAATAAATAGTAAAGTTGGGATTCCTTCATGATGTTTCACCTGCCTCCAAATCCAAATCCTGCCTCCAAATCCTCCAAAGTGTTACTTTGCTACTTAGTTTTTAGTAAAAAACTAAATTATACTGAACTCACCATTCAGTATAATCAGCTTAATAGTTCATAAATAAGTTGAGTTAGCTTTCTTCGCTTTCTTCCTTTTTATTGGTTGTTTTTCCCATGTAAAACACTGCCCTGTCATTGCTGCTCATTCTTTAAGATAGGACGCAAATCCTAAATAATGGTAAGTCACCAGTTTTGTCTTCTCAGCTCCCCTAACACTCTTGCCCAAACAGACTCCCTGGTCATATGGTTCAAGTGGGCCTGTGGGGCTGTGCCCTCAGAATGCCTCCTTCCTCTCACCAGACTAATTTTTTCAGAGATGTGCATGTGGCTCTGTCAGGGTCCCCTAAATGTGGGCATCATCAGAAAGACTTTTTTCTTTCTAGTAGGGCAGCTTAACTTACAGCCATCTTTCTTTGCTTATGGAACATCCTCTGAGAATACAGTCCACCCTCTGTATCCCTGGGTTCCACATCCAGGGATTCAACCAACCACAGATTGAAAATATGTGGGAAAAAAATCCAGAAAGTTTCAATAACCAAAACTTGAATTTGCTGAACACTGGCAACTAACTACATAGCATTGCATAGTATTAGGTATTACAAGTAATTCAGAGATGGTTTAAAGTATATGGGAGGATGTGTGTAGGTTATATGCAAACACTATGCCATTTTATATAAGGGACTTGAACCATTGTTGGCTTTTGGTATCTGCAGGGGTCCTGGAACCAGTCCCTTACAGATACTGAAGGATGACACTAACTGAGGGGAGGGGTGGGTGAGAGACAATCACAGACATGGAAAAAGAAAAATCTGTTAGATAAGATTGAGGTCCTGGATTCAGCTGTGCCTGAAGCAGAGTCCTAATATTTTTTTAGTTACAGTAAGCAAATGAATTAGCCACTTCCTTATTTTTTGCATAAATCTGTATTATGTCTGAAACTTCTATTGGTTCTGGCCAGTGCTCTTATTACTCTGTTAAACCTTTTATGATCATCTTAATCATTATCATTATATTACAAACCTAAATGGCTACAACCCTTCTCTGTACTTCAAAAATGTCCCTTAAACCTATTTTCTTAAATTAGTCATTCTGTTATTTGTAACAATTCAAAATCCCAACAGACTCTAACTACTAAGAAAGCACAGGCCAAGCCTTATGCTTCTTCACACTCACTTATGCTACTAAACATATAGTATCTGCTGCAATAAATTTAATTCAGTAATATAAAACAACAGTCTAAGCACTGTAGCAGATATTAAGATTAATAATACCTGGGACCTAGCTTAGAGGCACTTAATATCATTTTATGAGATAAGAGAGAGACAGATGGTATAGAGTATGTGAAGCAAATAGCTTTAATACAGGCTAGACTAAGAGCAGGGAAAAAGAAGCTCATATTTAATGAGCACTTATTATATGCAAAGCACGAGGTAAGAGCTTGGCATGCACTCTCTTATGGAATCCTCAAAATCACACTAACAAGGAATTTTACACATTTTATTATCGAAGAAACTGAGACTCAAAAGAGGTCATTATCTTGACCAAGTCACCATTCCAGTTGGTGTGTGTTGAATAAGTGCCACCCCCAGGAGGGAACTCTGGGTGAGTCTGAGCAACATGTTCACTTAGATTCTGAAAAAGCAGGGCTGGTGGCTGGTAAGTGATTCTACTTGGAGTCAAGGAGGAAATGCAGTATAGATGAAGTGATGCCCAGTGACATCATGCCTAAGGAGCAAGATGGAGCCAAAGCTCGGAGAAGGGACGTGGATTCAGAATCAAGTGGGGCGATACACGAGAAAATGTCACCACAGGCATTTCGGACCTAAGGTTGTGAATGAGTTGCAGATGTTGAGCTAACTTGATGTTCTGATTGTGGGACTCGGGCCTTGTCTTGGAGGCTTAAAATAATCTTGAAAAATGGGCACATGGTTAATAAGGTGGAGGCAGGGGATTGGCCACAGTGTGACTTCAAAGTCTTCATTCTGTTCCACTTACCCAAGGTGCCTTAAGTGCCAAAAGAGAAATTCCAAGCGCTGTGGGAGCTCAAAGGAAAGTGAGTATATTTAGAGATATAGCAGGAGGAAGCTTTAGAAATGAATGTCAAGGGATGCCTCAGATTTTAACAAAAAGCGATACAGAAAATAGAGACCATTTGTGGCAGAGAAAAATAGCAAGAACTTAAGTATGAGATGTGCAGGATGAGGAAAGGATGTGAGAGTTACTTCAAGATAGTGTTCCAAGGAGGAAAAATGAGGTCTGTCTTCAAAAAGCCTATGATCTTGTGGGTTATACCACTTCAAAAATCACATTTATGGCTCTAAATCATAAGTCTTTTTCTGAAAAATTATGATTATTTTATCTTCACTTTTGAAGTTGCCTTTTAGAATGCTTCTTTATTTGCAAGTCTGCCATATTAGAGATAGGAGTTGTAGAAAAGTTTGAATTTGAATTAAAAATTTGAACTAAGAGTTGGGCTTTGGGATAAAAGAATGTGGGCCAAATTTCAGACCAGAATTGTGAGCCTGAGGAAGCTATCCTTTATCTATATCCTTGCAAGATAGTTGTGAAAATCAAATAGGAAAAGGCATAGTCAGTTGTTTAGCAAAGTATCTGTTACATAATAAGATCCTAATGATCATAAGATATTATCATTATTAATATTCCTAAACTGATTATAGTTTAGAAAAATTAATTGTTTTTAGTGCTTCTAATTAGACATACTTCAGGAACTGAAAAAGTAGAGCTATATTTTGCATGTTCAAAAAAAAAACGTCATAACTCTGGAATTAAAATAGAGGTAGTATCCCATGCTATAGATGTGAAAACTGAGACTCAAAAATATATACATGATTAATTCATTATCACTCAATTTTCTTTTGATTTTGAAATTAGGTAGCATTTTCACCATCTTTCCAGACTCCTATATTTATTGAGTTTCCATGCCACTGCCAGCTGCTACAAAGCTAATGCCAAATTTTACTTTATTTTTATATATTTCTTTATTATTTATAGCTATCTCACTTTTAAGCTCCAATTTCTATATCAGTTACCTTTAAACAAGGTTATGCTGAGGTAGCAAGTACCTCCAAGGTATCAGTAGCCAACAACCAGGATGGTTGATTTCTTGCCCGTGATATATGCTGCAGATCTTCTGTGGCTGTTCTCCATAAGCCTTGTTTATTCCAGGGCCCACGATGAAAAAGCAACTTATAGCTGGGATATGCTGGCCTTGTTATCGGGGAAAAGAACTCTGGAAAAACACATAAGGTCATTCAAAGCTTCTGCTGCCAACTAGTAATATGATACTACAGCTCATAGTTCCCTGGCCAAAGTAAGTGGCATAGCCATGCCTAATGGCAATAGCTTATAGAAGTATAATCCTTCATGAGGTTAGTAAATGACAGAGCCATGATGCTAATTTTACCAATATGTATTAGTGCTTATTATAGGCAGAGTTCTAAGAAGGCCCCATCTATTCCCTGCCCCCCATGAATAATCCCAGAGACAGTGAATATGATGAATTTTACTCCAATGATTACATTATATTTATTGCACAGTCGGTTTTAAGACAGGAAAATTATCCAAGAGGGCCTGGCCTAATCATTTTAGATCTGAGTCTAGAGACCAGCAGTAGAGGAAGTAAGAGCTTTAGAAGCACGAGGGGGATTTGTTGGGAGAAGTTCTCAGTTGCTGGCTGAAGATGAAAGGGCCGCATAACAAGAAATGCAGGTGGTCTCTAGGATCTGTGAGAGGCTGGAGGATGACAGCCAGGAAGGAAATGGGGACCTCAGTTCCCATTTATGTGGTTCCCATACCCACAAGAATTTAATCTCAGTTATACAACCAGAGGTAACTGAATTGGCCCAATGCATTTCAAAGCAGATTCCTCCCCAGAGCCTGCCAAAAGGAATGTAGCCCCACTGACACCTTGATTTCTGCCTTGTGAGACTCAGATCCCAGTCACTCTGTGCCCAGACCTCCGAACTACAGAACTGTGAGCTAAAAAGTAGGTGTTGTTTCTAGCCATTACATTTATGGTAATGTACTACACAACATTAGAAAACTAAGGCAGTGTTACTTTGCTACTTAATAGCTTTAGGACTTTAAGCCAGTGTCATGGACTCATTTATAAATAAAATCTCTACATCACATATCCACATTGTTATGATAATCAAATAAGATAGAATATGAAAAATTAGTTGTAAACAGTGTGCTACAAACCTGTAACGGATTGACATCACAAAGCAAATAGAATATCTATTTCAGTTTATAAAACAATGAAGTATAGGAATTATTTATTTTATTAAAACATGTCACCAAATTCAGAGAAAACAGTCAGGAGCATGGGTCCACACAGTCATGGGGAAGCAAATAATCATTGGAACTAGGGTTTGAGTTCAACTCTGCCACTGGAAAAGCTACAGGAATTTGCACAATATACTTATTCTCAGTGAGCATCAATTTCTTTAAACACATTTTATATCCAAAAAGGCTTTTCTTTTGCAAGATTAGAGGTAATACATATACATTGTTCCCACTGTAGGCACATACAATGCCCCTGATATTAATTCATATAATTTATAATAAAATAATTAACACTTTCTATAAATTGTCAAAAATATCTGTGGCATAGCTCCATGCTCATTCCCTTTCTTGCCCTGTCTTGGTCCAGGTCAAATTATCTGTTGAGGTACAAACTCAAAATGGAATCCAGCAGACTGTCATACTGGCCATATTGGCTTCAGGCTTGATCAGCATGGGAAGCTTCCTCACTCATATCCTCAGCTTTCAATTATGGGTTTTACATTAAAGTTCAGTGAACATCACAGATAAGCTCTCTTGATTAAGATCATTAAAGAATTCTTTATCTTTAGTTCAGTGGCATCTTGCCTACAGATTTATTAGACTGCTTTTTTGGTACACTGCCTGTTTCAGGGAGAAAATATTCCACTACTACATACGGGCAGGATAAAGATGAAACACAACTGCCAATTGCACATAAGGAGTCTGATGCGTTGCTATTACCACAAGGGATTTGTAGAGTCTGATATCTAGGAATAGGAAGGAACTTCAGAAAATCCTCAAACCCAGCCTCCTGAGCTGAGTCAGGTCAGGTGGTGGTATCTATTTCACACATGGAAACACCAGAAATGTGGGTACTTTTTTAGCATCTTGTAACTAGATTATTATCTGAACCCCAGGGCCTGTGTTGTCACTATTCTTTCACAAGATTCATAATGCTTTTTTCCAGAGGACGTCTCCTCTACTCACAGTCTTGATAGATAATGAGAAACAATTTTCTTGATATGTGTTTACAAAGTTCATAATTTACTGATGAATCAAATGTTTATTGATTAGCTACAGTGGGTTGAGGATGTTGCCAAAGCACTAAAAGAATATAAGACATCTAAGATACAATTTTTGTCGTAATGGAAATGACAACTTGGTTGACCCAAGAAATAGTATTATGAAATTGAAATTAAAATAAGTCATATATAAATGTCTCTTAGAGTCTCTCTTCCGACCACAAAATCAACTGGTGATTCTCTCATAAATGGTACATTTTGAGATTTATGCCAGTACAAAATAAATACCACTTAGGTGATAGAAAAAAACAATGCTATACAGAACCAAAATGCAGGCATTAATGTGAACAAGTACTCCACAAAAGATGAACAAATGAGTGAATGACTATATGAAACAGAGATTTGAAGAAATATCAAAATTAGCAGAGGCAATCGGGAAAGGTAGTGATAGAAATATGAGTAAGTAATTAGCTAGATTCATGACTAGCAGAAGAATTGGCATAGAAATTCTGTGACATTAATAATAATGTTATTAGAGATGAGCACTTTTTATCTCTATTGCCAAAATTATGGTCAAGGTGGAGAGCCTGAAAGCATGGAACATTTTTTTTTTTTTAAGCATTCATGGTCATAATCACTCATTTTCTGAGGATTCATTAAAGGAAAATAGTGAAGGCTAAATGATGACATGCGGTTACATTAAAATATATATTTTAAAAGCCAAATGAAAAGAAACATGTGTTACATGGTATTCCAGGTTAACAAGTAAGTAAGTTATTTCCTTGGGGTGAAAGGCAAATACATGCAATTGCCAGCAAGACAGTTCCTTTACCACTGATGTATTAGAAGTCCATTTTAAAAGTAGATACTTCTCCAAGACTCTTCCCCTTCATCCTCAGATTTTTTAAATCTCATTTGACAATTTCTCACCAAAAACTTTTAACTGAAGCAGCAGTAGCTGAATACTTTCTTGAGGAACACATTGAAATTAAGAACATGTGAACTTGTTTTTCATTTGTTTTTCTTTGGTTTGCATGTTTACATTTTACCAGAATAGAATAGTATATTCTTAAAAAAAAAACAGAAAAGAAAGTGTATTGGAACTTCTTATATACCACTGTGCTGAACAAGAACGCTTTATTTGTGAGTTTGTAGTATCTGGATTTGATTTTTTTTTTGCGGCACGCGGGCCTCTCACTGTTGTGGCCTCCTCTCCCGTTGCAGAGCACAGGCTCCGGACGCGCAGGCTCAGCGGCCGTGTCTCACGGGCCCAGCCGCTCCACGGCATGTGGGATCTTCCCGGACTCGGGCACGAACTCGTGTCCCCTGCATCGGCAGGCGGACTCTCAACCACTGCGCCACCAGGGAAGCCCTGGATTTGATTTTTATATCTGCGTTATATCTTGATTGTAAAAATAATAGATACATGTAAAAAATAACAAGTTCATGCAAAAAAAATCTTGATTTCACCGTAATCTCACAAGCCAGAGGTAATGACCATTCATTACTATTTTATATATCAACATCTCTCTCTATATATTTATTAAATAAAAGTTGGGATGTCATATTTCTTCAACCACTTGCTGTTTTTTCAAGCTTGCTAATATATATTGGACATCTTTATAGAAATATTTTGTCCTTCAGCCAGAAAAGAGACTTGGAAAAGGATGTGAAGTGGTAAGACCCATTACTCTATTATAAATTACACCTAAATCAGATTGGCCAGAAAACAAATGGCTAGTTCACGTTCACAACTGCTGCTGTGAATCCCAACGCTAGTTGGCTGCATTTGTAGTTCTCCTGTAAAATCTGTATCCAGCCCCAAATAATCAGCAGTTCTAAATCTTTTTAATAGTGTTATTAATCGCATTATTGTAAGCCTCAGTTCAATTATGGAGAAATATTAATAAGCTTGTTGTAATAGTCATACTATAAAATGATCCAATGCCATTATTGGAACAGCCAACACTTTATTTGGAAGTTTCCTGGTGCAGAAACTGTTTAAAGACTTACAACATATCAACATTACTTTGCTCCTCTGAATGAAATTTTCCATGTGAAACCAGTTTCCTTCACATATAGACATAATCTAGTTAGTGGTATGGTATAGTCATTAAAGGCAGACTCATTTTAAATAATTACCGAGGGGCTTCCCTGGTGGCGCAGTGGTTGGGAGTCCGCCTGCCGATGCAGGGGACACGGGTTCGTGCCGCGGAGCGGCTGGGCCCGTGAGCCATGGCCGCTGGGCCTGTGCGTCCCGAGCCTGTGCTCTGCAGCGGGAGAGGCCACAACAGTGAGAGGCCCGCGTACCGCCAAAAAATAAAAAAAAAAAAAAAAAAAAATTACCGAAATTACTCCAGCCAAGCTCATGTGGCCAGTTGTCTGAGACTGTCCTCACTCAGAAGCCTGTGTCTGGTCCACCTCAAAGTTTCAGGCCCAGCTGCTGCCCTGGTCTGTGAGTGGTGCTACCCTTTTCTGATGGATTTAATGCTGACCTATTAGTTATCTATTTTTTACATATTAGTGTACATATGTCAATCCCAGTCTCCCAGTTCATCCCCACCACCACCACCCCGCTTTCCCCCCTTGGTGTCCATACATTTGTTCTCTACATCTGTGTCTCTATTTCTGCCTTGCAAACCGGTTCATCTGTACAGATGCTGAACAGCTGGTACAGCTCAGAGCTAGAGGAGAGTTCTGAGGCCTGTGCTGTCACCCAGGATTTGGTGCCTGCAGTCTCTAGTCTGGCTGGGGACTTGGGGGCAGAAAAGGAATGCTGCTGAACTCGAATTACGCTTTATAAGGGGAAGAAATAAAGGAAAGGAGTTGCCAAAACAAAACACAATAAATAAATAAATAATTATTGAAATTAAAAGCATTTTCAATAATACATATTGAAAGTATAGATAAGGAAGAAAAGATTTATATCCCTCTTTATGGTTTACAATGTGTTTTCATATGTTTCTCTTATTTAACGAAAAGGATTTGAAAAAAATACAAGGAAGGTGTGAAAAATTGAAGAATCATTATCTTGATTCATTCACCAGACTTTTATTGAGCATTTATAAAATTCTATGTGTTTGTGCTACAAGGATAAGTCCAGTGGTTCTTAACTGAGGCTGTGCATTAAAATCACCTGGAGAGCTAAAAAAAATGATGCCCAGGCCACAGCACACACTAGTTATGATAAGCTCTCTGGGGTTAGAACCCCAGTATTCAGGCAATTCCATTGTGTACTCAAGATTGAGAATCAGTAGTTTCCAATAAAAGCTTATTATAAATATAAAAACAGTTTAACCAGCCGTTAAATTATATATTCAAACATAAGAAATTTAGAATGAAGTAATTAAAAGTAGAGTGTAAGATTCATTTTTATTGCAATTATAACATAGGATCATTATTTCACTAACTAAAATCTACAAGTTTCTCTTTGCACTGCTGTTGATATCAAGAAAAACAATGGATGAGATTGATAGGTATGTAGATAGTTAGATAGATATAGGCAGACAGACATCCCCAATATACGTAAAGTACCTTGAGATTTGCCTGCTCCTTTGTAGATCAAAAAAGAAAGGAACCTAAATACAAAAGCCATGAAGGATATAGATCTTTGCTGTATGTTTTCTTTTTTCTTTTTAACATCTTTATTGGAGTATAATTGCTTTACAATGGTGTGTTAATTTCTGCTTTATAACAAAGTGAATCACTTATACATATACATATGTTCACATATCTCTTCCGTCTTGTGTCTCCCTCCCTCCCACCCTCCCTATCCCATCCCTTTAGGTGGTCACAAAGCACCGAGCTGATCTCCCTGTGCTATGCGGCTGCTTCCCACTAGCTATCTATTTTACGTTTGGTAGTGTATATATGGCCATGCCACTCTCTTACTTCATCCCAGCTTACCCTTCCCCCTCCCCATATCCTCAAGTCCATTCTCTAGTAGGTCTGTGTCTTTATTCCCATCTTGCCCGTAGGTTCTTCATGACCTTTTTTTTTTTTTTTTAGATTCCATATATATGTGTTAGCATACAGTATTTGTTTTTCTCTTTCTGACTTACTTCACTCTGTATGTCAGACTCTAGGTCCATCCACCTCACTAAAAATAACTCAATTTCGTTTCTTTTTATGGCTGAGTAATATTCCATTGTATATATGTGCCACATCTTTATCCATTCATCTGCTGATGGACACTTAGGTTGCTTCCATGTCCTGGCTATTGTAAATAGAGCTGCAATGAACATTTTGGTACATGACTCTTTTTGAATTATGGTTTTCTCTGGGTATATGCCCAGTAGTGGGATTGCTGGGTCATATGGTAGTTCTATTTTTAGTTTTTTAAGGAACCTCCATACTGTTCTCCATAGTGGCTGTACCAATTTACATTCCCACCTGTATGTTTTCTTTAAAAGGCAGCAGAGAGGCTCACGTTGCACATCACAAAGAACCAATACTCACTCTTTCCCTAAATCTTCCCACTCGTTAAAAGAAAAAATAAAAATCCTGCTAAAAGCTTTCTCTTTTCCAAAGAGTAGTCTATCTCTCTATCTCCATCCACATCTTCTTTCTCCCTTGAATCATCTTCATGTAACCATCATCACACAGCTCCATAAGTCTAGTTATTTTCTTGTCCTCATTATATTCATTATAAAAATTAATCCCTTTAAGATTTTGGTGTAGTAAATGCTTAGTTTTGGGTGTGATAGATTGATGTTAAGACAGATTAGTTTGATATTGATGGTCAGATGGATTATTATAAAAAAGTGAGAAGGAAAAGAAAGAAGGAAAGAAGGGATAAAGGAACAGATGAAGGAAAAATAAATGAAACCATAGTCTCTTTCTCTGCTGAAAAACCAACAATTGCTTTCCCTCAAATGACAGTGAGATACAGCCTCTTTATTATGGCCCATAATACTGTATGCAAGATGTGTCTCTGCCCACCTCTCCTACAGAGCCTTCTCTTGCTGCTTCAGCACTAGCCACCCTAGTCTCCATTTGCGAACGTGCCAAGCTCGAGGGCTTTGCATTTAGTATTTCCTCTGTCTAGAGCTGTGTTTTTGAACTGGTGGTGATTTTGCCCACCTTGGCTGTATCTATAGACATTTTCAGTTATCACAACAAGGAAGGTGCTATTAGCATCTAGTGGGTAGAGGTCAGGATTGCTGCTAACCATTGCCTGGAATAGCCCCACACAACAAGGAATTGTCCATTTCCAAACATAACTAGTACTGAGGTTGAGAAATCCTAGTATGTACCGAATCATCCCCCTGATCTCTTCTGCCTCTGTTCTTTTTTTCCCCAGGGCTCTCCTGAACTGGCACCTGCTTAGGGAGGTATTCCCAGATTACCTTATTTAAGACAATAGCTCCCACCACACTGTCTCTACCCCCTTGCATGGTTTTACTTCTGATTTACGGCACTTATCAACTTAGTATGTTACTGGTGTTAAAATAGATGTAAGAGACAAATAAAATAGTATGCTTACACTAAATGTTCAGTAGTTCTAAGATGAATCCCGCTTCCAATAATGTTAAAATGTGAGAGAAATTTAGGATACAATTTAGGATTGAGGAAATACAAAATTATCCAGATGGAACAGAAAAGAAAACTGAGGCTTCAGGAGGTTAAGGAACTTGCCCAATATCACACAGCTATTAAGTGGTAGAGCTAGACATCTGACTGTTAGATTCCTCTTTGAAGTCTTCTTAGTGCGTTGAGTTGGGGCTGGGAATAGGATGATAGAGAAAGCTGCAGGGGTAGGAAAATAAGAAAAAGAAAAGGAAGGAAATGGAGGGAGAAAGTGTACATTCCAAATAAAATTGTTCTTAACAATTTCCCACACTCTAGGGCATAGTATTTAGCTCATCTCTAAGAAGCACAAACGACCAAGATGTTATTGTAGCACCACTCTTCAAGATGTAAAGTAGCAAGGTCACTTGTCACTTGACACAGCTATACTAAAGTAATCAGAATACTTTAGCCATAACACTCTGCTGTAAAACACAGCCAGCATTCGACCACCCAGCAAAGTGTCCTCTGTGGACTAATTATTTTAAAAAGTTAGACAGAAAACTGTTACAGTTTTAGGCACTGTTGTTGACATAGGAGTGAATAAAGCATGTTTCTGCCAACCAGAGGATGTGAGTTAAGGAGCTTAGCATTCTTTCCTTTTTTTTTTTTTTTTTTTTTTCCTTAATAATGTTCTCATCATGCTACCAAGCAAGAGCTCTCAGTGCAAAGATATGTGGTGGCTCTCAGTGCAAAGATATGTGGTGGCACTAAATGGATTATATGTACCATAACGGATGATACTGTAGATATTAAACAATATGTAAATGTCCTCTTATATCAAAAGTCCCCAAAGAAGGGGACAGGTTAAACATTCCCAGACTGAGGCTGAGAAGTAAAATGTGAATCTTAGAAGTAGAAATTGCACTCTTTTATTTATACAACTATAGATATATGTCGTACTAAACAATAGAATTGGCAGAAATTCTGAGAGAATTTGAATTTGAGGGTTACAAGGCTACTAGATAATTTGGGGGCGTTAAAATAGTTTTAAAGGAACAAGTACCAGTAGAGTAAGAATAAATAAATCAGTCATGTTGCAGGCTCCATACAGAGGGCCTTAAGCAGTGCTCAGGATTTGGAAGGAGATGACTTCCTTTTGAATTTAGGCTCCACAACTTACAAATTGCAATCTTGGGCTGGTTCCTCAACTTCTTCATGCCTCTGTTTTCTGTAGTAAAGTGGGGTTAGTAGTAATGCTAGCCTCACAGGTTTTGATGAGGATTCAACACATATAAGACATGTTAGAACAGTGCTGACACTCAATAAACATTCAATAAATGGAAGTGTGATTGATATGGATGGTGTCAGCCTACTGCCTTGCAAGTACCTGAAGTGACAATACAGACCCAAGACTTTTTATAGTCTTTGCCTGTTGATTTTCTTTTCTTTAGTTCTTTTTCTAATATTTAAACTTTTATCACTGAGCAAAGCATAAATCATTTAAACCAGTATATTTGCACATTTAACCCAGAATGGCAAACTTGCCCATTTGTTCACAACAGAGCACCTTTCTTCTTTAGACTTTGTTATACAAGTTAAGAATAGGACTCTTTCTTTATAAATTATTATGTTTTTTTTTCGCACCATCACTCCTCTCCCTCCCCTCCCCACATACAAAAGAAAGACCTCAAACATCCAACAGCTTTTTCTTTTCCTCTGTCAGATGTAAGTTTTGAAGACTTCACATTTATTGGTGGTCCGGTGGGAAAACTGAGTTTTCTAAAATGCAAACGTTTCTAAAAAGACCAGTGTCTCCTCTGGCAGCACCGGCTTCAAATGATCTGCCCACTGAGAGCATCTCAGTTTGATACGTTGTTTCATAAAACCTGATCCAGGCTTTAGACGCCTACGGGGTCTTCATAAAGTGGATATAAAATAATAATAAAAAATAAGGCTATAGCTTAAAAATTTAATCTAAAAAAAATTTCTTTTTGATTTCAACTCTCTCATTTTAGAAGAAACATGTTGATTTTCTTTTTCCAAAATATGTTTTGTTTCCTTCAGTAAATTTTCTCCTGATAGGATCCAAAGAACTGGCTTGTGCTTAATTTGGTATTTATAATTATACGTCTGCTGCAGCAAAGGAAACATTTTAGACTGAACTCTCAGACAAAGGGTCAAGGGTTTTTATTTTGTTTGAACCAACAGATGGCCTTTAGGGCCATCATTCACTCAAATGCATTCTGATTCTGGTGGCCATAACAATAGTAATGTTCTTGCAATAATGAAGCTATCTTTTTACATAAAAATGCAAATGGCATCTGTTTATGTCATGTATGTATGAAGCAAGTTAAGTAGAAACTTTTGAAAATGGTCATAATCTGACCTAAAATGCTTTAAATTAGAGAGTTTAAATTTGAATGAATTGAGCAAGTATGCTGGATCTTTCCCAGTTCCTACAGGGGAGGTGTAAGAATTCAGTGACTCACAAAACTATGCTAATTACAGAAGTTTGCTATAACAGCACATGTCCAAGAAGCCAGAACTTTTGTGGTAGTCCTAGGTTGTCTTTACCATAAATATGTTTCTTCTATCCTGTTAGAATTTCAGAATTAGAATTGCATAGTTTTAAAGGAAGCAATGTTTTCCCCTAATCTAAAATAAAATACTAAATGCTTCCCTTTGTATTTACATGTAACTTTGTTTTTCAGGATTGTTAATACCGTTTTTCACTCTACACAATTTTCTAATTTTTATATAGTAAAATGTACTCATCTTTCATAGCCTTCCCTGCTCTAGTCTTGTAAGTAAATCTGGACTTAACTTTCCTCTGGTGTTTTATGATTTCTTATTTTCATATTTTAATTGCATACCTAAGATGATTTTCATGCAATAAATGAAGTAGGGATCCAGATTGATTATATTCCAAATATTTAGCATTTGAAGCAATAGCAATTATTTTTTTTAAAAACCACAACATTCTCATCAATTTGAAATGCTATGCTCATTGTTTGCTAAATACTATATATTTAGTTCCAGTATATTTTCTCCTATACTGTGAAATTGATCTCCATTTTTTGTTTTCCCTTCCAGTACAAACTTACTGTCTCAAGTATTATAACCACTTAATGCGTTTGATTCTTGGCAGGAATAACTTCCCTTCCTGCTACTTATGTTTCTTTCTATTTTTTTATTTCATTTTAAAAAATAATATTTCTAGATAATCCTAACTTTTAAAATATAACGTTATTTTTTCATGTTACCACAAATTTGATTAATATTTTAATTAAGACTTTTATAAGGAAATGTTAATGTCTGCACAATATTAAACCTTTCTATCAAGAAATAAGGTGTATTTTTCTGTTTATCGGTCTTCTATTATGCCCTTCAGTAGAATTTTAGCTCTTTCATGTAAGAAATATTTTCATATTGTTTTTTGGAAATGTAATTACATGTGATAATTCAGTGGGACTTATTTTTTTTTAATCTATAAAAATTTATGAGACTATCTTTTGACCTTGCAATTACACAGCTAGGAATTTACTTTGTAGAAATATTTCCCAAAGTACATCAAGTTATTTGTATAAGTATGTTGACTGAAGCATTGTTCATAATATTAAAAAACTGGAAGCAATTTAAATGTATATCAGTGAGGAGCTATCTAAATACAATGCAGTCAATAATTCCATATAATAGAAAGCTTCCATCTCTGAAAATGATTAAGGTAGATTTCTATGCATTGATATGGAAAGGTTTCCAATATATATCATTAAATGAACAAATATAAAGTACAGAACAATGTGTATAGTAGGTTGACATCTATATAAATTTTGTATAAAATTTAAAAGACTAATTACACTGCAATATCCATAATCATTTTTCTAGAAGAACATAGAAAAATATTAACTGGGAGAATTTATAATAATGACATATTTCTTAAGCATTCAATATAGTTCAGGCATTGTTCTAAGTGCTTTTCATGTAATAACTCATTTAATCCTCACAATAATCTTATGTGGTAGGTTATATTCCTACCCCTATTTTATAGATGAAAAAAATGGGGCACTGAGAGAATAAAGTGCTCTAGAATATGTATAGGAAATAAGCAAAAGAGCTAAGATTCAAACCCAAAAAGATCAGCTTCATAATGAACATTCTGAACTAATACTTACATTTCCTTTTAGAAGTGCTCATCTTTGGCGGGGGGGAGACCTAAGAAATTGGGGTAGGGATCAATTTATTTTGATTTTGCAACTTTCTGTTCTACTATTTTCCTTGGGATCCTTTTTTAAAAATCTAATATTGTTACCAAGTTTTATCCAAGTAATGGATGTGGGTCTTTCAGTTTTTTTCTTTATAATTTTTGAATTTGTGCAAAACCTAATAAGTGTTATATTGACAAATTTAACAGCAAAAGAATAATGCAGATACTCACATGTGAGGGACACTATCTTAGAGAAAATGCATCTCCCCCTAAGCATGGAGGCAACTGGTAGTAAAAGAGATAAGGAGAGGAAAATCACACCTAAGTGTAGTTGGGAGTAACAAGGGACAGTCTTTCTAAGTCTGGCCATCACCATGACCTTCTGACTTGAATATATTTTAATCTACCTTTGAATTGATAAAAGTTATTAGCAACACATGATAAAGATATGCAAAATATTCTAAATCAATCTAAATTAGAGTATTCGACTATTGAATAGGATTACAATTCATACAGCATGATTCATAGCATTTGTTACTACTTTGGATTCATCATTCCATTCATACAGAAGTGGTGATATAATAATATAGAATTATGTACAATGTGTGATAGAAATATGACATGATTGATTGGGTCTTTGCATTAAAAGAAATTTTATGAGCTACACAGTGTTTAATAGTTTCCGGCTGGTGTGAAATAATGCTGTAATTGGGATTTATCCAAGCAGGGATGGTATCAGTGGTATGGATTCACTTCCAAAGATTGCTTTCTTCTGCAAGTTATTTATGCATCACCTACTGTTCCAAAAAAAGACTTAAGTTGGATCTCCTGTGTATTCCTTCTAGAGAGTGGTGTTGTGTGTATGTGTCTGTGTGAGAGTGAGTGCGCAGCTGTGTGTATAATGTCAACTGGAAAAAAAAAAAAAAAAAGCACAACGTGAAAGTTTTTCCCAGAGCACAGAGTGCCTCATTCCTGCTCTCCACCTTGAACTCTTCAGGGTGTGTTGAAGGTCAGCGACTACAGTGGCTAGTGACTTCTTTCTTGTAGAACCAAATGGCGAGTGACAATTTTTAGTTGGCAATAACTGTGTGGTAATATATGTAACAATATTTGAAATAATAACTAGACTGTTATTGCAAATTGTAGGCTAACCTGGTAAAGTGGAGGAAGAGAAGTAGCTATGTCCCCACAGCCTCGCTTTAAGTATAGGTTCCAGATAACTTAGCAGGAATTCCTAAGAAGCGGAGGGGGATATAGCAATGTGGGGAAGGGACAGGAAGGTGATTTCTAAAGAATGGAAAATGGAAGAGTGGGAAAGTAAAATAAAAGGACAGCTCATCTCCTACTTGTCTCACTTCCTTTCTGTGGTCCCACAAGACACTAGTCAGACTCAAATTAGGGAAAGGAGAATTTGAAATTGAACTTTAAACTGGATTTTTTACTGCCTAAAATTTAGAATGTTTTAGAACTCAAAATGGCTGTAAACTATCAACGGTTGCAAGGAGTAGGAAAGGGGAATGTGATGGTTAATTTGATATGTCAACTTGGCCGGGCCACGGGTTCCCCAATACGTAGTCAAACATTATTCTGAATGTTTCTGTGGGGTTGTTCTTTGGATGAGATTAACATTTAAATCGGGGGACCTCGAGTAAAGTAGATGCCGTCCATAATGTGGGTAGGCCTCACCCAATTAGTTGAAGGCCAGAATAGAACAAAAAGACTGATTTCCCAAGAGCGAGAGTCAGTTCTGCAGCAAATAGCCTTTGGACTTGAACTGCAATATTGGCTTGTCTCTGGGTCTCCAGCCTGCCGGTTCACACTGCAGATTTGGACTCACCAGGCTCCATAGTCATATGAGCTAATTCTATAAGGTAAACTTTTCTTTTTCTCTATATGCACATCCTGTTGGTGTGTTTCTCTGGAGATCCCTGACTAGTACAGGCAGTAAGAGAGCACGTTTGAAGCAGTGGTTTGAGAGAAATCACAGCTGTCTTCTGCTTATGCCTTATGAAGTCTGGCTCATTCAGTAAACTGGTTACAGACTAGACACTCTTTCCTCTTACACTGAAGACTGGAGAGAGACTCACAGAAAACAGCAGAAATAGTGTGAATTTTCTTCTTGTGCTTCTCTCCTGGTTTTGCTCACTCTTCTGTCCTCTCATCCTCCTCCTCTTAGGAAGTCTTGCAACTGATTCGATTGTGTCAAAAGATTGAACCGGTCTCTTTCTGTTATGGAATCTGTGTCCTATCATTATCCAGAAATCTTTTTTTATATAAAATAGAAGTAGCTTTACTGGTATAGAATTATTGACAGATGTGTACCACCTCACAAGTAAGTGAAGCTTCCCCTTTTTTTAACCAAATCTTGCAATTAAATAAATATTTTAAACGGCAGGATTATTGAATCCACTTTAAGGAGAGCTGCAATCCTCCATGCCTCACATTCTGGCACCAATTTACACCCATTTACAATGTCATATAAGCCCTATGAAAATAAATCACCTTGGAATCCAAATACCAAAGTTTCACACCAATGCACCTTATATTTCAGTGCCTTTTGTCTAATGACATGAATGCCTTAGACTTGCACATTCACAAGTGTATATACATTTGATGATGCTCTAAAAATAGCTTGGTTCCCTTCTCCTTTTTTTTTTTTTTTTTTTTCTTTAAATCTTTGTTGCCTGAAGTGAAGCAAAAAAGTATTTAGGTATACTTGAGAGAAATAGATCTCATAGTTTATTTTTTCTTTTAGTCAGTGGTCATTTATATCTATACCCTGCAGAGTGAATCCTAAATCCCTTCCATGATCTGCCTAGAACGTGTTTTTGGTTTCTTCAACTAAATATCTATCCTCTGAATGAATGCACTGTGACACAGAATGCTGTGCTCATCAGTATCTGAGTTCTACTCTAACCCCCAGCAGACTGACACACAACACCAGCCAGCCTCTGTGCTGTTGAGTGAAGGAACACATCCGAGTTCAAGCCAAGGGAAGGCGGGTAGAAGTGGTGTGAACTACTTCTGGTCATGACCTCTATAAGTTCTCACTCAATCATGTATGTAATATTGTATCTGATTATAAGCTAAGCTAGTTGGATGTGGAAAATCCACTGAAAGTTTCCAAGGCTCCTGGGCAATGACAGCTGAGTCACCACATGGAATGTGCCTTGGTCTCTGAAGGCACATGAAGCAGAAATCCTATGGTGACCCACCTTACATTGTGATGTAAAAAAGAAATAAATGTTATTGTGTTCATCCATTTGGATTTTAGGGTTGTTTATTACTGCAACTAACATCACTTACTGTTAATAATATAGTCTAAACTGTAGTCTCAGTAAATTATTTTCACAGTTTTTGCTGTTCCTAATTCTAAAATGCCCTTCCTATCTAACAGCCATCTCTGCCTACCAAATCTTTTTTTCTTTCTTCAAGGAAGGCCCAATTAAAATTCTCCTTTCTCCCTCACACCCATGGTAAAAATTATTATTGCCACAGAATGTATTAATTGTCTTCTATCACTCTATGTCATATTACACTTAGATCTATGCAGTACCCAATACATTTTTGTATCTCCTTATGAATTCTTCTGATACCTGGCACATAGAGAGGTGCAGAGCAAATTAGGTGTGTCCCATGGGTCCTACTGTTCATATTCCTTCAGAAATCTATTGGTATTTTATAAGCAGTAACTGTATACGAAATAACCATAGTTGTATATCTAGCTGCAAACTATTTTTATTTTAGTATACATTAAATCAAAATAATTAATGGGAAAGTCAGTCATTTCAAAAATTGAGGGGTTAAATTTATTAAAAGAAAAAAAGACATGAGTAACGTCTATTATACAAGTACCCATTGTGACACACTTCGCAGGTGACTCTTTAGTGAGAGGTTATAAATTCCTCACATTTTAGAAACCATTAACATTTTGAAGTTACAAAATCCTGAGGTCAGCCGGAAGCAGACTAGATGGTACCCATGAGGAAGTCAGCACATGTCCCCAAAAGTAAATTTTTTATCCCCTTATCACACAAAGCAGCCCATTAAGTAGTTATGGTAGTAAATTTTAAATCCCCCTGAAGAAAAGTTTGACAAAATTGAATTATGAGGAAGAACAAAGACGATTAAATTACCAGGAGAAGAGCAAAGTCTTGAGAGTAACTTCATAGCAACCTTCGGGCCCATGAAGTTTTATGAAGTAGAAAGCAGGAAGGGTACAATAAGATAACATTGCTGAATTTGCAAATGTTTGGGCTATCTATGTGTAATGTCTGAAGGGTGTAAACATCGCATGGGAGGATAAAGGTAATTTGTGAAAATTTGGTGTTAGGGAGTTTTAAGACCAGCATATTCTCATCCTAGAATCATACAGCTTTCAAGCCTATCCCTCTCATTTCTGAGATGAGCAAACAATCTTAGAGATGTTAGTTAAACAGAGTTGGGACATCATTTCAGATTTCAGCAATTTGAAAGTATTTAGTAAGTCCCACACAAACTTGTTATTACTTGTTATTACAACTCTGTTATTACAACTCTGATTTTTTAAAATAAAAACCATTTGAACATTCCTGGGATGAACACCATTTTTAAATGACATTTTTCATCAAAACATGGGTAGTATGTATTGAATAAATTCCATCTTTGCTGCTTATCCTACTTCACATGTAAGGAGATCAGATTGTAGCTGTTTCTGCAAGTTTCTTCCAGCTGAGTTGTAGATGCTTTACAAACATTGGCATTAGTTACTTACTGGCCTTATCCCCAGCCAAGTCTATGCAGCATACCTAAGCAAGACATAGGACGGCCACTTCTTGTATGTCTCTCCCTCTTTTTTGTGTGTGTGTGTGTTTTTTTTTTTTTTTTTTTTTGCAGTACGTGGGCCTCTCACTGCTGTGGCCTCTCCCGTTGCGGAGCACAGGCTCCGGACGCGCAGGCTCAGTGGCCATGGCTCACGGGCCCAGCCGCTCCGCGGCATGTGGGATCTTCCCGGACCAGGGCAC
The DNA here is from genome assembly GCF_059928025.1 of Delphinapterus leucas. Lineage (NCBI taxonomy): Eukaryota > Metazoa > Chordata > Mammalia > Artiodactyla > Monodontidae > Delphinapterus > Delphinapterus leucas. The sequence goes on from NC_143131.1 coordinate 140,892,037, forward strand.
GAACCCGTGTCCCCCTGCATCGACAGGCGGACTGTCAACCACTGCGCCATCAGGGAAGCCCTGTCTCTCCCTGTTTAATGGGCTCTTTTGCTCAAGATCCTAAAATGTATAAAGTAGACCCAGAGAAGGAAGGTAATCATTATACCCAGAGGCTCATGTCAGTACTTTTCCTTTATACATTATATTTAATTCTGTAAATATTGATTAAACTAGCATGCATATTAAAGTCATCAAAAGGATTGCTATCCTCAAGAACTAACAATTGGACCACTCATTTAGAAATGATTCACAGGCTAACTTTTCCACATTGGGAATTTGGTAGTTCTTGTAGTGAAATATCATTACTGCCATCAGGAAAATGATATATTATAGATTAAAAATATTGTACACATTTTTCATTAACGTGACGGGGGGAAGAAGGCAATTTTGATATGGTTGATATGGCGATACTCAAACAGTATACTGATTATTTTACATTTATGAGTCCAGTTACTTATGAGTAGACTGAGTCACACCAAGCTGAAAGGGGCCCCATGAAGCTTTGTAGCTTTTATCTCTGAATATAAGAATGAATAAAGCCAATTCACTATATGTATTCATACATACAACAAAAAATGTTGGATAGTATGTGTTGTGGAGAATAATAAAGCAGGGAAAGGAGAAGAATGCCAGGCTGTAGGAGGTACAATTTCTCAAAGGACAGAAAAGGAGCGTGACACTTAGAAATCACATTGGAGCAACGAACCAAAGGAGTAGAATGAATGAACCATGCAGGAAATCCAGGGAAGAGTTTTAGCAAAGGAAACTCTGGAAATGCCTTGAACTGAGGAGCAGTAAGGAGGAATTAGTAGAAAATAAAGTCAGAGACATAAAGTAGAAGCACATCATATAGGACTTTGTGGGTGATTATAAAGATTTCAGTTTTCCACAAAGTTAACTGAGAAGATACTAGAGGGTTTTAAATAAAAGAATTGAATGAAATGTGTTCATCTTACAAGGATAGATGTGACTGCTGTCCTGAAACTAGACTATGGAGGAACAGACATAGTAGGGCAAAGGTGGAAGCACAAAGACCAGTGAAAAGACCATTGAATTATCCCAACAAGAGAGGATGGTAGCTTGGAACAGAGTAGTAACAGTGGACAGGCTAAGAAAGCACATACTTTGAAGGTGAAAAACAGTGAGTTTTGCTAAGGGTTAAATGTGAGGTATGAGAAAGATAGGAATCAAGAATGACTCCAAGGCTGTTGACCTGAATAACTAGAAAGAAAGTTGGAGTTGTCATTTAATGAGATGGGGAATACTGTGGAAGAAACAAGTTTAGGGGGAAGACCCAGAAGTCGAGTTTTGGATGATATAATTGAAACGCCGATTACATTTCATAGAATGTATGTCAAGTGGGCAGTTAGGAATGTGATTCTGAAATTCAGAGGAGAGGTTCAGGTTAAAATGATCAGTGTGGAAGACATTATTGCACAGAATACTTTAATCCATGAGACTGTATGACAAGGGAGTGTGTAGATAGAGAAGAGATGAAGTTCAAGGTCTGAACACTGAGGGTTAGGAAATTTTAGGGGCTGGGGAATAGGAAAGAATGAGAAAATGTACTGGAAAGGAGCCAGTTATGGAATAAATCCAGGAGAAGGTAATGTCCAGGAACGTAGTATTGTTGTTGGAATTGCTAATACTGTTGTTTTTCCTTACTCCACATAGCCTTAAAAATTTAAGCCCAAACTCCCAAATCATTCTCCTCATGCTTTTGTAAAGAATTCCTATTCAAATTAGGACTAGCAAATGTAGTAATGCAAATGACCTGTGAAGTATTTAGTAACGTTTCTTTCAATTTAGACTTCAGTAGTAATTTCATTAATTAAATCAATGAACTTCCCGTGTACCTAACAGAGTTATCACTGACTTCTTAAACTTTTACTGGAAAGTTATTCCAGACACAGAAATTCAGGCAAAATCAAAACCACACATGTGGAAGAAACATGAAACTGTAAAAGTTTTAAAAAAGCCAGATCTCATCAGATCTCGCCTAATGAATTAGGGTAATTGAAATATTCGTGTTAATGGTGGGTGTTGAGCCAATTTTAAAAATTGAAAATAAATTACGAGTCCTTGCCTTCACCCCTCTCAGTCACAGTTAATACAAGGTTGTGGAGTGAAGGGTGGCAAGTAGAGGGATGTAACCTCTTCACCCAATCAATCACCCACTTTTACTTAATTCTTCTAGTTCACCCCTAAACCTCTTCTAGGAGATACTACTCTTGTATAGGTGTCAAAAATCATTTCTCTCCTAGACTTGGAAATAGCTCCCTACTTGCTTTCTCTGACGTTGCTTTCTCTCTATTTTTGTCCATAATAAATATAGCCATTAAAATAATCACATCCAATTATATTGGAGTACTGTTTCTATTTATATTTTTATTCCATTTCATATTTCTCATAGCATTTATTCTTTCTAATTCTCTCTCTTTCTTGCTCAGACACTGTGATAATGTTATTAGTCTTTCAGGAAAATTTTAGTTTTGTTGATCAAGCCTTATTTTCTTTATATTTCAATAAATCATACTTTCATCTCTATTGACTCATTTTTCCTCCTAATTTTTCTTTTTTGGTTTTCTTTTTCAACCACTTAAGTCATGAGCCTTAGTTTTCAAATTTTATCAGTTTTATTTTTTTGGTCTGCTTGTTTGTTTCCTAGCATATACATTTTGAGGCCCCAGGTTTATTTTCTGTATGCTGCTTCAGCTGCATCTCATAGTGTACTTTTATTTGTAAGTTTTCCAAAATTTCAGTGATTTTTTTTTTCTGTTGTAATCAGGAGTTAAGTGGATGTTTTCAAGTTGTCAAGTAGATACATTTGTTTTTCACTGTTCAAGGTCATTCTTAATTTCTAATTTTACTGCATTGTCTTCAGATAATGTAGCCTTTCTGATCTCTGCTCTTTGGGATTTTTGAAATGTTTCTTTGTGGTTTAATACATCATCTGCTTGTGTGATTGTTCCATACGCTTAAAACAAAGTAACTTAATGATTTTAAACACACAGACCTATTTTAGAAAAATCTGGTTGATAAAAGTAACCCAGTCCTCTTTCCAAGAATGAAATATTTATTAGACACCTACAAGGTGCCAAGCACTGTTCAAGGCAATAAAGATATTACAATGAACACAGTAGATAAAATTCCTGTTCTCGTGGAGTCTAGTCAGAAAACAGACAATAAACAAGAAAGCAAGCCCATTATGTATCAACACATGATAAATTGAGTGGAGATAATAAAGTAGGGCAAAGTAGATGGAGAGTACCAGGAAGCACAGTCAGCAGGCTGTTATTTTATAAGATCAGGCAGGGCTTCCCCGATGAGGTGACGTTTGAGGCAGGACCTAAAAGAAGTGAGGGGCTGTGTTCCACAGGAGGAAGGGCAAGTGCAAAGGCTCTAAGGCAAGAACATTCATGGTGTAATCTAGGAATAGCAAGGAGGTCAGAGTGGCTGGAGAACTTTGAGTAAGGGAGAGTATTTGTCATATAAGGATGGTGGGCAGACCATAGATTGAAGAAACATCAGCTTTTACTCTGATAGTGAGAAGGAAAACCTTTGGTGGGCTTTGAACATAGAAGCACTGTGTTCTGACAGATTCCCTCTGTATTGCTGGGTTGAGAATAAGCTTAGATGTAGGGGAGAACTGAGCAAGGACAACTGTGAGGCCAATTAGGGGAGATTTAAAGGTGACTTAGAGCAGGAAGTAACATTTAAAGTTGGGAAAAGTGGTTGAATTCCGGGTGTGTTTTGAAGGTAGAGTCAGAATTTGAAAACAAACTGAGTGTGTGTTATGAAAGGAAGAGAGGACTCAAGAATGATGTCAATGTTGTTTTGACCTGAGCAATGGAAGGATGGAGTTTCCCACTTACTGAGACAGGAAAACCTGTGGATGGAGCAGGCTTGCATGGAAAAAAATCAGTTTACTGTTAAACATTGTAAATTTGGGTTGGCAATGGCACGTATTAGAGGAGAGGTTAAATAGCAGTTGGATAAAAGAGTCCTTAGATCATGGGACATACCTGGCTCTTTTTTATTTTGAGATTTTTGAAGAGTATTAAAAAGCTGTTGGGGGCTTCCCTGGTGGCGCAGTGGTTGAGAGTCAGCTTGCCGATGCAGGGGACACGGGTTCGTGCCCCGGTCCGGGAAGATCCCACATGCCGCGGAGCGGCTGGGCCCGTGAGCCATGGCCGCTGAGCCTGCGCGTCCGGAGCCTGTGCTCCGCAACGGGAGAGGCCACAACAGTGAGAGGCCCACGTACCGCAAAAAAAAAAAAAAAAAGAGGGATCAAGATATTGTGATTTTACGTAAGCCGAGAGTTTCAATAGGCAGGAAGCAATCAGCTCTATCAAATATATTAGGTCAAGGGATATGAAGACTGGAAAGCTCACATTGGATTTAGTAATATGGGGGTCATTGGCACATTGACAAGGGCTAATGTTGTTCATGATGAAAGCCTGATGGTGTGGGTTCATGAGAGCCCAGTTCTCAGGGAGCTGCTGTTGACTTGAAATGAGGCAGTATCAAGGATGCGAAAGTTTTGAAAGATAGAATTGCTGGCGTGGTGCCTCTGAGTAAGCCAGAAGGGGTTGGGGTCTGGTCCGCAAGTGGAGAGAGGTATTAAACGAAGACACTGTTATTTGCTTTATGTCTCTGTGTATTTCAGAAGATGCAAGGTACAGATCTTGCAATGGCTGGAGAAGCACACTGCCTGTTTTCAGCCAGCAGTGGACTTTTGAGTCCCTATAATTGTTTTGTCTCCTCCCTGTACTGCCACCTCTCACGTGTAGAAGAGGACAGGCCAAAGAGCTTGAAAGTTTGCATCTCCCTTACCTGTTTGGCAAGCCTATTTTGAAGATGTATGCTTGCCACTGAAGTACTATTTTTCTCTTTTTAAAGATTTAAAGCTTCTTAAGTCCCCCTGATTATATCAATTATACTTAAAACAACATATTTTTGGTATTAATGTTTCCATTTGTATATTGCCATGGTATCTGGAGTAAGAATAATATCCTAATATATCTCTTCAAGTTCAGCGAAGGTAAGACATCAGATGGAGGTTAGAATAATATGTTCCTGCAAAGATATTCTCACATCTGGATACCTTTTGTTTTGCCTACCGCATATAAGAAGTTTTGCCTTCTCACTTTAATGATTGTACTTCTGTTCCATAGTCAGGTTTGGCCGCTCACAAAGCCAATAATTGAGAGGCAAGTGTCAGTAGAAAAACAAGATTCTTTAATTAGAAAAGCTGGCAATCTGGGGAGAAGGTAAATTCCTATTCCGAGACCAACTCTGAAGATTCTGCTTAGCCATGATAGTTTGTTTTTTTTTTTTAAGATGTTACTAGAGCAATGCTGTTTATTTTTTAATTTTCTTTAATTTAAAAAAAAATTATATATTTTTTTACATCTTTATTGGAGTATAATTGCTTTACAATGGTGTGTTAGTTTCTGCTTTATAACAGAGTGAATCAGTTATACATATGTTCCCATATCTCTTCCCTCTTGCATCTCCCTCCCTCCCACCCTCCCTAACCCACCCCTCTAGGTGGTCACAAAGCACTGAGTTGATCTCCCTATGCTATGCAGCTTCTTCCCACTAGCTATCTATTTTACGTTTGGTAGTGTACGTATGTCCATGCCACTCTCTTGCTTTGTCACAGCTCACCCTTCCCCCTCCCCATATCCTCAAGTCCATTCTCTAGTAGGTCTGTGTCTTTATTCCTGTCTTACCCCTAAGTTCTTCATGATATTTTATTTTTCTTAAATTCCATATTTATGTTTTAGCATACGGTACTAGACTTTCTCTTTCTGACTTACTTCACTCTGTATGACAGACTGTAGGTCCATCCACCTCATTACAAATAGCTCAATTTCGTTTCTTTTTATGGCTGAGTAATATTCCATTGTATATATGTGCCACATCTTTTTTTTTTTAACATCTTTATTGGAGTATAATTGCTTTACAATGGTGTGTTAGTTTCTGCTTTACAACAAAATGAATCAGTTATATATATACATATGTTCCCACATCTCCTCCCTCTTGCGTCTCCCTCCCTCCCACCCTCCCTATCCCACCCCTCCAGGCGGTCACAAAGCGCCGAGCTGATCTCCCTGTGCTTTGCGGCTGCTTCCCACTAGCTATCTACATGATAGTTTTTAAAGGGAAAAAGTTGTTTGTCGGGGGAGAATCTCAGTGAATTCTCGAGGCAGGAGGTTGGGTTCTGCATCATTCTCCATTGCATACAGGCTGGCTGACTCTCTCTTCAGATGTTATCTTGCCTGCATGATCTGCCTGCAGGATTGCTAAAGGGGCTGTTGGGGATGGAGAGCCAGTCATTCTCTAGCTACTTAATTCTTCATTCTTACTTTTTTTTTTAAATAGATCTTTATATTAATTGCTTCACAATACTGTGTTAGTTTCTGTTGCACAACAAAGCAAATCAGCCATATGCATACACATGTCCCCACTTAGACAAGGCATGGTGTGCATTCAGGAGAACATAAGTGAGGAGTTAGTTTAAATTGCCTCATGATCTAATTCCTGTAATTACGTTCTTTCAAGGCTAGAGGAGAACAGAAATGGGCAAACAGAAAGGGGGCAAAAGAGCTGATTTCACTTCAAGGATTTAGAGGAGGGGAGACTTTACTAATCTGTTTTTATTTTCCTCATGAACCCACTGACGAAAGAATAGCTACCCCACCAGGTAAACACCATGAAGATGGAAGCCATATGCTACCTTAAGAGAATTGTTGTTCCATGTTTAGAAAAACTCTCTCCCCCTACCTACATTTACTTACATCCATGTGTTTATACATGAGGAATACACCACCTGTCTCTGTACAGGGCAAGGCTTAGGTAAAGGGATGCAATAGAACTATTCCTAAGAGTACTGGCCTTGAAGGATTGTCAATATCTTCATTAGATATAAGCCCTAGAAAGTGCATCACTCAGAAAACTGGGCTGCCTCAGAGCACAAAGAAGGTTGAAACCACACACTTACAACTTCATTAATTTTATAGAGTTCATCTAGAAAGGACCAAAAGTTAAAAAAAAAAAAAAAGTATTATGCTACTATTTGTTGTTATTCTCTTGGTCTACTATAAACAGTTGACAATTCATGAATTTAATTTTTGTTTATGAAAGTATAAACATAGTATATTCAACAATAGGATGCTATATAGCAGTAAAAATAAACTCATATCTATATGTCCTAGCATTATTATATCGAGTGATTGAGCTTTAAAAGGATTATACAGAGTGTGTGCCTTTTTGTAACACTAAAAATGATTAAAGGTAAATAATACACTTTTTAAAGCATACTCTTTATATTAAGGAACTTTGTGCGTGTGCATGCGCACACACACACACACACACACACACACACACACACACCCCCAAGAGAATCATCATTCAGGATAATTGTTATCTCAGGTTGGAGAAACGGGATAGAAGACCAGTGAGTTCACTTAAGTTGTCATGAAGTTCTACTTTTCATAATAAATGCATGTTTACTATGTTATTAAAAATAAACACATGGCAAATAAGTAAACAGAAGAGAACCATTTGTGTCTTGAAGCAAGCATTGCAGTTAATCTAGGTCTTAGGGAAATAAATATTTTTTTAAATGAAATATAAAAATTTGCAAAAGAACTTGTCATTTGTTTTTTTCCCTATCTCACTCTCCATCAAGAGTCAGTTGAAACACTAAATACATTTCTGCTTCTTCCAATTCCAGGATTCTCTGGCTTTTTACAAATGCCAGCAGTCACACAACTCTAGGAGAATCTTTTGATATTCACATTTATTGTAATATTGAATATAAATGCATTTTGATTCTGCTTCTTGAACTTACGAAGCTTGTATTGTTAAATATGCACACCTAGGAAGTGAGGGATCATTATTTTGAATCAACAAACTGAGGTGATTTTATACCAGGAAATATAAGGAGTGTCTGCTGTGAGCAGTGGATGTTGCTGAAGGGAACAGAAGAAAGATGTTAAGGTGGTACGTCAAGGATGGGCCAAAGCAAGGGCAGCTGATTTTATTTAGTTTTTTTTTTCTCTCTTTCTTTCCACATTCAGGTGCCTTATGTTTAAATGACTGAGTGGTTTAGAAACCCTGCTCTCAGGGACAGAAAAACATATCTTCAAGATTCACCAATACATTTCACTAGTCTTCATACCATTCTGAGTAAATTCCTTTCATTGCAGAAGGATTAGATTGGATGAACAATAGGCTTTCTCTGATTTCATTAATGTTCTTAATAAAAAGAAAAATGGTCATGTTTGAAATCAGACTATAACCTGTTTCAAACCCCCATGACTTACTGCAATGGAAACCTAGCATTACAAAGATTCAGTTGCGTGGGTTACAGCCATTTGCTGCAGACGGCAGGGGTGAGCTACATGTTTTGGCTGAGTTGAAATATTACTTATAAAATTTGGAAATCATTTTAATGTAAAAGGCACATAAACTATTTTGGCTTCCTATAGGAATTGTAAGTATATTAAATATGTTCATTAAGAGTCATTCCTGAGTCTCAATCACCTGGCTGTTTATCATATCCCAGTTGTGCTTTAGCAAAATCCATGACGACATGGAAGCTTGTCAGAATTTAAGTGTCTCTAGGTCTTATGTTTTCAGTTCTAGATAGGTAGAGGAAAGGCCTGGAACATAAGGTTTTTGACAGTTTAACCTCATGTTTTATCTTTACTATTTTAAAGTCAGTAAACCAGAGGCAGGCTAGGCCAGCACTGCCTGGCCATCTCAGACTTTCACCTCTGTCACCACTTACAGTTTAGGGGGAAGAACCCATTCAGGCTTTGCACGGCTACATTTCAGGATCTTATTAGAGTGGGAGGCTTCCCAAACGAGGGTTTCAAGTGACAGATGATTTCGTTGTGCCCCTTCTCCAAAGCATCGATATTAACCACACTAAGCACCCTGCAGTCACTGCTTATGAATTGTAAATGTATGACAGTTATGGCCCTTGAGGTACAAAACACATTTTTCATAGTGATTTGTGGGGCCCATTTTTATTGGGAATGAGCTGAAAACTGCTAGATTCATTGAGCTTGAGCTACACTGGTCATATCCTTTGTGTGTTTGTGCATTAGGCTTTCTTAATCAGAGAAAGAAGCTTACATAATTTCTTTTAAATTACAAGTAGTGGGGAAGGAGGCATGCAACATGGGAAGGTTTGTGAGAAAAACTATAAACAGAAATGCCAAGAGTGTATTCACATTGAAAAATGTTTAATGAGCAAAAAAATGCTTCTGTAGAGATTCCAAGGGATGCACAGCATGGTCCGGGGAAGAAGCAGTGCAAGTCAGTAATTCCTCTTAAGAATGGTACAGTTTAGAGCGTCCAGTTATTTTCTGCTGCTCAGGTCCCCTTGTCTGATTGTCTACCTTTTTTTTTTTTTTTTTTTCCTGTTTGGAGTGAACTGATGTTGAGATATTTTCCAGGAAAAATATTTCAAGGGTTTAGTGTTACCTCATTTCTTCTAAAAAGAACACAAGAAAAATCTCATTGTGTGACAAACTGAAAGATATTTTCCCTATGAATGAAGCACTGTATACATAAAACAGAAAAAACATAAAATATAAGTACTTCCTCAGGACACCCCTCAAGGTTTTTTTTTTTTTCCCTTCCAGAAACTAATAAAGTATATAAGTATGTGTATGTTTATATAGATAGATATGTAGATATGTTTATATATAATTTATATAATTGTATTTATTACATGTATTATATGTAATATTTGCATATACTTACATACATGAGATCATGTTTATGTTAATGACTTAATGTCACTGGCATTTATTCAATAGACAACCGTTGTGCCAAATACTCCGCTAGCTTTGGGGATACAATGATAACAGAATCAGCTCTTCACCTCATGGAACTTACATTCAAATTGGGTTAAGAGAAAGTTGTTTAGTAATGACACATGTTGATATATAATTAATGATTGTTCTATGAAGAGGAGGTACATGTTATTATGGAAGGAATGTTATTATTTGGGACCTTCAATTTCTGTCTGGACTTTTGAACCTATTGGTGGGTCAGCCTAGTATCTCAGAGGGGCTGAGGCACAAGAACAAAACTACTTTTTGCTTTATCTTCAGGAGCTCTTAAGACCATCCTACATAGAGAAGAAAACTGAGGCACGGAACAGAGCTATAGATTATTTCAGAGCTCTTGTGGATGGTGTCCTCCAGCTCAGGGCAGGACTTGTTTGCACCATTCCCATCTTCCCTCCTTCTAATGGTTAATTTCGTGTGTCAACTTGGCTAGGATATGGTGATTAGTTGTTTGGTCAAGCACTAATCTGTGTGTTGCTGCAGTGGTATCTTTTAGATGTGATTGAATATTGACAATCATTTGACTTTAAGCAAAGCAGGTTACATCCCATAATGTGAGTGGGCCTTATACAATCAGGTGAAGGTCTTAAGAGCACAAACTAGGGTTTCTGGAAAAGAAGACATTCTCCCTCATGACTGTAATGTAGAAATCCTGCCTGAGTTTCTAGCCTGTTGGCCTGCCCTATGGATTTCAGACTCAAGACTGCAGCACAAACTCTTACTTGAATTTCTAGCCTGCCAGACTGCTCTGAAAATTGCAGACTTGCCAGGCCTCACAATTGTGGGAGCCAATTAATTCATTTAAAATAAATTCTACTCCCTCTATATTTATATGCACATCCCATTGGTTCTTCTCTGAAGAACTCCATCTGATATACGACTAAGCTACTACAAAATGGGTTAACTAAATTACCTGCAGTTGATTTCCTTAGAAGCAAAAACTGAGATAAAGCTTCGTATATAAATGTTTTAGCAAGGAGATAATTACAGTAAGAAACCAGTAGAGGAGTAGAAAGGGGCAGGACAGTAAAGGGAGGAGTCCTAGCAAGAGTTCAATTTCAGGTAAAGTTCTAGTCTCGTCTAGTTTCCAGCAGCTAGTCATTGGGTAAGGATTATTTGGGCCCTGAAAACTCCCTCTAAGCTGTTGCTGCTACAAGTTGTTGGAAGCAAAGCACACAGACACTACAAAATAGTAAGTTGGTTCTGCAGGTATGTGAGTGAAGCATGGACAATCACACTATGTAGATGGTTAATAATTTCGGTGAATTGGGCCTACACCATGCCATGTGCCAACTACTTTAATGTACAGTGGCAAATCATACAGTGATAGATTCAACACAGTGTTTAATATGGTTATATATCTCTTACACAGGAAAGAAATATTTCTCCGTTTCCTGCTGCAAAAGAACAGGAAAAGAATTGTAGGTCACATCCCATCACAGTAAATCAATCAATAGTTGACACACTACTATGTTCCCAGCACTGTACCAGATGCTGAGGAAGAAACCCAGAAGAATAAGACAGGTCTCCTCCTCTCCGGAAGTTGACACATCTAGATGAGAAAATCATATAAGTGAACTTTTGAGCCTCTTTGAGCCTCTTTTCCATTTATGATGTGGGGATGGTAATGGTATCTGTCTCATCTGACTGATAGGAGAATTAAATAAATACATGAACAATGGTTAGCACAGAGAAAGCCACATAAATGAAAGCTCTTCCTACTTTTTATTCTTTTGCTGAACTGTGAGCCCCATGAAATCATGGATCTTATTTTTCTTACCATTTTTTGCCCAGATCCTAGCATAGTTCCTGACTTGTAATAGGCATTTCATATATGTTTCAGTGAATAAACAGGAAATGTTAAGTAATATGACACCCAAATTTCCCATTTGCTTTTTTGTCTTGTCTAACATTGTAACTTTTTTTCTTTATTCATAAGATTCTCAAGGGCAAGGAATTAATGCTAGTTGTAGGTTATGTATAGCTGGCGCTTAATGTTAAGTAATAATATCTGAGTCAATTATGGATATATATATATCGTTCTTCAGGGATGTACCCATTGTTTATTAGCCTTTAGGGGGAAATATCTTAAGTGTGAGGGAAAATACAAGGCATATGGGTTGCAGGTAGTTGCTGAGCTGTTCAGTGAACCTTGTTGCTGAAATGTTGCCAAACGCTAAAGTTCTATTCAGAATTCTTAATCAGTCGGCGTATTCTTGTCTCATCTGCAAAGTTACTGCTACATGCTATCATTTATGTCTTCTTATTGCTCTAATTATAGTCAATTAAATAGCCTTCCTCTACCTGAAATGTGTTCTTTTCTTGACAAACTAAGGCCACACTCCAGAAAAAGGGGCTGCTGCATGTTCATTCATTCATTCACTTATTCAAGGGCACATTGTGCTGGCCATCATTTTATATTTTGGGAATAAAAAGATTAATTTAAAAAATCTCTCCTCTCATGTAAGTAGGGGGACTTATTTATTTTTTTAATTTTGCTCTTATGGCACACAAAAAATAACAATGCATTTGGTGAACAAATCTTAAATTTACTACTTGAACGTTTGCCTATGTATGTATCTAGGTAATCACTACATATATATATTTTTATATATACACACATACACACACATATGTGTGTGTATGTGTGTATGTGTGTGTATATGTATGTATGTATGTGTATATATATATGTTATCTCAGAAAACCCCTTCATGCCCCTTCCCAGTCAGTAATTCCCTGTCAAGAGAGAACAATTACTCTGACTTCTAGTACCCTGGGTTATATTTACTTTCAAAGAGACATTGAAACTGATCATTTTTATACTCTTTGAAAATACTATACAAAGATGTGTCTAAGGAGTTGTTAGATCATAATGGAGCAAAAAGGAACCTAAGAAGTATAAGACAGTAAACCTTTATAGAGGTGGTGACTTTTCAATTATATTTAGAAGAAGGGGTGTAAGTCAATGAAAAATTGGAGAAAGAGGAAGTTCCATGCAGAACAAATAAATAAATAAAAGCATGCACAATGACCATTCTGTCTAGTAGATGGTGAGTAGATAATTTTGCTAGACAGTATGTTTGCTGGTAAGAAAGACGTGGGGAATAAGCTAGAAAAGTAAATTTGCTTCAGATATAAGATTTTTATAACATGTTAGGAGTTTAAATATTGTATCATGAGCAACAGGAGACCAGGAATGATCTAACTTGGGGATGGAGAAAGGATTTGGAAAGGAGTAACGTGAGGATAACTGACACAGCACAACATCTTTTACTGAATAAGAAAGTACTCTCAGAACCATGAAGCCCAAATGACAACTCTACTATTTCTTTCTGAGTAGTATTTTCCAAGGTCTTCTTTAAAACTCTAATTACACTTATGTTATGGGAGGTGCTAGCAACTTTATGGGGGAGAATGCTCACATGTTTAAATGATTTGGGAAGTACAGGGTTAAAGATAGGAGGTTTCTTTCATGAATAACTTAAGAATGTCTTTCATATGCGCACAAGGAATATTGGGAGGAGGGAATATATTTTATTTTACGTTTATATTTGGTTTAAAAACCTTTTTTAAAACATTTTAGTTCATCTTGTAGTATGGATAAGTACATATGGATAAGTACTAACTATGTAGTACATAGTTAGGGATATGTTGTTACAAGGTAGAATCATTAAAAATGGTCTATTGGAGAGTTGACTTCTACCATGCAGATTCCTAAACTGAGCAGGTTAAGCTGTATCCATGCCATTCTAAAATGTATGGTTATTGCCATACATTTAATCAAATCATCTGTTAACTCAGAGGTTTCCATCTTGGGACCTGAATTCCCAGAAATCTTCAAAGGCAGTAACTGAGGATGCTTAGTGGTAGAAGACAGGGAACCCCTGGCCCAATGAAAATATTTGGGGGGGTGTGAATAACATGCTTCTTCAAATCTGAAATGCTGCTTCTGAAAGTAAGATGTCGAAAGGAGACAGGGCTCTGTGAAGGAGAACCCCTCTTGTATAACAAGAAAGGCTCAGATGCTAACTCTGGAACAAGACTGAGAGCTTAGCAGCACTGAGGTTGAAACAATGAGCATTCTATGCTGTGAGGATGGATTTGCGGCAAATTTTTCCTCTGATTGGGTGGGTTCACAGCCACAACTCTGGGATTGGATTCAAGGGTGAACTGTGTTTGAGTCTGACTGGCTGGATGTATTGACTAAAGCAAATGACGAGCTCTCCACATGAAAAACAATGAAGTGAATATCTGTAAAGGCTCTTCCTTCTGCAGGCCCTTTAGAAATCGCTATAAATTAAGATTTTAAGAAAGAGTATCCATACTGTGCCTGGTTCAGTTTTATTTTTCTATTCTTAATTGAGCATTTGCCTCCTTATGTTCAAAGATGATAGATACCCAGAAGAAGGGAGAATATGTATTTAGTACATACTTAGAATTTTGAGATATAAAATGTCCAATTTCCTATATCTTGATCACAGCAATAGTTCAGGAAGAATGTGTGGCCCATTGTTGCCTATAATTCTTAGTATGTGAGTACTAAAATGCAGGAAGAAAATATTCTCACCAGCAGTACACAAAGCATTGATTCTGTTGTGCATTTAAGGTAACAATAACAGATCATAGTAAATTTTCAATGTTTCCACACTTCACTACAGCCATAGTTTAGAAATAAAATTACAAAACTTTTGCTACAGTTACACTTTAGCTAAAGTGTAATTTACTAAAATTACAATACTCTTTTTAAAATTTATTTTGTAGTATTACTATTTTGCCTACAAGATTTATAGAATCAGCTTGCTTCCAACAGTAGAACTCCCAAATCATACTATTTCTAAGAATCTATCTTTATGGCAAAGGAAAACTTCTTGCCACAAATTTTTAATTTATGTCATACTGAAAATAAAAGTAACTCAAAATTAGGAGAATCAAACTAACTGCATTTCTCCTACATAGTTCTCTTTTAAATAAAATGAGGTTTTAAAAATCTGTTATCAGCTTAATATTGCTATGGCAATTTGTTAATAATCAACTTAATTGGTAATGATTGGTTTACTATCATTTATAGAGCCTTATAAATGAAAAAGTACATTCACATTCCTTAATTCACATGCTCTCCACAACACACCCATGTGCGTAGTAGGCACCAGTATATTCCTTTTACAGGAAAAGAAATAAAAAATCAGAAAAGATGTCCTGTTCAATGTCATTTAATAATCAGAATTCTCACCTGATATCGTGAAGAAACTTTATATAGAATCTAATCATTTAGAGAAATAATTAAATGTGTATATTTAATACTAGAAGTGAGTCCAAATATCATGTGCTCTGATCAGATGTTAATGTGACAGTAAAAGCTCAGAGACGTCTAGTCATTTGCTAAGTGTCACCTGCCCCCATCCCCACCATCTTAACTCCTTAGGGGCAAAATGAACACTCTAGTTCCAGATTTTTGACACTTGGTTTCTGAGCTCTTTTTACTCTCTTAGGAGGATTTACCTCCTTAATTTTTGAAATTTTATTTCTTTTTTCTTGTTTACCAGTCATTTTAATTTCATAGAGTCTTACATTATTTAGAACAGTAAAGAATGATACTGGCCACCAAATTCAATCCAACCTCTTCAGTTTCTGGATGAGAGAATAAAACCCATTGTGGTTCTATAATTTTCCCAGTACAGCCCAGCCATATCCTAAGAGGCATGGCAAATTCTCTTTGTGATGACATAGTTGCCTAATTTATTTGTAAATCTGAACTGAAATTTTATGATTGACAATTCAAGCAGCTCTCTTGCTACATTCCAATTGTACTGGGATGATCACTAGTAAATACTGTTTGTGGTAGGTATTCTCAGAACCAGAAGAGATACAAATGTTAGGGAATGATAAAATTAAGATTCATTATTGTAATAGATCATGAAACTGTTGACTATGACTGATATGACTGACTATGACTGCACAAAATAGTAGTTTCCTTATAAATATTTACCACGGTCCTTTGGAAGACGTAGAATAAGAAAATGGATTTCATCATGAACACCAGTCCTATAATAAATATTTCCATGTTAAATATATTGAACATTTTTATGTACTGTGTAATACATGCAAAATGGAATCTGTGAAAATGTACAGTTTCATGTACATAGTTACACACACGTATATCGGGTATGTGTGTGGCATGTAATTCCTATCTGTATACAATAGCATGGTTCAAAAGTACTTTTTCTGTTAAAACTACTGAAGCTTGATACCCAACACCTTGCTATCTTATCTTCCTTCCCTTCAATCTCTCAGTTAATAGGATTTCTATAAACCAGCATGACAGTGGGCTTGGTAGCTCAACAGATTAGTCTGTGGGCTTTCATCCTTGGAACCTGGTTCAAATTCAGTCTTGACCAAGATGTTCAATAATCCTCTATGGGCAGATTGCACTCAAAAGGGCATGAAGCCTAGTTTATCTTTGAACTTGATTTGGAGCTGTTCTTGCAGCCTTCTTAAAACTTGAGGCTTCATTCATGCAACTGAGAAAAAGTATGATATATAGGCATTTGGTTTTTGGCCAGGGGCTAGTTTCCCTTCTAAAGAACACTTAATAAGATGTCTCAAGAAGAAAAAAAAAAAAAAGGACTTTTCTTATTTTTCTCCTTAATCACCAATATATTAGAAATAGTAAAAAGTAAAGCACTATTACTTTTTTTTTATTTTTGCACATCTTTACCACCCCTTTATTACAAGGGTCTGATAGTAGTTTTCATTGTCTCCTAATACCATATTCTATCAATTTTATTGCACATGGGCAGACTAATTATAGAGTGATTTTATCATGTGACTCTTTTAATTAAAAGCCTGTGATGATGCTTCTTCCTTTGTTCTGCATCACATCCAAACATGCCTGAATTGAAAGTTCCAACCTAACAAACTTTCCTACTTTCTTGTCTGCGGTCAACAGCTTTTTAGTTAGGTAGGAAAACAGCATCTCTATACACTACGCTTCTTTCATCTCTGAGCATTTAATTGTTACCTCTCCCAATCCTACCCCTTGTCACCTGCTGGGATGCCTTCAGTCCTCTTCTTTTTAAGTCCCACCTATCCTTTATGGACCAACAGACTTCCTCTCCTCTCAAGCTTTGCTTCTGCTGTATCTCTCCATAAAATCTCCAACTCGTATAAGCTAGATCAGAAAAAGCACTAATTTAGGAGTTGGGTAACCAGCTCTCTATTGATTTCTATTTCAGTAATTATCTGGTGATCTAGAACAAGACATTGATGAGGATGAGGATGATGGCAGTAAAAGAATAAAAACAATTATAGTCATTTTTGATCACCTGCTAGATCCTAGGCCCTGTGCTGGGTGATTTTTTCTAAAATTTATTGCAACATGTCACCATGAATATATAAGCCTAATATTCAACCCTAAAAATAACTTATATGTAAGAGACACTAACACTTTTTATAGATAAGGGCACGGAGAACTTTAAGCAACTTGCCAGGTAGTAATAAAGCCCCAAATTCAACCCAGTTCTGTTTGATTGCTTTGCTGGATTTCTAACGTTGACCCTACCAATTCTCTCTTCTTAATCTCTCTGAGTTTCACTTGTCAAATAAGGGGATCTCAACAGATGATCATGAAGTCTTTCCAACTTAAGAACTGCAATGGTTTTACAAATTCTTGTTTATACTGCACAGTATAATATTTTTCTTTGAATGTTTGTTGCAGGTTAGTTCTCTCCTCTTTAATAGAATATATGTATCTACATAGAGAGATATAGATATAGATATAGTGCATATTTATAACACAGTCAATGCTGGGTATTCAGTTGAGATTTTTTTGGTAGGCAAAACAAAAATTTAAAAAATACATAGACTATAGTATTTTACTTGCACTAAAAGCAGAAATAAACCACTCCAGAATCAACTCAATTGAAAGATTTACTTTACAAGGTTTCGAATCCTCCCAACTTTGAAGAAAGTTTTATTTTAAGGAACTAGGACACCGTAGTGAGCAAAATTTCTATAAACTAAAACTTAAGAGGTATTTGAATATTCTTAATGTCTTTGTTATGCACAATCCCAACACTATGAACTTTCAAACCTTTTAAAATAGGAAAGTATTGAGTGACATATAATTTTGAAAGACACTATTGTCTATTATTACTAATTATAAGCAGATGTATTCAGAATGAATAATATTTGGAAAATGGTCATGACCTTGTATTCCTCAAAATTGTGGAGGAGCTAGAATGGCTAGCAAATTCTCCATTAGCAGTTAATGAAGTCTGAAAATCTACTCTCACAAATATTTATAAAAATAAGAACTAAATGGTGAGAAAACAATTAATGTTCAAATAAATCTTTTTCCTCTCAAGGCTTTTGTGCAGGTACCCTACACTAATAGGTATTAAGTTGGAATGATTATAATATCCATTTTCACTGAAAGATTCTAATAATGAAATTTGTCCTTCCATATTGCTATTTACTTGATCCACTCATTACTTGCATAATTGAGAGCAGTAGTTAAATTTTTAGAAATTGCCCAGTTACTTATGCTTACACTTTATTGGTGCCAAATCAGTTGATTGATCTGCTGGAGCTGTGATTAGTGTACCAGATAAGAAAACATTTGGTAATTGATCAGTCCACCTAGAAAGAGCCTTTTAAGTCCCCACTTTAGCATCAAGAAAAGTAGGACATTTTCTTGCTTACAAAAAATACTTCTCTGGTTCAAGAACATCATATTCAGTGTTTATTTAATCAAAAATTTAAATGAAACCCTATGAAATAATAATCATTTTGGAATAACTTAGATTCAAATCTTGGCTTCGCTGTTTACTGGACATTGGAATAATCCCTTCATATCTATAAATCTCCATTTCCTTATTTTGAAATGTAAGCAGTAAAATGTCCTTTCTGTGGGGTTTCTGTAAGGGTTAAATGAGAGACTGCATGTGAATTTATCAGAGTGCCTCACACATAACACATATTTAATATATGTATATGTTCAATTAATGAATGGAAAATTAGGCATATTGTGATCTCAGTGGCATGGTTGAGGAAAATTTCAAGAAGAAATAATTAGTTGGATGGGGGAAAATAAACCATGTAAGAGCATTTTAGTCTCGCACATTCTTCCTGCATGTGCTTCAGTAATCTATATTAAAAGATTTATTCTGGGACTGAATATACTCTAGGATTAAGAGTATTTTATCCTATTTTTTCTATCCTATTCTATACAGTTCACACATTTATCCACCTATATTTCATGCTAAAAGGATTATAGGTGAATATAAAGATGCATCTAGACACAAAACCCACCCATAGCCTGGGGGCCTGGAATCTGGGATTAGGAGATACTCTAAACAGCTTCCATACTTCAAACACTGTGATCTTGCAGTGATTGTTCTTAGCATACTTCATTTATCCATTCATTCTTTTCAGCAAGCTTTGATTACCGTGCGCCTGGCACTCTGATTAGTGAAAGGTATATCGTCATAAATAAAAAAATGCTGCTTACCTCTGTGGATCTGATAATCTGGAGCAGTCGTGGGCAGACTATAGCCCACAGGCCAAATCTGTCTAATCCATTACTTGTTTTTGTAGATAAAGTTGTTTTGGACACAGACACACTAATTCATTTACATATTGTGACAGCTTTCACACTAGATCGAGAGAGTTTAATAGTTTACCACAGAGACCTTAGGCCCACAAAATCTAAAATATTTATTATCTGTCACTCTGCCAAAACTATTTGCTAACCTCTGGCCTAGAGGAGAAAGCAGACATTTAATAAGAAAATGCATACATATTTAATTTTAACAAAATTGTTGGCAGGTGCTATAAGAAAAAATAATATGGCTCATCTAACTGGGATGCTCTGCTCAGACTACAGTAACAACATAGCTAGTAACCTCAAATCTCAGTGGCCTAACAACACAACAAAAGTTTATTTTTTGTCCACACAAAACTAGCTGTGATATAGCCAACCCCCTAAGACAACTGTTCTTGTGATGTCTTGGTGATCTACCTAGGTCCTCGGGCTCCACCATCTCAACAGTTCTCTGTTAAAAGGAAAGAGAGTCTGAAGAATCACGCTGAAGGTTTTCACTGCCCCAGCCTGGAAGTGACACTTGCCATTTCTGTTCACATGTCATTGGCCAGAGCTAGTCACATGACCCTGCCTAACTGCACAAAGACTGGGGAGGAAGGAACTGAAGTCCAGGCATTGCTGAGCACTAACAGGGAAGTCTTCTTGAGAAAGTTACATTTAATCTGAAACCTGAATATAGAGAATGAGTAAGACAGGTAAAGAGTGAGCCATACTATAGTTGAACAGAGGAAACAGGATTTGAGGAGATGAAAAAACAAACAAATAAAAGTGAGGTCTTGGTGTGTTCTAAGAACCAAAGAGACCAATGAACTGTAGGGAAAGTGGACTAAGATGCTATTGGGGGAGAATTCAGAAAAAAAGATCAAGCGGGGCCTTGTAATTCTGTGTAAGTTTGGATATTATTCTCTGGGCAGTCAGTGAAAGCTTTAAACACAGGCTGAATATCAACTCATTTATGTTATAAAAGAGCCACACTACCTTCTGAGCAGAAAATGGATTGGAGAATTTGTCTATGTCATGCAAACCCAGATGAATTTTTTTCTTTTATTGTGAATTCCTTTTGTTGAGCATCTCAGTCTATTAAAGAAATTAAATTAGTTTTTTTGCCACTGAAGGTCATAAAACAGTTATAAGAATTAATTTAGAAATATTCTATTACAGAGATTAAGACATACATAGATACCAAAAAATTATTTCCTTGAGAAATTCAACCTCATACATGCCAGAAATATCCCTAACCCACCCCTGTTCATATAGATCATGTGCCAGCAAGGAGACAGACATTAATGGTGGAGAACCATATCAGGAGCCTCTTGTTTTCCTTGCTATAAAATGTAGCTTGTGGAACCACTCCATCCTGAAAAAAAACCTATGTTTATCCTCTCATTTCATTTCCTTTCTCTCTTCAGGTGCCAAACAGTCTTTATATGTTAAAGAGATGGATTTTTATGAAACAGAAACATAGCATTTTTTGGTTGATTCTTAGGTATAAATTTTATAAATACTAGATAATAAATTATGGAGCATCAAATAATATATGTGCTGTTATAAATTTAATTTTGATGTTTTCACGACTAGCTCAACAACATAACTCATCCACAGCATAATCACACCTTTTATAACAATCCTTCTATATCAGGTTAATTACAGTCTACATGTCTGACAAGAGTTTTATGACAGCTGAAAACAGTTTTCATTTCTCATTTTAAGTGGGTGATATCTTTTCTTCTTTGGGGCTCGTTTTATCAGTTGTATTCAACATGAACTAAGAAAGAATGCTCTAAATTCCACAGTTCACATTTTTGGAAATTACTAAGATTCTAAATGCAGTTCTGCGGGTTCTTTTCCCATTCTAAGTAAACCCTGAATTTTACACCACGTATCATCTTCTTCCAAACACTTTCTGAAAGGAGCCAAGTAAGAACCAGCTTCTTTTATGACTATTGACTCTAAGACAATCTGCCAGGAATGAGAAACAGTTTGCATCTTCTCTCTTCGTGATAGATTCTTCTAAGCACTCATGACTCTGACATGCCCTAAAATTGAAGGAGTAAACCTCCTTTGGAGGAATGGTGATTTTCAAAACAGTAAAGTGCTCTGAATTTAGAAATATCTTTATGTATCAGAGGAGAACTATTGGACAGATTTTCAAGAAATGATATTTACCTTCTAAATATTATTTAGAGATAGGAAATGGAATGAACACAAGTCCATATTTTAAAAATATAAGCTATGGTTCCACTTATTCTGTGGCAGCATGAAAATCACATATGTAATCAAGAAGGGAAATAAAACATAAACTATGTCTTTCCATGTAGAATACTGTCACATCAAAGTTATTCGTTTGCCAATTGCCCCCCCATTATTGTTCTTCATGCTCTATTTATGAGAATTAGAATAGTTTTATTTTGATAACATAAAAAATGTTATATGGTGAATTAAGGCAGAATGATACCAAAGAAGTTGATGAAGTTAAAAAAGAATTTACAGCTTATAACAGTTAATCTTGGATGTTTAATATGTGTCAGGCACTGTGCTAAACACTTTTCAGGTATTCTCTGTTTTAATCCTTATGAAAACTGTGAGGTGGAGATGATATTATTCCCTTTTTACAGGATACAAAATTAAATCGTAAGCATTTGCTTGATGTTGTAGGGGAAAATGCGTAGCAGATCAGAAATATAAATCTAGTCATTTTCTTCAACCCAATTTTAAATCTTAATTTCACCTAACTTGCACTATTCCTTTCATAAACAAGAAAATTAAAGAGATATTTCCATATTCCAAAAAGACACCGGGTCTTGAAAGTAGTTTGTCACAGGGATTAAGTAGATTAATGTAGTTCAGTGATCATAAGCACAGGACAGTCCTTTATGTTATTCTGCTAGTCTCTGAGTCAGTGGACAGTATTTTTTAAGTGATGTAGTTAAGTGTTTACCTAGCTGTTTACAAAAAAAAAAGTATCTATGTGTAGATGATTATGAGGAGATAACAAAACACCAAGGATGACCAATGACACAGTGTTAAAACAGTAACCACTCTCTAGCTGATTGTATTTTATTTAAAAGAAGTTTTAAATTTGGGTCAAGAAAGAATTATAATAATAGTTAGCTGTTCAAAATAAAATAAGAAATGCTCTCCCTGAGTATGATGGCACTGTGGTAGGTACTTTGCCTAAATTAAGTAATTTGAGCTCTGTAACCGATCATTATCCACTTCTCTTAAAACAGATGAGTCTTTAAAAAGTTAAGTAACTCATCTGGGTCACAGAGATAGTAAACAGAGAAGGGATTCAAGAATAGATCTTTCTGTCAGTATACAAATATGTGTGTGTTTACCTTTGAAACATTGCTTTCTATCAGATACATTGTAAATAACATGTGAAAAAACAGGTTTTTGTTTAAAAAGTCAATTAGCAAGAGTTAACAAATTGACATAGCTAAAAATCAAATGCAGTTTTCCCTTGTATTAATTAAAATATGGTTTCCAGAGTAAGGAAGGGGATCGTCTAGCTGTCCTTACTCTGAAGGGTTCATACCACACCTGGAAACCTGGCTTCCAGCTGGAGCCACAGACTTGAAAATCATTGACAAATGGCAGAAAGCAATAGGCACCAGACTGAGTGACCATCTCTCCCAAGGAATAGTTAAAAGAACAGAAGATGTTTAAGTTGGAGATTTTTTTTTTAAAGTGTAACAGTTGGGTTGAACAAGATACTTGTTTTTATATTTTTAAAGGATTTCTTTGTATGAAAAAGTTAAAATATTTTAGTGTGACTATAAAAGACAGAAGGACAAATGATAAATTCTAGTACAAAGCAGTTTTAAACTCAGTATTAAGATAATTAATATATAACTCTAAAATCCAATATGAGTAACTTGAGGAGAATTTTCTTTGGGACTAGAGCTTTACAGCTTTAAATACGTATGCCTGCTGTATCTGTGACTTTCCAATTTGTACTGAGAGTCTAGATAACTCTACTGATTGTTTTCAGGCTTGACAACATATTTTATTTAAAAACTTTTATTAAAAAATATTTTCTCGGGCTTCCCTGGTGGTGCAGTGGTTGGGAGTCCGCCTGCCGATGCGGGGGATGCGGGTTTGTGCCCCGGTCCGGGAAGATCCCACATGCCGCGGAGCGGCTGGGCCCGTGAGCCATGGCCGCTGAGCCTGCGCGTCCGGAGCCTGTGCTCCGCAACGGGAGAGGCCACAACAGTGAGAGGCCCGCATACCGCAAAAAAAAAAAAAAAAAAAAAAAAAAAAAAAATATATATATATATATATATTTTTTTTTCTCTATTATTTGTATGTATTTGGAGATGATGGGAGGGTTGGGAATGATTTTACATTGGATAGCCATTTTAAAGGAAAGTTCCAAAACTTCTTCATTTTGATTGTTATTCGATGATTTTGAAAAGGTTGGGCAGCAACTTGGCAACTGTCCTAAGACTAGAAATCTGGTCTTATGGTGGTCTCACTATTTTTAACCATTAGACCACATTGTTCTGAGTTTATAAATAAACTGTTTCATCTTCTCCATGATCTGGACTATTCTTAAATTGTCCACAAAGACACCCACAGTGAAAATACAAAGCTTGAAAGAAAAGCTTCCATAATCTCTCAGCATTCCCTTTCATGGACCCTGACCCTTATTCAGCAAGTTATGTTTGGGATCCAACCTAAATTTCTTCTAGCTGTGGTCTCAACTTATTGCCTCTGCCCTTTTGCATTGCACTTAAAAAGAATTCTGTCTGAAACAGAATTCTTTTCTATAGTTCAGGTCTTTGTATTTGCCCATACAATTGGGTCCTTGTTTTAGTAGATACTGCAAATTAAGACTGTTTACAGGTGGTTTATTTGTGTTATGGGTTTTTATTAAAAACTAGCCAAATGAAATTCTTTCAAATTATTTTATTGATTATCTGGCTTATGCATTATGTATTATAATGTATATATGTACATATGTATAAATATATATGTATATTATATACATATATATATAATTTAAACCTATGACCATGTACATGGTAGGACCAAGTTGTGTGCTTATGTGTGAGAAGGTTTTTTGTGTGTGCTTTGTCTTTTACAAATTGATTTCTGCAGTGCCTGTTTAAGCCCTATTTCTCTCTGTTCTAAGAGAGACTTAAACATTTTCTAGTTCAAAATCCTGTCGTTCCTAAAACTTTGTAGCTTGCTAATTCTGGCAGTTATTTCTAATAATTTATTACTCTAAATTAAAGCTATTAAATTAATGCCATACAGTTCAACTTTGTGAGGTTTATTAATATTTTCTCTCCACAGTTCTCTGGTAGATGAGGGCATAGACTAGGAGTCATGGGGTTTTTAAGTTGCCATATGATTAATAGTGTGGCACCTGGAATTTGACATCTGGCAAGTATATGATAATCCCCTACCTATAAAAGATAAATGAAGCACTCCTAAGGCTGAATATTTTATTAAATTTTTTTAAAAAAAGAAAAAAAAAACAGGCTCTGGATAAATTCTAATCTAAATAAGTGTAGCGACTGGTGTTTTGTTTGAAGTCAGTCAGTGCATCTATCTTTATTTAAGCAAATATTTATCAAAATGCTTTAGTATGTATTAGGCCCTGTCCTAAGTGATGTGGATGTGGATACTGTAGTGAACAAAACAGAAACATATTCCTTCTTTCATAACATTTACCTTCTGGAGGGGGAGAGATAAAAAGTAAAGAAAGTAAATAGGTAAAAATATGTAGTGTGATAGATAGCACTACATGCCATAGAGTAAAGGAGGAAGGGTGGCAACTGCCTGAAGGGATGAAGGGAGGGTTTCGTTTTTAAACAAGGTGGCCAGGGAGGCCACACTGAGGAAGAGTGCATTTGAGTAAATACCCAGGTAGCTGAGGGAGCCAGCCCTGCCCTTATGCAGAGAAAGAATGTGCCAAGACAATGGAGCTAGCTGACAAGGCCCTGAAGCGGGAGATTACCTGAGATGTGCCAAGCACAGAAAAGAGCCTGTGTAATGGCCACCTCTCCTCAAAACCAGCCAAGGACATCCCATCTCACACAGGATGAAAACCAAAGTGTTTGCAGTGGATTCTATGGAAGGCCCTGCAAGATTTGCGTTAGACTGAGAATAGATTCAAGTGGAAACATGGTGAAAAGAAAAGGGTAAGCATTTAGAGAGCTATTATAATTACCAGAGGACCAATGACAGTTGGTTGGACCAGGATGAAAACAGTGGAAGTTGCCATGTGTTCAAATTGCACATGTATTCTGAAGGTAGCAACAGAATTTGTTAATGAATCTCGTGCGGGTGTGAGAGAGAGAAGCAAACGTAATGCAAGTTTTTGACTTGAGTAAATGAAAAAATAAATTTGGTATCTACAGTTCAACTCCAAAGGAGGAGAACATGATGAGGAAAAGAAAAAGGAACGATTTTTGCTTTCCAGACGCTAGATACTTAACTTGCGCCATGATGAGTTATATTAAGTAATGAAAGCACAGAAGGAGTCTGTGAAACACCTATACTAAGACTTTCTCCTTAAAACCACCTTACTTGCCAAAGACACGTCAGTCGTTTTCTCAATAACTTACTTGAAAACTTCCCAATTTGACAACAGGTAACGTAGACTTTGGAGTCAGAAAAAACCTGCATATATATCAGATCTGTGCCACTCATTGTTACGGTTAATTTTCTGATCTCCACAAAGTATTTTTTGCTTTAAATTAAGTAATTAATAACATACACAAATAAATTGGTTTCTAGCACACAGTAGCTGCTTAATAAATGGAAGCTGCTCTTATTGTTGCTATTCTAACTATTATAAACCTTGTCACTTGGCTAAGATTGAAGACTGTACCTATTGCTTATCTGTCAAGCCCTTTTAAAGAATATTAGAATAGCACAGTCTGATGAGTTGATATAATTAATATGTGGCTGGTGATGAATTCATCAGCTTACTTGTTTTTTAAATGAAGAGAAAACTAGAAGAAATAAGCAATCACAAGATAATTTTCCTGGCCTATGGGTGAAATCTAACCCAACTGGGAACAATCTTGTTTATCATGAAGGCCTGGATATTATACATGAGTCATAAACACTGCATCCCTCTCTCAGCAGTAATTATATAAATCAGTAGATGCTTTAGAGCATGCATCTTATCAACCAAATCCAGACAAACTATGCTATCATTAAGTAATTTTATGAAACTAATTGCCTGTGTTAAAAATCTATCTTCTGTTTTTTCTTCAATTGAAGACTTTGTCTTTTACTAGGGATGGGAGTGTTTTCCTGTCATCCAAGGAAAGCTAGCCCAAAGGCTTGGAAAAGTGGCCTGACAAGGTCTCCTGATGCAAATCAATAGCTAAGCAATATTCATAATAAAATATATGATTTTTTAGTATTATTAAAATTATTATTATTCATAGTATTCATATATATTCATATATCACCTTTTCTTAGCCCCACCACCTGTTTTATATTTGTCCTTGACTCTAGGAAAAGAGAACATAATTTATCAACTCTTTCAACGGTTATCCATTCAACCTTTTTATATTCATTCCCTACACTGGGCTGGGTGTGAATTATAAGGCAAGAAATAAAAAAATAGTCCCCTGCCTTCAAGAAGAATACTCTCTAGAGCAGTGCTTTCTAAACTGAAGTCAAGAGGATATTGTTTTGGAAGATGAAAATTAGTGTGCTGAGGAAATAAAGTGGATTGTTGAAGCGTTAACAGTGCTTCCTTGCTGTAAGACATTTTGTTAGCTTTATAAGCTATGGAATATTTGGACTTTTTGAAGGATTGCTTAGTATAAAGCATTTTTAAGCTTATTTAATCAAGAAACATTTCTTCAGTTAAGACCTTTAGAATATTATTTGTCACTAAGAAATGCTAGTCTGATGCTATTCAAACATATACCCAGTAATTTACAACTTCAGTATCATGCTGACAATCATTTAGCCAATGAACAAGTTAATGTAATGAAATTTTTTGAATTACAGTGTTGGTACTTGAAGGTCACTTGAAGATCATTTAATCACTATGCCCTTCTCCCAGCCTTTGTTTCTTTCTACTTGATACACACAACTTATGAGCCAATTGAAAAAGCTAAGTCTTCACAGTTGACTCCAATCCAAGTTGGGCTACTAGTTCTACACGTTGTCATTGGATCTGAAGCTATGCTATAGTGGGTATTTTACCATCCATCAGAATCTCCTGAGATTTTATATATATATATATATATATATATATATATATATATATGATTTCAACCACTTGTATTATGAAGGCAAGGGCTATGTCTCTGCTTTCTTTGTATGCAATGTTGAATTAATTAAGAGGCTCCCAAGAACTGAGCATATCCATGCTCCATATGCTTTCAGACAACATACATTTACTGTGCTCATCTTAAGAGCAAAGCACTGTTCTAGGCACTGGGGCTATAGCAATGAATAAAACAGACAAAGCATCTACTATCATGGAACTTATATTACAGTAGTCATGTCAGACAATAAGCAAATCAGTAAATAAATATACAGTATAATGGCAGAGAATGATAACTCTATAAAGAAAAATAAGGCAGAATAAAAAAAATGATTAAGGTATTTTAGGAAGGCCTCTCTAAGAGTTAAGAATATTCTATTGAAGGAAACAGTGAGTATAGAGGCTCTGACATGAGAATGCATAGTGGGCTCAAAGAGCAGCAAAGAATTAAGTCCAAGAAAAGGGATTAAGGTGAAGAGTGCCATGGAAAAAATCAGAAAAAAAATTGATAGGAACCATTTGTTAAATAAGATTTGAAAACAAAGAATTACACATAATTAGAAGCATGATAAAGTTAAAATAATCTCTTTAGTGTTTTGTTTTTTAATTTTTAATATTCTTGTCATACAATACAGAAGTTGGTTGAAGGTACTTTCCTCTAACTCAGTGTCAGTTGTGGAGCTGAATAATCAGGTGAAACGGAAGCAATTATTTTTTTTCCTTTCTTTTTAAAATGTTGAGGTAAAATTCATATAACATAAATTTAACCATTATAAATGAATAATTCATGGTCATTTCGGACATTTACAATGCTGTACAACTGCCACCTCTATCTAGTTCCAAGATATTCTCTTACACAAAAGGAAGCCCCATATCCATTAAGAAGTTGCTATTCCCCCTACCCACCAACCCCTGGAGGCCACCCATGTGCTTTCTATCTCAACCAATTTTTTTTAAAGCTTTGATGGCAGATACTTGACTAATAAAATTTTAAGAGATTTAAAGTGTGCAACATGATGATTTATCTACAGGCATACCTCAGAGATATTGCAGGTTATGTTCCAGGCCACTGCAAGAAAGCAAATATGGCAATGAAGTGAGTCACACAAATTTTTTTGGTTTTCCAATGCATATAAAAATGTAAACAGTATAGTGTAAACAGTTATGTTTACACTATACTGTAGTCTATTGAGTGTCTGTAGTGTTATATCTAAAAAAACAGTGTACATACCTTAATTTAAAAATACCTTATTGCTCAAAAATGCTAACCGTCATCATCTGATTGTTTAGTGAGTCATGATCTTTTTTCTAGTGGAAGGTCTTGCCTCTATGTTGATGGCTGCTGGCTGATCAGGGTTGTGGTTGCTAAAGGTTGGAGCAGCTGTGGCAGTTTCTTAAATAAGACAACAATGAAGTTAGCCACTTGGACTGACTCTTCCTTTCACAAATGATTTCCCAGTAGCATGCCGTGCTGTTTGATAGCATTTTACCCACAGAACTTCTTTCAAAATTGGAGTCAATCTTCTCAAACCTGCCAGGGCTTTATCAACTAAGTTGATGTAATATTCCAAATCCTTTGTTGTCATTTCAGCAGTCGTCAGAGCCTTTCACCAGGAGTAGATTCAATCTAAAGAAACCGCTTTATTTTCCTCATGCACATGAAGCCACTCCTCATTTGTTAAAGTTTTATCACAAGATTATAGCAAACCAGTCACATCTTCAGGCTCCACTTATAATTCTAGTTCTCTTGGTATTTCCACCACATCTACCATTACTTCCTCCACTGAAGTCTTGAACCCCTAAAAGTTTTCCATGAGAGTTGGTGTCTAATGCTTCCAAAGTACTCTAATGTTGAGATTTTGACTCTTCTCATGAATCAAAAATATTTTAATGGAATCTAGAATGGTGAATGATTTCCAGGAGGTTTAAATTTACTTTGCCCAGATCCATCAGAGGAATCACTAACTATGGCAACTACAGCCTCATGAAATTTATTTCTTAAAGAATGACTTGAAAGTCGAAATTACACCTTGATCCATGGTCTGCAGAATGAATGCTGTGTTAGCAGGCACGAATACAACATTAATCTTTGTTGTACATCTCCATCAGAGCTCTTAGGCGACCAGGAGTATTGTCCATGAGCAGTAATACTTCGAAAGGAATCTTTTTTTTTTTTCTGAGCAGTAAAGCAGTGGGCTTAAAAATATTCAGTAAGTTATGCTATAAACAGAGGTGCTGTCATTCAGGCTTTTTTATTCCATTTATAGAGCACAGGCAGAGTAGATTTAGCACAATTCTTAAGGGCCCTAGGATTTTTGGAATTGTCAATGAACACTGGCTTTGACTTGCAATCACCAGCTACATTAGCCCCTAAAAAGAGAGTCAGCCTGTCCTTTGAAGTCAGGCATTGACTTCTGTTCTCTAGCTATGAAAGTCCTATACATCTTTATCCAACGTAAGTCTGTTTTGTCTACATTAAAAATTAGTTGTTTAATGTAGCCACCTTCATGAATTACCTTTGTTAGATCTTCTGGACAACTTGCTGCAGCTTCTACATCAGCACTTGATGCTTCACCTTGCATTTTAAATTTTCTTTTTGATTGAGGTATAGTTGATTTACAATATTATATAAGTTTTCAAGTATTTCACCTTGCATTTTTATGTTATGGAGATGGCTTCTTTCCTTAAGCCTTATGAACCAACCTCTGCTAGCTTCTGACCTTTATTCTGCAGCTTCCTCACCTCTCTTAGCCTTTATTGACTTAAAGAGAGTTAGGGTCTTGCTCTGAATTAGGTTTGGCTTAAAGAAAAGTGGCTGGTTTGATCTTCTACCCAGACCACTAAATCTTTCTCTCTATCAGCAATAAGGCTGTTTCACTTTCTTATCATTCATGTGTTTATCAGAGTAGCACTTTTAATTTCCTTCAAGAACTTTTCTTTGCATTCACGGGTTGACTAACTTGTGCAAGAGGCCTAGCTTTTGGCCTGTCTCAGCTTTTAACATGCTTTCTCACTAAGCTTAATCATTTCTAGCTTTTGATTTAAAGTGAGAGACATGAGGCTCTTCCTTTCACTTGAACACTAAGAGGTCATTGTAGGGTTATTAACTGGCCTAATTTCAACATTGTTGTATCTCAGGGAATAGGGAGGCCTGAGGAGAGGGAGAGAGATGGAGGAATGGATGGTCAGTGGAGCATTCAGAAGATGCACAATATTTATTGATTAAGCTCGTTGTCTTATATGGGTGTGGTTCACGGAGCTCCAAAACAATTACGATCATAACATCAAAGATCACTGGTCAGAGATCACCATAACAAATATAATAGTACTGAAAATTTTGATATATTGTGAGAATTACCAAAATGACAAAGATAAAGAAACTGAGCAGCTACTGCTAGAAAAATGGTGCCAACAGACTTGCTCAAGGTGGAGTCGCCACAACCTTCTATTTGTAAAAAATACAATATCTGTGAAGCACGATAAAGCAAGGCACAATAAAACGAGGTATGACTGCACATATACATTGTGAAAGGCTTCTTTCTTACTTGTTTTTACTTATAAAGTTCTAGACAAATTCATTGAGATCTATTGATTCTAATCCGTATTGTGCCCATACTTCGCCAGAACTCTAAGAGCATAACCTCTCTCTCCTCCAAACACCTGACCGAAGTAACTTCTCAATGTAGTTTGCTTAAATGTTCTCTTAATTTATATTCCCCTCCACACACACACACCTTAGTTTTATGGAGAAGGACTTTAGGAAATTAGTGGTTAAATAATTCACTTAAGATTACATAGCTGTTTATCACAAATCTAGGACCAATACTTAGGTCTTATAGTAAATTTCAGTTTTTGTAGTTTATGTAGGACCTCAGTAGAATTCAGTAGAATTTGGCAATGAATTTGGAGAAAGTTTGTGGCTTCTTTATGTCACCTCATAGCACCTAGTAAAGCACCTTTCCATGCATCCTGGAAGTATTTGATGAATATGTTGAAAGAACATAAATCTTCGCTGGAATATCAGCCTACATACACAGAACTATTCTAAAGATCTGTATTAACACTGATCTTACTAACAATTAAGTGTCTGAGAAAGCAATGAGAAGTATTAAGAGAAAAAGAATAGCTGGAGATGAATGCAAATGCATGTGTTGCTTTCCTCCAGGGATCTAAATCAAATCCTCATTGTATAATTTGATTTGGTTACTCATTGTTTCTAATTAGAAATAATCACATTTACATGATTTCCCCCTCCTTTTTAGTTTTTCACCAAAATTGCTTTGCTCAATTATGCCACTTTATGGTTTCATATAATTTATATCTCTTGAATCAACAGTTCCCCACATCATTTGGAATGTGTTTTATTTTTTTTTAAGAAATGAAAGTTTGAGAGCTATTTTCAAACTTAGCCTGAGACTTAAGTAGCTCCAGTAAGTGCAGAAGCATACTAAAAGCAAACTGAGGAATACTTGAAAGTTCAAAACTAGGATGATGCTTATTACTAACTATATGTGAAATTAATTAAAGATTTAATTATTTGAGAAGAAATAAATTGGCAGTTTCTACTTTTTGAGTCATTAAATACGTGTCTATTGCTCTAAGGGCTTTGAGTACATGTGCAAAAAATAGACTATATGTGCTTTGATGTTGCAAGATTTTTTTAACACGATTTCAACTTAAATATATGCTACAGTCTTAGCTTTTTATCCCAAATATGTCAACCTATTTTCTCTTTTTTTAAGAAAGTATATGTGTGTGTGTGTGTGTGTGTATTCACCAAGGTGCTTAAATACTATGAGATGATTTTCGCTTTTTTAAAAATACCATTTTTATAAAATGGCATGTAGAATTATAGAGGACTTTCAGGCTCATTTATAAATACACTGCGACTGGTGAGTATGTTACAGCTAAACACAGAACTATTAAGGACATGGAAGCTCCATAGAATAGTGCTCCTATGGCTTGCTGTCTACTATGTGATTCAGTAGATAGCAGTAATGGGGGGACAAGAGGGAAGTGATAGAAATGGACATATTAAAAATTTCTTTTTTTTATCCTGTATATTTGTGTGTGTAATTATAACTTAATTGTGATATATCAGAACACTTTTTTCCTTCTGTCCCAGTTTTCTTTTTAGTAGTCCATGCTTTCGTCATTAAAACCTTAAAAATACATCAATGCAACAAAAACCCATTATACATCTATTTTTACATCTATTCCAAGTCCTAGGGCTATAGTGAAGTACAAGATAAAACATTTACATCTTTAGTGGAAAATAAGAATACTAAACAAGTAGGGATATAAACAATATAAGTTTGTGGATGAGTGATGAAGAAACTAGATCAATGAGTGGGGTCATTTGGTGGTTTTTAAGTTGATAGGGTGTTCAGGGTGCTATCTCTGAAGAAATAACCTTTTTTGTGGAAATCTGCCTGAAGAGATCAGGAACCAACCATCGGAAGACTTTGGAGACCAATGTTTCAAGAAGAAAATGTAGCAAATACATGCTAACGCTTTGAGATGAGAATGAACTCGCCGTACTGAGGTCCTTATGGCTCCATATGGTTCAGTACAGCTAGAATGAAGGTGTGAAAAGGGTTCCAAGATAAAGGCATAGCAGCAGGGAGTGAGATAATGTAGGGCCCTGAAGGCCACGAAAATGCATCTGGACATTGCACATAAGTTTAAAAGCCGTTGGCCTTAATTTTATTTGTTTATATACACCATAGAATTCAAAGTTAATTGTCCACAACTCAGTCATGTCACCCCCAACCAAGAGATCATTTGTTTTAGGGGGGGAAAGATGTAGAGGCACTATTCCCCATATAAATACACTGAAAGTATTATTAGTTAGTAGAGATCCATGTCTAAGATCCAGTTAACTACATTTGCTTCCTTTCAAGTATAAAATAATATTGCAAGTAAGGTACAGTAAATTATCCTTACGCATTCTAACAAAGTGAAGACGGAGAGTTTTCTCCTTGTTTTTTTGCAATAATTTTATTTTCAAAACTTATTTTTTATTTTCATTTAGAGAATGAACATCCATAGACAATGCAAACTTCTAAAAATGGAGATAATTAGGATGAACAGTTCTGCAACATGATAATCTATATTATATGAACACCAATAATGGAATTTTCCATGGAACAATTTGAGTTATTTCTTACCTATACTTTTTAGAATAATTTGGTTTCTCCTGAACCACGGGTAAAATGTGATCTGTGCGTAAAAAGAAAAGATTAGTAGCAGTAACATAATGTTATCTTACTTTTGGTATTTCCAAATTTTAAATTAATTCAGATACTATAAGTGTAAAATATGACAGCTAACTGATTTTTTTTTAACATCTTTATTGGAGTGTAATTGCTTTACAATGGTGTGTTAGTTTCTGCTTTATAACAAAGTGAATCAGTTATACATATACATATGTTCCCATATCTCTTCCCTCTTGCATCTCCCTCCCTCCCACCCTCCCTATCCCACCCCTCTAGGTGGTCACAAAGCACCGAGCTGATCTCCCTGTGCTATGTGGCTGCTTCCCACTAGCTATCTATTTTACTTTCGGTAGTGTATATATGTCCATGCCACTCTCTCACTTTGTCACAGCTTACCCTTCCCCCTCTCCATATCCTCAAGTCCATTCTCTAGTAGGTCTGTATCTTTATTCCTGTCTTGCCCCTAGGTTCTTCATGACCTTTTTTTTTTTTTCTTAGATTCCATATATATGTGTTAGCATACAGTATTTGTTTTTTCTCTTTCTGACTTACTTCACTCTGTATGTCAGACTCTAGATCCATCCACCTCACTACAAATAACTCAATTTTGTTTCTTTTTATGGCTGAGTAATATTCCATTGTATATATGTGCCACATCTTCTTTATCCATTCATCTGTCGATGGACACTTAGGTTGCTTCCATGTCCTGGCTATTGTAAATAGATGACAGCTAACTAATTTTAATTGAAATTTTATATCCACTTGTATAAGGCATTGTTATTTCCTTTGAACCCCTTTCAATTCATCAATCTGCTTGGCTGCCTTGTGAGTTACAGGATAAGTATAAATGTTTACGTGGTGCCGTGCATAGGAGAGCAAAGTAATTAGGGGTGCTTTTAATACCTTGAATGAAGGGAAAACAATAATAAACTTAGGACCAAATAGTAATTTAAATAGTCCTCAGCCAAATTAGATCTGGCTATTCCAATTTTGAAATCAAACAGCCTTGATTTGAATCTCAGATCCAGTCCCATTGACCTCAGATAAGTTCCTTAGCATCTTGAGACCATGTTTTCTCAGTTGCCAAATGGGGCTAATAATGCCCACCTCACATGGTTACTGTGAAGTTTAGATGATATAAAGTTCTTGGTAGAGTAACTGGGATATAATATTTGTATTATACACTCATCCTGTATAATGTCAAAATACCACTGTATCATTCATTTCCACATTCGGGATGGAAAACTGTCTCAGGACATGTGCATCTAGTTTTCCTTGGAACATTTTTTTTTTAGTTGCTGTCCAGTGATCTTCTTTACCTGCTGCACACAAGCACCCAGGTATCTGTCACTTGACAGTTGAGATGTTTAGAGGATTAGTGCATTGAACGGCAGTTTGACTTAACATTACAGTTCTGCTCCCGTGTAGCTTGCCTTCATGTTCTTAAAACACAATATATCACAAACAAGATTGATGATGACAAAAAGGAAGAAAACAGTTCTCTTATTGTCAAGCTGAACAAACTAACATAACTTCAAAATAAAATTTGGACCGGGATCTCAATTCCTTTGTCTTTTCAAAGAGAGAGATGTTTTCTTTCTGGACTGAAAAAAGCAAAAACACATTAATCTCCCCAAAGAGGAAAAAATAAGAAGTAATTTTAATAATGCTATGTTCTAGCCAGTTCATATTTGTCTACACCTGAGGTAGCCAAATCTCAGTTGGCTGTTAACTCTTCAAATTAGTATTTGGTTCTAGGTTTTGTATTGTTTTTCCTACATTCAAGATGTTAAAAGCATCATCTAATTCTTTGATTAGAGAAAGTGGGCTCTATAGGGAAACTGAGTACTAGATGAGAGGTGGGGAAGAAATAGCATTTGAGCTTTTTTCTTTGTTTTCATTCAGTGCTTGGATAAAATTACATTCATATTATTGAAAAAAATGGAATAATTATAAAATGATATATAATGAGAAAACTAAAATGTTTTCTTCCCATTCTCAGCTCCCCTACATCCATTTTTCTCAGTCCATTGAGAGGCACTATTTTTTATTTATATCCTTCCTGAGCAATTTTATGCCACACAAGAAAATATGAATATAGATTCTTCATTTAGCCTTCTTTTCTATTCCAAAGATAGGAGATCATACACGTTTTACTTCACCTTGTCTTTTTTACACAGATCATTTGACACACCTGCAAGTGTATCTGCAGGATACGTTCATAACAGTGGAATTGCTAGGTCAAAAGTTACATATGTTTATAGTATTAATAACTATTGCTCAATTGCCTTATACAGATAATTGAATTAACATTCTACTTTCTGACCAGGTGTATATGAAAATCCCTGTTTCCCCTATAGCATTTCCAACAGAATATGTTATTCAGCTTGTACTTTTCACTAATATAATAGGTAAAAACTAATTCAGTGTAGTGGTAATTTTTGTTTTATTAATATTATTAAGGTTGAGCATCTTTGCTTATGTTTAAAACTGTTTTTACAATCTTTTTGTGAATTGAGTGTGCACATTTCTCACTCAGTTTTTTGTTTGGTTATTGATGCTTAGCTTTTCATTTTTCTAGTTATATACTTATATGTATTAGAGATATTATTCCTTTTTATTATGCCCACACCATTAATTGATACTCTATCTTTTCCTCACTGATTGAGTTACCCCTTTATCCTGCACTAATTTCTAGAATGTATTTTTTCATATTTTTGGATCCTCTCATAATTTATCTATTAATGATCTAATAATACAGTAACTTAATTATTGATGCTTTAAAATTCAGTGTCTATTTCCTCTCATTGCAATTTTTTTTACTCTTTATGATTTAAAATTTTTCTGGCTGTAGTTACTAATTCATTTGTTCATACATACTTAGATTAAGATCATCTTGTTTAGTTTTATGAAATATTTTGATGTCTTTATTGAGATCAAGCTAAACTAATGAAGTAAGAAATGGAGAATTAGCAAGTTGATGACTTGTACTTTGCTATCTAACTCAGCATCTCTTTTTATTTGTTCAAGTTTTCCCTGTAACTTTTAGTAGTGGTTTATAATATACTTCAAATAAGCCTTGCATATTTATTTCCATTTATTCTTATGCACTTGTCTTTGGATATTATTGTAAATGATTTGTTTCTTCATTTCTACATTCTATTTTATGGTTGTATTTATTATTTTCTATCATCTGTCTTGAGGTTTACTTATAAAAATATGTCTTTTTTTACATATAAAATGGATATAGTATTTTCTTGTTTGTAGCTTTTTCAGTTACTTTGAGGGGTTTTTAGGTATACAATTATATTATCTATAAATGTTGAGTGTTTTACCTCATCCTTTCTCTTTCTATGCTTCTATTTTTTATCTTGTATAATCATCTTATCTAGCACCTGTAGGACAATATTATGTTTTGAAGTCTCATCTTAATAGCTTTGAGTTCCTCATTAAACATGGCTCTGGCTTTGATTTGAATTAGATGACTTTTTTTGTATTGTGGAAGTACAGATAAATCTTACTTTATTAAATATTTTTAAAATTGTTTTTGAATACTGTCAATTGCCTTTCAGTATATATGGACATAATCAAATGCTTTTTTCCTCCTAAGACATATTAATATGAAGACATATTAATGTATTTAATCGCTTGGAACATTATACTCAGTAGAAAGAGTTTTGAAAGATGTCAATTTCTTAATTCTCTAAAAATGTTATAATTTTGTAATTACTATTTAATCATTGGGTAGAATTCCCTCAGAAAACTGATGGGTCTGATGCTTTCCTTAGGGAGGTATATTTTAACAAAGGTCTCTTCGTCAGTGGAAATTGTTCTGTTTACATTTTTTTTTTCTTCCTCTGAGCTCTAGTCTCGTAACTTACATTTCATAGAGAATATACAGATTCTTCTTAAAGTTAAACACAGTGATTTCTTGTGATTCTTATAGCATGCTCTCTTTCTGTGGTTACTTCTCCTTAATCATTTATTAATATATTTAATGTATTTTATGTTCTTTCGCCTTTTAAATTTTCTTGTTTTCTCCTTTTTTATCTTTTATGATATTCTTTGATCCTTTATATTATTATTAACATTATATTATTTCTTATAATATAAACTTTGCTATTTTGTATATTCCCCTATTGAACAAGCTTTTGAATTTGTATATTTTTCCCTCTTTTGTTGTTTTTAACTCACTTTTTGCTTTATATTATTATTTTTTAAAGTTTCAGTCTGATATATGGTTGATTTATTTTCATCTTTTTTATGTTTCTATTGCTATAAAATCAGAGCCTTTTCCTCATAGCACTTCATTAGATAAATAGTGTTTACCTTATCATTATTTTCTAGAAATTGTGAAGTATTACTGAGTTTCCTTTTTGATACAGGAATGTTTTAAAAGGGAGTCTTTTTCATTTACGAGGAGAGTGATCTTTTGTTTCTATTTTTGTCTTTAAACTGTTAGTTTATTACATTGAGATCAGACAAAATTTTCTGCACTCTTTCTGTGTTTCGGAAGTAATTTAAAATTTGTTTTGTAACATACAGACTTTTTTAGGTGAATGTTCTATGAGCACTACTGTAGAAATTCATTAGTGGGTTCTGTATTATCGTTATTTTCTCCCATTACTAGTATTTCTCCTCATATTGTCTATATTTATGACTTATAAATGTTAGGGCTGGTATAAGTCATATGCTTTATCATATGAAGCATCACTGTTTGTTTTATATAATATTCCATTCATTTGTTTTCATTTTACTAATATTAAGACTATATTCCATATTTTCTCATTTTGTTTTCCTGATATGATTTTGCCTATTTATTTTAAAGTTCCCTGAATAGCTTTGTTTAGGTTTGTCTATTGTACACAGTATAGAGTTGGGTTTTGCTTAGTGATCCAATATGAAAACCTTTTATTTTTCCTTACAATTGATGATTTAGACTCTGAAGTTTTTTTTATTTCTATATATATTCATAGTCTCCTGTAATTAAGCACAATATTTCTGAGTCACGACAGACTATTATTACTTAACAGCAATAAAAACACAAGTTCCCCTTGCAACAATCTTTCCCCCTATTTAAAATTTCCATTTTCTTTTTCTCGTTTACTCTCAATTTTTTGTTAGTCATATAGTTTCTTCCTTGTCAGGGCATATCATTTAAATTCTGTTCCATCACGTCAATTCGTATATCTGTTTTCATTTTAATTCTGCACTTAAAAGTATTCAGTACTTACCAATCCTCTTTGCTGTGATTTCCCCAAAAATCTCTTATTTGGCTAAAGTCCATATACTAGTTTTCTTTATTTTTCTATATAAGGTCTCAGAGGAAAATATATTTTCTGAGGTCTTCTATATTTAAAAACATGTATAATATATTAGAATGCTATATAAATATTTGCTTGTTGACTTTTTAACATAGGGGACAGCATGGTTAAATAAAAAATTCCTTAGATCATATTTTTTTTTCTTTAAGTTCTAATAGGCATTACTCTGCCTTCCATTTCATTTCATCTTTTCTGTGGTCCTCTGTTTTTGAATTTTACTATGTATAATTTAATGTCAATCTGAATATTTAGTGAAGGATTTGGTCTTTTTATGGCTCTGTTCAAAGGATTTGATCTTTATCATTAAAATCTACAACTTCAGTAGACTATAGCTCAGGTTGACTTTGGGTCAACTTTTTCTGTCATATGGTGTATCCTTTAACTATGTAGATTCATATGTTAATTTATTCAGGAATATGTCATTGAATTGTATCTTCATTTTTTCTATTCCGGTATTGGGTTTATTTCTGTGGTGGAGCCCATTAAGAATATTCTATATCTCTTTTGCCTTATATGTGCAACTATATGATTTTTGTGTCTAAATGTTTTTACCTCTTTCTTTTTATTCATTGTCTGCTCTTTGATGTTTCTCCCACTTTTTTTTTTTTTTTGCTCTTGTTGTTGGTAAAGGTTGTGTTTTTCTTTTCTTTCCCCCCTTAATTTATTCCTTAGCTTCTGCCAGTTCAATTTTTATTTTCTTCTACTTTTTTTTTTTTTTCCCCGTGTATATCTGTTGTGTGGTTTTCTTTGATAGAGGAAATTTCCTCATACATATTCTTCTAATTCTCAGAGAAATGCTTGGTCAGAATTTTCATCTGTTATGTGGGAGTCTTTTTCATACCAAAACTTTAACAAGTTTTTTTGATTTTCCCACCTTTTTATTTGTATAATATTTTTGTGTTTATGCTGTGCTAGCTTCCTTTCTATTGCTTCATGGAATTAGTTGAATTTTCCTGGCCCAGCTCCTTACAGAATCTTCCACCCCTGAAAGTATTTTTAGCTCTGTTCTCTAAGCACCTTTTTTGGTGTTGCCCATATGACTTCTATTCCATGGATTACGCAATCAGTCAATCCAAATCTCACAGCTTTTGTTTGATGCAAGAGATATAGGATTATATAATTTCAGGATGAGCCTATGACATCTAGAAAGTACATTTTGGCTTGCATTTTTGGAAATCTACTGATACTGAGTTGCCTCGTTTTCACTTCCCTCACTATAGTTGCTGCTATATTTCATCCTACATGATGTCTATGCAGATTTTAACTGATTTTGTAGTTCTTATTTATTTTTAATTCACATTTTTGGTTTTGTATCTGTCCAATTACATAACTGACTATACTGCCAAAATATCAGTGCCTTAATAAACGTTTATTTTTTCTCAAATAATCCAATGCTGGCATTTCTGTTTGGGAGGCCCTACTGGGCCACCTTCCTCCAATCAGGGACTTGGGAACACAGGCTTTTTCCATATTATGGCTCCATTCTCTTAAATGTGACTCCCAGTGTCACTTTGTGGGTAAGTCCCCATTCCAGCCAGCTGAAAAGTAAACAGATGAAAAGGTCTTAAAGGATAAGTCATAGGAAGCATGTATACAAGTCTCATATTTTGTTGACTAGAATAGAGTCATGTAGTTTTACTCTCATGCAAAGGAGACTGGCATATTGTCCAGCCATATGCCCAGTACGACAAGAACATAAGTTTGATGATTAAATAATTCCCTCTACCAGAGTAGGATACTGGGAGAGAAGTCACTGGGCGTTCCATGCTACCATTCACATATTAAAAATTGTTTCTGAGGCTCTTTCTTACTTTGATATTCCAATACCGAACCTAAGAAATAGTGGGTGTTTAATAAATCTTTGATGAATGAGTGACTGGCTGAAAGACTGAATAGATAGATAGGTGGTTGTTTTTCTTATTGCAGGAGCAAAGAATGAAAAGTTTAAGTGAATGGATCAGAAATGACAGGTAGTGAAGGTAGGCAAGTTGTCAGAAGTATTCTTTTATGCCATAGCTTATTCTTTTGTTAGTTTTTTCTTTCTTGTTGTCCAGTTCTAAAGGATGAATGTGAGACTTCAGGTACAGAGAAATACAAAAAAGAAAAGTTAAACTCCATGGATTCTATTCCAACTTTAGTTTCACTATTGCTCTTATTTTTTTCTCTTTTTTTTCCTATTATATTTACATTTGTTTCTTACTCTGATTGAGACAGATTTCCACATACAATATGATAAAGTTAATAGAAAACAGCTTCCAAATGCAATATTTGGTTGGATTTAGGCATAGAATTGTCAAAGTATCATCATGAAATTGTCCATAAAATTGGTGTTGAAATTGTAAAAGTTGATAAAAAGTTCAAAGTGTTTATTCTGCTTTTATCTGGCTTGTAATGAGGAAATAAATAAGAATGTGAACCAGAAGCAACTTGAGGAAGGTTCCTAAAGTGCTCCAAAGTTAAACATCCATCCAGACTTTTGATAGATATGCTTCAAAGTTTATGCAGTTTGTACTAAGGTTTTTGAGTATTATTCAATGTGGTAGGCAGAATAATGGCCTTTCATGTCCTAATTGCCAGAATCCTGTGTATGTTACCTGACATGACAAAGTAAAATTAAGGTTGCAGACAACATTGAGGCTTCTGATCAGCTCAGCTTAATTTAAAATGGAGATTTTATCCTAGCTTATCCAAATGGACCTGATGTAATCAAAAGGGTCCTTAAGTGTGAAGGGGGAGGAAGGAATGTCAGTGCCAGTGATATGATGAGAGAAAGACTCAACTGGTCATTGTTGGCTTTGAATATGGAGAAGAGAAGTTATGAGCCAAGGAAAATGTATAACCTCTAGAAGCTGGAAAGGACAAGAAAACAGACTCTTCCTTAAAACCTCCAGGAAGGAATGCAGCCATGCAGACACTTTGACTTTAGCCCAGAAGACCCATTTTGAACTTTTGACGTCCATGACTGTAGGATAATACTTTTGTGTTTTTTTCAGGCTGTTGAGTTTGCAGTAATTTGTTGCAGCAGCAATAGGTAACCATGACACTAAGTAAACCAAAATGCTTCTAGGCTATGAACTCCACATTTTTCCCAACTCATACAGAAGAGTATAGTTGATCAACACGAGACTGGTAGTTTGGAAGTCTAAAAATATATAGTTGGGTTATGTGATCAGATTTGTTGTTCTATTTGGCTTTTTGCTCCTGACCAAATTATATTACATTTCTGCCATAACTGGCAGCAGGTATTTTATGGAACTCTTTGAAAAAATCAGTTCATGTGAGATGTCAAGATAAATATTGGCTAATAGCAAACCTGAGAGGCCACATTGATAAGGTAAAAGAGAAATTATGTTTTGAGATTCATTTTACCTCCCATCTTTTAAAAATAATTTGGTATTTGTGTAAAATTCAAATTCACATGTTTTAATTTGTCTTCCTCTCAATTTTTAAAAAACTCATTCTCTTCCCTGAACATATACATTCCATTTTTATTAGGATAAGAAAGGCAAATAAACTTGACTAGTAGAAAATAAAAAAGTAGGTAGGGAAAATTTTATTTGTGAATATTTTCAACAAATGTATGCAAAGAAAATACTCAGAATAAAGTTATCTTCTGCACCAGGCATACATTAAAATGACTGTGAGTTTTAGGTATCTCTTTAAAGAAGTGAACTATTTTGCTCGGTAACTTAATGATGATCTAGATTTTCATATCTGAGTAGCCAACTAGGGGGTCTGTTGGTTGGAAATATAAAGTGAGCTGAAACATCACAATGATATGAAGTATCGTTTTGATAATTTTGCTAATTAAATTGTTACAGAAAAGTTGCATAGCAGTGTATGCCCCTTGGGAAGGTTTACTGCTTTTCTTAAGTATTGCAACAAGAAACCAAACTATGAGCACTTAGGAAACAACATAATGTGTAAGGCCCAAATTTAGATTAGCCGAATTGTTTTGAAGAGGCATCAAATAATTGATCAGGAAGTAAAACTGTGATTATAGAATAAAATCACAGTTGAATTGTAGCAAATAATTGCAAAAATAATTAAAGTCACAAATCTTTCCAGTAACAGTGTGAAACAATTCTCTTTAGTGCCCCACAGGGATGGAACTTGCTAGCTTTGATTGGGATTAAACCTGGAGGTAAAAGAAAAGGAAAAGTGTGATCTGGAAAAAGTCATATTGAGAACATATCATCCATAAGAAAAAAAAAAGTTCCTGAAAAGTGAATTTGTAAGTTATGTGATTTCCATTTCAAAGGATGCAATTTATTGTAGTTCCTTTAATGATTTTTAAAGGAGCCAGTGTAAGCTTGAGCTTTCATATATAGATAGATTTTCAGTTCTCAGTTTATTTCTTTTTCTGCTTTGGTAAAATAGAGCCAACTTATTTCACATCTCTCACTGAAAGAAGAGGAACTTAATTAAGGGGCAAATTTTGCATCCAGAAGAATTATGGTTATAGTTCTTGTAAGCAAATGTTGACTCTGGAGGAGTAAAATAACTGTTCTTTTGCTTTTAGTGTTTATATCTCTCACATATAATGCATTGTAATATTCGCCACTGCTAGCATGACACGCTAGCAGTAGAATGAATGATTTCTGAAACTGTGTCTTCTATCCTTTAAGAAAAATCTAGTAATAATGCAACCTGGAACACACCAACAGTTTGCTTATATTCCAGTTGGCCTTCATGGTAGCTACTCAGTCTTTCTTTTGATGTATATGTTATGATCCAAGTGTAAATATCTACCCAGTCTGTGATCTTTTAGTTTTCTTTGAGATTTACTAAATAGGATTGCCCAAGCTAAAGATACACCATAAAGAAAGCCTTCAAAGGAAAGATTGTGATATAAAACCCACTCTTGAATTTAAAGCACCTAGTTATAAACAACAAGTTCAATCTCAATTTTTAAAAGCTCCAATATTTTAAATCATATTATTTTATTAATTCTGAATTGTTTACTGAGCCTAACTATATCTTTTACACTGTGGGGATATTGAATAACTTAAGGGATTTGTAATTATATAGTAAGAACAAAGCCTCCACACGATAACACACTGGAATAGTAAGATGAGTTGGTATATAGTTACAGAAATGAATGCAACAGATAAATTACTGGATTTAGTGGGTTTTTAAGCTCCATATGAATACTACCTTTTCAACTGAGTACACTATTCTAATACATAGTTATTTCATGTTGTGGCTAGACAATCATGATCTCTCTGTATTTAATAAATAAATACCAATTCAGCATACAGTTTGTTCAGACAGTATGTCATGAGATCAGACTAAACTGATGAACAAGTGGGGAAAAAAAAAAGACATAATTTTAGCTCTTTCAGAGCTTATGCAGTGGTGGGAGATACACAGAAGAAAACAGGTAATTGTAATACAGTGTGATAAATAGTGTGAAGGAGTAAATCAGTGGCCACAAAATGCTGAGAAGGAAGCCAGTAACTCCAGCTTGGATGG
This sequence comes from Delphinapterus leucas, assembly GCF_059928025.1. Taxonomy (NCBI): domain Eukaryota; kingdom Metazoa; phylum Chordata; class Mammalia; order Artiodactyla; family Monodontidae; genus Delphinapterus; species Delphinapterus leucas. The sequence continues at coordinate 140,936,818 of NC_143131.1, forward strand.
TCAGGACTGAAAGATGAGTAGGAATTCACCAGATAAAGAGGGGAGGCTAGGAATGTTCTGGTAGAGAAAGTAACATACAACAAATGTCCAACGGTGGAGAAATAGAGAGGAAGGGAAAGAAGGAAGGGAGGAGAGGGGAAAATTATCAGTGGCTTATTAAATAAATGAAAGAAATCAATGATGGTTATGATGGAGTCAGAGAAGAAGTGTAAAAAGAAATGAGAGTGAAAGAAAAGGCAAGAAATATACCAAGCAACACACACACACACACACACACACACACACAATGTTTAATCAGTACAAAAGCATTTCCAAATGGCTGACAACCTATCTGATATTTATGTTCAGCAAAACCAACAGAGCATCCTATGCTTTTTTTTTTTTTTTTTTTTTTTTTGAGGCAGTCTATTCTTTAGAAGAATGCTGTAGGGACAGTGAAGGGGCATAAAGGCAATGGGAATTCCTTCTGGTCACATCTACTCAAAAATAAGAGCCCTCTGTGGAGTAGTCTACAGAATGGCTGCATCATACCTTCCCCACACCTTACTTTTGTTTCTACAACATGAGTTACAAATCTGACACTATGAACTACTCAGTTCATATGTTGCTAATAGATGCGTTTTGTTTTAACCACACAGTGATTTCTATTTTTCTTTTCCAGGGAGCATTTAAAAGTTTTGAAATTGTCATAAAAAAAAAATCCATATTCCCAGTGTCTTGTAAGAAACCTGAAGCTCTGGCAACACTGGGCTTTCATTTCTCGGTGACAGAAATTGCCTGGAGCCATATAAAAGCGTCCCCTGTAGGTAGGACAGGCAAACATTAATTTTTACCTAGCCTCTGTACATCTTTGAAATGTTAACCCAGAGCATAACTTTCATGGCTATTAACCTTTCTACTGGCTTCCTTTGGGTCTTACTGTGTCTCCTGGGATGCTAGCTTAGTATCCTTTTTCACTCTGCTTGGAACCACATTTTACTTTTTGGCTATGTTTCTATCAGTCTTTTTTGGATTTGAATCCGTAGGCCTTCTTTTCCCATATATTGCCCCAGTGGACAGGTCCTCACATAGTCTATTACCATTTGTAGAATGTCAAATAATAAAACTCTTCTCCAAAATCTCCAAGAGCTGGCCATTTCACTGAGAATGAAAGCCAAATCCCCCACTGTCCCACAAGGATCGACGGTAACATTTCTGAACAAATCACCAAACTGTGGCCCCTCACCTAACTGTGCTCCAGCCCATTCAGTGGTTTAACAGATGTCAAAATTACAGTATCTAGATTGAAACAAAGGGAGTGAGGCAACAAATAATAGAAAAAAAGGGAAAGACTGTTTTTGGAAATTGAACATGTATCACTTCATCTAGAGCACCTCTTCCAAGCTGACCCCATGGAATGCCAGTCCACTTTACATCAAACATTCTCATTCTGTACTTACATATTTCAGTGGAAAAAAAGCGAACGAGAGATTGTCATCTACCCCAGATTCTTGGCATTTGCATGACTTCCTACAGCTAGCAGTGAGCTAGAATTGCTGTTCCCTCCACTCAGTTGCATAGTTATGTGCTAAAACAAAAAGAGGAAAGCAAAAAAAAAAAATGCAATTTGGGCAGTAGTAGTCCTCAAACCCAGCATTTTAGCCTATATTTCCCAAATGATATTCAAACAATCACAGTCATTTAACATGTTACGTTCTTGATTCTGGTGGGCAGAGAGTGATTATGAAAGAAAATAAGGTGTGTTGTGCTGTTGGATATTGCATTTCAGCAAAGAAGCACCACCAACTGACAGTAGCCAGGCAGGGGAGAGCAATTAGGCAGAAATTGCCCAGAATGGGCCTGAGCTTAATGAAGGTAGAAAGGTGAAGATCACTTGCGGTTTGATCAGCACAATGGAAGTTCAGAGTACAGAATGTACAGTTTAGAAAGTAGAAAGTGTTGGTGAGCCTTGCATATTAAATGATCACTTTTAAATCTAAAGAGAGATTGCTTGCGACATGGGAGAGGAGGAGACCAGTTCAAGTACTGGGGACTCTCTTCTGTGGCAAACCACACACACTGAGTGGATTGAGTGACATACAGTGAAGAAACAGGTTATGATCTGTAAGCTGATGGCTTCCTTCTTAGGAAATCGTATAGAACAGGTTTAGAAGAATATGATTACTCTATATAAAGTGAAATAACTCAGGCAGCAAGGCCAGGGAATGGGAACATGTCTTGAGTGAGAAAGTGACTCCATAAGATGGAAGTTTTTTTATAAAAGGTTAAAACTGTACAAGAAAATAAGGGCTAGAAAGGTAGGTGACAACAGTAGTACCTCACTTTGTATGGCACTCTGCTGCTTGAGAGGACTTACGGATAATGAATAAAACATCTCAGTTGTTTAATGAGGTTACATGGTGGATTGGAAGGAGAATTTGAACTCATCGGCCTAGATTTTCATTAGACTTGACACTTACTAACGATGACACTTCAGTCCTACTGTTTAAAATCTCTGACTCTTGGTTTTCTTATCTTTACGACGGGGATAATACACCAAACATATGGCTCATTGAAGTGAGAAATAAATGAGATGATGTTTGAACCATGTAAACTACCTAAGGCTGTGCCTAGTATATAGTAAGTCGTCATTAAGTATTGGCTCTCTTCTTTGCTCTCTTGGCTCATAAAATAATAAATGGTCTGCTGCTAACAGATTAATTCATTTCAAGTCAAGGGAATAAACGTCAAACTGGAGGAAATAGAGATGTTGTAAAGACATAAAGCAAAAGCTTATAATATTCTGACTGTTTATTATAGAGCATTTAACTTTTTAACGTCTTCAAATAACTTCCATTTAATTTTCACATTTTTTTATTTATAAAAAGTATTTTTTATATTTATTTTTATTTATTTATTTGGTTGCATGGGGTCTTAGTTGCAGCACGTGGCCTCCTTAGTTGCGGCATGCAAACTCTTAGTTGTGGCATGCACGTGGGGTCCAGTTCCCTAACCAGGGATCAAACCCAGGCCCCCTGCATTGGGAGCACGGAGTCTTAACCATTGTGCCACCAGGGAAGTCCCTAAAAAAGTATTTTTAGAGTTACGTATTTTACACACTATACATTTTAAAGACTGTCCAGTAATAAAATAAAATCACATTGCTTCAATTAGCATTTAAATTAATTTCTTATAAACCCATTGTATTCAAATCATTTTTTCCTTACCTCTTGTTTTTTCTTACCTATTCCATTTTCTTCTTTTCTATAGTACATTTAATTATTCTGTGATATTGTGATTTTATAATAAGAAATAAATATTTGGTCTTTGTCACATTGGTTGCATAGAGCTCCTAAAACCCTTGGAATTTCCTAAGTGATAAAGGTGTCTTCATATTCATAATAAACCCCTTTTAACCACACCTGAGTTTTTGTTAATTAGATCACTTTTGGAAAGACCCTAAGGATGAAGGCTGGTTGTCATGGAACCAAACATATGATTGAGGGTTAGAACTTTCAGTCCCACCTCTGTGACCTCTGGGGAGGGGAGAGGGGCTGGAGGTCGAATCAGTTGCTGATGGCCAATGATTTAAGTAATCATGCCTGTGTCATGAAGCTTCCATAAAAACCCAGAAGGACAGGGTTTGGTAGAGGTTCAGGGAGAGAGGCAAGTGGAGAGAATGGGAGATCTAGGGCCCTTCCCCATACCTTATCCTATGCATTTCTTCCATCTGGCTTTTTCTGAGTTATATCCTTTTATAATAAATCAGTATCTAGTAAGCAAAATGTTTCTCTGAGTTCTGTGAGTTGTTCTAGCAAATTAATTGAACCCAAGGAGCGGGTCATTGGAACCTCTAATCTGTAGCCAGTGGGTCAGCAGCACAGGTGACCACCTGGACTTGTGATTGATGTCTGTAGTGGGGGGTGGAAGGGGTCTTGTGGGACTGAGCCCTTAACCAGTAGGGTCTCATGCCATCTCCAGTTAAATTATGTCAGAATCGAGTCAATTGTAGGGTACCCAGATAGTATCACAGAATCACTTGGAGTGGGGGAAATACCTTCACATAGGAACTGGTCAGAATCAGACCTTCTCATCCTCTTTTCCCTTTACTCTTATATCATTATTGGTTTCTAAATTAGTTGTAGCATTTTTATTCACATTATCTCAATAATTTTAATGTATTATTTCTATTTTCCTTAGTATGGCGAATGTAACAATAGAAATTAAGACATATTAACTCCTATTATTGTTATCATGTTTTTGCTTTTATTTTTAAATACCTCTCTGTATTAGTTAGTTATCTACTGCTGTACAACAAATTACCCTAGTTTGGCTTGAAACACCAATCATGTATTAGATTACAGTTTCTGTGGGTAAAGAATCCTGGCATGTCATAGCTTGATGCCTCTGGCTCAAGGTTTCTCATCAGGTTGCAATTACTCTGCCATGTCAGCTTGGACTTTGGTCTCATCTGGAGGCTCAACTAGGGGTAGGAGAACCTGAGTCTAATCTCACTGTTGTGACTATTGGCAGATCATGTTCCTTTCTCACATGGGCCTCTCCCCAGGACTGGCTCACAGCATGGCAGTTGCCTTCTCTCAGGGCAAGAGTCCAAGAGAGAGCCAGAGAGGGCACACAAGACAGAATTTATCCTCCTTCCATAATCTAATCTTGAAAGTGTTATCCAGTCACATCTGCCATATTTTATGTATAGAAAGAAGCCAATAAATTCAGCCTACACATAAGGGGACAGGATTACACAAGGGCATGGATATCCAAAGGCAGTGGTCACTGGGAGCCATCTTAGAGATTGACTCTTATCTAAAATTTCCTCTTGATATTTACAGACTGCCTTAATTCAGGTCCTCAGTGTCACTGTAAACTCACCACTCATTAGGACTGCACTCTAATTTTCTTTGAGCCACCTTCTTCACTGCAAAATATATATATTTTAAAAGTTAAGTCTGTTTGAGTATTTCTAAATTGGGGGAGGGAGGGGTTTCTATTATCCTCAGAATCAGATCATCGTAAAGCGCTAGGGCAGAATTCAAGTTCTTTGAAAATCCATCCCGGTCTTCCTTTCCAGCTTCATGTCACTGTCAGTGTCTCTACTCCCTGCCTCAGAAACTGTCCCGGGGAGCTAGATGAGCTCAGGAAATGATGCTGGCTCATAAAATTGCTTTATATATTCCTGTGCTCAAATTGGACCATTGGAAATGTATAGTATAAAAATCCTGATATTCTTCAGATGATAGTTTACTAGACGATTCCTCAAATCTTGGCAAGTGAGTTTACTTCAAACATGTAGGGAAGTCAGTAACCCGGGCATAGCTGTTATTTTACATACCAACTTGTCAAAACTTCAAAACAATGCATGCTGCTTTCAAATGTCCTCAGTATTTCCCCAAATTTCCTCCATATCTTCTTTTACACAAAATAGTCTCTCTTTAATGTAACACTGGAACATTTATCATACAGTTATTTCCCAGTATCACTGCTTTTGACTGATTATAAAATGAAACATTGAGAGACTGGCCTCACATCACACAAGTGAGTGAAAGACACAGAACCACAAAGCAAATGATCTCTTCATGTCTCAAATCCTTTCCACCACATAGCACTCTCTTATGTTGCTATAAGCTGCACCTTCTATAAAACATGCTAGGATTTGGATAAATGTTTGATTTTCCTCCAACAGTTTTTTGTTGTTTTTTTTTAATAAATCAGAGTACAAACACCCAAGATCATAAGTATTCCATTCATTTCTATAAAGATAATAAGATGTCCCAGTTGTGAAATATGCTAAAGTAAAGAGGGATGTTGGAAATTATAAGGCTGAAGTTAACTATCAATTTAACTTGGAGCATACTAAATTTAACTATTAATTTAGCATATAATACATTTTTAATAAGAACAAAAACAATTTTTAAGAGGCAAAATTCTGATTATGTACATACGTGGAAAAAAGCAGCTCAGATAATGAATATATTTATACTATATATTTTAAAATCTCTGGTGATTAATCCCTGTAAAATAATTTATCTCTTGTGAAATAGTGACACAGTATCACAGATGTTTTCAGTGGATGAAGGTGTGCTGGAAGGTTGTCTATTTTTTTTTCTTTCAATTTGTTATTATTTTCATTCTCCATAGGTATTTTTGGATAACTCTATTGGAAAGAAATGTTATTTGCTTGGGCCAACTTATAACTACCTTGCCAAATAGAACTAGATAATTTTTTTAAAATTATCTATACTGGTCCTTCCTGTTGCAAATTTTGTCCTTTTGACAGTTTTTAGTAATGTGTAGGTGTGCTTGTGAGCCTTCATCTGAACGAATAGAAGCAAAACTGTAGGTAAGTCAGCATGTGCAAATGCTGTTTTAACAAAAGGACACAATTTTTTTTTTTCTACTGGATAGGCCAGAGAAGAACTGCTATCAACATAAAGATGGTAAAAATGTAATGACATGCAGAGTTATCTCAGAGGGAGTACATACAGTTTTATCTCTCTGTCTCCAGGGGAGTATATGTAAACTAAGCATAAATATTTTTATGTGTGACAGATTTTTAAAGCTAATTGTTAGTAACCCATGGCTCCACAAAAAACCTCTAAGGGGCAATAAACTGCTCCAGTATTAAGAGCATTGTAAAATAAAATTTGGCTACTGTATGTAATGGATTCAAAGGGACTTGATGGGAAGTGTAGCACCAATAGCATGTAATATTTGGTTTGGCATGAAAATATTTTAAATATTCATTAGAGGACTAAAAACTTGGAACAAAAGATGTTCAACTAAAAATAAGAGTTGTGGGCTTCCCTGGTGGTGCAGTGGTTGAGAGTCTGCCTGCCGATGCAGGGGACACGGGTTCGTGCCCCGGTCCGGGAGGATCCCACATGCTGCGGAGCAGCTGGGCCCGTGAGGCATGGCCACTGAGCCTGTGAGTCCGGAGCCTGTGCTCCGCAACGGAAGAGGCCACAACAGTGAGAGGCCCGCGTACCGCAAAAAAAAAAAAAAAAAAAAAAAAAGTTGTATGGTGGTCATCTTTATTAGAGGGAAAAATGAAGCGTTCCTTCATTTTGCCAGTTGATAACATATAAATATATGTGCATGCTTTTAGGGATAATGAGGACAAGATCTCAATTAGCTGAACTGGATTAAGATTAATTTTAAATTTATTGGGAAAAGAGTTTTAAAATACCCAGATAACATAATGGCCCACCTCATAAATCACCAAAAAGAATAAACCTACATTTTCTTGGACTGTGAGTCTTTTGGCTGGTAAATAGCTACTCTGAAAGAGAAAATATAAGTGTAAACCACATTTCAATTATTTTTTATTAAAAATTTTGAAAATTAAGCATTGTAAAATGTCACATAAAGAAAAATGTATTGTAGCCACAGCATTTATTGGATGATACACAGAGGCCTCAATGATGTATTTTCAAAATTATTGGACAATATAGTTCATTACATAGAGCACATCATAGATTCATGGGAAATCATGTCAGTCATTGCAATTAAAATTTCCTGAATTTAGATAGCAAGGACATTCCCATTTTTGCCTCCCTGTTTTTTATAAATTTGAATTCTATGCAATATTCTGTACTTCTAAAATATAGGCAATTCATTGTCATTTGAAGACTCTAATTGAATTTTTCTCTGTGCATAAAACAAAAAAGCCTCCCGCAGTTGAGGACTGAAGTTCAAGTGACTAATATTTGTAATAGTTACAATTAATATTTTATTTAAATAGATGTTGTCAAGTTTACAGTTAGAAAGAAAGTAAACGGAGTGACTACAACAAAAAAAATTCTAGTTGTTTTGTAGAAAGTTCTTTGCTACAGGGTTCAGGGGTGGAATATGAAATTTAATGAGTGTAAATGTCAAGTCATGTGTGTGCAGGGAAAGCACAGAGCTAAGTTCAATTTAAATGGCAGTGAATTAGTTAACGGGGGTGAAGAGATAAGGATAAATAACTAGATCCGACGTTTGAATTCTCAGTGCATTATACAGGAACCAAGAAAGCTAATAAGAGGCTGACTTTTACCAAGACCAATATATTATCCCAAGGATATTGTACTCTCTTGTTTCATGGGAATTAGACCAAATCTGGGATGTATAGTGAAGCTTTACTGCTTCATTTTTTTTAGAAATATACAGTGGAGTTAAAAAGTTTTGTGTAGGCACATTAGCTAATTGGGTTTTACATATAACAAAATAATTATTTCTCAGAAATATGCAAATAATTGATTTGATAAGTATTTAAGTTGTTTTTGAAACTGAGCTAGGATAAAAAATATACTGTAAATACATTTTATTAAAAGAGAGATTTCTAAAAACATGAAGCTATATATCCTGGTGATAACAGTTGAGATGTGCTTAATTTCGGTTTCATACAAGCTGTTTTGGAATGTTGCATGCATAACTTTTGGCCAAATAAAAGCTGGCCTCTTTGAATGTGCCTGTAATATTGATAATTCATTTGAAATCACCCTTCATATGTACTATGCTAATTAACATAGCACCAAAATTTGAATATTTTCTTTTGGTGATTGTCTTCCTTATTTTGTGTCTTCTCTAATATGACATATGCTACAAAATGTCAGAATCTTGTTTTTATCTTATTCACTGCTCTTTCTCAGACTTCTAGAACAGTACCTGGTGCCAAGCAGCTGTACAGTAACTATTTGTTGAATGAATGAGTGAATGATTGAATAAATGAATAGAGTCCTGCTTCCATATTGCCCAAGTGTTGATCAATGGTCTAGATTTTCTTTCTCTTTTTAAATTTTAACAGGACAGGTTTAATATAAAAATATTAATGATTTATAGGAAATTAACAAAGATGGAGTATAAGAAAACACTGAACAAAATGCTAGGGCTGAGGGAGAGTAGTCAAGGAAAGGACAACCTTTGGGAGAGTGAATCCCAAAAGTTAGGATTCAGACTCATTGGAGACAACGTGGTTGCAGCCCACTGTTTGGTGAAGAATTTGACTGGGTTGTCCCACATCGGAGCTGGTCCACAGTCCCTGCGTAGATGTTGGCTGGGGTGCTGGAGAAATGCTCTGGGAAGTGTCTGCTGAGGGAACTGCTGAGCTAACTGGGAAGCAGTAAACTAGAGGTCACCAAGGAGCAAGCTAGGGAGCCACAGGATGTAGATTTTCCTGGTGACATATTTCCATTGGTAGCACCGTGTGCAGTTATACAAAGCACGCGAGAAAGCGTGTTGCAGTCACTGTGTCCATCTAGGGAATTAGAAATTAAACTTGGGTTGCAATTTAGGTACCAGCATTTAGATAACCTCAGTTATCTAATCTCAGTTTTCTTGTCTGTACATAGAGCTCTTTGAGGATTAAATGAAATAACATATACAATGCCTAGTATAATATCTGACCATATAGTGGGCCCTCAATTTGATTATTTCTCCCTAGTCCCCTTACATGACCTATTCACAGTTTCAACCAGTAATCAGGAAGTTAATTCATGCCCCCATACCATGCTATCTATACCCAATAGCAAAAAAATCAAAGCAACCATTCTAATTCTAAAATAATCCCATTCCTTCTCCATCATCTATGGGAAACACTAGTTTCTTTGACTAAGCAGACAGCAAAAAGCTGCCTGGGGTTACTATTGGGGTTACACCTACTGCTGTTTGCCACCTCTTAATTTTCCAAAACAATCACCTCTAGCTCTGGTCTAATTTGATCTGCAAATCCATCCTTACAGGAATCAAGTAATAAGCTATATTTCTTGTTCTCATTCAGAACATGAAGAAACTGACCCCCAGAACAGTGAATGTTGGGTCAAAAAAAGTAACAATGGAGAAAAAGTCAGTGTCATCTGAGGGCTGGCTCCATCACTTTGCAAAAAGAATCACCATATACTGGAGTGATTTTTCAACTAGATTTTAAATTTTTCTATTTTTCCAGATACCTGCTTATTTGTTTTATTTTGGTACTATGAATTTTTTTTTTATGAAATATTACAAAGAAGTCCAACCTTTGAAACAGAGTCAGACTGAGTTGTTGTGGTCAAGGTAGGAACGTGGATAGAGAGTCCAATCCACTGGACTTTCCCTTCTCGTCTCCTAAAATGGGTCCACTAGGTGAGAGGAAGCAGCTTGCACCTTTAAATAATCCAATTTCCTTTTAAATAATAAAGCTTACTAAAATGCTATAAAATAGATGGAACAAAAAGAACACATGGTCCAACTTCTAGGGCTCCTTGCCTTATTGGGGTTTCCTCTCTTTGAAATCTGCCTCTGTGATAAGTCATACTATCCACTGACTTCAGTATATTGTTAAAGATTGCTAATTTTTTATATTACCTGGGTAGGCTAGAGTGAGATCTACTGTCTTGTTACTGGAGATGCCAAATGCACACTATGGGTACAGCCATGTCTCATAATTTAAACCTCTTTTAAGAACAGATTTGCCCTATAACTGCTTTTGGCCTAAGATGGTATTAATTTTAAATTATTATCTTCTTTAACTTCTGTTGCTCTCCCTCTTCCTGACTGTGTCTGCCTTCTAACTCCCCAAATCAAAACTTAATCCTCTGAAAGGAATGCATTACTTAAAACGAGTCTTAGCCCTTAAGTGGTTAAGTTGTACCTTTGGGATCTGACAGCACAATATGTCATCTTATGTCAAGAAAAAAATAATGTCTAATCTTTGGCAGAAATGAATTACTTCATATAGGACAGCTACATTCGGTCTGATACTTGTTGTCAGCTTTCACTGGGAGACGAGGAACTAAGAAATAGATTTCATCAAATTCTGAGATGGGAGGAAATGAAATCTTAGCAAAGAAAACAAGTTATGCCTCTGAAATGAATTGTACGAGCAGGAAGATATATCAGGTGAAAAGTGAATGTTAAAATCATTTGCCAACAGATGACATAAAACATTTTGGACAGATATTTAAGGGCAGAAAGCCCTGCTATTACCAATTTATAAAATATTCATGTATTCAAGAAAACATGTATTCATGTGTTTAGATCCTAGAGATCTAAATGATCTCTAGATTGGGGAATTGCTTGTAAACATTCTCTGGTTTTAGCAGTAACTTGTTTTTTTGTTCATGATACTCCTATTTCTTTCCATGAGCTGCCTATTTGATAGGGGTTGAGGAAAATAAAAAAAAGTTTGCAGTGTTTTTTGCAAAGTTTTCAAGCTAATCCTTTAGCTTGAATGTATCTAAAGGAACTTCTCAACACTTCCTTACCTAGATCACTGCAGATTTAAATAAAGGGACCACAGGGACTGTCTTGCATCAATAAAGAATGAAACATCACATTTGTCAAAAGAAAAAGGGGAGAGGGCCAGATAGCTTAGGGATTAAGGGCAGGCAATGGAACCTTTCAACTCTAAGTCACTTCTCGCCATCTGTTTGTGGTATGTGGACTGTGACAGAAATCATTACTATCTAAAGGCTGTTCAGTTGTCTCCTAGTTGTCAACGACATGGCAGCCTTCATCTGGCTCTTGTTAGACAGATGTCCATATCACACAAAACCTGTCCTGATTAGCAGCCAGTGAATTTATCCCCTTAGGGCAATGTGAAACTTTCCTACCTCTGCCAACACGGGAGAGAAAACGCTGTTTCAGGTGCTGTCTACAGGCAAAATGTCTTTGATGCTGTATCTTTGTCTTATGCAGGAAGATCATCCCCAGAAGTATCCTGCAACTGTGTTCCATTACTGTTGGTTTGGGGGGGATTCACTAATGTAACTTAGCTCTTGATGAATTATTCTATTATAACTAGCAAAATAAAGATATGTGATATGCACATTTGAAGATGAGATTTATAACCTTGAGATTTGGATTACCTCTAGCCAAAGTTTATTATGATTTATACATTTATTTTTAACGGTTTCATCTCATATTTGTCTGTAGATGAAGGTACCAAAAGGCAGGAGGGATTAAATGCAAGGCCTCAGACCACAAGGAATAAGTTATGCAGAAACTTGCTGAAAGAAAGGTGAAGTAGAATTAGCTCTACATCAAAGGTAGTATTTTATTTCTACCACTTAATTGCATTATAACTTTAGGTGGAATATTTAACTCTTTTGGATTTCAGTTGCTTCAAATATAAATGGTAATACTAATAACAACTTTCTGAAGTCACTTTGTACTAAGACCTGTGATTCTAGGAAGATGGTCTGCAAACCATTTTCCCCCACTTTATACTCTCTTATCACCAACTCTGCTACATAGTCGGAGGATTGGGCTCTTTAGATCGTTACATAAGTGAAGGTGGTAGATGGAGACTTCTCATGATACCTGTTTCAAGCTGGGGAATAGAAGATGTAGGAAAGAATCCTTCTGTATGCCAAAGACATAGACAAAATGTCTGTTTTAACCTACCTCAAGCCATGAGGCTACACTAACTTTTTTCATTCTCAGTAGGGTACACACCTAATCTTTCAGGTTATACAGATAAGAAGTGAAATCCCTGAGCGCTCAAGTGATTTATGAAGCAGCAGGTAAAAGTTAGAAGAGAAAAAAAAAAAATTGGTCTCTTGTCTCTCCTTTCAGGATTCTTTTCAAGGATTTACTGTTGCTCCTGGACCACATACATACACACTTTTGGTAGTCGCTTGTATGAATATTGGAGAGACTGTATTCTGCTGAAGGTATAATGTGAAAAATACAAAAGGACCCTTTTTTTATTTAGCCCTTGATCTCTGGTGTTCCGTTTTCCCAATATTAAGTGCATGAGCAAACTACTTAATGGCAGAAATGTCACTGCCAGAACTTTAAAGAAGTTAATCAATACTGAGCCTCAATCAAAATTTTACCATTATGTTTCCAAACACTGGAGTCCTCATGGAGACTTTTACATATTCACTGAAATGCTTCTAGAGCATAGAGGTCGGGCTCTTTAAATTGTTCAAGTGTTGCCAACCATCAGTGGGTCCCTGTAGATTATAAACAAGGAACAGAGCCACTGTCCTCCTGTCTGATACTTGTTTTCCCAGAAGAGGGCTGGAGCTGCTGGCTGAAATGTCAGAATAAAACAAGACTTGCCTATTTTTAGATTCAGCTCATACAGTTTCCCTCCTCTTTAATCATACATCAAGATTTTAAACCAGCCACCTTTTGAGAGGCCCCAAGTTAAGGAGAGCTGTAGTCAATAACTATGGAAGACCCTTTAATGGAAATATTGTAATATATTATAACATAATTTGTTGTTTGTTTATTATAGAAACATGCAATTTTGTTGTTCTTTTGGGTTTTGTTTTTGGCTGTCCTAACCAGTGTGTGTGATTAGATCCTTGGTCATAAAAGTGAGCATAATGCCAAGGATTCCACAAGGAATTAAAACAAATAAAAATCTAATAGAAAGAAAACTATGTCAGTGTCCTAACCAGAAACTTCATCTCAAAAAATATCCATGCCTCCTCCATCCTATCACACAATCAGAGAAAATGTAAGGAAAGGAAGTACTACCAATTTCTAGCTCCAAAGACAAGCGTGTTGAATAGTAGAGAATAAGAATTGGGATAGTTTCAATGCATTGAGGAAATAATTAAATCATAGTAATATCTCTTATGTTGGGTAGATAATGATTTGGTGAAAATTTAAGCAGAGGTGAGAGTTTGAGCTAGAGGCATAGATAAAGTAGGTTCTCTGTTCATTCATTCAGCAAATATTTATTGATGCCTTCTATGTGCTAAGATCTGCTCTACATCCAGGGGATGAAGTAGTGAGCAAATGGTTATGGAGATTGCATTCTAGTGGGCGAAAAATAGATAATAACCCCAAAAATGTATACGTCAGACAGTGTTAACTTCTATGACGGTTAAGGGCTGATGGTAGTAGTTGTAGCTCAGAAAACATAATTACAGAAGTGCTGTCGTGTATGCAATATCTAGCAGAGACCTAAACAAAGCCAGAGAGTGGACCATGTAGATATATCTGGGAAAGTGTTGAAGGCAGTGGAATAGCACATGCAAAGGCACTGAAGTGGGGATATACTTGATGTATTTCAGGAAGAATACAGAGAGCGGTAGGCACAGTGAGTCAAAAGGAAAATGGCAGGACATGATGTCAGAGGTGGGAGGGGAGGCAGAACCTGCGATACTTTTGAGGTTATAACAAGTATTTCGGGTTTTACTAAGAGTAGGGTGGGAGAGTTTTACACCATTTTAAAGTTTTAAGCAAGGAGATTCGTGATCACATTTGTCTTTCAAGAGGATCATTCTATCTGTTCTGTGAGACTAGATTGCTGGGTTCCTAGGACAGAGAGCAGGGAGACCAGTACAGAAATACACTAATCTCAGCGAAAATTGTAGGTGGTTTTGACTAGGTGGTAGCAGTGAGAGTGGGTAGATGAAGCTTGATTCTGGGTATTTTTAAAAGGCGATCTGACCGGCTTGGTGATGGGTTGAATGTGAGGTGTGAGAAGAAAGAATCAAGGATGATACCAAGGCTTTTGGCACAAGGAAGTGGTAAGATGGACTTGCCATTTACCAAGTTAGAGATGATTGCAAAAGAAATCAGTATGGAGATAGGTTTAGGTGAACCAAGATTTCAAGTTCAGACAACTTAAATTTGAGATCCTATTAGACATCCCAGTAGAGATATCAAATCAGTGCCAGATATATGAATTGAGTTCAAAGATCGAGGCAAGGCTTGTCTTGTAAATTGGTGAGCCATCAACCGATAGGTGAATTTAAAGCTGCGAATCTGAGTGAGTTCACCTAAGCAGTAAGCAAGATGTTAGGCTGAATGAAGTTATTTAATAAAAAATTCAAAAATAATAGGTTACCTTAAGGTCCTTTTATGCCCTTTGATTCTTTAAAATCTAATACAAATTAGTTTTTATCATCAGTTTGAGATCTATTTATAATACATTCTAGGCTTAAGGTCTTGAGAATCATCTCTATGGTTTATCAAACTTCAGACAGTGAGTTATAGCACGTTATCTGGACTTTACAGGAGACCTGGTTAGGACATTTTTTACTTAGTCTTGTGTACACAAATAGAACATTGTCTTCTGTTCATTGTTCTTAACCCCCCTTTCAATTGTGTGACATTCTTTCATCCATTCTCATAAGATTGCTTATCAGATAGTACACTGCCTTTACAGTGAAATACTGATTAGTTTGTGGGAGTATTTTCTAAAGTTGATAAATCAATGTACAAAAAATACAGCATCTCATTTCAAAAGAAAGTTAGCTGTCTAAGCCAGTGTTTTTCAAAGTACATTCCAAATAACATTCATTCTCAAGGATTTAATTCTAGAAAACATTATGTTAAACAGGTTTCTATACTGCAGGACTTCTCAGGGCCTTTAATAAATGAATGAGCCTTGAGACTGCAGAATGTCAGAGAAGCTATATGTATTTTTGTTGTGTCTAATTTGTTTTTGAATCTTTTTTAATGTACTGGTCATAGGTCTAGTGTCATGAGGAATAAGCTTGCTTAGTCAGTGGCCAAAATGCATAACATTAACTAGTCAGTATTCTTTGATTTTGGACAATAAAAGTGATAAATATCTCTACAAGCAGTAGCAAAGAGTGGACATTATGCTTTACATGAATTATTTCATTTATACATATAAGATACATACCCAAATTCTCCTCATGTTACAAATGCAGGAACAGAAGTACAAGAACAAGAAGTAGCAGCTTGCCCGAGGCCACAGCGCTAACTGATGTTAAGTGCTGCAGTTTAAACCCAGAGCCTTACTTTTCAGAGCCAGGTCACCAAATCAGTGGTTCTCAAAGTGTGGCTCCTGGACCAGAAGTATAAGTATCATCTGGGAACTTATTAGAAATGCAAATTAAGGTCCATTAGTCAGCAATTCTGGAGGTGGAGTCCCATACTCTGTACTTTAGCAAACCATCCAGGTAATTCTAATACACACAGCAGTATGAGAACCACTGGCTTAATGCAGTGCAATAAACTGAAATAATACTTGTGTATGGTAGTGAGGTTTAAGAAGGTGACTAGGTTAAAAGGAAATAATCTCCTATCTGTTCTAAACTAGAGGTCTCAGCTTTTATTATAAATCAGAAACACCCATGGTATTCCTAAAACACAAGATGACCCTGAATATCCTTAGGTAAGAGCAGGTATAAAAGTTTATACCAGGTGATTTGGATGCATCTCCAGAATTGGGATGTGTAGAAATCAATGGGGGGAGGGATATAGTTATTTGGTATTCTATATCATTGCTCCCCAAATTTGATGTGCTTAAAAAATACCCAGGGGAGGGCTTCCCTGGTGGCGCAGTGGTTGAGATTCCGCCTGCCGATGCAGGGGACACGGGTTCGTGCCCTGGTCCGGGAGGATCCCACATGCCGCAGAGCAGCTGGGCCCGTGAGCCATGGCCGCTGAGCCTGCGCATCCGGAGCCTGTGCTTCCGCAATGGGAGAGGCCACAGCAGTGAGAGGCCCGCGTACCGCAAAAAAACAAACAAACAAACAAAAAAAAACGGGATATTGTTAACATGTAGATCCTGGTCCAGGATCTGAGAGTGGGTCCTGAGATATCCTACATTTTTTTCTATCAAGCTCCCACTTGATGGAGATACTGTTGGTCTGAAGAAACACATGTTGGATAGCAAAGACTTAATTTACCTTTTGAATTTCTCATTTTCTCAAACATTACTTTATATTTAATAACTATAAAATTAAAAGCTTGAATTTATTTAGAAAACCTCTCTAGAGGAATTCTGAGTACTCTGGGCACAATGCATTAGTATTTTCTTTATTGCCTTTCTCTGTTACATGATTGCTAACCAACCATCTTAGTCTGCCTGGGACAGGTTTAGAAAGTGGATGTGTAAACTGAGTAAATCCTAAACAAACTGGATAAGTTTATCCTCCTACAAGGAATGATATAGAGGAACCCTATCCTAATCTAGAAATACATTCTAGTCAAGTGACTACTCCTAGCGTTACCCTTCTATGTAGGGAGACAAGGGAGTGGATTGGGTTTGCAGAAGCACATTGCCCAATGATCTTTGATGATCTTACATCAGTCTAAGATTCTCAGACTGACTGGCAGAGCCATGATTTTAATGCAAGGAACCTGTCTTTCGAACCCTCCATCTTAACCACTGTGGTTAATGCCCTAAACTTAAGTTTTCCCCTGCAGCTCCGATGTGCTAATAATTCAACTTTTATTTCTATTAGTTTTTCATCTTTTAAAAATTATAGTTTGGATTTTTTACATATTTTTTAAAATAAATAGAGAAAATATTTGGTATATGTGCATACACATAAAATACTATTGGGATACATGATCCAAAAAAGTATGGAGACTATCACCTGTGGAAAATATATCTATATGTATTTGCTGGATAAAATAAAAGTATAAGAACTCCTACTTTCCCATACAGCCACACAGTCCTATTAAAAATGCTTTTTTTTAAGAGCAAAGTTTCTACTCATATATTTTTGAGTCCTTTTAAGATCAGTATAGCTTACTACTGAAAGACTATGCCTGGTTAAAATCCATCCTATTCCTTCTAGGGCTGTCTTTTGGAAATACTTTTATTGGCTTTGCCTAAATTCTACAGGTCACTCAAATGCCAAGTTCTTAAATTAGTGCATCTTAATATCAAACTTAAAGTATTAGAAATAGAATTAGTTCAAGGGAGTTCTAGGCTATTTTATTTTTAAATACTTAGTTAAAATGGTTTTATATTCTGATATCACATCTTCATAAGCTCTTAAGACACTCTTAAGAATTTCAGTGACACAGAATGAGTTTCAAGTCCCACTCACAGAATCGAGATTTGAAATGACCCCAATAGGAGATAAAACTCTTAAATATATAAATAAATATATATATATATATAATTATATATATTTTATATATGCTAGAAGCATTTTAGAAAAACAATTTAAGTCATGAATTCCTTATTCTTCACAATCCAGATTCTATTTATTGTTTCAGTCCTTTTCTACCAATACATCAAGGCCTTATTTGATCCATTTGGAAACACATATAGTAAATTTAAGCAAGCTAAAATATTAATTGAGAGTGTCCTAAAATGGACTTTCAATTAAGTTCTCTATTTTTTTCCATGCAGATGATAAAAATTACATTATTCAGTATGGCCATTTTTTAAAGTTCCTTTAAACATTCATCACTTAACCAAATAGTAGGACAGTTCCACTAGAATAATTTTCAATGCTGGATTAAAATGCTTTTCTAGAAAATTAGGGCCTTTCTATTCAACAACAGCGAAAACAACAATAGTACTTGTGTACTTAAAAGGTGCTATGCTGTGTGTTTGGCATGGATTTTCTTAATTACTATTCATAACAAAGCAACGTTCCTCTCAGATTGACCACATTCTTCTTGACACTCTTGCTGGTTTTAGCCTCTGTGACACCCCCATTCCCTGAAAGCAACATCTTAATCTCCTTTGCAGGTTTCTTCCCTCTCCTCTACCCAAACTTGTAATTCTAGAATTCCTAAAGCTTAGCCCATGTAGTTGATTGAATAGTGCCCCCAGAGCGATAGGTCCAAATCCTAACCTATGAATGTGAGTTTATTGTACTTGGAAATAGGGTCTTTGGAGATGTAATTAAGTTAAGAATTTCAGATTGAGATCACCCTGGACATAGGATGGGTGCTAAGTTCAATGATGGTTGCTCTTGTAAGAGAAAGGGGAGAGATTTGAGACACAGAGAGCAAAAGATCATGTGAAGACAGAGGCACAGATTGAAGCTATTTTGCCACAAGCCAGGGAATACCAAGAACCACCAGAAGCTGGGAGAGGCAAGAAATGATTCTCCTTTGGAGTCTTCAGAGAGAGGACTGCCATGTCAGTACCTTGCCTTTTGATTTTTGGCCTCCAGAAGAGAATTCTGTGAATGAATAAATGTGTTTTGTTTTAGGCTACCCAGTTTGTAGTAACTGGTTATGAGAACCTTAGGAAACTAATACACCTGTGTCTCTTCTTTTCTCGCTCTTTCTTTTTTTTCCTAGTTTCTCTGACCTTATGTGCCAAACAGGCTGAGGAATCAGAAGTTCTACTTAGAGTATAAGCCCCTTGTATGTGCCCAAGATGTCTGTCTGCTTTGTGTTTCTACTCGGCTATCTTCTTACCACTCCACAATGATATGTTCCCAAACGCTCTTGATTATTAACCCCCCAAAAAGAAAAGTCAGGTTTTTTTCTGAGTCTCATTTATGTCAGTTTGTGTCAGCATATCCCCAAGCTTCTAGAGAAACCTAGAATCATTCTTTAATTTGTTCTGTTTTCATTGCTCCCACCCCACCTCTTGTATCTAATCTATTAGCGCTCCTATGATTTATAACTTATCCCTCAAATCAGTCAATTTCTCCTAATCTCCATTATCCTACACATATGTTCACTTTTTACTGCAACTTCATTCCCTTGTTGATTTTTCTGGTTCCTTGTCTCCCTTAGAAGCTCTTTTCCACACAGGAACCAAATAAATTATTAAAACCATATAAATCAGACTACATCTGCTTAAGATCATGAAATGGCTTTCTTTTGCACTTCTTAGAAAATGAATAATCCCTACCATGGTCTGTGAGGGCGCAGATAGCAAGGGCCTTGCTCATGTTTGTGTCCTCATTTGTATCTCCCTATCCAGGTAGGACTCTGCTTCGACCTGCTGGTTTCCACAGAGCACTTATCACAGTGTGCGTTCACATGCTTCCATTTATTTATTATCATTTTCTACTCACTAAACAGTAAGCTCATGAAGGTTAACACTGTGCCTTTTTTCTTCACCAATAAATTCTTGGGATTGAAAACAGTACCTAGTGCTCTATAGTAATTTCAAATGGAGGAAAGAATGAAAAAGATACATATATCCTTGATATATCTATTTGTCAGGTTCTCATACAGGCATTTAATTCCAGAACTTTAAAAAAGTAGCATAATGTTCTTGGGAGCTGCCTACCTACAATCATTAATCGTTATTTTTTATTAGCATTTGATACTTATTGAATACTTATTTTGTTCCAAGTACTATGCCTAGCTCTTTGTCTACATAATCCCATTTAATCCCTACAACAACTCAGTGAGGTAAGTATTCAAATCACATCCTTCTACAAATGAGAACTGTTATTCTCAGAAAGGTTAAGAGACTTGTCCACGATCACACAGCTAGTACAGGGCAAAATCAGGTCTGTGGCAGCAGAGTCTACATTCATAACAACTGTGTAATCTGCCAAGAAACTACTTCAAAGTTTCAGCAGTCCTTTCAAAGCTCTCTTGTTAATGACTGATTTTTGTAACATCCAAGGACAAACCATATTCTAAATTAGATAAGAACACAAAGTCCTAATATTATTAGAACACTTCCCTGGGAGTCTTAGGGTAGGAGCTGATGACTGTACTTTCTTGGAATTGTTTTGTTAAATGAAGTTATCCTTTGAAAATATATTCTCTTGATTATCATTTAAATACAGATGTAATCATAGATTTTATTAGGTGGACATATATACATACATTTCTGAAAATTGATACGAATGAAATACTTCAAGCCCTAATAACCAAAGTAAAAATATCAAAGTTTGGATTCAGCCAAATTATTTAATTGCTATAAGTCTCAAATTGATTTTTGTTATATAATTGTGTTGATGTGATATTTACTCAGCTCATGTGTTTTGGTTAATTTTGTTTGTCAATTTGGCTAGGCTATGGTACTCATTTGTGTGGTCAAACACCAGTCTAGATGTTGCTGTGAAGGTAGTTTTTAAGTGTGATTAACATTTAAATCAGTAGACTTTGGTAAAGCAGATTACTCTCCATAACACAGGTGGGCCTCATCTAATCAGTTGAAGACCTTAAGAGAAAAAAATGAGGTCCCCAAAGGAAGAAAGGATTCTGCCTGCAAACTGCCTTTGGTCTCAAAACTGCAGCATTCATTTTCCCCTGGGTTTCTAACCTGCTTGCCTGACCTGCAGATCTCAGACTCAGGTGATCCAATTCCTTAAAATAAATTTTTCTTTCTATATATCCACACATCCTGTTGGTTCTCTTTCTCTGGAGAACTCTAGCATGCCATATAACACATATATGAAGGAAAAGCTTCTAACAGTTTTACTTCTCTTTTTATTTTATTTGTTAAAGCAGTCACAATGGTGGAGTGAGTTTCAAGGAGAGGAGGAATAGAATTCACCTCTTGGCAGGGAATGTCAAGGTTCTGGGAGAGGATGGAAACTCCCAAACTGGCAATATTGCCAGTGTCATTTTTGCAAAATACAACCTGATACACATCATGTGTCCTGCTTTGCGATTCTTTTTACTACTATTAAACCAAATCCTTCCATCTTTTTCTCCTCTTCAAGGAAAATTCAACCTCCTCTCTGAAGATTTCATTGATTAGTACTTTCCTTTTTTGACATCATTTATTGTTTATCATCAGTCATTTGGCATTTAAATACCATCTATTACATTATACTTTGTAGCCAAAGGTCATAGTAGTAAAAAAAAAAAAAAAAATGGACTCTGGAATTAAGAATTAGGTTCAAACCCACCTCTGTTATATCTTAGTGGGACAATTGGCAAATGAATTATTCTCTCTGAGCCTTGGTTTTCTTGTCTATAAAATGGGAAAATAATAACATCTTCCCCATGCTATTAAAAATAAATGAGAGAACATTCATAAAGAGTCTTTCATGATTTTACCTAACATTTGTTAATCACTTTCTATATGTGAAGTTTGCTGCTCTATTCATTATATGATTCAAGGCACATGGCATCATATAACCATTTGAAATCTGTGTTGTTAATATGGCTTGGTCAAGATACATAATCTTTGAACAACATAAAAGCTGAACTTTGAGTTCCTAAGTTATGGTTCATTATTTTTTCACCAGATCATGATGTCTCCCTCTTTTGTGCCTACTATTATGTCTACCCATTGTAGCTGACTGACTTGTTAAATTAATGAATATTCAATTTTTTCAGCTTTACTGAGTATTATTGACAATTAAAACGGTAAAATATTTAAATTATGAATCATGGTGATTTGATATACATATAAATTGTGAAAGGATTTCCACCATCTAGTTCATTAACATATCTATCACCATATGTATATTTTATGAGAACATTGTTTTCCTCTCTTAGCAAATGTCAGTTATATAATACAGTATTATCAACTATAGTCACCATGTTTTACATTAGATCCTCAGACCTTATTCATCTTATAGCTAAAAGTTTTTATCCTTTTATCAAAGATAAAGGATATATATATATGTGTGTATATATATATATATATACACACACACACATATATATATATTATTTTTTTAAGTTCTACAAATAAGTGATACCATGCAGCATTCGTCTTTCTCTTTCTGGCTCATTTCACTTAGCATAATGCCCTCGAATTTCATACATATTATCACAAATATCAGGATTTTCTTTTTTCTCATGGCTGAATAATATCCCATTGTGTATATACACCACACATTCTTTATGCATTCATTCATTGATGGAAACTTAGGTCATTTCCATATCTTGGTTATTGTGAATGATACTGCAGTGAACATGTGGGTGTAGATATCTCTTTGATATCCTATTTTCATTTTCTTTGGATACATATACCCAGAAGTGAAATTACTGGATCATATGGTAGTTGTTTTTTTAAATTTTTTCAGGAACCTCCACGTTATTTTCCATAGTGGCTGCACCAATTTACATTTCCACCAAGAGTGCACAAGTTTTCCCTTTTCTCCACATCCTTGCCAACACTTGTTATTTTTTGTCTTTTTGATGACAGCCATTCTAATAGCTATTAGGTAATATCTCATTGTGGTTTTGATTTGCATTTCCCTGATGAATAGTGATGTTGAGCACCTTTTCATGTACCTGTTGGCTGTTTGGATGTCGTCTTTGGAAGAATATCTATTAGGTTCTTCCAGTTTTTTAAATTGGATTTTGGGGGGTTTTTGTTGTTGTTATTGAGTTGTGTGAGTTCTTTCAAGTCCAATTAATGAGGAATTACAATTCATATTGATCATTCAGTCACACAAAGAGTATGACTTTGTATATATTTCAAATTCCAATAGGGGATTTAGAGGAATCTTAGAAACCTTGCTGATCTTAAGACTTGGTAAAAGTTCATGAAATGAAACCAACTGTGTATTGTTGACATGTCTGGTGTCCCCAAGTATCTTTAGTAATGAACATCATTCACTCCAGTCTTGTCAGTTAGTAATACATGATAATCCTAGGATTATATTAGATTTATAGACTTATGGACTAAAATTTTTGTATTTGTTTTAAATAATATCTTTGCAGCAGACATATCTATACACACTGTGGTTGTTGTGCATTTTAATTAAACAGCAAAATATGTGGTACAAACAGAAGTTTTTAAGAACATGGTGGTGATGGGAATTTTTATGCAGTTATCTCTAATTTTGCTTGCTCTGCTGAGCTGGATCCTAGAGCTTCGAAGGAAGACTGAATTAGTCAGTATTCCAAAGCGCTGAAAAGAATTTTGACATTTGAGCAAATGGTGATATGACTTGCAATTTTTTTCAACATAGCTGGACTTTAGGTATGTCATATGTGAAATGTACCCATTACACAGATGGCTTCTAAGGATCCTCAAAGTTATAAAATTTAATATTATAGATAAATAATCTTTGACTACAGTCTAAGTAAAACTCCTCATTTTCTTTGCTCAATGTGATACTTTCAAATACATGAAATGAGCTGTTAATGCATACAAACAGTGGGACTTATTAAAACAAAATTATAAATCAAGTCTATCTTAAAAAATAATTCGAAAACTGCCAAAATTGGTACCACATTCCCATAGCAGAAACTAACTGGAATGGAGTACTGGCTCCCCTGCTATGGAAAGGCTGTGTCTTGGCCAGGTTAATGCTAGGCGAGTTGTACTCATTAACTATTTTGTCCCTGCATTAATATGAGTTTTGGTCTCCAATTCTGAGCAAACCATAGTCTTTCCTTTCTCATATCATCCTAAGAAAATATATCTATCATAACATGGTATATAATGTCATAATATTGAACTTCAGAAATATAGACCTTTTTGTTTAGCATATCCAAATGTGGGTGTAGGAAATATACTGGTAGAATTACATTGCTAGTTTAGAGCCATAGAATATCAAATAAAATTATTTCCCTAATTGGGACTTCCCTGGTAGTCCAGTGGTTGAGACTTCGCCTTCCAATGCAGGGTGTGCGGGTTTGATCCCTGGTTGGAGAGCTAAGATCCCACATGCCTCGCGGCCAAAAACCAAAACATAAAACAGAAGCAATATTGTAACAAATTCAATAAAGATTTTTAAAATGGTCCACATCAAAAAAAAAATCTTATAAAAATTATTTCCCTAATTCAGTTAAGTGAAATAATAGTAGAAAAGTAGTAGTATGGACATCTTCTAATAACATGACAGACTAGATTATCAGAGAAGTCCTTTTATAATAAAATATCTAGATCTTACCTGGGAATGGAAATGACAACATATGTGATTAGTATATTGCTGGGCTTGCACAAAGTAATGGAAAACTTTATTGGCCCTCTCTACCATACATCTACAAAAAAAATCATAAATCTTAAAACAGATTCATGAAGATATGATAGGTTTAATCTAAGGAAGCATGCCTAAAGCAGTGCAGATTTTAGAGAACAAACTCTTTGTCTTCCAGCAAGGTGGGACAGTTGGAACAGAGACTGTTTCTTTAGGCAGGTATCCTCAAGGTATACTCATGGAGTACCAAGAAAATAGCACTCATTGATTTCCAGCTGAAATAAACACAAAGCTCATCTAGAAGAAAGCATTACTTTTTAGGTCTTTAGGATTCCTGAAAATAAGCTCAAACAAATGTAAGATCACCACTTAAGACCATTAGATACCCAAAGGAGCAATGTCCATGAATGGGAGTGAATAGACATAATTAAACTACAAATTTGTATTCCTAAGGAATTATAATATTGGATTTATAAGACACAAAACCCTAAAATACTTTATATAAAATGCTTTGAAAAACAATAGTGTCCAAAATGAGAAAACAATAAAGGTTGTCAGAAAATGAGATTCCCTTGAAAATGGAAAACATAAATAAAATACAAATCTAGATGAAAAATAAAATATTTGAAAATAAAAAGTATATGGGGTAAACGAGAGATTAGACATAAGTGAAGTGGGATTTTAGATAATTGGAAGACAGATCTAAGGGAATTTCCCAAAATTTAGCCAGAGAGAAAAGGAGAGCAAAAATTGAAAAAGAAAATATATATATATATATATATATATATATATATATATATATATATATATATATATATATATATAGGGGAAAAAATGAAAGGTCTCAAAGATATCTAACCAGAATCCTATAAATAGAGAAAAAAAAAAAAAAAGTAAAAGCTCTATCTGAATAGATAATGTGTGAGAATTCTCAGAATCTTGTAAGAGATGTAAGACTATTAACAGGAAATCCATAAAACATCAAAATAAGAAGAAGATGTTTTTAAATGTCTATGGTTTACTAAATAGAAACAATTATTAGACATACCACAGATCTTTTAACAATAGCTATGGAAGCCAAAGAGATAGCAAAAAAATATATTTAAAGTGCCGAGAGAAAATGACTGTCAACATACACAGGTTTAAAAAAAAACTGTCTTTCAAGAAGAAAGATAAAATAAAGGTATTTAAGATAAACTGAGAAAATTTAACACCATAACACAAATAAGTAACTACTAAAGTTTGCACTTCAGAAAGAAGAAAAATAATCCTAAAGTATGAGATATAAGAAGAAATACTGACCCAGAGGAATAGATATTTAAAAGCAAATGTAAAAGAAAACACATTATTTTTATCAACTGATATGTAATATTAGCTAATCTGTGACATTAAAGTATTGAAAGTATGTAAATCAGAATGTGGTACTGAGAGAGAAAATATTTTCAGGGTCATTTTATTTTTAATAGTTAAGAGTTAAGATGTTGGTTACTTTTTTTTATTTTTTCTTTAAGGTAAGTGTTCCAGGAAATTACTAAAATACTAGAAATAGAATATGTAACTTACAAATCAGCAAAATAAATTGATTAAGAAACAAGCAGTTAATCCTAAAGAGCAGGAAGTGGGGAAGAGAGATGGTGGGGGGAAAAAAAAAAGTTAAACGAAAATGAGAAAGAAAGTACAAAGATGGTAGAAATAAGCCAGAACAGATTAGTATTCAAATAAATGTCATGGATTACATGTACTAGCTGGAAAATTAAAATTGACAGAGTGAACAGCAAAACAAAAACCAGCTATATGCTACTTATAATACACATACTGAAAGGTTAGAGTAATTGTTTTCATCATATGCCATGTCAACCATTATCTTCCTTCTCCTCCTTGTCAACATCATCATGACAAATGTTTACATAATGTTTACTTTGTCCCAGGCTTAATCTTAGCACTTTACATGCTAATGCCCATTCCCATTTCCTATTAATCTTTTTTTTTTACCAGTTGTTATTATCAAAAAGTTTAAATAAGCTTTCCATACAGATATTAAATGGTAGAGCTAGAATATTAAACTAGGAAATATTCCCAGGACTTGAGAAGGACTCAGTGTATATAATAAGGACTCATGTAATAAAAGTTTACTTCATGATGAAGATATAGCACTTGTAAACTTATATGATTCTAATAGGATAGTCTCAAATACGGTAAGCAAATAATGACAGTTTTGGGGCAAAACCCACAAGTCTCGCAATCTACTTGCATATTTTAACACATTTCTCCCACATATTTAGTCAAACAGACAAAAACAAAGGCAAATCTTCCAAATAATTCATTACTAGGTCAAACAAGAAATCATAATCAATTTTACCAATTTTTAGAACTAAATGATAATAAACATACTACACACCAAAATTTCAGAATAGAACATGCAGTAATTTGAAGGAGATTTATAGACTTCAGATTATCGAATTAGATAAAGAAAAAAGGACAGAAGTTAATGAGTAAAGTAAAAAGTTATTAAAAGAACAACATATACATCTAAATAAAATAGTTGGCAAGAAATAATAAGGATAAGAATAAAATGAATGAAAGAAAAATAAAAACACATTACAGAAGATCAAGCAGCCGAACATTGTTTTTTTGAAAAGGCTAATAAAAGTTATACAGACCTTTGCTAAGATCAATTAAAAAAAAACTGATTACTTTTGTATATGACAAGGAGACATAATTACAGATACAATGCAGATTTAAGAAATAAAAAAGAATAGCCTTACATTAATAAATTTGAATACTTCAGTAAATTCTTAGAATACATACCTTATCAAAACTGAAACAAGTAAAAACATAAAGCCTGTAACAAGTAAATGTATAAGACAACAAAATTATCCCACATATAAAGTCATCAGGACCAGATATTTACTGACAGTTCTTCCAGAGTTAAATAGATTATTTAACTTTAATACAAACTGTAATACCAGTACAAAAAAGAGAGAGAGAGAGAGGGAGAGAGAATGAAGAAAGGAAGGAGGAAAGGAATAACTGGTGTCTTAAAACAAGAGAAGTTTATCCTCTCACAGTTCTGGAGTCGAGACGTCTGAAATAAAAGTGTCAGCAGGACTGTGTTTTGTCTGAAGGCTCTAGCAAAGACTGCTTTCCTTGACTCTTCCAGCTTCTGGTGTCTCCAATGTCTCTTGGCTTGTGGCTGCATCACTCTAATCTCTGCCCTGGGGTCACATTGCCTTCTCTCCTTCTGTCAAATCCCCCCTTTGTGTCTCTCATAAAATAAATGTTCTTATCTTTAGAGCTCACCTAGATAATCCAGGATGATCTTGACTCAAGATCCTTATATCTGCAAAGACTCTTTTTCTCAAAACAAGGACAAACTCACAATTTCTGGGAATTAGAATGTGGGCATATCGTTTTGGGGACCACCATTCAACCCACTGTAGTTTCCTTATATGCAAATTTATCCCAAAAAATGTGGTGTGAATCAGTTAAGAAAAAGAGATTATGCATGCATTCTTATTCTCATCTTTCCCTTCCTATATACAAGTTATAAAGTTGAGAGTTCAGGTCAATTCCATGAACAGGCTAGTTGAGATGTGTGAGATATAACGGAAAAGAGAAAGTAGTAGTTTAGTAACTCCTTGGTAGCTGTCAGAGACTGCTACTGCCTATCCAACTGTCATGTTTCCCTTCATTTTTGCTCAGAGTCCCCCAGTCTTGTTCAGTACAGCAACGTACCCAGCACAAAGGACTGAATGATAATTAGACAAGCGAGGTATGACCATCCCTTTGTTGATATTCACATTCCAGCCTCTTTCCTAGTTCAGGGTGCCCAGTGACGTTACGACCAATAGAATGTAAATGGCAATTTTTTGGATTTCAACAAAAGGTTTTCCTTTGATAAAAAGTAAATTCCTATTCTTGCCCCTTCCTCTGTGCTTAGATCACTGGTGTGACGACATGATTCTGAGATTGTAACATCTATAGTGTGACTCTGACATAAGCCCACAGTGAAAATCCAATAAGAACAAAACAGGACACTGTCGGACCAATCCCACAATTGCCTTTTTCATATTTCTTCAAAGTGAGATAATTACAGATTACTAGAGCCAATATTAGTTAGGTTTTCTGTTACTTGAAGCCTAAACATCTCTACCTAAAATAGTAGATGATAACATTTTAGATGCTCGTCATTCCCCATATTTTTTGTCTATGTATACACAGCAAGTGGCATCCTGCTCTTTTGTTGACAAACTCACTTTTACAAGGTCAGAGACTAGAGGAAACATCTGTTATTCAAGACTCTTTTCAGTAGCTACCAGTGTCTATGCACTAGCATGAGGGTAGTGCTTTGTTAGGGCCCTTCTTGTACTTCTCACTCTCCTTTGAATAATTGAATAATATCGACTGTGCTTTTATTGTGCAAAAAAACTAATCCAACAGGCATTAAAGTTTTCTCCTTTATTTTTCTTCTTCTATATTTTCTAAGGATACAATACTGCTATTCGTCCATACCTTTTTTTTTTTTTGAAGTATAAGACAATGCTTAGAACTGTCACATTATCATATCTACTTGACAGATTTTCCTGGCAAATACAATGTTGACAGAAACAATTGATACCCAACATCTAAAATATAAACCTCTTTTCAGATTATTGACTTATGATCCTGAGAAGAACAGCCTTCAGTAGCTCTGATAATCACAGCCCTCCTCTTTAAAAAGTATCCTTTTAAATGCCAGAGCTTGCTCCTGTAGAGATTTAGGAAGGTTTACCTGATGTAGATGTGTAGTTTGGAAACAGAAGGTTGTGTATCTCATGGTCCACAAAGGACCTTTCCTGTGTGATACCTATACATTTAGATCTTTCAGGGAAATCAGTCAAAAACATCTGATGATTTCATTGTTTGGTTGCTCTTTATTACCTCACAGTGTTACTGTCATTCAAAAAGGTATGGTGAGTTAGACAGTATTGTTTTTAACTCCCAAGCAATTATGTCTCAACCTGGAGACAGTGAACAGATTCGCAGAAAGAGGTATCACATTAGTAATCTGTAAATCACAATCAGTACAAGTGCTGATGGACTCAAGACTGATACTTTTTACTTAAATATTGTTTAAATTACACTCAACATTTTAGAACATTTAAATGTGCAACATTGGCCTGGCGTGGTCTCAAGCATTTAGAAAGTAACAACTTTCTAGAACTCTTAAAAAAAGAGGCCCATAATGTTTAACAAGCAACAGATTTCTTATATCTCAAATTCAAATATGATAAGTACAATATATATTCAGAGTGTCCCGTAAAATGACTATTTGAAGGTATATATATATTTACATATAAATATGAAATTGCAAATGTATTTTTAGCACATACCATCATATCTCAGAGCTTATGTTCTTTAAAGTTCTCATATTAAATTTAGAGTAAATGCCATGTAAATAAACATTGTGTGTGTTTAAATGAAGAGATTCCACTTATTAAAAAGAGAAAAAAAAATATCATCCTATTTATTTCTAGGATCCTTCTCCTTGGAGAACATTCCCAAAGTGATAAACAGTGTTTAAATTCTGTCATTGCAACAAAGCTATCTTCAATATAGAATACACAAGCACCCACACACATACTCACACACAATTTATTTAGGGACCAATAAATTACCCACATGTAGGTAGAGAGCCCAAAATAGGCTCTGGAATTCAAATTCCATTTCTGTTTCAGTAACTGGATCTTCATACACACACACATATATGTATGTATATGTATATATATTATACACACACAGATGGCATTTGGAAAAATTACTTGACATTTCTGAGCTACAGGTTCTTCGTAAGTGATACGGAATATTGATATCACCTTTACCCTTCTCTATCCATTAGGAATCCTTCTGGTTTAAGTGTCAGATTCACGTGCACCTCGATTGACAATTCAGAATTCATGTTGTATCCCAGGATCAATCCTTCATTGCTGCTTCTTCTGGGTAAGTTCTGTTTTTCTACCTGAGTATGAGAGAGTTCCCAATTGTTTCTGTGATAACAGTCTTTCAGGTTCTCATATGGTGGGAAAAAAAGGAAAGTCTTAGTTCAGTTTTCCATCCAAAATTATGTCCCCCTGGCTGTGATTTAGTCACAAGCTCATTCTGGAGACATTCTGTATAGCCAAGTGATTAAGCTGGTGTAAAGTTAACTTCAGGAGGAGAACTTGGGGAAAGGCGAGCGGCCTCTGGAGGAATACTGAAGGGTTATTAGAAGGAAAGTTGTTAATAAATGCTGGAGAGAAAAAAACCCCGATAGTTATTCACTATAATTATTTAGACTGGTCTTGGGAGGCTTGGATATATTACTTAGTTAACCTGATGCCTACATGTTGTCCAAAAATGGTAATTGTAATCAAGTTAATTGTTGTTAACAATATTTTAACACTGTTTATGGTTTCTGAAATCATTTTATATCTTTTATCATATTCAATACTCACACACAAAACTCTTTTTGGGTTATCTTTAGAGGTTGTTTCTAAATGTTTGTGGCTCAGGGAGGCTGTGCTGCCAGCCTAAGGTCATGCAGCTGATTGATAGCAGGACCTAAACAGACACCAGGTCTTGCATCTCCATCAGACCACAGGGGCCTAGTCATATATCCTATTGATGCAATCACCTTTCCTATGTCTCAGTGATTGGTAAAGCACTTTCTGTCTGTTGCACATCTGTGAGATCAAAACTGGATCAAAGGGACAATGTGTACATTTTCTTTCATAAGAGGCAATACTGTTCATCTTCTCAATTTAGCAGTTTTTCCCTCTTATTTAATTTATATATTACATTTAACTTGTGCTTACTCCCCTTCTGAGTGAGGAACCAGATGTGACATAAACAAAGGCCTCTGTTTGCCAACCCCTATTTGACAGCACTTGGTAGAAATGAAGTCCAGGACAATTTCAAGTGACAAAATATGAAACAGAAGTTGAGAAGCAGTAAATTAGCATGGGTAAGAATACGGGTAAATATCAACATCTTAAGTATTTATAAAATCTTTTTAATCAGTAATCCAGTAGGAATCACATTAAATATAATGCCAGGGAATCTGGCAAAAGAAATATCTACCTAGGCTTCCCCTCATAAAATCAAAGATGACTAGAAACGGATAAGAAGTCACTTCACACCTTTGCCTTCTGATTCAAAGACTTAATATCAGCCCAACACAGAACACAGACACCTTGCAGCTATCCCGTTACATGTGTCATAGATGTGGTTTGAGAGTGCTGGTATTCATCCCAACCTGGTATTTATACATTACTTTGAAACACAATACACTGGACAGAAAGACTTTCCAGGGCATGTGGGAGGGGGGTAAGTACTGAGTGTGGCATGTTGTTTCTGAGGAGCTTGAGGTTCAATAATGAAAGCATCTGGGTAGGGAAAAAGACAAGGACATTCTAGGAACAGTGTATGTTCCTGGCATTCTGCTGATTTTAAGACCAGGGAGGAGTGACTGGAAAAATCCCAACTTCAACATGGTATAGCCGTATTAGACACTGGAACCTGGCATATCAAATTGCCCTCCAAATGCAGATCTGAAAAATGTATTAAAAATTGCCCAAATGGAAGTGTTAGCAACACTTGGGGCAAATTCACACTCTATTTGCTTATGAACATGAAGTTTGG
This sequence comes from Delphinapterus leucas, assembly GCF_059928025.1. NCBI lineage: Eukaryota > Metazoa > Chordata > Mammalia > Artiodactyla > Monodontidae > Delphinapterus > Delphinapterus leucas. The sequence goes on from NC_143131.1 coordinate 140,968,923, forward strand.
ATAATTTCACCCCGTTTGTCTCTTCCTTCTTTAACAAGTAATACTCCATGACTGTCATTGGACTTCTTTTGTATTGATAATGTCTCCACCTGGCAGAGCTCATTTAGTCCCAGGGCTGTGAATGCTTTCTATATGCTGATAGAGAAACTCTAGTTGGAAGCTAGTTCCTGTACTAGCTTTTGCCATAAATTTTATACTCTTGTATTTCGCTGGCTCCTCAACGTTTCTATTTGAAGGTATAATAAATATTTCAAATGTAACATATACAAAGACAAGTAAGTATGTCTTCTTTCTCTCCAGTTATTCCATTTGCCTCAAAATATGTTTTGTCTGATGGTAAGAAAATTATACTGGTTTGCTTTGCTTTGTATTTACCTTACGTATGTTTTCAATCTTTTACATTTATATTTAGTTATAATACACATGCAGAAAAATGCCAGTAAACATATAGCTCAATGAGTTATCACACAATGAATACCATGTATCCACCATGTTGGTCAAAAGGTAGGATATTGACAGTACTCTCAAAGTTCTTCTTGATACTTGGCCCCCTTCTTTAAATGTAGACATTGCCTTGAATTCTAACACTCTAGTTTTATTTGCTTTTGAACTTCATATAACTGGAATCATGCACATGTCACTTTTTGTGTCTGATTTCTTTGCTCAGTATTATGTTTCTGTGATTTATCCATGTTATTGCATATAATTGTATTTCAGTTATTTTCCTTGAAGTTTACTTTGAAATACAAAGGAATAGTGTATGAATATACTATTTATCACTTTTACTGCAGATGGACATTTGGGTTTTCTCCAACTTTTGTTTACTGCAAGTAAAACTGAACATCCTTGTATACTCTTGTATGTGTCTTTTGGGCATATGTGAGTATTTCAGTTAGGCCTGTATTAGGTATAGGAAATGTATTTGGTCAATCTTAGAAGATAACGCCCAACAGTTTTTAAAAGTGACTCTATCAATGTACAATAAATACCACCAACACTATAAGAATTCCAGGTATATCACATCCTCTCCAACACTAAGCCTTGTAAGTCTCACATTAGTTACTCTGATGGGTGTAGGGTGACATCCTATTATAATTTTAAATTTCAATTCCCTGATTGCTGATGAGGCTAAGCCCATTTGTATACGTTTATCATTTCCTGTGTGTGAAGTATCATTCAAGTCGCTTGATCTTTTTTTTTAAATTTATTTATTTATTTTGGGCTGCATTGGGTCTTCGAAGTATCATTCAAGTCGCTTGATCTTTTTTTTTAATTTATTTATTTATTTTGGGCTGCATTGGGTCTTCGTTGCTGTGCACAGGCTTTCTCTAGTTGTGGTGAGGGGGGGCTACTCTTTGTTGTGGTGCGCAGGCTTCTCATTGTGGTGGCTTCTCTTGTCGCGGAGCACGGGCTCTAGGTGCGCGGGCTTCAGTAGTTGTGGCACGCGGGCTCTAGAGCGCAGGCTCAGTAGTTGTGGTGCACGGGCTTAGTTGCTCTGTGGCATGTGGGATCTTCCTGGACCAGGGCTCGAACCCAGGGCTCAAACCCATGTCCCCTGCATAGGCAGAGTGATTCTTAACCACTGCGCCACCACGGAAGCCCCAAGACACTTGATCTTTTTATTTTTCTCTTGGATTGCATGTCATTTTTGTACTGATATATTGTCAGTTTTATGTTACGGATATATTCTCCCATTCTGTAGCTTGCCTTTTATTCTTTTGGTGGTATCTTCTGGTAAATAGGTTTTTCATTTAATGTAGTTTAATTTATCAATCTTTTGCTTATAGTTACTGCTTACCATTTAACAGCTAGATCCCTACTCTTCCAGACCATAAAAATAGTCCCCTAATATTGTTTGGGAAGGATACTGTTGCACCTTTCAAATTTAGGTCTACAATCCACTTGGAATTGACTATTGTGTGTAAAGTGGGAGTCAGATTTTATTTGACTGTCATATTTCCACATCGAGTTATAATTGGACAAACACCATTTATCGAAATAACTGTCTTTTCCTCACTATTCTGCATCGCCAACACCACCTTTGTCATAAATAGTGCCCATAAAGATATAGATTTGTTCTGAACTTCTAATAATGATCCATTGGTCTATATGAAAATTAAACAAATACCAAACTCTCTTAGATATATTAGTATTATGATAAGTCTTAACATCGAGTAGAGTAAATCTTCCCTCCTTCTTGTCTCCCTCAAGATTATCTGGTCTATTATTGGCACTTTGTATTTCCATATAAATTTTAGAATTAGTTTGAAAACTCTCACACACACACATACCACACACATGCACACACAGAAGACTGTTGGGGTTTTGATTGGGGTTGCATTGAATCTGCAAATCAAACTAGTGTAATTGACATCTTTTCAATATTGAATCTTTTTAGTCCATGAACATAATATTTTTCTCCATTTATTTTATTTTGGTTTAATCTAACTCAAAATATTTTGGGGTCTTCTGTTCCTTGTATATTATTTCTTAGAAACTTTCTTAGGCAATTGATATATTTGATACTATTCTAAATTTTTAGAATTTTTTATTCTGCATATTTCTGGTAAGAGAAACATAATCAGTTTGTGTGTGTGTGTGTATATATTGCCTTTTTAATAAAAATGTAAAAAAACTCACTCTAATAACTTTTTTTTTTTTTACTTTGCACATAGGCAAATACTATGAAATATTTTATCAAGCTAGTAGTTAATATTTAGGTACTTGGTAATATATATTTGTGTGTGTATGTCATTAGGGGGAAGGGAAACTTTTTTCACGGACACATGTACTGGGGCTGTTCCAATTTTAGCATTAAGATGCTTATTGACCTTAGTCAAATAACTTAATTTCCTAGTTTTCATTTGATTACCAGTAGAGTTGGGGTGAAACCAAAACTGTCTGACCTGGTCTGTCTTCACTAAGAAACTCTCAAGACCAGCCCAAAGGCCTTCTTTCTAACACTTGTAACGTTCTTCATACAAGCTGGAGATACCTAGTTACTGACAACTTCAGCTGTGATTAGACTATGATTTAATAAGAAAAATACCAGGCAATTAGCATTTATATGTCAGAGTATTTGTTTCCTAGGGCTGACTTAATAAATTGCCATAAACTTCGTGGCTTTATGCAGCTGAAACTTATTTTTTTATAGTTCTGGGTGGGGTTCCTTTAGGAGGTTCTTAGGGAGAATCTATTTCATGCCTATCTCCTAGCATCTTGGTACACTTCGGTATTCCTTGGCTTGTATCTGTATAATATAATTCCAATCTCTGCCTCTGTCTTCACATGGATTTTTAATGTAGCCTTCTTTTCTCTTTGTGTCTCAAATCTCACTCTCTTTCTTCTTGTAAAGATACTAGTCATTGGATACATGGACCCCTAAATCCAGGATGATCTCCTCTCTAGATCCTTACTGTAATTATATCTACAAGGACTCTTTTTCCAAATAGGATCACATTCACAGGTAGTGGGGATCAAGACTTGAACATATCTTTTGGCTTGTCACTACAGTTAGTAAACAAGTAAAACTTATTATACTTGATACTGTGAAAATAAATTTAAGTACTGAATGTAAAATGTTTTATTAAATCCCTTTCATTTAAAAAGTGATCTAGCAAAAATGGAATTATTATGAGTATTATTTTACTGATTATATCACTATAGAATTATCAGAAATAAATATTATGTGTATGTACAAGCAACTATTCCCTTTAATTAAATTTTTGCCAAATCAGTGTTTATTTAAATAACCAATTAAATAAGCATTTAATTTTTGTCATTCAATGTTCTGGCTTTTGCTTCATGTTCTAAGAAGAATTCCTTTAACAATTTAGATATGAAAGGATTTTTAGAAAATAAAGTTTTGTTTTCTTCAACTTGGTCCCATTTTATTTTAGACATAACACATGTATGGCTTTTCAGTTATTTAAGGTCAACTGTTTTTGTTTTTACTTATTTCTTCTCCATTTTGTGAGACGTCCTATTTCACTTTATTGTCAACAGAAGTTTCTGTAGCACTTCCCCAGCCAACATTGGGAAGTTCCTGAAATTTACTCCCTTGCTCCCATTATCAGTGGAGTTTTCCAGAGCTTCAGTCACTCTCAAAACCTCCCCACAACTCTTCTATTACAATATACTGTTGGATAAAACCATTCATATTTATGATACATGATCAATTCATTTTAATGCTTTAAATTTTGGGACTATTTCCTTTTTCACAGATTATTGGAAAGGTGAGTTTAATACATCAATACTTGTGAAATTCTGTAACTTAACAAGAGGGAAGAGTGCTTTGGAGTGATCAGATAGCTTAAATATATATAGAAAGTTGTGTACATGTCAAATAACTACAAATTCCCTTTAGATGAAAGTTTCCCAAATGATAAATAAAGATAAAAAGCTGACAAGAGGGCAATTTAAAGATGAATTAAAATAACCAAAGCATATTTGTGGTAGAACTCAGAACTAACTCCTTGTCAATCAATTAGCAAGTGTCCATCCTCTTCCCCCTCCAGCCCTTCCCTTTAGCTCTTCCCCTGCAGGCGCTTAAGTAATATAAATTAATAATATGACAGAGGGAGATAATCTCATTAGTGGAATCTTGGGCTATTTTAGTGTCCTCTTGACATTCACCTTAACCTAGAAGTTATGCAATGGCCCAGAGTAAAGATGCATCACACATAGAAACTGTCATAAAATTTTGATAATTTCCAAATTTACAATAATCATCTAAATCCTGTCCCAGCAGTCCTATCCCACCCTAATATAATATGGTAGTCATGTCCATAAATAAGCATAATGGAATACAGAGAAAGCTTTCCATGGTATTTAGAATCTCCATCTTATTTCCTAGGTACTGGATGTTCCTTTATTGTTCTAAACAGACTATGACCAGATAGGGACAAAGAGACATTCTTATCATTCCTGTTAACCTTATCTATAGAGGGTATTGACCTGGTTCAAGATTTGAAAGCGTGTTATGCAATGAAGGTATTCAAACTTAGTTGATTAGTAAGAAAGGAACATAAGAAAAGTATTTTGTAGATGTCTGAGCATCGAAAACAATCCTGATCAAAAAGCTTCCTATTAGCAAATTGAGGAAAGAGTAAAGTGTTTTTCATTTTCCAAGTTCACTGCTACTTTTATTTATTATTATGTTTTTATATTAAACATTCATATGATTAATCTGTTGAGCATTCATATAAAATTTTGCCATTCAAATTTACTGTATAATGGTATAGTTCAAAACTTGACAATGATGGCTAAGGATTTAGAATCTAGTTTTGAAGATAAGAAACAAGACAAAAGATAGACATACAATAATTGCATGAATTTGAATATATCTTATATATATTCATCATTATCATATTCTTAAAAATATTATAATTTTACTAATGTGTTTGAGAGGAATAATTCAAGTGTTCAGGCTATATTAGGGCATTCCTGACTTTAAACATGGAAGGTATATTTAAAGATGTTGCATTGTATTTTATCTATGTTTTTCTCATTTGATAGAATATTCTGAATATGACAGTATGGACTATGACAATATTTATATGACTAACCTCTTGAAAAGTATAACAACTTTTTGAATGTGAGGGTATTTGGAGTAATTTCCTAAGGCCACAAAATGTAGTGAAAAGATGAACAAATTAAAAGGAATTGAAGTAGATTAGAAATATCAATGAGAAACTTAATTACCATAATATTGGTAGCAGTTTACTAATAGATAGCAGGGAATTTTTAATTACAGTGAGAAGGTGAACATTAATACATCTGACTATGAAACTGTAGTAGTAAATGTCTGAATATGAGTTGTGAAAAGAATAGAGTAGAATATACCCTACCTTCAAGCAAATTTCCACATGCAGTCATGTGGGACAGAATAGCAGAAAATTTGGTTTGAGTTCACAGGACTTTCAGAAGCAGATTCATTTGAAAGTATGAAAAATGCCATTTTTATGCACAGTTGTATTTTGCATGTGGATTGCTGCATGGATCCCATTCACAAGTCGTTTTTTTTTTTTGCGGTACACGGGCCTCTCACTGTCGTGGCCTCTCCCATTGTGGAGCACAGGCTCCGGACGCGCAGGCGCAGCAGCCCTGGCTCATGGGCCCAGCCGCTCCACGGCATGTGGGATCCTCCCGGACGGGGGCACGAACCCATGCCCCCTGCATCGGCAGGCGGACTCTCAACAATTGCACCACCAGGGAAGCCTGGTGTTCAAAAGACTAATGTTCAAAAGTCTTTTGAGCATTAAATTCTCTGAGCATAGGGAGTGAGATAAACCTCATTAGGAAGTTGTCCAGAGGGAGAAAATACTGTTCCTACCAGTTTCCTGGCTTTTTTTGTCTACTGCCAGCAGCAGAAATAACTAAACAAGTTGAAAATGTTTCACATGTTTATATTGTTCAAAGGTTTTTTAAACAATATAATGGTACCTAAGTGAGAGTGTGAGATTGTCTCATCAGGGGTCTTTGTTAGTATGCTACTTCCTACTTGCTCAGGGAGAATATCTGACTCAGATCTCAGAACCCAGTGATTTTTAATAATGGTGTAATTCAGAATCACATGGGAAACTTTTTCCAAAATGCATGTACCCAAGCCACACACTTAGATCATCTAGTTCAATTGGTTTAGGTTAGAATTGGTGATTTTTTTTTTTAAGTAAGTTTATAATCACAAGCTTATATGGAACACTGCTTAAGAATTACCATCCTGTTTAGGTCTTCCACACATTTTATAATTGAATTGTTTGTTTTTCATATTGAGCTCCATGAGCTGTTTGTGTATTTTGGAGATTAATCCTTTGTCCGTTCTTTCATTTGCAAATATTTTCTCCCATTCTGAGCATTGTCTTTTCATCTTGTTTATGGTTTCTTTTCCTGTGCAAAAGCTTTTAAGTTTAATTAGGTCCCATTTGTTTATTTTTGTTTTTATTTTCATTACTCTAGGAGGTGGTCAAAAAAGTTCTTGCTGTGGTTTATGTCAAAGAGTGCTTTTCCTATGTTTTCCTCTATGAGTTTTATAGCGTCCAGCCTTACATTTAGGTCTTTAATCAATTTTGAGGTTTTTTTAGTGTATGGTGTTAGGAAGTGTTCTGATTCCATTCTTTTACATGTAGCTTATTGAAGAGGCTGTATTCACTTATTGAAGAGGCTGTATTTTCTCCATTGCATGTTCTTGCCTCCTTTGTCATAAATTAGGTGACCATATGTGTGTGGGTTTATCTCTGGGCTTTCTATCCTGTACCATTGATCTATGTTTCTGGTTTTGTGCCAGTACCACACTCTCTTGATTACTGTAGCTTTGTAGTGTAGTTTGAAGTCAGGGAGTCTGATTCCTCCAGCTCTGTTTTTCTTTCTCAAGATTGCCTTTGGCTATTTGGGGTCTTTTGTGTTTCCATACAAACTGTAAAATTTTTTTTCTAATTCTGTGAAGAATGCCATTGGTAGTTTGATAGGGATTGCATTGAATCTGTAGGTTGCTTTGGGTAGTATAGTCATTTTCACAATATTGATTCTTCCAATCCAAGAACATGGTACATTTCTCCATCTGTTTATATCACCTTTGATATCTTTCATCAGTGTTTTATAGTTTTCTGAGTACAAGTCTTTCACCTCCTTAGGTAGGTTTATTCCTAGGTATTTTATTCTTTTTGTTGCAATGGTAAATGGGAGTGTTTCCTTAATTTCCCTTTCTAGTTTTTCATTGTTAGCGTATAAGAATGCCAAGAGATTTCTGTGCATTAATTTTGTGTCCTGCAACCTTACCAAATTCATTGATTAGTTCTAGTAGTTTTCTGGTGGCATCTTTTCTATGTATAGTATCATATAATATGCAAACAGCAACAGTTTTACTTCTTCTTTTCCAATTTGTGTTCCTTTTATTTCTTTTTCTTCTCTGATTGCTGTGGCTAGGACTTCCAAAACTATGTTGAATAAGAGTGGCAAAAGTAGACATCCTTGTCTTGTTTCTGATCTTAGTGGAAATGCTTTCATTTTTTCACCATTGAGTATGATGTTTGTTGTGGGTTTGTCATATATGGCCTTTATTATGTTAAGGTGGGTTCCCTCTATGCCCATTTTCTGGAGACATTTCACAAAAGAAGACATAGAGATGTCCAAGAGGCACATGAATAGATCCTCAACAACACTAATTATTAGAAATGCAAATCAAAACTACAATGAGGTATCACCACCAGTCAGAATGGCCATTATCAAAAAGTCTAGAAACAATAAATGCTTGAAAGGGTGTGGTGAAACGGGAACCCTCCTGCACTGTTGGTAGGAATGTAAATTGATACAACCACTATGGAGAACAGTATGGAGGTTCCTTAAAAAACTAAAAATAGAGCTGCCATTTGACCCAGCAATCCCACTACAGGGCATATACCCTGAGAAAACCATAATTCAAAAAGAGACATGTACCACAATGTTCACTGCAGCCCTATTTACAATAGCCAGGACATGGAAGCAACCTAAATGTCCATTGACAAATGAATGGATAAAGATGTGGCACATATATACAGTGGAATATTAGCCATAAAAATAAATGAAATTGAATTATTTGTAGTGAGGTGGATGGACCTAGAGTCTGTCATACAGAGTGAAGTAAGTCAGAAGGAGAAAAACGAATACCATATGCTAATGCATATATATGGAATCTAAAAAATGTGGTACTGATGAACCTAGTGGCAGAGCAAGAATAAAGATGTAGACCTAGAGAATGGACTTGAGGACATGGGGTGGGGAGGGGGAAGCTGGGGCAAAGTGAGAGTATCATTGACATATATACACTATCAAATGTAAAACAGTTAGCTAGTGGGAAGCAGCCACATAGCACAGGGAGATCAGCTCGGTGTTTTGTGACAACCTAGAGGGGTGGAATAGGGAGGGTGGGAGGGAGTCTCAAGGGGGAGGGGGTATGGGGATATATGTGTGCATATGGCTGATTCACTTTGTTGTACAACAGAAACTAACACAATATTGTGAAGCAATTGTACACCAGTAAAGATCTATTAAAAAAATGCCAATAAAGATTTTAAATATCAAAAAAAGCTAGATATTTTAGATGACTATCTGATATTTTTATATAGATTTATAAGTATCATTTTCTTTTTTTTTTCTTTTTTTTTTTTTTTTTTTTGCTGTATGCGGGCCTCTCACTGCTGTGGCCTCACCCATTGTGGAGTGCAGGCTCAGTGGCCATGGCTCACGGGCCCAGCTGCTCCGCGGCATGTGGGATCTTCCTGGACCGGGGAGCAAACCCGTGTCCCCTGCATCAGCAGGCGGACTCTCAACCACTGCGCCACCAGGGAAACCCTCTTTTCATATTCAGTAGTATCTAATAGTGTCCTAGGAGAATTTACCTCAGTAATTTTGAACCTTTGATGGCTGTTGGTAGAGATCCAATAGCCATTCTAAAACTTTGAAACATTTGCTTCCTGGATCTCTAAGGGTGAACTTGGTAATTGTCTTAGGGCCAGGTTCTTCCTTTGTTCTCATAGGGGTCACTTCAGTGAGATACTTTAGACATGCTACCTGAGTCAACAAATTATTTATATCTGTTGCTGTCTTTGAGGTAACTTCATATATAGGTGAAGTAGTTCAGAGGCACAGACTTTTGCTTGGGAATGCTTCACTTTGAAAATGCAAAAGATAGTCCTTTTGAGGATATTTCACAGAAACAATTTTGAGGCTGTTGTTTCTGTTGTTATAAGTTATACTTATGTCCCCCCAAAATGACAGTTTCACTTACGGTGTAAAGTACAAGGTTTGGAGAGGGGTTTGTAGAAGGGAGGTGGGCAGAAGGAAAAAGGAGAAGAAAGAATGAACATTTGGCCAAGGATAGAATTATAAGGGTCTCATTTGTAAATGCAGACCAGTTTGGGAAACTTATTTCCAAAACCTATATACCTCTACATGACTTGTCTGTAAGTCGATGCCCTTACTCCATCTCCAGGTTTGTCACATGTATTACAATGTTAATTCAAACCTTGGATCTGAGAATATAAACCCTACTGTCCAGTTTTATTGTTGAAACTATAAAACCCAACAAAAACCAATAACGTGTCTTTACCATATAACAGTTACATTTATTCATTACTTGCTTTAAATCATTTTATTTGCTGTAGAGGGTAAAAGAATATTTCATTTCAACTCTGTTGAAATCATGATTCCGATGGTCTAGTCCTTGAAAAGGGTTTTGATGAAAGGTCTGCAACCACGTGTGGGTGCTCACATTCTTTAATTGCTTTCTTTGCTTATGATCAAGGAGATACATACTAGAATGCAGTATTACAAACCTTTCCTCATTTATACCTCAAAACTTTGGTATTCCTTTCCAAAACTTTCTAAAAATGTGTTTTCATACTTCTAATAATTATAACCCTTCTATATTTCCACCTTTCCTCTATATTCTTCATAACAAAAGCCCAAAGAATCCTTTGGCAATGTCAGATCCCTACCTGATAGGTAGGAATGTGTACAAAAAATCTGAAAGAACAAAGCCTGAATCCTTTTTGCTAGGTTACAAGAAAAGGCTGGCATTGCACATTACTATTTTTGTCCCATCATATAATTAACACCTAATTAAAGATGACAAGAAAAAATATTTTCATATATCCATAGCACTCCAAAAATGTACTAGTTTTTGTTTGTTTTGTTTTACACAATATGTAAAGCTCTTCTTGACTTAATCTTCTATGTTTTCTCTTTCTCTCTCTCTTTTTTTTTTTTTGGCTGTGGGTGGGGGGAGGTTCAGGGACCTGGATCAGAAGGTCTAGGCCTCTGTATCTCTTGTTTAATGGTACCATATCTACATACTAATTCTAAACTTTGAATTTTTCTCAACCCTTTGGTCACTGGCTGGTCGTATAAGTATTACCAGGTCTATACATTTGACCCTTGAATAAGGCAGGTTTGAACTGTCCAGGACTACTTATACATGGGTATTTTTCAATAGTAAATACTACAGTATTACAACGTCCATGGTTGGTTGAATCTGTGGATGTAGAGGAACTGCAGATATTGAGAGCCTGCTATAACTTACATGTGAATTACCCCTCACATTGTTCAAGGGTCAACTGTAATTCATGACTCTCCTCTACATAATTCCAACTTTATTGTGCAAGTCTTCATAATCTGGGAAATATGAGGAAAGGTGGCTCCAATCATTGGTACTGGAATCAGGTGTACTTAAATGTGAATCCTGAATTTACTAACTACTGTGCACATAAAATTGAACAAGTTACTTCGTCTCCCTGAACATCAACAGGTAACTGAAAATAATAATATATCATTTACAGAGATGTTATAAGGATTAAATGAAGTAATGCATAAAGAAATTTAGCCTATGGTATGCATATTATAAACATTCAGTAAATAATAGTTACTACTCCCACAACTAATAATAATAGTAATAACATAATAATAAGAAGAAAAGCAGTGTCACCTGGACTATAGAAATGATTTACCTAACTATTTTTTATTTTTCACATTTTTTTCCTTTAGACTTGCTGGATTGTATTTCTCATTACTACCAAAATGACTTTTCCAAAAATCCAAATCACTTGCTTGTTTAAATACTTTAAATTTATTCTGACCAGTTCAATATCATTGATTCTCAAATTTCCCCCTACACGCAAATATATAAATATTGTTCACAAACACACATACTTACACACCCAAACACACACACATTTACATGAAATGTAAAAATAAAAATATATTAGCAACCATAACTGGGTTGTTCAAATATAGAATGGGTTTGGGGGTTTTCAAATAATAATATTGCCTTTGTGTCCTCATTTCTTCTTTATCTCTCTGTCTCTGTCTGTCTCTGTCTTTCTCTCTCTCCCTCCCTCCCTCCCTCCCTCCTTCTCCCTATCTCTCTATCCCTCTCCCTCCCCCTCTCTCTTTCCCCTTTTATTCTCCTCCTGCAACCATCCCTGGGCCATCTCTCAGATCCATTTCTTCATTCTCTTCCTATGGTAAAGCATCCCTGGCTTCAGGACACATTAGTTTTGTTCTAGTTTTGTTTACAGTCATTCCTGTGCCAATCACTGTGCCCAGAGGAATAGCTTAGCATACTTGGCTAGACATAGTAGACATACCCTTGTGACTAGCAAGGTGGAGTAGTGTGATGAGAAGCTCCTAGAACTACGGCAGTGAGGAAGAGGCAGATCTCTGAAATGAAGGCATTTACTGCTATCAGAAGAGATCAGAAATGGGGGGGGGAAAGCGCCAGCAAATTCCACTTTAGCGTACGGCAGATGATGTGGTGATGTTTTGTGTATTCCCATTTACAATTTTCAATATAGCAGCTGAAATATCAGCTCTTTATTACTCAAAAGACAATTGGATATAAATGATATAAGAAGGAAGACAGTGAGTCAGCTCTAACTTACCAAAGAGAAGAGAGAGAGTGTTAATTGTAACACCCATCACAAAGAAAGTGTGTCATGAGACTCCAGTGTGTAACAGTTTCATGGTTGAAAACATCAGAGTTGGATGAAGTCCAAAGCCTCTCAGGTTATGTTGCAGCCTGCTAAATTTACCACTGTTTTTCATCCTGCTTGTAACCTATCCTCCACCCCAGCAATTTATGACACCATACTCATAGCCTGTACAGTGGTCCATCATGACTCTGATTTGCACATACAGTTTATATTAATTAACATTGTTTTCTAAGAACCTGGCATAGTACCTGGCTCATGGTAAGTTAGTTCTCCATTATTGTTACCTTAATTATTTTGATGACTAGGAAACAATCCCATTTCAGTACATGCAAGATGTTAACAGATTAAATGAAAATTTTGCTGTCATAGATATAGGAGACAAAGGAGAAATCCTAGCAGAACAAAAAAAGTAAGGTGAAAATACTGCAGAATGGTTAAGCTACAAACTCATTATGCTACTTTTATATTTGTGCTAACAGAATTGTATGTGGATGGGATCTGAAATGTAAACCTGACTTGAGCCAAATTCCCCTGGGATCTAAGGATTGCTGACAACTACTGATATTTATTGCCTTTTTAAACTGAGCGATGAAGGCCTGAAAATAGAGATAAGATCTGTAGATTCAGGAGTACTTTAGTACAACTCTGTTTATTAGCTGTATTTTTGTATATTTCTTCCCATTGATCACATGCACATAAACATATACAGGAATGCAAATATCATTTCCGTCAACTTGTAACATTTTTATATTGCAATTCAGAAAGAGTAAAGTGAGCTACTCTTTAATACATATTTGGGGCAGTCAATTAAAAACTTTAGCTCTCCCTGCAGTAGTGTGATGTCAAGCTCAAGTATTCCTATTTCAGTCTAGAAGGATAATAGTCTGCTTTCATAAAAGTTCAGTTATTTACTCTTAAAATTGAAAGGTATGCATTCTCACTACTTTTAGCTTTTGCATTAAAATAAATTAATTACCCTGGAATGAACTGAAACGTTCATTTAAACCCAACTTAAGACTTGGATAATCTTCAAGGTTCTTAATTGAAAATTAATGGCTCTCTCTTAAAATCCATGTAGTAGAAGCAGCAGCCATCTCAGTAGTGCCTAATAATTGTGGCATAATCTTGTCAACCCTTTCATAGATGGTAGGATTAGAAATAGCTTTCCATTTTCAAGGATCTGAAAAGTCCAGGTTTTATGGTGTCATTTTGAAAATGAATATTGAGTTAGGACTCCTAAGTTTTGGTTTCAAATTCCGGATCTCCCTTTATCAACCTGCACGACAAAAGAGAAATAACTTAGTTCCTTTGCAGTGTTAATTTTTCATTTGTAACATGTAGCAAATAACCCAGGAACTATTATGTATCATATATTTTATGTTTTATATATATCAAAGTTATACATTAATGTGGTTAAAATATTTAATAGTTCTGCAATATATTCTACCCCACCCTCCATTCCATCTCCATAGAAACAACCATTTTCAGCTCTTTTCACTGATTTCTTTTGCTGTTTACTGCCATTTCTCTAAATAAATTATCCTGAATATTAATTTCTTAATTTCATTGTTTATTATCTTCCTCATAGGAAGAGTATTTCGATTTACTCCTGACCCTGCCTTCCCCCCCCAGCCCACAGTCACCCTTCTCTTTATTCTCCCTTATCTTCTCAGCTATGTTAGTTCACTTCCTTTTCCTTCACAATATATCGTTTACTATCTGTTTGTTGTTGTTGGCATAGTATGTTAATTTGCTAGGGCTGCCGAAACAAAGTACCACAGACTGGGTGGCCTAAACAACAGAAATATATTTTCTTACAATTCTGGAGGCTTAGAAGTCTGAGATCAAAGTGTCAACAGGGTTGGTTTCTTCTGAGGCCTCTTCTTTGCTCCTAGATTGCTGTCTTCTTCCTGTGTCTACCCATCATCTTCTCTCTGTGCATGTCTGTGTCCAAAATTCCTTTCCTTATAAGGATGTTAGTCATATTATATTAGTGCCCACCCTAATGAACTCATTTTAACTTAATTACCTCTTTTGAGACCTTGTCTTCAAATAGGGTGACATTCTGAGACACTGAGCATTAGAACTTTAACATACGAATTTTGGGTGAACACAATTCAAGTACGTAATCCATAGAAAAATCCAAACTTATCACAAATTATGTAAGTCTCCTCTCCAGACATTCAAGCACATCAGCTATTCTGTCCATTTCATCTTCCTCCAGAAGTCTCACGTAGAGTACAGAGCTCTGTATATTCACTACACAGATGCCAGGCAAGGATCCCTCCTGAGCACCATTTTGAGGAGTGCCTTCACCTCTCCCCTGGGATAAATAGCTTGTTTCCTATATAGACCATAGTTTCTTTCTTTTCTTTTTTTTTCATCTTTATTGGAGTATAATTGCTTTACAATGTTGTGTTAGCTTCTGCTGTACAACAAAGTGAATCAGCTATAAATATACATATATCCTCATATCCCCTCCCTCTTGAGCCTCCCTCCCACCCTCCCTATCCCACCCCTCTAGGTGGTCACAAAGCACCGAGCTGATCTCCCTGTGCTATGCGGCTGCTTCCCATTAGCTATCTATTTTACATTTGGTAGTGTATATATGTCCATGCCACTCTCTCACTTCGTCCCAGCTTATCCTTCCCCCACCCCCAACCCCGCGTGTCCTCAAGTCTGTTCTCTACATCTGTGTCTTTATTCCTGCCCTTACACTAGGTTCATCAGTACTATTTTTCTAGATTCCATATGTATATGCATCAGCATACCATATTTGTTTCTTTCTTGATTTAATTCCTCATTTTAGAGGAGCACAACTTCTGATAACTTCCTTAAACTAGGTATATGAGAATTTAAAATTTTGAGATCACACAAGTCTGAAAATGTTTATCCTACCCAGGGAAGTAAGTTAAAGTTTGGCTAGGAATAAAATTGTTGGTTCAGGTAATTTTTGTTCTGAATTTTAAAGGCATTACCCCATTGCCTTTTAGTTTTCAGAAATATTACAAAATATGAAAAAAATAAGTTTTTAGTTTATATGTTAACATATTTTTATTCTCCCTCTTTCTCTGAAAATTCTCAAAAACTTTTCTTTGAGCTCAGTGCTTTAAAAAGTTATGACTAAGAGCCTCACTGAGGAGCCAACTATTACCTTCACTGTGATATGATCGTTATCTATCAAAAAGTTAAGGATCTTCAACTGCAGTTTCTTAATTCTTTCCTTTCATGGTAGTCAGATTCCCCAGAGAAATCTCTAAAATCCTGCTGCTTGGCAGGGGAGGGCCTGGTTGCTACAATTCTAGATTTCTGGGAGAAGAAGGCCATTTATATTACCATCTGGTATGCACATGTTCATTAATCCTTCTTTTTTCAGCACCCTCAATTGTGGCTCATGTTACAAAAGCCAGATACCCTCAATTGTATCTCTATCAGAGACTAAACTGACAGGTTTTGCCAGGAGGAGCAAAATGAAGGAGGAGCTGGGAATTCAAATACCTTAAAACAACCTTTCAAATTATCCTTCAATTTTTTTATTGTGGCGAAATGTACATAAGATAATATTTATTGTTTAGCCATTTTTAAGTGACTAGTTCAATGGTGGTAAGTATGTTCACATTGTTGTACAATCGTCACTGCTAATCACCCCCAGAGGTTTTTTTTTTTCTTCTTTTTTTCATCTTTCCAAACTGGAACTCTATAGCTGTTAAACAATGTAATCCCTATTCCCCACTATCCCAAGTCCCTGGCAACCACCATTCTACTTTTTTCCTCAATAAATTTCACTACTCTAGCTAACTCATGTAAGTGGAATCAGGCAACATTTGTTCTTTTGTAACTTGCATATTCACTAAGCACAATGCCTACAAGATTCATCCATGTTATGTTGTAGCACGTGTAGAATTTCCTTCCTTTTTAAGGCTGAGCAATATTCCATTATGTGTATATACCACATTTTGTTTATCCATTCATCCACTGATGGATATGTACATTGCTCTGACCTTTTGGCTGTTATGAATAATGCTTCACTAAACATGGTATATAAAAATCTGTTCAAGTCCCTGCTTTAAACTCTTTTAGTGTATATCCAGAAGCAGTATTGCTAGATCATATGGTAATTCTATTCTCAATTTTTTTTTAATTCAATTTAATTTATTTATTTTGGCTGCATTGGGTCTTCGTTGCTGCGTGTGGGCTTTCTCTAGTTGCAGCAAGCAGGGGCTACTCTTCATTGCAGTGTGTGGGCTTCTCATTGCGGTGGCTTCTCTTGTTGCGGAGCACAGGCTCTGGGTGTGTGGGCTTCAGTAGTTGTGGCATGCAGGCTCAGTAGTTGTGGCTCAAGGCCTCTAGAACGCAGGCTCAGTAGTTGTGGTGCACGGGGTAAGCTCCCTGGCATGTGGGATCTTTCCCAGACCAGGGCTCGAACCCGTGTCCTCTGCATTGACAGGCGGATTCCCAACCACTGTACTGCCTGGGAAGCCATCTATTTTCAATTTTTTAAGGAACTACCATACTGTTTTCTGTAGTGCCTGTTTGATTTTATTGATACATTATCCATGAGCAATGCACATGTGTTTTCGATTTTCCTGCATCCTTGTCAATACTTCTTGTTTTCTTTTTCTTTTCTTCTTCTTTATTTTTAGTGTTAGCCATCCTAATGGTTGTTAGGTGATATCTCATGATGGTTTTAATTAGTATTTCACTAATGTTTAGTGATTTTGAGCATCTTTCATTATGCTTACTGACTACTTGCATATCTTCTTTGAAGAAATATCTACACAAGATGTTTGCCAATGTTTAAATTGCTTCGTTGTGTTGTTATTGAGTTATAGGAGGTCTTTATATATACTGGACATTAAGTCCCTTACCCTATATATATAATTTTCGAATACATTGTGCCATTCTGTGGGTTATTTTTTCCTCTGATAATAGTATTCCTGATGCACAAAAGTCTTTAATTTTGATAAGCTCAGTTTATCTATTTTTCTTTGTTTTGTCCTCTGTGCTAGGTGTCATATCCAAGAAATTATTGGCAAATCCAGTGTCACGAAGCCTTTGTCCTATTTTTTTCTGAGACTTTGATTGTTTTAGCCATTACATATAGGTCTTTGATCCATTCAAGTTAAATTTTATATATGGTATAAAATAAATGTCCAACTTTAGTTCTTTAAATGTGCATATCCAGTTTTCCCAACACAGTTTGCTAAAATGAGTATCCTTTTCCCCAGTGAATAGTCTTTGTACCCTTGTCAAAAATCATTTGATCTTGTATGTGAGGGTTTATTTCTGGGCTTTTTCTTCTATTCTATTTGTTGATATACCTGTCTTTGTCTGTACCCTGACACACTTTTGATTACTGTAGCTTTGTAGTAAATTTTGAAATCAAAATGTGAGACATCCACCTTTGGTCTTTTTTTAGATGTATGGCTCTTTGAGGTCTCCTGAGATTCTGTATGAATTTTAGGATGAAATATTTTTTTCATTCAAAACACTGTTGAGATTTTGGAACATATCACATTGAATCTATAGATTGATTTGAGTAGTGTTGACATCTTAACAATATTAAGTTTTCTAATCCATGAATGCTTGGTGTCTTTATACTTGTGTCTTCTGTAACTTCTTTCAGCTTGTTTTTGTAGTTTTCAGTTTACAAGTCTTTGGATCACTTGGTTAAGTTTATTCCTAAGTGTTTTATACTTAGGTGTTGTCTACAAGTATCCCTTTTTATGTTGTGAGTTTCTTACCAAATTGACTTAGCTCTAGTTATTTTTTCTGCTTTTTTTCCCCCTTTTAACCTTTATGCTATAATAAAGTGTTTAAAAGCCTTCGCTGATAAATATTTGAAATTTTCTGATTTTGTATGTCTATTTATCACCTTACTAAAAGTTTTGTGTTTGTTTGCCTTTTTGTTTTTGGTAGAATCGCTCATTTCACCATTTCTTATAAAGCAGGTCTAGTGTTGATGAATTCCCTCTGCTTTTGTTTTTCTGGGAAAGTTTTTATTTCTCCTTCATATTTGAATGATAACTTTGCTGGATAGAGTATTCTTGGGTGACAGTTTTTGTCTTTCAGTATTTTGAGAATGTCATTCCACTCCTTCCTGGCCTGTAGAGTTGTTGTTGAGAAATCTGCTGATAGTCTAATGGGGGTTCCTTTGTAATTTACCATCCTTTTTACCCTGGCTGCCTTTGAAATCTTTTTTTTTTTTTTTTTTTCTGTCATGACTTTTGCCACTTTTAATATAATGTGTCTTGGAGAAGGTCTTTTTGCATTGAGGTAATTAGGTGTTCCCTTAGCATCATGGACTTGTAATACAGTTTCTTCCCCACGTTTAGGAAGTTCTCAGCTATTATTTCTTTAAATAAACTCTCTGCTCCCTTTTCCCTCTCTTCTACTTCTGGGATATCCATTACCCTAATGTTGCTCTTTCTAAAAGAATCCAGTAGCTCTTGTACAATTTTCTCATTTTTTAAATGTCTTATTTCTCTTTCCTGTTCTACTTGTATCATTTCTAGATTTCTGTCCTCCAGCTTGCTAATTCTCTCTTCCATATGGTCTGCTCGATTTCCAGTATTTCTAGTGCATTCTTCATCTCACTGATTGAGTTCTACAGCCCCAGGAATTCTGTTTGGTTCTTTATTAGAGTTTCAATCCCTTTGGTAAAGTATTCCTTCTGTTCGTTAGTTGTATTCTTGAGTTCACTGAACTGCCTTTCTGAGTTTCGCTGTAGCTCTTTTGAGTTTCTACATGACAGCTATTTTGAATTCTCTATCAGTTAGATTACAATATTTTATGGATTAAAGTTTGATTTCTGGGGAATTGTCATGTGTGTGTGTGTGTGTGTGTGGTATGATGTTGCTGTAGTTCTTCATGGTGCTTGATGAGTTGTTCCTCTGCCAACACATTTGGAGTAGTGAAAACCTTTCCACTTGATATTAATGATTCAATGGGTTAGAAATTAGAGGCCTTTCTTTTGTTTCCCAGTTGGTGGTGTTATAGCAAAAGTTTTAGGTTACTTTTACCTGAGCTGCCTCTTGGTCATATTGGAGAGTTGACACTTTCCATCCTGTACCACCTCTGCCAAGGGTATCACCCTGTACTCTCTTTGTTGCTTCTTGTGCCTCTGGGGTCATGGATGCTTCGTTGGTGCCAAAGTCTCTGGCATTGCCACCTGGGGCACTTCATTGTTTCTCTGGTCCTCTGAGTCACATGCTCTGCTGCCTCAAAGATTGGGACAAGGTTTGCAGGGAGCTGGGGTCACATGAGCACCTTTGCCATGTCCAGTGTTATAAGGTTTACAGGCCCTGCCACTGTTGGTAAGGGGAGTTTGGGGTCAGAGTTATGGGCACCTCAGCATCTGTTGCTCATTTACCTGTGCCCATGGGTGTCAATGCTGCCAAGAGTCTGGAGTCATATGTTACTGCTTCCCCTGCTACTACTGGCTTCTCTGGGGTTATGAGCTAAGCTGTCACAGCCTGAGGACTAGGATTGCAGGCACCATCTTTCTTGTTCCCCTGGTTCTGCCTCCTCTATGTGTTCTAATTCATCCACCTTTAGTGTGGAATTCTCTGGCATCCAGGTATGTTGGGCAGAGATACTTCTGTTGCCTTGTGAATGCTTTCCTGCTTGTAGATTGAGGAGGAGAAAGATAAGGGAAGCATTTCACTCTACCATGTTGCTGACCTCACTCTCCTCTAAAAGTTTTTGACTTTAAAGTCTATTTTGTCCATTATTAGTTTGGATACTCCTGCTTTCTTTTGGTGACTATCTGCATGGAATGTATCTTTGCATCTTTCCACTTTCAACCTATGCATGTTTTCAGGTCTAAACTGAGTCTCTTGCAGACAGCACATAGTTGGATACAGTTTATTCATTCTGCCAATCTATATATTTTGATTAGGGAGTTTAATCCATTTATATTTAAAGTAATTACTAATAAGGAAGAGTTTATTATTTCCATTTTTTAATTTGTTTTCTGTATGTCTTATAGAATTTCAGTCCCCATTTCCTCCATTTTTGTCTTCCTTTTGTGTTTAGTTGATTTTGTGTTTTCACTCCTTTCTCATTTCCTTTTGTATGTATGCTATAAATTACTATGGGGTTACAAAAAAGAGCCTAAAGTTACAAAAATCTGTTTCCAACTTATGCCAACCTAATTTCAATTGCATATAAAAGCTCTAGTCCTTATAACCTCTGTCCTCCTTTATGTTATTGATGTTACAAATTATACCGTTATATATTGTATATCCATTAACATAAAGTTATAGATACCTTATGATTTTGTCTTTTAAATCCTGTAGAAGTATAAAAAGTGAAGCCACAAACAAAACTTGTAATAGTACTGGTTTTACATTTGTCCGTGTATTTATCTATAACAGAACTTCTTCCCCCTATGGCTTCAAGTTACTGTGTAGTGTTGTTTCATTTTAACTCTAAGGGCTTCCTTTAGTATTTCTTGTAGAACAGCTTAACAGGTAATAAACTCCCTTAACTTTTCTCTGTTTTGGAATGTCTTAATTCCTCCCTGATTTTTGAATGAAAGTTTTTCCGGATGCAGAATTCTTGAGATTTTTCTTCAGCACTTAAAATACAGGCAGACTTTGGAGTTATTGTGGGTTCTGTTGCAGACCCCTACAATAAAGCAAATATAAAAATAAGGCAAGGGCTTCCCTGGTGGTGCAGTGGTTGAGAGTCTGCCTGCCGATGCAGGGGACACAGGTTCGTGCCCCGGTCTGGGAAGATCCCACAGGCTGCGGAGCGGCTAGGTCCGTGAGCCATGGCCGCTGAGCCTGCGTGTCCAGAGCCTGTGCTCCGCAACGGGAGAGGCCACAACAGTGAGAGGCCCTAGTACCACAAAAAAAAAAAAAAAAAGATTCAATCTCAAGAAACTACTTTCTTTCCTCATCCATAAGAAGCCACTCCTCATCTGTTAAAGTTTTACCACAAGATTATAACAAACCAGTCACATCTTCAGGCTCCACTTCTAATTCTAGTTCTCTTCCTGTTTCCACCACATCTCCAGTTGCTTCCTCCACTGAAGTCTTGAACTGTCCTAAGTTTTACATGAGCGATAGAATCTAATGCTTCCAAACTCCTATTAATGTTCAGATTTTGACTTTTCCCATGAATCAAAATTGTTTTTAATGCAATCTAGAATGGCGAATCCTTTCCAGAAGGATTACATTTACTATGCCCAGATCTGTCAGAGGAATCATTATCTATGGCAACTATAGTTTTACGAAATATATCTCTTAAAGAATGAGTTGAAAGTCAAAATTACTCCTTGATCCCTGGGTTGCAGAATGGATGTTGTGTTAGCAAGCATGAAGAGAATCTTGTTGAACATCTCCATCAGACCTCTTAGGCGACCAGGTGCATTGTCAAGAAACAGTAATATTTTGAAAGAAATCTTTTTTTCTGAGCAGTACGTCTCAACACTGGCCTTAAAATATTCAATAAAACATCTGTAAACAGATGTGCTATCATCCAGGCTTTGTTGCTTAATTTATAGAGCACAGACAGAGTAGATTTAGCATAATTCTTAGCAACCCTAAAAGTTTCAAAATAGTTGGTAAGCATTGACTTCAACTTCAAGTGAGCAGCTGCCTTAGCCCCTAACTAGAGAATCAGCCTCTCCTTTAAGCTTTGAAGTCAAAGGCATTGACTTCTTCTCTCCAGCTATGAAAGTTCTAGATGGCATCTTCCAATTTTAGACTGTTTCATCTACACTGAAAATCTTCAGTGTAGCCACCTTCATGAATTATCTTAGCTAGATCTTCTGGGCAACTTACCACAGCTTCAACATCATTACTTGCTGTTTCACCTTCACTTTCATATTATGGAGATGACTTCATTCCTAAAACTGCACGGCCCAACCACTGCCAGATTCATACTTCTGGAGTTTCCTCAACTCTCTCAACCTTTATTGAATTGAAGAATAGTGAGGGCCTTGCTCTGGATTAGGTTTTGGCTTAAGGGAATATTGTGGCTGGTTTGATCTTCTAGCTAGACTGCTAAAACTTTCTCCATATCAGCAGTAAGGCTGTTTCACTTTCTTATTCATGTTTTCCCTGGAGTAGCACTTTTAATTTCATTCAAGAGTTTTCCTTTGCATTCACAACTTAGCTAACTGTGCAAGAGGCCCAACTTTTGCCCTATCTTGGCTTCAGGTATGCCTCAACTTTACGTTTAGCTTTTGATTTAAAGTGAGAGACGTGCGGCTTTTCCTTTCACTTGAACACTTAGAGGTCATTATAGGGTTATTAATTGGCCTAATTTCAATATTATTGTGTCTCAGGGAATAGGGAGGCCAAGGAGTGAGAGCAGTGGGGGGAATGGCTGGTTAGTGGAGCAGTCAGAACACACACAACATTTATTAAGTTTGCCATCTTATATGGTTTGTGGCGCTCCAAAACAATTACAATAGTAACATCAAAAATCACTGATCACAAAACACTATAACAAATATAAGAATAATGAAAAAGTTTGAAATAGTGTGAGAATTACCAATATGTGACAGAGAAATGAAGGAAAAACTGCTGTTGGAAAAATGGCTCCAACAGACTTGCTTGATGCGTGTTTGCCGCCAAACTTCAGTTTGTAAAAAAACAGGGTATCTGTGAAGCACAAAAAAATGAGATGTACCTATATATCATATTCTTTTGGCTTGCTAAATTTCTGCTGAGTAATCTGCTTAGAATCTATTGAGGATGCCTTATATGTGATGGTCACTTTTCTCTAGATACCTTCAAGATTCTCTTTTTGTCTTTCAAAATTTTGATTATAATATGTATCAGTGTGCATTTCTTTGGCTTTCTCCTCTGTAGAGTTCACTGACCTTCTTGGACTTGTGCATCCATGTATTTTCTCAAATTTGGAAATTTTAGGCTATTATTTCTTTAAATAATCTCATTGTTCCTTTTCTTTCTTCTTCTGGGACTCCCTTAATATATATTGGTCCCCTTGATGGTGTCTTATAAGATTCTGAGGCTTACTTTTCTTCATTCTTTTTTCTTTTTTTCCTCATAATTGAGAATTTCAAATGACCTGTCTTCAAGTTCACTGATTCTATATTCTGCCTGTTTGAAACTCATGTTGCACACTTGTAGTGAGCATTTCAGTTCAATTACTGCATTTTTTAAGCTCCAGAAATTCTGCTTTTTTATAGTATCTATCTTTGTTGATACTTTTATTTCCTTCATATTTAATTTCCTCATTTCCTTTAGTTCTTTGTTTTCCTCTAAGACATATTTAAGACAATTGTTTTAAATTTTTTTTCTAATAAATCCAATGCCTGTATTTCTTCAGTGACTGTTTTCTGGAGATTTATTTTGTTCCTTTGAATAGGCCATGTTTTCCTATTCATTTGTACACATTGCAGTATTTTGTTGAAAATTGCAACAGATTTTGCAGAAAGGAAATTGTGAAAATTTTGAAAAGTCAGCTCTTATTTCAGTTTTCAGACTTACTCCTGCCATAGAACGTCTTCACCAATCAGCCTGTTGTGAAGTCTTAAGGGCTTCTTGGGTAATTTGGAGGCATATTTTTTCCCCTGGTCTTTTGATTATGATCTTTTTCCCCAGCTCCCCTGTATACACGGCTGCTTTTAAATGTCTTGGATTCCCTATGAGTCTTATCCTGACTTCTCTTGGGGCCTTAGCTATTCTAATGTATTCCTTAATCAGTAGTCACAGGCATCTGAGGTCTTGTAGTGTGCTTGTGGTTTTCACAAACCATGACCACTGCTTCCCACAGTTTCCCCTTGCCTGAGATTTGAGCTTTGCTGTTTCGATATCTGATCTCTGAGTTGGCTGACACAGAGACCAATTAGGCAACCCCTAGACAAGTTATAATATTGCTCATTAGATTTGCTCTGCACCTGCTGGCTCACAGAATAGAACTGGGATGAGACCACTGCTTCTCCCAAAGCACAGTGAGCCATGGATAGAAGGCAGGAAAATTACAAATAAAAATGCCACAAAATTTCCTACCATTTTGAATGTAACTTTTTCTTCTCTGGATATTCATTTGTTTGCTGTAGATCCTTGACTGAATACCAGAGCTCCTGTAAAGCTATTTTCACCAGTCTCTAGTTGTGTACTTAATATTTCCATAGGAAAAAATGGCCTGGAACTTTGTAGGCCACCATTTTGCTGATGTTCTCATTTCTTTAATTTTTGGTCTTTTCACTCCTACTTCTCAAAAGTACCAGATTTTGTGATATTAATCTGGTGAATTATCAGCCTTTCTGGTACGGCTTAGCATTAGGGTCTTTTGTAGATCTTCTAAACATTTACCATTAAGCCACTTGTTTTCTATCCTTACTTTTATTGCTGTTATTGCAATATCTGATCTACCTATTGTTATGTGTTTATATATTTTTAAATTACATTTCTATTGTATTCCTGACATTTCAAGTGGGAAGATATGTAGAAGTTTGTGTGTAAAATTATTTTTTACCTGGATATCTACTAAATAACATCATTTAAAAAAATTGTCAAGACTGTTGCTATACAGAAATGGTTTTGGTCTTATTTAAAAAAGCTAGAAGCACACTGTATAATATTATAAATTGTAGGGTTTTTTTATATCACATTGACATTTGATTCTGTCAATAAATTCAGAAAAAGACAGCATCATTTAAGCACTTAGAACTCAACACTTAAGTGCCAACATCTGAGTAAGAGAGTGGGAATGACTGAACCAAGAGAAATGAATGCTGGAAAGTGGGGATAGGAAAAAAATAACAATTAGAGAAGGTAGAAAAGTATCAAACACCAAAGTGGTTGAAAACACAAGAAAGGTGGAGAACTGAAAGCATGAGAAGAGGTACATGTCGGGAGAGTGACTTGGATTATGAGCACTAATTATCTTAGTCTCTTTCTAAGTCTCTGTAAGCAGGAGAATATATTAAAAGTGAGAATTAGGGCTTCCCTGGTGGTGCAGTGGTTGAGAGTCCGCCTGCCGATGCAGGGCACAGGGGTTCGTGCCTCGGTCCGGGAAGATCCCACATGCCGCGGAGGGGCTAGGCCCGTGAGCCATGGCCGCTGAGCCTGCGCGTCCGGAGCCTGTGCTCCGCAACAGGAGAGGCCACAGCAGTGAGAGGCCTGCGTACCAAAAAAAAAAAAAAAAAAAAAAAAAAAGTGAGAATTAGCCAAGTATAACTGAAATTGCAGAAATAATATTTCATAAGAAATGCATCATCCTTCAATTCCCTTACACAATGACTCAATGGAGATTTTTAAATGCCCTTTAAAAAGTAAAACCTTGTTTTTTAACTTAAATTTCTATACCATAAGAAATGGTAGCCTTATACATAGTAAAGGTAGGAGATACAATGTTTATGTTAAAGCGTCTTTAAACATGAGACAATCTATATCCTTTAATCATATGGTGATTCAAAACTGGAGAATACTTTCGGAGAAGTCAAAATAAAATGCTAGCTACAGTATGCTTCTTGAATAATAATTATTTTTATTTATTAGCACAGTAGTAATTACCCAGGTATGTTCAATTCTGTTAAATATACTGCATATTGTAAAAATCTGAAAGTGATAGTAATTAGTATTCAGACAGTGTTAAAGTAAGTTAACACACATTGGTATTACTGTAGTAACTTGATTAGATGGCATGCTACCTATTACCTTAATTATTCTGCTTATTGATGTAATGCCAAAATTTCTGCTCTTTTATCAATTGGAGTACCTAAACCACAATTACTCTATACAATACCTAAAGCTGGTATCTTTCCTTATTGGTACAATGCCTCTTGACAGTGTGATAACATGCCTCTGTGAGTTTTGGCAATCTGCCATAAAGCAGTGCTATTTGTAAAAGGAGAAATCTTGTCTCTCTGTGTGTCTTTGTATACTTTATGCTCGAAAGCAGAAAATCATTTACATATTCCTATGCCAGGCTGATACACTTGCAGGCTGTTTTGAGGTTTGAAACTGAAAACAATGCTATTCAACATAGAAGGGACAAATATTTCAAAACATCACGTTTTGAAGTATTTCTGGAAGTGGAACTGTTTTTTCTTGAATGTTACACACCCCAACCAGCCTTGACAGAATCTTCCATCTGACACATGAGCAGGTAATGCCTTCCTCATCATAAACTTGTACCTTTGGGATTCCTGTCTTTGGTTGTATCACATTTCAACTAATGTGGAAATGTTTGCTCAAGCAAATGTTTCTAATATTTTCAAACCTTTAAGTAAAATATAGTCTGTTAAACTCAGACCCTTTTCTTTTCCTTCATCAGGGAAGTATGAGATATTGCTCTCTAAAATTGTTTTTCACTTATAAATCACAATGAGCAGAGCAGTAGTAACAATACTTTTCCAAATATGTTCTGGAATGAGACAGGGAAAAGGAGGGGGAGTGGAAGGAGGAGAGAGGAGAGAGAGAGAGAGAGGGAGGGAAGGGGAGAGAGGGAGAGAGAGGAGATGATAATTTAAAATAATCTGTTGTAACTAGGACTTGAAAACTTTTCTTCATATCTGGATCACACTATTATTGATGCCCTGCAGGGAACCAGTTCTGGCAAAGTATGTATTTTTTTAATTTCTTGTTTTTTTATTACATTTCATTATGAAAATGTTCAAACATGTATAAAATTAGAGAGAACAGCATAATCAACTTTACAAACATATCACCTGAATTCAGTTGCTCTTAACGTTTTGCCGTATTTGCGTCAATGTTTTTTGTCCTAATGTAATCTAAAGCAAATCCCAGATCATCATGACACATTACCCCTAAAAACTTCAATACACCTATTTAAAATGTGAGAAAATTTGGACATAGCAGTGACTTGTTTATATATCCAAAATATATTTTTGGCCCTTATTTTTAACAACCTCTTCATAGCATTTGACCTCATGACTATATTCTCCTTCTTAAAAATCTGCCCATGTCTCTCTTCTGGTTTTTCTCCTTCCTTCCTCCTGGGTACATTTCTTTCAGTCTTATTCTTACATTCTTTTCGCCCTACCCTTACCTATGGACACACATTTTAATTATGTGATAAATCTGGGTTTCAACCTACAACATCTATTCATTTTATATCAGGGATTTGTAACTACCAGTTGGAGCAGGGAGGGAGAAAGGAAGTGAAGGGCAATAAACAGTTTTAAAAATATAACAAGTGATATTATGGAATTATCCCTTCTAAAAACCATGCATGTAAAGAATGCTTCCACATAAACCCATGTGCTGTCATTTTCCTCATGCACGTGTACTACCCCAAGTATATTCTAATATCCCCATAATTCTAACCTTCAGTCTCTGTGGAACTTTTGTGGAATATTGTTACCAAGCTTAAATTGCCGTCATCCAAGAAAAGAAATAGGACAGGATCCGTGGTCATTCATAAAAGTTGCCATACAATAAGAAGGTCATTTTGTTTAAGTCTAAAATATCATCTGATCACCAAGATTAAATCAAAATTTGGAAGCCAGCAGCCAGTGTCTAACTGAAGCCTGAGGTTGTACACCTGGAATCTCAGAATGTGACATTATTTGGAACAAGGGTCTTTGCAGATGTAATTATGAGATCAAGATAAGATCATCCTGGATTTAAGGTGTACCCTAAATCCAGTAACTATTGTCCTTATGAGAGAAAACCAAAGAGGGATTTGAGATCCAGAAGCAGCAAAGAAAGAAGGAAATGTAAAGACAGAGACAGGGACTGGATTACGTCACAAGCCCAAGAAGACCGCCAAAACCTGAATGAGGTGAGGAAGGATTCTCCCTAGAGCCTTCAGCTGGAGCATGGCCCTGCCACCACCTTGAATTATGACTTCTGGCCTCCAGAACCACGAGAGAATAAATTTATGTAGTTTTAAGCCACGCAATTTATAGTAATTTGTTACAGAAACCATAGGAAACTAATACACAACTGAAAATACTAAAAAGATTGCTGCAACACAAATACTGTCAATGTGTACAGTACACCTGACTCATAAAAATATGACAGCAATAGGAAACAGGAAAAGAATGGAAAATTGCAGCACTGCTTGAAAGAGTATTTTAAACATCTGGTTAGAAATTAAGAACAATTTACTAAAATCGATGTGCATTTAGGGAACAAATGAAATTGTTTTGAAATTGTTTTGTGATATATATATTTTTTCCTAACACAAGGAGGTAGTCATAAGGCTTGATGGGATTCCCAGGGGAGGAGAGGCCTCTCCCTATGTACAGTCTTTTTTTTTATCTGGATAAAACTATTGCACACCCAAATCAGAAGTGATCATTTAAATGGTGAACACCAGGGAGGGAGATATGCCAGGCAGGAAAAGAAGCTATTGATGAAAATTGCTTGTGCTGCTGAAGAGAGGGAAAGCTGCTTAGAATATGTTGTGCACCAGAGATGAGACTTAAAAATGAAATACACCTTTAAGCATAATTTAAACTAAATAGTTTGTGTTCTTGCTGAAGGACTCTGGAAGAATATTACTGTAACAAATTTCTATATTTAATTCTTGGCTAGCAGGCAGGTGTAGGTCAGACGTGAAATTCTTCTATTAAAATAACCACTAGCGAGGGAAAAACAGAACCTCATGCTTAGAGACACACAAATACGCATATCATACTGTATGTAACTCGATGGTCATTATTTCATGGTGACCAGACAAGGCAACATGTGACAAAAAGCGTCCAGGGTCTCTTGACTAGTGAGTGATAACAATGGGATACCTACGATTACTGACACTTCTCTAACAGATATTTCACCATGAACTGTTCACTGCTGTCTTTGGGCTATAGTATTTCTGAGCATTCAGGAGAATTCAGCAGCTCAGTGCAGCTCAGGGAGTACAACCAGACACAGCATGCTGATGCCCAGGGAAACCAAAGGAATCCAATCCTGGGCAGGCAACCCTGCCTCCCAGCAACCCTCTGATGACATGTGGGAAGTCTCTCTGCTGAGAGTTAATGTGTAATAGACATTATTGTTTGAAAATGGAAATCAGAGTGATTCAACAGCCACCTTTCTTTTCATAGCTTTTTTTCCCTTTTAAACTGAGGTGTTTTTGATTTTGTTGAAGTAAATAGTATAGGAAGCAATCTGCTGCTGTCACCTGCAGTGCTTTTGTTAGATTAATGATATCAACAGGTTGTATAGACTGGTGTTCATTAGAGTAATGTTAGGCATTACAAATGAAAGAGTATTAAGCATTAAAATATATCCTACTGGCATCAGTCTCTGTCTAGAAAAGTATCATTTAGCTGACTAACTGATGTTGGTTTTTATATAAAACTTACTAACGTGTTAGGAAGGATTTGCAATTCCCAGAGCTTTTGTAACGTCAGTGATGGGGCACATTATTAGATGCAGAACCTTTGTGGATTATTGTTACCAACCTTAAACTGCCATCATGCAAGAAACAAAATAGGTCAGGCTACCCAGTTATTCATCACAGTTGCTATACAATAAGATGGTCCTTTTGTTTATGTCTGAAATATCATCTGAGACCTTTGATTAAATCAAGTTTGGAAACCAGCAGCCAGTGGGTTAATGGAGGCCTGAAGTTGTGTTTTGTTTGATCTGAGTGTTTTTTAGTAACTTGCCAACATCTATTGATAAAATGATCATATGAGTTCATCTCCAAATCCCAAATTCCGGCTTCTTATGAATGAATTAGACTATCTGGGCACACTCGGGCCACATGCCCACTTGAATATTATTGGCTGGAACTCCACGGTGGCTTACACTTTTAGAAAGGGCACATTATTTTTCCACTTTGCCACCGTCCCCTTACTGCTTGTCACATCACATGTGTTGGTTCCTCTTCATCATTTGACTAGCAAGATAACCTGACCATTTGACTTGTTTATGTTATCTGTATGGCCTCTAAAACAATGACATTCTAAGGGCCTGGTCTAAATTCTTATTTGGGGGTATGTCACCTCCACAAGGCCGTGCTTTTTCAGGCCACAGGATTGTGCTCAGTGGATTAGGTATCCCAAGTCCTAAAGAAAGATTCTAAATGGGTAACTTACACTCTCAGACAAGTCAGACACCTTTAATCCCAACTCCTAATGGTCTCACTGTAGACATGCTACTAGCTTGTTGGTCTCAATAATTCTGTCAATTAGAATTGAGAATGTTAAGCAATTTGAGAAGAAATCTGCCTGCTGAAGTGATAATGCCAATTTGATGACTAGTGGATTACAGAAGGTGTTTTGGTGGCCTTTCCTAGTGCAGACCCTGGACCCTCTTTTTGTCCCCCATACCCCAGTCCTGCCAAGCCCTTTCCTATTCATCTGACATGTCAAGCTTATCCCATCTTAGGGTGGGAAAACACTAACCGTTTTTGTTTTTCTGCTGAAAACAGCTCTTTCTCTACCTTTCCTCTGGATGATTTCTCTTCATTCTTCGCTTCTCAGCTCAAAGGCTCATTCTATATCAGCGCACATATGCCACTCTTTCCTCCCAGGTTTAATTGCATCATCCTGTTTTGTTTTCTTCAAAGCATTTAAGATCTTCTTAATATACTTAGTTTATATATTTGTTTATTATTTGGTATTGTCTCTCAGAAGAATGTAAACTCCCTGAGAACAAGTATTAAACACAGGATGGATGTGTGAAAGAGTGAGTGAATGACATGGTGAACTGTGACATTGAACGGGAGAGGAGGACTATTCTAATGCTCTAGAGCTATAGATTTATCAAGTCCACAGATGTTTGAACCAGATTGGGCATAAGACCCATTAGATGTATGTAGTTTTGTCACTCAAAGTGCTGTTCCTTGAACTGCTTATTAATGGCCCATGACAAGACATGGAATATACAACAGACAGTATATCCACACACTACTTCCTTTGTTGAGAAATTTCTTTCTGGGAAAAAAAAAAAAAGCTCAGTTGAACACAACAGTGTGCCTAGTGATGTAATTAATTTACATCCTAACACAATCTTATCACACTGCAGACTAGTAGCTGAAGACTAACATCTACCCAAAGACAACTCTTTATGTAGCACTGGTTTACACATATTTTTTTTTAAAAATCCAATTTTAAAAGAACACTTGAATCATGAAGTAGGTCTTAAGAGAGAAAATATCTTCACTATAAGGGAAAGGATATTTGCATGACAGTAAGTTTCTTTGTGAATTTATTATACTTTCTGTGGAAATAAGCCCTTCATTAAAAGGGATCGTAAATTAAAGAGGTTGGGGCAGAAAAGGGGTGTGAATAGGAGGGCCAGGAAAGAGAACACACTTAGGAAACACTAAAGAGCATACTCACTTAAAACAAATAATACAATGAAAGGAATTGATTTGAGCTGTAATAATTTTCAGAAGCCACATAATCAGTAATCTTGTAGCTTAAAAAATAAGTTGAGAGCTGAATCTGAAATATATTTTCCATACAAGCTTTTGACAGAGTAATCAGTTGAATTATTTTATCTATTTTTAAGAGTCTCAGAGAAGACAATTTTAATTTTAACTTCAATAAAAACCCAAAATTTATTAGTAGAATCATAACAAAGCTGAATATGTTATTCTTCTTTGGCCAGCTCTGATCTCTTAAAGTCACTTGACAATTTCTATGGCAGATTAAATACGTGTATAGGTAAGGCTTGCATAACTCAATCATATTCTTTTTCTAACCTAGCCATTTTTTCATTTGAAAATTCTTCAGGATAGCCTACCAAAGTGGCAGTGGCCTAAAAATAAAGTTTCCTCTCCTTTCTATTTGGTATTTTCTCTGGTTTTCTGGATAATTGTGAGAATGTTTCCAACTGGTAAATGTTCTCAGGAGTCAGAGAACCAGTAGAGAGGAATTAGAGGCTTGAGAAACTAGCTATATAGGACATTTCCAAATACAAGTAATAAATGAATGAGGGTACAATCAAATAGACTTTTTACAGTCAATTCCTTTTTGAGAAATAGATTATCTGTCTAAGTGAATTCCCCTTTTAACATTAAAAGCCAGCTTCCAGATAGGTCTGATCCATTCATTCCCTGGCCACTAAATGGCATTGACGAATTACACTTTCTAATCACCAGCATTGGCAATGATGAATCTCTTCGACTTCTTGCTTTGCAAAGAGATTGGATTTGGTAAAGTAGCTGCTGCCCCAACCATATCTTTAGCGATGCAAGCAATCTAACTCTCTACCTTTGAAATACTAGTTTCTCTTTATTCAAAGTCCTGATGAAACAAAACTCACTGTTTTGATTTATGAGAAAGTATATTTAATTATGACCCCTGAGTGTACCAGACCTCAGTTGGTCACCTTAAAAAATGCAGTCCACTAGTTGCAGAGTATTGAAAGTGTGGATTCTCCAGGACAAATCCTATTGATTTGTCAGAAAAATAAAATTAATGAAAGCCTCCCTGTGCTACTTTTCTATTAGTATTTTACAAATGTCGTCAACTCCTTGAGTCAAGAATAGAATACAAACACAGTAAATTTGCACGTGTCTTTTCCTTGCTTTCTTTGAAGTACCTTTATTGCATGTTTTCTGATTCATTCCATTTCCGACTTATGAAAGAGAGACAATCTGTAGTGGCCTAAATGAGGCAGAGTAACTATCCCTTGATTTACATGAAGAGATGAGTTCTCAGACAAAACAATTAAAGCAACAATTTTCTTCTTGCCGTGACCAACAATAATAACTGATGCAAGATATTTGATTGGTTTTCAAGTTTTGCTGGTTTTCTTTGTCTCCTTTGTGGATTGATTTCATGTGTAGTGGCTGAATATAGAATTCAGACCTAGCAGTAGTATGATAAATTGCTATACCAGGGAGTCATTATCTTTCTCCACTGGAACTAATGGGCAATAGCCACAGGGACTCAAAACAACACTCGACCAACCTTTACCATGGTCACAGTATGCATAGGAAATACGAATTGCTTTCCCCTTATAAAATTAAGATAGTATAGAGCACCTCTGACATAAGCAGGAATTCCAGAATAACTTTAGGATTATGGCAAGGTTCAGGTTCAGAAATTTGTATTTCAGGGGGTAGAATTAAAATAGATGTTTCTTAACTACATAAATGGTCTGTTAATATTTTTTCTACTTGACACAGTCATAATGTTTAGAAAAAAATGACAGATACGTGAATCCCCATTATTTATGTAAGTTTTTTCATATTTAACAGATTGAGATTGTAAAAGCAAAAATAACTTTTGCATTCCTTTCCTATTCTTGAATAAATGTGTAGTGTCTTTATTTTCTTTAGAAAAAGAAAAAAAATACTGTTTATGTTGTTTTAGAGAATTAGATGGAGATGTATGTTTTGATTAATCTTAAGAAAAGGTTACGACTCATTAAATGGTCAATTAAATAGGTTCCAGACTTAGGTGACGCCATCAGAAGTCTGGACTGCTTTCCCATTACACTTTTTTAAGAAGGACACTATAGGTAAAGGTGAGAGACAGTATTTTGCTTTGACTGACTGTGGGACTGCCTCTGTTTCTGAAGAAGACATTTATTATGTTTGCCTTTTCTTACCTCTGAGTGTGTGGATGTGTGAGGGCGAGAGTGTGTTAGCTCTGTAGTTTTGATTTAAAGCACGGTGGGCAACAGCAGGCTTGGTTTCATATCTGAGTGGCCCCAGCAGGTGATGAATTGTTTTTGACTTTCATCATTTGTCAGTAAATAAGAAAAGTGAGAGATTTATCATGTATGTAAAAAACTCTGGCAACATTCTCTATCATGTAAAATAAAATTTAATAAAACAGCATTTTAAAAAATGCATGCAATCGCTTGCCTCACTTTCACAGGCAGTGAATTCCAGAATTCTATAGTCTTTCTAAAGTGGGGACTGGCAGTCGGGGGAAGATGGAGCTACTTGTCCAGCATAGTGCAGTGACCATTTTGCACAGCTGGTGAAGGGCTCCTGCTATTTGCAGAGCTGAGTGGCCATGCTTGTGTGTGCCTCCCCGTGACCCTTTTATTAAGCACCTAGCTGTGCTCAGTAGCGAAGTAGATTCTAATTGCGTCACAGCAGGTTAAGTGATTTAACCCGAAGCAAAGCAGTAGTTTTTATTTGAAACTGCTAGCACCTTTGCATTGACTCCCTTCTACCTCAGAAAACAAACAAACAAAAAACACATAAAAACATAAAAACACCACCCTGAAAATAGAAAAACAATACCAAAACTAATATACTGATTTTTTTCTCTCCAGACATAAAAAAGAGGAACGTGTAAAGATATGTCCAGAGATAGGAAAATGTTAATATTGGAAAGGGTCTTGGCAACTACCCAGTTCACTGTTTTAATTCTGCAAGTGTAACAGTGATTTGTATTTATTTATATTTATTCATTGGTGATCTAGAGTCTTCCGGAGCTGTGTGGCAGCAAGTGACTAATTTTGAATGGAAGCAAAGCTTTGTTTAAGATAAACACAGGGCTAATTATTTTGGATTTCTCTCTTCAAATATGTTTTGAGCCCCTTCTAAGCACTAGTCCCTGGGATAAATCCCGTGGGGTGCAGAGAAATAAACCAGACATGGTGTCTGTCTCAAGGAGCTTACAGTCTTATTAATGTCATGCTAGGGACCAAATGTCTGACTGGCACAGGGGCAGGAGGAAATCATATTAAATATTAATACGTGTCTTATTTTAGATCAATTTGATATTCTCCTAACCTTGAACTTCCAAAGGAATTATCATGTTTAGAAATAATGTTCTTTGGCTCTCTGCTTGAATTCCCGTGATTTTTTCCATTTTTCCCCCCTCTCCTTTCTCTTTTCCTAGTATTTGTTTAAAGGAACCAAGATAAATTGGCAAAAGACCTGATTATAAGAAATGGGATTAGTTCCCTACTCAGACACAGGATCATGTGATGAACTGAGACTATTCTGTCTCCACTATGTGTATATCTGTAGAAAATCCTGTCCTTAGTTAGGTGATGAGAACCTGTCCTCATTTCTTATCCTTTTCCACCATCTGCCACCAAATGAATTTTTTGAATATTCTGAGCACAGTTTTGGAAGTATCAGATTAGCAAACCTAGATTCATTTTTCAACAGGATGAATCCTTGTCTATATCATTCATAATAAGAAAATATAATTAGAAGTACAGAAGTACTGTAGAAGTATTAGAGATCTTTTATTTTAAAAACACAGATATTTGAGAATACCGTCCCTCACCCACAAGCACAGTCCTACTACTGAGTTCTAGCTAGAATCCTCCAGAAACACACACTTTGACAGAGCCCACACATGAATTAACTGGTGTATACAATTGTAATGTTTTTGCTTTTCTCCCAGGCCATTTTCTACTCCTGGCTGATACGAATCTCTAATGTGCTGCTGTAAATGCTCCACTTCTATACTTAGTCTAAATACGAAATAACATTTATGTCTATTAGCATCCACAGAAACATTTGTCAACAGCAAGTTGGAGAATGGCATAACTTTTTTAAGTGCACCCATCTGGGAAACTTTCCAAGTTGGGAGCTACCCAAATTGGCAGAGATTCTAAGAAACCCATTCGTATACACTATACATGACAACAATTTCTGGACTTCTTTTATATTTCCAGCTATTAGATTTGGAAGTGCAGGAGAGTAAACAAAAATAAATAAATAAATAAAACAAAACAAAACAGAACCATAAAATAAAATAAAACCAGATCCATAAAAGTTCTAATAGGATAGCTATGGTATGTTCAGAGCAAGGGAGAGGTCAAGTTCACCCTTTCTTGTTAGTCAACTCATCCCTGAGCCTGGCCCATTTTATTCAAGGATGGAAAGAAACTATTACAAAACCATTTGGATTCTACCTCAAAAAACGATCCTTTTCTATCAAGGACTCTCCAGAAATGCCAACTTGTTCTCTCCATTTCTACAATATCAGAAAATATACATAAGGTTTTCTTTTTCTTTTTAAAATTTGAAATCCTTCTGAGTTTTGTTTTTTGTCCTCTGATAACATATTTTACTATTTTAAGTGCAACTTGCTACTGATGAACTGTTTTGTAGCTTTTTTCCTAGTTCACACAGCTAATGTCATCTTTGTGTATGTAAGAAAGTCCCAAGATTTTTTCTACATTTTCAACTTTGCTTTTAGTAAATACATGTTAGAATGTAGAAAGTCTTCATTTAATTAGTAAATGCTGACCTCTTTTGTCTCATTGGTTCTGAGAGGTCTATAGCTTAGACCTGCATTTATTTAACGTATTTGATAAATCCTTTAGATGATGTTATTGAAAAATTCCAGGTAAGAATAGTTTTATTTACAAACAATTAAATGAAATAAAATTCATTCAGTAAAATTGTTAATAATTATCAAGTGAACTGAAATTGGCATTTTGTCAAGCCAATCATTCAGAATGAATATGTGCAAAGAGAAATATTTATCCTGAATATTCATTGCTTCAAAATTTAAATTGGCAGGGTCATTTTATCTAAAATGACTCATTTTTTTTCTTAGAATTTTAACGAATTACATGGTTCTCACTCTAGGCACCAGGAAATTATATAATCTTTAGTTACCCTAATATCCATTTCTAATTCCAAGCACCTATTCTGTAATAACCAAATTGTAAGGTAATCTTTAAGGTAAACTCAACTTTTTAATTTTTATTTTGTAATTGATCACTGGTTAATATATTTTAGTATTTTTCATGGATATATATATATATATATATTAAATATATATATATATATATATATAAAACATATTAATATTGTCATCATTAGTCTACTGATTAAGAGCATGGCATTTGGAACTGAATGCATTGGATCAAATTCCAGCTCTGCACTTACTAGCTGTATGATTAAGGCAAGTTCCTTAGCCTTAGTTTGCTCATCTGCAAAATGGGAATAACAACAGCCTCATAGAGTTGCTATTAGAATTAAATGAGTTAAGATTTGTAAAGCATTTTGAATACGGTCCACCCAAGTTAAGAAAGATATATTCTTCATCTGAGATGTTTAAATATTTGGCATGTTTATTTTTTTAATTTAATTTAATTAATTTATTTTTTATAGAGCAGGTTCTTATTAGTTATCTATTTTATACATATTAGTGTATATATGTCAATCCCAATCTCCCAATTCATCCCACCACCACCGCCGCCACTTTCCCCTCTTGGTGTCCATACGTTTGTTCTCTACATCTGTGTCTCTATTTCTGCCTTGCAAATCTGTGTCTCTATTTCTGCCTTGCAAACCAGTTCATCTGTACCATTTTTCTAGATTCCGCATACATGTGTCAATATACAATATTTGTTTTTCTCTTTCTGACTTACTTCACTCTGTATGACAATCTCTAGGTCCTTCCACATCTCTACAAATGACCCAGTATGTACCACATCTTCTTTATAAAACTAGATTTCGTCTGTCGATGGGCATCTAAGTTGCTTCCATAACCTGGCTATTGTAAACAGGGCTGCAATGAACATTGGAGCGCTTGTGTCTTTTTGAATTATGGTTTCCTCTGGGTATATGCCCAGTAGTGGGATTGCTGGGTCATATGGTAATTCTATTTTTAGTTTTTTAAGGAACCTCCATACTGTTCTCCATAGTGGCTGTATCCATTTACATTCCCACCAACAGTGCAAGAGGGTTCCCTTTTCTCCACACCCTCTCCAGCATTTGTTGTTTGTAGATTTTCTGATGATGCCCATTCTTAACTGGTGTGAGGTGATACCTCGTTGTAGTTTTGATTTGCATTTCTCTAATAATTAGTGATGTTGAGCAGCTTTTCATGTGCCTCTTGGCCATCTGTATGTCTTCTTTGAAGAAATGTCTGTTTAGGTCTTCTGATATTTGGCATGTTATTGCCATCAGATAACTAGACATATAATTTCAGAGTTGGTGGTCAAACTACCATAGATGTGATCAATTCAGAGTTATTTTGATAGTAGAAATTATACTGAAGCTGAAGTGTCCTTATTTTAGTGTCCATTTGACTAATTTCAGTGTGACAAATACGTAGCTCATACTGAATCATGTACCAGCATCGTGCTGGGTGATAAAGAATGAAAGATGAATAACCTATGGTAAGGGAAGTTGTATATAGTCTGGTAGTCCTGAGGTTATTCAGTACAACATGATACCTTCTATCTGATCCTTCTTGAAAATTATTGTTGCTTCCCCAGCCTCCCAGGTTCTGATTTGGAAAACTAGATTAAGGTTAGTGTTCCCATCTAGAAATTAGGATTCACAGTTCATTACCAAATACGTGATGTTACTTTGAAGAAGATGAAAGCATCTTGACTCTTGGCTACTCTGTATAAGTCTAGCAAAGTGAGTATGGAATTTCCTGATGTGAAAGTTTCTCTTAGATGATTTTGGTTCTTAGTCACATATTTTCATATCCCTGTCCCATTTTACTGTTTTTATACTGAAAGACAGGATATATGTTTAAATTCAAAGCAGAGTTACCAAATCAAATCTATTGGTAGTCACCAGAGAAAATGTGAAAGAAATATAAATTAAAAAGAAATGAATTAATTAAAAAAACTATCAGTATATTATCATTTCTGCATAAAAATCTTTCATATTTCTTCCAGTATTTTCACTAGAGAATGTATTGTATATGCTACTTTTCAATATCAAGAAGAAAATTCAGACTTTTAGCATAAATTATATAATGTGTTCTACTATATTTTAAATTTATTAATAAACATTTTGTCTTCTGTTAGAAAATCTTGTTAAATCTTATTAATAACAAGATTAAATTTTGCTATTTATCCAAAATCAAAATATTCCAACTAACCCTCTCGTTCATACAGTTTCATATTCTCATGATAATCAACAGTTTACAAAATTATATAGGACTTATCTCACCTGAGAGAACTAAAATTAAAATTCATGGTGTTATATAATTTTTTATTCTAAGGTAACATTTTCATATTTTTATAAGATAAATACCCAGAAGATAGAGAAATATATCTGTGTTAATAACAGATTAATAGCAAGGTAGAACTGACAATTATCCAAAGGTTTTAATTAAAAACAAATTTAGTTAAATAGTCATTTATCATCCCTCCCACCTCCCACAATTTGTAACATTTTTCTGAATAATTTATATATTTTCATCACTTTTATTTTTTTATAGTAAATGTTCCCATCATGTTGTACAAATACCAGAATCTGGAGAATGTCATAATATTAATTATAATGACGATGATGATAGTGGGCTTAAGTAAAAATTATGGATTTCAGAGGGAGAAAGCTTACAGACTATTTGCAGTGCTGTGCCCAAAATATTCCTGGTAGACCATTTTATCTTCCTCTGTGAAATATGAATGTGGGTTAGAGGAAGAGACCTTAGAAGTCATCAAATAGAATCATAGGATTTTTTTTGAACAAAATGAAATTAGAGATTAATATATTAGCCCATCTCATTTATTTTACAAAACACAGAAATTTTTTCCAGAGAAAGAAAATGACTTGGCCAAAGGCAAACGACAAATAAAATACAGGTAGAGTCAGAAAGAGATCTGAACTATACTGACACCCTAGTCAAGAGTTATCTTTTCGTGTGAGTGCTTCCATCTGTCTTTACCAGTAGACTCTTCCCACGATAGTTAAGATTGGTCTTACTTTCCCCACTGCATCCTAAGACTAGACGGCAGTTTTTGGAATGTTATAGATGCTTAATAAATAGTTGTTGAATTAAGGTAGGAAATTTTTAAAAATGAATAACTATTCAATATATAATAGGAGAAAGTTCAGGTCGTTAAGCAGCCACTATTATTCCACCATATTTGCATGCAAACTTGAGTTTGAATTTCTGATTGCCACCTGCAAGGCTTATTCGTAGCCCATAGGTTAGAATTTATTTTTATTTAGTATTACAGTATTTGATACACTTTGCCTAGCATCATCAAACTCGAATATTCAGTTGCTGCTTTCCTGTTTCCAACTCTATTCTGTCCATTTGAAATGACACCCTGTGTGGCAGCCTTTCTTTCTAGGGCTACTACTACTTGGCTTTTATAAATTGAGCTGTAGATTTATTGGAATTTTAATTGACCCTACAGGTATTTTTTCCCCCTACATGTAAGGCAGAAATGTTAATAGAAGAAGATATGTTCCCTGGAAAATTATTTGTTGATGTTTCACAACTAATCAGAAATACTTGCCAAGCTTTAAATTTAAAAAAAAAAAAAAATTGGGAAGGCTT
This sequence comes from Delphinapterus leucas, assembly GCF_059928025.1. Taxonomy (NCBI): domain Eukaryota; kingdom Metazoa; phylum Chordata; class Mammalia; order Artiodactyla; family Monodontidae; genus Delphinapterus; species Delphinapterus leucas. The sequence continues at coordinate 141,009,492 of NC_143131.1, forward strand.
TACGGGTGATGTGGCAGCATATTGGGAGGAAGGGAACCACACTTTAGCTTTCAGAGGCACTTGTTATATTTTTCAGTGGCTCTGTTTTATCTACATAACTTGGGTCTTCTGATTCTCTTTCTTCTTTGTGTGGATAATTGCTTTGTTGTTAGTGCTTTGACACTGAGTGACAGTGCTTTTGGGTGGTTGACAGCCAAATCTATTGGCAGATGATAGTCCTTACACAGAGAGGTGCTTTCTTTCTGCTTAGTGACAGTAAGAGCTTCTGAGTTGACAGAGGAGGTCTCATCCCTCTCAGAAAAGAGACAAAAGCAAAAGCGGGGGGAGTGAGATTTCTGCCAGAATAAAAACATCTATTTAATTCTGCTATAGAGAGAAATACAACAGGCAGTGCCTATAATGACTTGGAGTTAAAACAAATCATTTTATTTTTGTGTGTTGCCTATAGAAAATTGTATCACTTAGTAAGCTATCGAGGTCTGCATATCTTGCCTTTTGGAAACAACGCAAACCAAAAACAAATGCATTTTCTCTCAGCGGAGTTCGTTAAAAGGAGACAATCAGGAACAGAGTATAGAGAGGATGTAAATGCAATTTTGTTACATTTCATATCACTGATTTAAAGTCATGTGGGTAAAAATATCCCTAGCAGTGGTTAGCAGAATTATGTTTCTGAATTGTGAAAAATATTTTTTGCCAAATGATTTGAAAGTATAAACCAGTCGATATGATTTACTATTGATAATTCACAGTTGAAAATAGTGCAGTTTGAGATAAAAAAGCATTTTCCTGTCCTCCTTGAGAAAGGTGTTCATCATTTAGGTTCTAAACTACCATATGGGCAACAGAATGCAATTGTGAAGCAAAGAGAAAAGAAAACATAGGGAAGGCTATTGCCCATCTTTAGAGAGAGGGCACCTTGAGGATTGGGATTATATCTTGAAACATCTTATTTATCATTTAGGATCTACATAGATTTGGGGGTATTTGTGATTCTCCTGAAATTGTATTTAAACTTTTGCTTGTGTGTATAATTTTCTGATGAGCAGATTTGTGTCTTCATGGAATTCACGACACTTGAGTCCATAGACTCAAGGAAGATGAGAATCACTACTCTGGTGACATGATAAATATTGTGTCTCAACCACCATTTCAATTATTAAACTTTTGTATTGTTGTTAAAAATACAAATGTCTTGGTGTCTAGGAGGGAGTGATAAAGGATTCCAGCTCAGCAACTTGTTGATTGACTCAGGTTGAGTCTTCAAATATTGGAATAATCAACTTTAAGATAGAGTAGCCTTGTTAGGGGAGGCTGACAAGTCATAGGAGCTCCAAAACTAAAAAGGCTTTCAAACAGAGGCCTCTAGGAATAGAGTGGACTGCCTTGGAAAATAATAACTGTGGTTTTTAAATAATGCTTAGTTTAATTCAGTAACATGCAGTGCATATCAGTAGAATTTCTGCCATATGCCTGAAACTGTTCTAGATAACTAAGATACATCAGTGAACAATCTAAACAAGGTCCTCATTATTTTGGCTATTACATCCTATTGGTTAGAGAGCAACAATAAACAAAGAAGCTAATAAATAAATGATACATTGTACAACACTAAGCATGATGAATAAAATAAAAGAGAACAATGTTATATTAAATTACTCCAAAGGAGCTCTGAATTAGAATGCCTGATCAGGGAAGTCCTTAGGTGATATCTGAGAAGAAATCTGAATAACAAAATGTACCAGTCATTTGACTCCCTGGAGGTTAGCAAGGACCTGCCTAGGACTTTGCAAAAGAGACTCTTTCTGTAGGAAGGAAACAGAAACAAATGGCCCTCTAAGGTCCCTTACAACTCTATAGTATAATATCGAATATGATCTCAACATGTAGATTTCATCATCCCATTGGCTCTTGTATGTCTCCTTAGTGAGACAGAATTTATGAATAATTGAGTTGAAATGCATACATAAATTGGTTCCTTCAACTGAACACTACCACCTACTGTTAAAATTCACTGGGAATGATGAATAATGATAATGTTGGCTATCTTAATTGTCAATATAGGATCCAGATTCACTTATCCGGTACTTCTAAAATGTCTTTCTTTGTTATTGTTGTTGCTCCAGCTGGCTGTATCACAGCTAGTTATCAATTTTTCATCCATATTTGCCTCATCAGTGAATTGCTGGAGGTTTATAAGGCTCATTTTTGAAATGTTGCCCAAAATCAGAACATAGATCATACTAATGTGTTTTTTAAATTAAATTAGCATTGGGTCCATGGTTAGGGTCCTGCCATCTGTTGGTGTCCTAGAGTGCTTCTGACACGGACCCATGCCCACCAGAACACTGAAAAGAACAGTAAAAAAGAAGACATTGCAATATTTTTAAAAAGTAAAACTTCCAAAATGAAAAACACGTCCTCACTTATGATTTCAGTCTAAGGTTTTGCTAGTAAGACATTTTCAGTGTTCTAAGCTTTTTCTAGAAACTGTCCTATAAATATATTGTGTAATTCTCATTCTTTCATTTGTTTATCCACTTGTTTCTGTCACAGATATCTATTCTTACAAGGAGTAGGATACCATGCTACCTATGTAGGTCTTAAAAATGAGTGAGAGTCATTCCCGGCTCACAAGTGCCCAACTATCTAGTGTGTGAAGGTGAGGGATGGACAGTGGGTGAAGGGTGATCTAAGTCTGGGAATATAGCAAAAGGCAAAATATTGGAAGCAGGGAAACATCATGAGAGAAGTAAAGCCAAATCACAGCAGTGTAGGATCTGACAGCCTGGTGGACAGAATGAGACAAGCTTTCTTTAAAGCAATAGCGTTTAAACAGAGCCTTCAAGGAAGAACTGCAGTTTCAACAGATGGAGATGAAAAAGTAATACACAAGCAAAGATCTGGGGTATTGAGGAGTCCAGAGCAAATAATATAGTTTCCATTTAAAGTAGACTGCATGTGGAGGAGTGAAGCCAGAAATATGCTAGTTATGGCTATTTTGGTTGTAGGGATCAGAAACACCTTGAAACTGGTAGGAGTAATGCTCTTTTTGTAATGACAGAATTAGCAATCTCGTTGACATCAAGGACAGGAAATGAAATACAGCTGAGCTCATGGGTCCAGAACGGCAAAGTCCGGAGCAACAGAGGCTGCCCCATGCCTTTTCATAACTGATAGGCATGGAACACAAAAGAGAGGTGGGAGTCAAAGATAACACAGAGCTTTTGAGGTGGGTGAGGGAATTCAATATCCTGGCAGAGAGAGCACTCAATAAAATTACCTACTCTTAACTGACTCACATACTGGGAGATTTCTTTCAGAAGGAAGAATATCATGCAGACTTTTGACGTCAGATTTTGATATTTGATCCCAGGTTGTAGGAGTCAACTTTTCAGCTTCTTTTTAAGGATTTTAATGAAAAAGACTGCATTGCTCTTCCTGATGAATTTTAAGTTTGGGCATTATAACAATGTTTACAATTGTGTTTACTAAGAACTTTGATGTACTTTTTTTTTTAAAATTTATTCATTTACTTATTTTTGGCTGCATTGGGTCTTCGTTGCTGCATGCGGGCTTTTCTCTAGTTGCAGCGAGCGGGGGCTATTCTTCGTTGCCGTGGGTGGGCTTCTCATTGCAGCGGCTTCTCTTGTTGCAAAGCATGGGCTCTAGGTGCATGGGCTTCTGTGGTTGTCGTACGCGGGCTCAGTAGTTGTGGTTTGCGGGCTCAGTAGTTGTGGCACGTGAGCTCAGTAGTTGTGGCACATGAGCTCTAGAGTGCAGGTTCAGTATTTGTGGTGCATGGGCTTAGTTGCTCCATGGCATGTGGGATCTTCCCGGACCAGGGCTCGAACCCGTGTCCCCTGCATTGGCAGGTGTATTCTCAACCACTGTGCCACCAGGGAAGCCCCCAGAACTTTGATGTACTTTTATATAGGGACACATACATTCGATTCTCAAGCAGTTTACAGATGAGGATACCGTGGCTGAATTATTTATCCAAAGTGAAAATGTTTGCTTTAAGCAGAGAAAAGAATTAACCTAAGAGTCTTAGACTGTATATTTCCTGATTGTTCTGAGTTTAATAGCACATCAAATAGCACTGGTATAAAGCACAAATCTCTTTCAATTTAGTATTACTTCTTCATAATGCTTCTTTGCTTCAAGTTTTCTCCAATTTAGTAATTTACACTCCAGCTAATTCTGTGTGAATTATAAAACACACAATTGAACCAGCCCACAAGATGGGACTGTGTTCTGATGATTGGAAACATCTCCCATTCGTGACGAATATAGATCATTTTAATTCCCTGTACTGGCAATTAATGAGCCTTAAATGGAGTAGGTCTTATAAAAACCCAAACAAAACAAAACTAAAACCAAGCAAAACCTAGAAACTTTTAATGCGTATTAGACATTAAATTTAGCTCCAAGCCTTGTAAAGTAATATTGGATCAGACCTTAGGTTCACAAATTGACTATAGGAGCATATGCCTAAATTTAAATTACTTAATAACCAGAACTGAAGTTCAGCCAGTGTAGATAATAGACAGCTTCCTGTTTTATTTGAGTTGTCGTCCCTTCTGGCTTGGTGATGCCCCAGCTTTTTTATTTAATATTTTTAATATATCCTTTAGTTATTAATGATAACTAATAGGTATGTCAAGGCATAATATCACAAGTTTCCCCCAAAGTAACTACGTTACCAAACTGTCATCTATGTATATTTACTTAAAATGTATGCTTTTGGAAAACTGCCTACTTTGGTTCCCACACAACTGAAACCCAGGTAAACTGAAATCTTTAGTTTCTTTATGAATACATTCCACTTCTGCCTTCATTTATTCATAGATGCTTTTAGGCAATTAACTTGACTAGAATCTTAGAGGCAAAACTATACATGTAAGCTGGTAGGAAAATAACCAGAAAATTGTACGAAGATAGATAAATATGCTTATTAAAGTGTTGTTCATAAAAACAAAAAAAGAAAGTCCTAGAAGGAATGGATTACAAAAAGTAGCAATGCAATTTACATTGAGATACACACATTCACTAACAGTATGAGGCAAATCTAAATTTGTTAATATGGAAAGATTGTGTGTGTGCACGTGTGTGTACATTTTAAAAAATCCAATTATGAAAGATACTATTTAGAAAATCCCATGTTAAACATCGTATGTACTCACACTTATGCTCACCGAAAGAGTCAGAAGAATATATGCGATTGTACTAGTGTTCTGTCTCAGTGGTATGAATTTGGGGACTTTTTCCCCTTTTTTCCAAATTTGTATTCTTAAATATCTTATACAGATTTTGTGAGAATAATAAAAGTTACATTTATAAAGGGAAAAATGTAGGGTATTTTTTAATACATATCTGAAAACAATTTCAGGTGGTTTATTTCAGGATTTAAAAATATGTACTGTTGTTATTAATATTATTATTTTACAAAGTAACTTACTTATTGAACCAATGAATTTAGAATGCATAAATAACCCACTTAATAAATATTTATTGAATTGATATTCATGATAACAAGTTGTTTAAATTCTGTTTCAACTCTCTAGTGCTGATTCTGATTCAGTGTTTTCCATTCCCTCCCCAAAATGTAAGGCATAGTTACTACCTCTACTTCCAATTTTCTTCTCACTTCATTTTTATTATTCTCACAGTCTTACAACTGATGTAGTTACTAAGTGCCCAGACTTAATCTTTGCATGTTTAGAAAGCAGCCTCGATAGAGATTTTGTCAGTGCTTAAAATATACAGTAGTCAGAGTTTGGAAAATATTATCTTTAGGTGGATAAATGTAAAAGTTACAATTTTGCTCCAATTTCATCAATTTTACAGTACCTAGAGTATTGTTGGGGTTATATAAATATTAAATACCATGTTGACAGTATTTACCTAAAAGAATTCTTTCCAGGTAGGTTATATCAATAATGATTCATTTGGGCAAATGAAATAAATGTGGATGTAAATACTATAGACTCATTGAACTCTTTGCTGGGAATTAGTGCTCTACTGAACAAGTCTTCAGAGCTATATACATATGCTTGTACATATACACGTATATGTATACACATGTGTGCATACACACATGTATATGTATACAAATATACATGCATGTGTGTGTATATAGATATTATGTATATGTTTTACCATCCAATTGTTTATTTTACTTCTTATCTGCCATATTTTACCTTGTCATTATATCCCTTAACAGTTTCAAGTTCCTTCTTTCTCCCAACCTGCTCTGGATACTCTCCTTGTGTTGCCCTCAGATGTCCCTATAATTACATCTTCATAGCAGTCAGGATAATACCACGTGGAGATTTGTGAAAGATTTATTGGTAGAGATCAGATTGCAGGAACCCCCTGTACAAGGTTTAGTCCCTACAAAGTAATGATGTTGTTTAAAAACACTGAATCTCTTCATACCTATCACTTTGACATATACCACATTTCACTTAGTTAAAGCCTCCTTAAAGGGACTGCTGGAAGCAATGTCAGTACTGGTATGGGCATATTTGTAGGTGGCAGGACAATTCCTCTGCAAAGCCCTTAGGTTCTAAATGAAATTATTTTGAGGATTTTAGCAAATACCAAAGTACTTACAGTATGAATCCCTGTTTCTGTAAAATCTTCCAAGTTCTCAAGCACTCAAGTAGGATCTGGGCAGAATGGCAGGCAGATGAGATTAAATGAAAATGTATAAACTTACTTATGCTTTGTATTGGTTTTCATTTATCAAAGATAATTTTCTTTTTAAGATGCTCTGGAAAGGCCAATCATTCTATGAAATGCAAATTAGAAAAAACAAAAGAAAACAACAGAAGAAAATGGACAAAGGGTTATGATCATGCAAGCCATAAAAGAGAAAGCTAAATAGCATATTAATTTTGGAAGCAGCTCAGAGCATTACTAATGATCAGAGACATATGAAACATCCACAGAAATAAATGAATAAAATAAGATACTGTTTTCCACCCATCAAATAGGTGACCATTTTAAAGCCTGACAGTATCAAGTATTGGCAATGACTTTGAACTTTCATCTCTGCTTGTAGGAGGGTGAATTGGAATAACCACTTTGGAGAACAATTTGGCATTATCAGTAAAACTAAAAATGACATAACCAGAAATTCCACTTCTATGTTTACACTCTAAAAAACATTTACACAAGTTCACAAAAGGGAGATATACTTGTATGTGTATTTTTACATGGTTTGAAATAACAAAGAAAAGCACATAATGTCCATAATTTGCACAATAGATAAGTTAAAAGTATGTGTTTATGTATAAATGGGAAAGTGTGTTAGTTAATAGGAAGAGAATATACATGGAAACACACATATTGATAGATTACAGAACCATAATTTTGATTAAAACACAAGTGTACACATACTGATGGATTCTAGAACTATAATGTTGTTACAAACTGTAGAATAATGTATACAGTAGAATACTATTTATGTAAAATGTTACAAAATATATTTACAGAATAGATCTATCATGTATAAATGTATGTATGATAATTTATAAAAATAGACTCAGCTAAATTCATGATAATAATTGCCTCTGAGGGAAGGGCACAGGAGGATATGACTTTATCTCAATAATATTTTATTTTCTAATGAAATATTTGTGACCACCTAGAGGGGTGGGATAGGGAGGGTGGGAGGGAGACACAAGAGGGAGGGGATGTGGAGGTATATGTATACATATAGCTGATTTACTTTGTTATACAGCAGAAACTAACAACATTGTAAAGCAATTATACTCCAGTAAAGATGTTAAAAAATAAAAAAAATAAAAAAAGATGAAGCTAATATAAAAATGTTCTAGGCATCAAGTATATGTATTTTTATACTAACTTTTGATCTCTTATTAGTTCTAAAATTTTCTCAGTACCACAAAAAATAATTTTCTGAATACCTCAAACAATAATTTATTTGGCTATTGACATTTTCAATGTTCTACAGTAGTTGATAACCTGGACAAATATTTTCTTTTCAGCAGCAAGGTGTTATATCTGTATATTTAGTACCATTTCAGAAAACAAAAAAGGTTTTTTCCTATAAGGTTATGTTTATTCAGTGTGATTTTAAATAAGACATTTAATTCTTCTGCTGTTATTGTGAGACACTAATTTGAAGGTTCTTTGATTTGAAATGTCTTACATAATTTACCTACACAAAATTATGGTTTAATTTTAATTGCATTTAAGATATGTTTTCCTAAAGCAACACTCAGTATGCACCATCAATTATCTTAGAAAAAGAAACACACAAAATATATTAATTATAGGTCAAGACCCAGCAAATTATGAATTTCCAACCAGAAGTAAATTATTGCTAATTAGCTTTCTTGTTTGCCAGACTGGGTTAAAGTCTTCATTGCATTAGTCATTTCATAAATCACTTTCTCAACATGCAAATCTGGAAGGAAGGAGAATTTGAAAATATGGTAAGAGTTTACTAATATTCAGGCACAGGGTTTTGTTGTAGAGTTCCTACTGATTTCAAGAATATTTGATCAGTTCAGTGTGGAATATTTGAGAGAAAAGACACTTTATTTTCTTTACTGATATAGATTGTTTAAGATGTCATTTATTATTTGTCTCTCCAGTCCATTAAGTCTGGACAAGTTGAGTCTCTATTAAGTGAAAAGAGTGTAGTGTTTTGAATGTGTTCCAGCTTCAGAAACTTTTAGCAAAAGTGTGCTATTAGTAGGATTGGATTTGCCTCCAACCCTCAAAACTTAAACTGGTGATTCCAGATATTCAACGTTTTTAACTGCCATAAATGATAGAAAATGATCTGATCTCTTTGTTCAGTCATTTTTCCAATCTTTTCCAAAATTCTGCACACCCCTGCCTCCAAAACTTATCTGTCCCTCTTCCCATTTCCATTGGCTCCCAGGTTCTGATGTTTCAACTAGATAATCTGACAACAAAATAGTACTAATGAGTTAATAAACATTAATGAATTATGGGCAACTGCACATACTCATTTACACTCACAGAGTAACATTTTGGGGATATGCATGATTCATTTTTTTCTGAAATAATATTTTAACCTTGTTCCCCCTAGAATATAAGCAACATGAGAGTAGGCTATTTTGTCTCTTTGGTTGATGTCCCTAGCACTTGACCAGTGCATGACAGATAACAGATTGTTCTTCAGAAATAAAGAATAACAGTAACAGTGAAATATTTCAAAAGGAGGAAAATAGGTAGGAGAGATTTTTGAACTGTTTTTTCAGTTTTTTTGTCTGTTTTTCCCCTGCTTTTCACTTTTGGGCACAAGGACTGCCCCTAAGGCAGGGCATGTGGACTTGATTTCATCAGTATTTTGATGGTACCCATACCATGTAGAAATCAAATCAGCGTACTTTGCACTCCATAAAAAAGGAAAACGCTATTTTGCTGATTAGCTATTTTCCCTGAGGAATCAAACTTTTAAAGAAGCTTTGTCTTGTTTGATTCCTACAATAAAGGTTATTTCAACACTAGCATGAAATGAGACGTATTTTAGCCATTATGAAAACTTCAGGAAACTAAAACCAAGTCAGTCCCTTGGCCAAAATATAGCAAGATTTTTTCTTTAGACCCACCAGTCCATTTTAGCCCTTCCTTCTACCTCTGACCCCAGTTCCACCTTCCGCCAGCTAGATATCTAAAAACTCTCCTTTGAGTCCTTAGTGCTCTTATGGTCCTTTAGATTATCATAGTTTTCTTTTTTCTTTTTTTTTTTTGGCGGTACGCGGGCCTCTCACTGTTGTGGCCTCTCCCGCTGCGGAGCACAGGAGGCTCTGGACGTGCCGGCTCAGCGGCCGTGGCTCACGGGCCCAGCTGCTCCGCGGCATGTGAGATCTTCCCAGACCGGGACACAAGCCCGTGTCCCCTGCATCGGCAGGCGGACTCTCAACCACTGCACCACCAGGGAAGCCCCGGTTTTCTATTATTTTTTTAACCAAAATTAAACATAGATATCAAAAAGCAGCTTAAAGGGTATAGTGTCAGAAAGATGGAGTTTCCCATATCAGTAACAAGGTGGCTGAACAATGGTTTTCATGTTCCTCTTCCCCATTTAATCAATACTTTTCTCTCTAAGGTCACCAGAAGCTTCCACCACCTTATCCAAAGACCCCTTTTCAGTCCACTCTTTACCTGACCCTTCTGAAGCTTTCACTTCAGTAGGAATGACCTCAGTGGCATTGAACTCTACTGATTTTTCTCCTGCCTCTTTGCCTTTATGTTCTGTCACTTTTTCTGGCTCCTCCTCCTTCCCTTGTTGGAATTTCTCAGAGTTCTGGTCTACATGTTCTGTATCTCTAACTCTCTCCCCAGATCTTCTCACCCTGTCCTATGGACTTTGAATAAAATATAAAGGCATAAGTTTCCCATATTTCCCTCTCTAGCCCACCTTCTCTTCTGAACCATGGAACTTTATATCAATTTGCCTTTTTGGATAGTCGATGTCAATTGATACATCACACATATTAACAAGTCCAAAACTGCCCTCAGTCTCACCTCCCCCATAAACATACTCCTCCTCTTCCTCCTATAATTTTATGACATAGACCTGGAAGTCGACCTTCATGTTTGCCTCTCCCATAAATGCAGTATCTGACATATGAGAGTGCAGTCATTAAATGTGTATGTTGAATGACTAAGTGAGGAAGGAGCTGAAGTGGTCTTTTGAGCATCCCTGGAGTCACATTACATAGGCGATCTCTGGTTCCAACAACACACATTTAATTTCACATTCTTCTTAGACATTTAATTTAGTAGGGGATGCAAAGTTCTACTTTGTTTTAAGCTAATAATTTCAACCTGCATTAGGAGAGTTCTATACTTAAATCATTTCATTTTATCCTACATAACCTTGAGAGATAGGTATTGTTTTTCTCATTTCTAGATGATGAAGATGAGGCTTAGAGAGTTTATGTGAATCTTTAAAAGGTACCCAGCTAGTAATTGACAGAGCTGTGATAGAAATTGAGATTTTTTTCCCTTCTTTTTAAACATATGATTCCAGGCCATTGTAGGATTATGTATTTTTTTCATTATGTAAAATGAGGTCAATGGGAGATTAGCCTCAGTTTCTTCATCCATAGAATAAGGGTAATAATATCTACCTCAATGTGATAATTAAATGAGATAATGCACGTAAAGCACTTAGTTACAGTGACTGGGCCATGGTAAGCCCTTGTGATGGGCTAGAATTTATTAATATGAGATTTTAAATCTCTTCCTCTATGAAATGCAAAGCAATTAAAGGCTTTCGAGCAAGATAGTGATACAATGAAAGCTACTCTAGGGGAAGATTAACCTGTTACTTGTGGGAAGCTTATATTAAAGTTAGAGAGAAACTGAAGACAAAGTGAATGGTTTGAGGACCAGCAGACGAGCTCAAGCACAAAGCACTGCCTACCTAACTAAAATGGTAGTGGTAAGGGGGTTCTATCACCAGGCTGACGTGAGCCTGCAGGAGGGCAGCCCAAAAGGAGGAGAGCCAAGGTGGGGGATCTCTGGGTCCACGCGGAGCCAGCAAGGGAGACTGAAGAAACCTTCGAGCAAAGTGCAAGAGGGGTGTCCCAACTGCAATGGAGGTGGAGGGGCTGCATGTCAGGAAGGGGAAAGCCATGCTTGCTTCCCATCTCAGACCAAATCTGGTCCAAAGAAGTGTTTCTAAATGTATTAGTTATTAATTTTTCAAGACACTGGAGTTCTGGCCTTCTTCATACATTAGAAGCTGTAGCAGCTCGAAATCTACATTCACACATGACAATAAGTTCCATTAGCCACCATTGCCATTAAATAGCCAAAATCTCTACCAGTGCCAGCTGTGTTATGCTAAGCCTGCCTTACTAATCCACAGGATCTGCCTACCCTTGGAACTACTTTACCAACAGAGGACCAAAAGCCAGGGTGAATCTCAGGAAGGTCAGGCTGCAACAGCCCTGATGGTTCACGAGAAATATTTCAGATGCAAGCCCTCTGCAGTGACAGGGTTCTTACCTCTGTTTAAATGAAATAGAACTGAATGTCTTGATCCATGGTGGAAGTATGAGATGGTTGAGAAGTCCTTACTGGGTTAAACACTAGCATTGATCAACATAAAAATAAAGGATGAAGTGGAGAGATTTTTTTAAAGAATTAATCATGTGGTTTTCTGGCTATTAGGATTGAAGGGCAAGAAAATTAATAGTACTTCTGAAAATTAAAAAAAAATACCTTCAATATAGGCAACCTTATGTTTATTTGATATATTCTCATGCCTGGAAAAACTAATAGAAGCTAAAATACTATGCTATGGTTTAAAAATTAAGCTTTCCGGAATGAGAAATAAACATCAGGAATCAACAGCATGTACTTGATATGTTGCCAGGAAAGAATTGTTAATAAACTCATCTCTCAGTAAAAATGTAAGAATTTGATATTTAAAAACAAATTAGTAATGTACTATTTTAAATTCCTTTATTGAAATACCTCACCAAACAATAACAAAACTCATGGAGCATTATGACTGCTCAGTGAAGTAATAACCACTTGGATTAGATTCTCTGCTTCAGCAGAATCTAGGTACATGTACAAGAGTGATATATAGCCAGGCCAGATATACTGTAGAATGTCTTCACAGCAGACTGAACATTGGAATTGACACTAAACCTTGTGTCAAGATACACACAAAGACTTCCAGACACACAGCGCACCTGAGGTTATAATCTGTCAAGATTAACAAAGAGTGAATATCTGCTAAGGCAAATAGACTGTGATATAATTGTCATCTCCAAACTGGTGAAAGATTTTTCTTCCCAATTAACATTCAAGTACATGAGAATGAAAGCCATTTACTCATTTTCTGATAATTTATGCAGCAATGTACAGAAGTAATAGTCATGGTTACATGGCACATTTATACAATACTTTTCATCCCTAAGGATCCTAAAGCTCTTTATAATTATAGCTAATGTTTGTTAAAGTACTTTTAAGGGGGAGAGCACCAGAGACGTTCCAAATATTATGATTCTCAAAAGCATAATACAGTATGTACAGGAACACTTCACTCTCACAAAATCGTTGCCAGTTCTAGTGTAGGAAATGGAATTCCTTTTGAGACTGATGAGCCAGTGTTTATACAACCTTTTCTTCAAGAAGCTTAAAGTCAACCTCTTCTCTACTATAACTACCTTGGAAATCACATGTAATTTGGTCTAAAATTACTTATTTTCAGAATTTTAAGGAAGGAATATCCTTAATAGGAAAAAAGTCTATCTTTCAGTCAATAAATAGGGTCATTATTTCCAAATGACAGAATGATAGCATAGGAAGAATAATAAGGTTGTAAGACCCTTCAGCTCAGGAACAGTAGAGAAAAAGTTTCATTATTTTGCAAGCCCCAGCTTTGGAAGCACCTTTCCAAATATGAATAAGTGAGTCAAAGAGCCAAGAGATGCCAGGGTGGAAAAATCAGATTTCTAAATTAATAGATGATGTTGTATATTATGGGGTTTTAAATACATATGCCTAGTTAAATTTTTATTAATAGATGCTTTGAAACATTTTATTTAGAGTTTTTATGTTTAAAGACAGGAATCATTTATGCCATGAACTGAATGGGAGTACTGATGAGTGTTTTCCAGCCTGATACACAGCCACACAGGCCTCCTGCACAGGCCCCTAGAGCTCTGCCATCACTGGGGATGGTCCCTGCCTGAGGAATGATGTGGTCTGATTTGCAGAGGTGACAGCAAAGCCTAGGCCAGGATCCCAGGTGGGAGAAGGCTCCTTCACAGCCCTGGCTGTAATGTGTCCACCAGGGAGGCCATGGAGCAGACTGGCAACCACCACAAGTTATATTTATACACTAAATATTTGAGTAAACCAAAATTGAATTAGTATGCCTTCGGAGTTTAAACAGACATTCCTTTTTGCTCAATAATCCTCCTAAAATTTTTAGGAACAGTCTTGTGTGGTGTCTAATAATCTAGGCTTTGGCCCAGACAAACCTGGGTTCAAAACATGCTTCTCTTGAAGACTAATTGTGGGGCATGGAAAAATTATATTTCCCAGCCTCCAATTTGTCATCTGAAACAAACAGTTATAGCACTTGCCTCAAAGAATTGCTAAGAAGATGGGAACCTAAAACATTTAGCATAGTGCCTAGTGCATAGTAAGCATGTAAAAATGTCAGCTATTGCAACGATCACTATTATTATTGTTGCTGTTGCTGTTATTATCTTGCCATACAAATATTTATGCAAGTGTTTGACATTACATAAATGTCCATCAATAGACAAAGCATTAAATAATTGATTTCACCAAGCGACATCACCAAGATGGTGACGTAGGTTATTCCCAACTTTGCTACCCCTCGTAAGAAGAACAAGTAACAACTAATCAAGAATAAGACACTACTGAGAAAATCCTAGAACACAGGGGTGAGGCTGAAGCATCCCCCTGCACCACAGAGACCAAGACAGGCTTCACTGAAAGAGTAAGAGAAGTGGCTACACATTCCCCACATTGCCCCTCCTCCAGGCCAGTGCAACACCCTGCAGAGAAGTCTTCTCTGAGCCTCCAGTTCCTCCAATGGAAAAAGAGAACCCAGGGATGGAAACCAGCAACCCCAGAACTGTGAATAGCTTTACAGGAGACCCTACTTTGATCTTGCATCACTGCATCAAGGGGACTCTAGGGGAATCTATGGGGCTCAACCACTAGGAATCTAATTGTGACAGAGAAGGGGGGAGGGGCTTGCAACAGCCAGCACACAGATCTTGACAGACTGAGTACATACCTGAAGAGCCCAAGTGGTGATCCCAACCAGAGGCTTTGCTCATTTGCAGAACCAAGTCGGGGAAGCACTGGTCAGGGAACTTGGCAGGATGAAGATCGGCCTAATGTGGATCCTCAAACCAAGAGTTTTGCTGGTCCCACATACTGGTTTACCCACACCCAGGCAAGGAGCTGAATCACAGCCCCACCCACTGTAGAGAACATCTTCCAGACCATCTGATCAGAAGGACTGGCAATAACTCTTGGAAGTAATGTGACCCTGCAGTGCTCCAGTGGAGAAGTGGTCAATCAGAGTTCATCTCCCTCAGAGCAAAGCCAGTACCGAACACAGAGAATTCCCATGCTCACACAGGCAAGGGGATTAATTCATACAAAACAATCAAAAAAACAATTAACAAAATGTCAAAAGTAAGTTCTTATCAATAATTACTTTAAACATAAATGGATTAAATTCTCCAATTAAAAGACATAGAATTGCTGAATGGATAAAACATACAAACAACAATAACAACAACAAAAAAAACAATATCCACCTATATGCTACCTATAAGAGGTTATCTTTAGCCTTAAAGGCATACATAGACTGAGAGTAAAAGGGTGGAAAAAAACATGTCAAGCAAATGGAAGCCAAAGAAAGCAGGGGTAGCTATACTTATATCAGAAAAAATAAATTTTAAACTAAAAATGGTAAAAAAAAAAAAAAAAAAAAAAGACAAAGAAGGTCATCGTATAATGATAAAGGGACCAATATATCAAGAAGATATAACAATTGTAAATATGTATGCACCCAAGATTGGAGCATGTAAATATATAAAGTAAAAACTAACAGAGCTAAAAAGAGAAATAAAGAGTAATACAGTAATAGTTGGGGAGTTTAATATTCCACTCTTGACAGTGGATGGATCATCTAGACAGAGAATCAGTAAGGAAACAGCAGATTTGAACAGCACTTTAGGCCAAATAGACATATAGAACATATGTCTATATATGTTCAGACATATATACAACATTACAGACATATATAGAACATTCTATCTAAAAAGAGCAGAATACACAAAATGGCATGAAACTAGAAATTGATAACAAGAGGGAAACTGGAAAATTCATGAACCCATGGAAATTAAACAACACTCTCCTGAACACCAATAGGTTAAAGAAGACATTAAAGGGTAAACAGCTTCTTAAGAAAAAACATGGAAACACAATATTTCAGAACTTGTGCAATGCAGCCAAAGGAGTTCATAGCAATAACTGCCTACATTAAGAACCAAAAAAGGGTCCAAATAAACAACCTAACTCTATACCTTAAGGAACTAGAAAAAGAAGAGCACACTGAGACCAAAGTTAGCAGAAGAAAGGAAATAATAAAGATTAGAGCAGAAATAAATGAAATAGAAAACAGGAAAACAGTAGAAAAGATTATCCAAATTAAGAGTTGACTCTTTGAAAAGATAAACAAAACTGGCATGCCCTTAGCTGCTTAAACCAAGGAAAAAAAGAGAAAAGACCCAAATCAACAAAATTATAAGTAAAAACCCAAGAGACATTACCAGTGATACCACAGAAACTCAAAGGATCATAAGTGGCTGCTATGAACAACTATATGCAAAAAGCTGGACAATCTAGAGGAAATGTAAAAATTCCTAGAAACATACAACTTCCCATGACTGAACTGGAAAGAAATAGAAAATTTGAATAGACTTATTACTAGCAAGGAGATTAAATTGGTAATAAAAAATTCTCCTAGTGAAGTGAAGCCCAGATGATCACACTGGTGAATTTTATGAAACTTTTTAAAGGAGAGTTAACACCAGTACTTCCCAAACTACTCCAAAAAATTGAAGAGGAGGGTACAGTCCTAAAGTCATTGTATGAGGTCAGCAATATCCTGATACCAAAAGACAAAAGGACATTACTAAAAAGGAAAACTACAGGTCAATATCCCTGATGAATAGGAATGCAAAATTCTTAGTAAAATACTGGCAAACCAAATTCAGCAGCACATTAAAAGGATCATTCACTAGGATCAAGTGGGATTTATCCCTGGTATGCAAGGATAGTTCAGCATAAGAATATCAATCAATAGGATGCATCACATTAATAGAATGAAAGAAAAGAATCATATGATCACCTCAATAGATGCAAAGAAAGCATTTGACAAAATTTAACATCCATTTGTGATAAAAACTCTTAACAAATTAGACATAGAAAGAACATATTTCAACATAATAAAAGCTATATATGACAAGCCCACAGCTAGCATAATACTTAATGGTGAAAGGTTGAAAGCTTTTCCTCTAAAATCAAGAACAAGGTTGTCCACTCTCACCAGTCCAGTTCAACATAGTACTAAGCCCTAGCTGGAGCAATCAGGCAAGAAAAATAAATAAAATTATCATAATTGAAAAGGAAGAAGTAAAATTGTCTCTATATGCAGATGACATGATTTAATACATAGAAAATTCACCCCAAAACTGTTAGACCTAATCAGTGAATTCAGTAAAGTTGCAGGATACAAAATAAACATGCAAAAATCAGTAGCATTTTTATACACTAACAACAAAATTTCTGCAAAAGAAATGAAAGAATTCCATTTACAACAGCTTCAAAACAATAAGCTACTTAGGAATAAATTTAGCTAAGGAAGTGACAGATCTCTACTCTGAAAATTACAAAACATTGATGAAATAAATCAAAGAAGATACAAGTAAATGGAAAGGTATCTTGTGTTCATGGATTGGAAGAATTAATATTATTAAAATGTCCGTACTAGCAAAAGTCATCTGTAGATTCAGTGCAATCCTCATCAACATTCCAATGACAGTTTTTATAGAAGTAGAAAAAAAACTCCTAATATTTACATGGAACTATAAAAGATCCCAAATAGCCAAACAAATCCTGAGAAAGAAGAAAAAAATGGGAGACATCATACTTCCTGATTTCAAGTTATACAGTAAAGCTACAGTCATGAAAACAGCATGGTACTGGCATAAGAACAGACTAGTAGACTAATGGAACAGAATCAAGAGCCCAGAAATAAACCCAAGCATATACAGTAAACTAATATTTGATAAGGGAACCAAAAATACTCAATGGAGAAAAGGCAGTTTCTTCAATAAGTAGTGACAGATAATTGGATATTCACATGTAAAAGAAGGAAACTGGACCTATATCTTACACCAGTCACAAAAATTAACTCAAGATGGATTAAATAGTTAAATGTAATACCTGAAACCATGAAACTCCTACAAGGAAACATAGGAATAAAACTCCTTGATGTGAATCTTGGTAATGAGTTTTTGGATATGACTCCTAATGTGTAAGCCACAAAATAAAAAATAAACAAGGGGCACTACAACAAATTAACAAGCTCCTACACAGAAAAGTAAATCATCAACAAAATGAAAAGACAGGCTATTGAATGGGAAAAATATTTGCAAACCATATATCTGATAAGTAGTTAATATTCAAAAATATAAAGAACTCATATAACTCAATAGCAAAAAGAAAAAGAAAAAAAACCCAAAAAGAAACACACACAAAAAACACCCAAATAACCCAGTTAAAAATGGGCAGGGGACCTGAATAGAAATTTCTTTACAGAAGGTATATGAAAGGCCAACAGGTAAATGAAAAGAGATTCAACATCACTAGTCATTAGGGAAATACAAAATCAAAACCACAATGAAATATCACCTCATGTCAGAATGATCATCATCAAAAAGACGAGAGATAACAAATGCTTGTGAGGATGTGGAGAAAAAGAAACCCTTGCACACTGTTGGGAGGATTGTAAATTGATACAGCCACTATACAAAACATTATGGATGTTCCTCAAAAAATTAAAAGTAAAACTTTCTTATGATCCAGCAATTCCACTTCTGGGAATGCATCCAAAGGAAGCAAAAACACTAATTTGAAAAGATATCTGCACCCCCATGTTCATACCAGCACTATTTATAATAGCCAAGACATGGAAATAACCTAAGTGCCCATCTATGGATGAATCAATAAAGAAGTTGTGGTATATAAACACAGTGGAGTATTATCCAGCAATAAAAAATGAGGAAAATTTACCATGGATGGACCTTGAAGGCCTTATGCTAAATGAAATGTCAGAGAGACAGATACTGTATGATGTCACTTATATGTAGAATCTATAAAACAAAAACCAAACTCATAGAAAAAGAGGACAGACTTAAGGTTATCAGAAGGAGAGAGAGGGAGGAAAAATTGGAGGAAAGTGATCAAATGTCCAAACGTCCAGTTTTAAGATAAATAAGTATTAGAGGTGTAATGTACCACATGATGACTATAGCCAACACTGCTGTATGATACATAGGAAAGTTGTTAAGAGAGTATATCCTAAAAGTTCTCAGCACAGGAGAATTTTTTCTACTTTTTAAAAATTGTTTCTACAAGAGAAGATCTATGTTAGTTGAACCTATTTTGGTAATCATTTCACAACAGATGTAAATCAAACCATCATGTGGTATGCCTTAAACTTATACAGTGATGTATGTTAATTATTGCTCAATAAAACTGGAAAAAAATGAAGAAATAAACCAATAAGCATAAAAAAATAAAAATAATTGATTTCACCTATTCTTTGGAATAAAAACAAACCAATTAAGAAATGAGTTATCTCTGTCTGACAGTGAAGAAAGTCCAATTAATGTCACTATTGATGAGTATAGAAAGCAAGCTGAAGAACCATATGCATCTTATAACGCCACTTTTTAAAACCTGTCTATATAGATATTTGTGTACATGTGTTTATAAATGTGTGTCTGAAAAATTATATACCTGCTAACATTAATTATCTCTGGGGAGAGAGAATGTGAGTTGGGAGCAGATAGGAGAAGCATTTCACTGTTATTTTACAGATTTTTCTTCTATCTGTGTGATTATATATGAATTTGTTTACAACAAGTGTGTGTTACTTCTATGCTGAATAATTAAAATTAGTAATCCTTTATATCCTTTTTATTCAATAGTGCCCTCCCAAGTTTCACACCAGTATTAGTGCCAATTTCTACCCATAAGTTATGCCTAGGTACAAGCATATTCCTTCTTTATATGCCCAGAATACTGTGATATTAGCAGGTGTTGGTCATGTATAAGGAAGTGTCTCTCATACCTCCCTTTTCTTGGCATTTCTCCAACTGACAATTTATTTTGGAAAGTTTATGACTTTACTGTGCACTATTCCTCCTGAAGCCGTGTTTTAGACAATTGGATGCCTTTTCATTTGAAACAATACATTACATTCTGGCCTTGCTCAACTTGGTTTCATTTTTCTTCTTTTACCTGGGATGAATAATCAACCCTTCATTTTCTCTCAAAATCGATAGGCAATGGATTGATGGAGTTCATGTGTTTGCTCTATAGCTATTTATTGCATGTCAACGCTGTGGAAGAAATTACCTCACCTGCAACACAACAACTCACTTGTAGCTCATGGATGGTTGGCAACAGATTGAACTGAAGCCTTCTGTCCATATATAGTTCATTTATTTGGGCAGAGAAATCAGAGCTCAATGTAGTACTGTCCTCTGCCCACCAGTTATAGTCTGAAGTCACCAAACCAGGTAGCCTTTAAGCAATGGGTTAATAACACATGCTGCTCTGTGCCGATTTAGATCATGGATGACTGGAATTTGAAGGAACTGGACAGCTGTCTGAACAGACTATTTCATTATATGTGAAGGGATGCCATTTCTAACTATGATGATAATTAGAGTAGATGAAATGCATAAATCAGTGGAGTTTTTTATAGCTTTGGTTTTGGGGAACAATTTTTTACTCTCCTTATGGGCTCAATGTATTGGATTAGAATCCAATGCATGTTTCTATATTGGAAGGATATGACATTCTTGTTTCAAGTGCTATATGATGTGTTTGCTCATATCTGTATTCATACAGTAACACACAGTGCAATAAGAATGTCCTGTTGTAATCAAGGGATTAAATAAAATATGCCTGATAATATCATTATCGGTATTATTTTTGTTCTTGTAATTATTATTACTTTGGTCAAGTTATTTCTGTGCTTCAGAGCAATCCCTTCTTTCTAATATCTCACAGACCTATAATATCCCCTCTTTTAATAATCTATTATCTATCAAAATTTTCCAAAACTTAAAAAAATTAAAACAACTACCATTAATTATCTCTCATTATTCTATGTTGTCTGTGATCAGTTAGGCAGTTCTTCAGCTGATCTTTGTTGAGATCTCTCTCATGTTGTTTAAGGAGGATGGTAGATGGGGCAGAATTCATGTAGAGGCTTGCCTGGGATTCTGGGAAGGCTGGGCCTCTTTTTTTCTTCTTGTAGTCTGAAGGGTTCTCCTTTCCAGATTATCTTTCCATGTGCCCTCTCCATGTGTAATCTTCACCTTGTAGTGAGAGTTCTTACATGACATCTTGAGATGAGAGATAGAAGCCAGCTGTCTTCTTAAAGGCTAGGCACACGCAAGCATAGCTTGAATTTGCCATATTCTGTTGGTTAACCCTAGTTCCAGACTAGCCCAAATTCAATGGAACAAAGGAACCACAAAAAAATAAAAACATAAATCCCAGAAGGATTAATTCATTGGGGACCATCTTTAAAAACCAGTTACCAAAAAATAAATGAGAATGACTTTATGTACTCAAAATCTTCAAATTCTTTTGAATAAATCTATGATTATGCTTTCTTCTAATAGTGGTATTGCAACCATATTCAATTCTGTCCAGTTATTACTTCCCATTTTTTTCTTTTAAAAATATTTGATTTATTTATGAATTTTGACAAACTGATTCAGCCAGTGTTTCTCAAACCATCCATGTGTGTATTCTCATGTCTTTTTCCCTTCTTTTCTTTTTTCCTCTGCCTGGAGTTCCTCAGTCCTGCCCCACTGCCCCAGCTAAATGAAACTTAAATGATTTGGTTCCTGAAAGTTTTCAAGAATATTATATTCAAGAATCTGTTCATATGGTATTGTGAGCACACACTGAGATACCTGCATGACTCATGTATTAGAGTAGCTAACTATTTGTTGCAAAAAATAGATCTCAAAATTGCAGAGGCTAGACACATCTTACATTTATTTTTTTTTATCCTTATAACAGATCAGAGTAGGTGTTCAGAACATCCAGGCATGGAAGACTATGGAGAGTGGACCAGGTCTGGAAGTGGCTCACTTTACCTCCACTCACACTGCACTGGTGGAGACTCAATCACATGCCCCAGGTGCAATGAAAGCTGAGAAATAAAAGCTAGCATTCAGCCCAAAGGGGACAATACATTTGGATGGAGAGTTAGTTTCTAACAGGACATTCACATTAAATAAGTGACACAATCCAGATGTTAGAAAATAGGGAGTTGTGAGGTCTGTGACAAACTAGGAAACTCTTGATCCAGATACATAGGGTAACGTTAGTCAGTCTAGTCAACTTTTCTGATGGAGGAATGATTATCTACTTCTACCAGATCTTTGAATTTTTAAAGGAAACGAAAAAACAAATTTGTACATGAAATCTTCGTTTAAAAAATATCAGCAAAGGATGCGCCACATCACTAATTATTAGAGAAATTCAAATCTAAACTACAATGAGGTATCACCTCACACCGGTCAGAATGGCCATCATCAGAAAGTCTACAAACAACAAATGCTGGAGAGGGTGTGGAGAAAAGGGAACCCTCTTGCACTGTTGGTGGGAATGTAAATGGATACAGCCATTATGGAGAACAGTATGGAGGTTCCTTAAAAAACTAAAAATAGAGCTACCATATGACCCAGCAATCCCACTACTGGGCATATACCCAGAGAAAACCATAATTCAAAAAGAGTCATGTTCCACAGTGTTCATTGCAGCTCTATTTACAATAGCCAGGACATGGAAGCAACCTAAGTGTCCATCGACAGATGAATGGATAAAGAAGATGTGGTACATATATACAGTGGAGTATTACTCAGCCATTACGCAGTAATTGAGTTATTTGTAGTGAGGTGGATGAACCTAGAGTCTGTCATACAGAGTGAAGTAAGGCAGAAAGAGAAAAACAAATACCATATGCTAACACATATATATGGAATCTAAAAAAAAAGGTCTGACCCTGAAGAACCTAGAGTCAGAAGAGGAATAAAGATGCAGATGTAGAGAATGGACTTGAGGACATGGGGAGGGAGAAGGGTAAGCTGGGATGAAGTGAGAGAGTGGCATGGACATATTACACTACCAAATGTAAAATAGATAGCTAGTGGGAAGCAGCCGCATAGCACAGGGAGATCAGCTCTGTGCTTTGTGACCACCTAGAGGGGTGGGCTAGGGAGGGTGGGAGGGAGGCTCAAGAGGGAGGGCATATGGGGATATATGTATATGTATAGCTGATTCACCATGTTATAAAGCAGAAACTAACACACCGTTGTAAAGCAATTATACTCCAATAAAGATGTTTAAAAAATTTTCAGCAACTAATTGAATTTTTTTTTTTTTTAAGTGCTATGCTTCTATGTGGGCCAAGTAACCCATCTACTGACTGAATCTAGCCAGCAGGCTACTGCTATGCAAAATCTGCTTTAGGTGTTGACTGATAAATTTTGACGTGTATACCTTTTTTGTCCCTGAATCTTTGATGTATGTCAGAGTCTGAGACAAATTATAAGAGAATTGGACTTTATAAATCTGACTCTGAAGAACATTCCCTAAATTCTCTGCCTATTTAAGGAATAAACTTAAATTTTCCATGTTCTTCACTTGCTAAATGTGCTATGGTATTCATTATTTATATTCATTTAAATATGTCACATTCTCTGGGCATATGCTAGGATTTAACTTCCCCATCTCCTGTGGAGTTAGATGTGGCCACGTGACTTGCTTAGCCAATGAGATGGGACAAAAGTGACTTGTCAATTGCAGGAGGTAGTTTAAGACCCACAATGTGCTTTGCTCCTTTCTCTCCCTCTCCCTCATGCTGACTGGCAAAGATGCAGATATTGGCTGTTTTGTCAGTCTGGAACCAACTGACAATAATACAGAGCAGAGCTACCAGCAATCCACAGCAGACGTGAAGCAGGAATGAAGAAAAAATGTTAAACCAACAAGATTTGGAAGTTGTTTGCACAGCAGTACCTGATCTCTCTTGATTAATTTCTTTGTTAATGGCCATGTTCCAGCAAATGTTAATTTTTTGGAGGAGGAATTATAAGGATTTGGCTTAGGAATTACAAGACTTAAAGTCCCTTGAAGGGGGAACTAATAAGCTGTGTGAACCTTGGTCACATTACTTAATTTCTCTGACCCTCAATTTTGTGAGGGTTTGGTACTGAGTAATATTAAAGGTGTTTTTCATTTAAAATTCACCTAAAGTGTACTCTCACCTTTTTAAAATGATGAGTCCTTATTTATCTACTAACTGACTTGAACCCTACAATAAGCTATAGTAATTTTTTTCCATTATATTTCTTATCACAGTTTTTGGATATGCTTAAAATTTGTGTGTACAAGATGGGTTCGACTAGACATAATTCATAAGCAAAGACACCAAAATTCAAAAAGAATAAGTGACTTGCTCCAAATCACAAAAATACTTGGTGCAAAAATCTAGAACCTAAACCTAGTGCTTTCTGAGCATATGTTCTCTCTCTGTTACCATATTTGCAATCTAAATTAGATTTTCTGTGGAAAGCTTTATTTATTTTATCTATGTTTGATTTTTGCCCTGCCAACATATATAGTGCAATTAAGATGTGTCTCAAAGACCATAGGTCACTTAACACCACCCACTGAAAAAAATATGGAAGAACACTTGGAGAAAGTGCTTTCCTTTGGAAAAAAAATAACATTTCAATATGTCTTTTCATGGAGAAAAAAATGAGAGAAGCAAGTTCAAGATGAGAAATTACTAGCCCGCAAGCATATTGTGATAAATCAGCCATAACATGATTATAGCAACTTCCTTGGGAAAGAAATCAATGCTGAATCAGACTTAGATAGACCAGGGGGATCAAATAGAGGTCAAAGGTACTTCTCCATCTTGAAATTGGATAATTATTACTGTTATTATTGTCAGTTGCTATAATATAATACCGGGAGAAATACATGGAGTCCCAAGGCTGCTTTTATTGGCTGGCTAGACAAGTCAATCCATTACAAGGAAATACATTCAAGTATATTAATTCATCTAAATACCAAGTGAATTAGGGTAATTCGAAGGTTACCTGTGAGTCTCCATGAGATTTTTTTTTTTTTTGGAAAAATAAGCAGAAAACAAAAATCAAAAAAGCAATTTTGAAAGAACAAGTTGCATGCATTCCTCTTGTTTTGAAAATTGGACAATAAAGCTTTAATAGAAAGTGTGCCGGGTTGGAAACCTGGATTTGTTGCCTGCTTTGCCACTTTGCTACCTTGCCCCCCAAGCAGAAACCAGGAAGCAACAGAGAGGCCTCTTTTTCTCTTATTTACAACATTTGCTCTGTCGCCACGTGTCTTATCACGCTGCTTTAAATCTTTCCCCTCCCCTCCATTCTACTGCCACTGCCTGCATCTGTTCTTTAGCCCTCCTGCCTGTGTTTCTGCACAAGCCTCCCCTCTCGTCTCCCTGCCTTCAGCTTCACATGGTCCTAGAATATTCTCCTTCAATTCACCCAAGCAATCTTCCTAAAATGCAAATCTAATCATAACCCTTGAGTCCTTTAAATCGTTACTGAATCATTTGGTAGCTCCCTCTCATAGGTAATTATTGTACAAAGATTAGGGCTGTCTGTCTTCTTCTTGCCAGACATCTGTCAAGCTTATTACCAAACAAATCAACTAGTCATTTTCTACTTAATATTTAGTAAAAATTCTTGACTGCCCTTATTGGACTCTTAGCCCTCTGCTGGTGGAGTATCTTTTTTTTTTTTTTTTTTTTTTTCAATTTCAAAATTTCATCTTGGGTTATGGGTGGAGGATGGCAAGAAAGGTTCTGAGCACAACCTGATCATTGCTGCCCCAGGGAGATACATGAACCCTCTTTTATAGGATCAACTAAAGTATTTCTGTTTCATTTTGAAGTGTTGAGAGGAGCTTCTTGTATGCTTCAATATAAATTTCAGAAAATAGATGCATAGATCCACAGGAATACATATATACTGTATATATATGTGGATGGGTATGGTGGGGTGTTTCTAGAGCATGGTAATCATTCCATTCTTGAAAAATAATTTATGAGTTATAATGATGAAAGGAAATAAACCATGTTTACAAGTGGAAGGGCCCAGTCCTGTGATTCTATGCTCCAGTAACCCTATTAACAGGTTACAAATCCCATTCTTTTAAATAACCAAAAGTCTTGATCTGCATGAATTTTCTTTAGTCTCTTGATCAACCCAAGTGTAGATATAACACAAACTTAAGGGAGTTAATGCCCTAAGGGCACCCTTCAACCAATGGAATAAGTAAGTCAGTAGAGGAAAGATGGTACCTTCCATCCTTTGGTAGGGCATCCATGCAATCTACAAGTAACTCAAAGCGTTTATAGTGGGATTGAGTGCAGTTTTTCCATAATGGTACCTAGCTCAATAATGTTCACTCTAGTGGTTTTCCCTCTGTCCCTTTCTTATTCTGGCTGTGTGATCACCTTCCTGATATACTAGCAGAATACAAAGTCTTGCCTCAGAGCCTCCTTTCAGGAGAACTTAGTCTAAGGCAAACTTAGACTTACCAATCAGTCAGACTTATCAATGATCTTTTCTGTGTAACAACACATTATTGATTCTGTTGCCAGATATGTAAGATGTTTTCATTTGGTGAAATCTTAGTTATTCCACAGTAAAAAAAAAAAAAAAAAAAAAAAAAGCTGGAACAGTTGATATGAAAAGGAATTCCAGGCAATTTCCTTAAGTGGTGCTTAATTAATGGTTGATATCATCTTAATTTGCTCTTTGGAATAATTTTAGCATAGGACTATATTTATATATTAATTATTCATATGTATTATTTTATTTTTACTACGACTTTTCCCTAGATTCAAAACTTGTTTGGAATAAAAGAGCCCTCTATTGTGAAGAGGGTATAGAGGTTGAAGGTTAAGGCTACATACCTCCGTTTATATACATGCAGATGAGGAACAGTAAACGCGTAAGGATTTTCTGTTTCCTGGATACCAAGGGCTTTTGATTTTATCACCATGCAAAGTTTCTACTCTACTTCTGAAAACAGCCACACTTTTTTGTAGCAATGTTTCATCCTCAAGGATTAACAAGAAAGGACATTTTGCTATCTCTATAGGAAGAAAGGTAGGTAGATTTATATAATTCATAACTTCAAGCGGTATGTTCCCTTTCACACGTAAAAGATCGATTCTAGTGCAATGGTAACTATTCCTTATATAAAACACATTCTATGTAACAAAGGTTAAATATCAACATATGTAAATTAAGTGTGGGTTAACTAGGTTTAGTTCGGTTTGCCTGAAATAACCATTCTTTGTTCTTATTATATATGCACAAACATTTTTTTTTAAAACTGAGGGCTTTTTTGCTTCAGTGTCTGTGGTTCAGTGACAAATCCCTGAAAGTCATATCTTATTTATTAGGATAATGAAGCAAAACAAATAAGCACTGGCTTCTGCTCCTAGCTTCTGAGTTTCTGCTGCGGAGAAGGAAAGAATGCAGATTTCATTTACTAAGCTACCAGCGTTCTTCCTAGGGGTATGGCAGCAAAGGGGAGAAGAGAAATACAAATGTTCTGACTTATGTGCTAGTCTGTGATAATTAAGATTTAGTTGGCTTCCATCTCTTGTTTTTCAAATATTACTCATCTTGATATATGTGTTTGTGTGTGTGTATTCAATTCAGCAAATATATTGAGCATCCCCTACTTGAAAGTTCAGTGATAGGTGCTCGAGTACCTACAAAGGTAAATAAATTACAAGTCTCATTCTCAAGGAGCTTATGGATGAGTTGATAACTATAAAATAGCCTCATGTCAGATCAAGCCAGGCTTGCCACCAAATGTGAGTTCAGCTTAGCTTAGGTTAAGTTTTGCCTGAACATAAATTACAAGAAAATTTTCCGTTTTTAGCCTAACTTGATCTCACGTTTGGAGGCAAACCTACCCTGATCTGACATAGGCTCTTTATAGTTTTTATTTATCTTTGATTATGTGACTATTCACACCTTTCTGAAGAAATATTAATGTGTTTCATTATGGGATTTTACCCCTAACCCTGCCACATATACGAAAATATGCCCCTAATTACCTTTCTAACATCTAAATTCTGAAACACGTCTGGCCCCAAAGCGGGCTGATAAAGAAACTGGCCTGCTGCGCTTGGTTTAGGAGGAAGTGGGAATCACAGTCCAGCCCACTTTGCTTCCTCTTTGGGAGCTTCGTTGGCCTGGAGAAAGCAGCCTTTTACAAATTTGCACAAATAAGTTCTTTTCTGACCAAGCCCTGCCTGGGAAGGCCAGCATGGGCCCAGTGGGAGATACCTTTTTGTAATATGTTTCATGAAGACTATTGAGGCTTTGTAGGAGATGAAGTTTTGTGTAGGTGTGGTCACAAAATGGACAGGGTTCAGGGTGTGTGCAAAAAAAATCTTAAAAATTTATGAAGAATGCCCCTGTAAGTATAATGTTCTCTGAAAGCATCTCTTTAATGGCAATGGCAAAAAAAAGAAAAGTGAGAGCCAGAATGATCATGGCAGAACATTTCGATTGGAGTTCTCAGAAACCTTCTCTAAGTGTCACCAGTATGAAGTCTTCCCTGGGGGCAAAAAATGCAAAAAGGGCTGAAAGAGGAGAGTGGAGTCAGGCTGAGAAAGGACATACATACATACAGCACTAAAAATGTGGTGCTGTTGAAGGCTGTGAGCAGGAGAATGACATGATTGTAGTCTTTCCTCCCAGCCCCCATTACGTGTACAACTATAATAAAAAGAAAACATAGCCTCCCAATAAGCATTATTGTTATTATTTATTTTATGTTCACAATGTAACTATTGACTTCTTTATTAATTGAATATCAACATGATGCATATTTGTCACTGGGACTTGAGAATATAACCACTAAATGCTTCCCGATATATATATTTTTTTAACCCCGTTGTCAACCTCTCTCTATTCCCCCCACTCCCACCCCTGCACCCCCAGCTTCTGGCAACCGCTTGTCTACTCTTTCTGTTTCTGAGTCTGAC
Organism: Delphinapterus leucas; assembly: GCF_059928025.1. Classification (NCBI taxonomy): domain Eukaryota; kingdom Metazoa; phylum Chordata; class Mammalia; order Artiodactyla; family Monodontidae; genus Delphinapterus; species Delphinapterus leucas. Next base: position 141,038,464 of record NC_143131.1, read on the forward strand.
CTTTTTGGTTTTTGGATCCTACATCTAAGTGACACTATGCAGTATTTGTATTTCTCTGTCTGGCTTACCTCACTTAGTATAATACCCTTCAGATTCATTTGTGTTGTCACAAATGACAGGATTTCTTTCTTTTTAAAGGTGAATAATATTTCATTGTATATATATTCCACCTTTTCTTGTTCCGTTCATCTGTTGACAGATACTTGGATTGTTTCCATATCTCAGCTATGGTGAATAATACTGCAGTGAACATGGGAGTTCCTGTTTGAGATAATGATTTTATTTCCCTCGGATATATAACCTAAAGTGGGATTGATGAATCATGTGTAGGCCTACTTTCAGGATGTTGTAGACAGCACTGTTGGGATGTCCATGCCAATAAATCCTATGCAGAGAGGCTACAAGGCATGGTGTGGTATCCTTAGAGCCATTTTTTTATGAGCTGTATCATCACCTCCTCTGCCAGGCCATGGGCTATTCACTTTCTCTACACTATTTCATTTACTCCTCACAACAGGAGTATGAATTAGGTACTCTTATTATTCCCATGTTACAGATAGAAGATTAATATTTAGAGAATAAATCGTTCAATTGCCACACAACTGTAGCTTGCACAGCAGGAATTTAAAAGGTCGATATCACTTCACAGCTAATACTCTCATTACTATACTACATTGGAATACTAGACTGGAAATATAGTAAATCTGAGTTGTGTTGCTAACTCTGCCACCTCCCCAGGGAAGTCATTGTACCTGAGGGTTGCAGAGCAGCTGGGGCCAAACAAAAACAAACAAATAAAAACCCCCAACAACTACAAAAATAAAGTTGTAGGGAATAACTTTAAAATGTGTGTGTGTGTGTGCGCACATGTGTGTGTGCACGCTTTGTGATGGAGAACCCAGTTCTGGCTATCCCAATTCTAAGTGCAATTCCCTGCTTGGCTTCTCTACATGTCAATATTATGAGTAAGTCAGTTAAATTTCCTGACCTCTGACTCCTCATTTTTCTGGGAAGGAATTGAAATGATGGCATTGTGGTGCTTCCAGTTCTTTAAGTGTATAAGTCTCTCACTTAGGAGGGCTTAGGATAGGTTGGTTTGAGGTTCTTATAAACAGTTTACTCTCATCTTTTCTCACATCTTAACACTTTTGGCAATTTCCCGTGTACATTTTATTTGAAACTGTTAGCTCTATTCCTTGTTGCAGAAATTTTCTTCTTCTGAACTACCCTAGTTTTGCCATTAGTGTTGATATACAAACTAGTCACATGATAAAATTTTAATTTTTTTAAAATTTCCACCATTGAACTAAATTTCACTTGTCATTGTATTCCAATGTCAGTTTTATTGCCTGGATTTTCACTATTGCTTTAAAAATATTGATTCCATTCATTCACTCAATTTAATCAAAATATATTGAGCTGCTACAGTGTTGCAGGAGCTCTATGAAATACTCAAGATGTAGAGATAAATTAATCATGATCTTTAGAAGCTAATAGTTCAGTAGGGTGTAGAAGTTAACAATTGCTAAAACAAGTAGGTTTTAGTATATGTATAAAATATCAAAGACAAAAGAAAGAGCATTTTTTAGCTCTCTTTCAGTGGATCTTAAAAAGTCATCCCAGAGCTGATAATAACTAAAGTACATCTAGAAAGGTGACTGAGATAGTCTTGGTAAATAAGGATAGAAAGGGTATTCCACGTAGAAAGAACATTGTGTCTTTTTGCCATTTTGTGTCCTAAAATTACAGGCATCCTCATTTTTCTTATTACAAATATAGGAAGACAGTTCAAAGAGTGAATTGATCTTTGGTTTTCTTTTTTTCCATAAAAATTAATTGCAGAGATTATGCTGAAATGGCTACCATTTGTAAACCATTCAGTTAACTCATGTTCTCTTGAATTTTATATGTTGTGGAAACTAAGTAAGAAATGGATGGTATGTGTTGGTTATATAAATGCTATGAATTGATGTCAATAAAATAAATTTCCACTTTTAAAACAGCTATACCACCAATACAAATTCCTACTAATATACCTTATTTAAGCCTGTTAATTGAAAGCAACAGAAGTTCACTGACTGATTACTGTGTTATTAAAATAAGTCTATCTCAAAGGATTTCTAGAAAAAAAATGTAGAATTAAAGTAAGTTCAAGACTGAACTTTTAGAAGCAATGCCACAAATCCCACCATAGAATTTTTCAGATGAGAAAAAACTCTTTGCTGTTGACATAGAGTTCTAGCCATTATAATTATAACTTGAACTGTTGCCATTTTGGTTCCTGAAATTTAACTTTACAACTGATATTACCAGAAATAATATCACTGTGGCTTTTGCTTAACCATCCCCTCTATCTGTAATAATCACCTACATGTTCCTCAATCCCTGAATTCATTCTGCAGAGGCCAGAGTAATTGCTTTTTTTTTTTTCCTTTCAGAATCTCCTAGGCAGAGATAAGTATTTCCTTGTTTATTCAATATATGCTTATTGAACACTTACTATCACCATGTCAATGTTAACTTTTTTGACCAAACTATGCAGATGATTTACCATACCTGTTCTCATCTAAGTTTATATCAAAAGTGATCTGTACAAGGTACAATGGTTGGTCAACGAGCTGAGGAATCTTCCTATGGATAGTCAAGGTAAGCATCATTGAGGACAAGATTCTTGAAGAAGGAGATTCTTTTTTTTTTTTTTTTTGAATTTTTGAATTTTATTTTATATATTTTTTTATACAGCAGGTTCTTATTAGTCATTGGTTTATACATATCAGTTCTTATACACATCAGTTTATACATGTCAGTCCCAATCTCCCAATTCATCACACCACCATCCCCACCCACCTGCCACTTTCCCCCTTTGGTGTCCATACGTTTTTCCCTCTACTTCTGTGTCTCAATTTCTGCCCTGCAAACCGGTTCGTCTGTACCATTTTTCTAGGTTCCACATATTTGCGTTAATATACGATATTTGTTTTTCTCTTTCTGACTTACTTCATTCTGTATGACAGTCACAAGATCCATCCACGTCTCAACAAATGACCCAATTTCGTTCCTTTTTATAGCTGAGTAATATTCCATTGTATATATGTACCACATCTTCTTTATCTGTCCGTCTGTCAATGGGCATTTAGGTTGCTTCTATGACCTGACTATTGTAAATAGTGCTACAGTGAATATTGGGGTGCAGGTGTCTTCTTGACTTATGGTTTTCTCTGGGTATACGCCCAGTAGTGGGATTGCTGGATCATAAGGTAATTCTATTTTTAGTTTTTTAAGGAACCTCGATACTGTTCTCCATAGTGGCTGTATCCATTTACATTCCCATCAACACTGCAAGAGAGTCCCCTGTTCTCCACATCCTCTCCAGCATTTGTTGTTTATAGATGTTCTGATGGTGCCCATTCTAACTACTGTGAGGTGATAGCTCATTGTAGTTTTGATTTACATTTCTCTAATAATTAGTGATGATGAGCAGCTTTGCATGTGCTTCTTGGCCATCTGTATGTCTTCTTTGGAGAAATGTCTATTTAGGTCTTCTGTCCATTTTTGGATTGGGTTGTTTGTTTTTTTTAATATTGAGCTGCATGAGCCTTTTATATATTTGGGAGATTAATCCTTTGTCCATTGATTCGTTTGCAAATATTTTCTCCCATTCTGAGGGTTGTCTTCTCATCTTGTTTATGGTTTCCTTTGCTGTGCAAAAGCTTTTAAGTTTCATTATGTTCAATTTATTTATTTTTCTTTTTATTTCCATTTCTCTAGGAGGTGGATCAAAAAGGATCTTGCTGTGATTTATGTCAAAGAGTGTTCTTCCTATGTTTTCCTCTAAGAGTTTTATAGTGTCCAGTCTTACATTTAGGTCTCTAATCCATTTTGAGATTATTTTTGTGTATGGTCTTAGGGAGTGTTCTAATTTCATTCTTTTACATGTAGCTGTCCAGTTTTCCCAGCACCACTTATTGAAGAGACTGTCTTTTCTCCATTGTATATCTTTGCCTCCTTTATCAGAGATTAGTTGACCATAGGTGAGTGGGTTTATCTCTGGACTTTCTATCTTGTTCCATTGATCTATATTTCTGTTTTTGTGCCAGTACCATACTATATTGATTACTGTAGCTTTGTAGTACAGTCTGAAGTCACGGAGTCTGATTCTCCCAGCTCGGCTTTTTTCCCTCAAGACTTCTTTGGCTATTCGGGGTCTTTTGTGTCTCCCTACAAATTTTAAGATTTTTTGTTCTAGTTCTGTAAAAAATGCCATTGGTGGGCTTCCCTTGTGGCGCAGTGGTTGAGAGTGCGCCTGCCGGTGCAGGGGACACGGGTTTGTGCCCCAGTCTGGGAGGATCCCACGTGCCGCGGAGCGGCTGGGCCCATGAGCCATGGCCACTGAGCCTGCGCGTCCGGAGCCTGTGCTCCGCAACGGGAGAGGCCACAGCGGTGAGAGGCCCGCGTACCGCAAAAAAAAATGCCATTGGTAATTTGATAGGGATTGCATTGAGTCTGTAGATTGCTTTGGGTAGTAGAGTCATTTTCACAATGTTGATTCTTCCAATCCAAGAACATGGTATATCTCTCAATCTGTTTGTATCATCTTTAATTCCTTTCATCAGTGTCTTATACTTTTTGCATACAGGTCTTTTGTCTCCCTAGGTAGGTTTATTCCTAGGTATTTTATTCTTTTTGTTGCAATGGTAAATGGGAGTGTTTCCCTAATTTCTCTTTCAGATTTTTCATCATTAGTATATAGGAATGCCAGAGATTTCTGTGCATTAATTTTGTATCCTCCTGCTTTACCAAATTCATTGATTAGCTCTAGTAGTTTTCTGGTGGCATCTTTAGGATTCTCTATGTATAGTATTATGTCATCTGCAAACAGTGACAGTTTTACTTCTTCTTTTCCAATTCCTATTCCTTTTATTTCTTTTTCTTCTCTGGTTGGCATGGCTAGGACTTCCAAAACTATGTTGAATAATAGTGGTGAGAGTGGACATCCTTGTCTTGTTCCTGATCTGAGAGGAAATGCTTTCAGTTTTTCACTATTGAGAATGATGTTTGCTGTGGACTTGTCGTATATGGCCTTTATTATGTTGAGGTAGGTTCCCTCTATGCCCACTTTCTGGAGAGTTTTTATCATAAATAGGTGTTGAATTTTGTCAAGTTTCTCTGCATCTATTGAGATAATCATATGGTTTTTATTCTTCAGTTTGTTAATATGGTGTATCACATTGATTGATTTGCATATACTGAAGGATCCTTGCATCCCTGGGATAAATCCCACTTGATCATGGTGTATGATCCTTTTAATGTGTTGTTGGATTCCATTTGCTAGTATTTTGTTGAGGATGTTTGCTTCTATATTCATGAGTGATATTGGTCTGTAATTTTCTTTTTTTGTTGTATCTTTGTCTGGTTTTGGTATCAGTATGTTCAGGATTCTAAAAGTTACATTTTGTTTGTGTCTCAGTATTAATATTTACTATGTTGTGTCGTAAGTACTTATTTTAGTGTATTTCTCCTTCAACATATTGTAAAGACTATTAAAACAATTTTGTGAATATTAATATCCTAGTGTTCATTAAAAAAAGCAAAATATCCCTTTGAAAATCCAAAGGTAGTAAATGATATAATTGTTTTTTTAAACAATTCAATTTTCTTCTGCTACAACATGTTTCTGTAATGTAAATTAGCTTATAAATTGTTGGTAAATAGACAAATTCTGTCCTTTTCTTTTCAGCTTTATTGACCTATAATTTACAAATAATTATAATAATTGCAATATATTTAAAGTGTACAACATTGATGATTTGATAAATGTATACATTGTGAAAGGATTCCCACCATCAAGTTAATCCCATCTATCACCATGAATATCGGTTTTTTGTGTGTGAGAATACTTAGATTGTACTATCTCAGCAAATTTCAATTCTATAATACAGTATTATCAACTATGGCCATCATGTTATACATTCAGCCCTCAAAAGTTATTCATCTTATAACTGAAAGTTTGTACCCATTTACCAAACACCTCTTGTTTTCCCCAACCCCTGGCAATCTCCATTCTACTCTCTGATCTATGAGTTTGACTTTTTTTTTTTTTTTTTTAGATTATACATATAAGTGATACCATGCAGTATTTCTTTCTCTGGCTTATTTCACTTAAGGAATGCCATCATCTTCATGTGGAAGTCACAGTGGTCCATAAACAATTCTTCTGGCAAATTGTGGCATTTTTCCACCACGTAACAGCAGCACAGTGCAAAGCATACTGACAAAGTTGAATGAAGCAAGGAGCAGAGGAATTGAACACTGTTCACATGCCCATAGCTCCTTTTGGTTCAGTTTTGCTACAGGCAGTTTTTTCAGAAATGTTGCTGTGATTTCCCCTTTCTTTGTACATTTCTGCCTAATCTTCACTGTTACCAGCTTCAACCCTTATGATCCCCTTTCATCAAATTACCTACATCTTTTTATTTTTTAAATAATTTCCTTTATTTACAATAGTATTTCTTCACATTTTAGGAATTCAGCAGTTTCTTTTTAAAAGTGCAATATTTTAAATACATCTTATTATTATTCTCTAATATTCTGGTTGTGTTTTGAAAGGTCTGTTCAACTTTGTTTTGCTTACAGTATATGCTTTGTAATTTTAATGTGTGACTTTTAATATAAAAGGACTTTTCCCAAATTCCTATGCTTTGCATTTTTTTGGTAAACTATTTTTAGGAAGAAAAGTCAATGAAATCATTCATGAAATATTGCAGCATCATGTTAAAAAATACCTTCTTTCCCCTATTTAAACAAAAGTCTATGAAAAAATTAGAAAATCTACTTACCTTCATTCCCCCGACAGTTCAGTTAATCTACTATTCACACAAATATTCCCTTTTCTTCACCAGTAAGACTATAACCAATGCCAAAAAATAGAGTACAAAAACACATAAATGTTAGAATATTGAGTAGTAGTGTAGCCCATTAATTTGTTTTGGTAATTCACATATCCATGCTGCAAATTCCTGGCACCATTCAAATTCAGCTGTTATTCTTATGTATCATTTTCTCCTGTGCTATCTGTTGCCTTTTGTCTTTCCAACTAGGTTGAAAACTACTTAAGGGAAGAAACATTTTATATCTACCTTTCTTAATACCCAGCAAAGTGTCAGGCAGAGTGTAGGTACCTGATAATTGTTTTCTCATAATTGACTCATAATAATTTGGGTTATTGCTGAGTTCCATTAAACTTTGAGAAAAAAATCTTGAAAGAATTGACTTTTAACATTTGAATTAAAAATGACAAGGTAAAGAGAAGGAACATGATCCATCCTGTCCTCCTGTATAAGATATCTTGTGATTATCTCTTTGGAAAAGTAGAGAAAATTAATATGTATTAAGTACCTACTCTATGAAATGCCCTGTAACACTATTTCAGCAAGTATTGTTTTCTTTTAAAATTGTAGTAAATTATTCCATATAATATGGAAACTAATAATATTGCAAAATAATTTTAATGGCCTGATATAATCTGAAATATCTGCTCTCTCAGCTGCTTTAGTTGAGCAGTTTTAACAAACAGTGAGTTTTGTAACCTCAAGAGATGGTTTCTTTTTAGGAAAGATCAGTTTCCTATTTTGTTTCTATTTTGGGGTGCCTATCCTTGCTAAATTTCTCCTTGGTTAGAAAGGCTTAGACTTTCAGTCCCCTTAGTAGAAGAAAAGAATGCTTTTCCTTGATGTCTGTATATTTTTATCAAGCCAAGAATGTCAGCTTTAGAAAATAATTTCTGCAGCAATTATGGCTTCTTTAGGTGATTAAATTGCTGAAAACTCAGATATTGACATTTTGCATCAGTCTTTTCAGAGCTCAGATGTGAACTACTGTCATTCTCCACATCCTTCCTCTACGTGGTTACATTTATTATTTTTGCCTAAGCAAAAATAAGAAAATTGCATATTATACACACAGTATGTACATTTATACTATGTATATATACACATTATATATATAGATGCAAAGTAAGTGTGTGTGTGTGTGTGTGTGTGTTTCAGACACAAAGTTGATGTCTCTCCATTTTTATCTCTAAGAATATCTGGAAAGCCCAGTCACATTTATTTTGGATTGCATCCATATAAATGGAGAGAATATACCTGGTGAGAATATACCTGGATGTGGTAATGTGAGATTTCACCAGTTATCTCAAGACACATTTCAAACCTTTGATACCTTTTGTTAAAATGTTTGAAAAGAGATTATTGATGGATTTAAGTCCGTTTAGCATGTCCTCGAGAAAGCCAGATGTGCTCCACTGGACAACTATAAGACACCATATGATTAGTTTCCTCAGCATGTGTACTGGAAGAAGGACCCTTACAATCTAGGGATGCATACATAGTTACAAAGAAGGAGAAGAGGGAGTGAAATAAACATGCTTCTTCATAGTTGAATTTCATTCCTTGTCACGTAAAGTAAAATTCCCAGCTAGGTAATAAATGTAGAATTATGTATCTTTATAGTAGCATTTATTAGCTGTGAAATGTGCTAAGCACCACTTTTTCTTGGCATATTGCATACCTCAGAATTTTCTAAGAACCCCCTAAATTAGAAGAACTTAGAAGAGATGAGTTACTAATATTTGTTTTTTGGTTGTTAAGGCTGTAACACTGTGATGCTTTGGAATTGACACACAAATGAGTCATTGTGTAAAATTATCTACCATCATCTCTATATTCTTCTCTTTTAGTTTTAAAAGTTATAGGGAAGGAAAAAGCAAGGTAGCTTTAGGAGAATTCTTTATGTCTTTTTAGATCAAATTACACAGGTATCACTCAATCCCAGATTAGAATGCAATAAATCACAGTCACCAAAGAAGTACAGCCTCCATAATGCTGTGTGGGTGTCTGAACCTTCCTGTCAACTCCAGCTTTCCACCTGGCCTGTGATAGATGCCCCAAATTTAAATATTATATAACTTGATTTAGTTAAGAATTTGCCAATCCTCGCCATTTCATTTTAAAGTGAAAGTTATGCCCAATAATCATAAATGTCTTATTTATTAGAACTTTATTCACCATTTTTATTTCCAAATCATAGAGTCTGGGGCAGGATGAATAAGTGGAAGAAATAGTGACACTAAATGACCAGAGACAGATGGAGCCCAAAAGCAAAAAGTAGGAAAAGGGAGCCAACTTCACCTAAAGCTACCTTTGCTCTCTAACCTGAACTTTCTTTTTATCAGTCATGATGTTTGGAAGATTGGCTGCCTAGTTCAAAGGTTTAGATCAACGGGCACTGTACTGGGAAGCAGAAGATTTAAATACAGGACCTAATCATGGTTGTATGATCAACTTAATTCCTTGGGCATCTCCGTGTCTTTTTTTTTTTTTTTTTTTGGTCATTAAAAAGGAAGTGATAAAAATTCCTCACTTAATGTACTACAGGTGAGATAAATTAAGAAAGGTATTTTTATGTCACAGGTTGTGAACTGACATCCCATAGATAACTTTGGGTCAGAAGGTGGGTTCTCTAGCTTGCACACTAACTAAATTTTTTTGAACCTTTATTTTCAACATCAAAGAGTTTGCATTAAAATGCAGATATTTTTGCCTCTTATGAAGATGCAGAAGTTCTGGAGGTACCATGCCAGGCAGCAGTAGGTGCCTTCTGCCGTTATATATAGAGTATGCTCTCCAAGTCACATCCTTACCACCACCCTTTATTATGTACTTCTAGACTCCTTTGCTTATTTATGTTACCTACATGACCCTACAGGCTTTTGAGTTTGTGATACCTATTGAAACCTTTATAACTTATCAGGGCATTAATCTAAAATATGACAGAGTAGGGTGTGAATGCCTTAGTTATGCAGAGAAATATAAAACAGGGTCATGGGATGTAATTCCTTCCCCCTCTTGTTGCTAGTACCTTCTTGAATTCAAAATAGGGAATGAGAATTTTTAATAATCTCGGCATTTGTTCTTTGCATTTTCCCCTGAATCTGAAACATATATATAAACATCAAAGAAGTTGTGATATTTCTGATAGGGTTTAGGGTTGTAAGATAGATGGAAATGCCCACCAGGCAGGAAAATACATAACCCTGTCTTGCAAGTTTCCAAAGAAGAAAAGTGTCCACATTGTCAAATTTGAATTTTCTTTTAAACAAAAAACTAACATGTGCTACTTTATTATTGTTATTATTAAATTCATTTATATGAAATAATGCCTTTGCAAAATGAAATATTTGACACTAATGTTACAGCCAACACTTCTGAGAGAAAATGGGTCTGATTCCTAATCTTACTTCATTAACATTTTTTGAGCAAAAATAGAAATTTTATTAATTTTACTAAAAGAAAAATGTGATATGATATCTTTGATTTGTAAACAAACAATATTTCTCTGGCATCTTCCATATTTTTAAAGTAAAACTAAATCTTATTTTTGAGATATAGTAAATTTTTGTGCTTTCCTTTCAATTTTAAATGTTAAATATCAACTGATATACTGGCTGGCAAAGAATATGTAAAAATAAATAAGAATCAGTGCTGTCCATTTACAGCTCTCTATTTAAAACATTATTTATGAGATAAACAGAATTTAACAGAATATAGTAAAAAACTTCAAATGCAAAATTTTTATTAAGTGACAGGAAAAAATCAAAATATTGAAAATGCTAATTTTCACACATCTCAGAAATTATCATTACCATGTTTTCCTCTCTTGTACTTAAAAATGATTACTTTCTTTGGATAATGTATTAATAGTAGTTGCAAGAATTTGTTTGAGTATGTTTGTGTATTTGTATAAAGTGAGCACGAAGGTGTGCAAATAACTGTAATTTTATTGTTCTGCAGCTGAACTTAAATTTCTCTCAAAGCCCATTTCATATCATGACAGAATATATTTTTTTTTACTGAGGTAAAGCTTACATGCAGTAACTTCAGAGATCTTAAGTATATGATTAGATAAATTTTGATAAATTCATGCATCTGTGTAACGGCCATCCTGATCTAGACATAGAATATTTCCACTGTCCCAGAATGTTCCCTAGTGCTTCCTTAAAGTCACTTTTTGTCTCTATAGACAACTACTGATTTGATTTCTGTCATTCTATCAAATCTTTTCTTGAAATTCATTTAAATAAAATGATACAGTATGTAGTATTTCTATTTGGTCTGTCACTTACTGTAATGTTTTGGAAATTCATCCATGTAGTTAACTGTGCAACTCAGAAAGTTTTTTCCCTGAGTACTGTTGTATGAATGTATCACAATTTAATTTAGCCATTCTTCTGATGATGGCATTTGTATTGCTTTTAGGTTTTGCCTCTTGTGGACCAGACTATGAAATTCTTATCAAATTCTCCCCATGTGCATATTTGTCCATTTTGTTTTTTAGGTGAAATCCTAAGAGTAAAATAGCTGGATCATAGAGTAAATACATTTTTAACTTTAGAAGAAACTGCCGAGCAGTTTTCAGAAGTGGTTCTGTCATTTTACACTCCCACCAGCAATGTATGAGAGTAATAATCCATATGCTTACCAAGATTTGGTGACATCAGCCTTTTTAATTTTAGCTGTTCAAGTGTGAATGTTTTAATTTGTATTTCCCCGATAGCTAATAATGCTGAGCCTCTTTTCATGTGTTTATTGTCTTGAATATATATATATATATATATATATATATATATATATTATATCTTCTTTTGTGAAAGACCTGTTCAGCAGTTTTGCCCATGGTTTTAATTGGGGCTTTTGCTGTTATTGCTGTTCTTGTTATTGTTTTATGTAAAAATTCTTTTTACATTCTGTCTGCAAGTCCTTTGTCAGGTACATGTATTACAGATACGTATTCTGTGTCTATTGAATGCCTTCTGTTTCTCAGTTTTGGTGCCTTTGATGAATAGCACCTTATCATTTTAATGAAATCCAATTTATCACTTTTTAAAAAAAAAATACTGAGTATTTTCTGTGTCCTAAGAAATTGTTGCTTGTCCCAGAGGCACAAAAAAAAAGTGACAGTTTTCTAAGTCACTTAGTTTTCTAGAAGTCTTAGTTTACTTCTAGAAGCTTTATCATTTGAAATTTTACAGTTTGGTTTGTGAGGCAACTCCAGTTAATTTTTGTCTGTGATGTAACATAAAGATTCAGGCTCATTTCTCCCCATCTATTTATGTCTTTTTCCAGTATGATTTGTATGAAGTGTCCTTTCCCCATTGAATTGAAATGGTGTTTTTGTCAAAAAATAATGGATTATATAAAAATGAGTCTTTTCTCAGAACTCTCTCATTTGTTTCTTTGATTTATAAGTCTATATTTATATTATGCTTACTGTTTTGATTGCTGTGGCTCTATGGTAATTTCTACAGCACTGTGTTTTGTTTGGCTTTAGATTGTTTTGGCTCTTTTACATTATTTGAAGTTTTGTATGAATTTTAGAATAAACTTGTCAATTTTTCCAGAAAAATAACTATTAGGGATTCAAATGGAGTTATATTTAATTTATAGATAAATATGTTGAAAATCAATAACAATATTGATTTTTCTAATTTGTGAAAATATCTTTTCATCTATTTAGGTCTTTTAACATTTCTCATTGTAATGTTTTGTACTTTTCAGGGTCGAATCTTTGAATTCTTTCTTAAATATATTATTAACCAGTTAAGTTATTTGATGATATTGTAAATAGTATTGATTCATTTTTTAATCTTAGATTTAGTTCTTTATTGGTGGTATATAGCACTACAGTTAATTTTGTATACTGATATTTTACCTGTGACAATGTTAAATTGGTTATTCATTAGGTCTATTGTTTGCTTTGTAGAATTCCTTAGGATTTTTTTACCAAAATAATCATGTTATCTGTGAATAACCCTCGTTTTATTTTTTATTTCCAGTATTTATGCCTTTAATTATTTTTTCTTGCCTTATTGCACTGACTAGGGCCAGAATATTGAATAGAAATCATGGAAATGGACACGCTTTTTGATTTAGGTGGCATTTTCCTCCTTTTTCTTGTTAATGTGGTAAATTTTATGGATTGATTTTTCAGTGTTAAACAGAGTTTGCTTTTCTGGGATAAACTCCATTTGGTGATGGTGTATTATTTTTTATATATTGCTGGATTCCACATGCTAATATTTTGTTAAGGATTTTTGTATCTATGTTCATGAGTGATTTTGGTCTCTAATTTCCTTTACACAATATCTTTGTCAGGTTTTGGAATCAAGCTATGATAGCCACATAAAGTGAGTTTGTCTAGGATTTCTATTTTTTTCTTATTTAAGTATTTGGCAAATTCACAGTCAAACCATATTGACAGGCCCATTTCTTTGTGAGAAGATTGTTTTCTTCATTACAAATTTAATTTATTTAATAGTTATAGGGACCTTTGGGCTTTCTGTGTTTTTCTTATGTCAATTTTTATAAGTTGTAATTTCCAAGGAGTCTGTTCATTTCATCTAGACTGTCTAATTTATGGTACAAAATTGTTTATAATATATTCCTTTTTATGATTTTCATATCTATAGAATCTCTTATAACAAAATTATTTTATTCCTGATACTGATATATTGTATTTTATCTCTTTTCTTTTGAGCAGTCTTGGAAGGAGATTATTATTTTATATCATTTCCAAGGAGCCATTGTTTGGCTTTAGTTTCTCTTTTTTCTTTTTCTGCTTCATTGATTTCTCTCTTACATTTATTATTTCTCTCTTTCTACTTATTTGCATTTAATTATTAAGGAGGAAACTTAGATAACAGATTTTAAACTTCTTTTTTTCTTTTATATTATAAGAATTTAAAGCTGTAAATATTCCCTTAAGCAACAATGTAGGCATTTCCCAAAATTTAAAAAAAAAATTATTTTCATACACTTCATAATTTTTTCTTCTGATATTCTTGTAATTTTTTGGAACCATGATTATTTATGTGTGTTGATTAATTTTTGTATTTTAGGAAAATTTTCTAGTTATCTTACCACTATTGATTTCTAAATTAATTCTGTTGTGGTGATTGGTTTCAGCTTTTGAAATTTGTTGATAGTTGATAATATGTCTTTATGAACGTTCCATGTGCACTTTAAAATAATATGATTTCTGCAGTTGTTGGGTGTGAGGTTCTATAAATTGTAGTTAGCTTAAGCTTCTTTATAGGGTTGTTCATGTTTTCTCTTATCTCACTGATTTTTGTTTCTTATGATTTTTGCTTTATCATTTATTGAGATTAAGAGGAGTGTTAAAATATCCAACTAGGTTGTCTATTTATCTATTTCTACCTTTAATTCTGTCTGGTTTTGTTTCATATATTTAGAAAATCTGCTGTTAGCACATACATATTTATGGTTTTTATATTTTCCTGATGAATTGATATTTTGTCATTGTCAAATGGCATTCATCATCTCTTGTAATACTCCTGGCTTCGAATATCTAATACAGCGTAGCCACACCAGCTTTCTCATGTTTACTGTGAATAGTAGACATATTCTTTCCCTTAACGTGCAAACAATCTGTGCTTTATTTTTAAATGTCTGACCCTTCTGTACTTTTAATGTTAAGTTTAGTGTTTTTATCCAGCTTTTCTAATTAAATGTATTCCAATCTCAGTATCACCTGTGGTCAGTAGCAGCTGAAATATTGGCTTAGATTTCTTAGCCTTCAAACTTTTTTGCTTTCCACTGGGATTTCTGGAGTATTTCCTATTCATATGTAGTTCATGAATCTGTCAAGTATTTGATAATAGTTTAAACTCAGACGAGGTATTCCCTCTTTTGAGGGTTTGTCCTTCTGAGATTTTTTTTCCTGATTTATCTCCAGCCTTTCTGGGAGAAGCTCCTTCCTCTGATACTCAAACCACTGAAGACGACAACTTCCTGCTTGAGTTGTAGTAGCCTTGAACCTCATGCAGTGAGGTTGCCCTCAGGATGTGTAAATTTATATAGGTGAATCTTACATGGTTCCTTTCTTTCAAGAGTTATTAAGAAGGTTGGGAGGTGCTGCTCTAAGATATTTCTGTCAACAGTTCATTTCATATATATGAATTCTTCACAGCATCAGCAGGTCAGATTGGCTTCTCTTTCAGACTGAAGAATGTTTCAATCAAGAAATGAACATATGATCCCTTATAAATAGATATGCAAGTTTCCTAATCTAAGGTTCTTTCTTCTCCATTAAGTAGATTATGTTCATTTACCAAAATCTCTGGACATACATGATTGTTAACAGTCTGTTTCTGTCTCTTTTCAAGAAGAATTTGAACTCAGATATAGGCATATGTAAAAGCTTTGTATTAAAAGTTAACTTTTTAAAATACTAAATTCTCGCATAATGTCTATTTTGTATTCATTATTTTTTGCATTTGACTATTGCACAGAATTTATTTTCCCCTTCCACATAAATCAAACAATCTTTATATTCTTCCTGATGGTGGCGGAAGCTCCGGAAGGCCCAGACAATTTGAAAGCAGTTTAAATGTAGTTGCTCTTTCAGAAGAAATATTCTTTGTGTGTGTGTTGCAAAGTTTATTAGGTGAGGCTTATTTTTACTGTAATGAGGAAAATTACTTCTTCCTTAAAACTGAACAGTACATCTTTCCTGCAACTTGAGGGAACTTTAATCCATAGCATTTGTCAAATATAAAAACTGGTTATGAAATTCCCACTTATATGTTATATTCATCTTCTCCCAGTAGACATAAACTAAGAGTTTCCCCTTGATTCAAGTTACCTATGACTGTCCCAATTCTCTTGCTGACAATGAACTAAGAAATACCCTTTACGTTTAGAAGGAATTGACATAATTTGACTTGTACTCACTGTCTGCAGGCAAACACACCTGTAGTCACCTGCCCTGAGGCGGATCTGGGTTTTAGTAGAGCAATGGTAGATTTCTCTCTTCCGTATATGGAAATATTTATTGTAATCCACAGTTTCAATATCTAGGCTTTGACATGTTTTTCCAGTATTTCCAGTTTTTCACAGCCAATTTTCTGATTATCTAGTATGGACCAGACATCATGTTAGGCTTTGAAGATTTTTTTTAGAAAGTCCATTCTCTTTGTGAATTTATTAGAAGGAGGATAAATGGATTCAGTCACAATGTATAACAATAATAATCTTTAATAGATTTGTATAGCTAAACAATATAAAAGAATATTATAAAAGTTCAGAGGTTCTATCTGAAAAGAAAATGGTACTGGGAAAGCATCCAGAGATGTGGACACATGAGTTGTTTCTTGAGAGTTGAGTGTGTTTTGTCAGGTGAAGTAGTTTGGATTCACTGTAGGTTTAGAAAATAGGGTGAGAAACCATGGATACCCAGTGCTTCCAAAGGACATTGGTATGCTTAGAATAGAGATGGGAAGGAAAGGTTTAAGCCATACTTTCAAAGTCATCAAATGCCATACTAAAGAGTTTAGAACTTCTGCAGTCATGGAAAGCAGATGAAGGTTTTCGAATTAATGGGAAATAATATCAAGGGCTGTAGTTTTAGTGGTAACTCTGACAGCACACCTGAAATATCTACTAATGGGGTGAGAGGCTCAACTTGGGGTATCCAGTTGGATGGCTACAGATAAAAGGTGTGACACTTTCAAAGTTTGTTCTGTGGCATGTAAGTCTCACTTGATTAGAAAGGGATTTCAAATAAAATTGTAAAGCCTTACATATTTGTTTCTTTCCTCAAAGTTTATGATACATCCTTGGAAACTGAAATATCTCAGAAGACTTACAGTCAAGATATAGGTCCTATGTTCTTTAACTTATTATTTCCTAAGCTTATTTCACCATGGCTCTTAGTGAGGACTTTCATAAATGGTGAGGCTGTAGTGAAAATACCGCTGTATCCAACACAATGATAGAACTCACTGATGAATGCAGCACGTGCCAGACACATGTCAGACTTGATCAACATGCATTGTGTCCTTTATTCCTCACAATAACCCAAGTCGTTTATAAAGCACACACTACTGTGTTTCAACATGTAATCCGTGAGAAAACCGAGGCTTCTAGAGAGGAGATAGTTTGCAAGGGTTATAGAATTAACAAGCAGTGGGGCCCGAACGTGAACCCAACCTTAACCACAGTTCTCTTAATAGATATATGATTCTGTCCCCTTCTCCTTTTACCCCAACTTGTGCTCTTCTTGGGGGGGAAAAATAAGTGGAAAGATTTTCTTTTAGGAAGAAAGGATCTGAAACCTGTTCATCTACAGTGAAAACACCACTAGAAAGTAACAGGATCCTAAACATTTTTTCCAATTACTTTGCCATTTTTTTATCACCTAAAGAACACTTTGGAACATTTCTTTGACTAGGTAAAAGAATTTGTCTTCTTCCTTAACTACTACTATATTGAAGTGTCATATTGAAACCATCTTAATGACCAATATCTCTCTATTTGCTTTCAATGTTGGGAATGTCCCAAATTTGATATTTATTCTTTTATGCTATGCTTATACTTCCAGGCAAATTTTAGTAGCTATCGGCTCAGTGAAGTAACTATGTGACTATTTGTTTATTTTCGAAGTTTTTGACATCCCTATAGTCTTTTCCATAGAATAAGTCTAAAACGATATAAGAGTATTTATCAATAACTTATTGGATAAATTATCTTCATGATTGGGAAGTTATCATGGAGAAACAGGGAACTAAGGATTCAAAACTCACTGTTATCAGTCCAGGAAAACAGAATAGTTGTTAAATATGATTACATTTTGAACTCTACTGTTTTACCATTTATGGCTACCAGGAACTGTTAGAAAAACACCACAACACTAATTGTTGAAATGTATCCTGTGATTTTCACAACATTTAGCAAAATGTTAAATCATTTTTATTTCACATCTCATAGAGAGCTCATCGGGAATCAAAGCGAGAGATGTGCATTAAGTATAGATATATTAAAGCATGAGGCAGCCAAACCTGGGAGTTCTGTTGGGTGATGTTTCCAATGTCAGGATATCTCAAGGATCCTTCTTTTGTCAGTAAATATATCAGAAACATTGATGTCTGTGCTGAAAGATGATCAGGTTTGGTGGGGGTCAGGGTACAGGCTTAAGACATCTTGGTGCATCTTGGCAGTTTCCACGTTTAACGAGGCCTGGTGCATTTGTCCAGAAATGTGTTCTGCCTGCATCTTGCACTGCTCATCACTTGCCTCGCCCTGGGGGATTTCTGTCAGTAACAGTTAAACCACTGGCAGTTAAGTATTCCCCATCAACCTGAAGCTATTTTGGGGCAGCTCCTTGACACACAGTATTGCAGAATTCCCACTAATAATCACTTCTTTTTCCATTAATTATGACATTTTCTCTCAGTGTTCCCTGTACTCTTCTCTAGCATACACACATGCGCACGCATACACACATGCGCACACATACACACCGTATTCAAAGGAAAGATGGTAACGGCAGTAGACGAGGCTTTATTCTTTAGGTTGAAAATAAGAAGGCAAGTTTTTTCTTAACTGAAATTGAAGATGTTACTTAAAAACAACACACCTAAATTAATAATCTAAATCTTCTCTAAATAGTCAATTCTTCTCTAAAAGCTTGAGTTCCTGCTTCGGCCCTCACCCCAGGTTCTGAGCGAATATGCTTGAAAACATTTCGACCTTTCTCCATTCTCTCATAGATATTCCCAAATTCGTATTATAAGTAAGGTATTTTATAAGTTCTTTTTTTTTTTTTCTTTTCATTTCAAAGAGGAGAATTTTAGCTATGCCAGTAATTTTCAAAAATTTGTTAGGCTCAGTGCGTTCCAGTGTGATCAAAATCACAATTAAGGGGGCTTCCCTGGTGGCGCAGTGGTTGAGAGTCCGCCTGCCGATGCAGGGGACACGGGTTCGTGCCCTGGTCCGGGAAGATCCCACATGCCGCGGAGCGGCTGGGCCCATGAGCCATGGCCGCTGAGCCTGCGCGTCCGGAGCCTGTGCTCCACAACGGGAGAGGCCACAACAGTGAGAGGCCCGCATACCGAAAGGAAAAAAAAAAAAAAATCACAATTAAGTTAGTGTCTAAAAAGGAGTAGATGCTTTATCATTTTCTACTGAGCATAGTAAAAATGTGCCCTTAGTCATTTGCATTTGTCCAGCCCTAGAAATATGAGGGATTTTATCTGAGTAAAATGTGAAAAAAGTCTAATTTTTGTGTTTTCAGATGTTCATTAGGCCAATCTTGTACCTCTGAGTTATTAAGCATTAAATGAAGAGTTGTCTCTTCTATATATAGTCATACTTATCCAGGGATTTCAAGGAGAAAACAATCTTAGTTTATAGAATAGAATTGTATTACTTCTTCAAATCTAAACCCAATGCTTAAAATATCATTCCTTTTGCTACCCTGTGAAACAAAACACTCTATTTTGTGGAAAGACTAGCACTAGCTGAATGGATTGAATAAAAAGACAAAAGTAGTTAAAAATACCTCAGACTCAAATAAATGTGGTAATATTATAAATGGACTCCAATCAGAATATTTCTAAGATGACCATTAACAAAACATATCATTGAGATATCACCTGCTATGGGCATATACTTCAATTAAATTGGTGAAAAATATTGTTGTCTCACTGCTGGTGAAATTGCATGTGATATCTTGCAAGGAAAACTTCTTTTAGTAGCACTCCCCTTTCTGCTTTGGAATCCATTTACCTTCTGCCCATTCTTAGAGAAAGAAAAATCAGTAGCTGTGTTTTAAAGCATTTGGTTAAAGTAGTAGAAGCCAAGTCCAGAATCAAATTGCCTCATGAGATAAGGGTTTGGTTCATGAGGTCTCCTCTTTTATTTAGAAGGTAATTGGCAGGGTTTTACAATGAAAAATAACTCATTAGCAAAGTGATGTGGAACTTCAAATTCAAGTGCTAATTGTTTGAGAATTTAAGTCAGATGAGATGATATGACTTTTTTTGCCTCCTCTTTTGGTCAATAGACATTTAACAGTTGTTTGTATTATTGTTTTTAACAATCTTTACCTCTCAGTGGAAATTAACCTATTGTCTGGTTAAGAGAGAAGCATCTCAATTTTGCTGATTTTGTATTCATTCAACCACCATTCGGTACCATAGATCCTTTCAGTTTCACACTCATGTATTACATCAGTGACTGATATGAACATCTGTGTAACTCCAAAGCAGAGAGTTTCTTTTCTTTTTCCTTTTTTTGGCCAGGTCTTACAGACTGGCCATTGCTAAGTTTCTTTTTGTTTCTGTATTATAGTAGCCCAGGTGTGCTGCTTAAGGGCAGGTACTGTGTGTTTATATATGTATCCTCAGTGATTGTCCAGTGCCTGGCCATGGCATGAAGAAAAGAAGGGAAGGAGGGGGGAAAAACGGGAAGGAGGAAAGGAAGGAAGGGAGAGAAAGAAGGGGCAGGAGGGAGAGAGGAAGGAAGGAGGGAGGAAGAGAGAGAAGGAAAAAGTAACTTTTTTCTTTTCTTTTTTCCAGTTTTACTGATATATAATTGAGATATAACATTATATATCACCTGAAACAGTTATACAACATAATGGTTTCATAAACATATGTATTGCAAAATGCTCACCCCGATGTCTTTTGTTAGCAGTCACCTCACATAGTTATAACAGTCTTGTTAGCTATTGTCACCATGTAGGAGCCATTTTTTTTTTTTTTTTTTGCGGTACGCGGGCCTCTCACTGTTGTGGCCTCTCCTGTTGCGGAGCACAGGCTCTGGACGCGCAGGCTCAGCGGCCATGGCTCACGGGCCCAGCCGCTCCGCGGCATGTGGGATCTTCCCGGACCAGGGCACGAACCCCTGTGCCCTGCATCGGCAGGCGGACTCTCAACCACTGCGCCACCAGGAAAGCCCAGGAGCCATTTTTGTTGATTCTTATTTATCTCAAATATTTATGGAAGTCCAAAATCGAAAATACAAGTAGCAAGTTTTAAGGATAATCTTGCTAAATCTTCACAAGAGTAGAAATATTATTAAGATATAACTTCAAGCCAAGCACTTCTGATTTTGGCAAAACTCTCCCCGATTTTTCAGAGTACAAGGGCTAGTCATAAGGATCCCCTTTTTACTCCATCATTCTTATCCCCTTACCCTTTCACCGATTTCATATTCTCGACCACTTCATTTTCAGAAGAGTCCGACGGGAGTAATAGCTTCTGTCACAAGAAGTGGGAGGAATATGATGTAATGCTCTGTGTAATTTTGTTAAACCCACTTAGCACCTAATCCACTCAAGTCAAAGCTGGTATTGGAGTTATCACTCACTAGACTGCCTTTGTGCACGGAGCAATTCAATACCCACACATCTTCACAAATTACTGGTACGCATCCTCAGACATTGGGCTGTGACAGCTGAAACAGATACCTCTTCAACTCCTAATTTTCTATATTTTTATTTCATTCTTAACACCTCTTTGCAGACAATTAGTTTTTTTCTCTCTTTTTCTTTCTCGGACTATTTTAAATTAGCCCATTTCAGGCTGATGAATGAGCCAAGTTACAGCCCATAAAGGAATCACTAGCTGAATGCTAAAATGGTGCTCACTGCTAGAATGCAGTGCAACACATTTTATTCTCAGAGGCAAGCATTTGGAATACTCACTTTTACACATTTTCAAACCAATTTATTTGAGTAAATGTGGGCTATATATTGCACATTACTTAAGAACTGTCTAAAGACCTAGAAGGTGACTGGAAAACCTTCTGGGTAAGTTTCTCACTTTTAAAAATATGTTTAACCTTTTTTAACGGGCCTTATCACTTTGTACTTTTGCTTTCTCTAGTGCAGAATGTGATTCTTACCAAGATTCACAGTGAAAAATAATTAATAAAACTTTGAATGCAAAGGGAAAAAAAAATCATATTGGTAAAACATTTGTTTACCTGCCTCACGAGATACATTTGCTCTCTCCAATGAAATAACCTCTCTTGCTTGACTCCTGACCCTGCTGGTTAAAACAAGTACAGGCATGCTATTTCTAGGCATTGTTTTAGAATAGTGAGATCTCCTATACCCAGCATAGTCTGCAAAGTTGTTCACATATTCAAATATTCCAGACACCTAAAGCACCTCTCCTTAGCAGCAGAGCTAAGCATTTTGATGGGGATCCTTCTGATCTGTGTCAAACATTACATTGGTTTATTATTATTATTATTTTAAACAGAGGGTGCTAAGATAAGTGCCTCTTTTCTTGACTCAGAGCCATTATTATGACCAGCCATCGTTATATTCTGCAACATTAGAGTAATGCCTTCATAAGTTTTTGAGGCCCTTTGTCCTTTTCCTAAGCTATAATCATGGCAATAGTTCTTCACGCTCCCCATTTTTCCTGTCAATGGCTATCTTCTAATCTGCTAACAGTATTTTAAGTACACCAGCCTGAACTGCTGCTTTTCCTTCTTGCCTTTGTCGTAAAACTCATGGACTTTGTGATAGATATTTTCTCTTCACCAAGAATTTTTGTCTATTTTAGTTCTGTTACCATGTCCTGGAAGGGATTTATTACCACTAGTAATATATCTGTTGAAGTGGGCAATTTGGGGATGCCCACTCTGAAAAAAGAGAAATATCAAAGAGTCCACTCCAAACCAGAAACTTTGAGGTTCCAAAGAATATCTAACAGGAGCAATATCCTAATTTAAGCAGAAGTAAACATGAAGTCAATTTTGCTTCTACAAGGTTTCACAGCATGTCATTCCCATAAATTTAAACATCATTCTAAAGTCCTTGTATAATAATCTAAGAATTTACCCACATGAAATGTTATGGATGTTTATTTATGGTATGAGATTTTTGTTTCATGATTTCAAAATGTAATAAAAATAATAATTTCTGATTCATATACTTATTTCATATACTTATGTCTTGAGTATCCAGAGTTCTAAAGAACATTGAGTGATTTTATTTAACAAAGTGACTTCATGTTGAACAGTATTATCACATGTTACACACATACAAAACCTATACTGTACAGCAGGGGTCCACAAATTTGTTTTTCACTAAAGGGCCGAAAAGCAAATATGTTTGTCTTTGTGGGACATACACTCTCTGTTGCAACTACTCAAATCTTTAGTTGTAGCCATGGATAATAAGTAAATTATCTAAAACTTTGTAGACCCTGAAATTTGAATTTTGTGTAATTTTTATGTGTCATGATATATTCTTCTTTTTACTCTTTTCAACCACTAAGAATGCTAATCTTTTTTAGCTCACAGACCATATAAAAATTAGTCTACAAGCCTGATTTGGCCCGAGGGTGAGTTTCTCTACCCCTACTAGAGAGGGCTTTCACAGTAGTGGAAATGGCAATATGAACATTTCAAGGATTTGAGAAGTTCGCCTGTAACGTCAAGCTTCTAGTGAAAGGCTGAAAGGTTTGGTAATTGGTTATGTCTACATATATTGATAATTTTTAAATTGAAAATCCTAGGATTATTTTACAGAGTTTTTTGCTTATTTGTTTTTGTTCTGAGGATAGCTTAGACTAGAACTTCTCAAAATTTAATGTTGCGTGGGACATTAAACATTGGCATCCTGTTAAGAGGCAAAAGGCAATTCTGATGTGGGGCCTGAGCCATTTCCAAAAGGCTCATACACGCTGCCAATGTTGCTGGTCCTCCAGCCACACTTTGAGTAGCTAGGGCATAGGCAACAGTCAAGAGAGCCCATTTTGACCTGATAAGTGATAATGAGTCTGCATGGAGGACTTGAAATGAAATGCATAGCTCTTGAAAAATAAAAGCCAAAAGGTATGAAAAAAATTTAATAACATGTTAAAATTATATGAGTGGCTTTAAGAATTGCCCTAAAAGCTCAGGCTACTTAACTTGCTAAGTACCAAATATCCTGGGCACTACCAAAAATATCACTTTCAGGCAGACCACATTCATTTTAACTCTTCAAATATTTTTCACCTCTTGGTAGATTATGTAACACTTACCAAAGTAATGAGCAATTCAGTAACAACTATAAAGTAGAAGGATTATTAAAAAATTGATATATACTCTGTAGACTTACATGTTACGCTTACTGTGTTCACACATAAATATGCAAATATGCATCATGTTTAAAATGCATTTGGTTAGAGGATTTCTAATGTCAAGTTTCAATACCATGCAAATGAAAGGGGCTGAATATATAAACCTGTCAAAATCATGATTTTAATGGAAATGTCAAGATACTTCTGAAAGCCAATATAATAATCCCTTTTATGCAATGCTAGGAAGGAGGCTATGATCCTAAAAGAACTAACCTGTCACCCTGCACTACACGTTTCATCCTATTACCATCCTTAGCTCCATTATCTAAATGACCAAGCATTCCTTCAGTTCTAGGGCAAATGATGTCATGACATGACTATCATCATATTTATACCTCATAAAATTAGAAAGGTTATTAAACATAATTTGACCTTTGGTATACTCTAACAGAATCCTGATCTTTGCTGTTCTCTTTCTTTTCCTCCTTTCCCCTCCTTCATTCACTCCCATCTCTCATTTCAGTTCTTTATACTCTCTGCTTTTTCCCTTCTGAAATAAGCTGTTTCCTGACATCAAGTTGCATGACTAAATCTAGGATTTTGTAAAATGCAGTTTTTATTCCAGTGCTTCCTAATTATTCTTCAAAGCTACCACTCAGGAGAGGGAAGTTACCTACATTCAAACCTACATTCAATGTTAAGTACATTTGCCCTTGAAAATTTTCTAAAGCAATGGGTGATGTGAAGTCTGAGGTGTCTCACTGTTTCACAGTTATTATTGTCTTTAACTAGCTGGTACTGCAGAACAGAAGGTTATTAGCTATGTTTATATTTGTTAGTTGGCTCTGATCGAAACATATTCAAGGAACAGATGCTTTGAGACGGACAAAGGTCATGCATTTGGTGTGTTGGACAATTGAGAAGGAAAGATTATTTGTCAGAACCTTTATAGACTTCTACACTGTATAACGACCTACTCTTTAGCATTTTAAGATTCTTTTAAATAGATTAAGCAGAAGCAATTATGTTTTGCAAATGCTTTTATATATATATATATATATATATATATATATATACGTTCCTATCTTTAGAGTTCAGTGTTAATTTATCTTGTCCTGCATGTATATGGTTCTATAAAACCTTTTCTGTTCCAAAGCTTTTTCAATATAGAATCTTCACTTTCAGTCTCCTCTAGCATGTTTGTTAGTTTTTAGCATTCTCTGAGCTTCCTTTTTAAGGTCCCTGATGACAGTGGCTCCCAACTGCGGAGACATTTTCACAATTAATTTTCCATTCAAGAAAGTAGTCTCTTAACCCAACTCACAGCTTCCTGTTTTCAGTTTGATGTATTATGTCATTTATTTACACTCAGTATCTGTGTATTGAATACCTACTGCATGGTGTAAAAGCACAGTTCCCCCTTCAAGAAATTTGTAGTTTGGTAGGTATATGGGCCAGAGAATAGATAATAAAAATATGATGTGATATGCTAGTTTTTAAATCCATGAATCACTCAATACATATTTTTGAAATGAAAACTAGGGACAATCATCAAGCCTTTATTAGACATAGATACAGATGTGGATATAAATACAGACACAGGTAGAGTTATTGGCCCCAAAGAGATTGGAAACTAGTAGGAGAAAAATAATAATGTAAAGGGAAAAACTTGTTCTATTATATGATAACTGTCATCTATTCTTAATAGAGGCAGAAAGTCCATCGGAAATTAGTCCTTTTCTAGTAAGAATTCTTTTCATATCTTGTGTTCAATATTGGTAATACTGTTTTATTCTTTATCCCATATTTGCTTTATCAGAGAATAAATCATTTATCTCCTTATGCGTTTTAAGAATTGACCACAAAAATCAATTCTTATTTCTTTGGTCATTTTTTATGTACTTTCTTTAATTTGCCTCTATCTTTGTGAAGAATGATTGTGTTGGTCTGTTCAGGCTACCAATACAAAATACCATAGACTTCATGTTTTAAAAAAAATAGAAACTTATTTTCTCTCTGTTCTGGAGGCTACGAGCCTCAGATCAAGGTGCCAGCTGATTCACTTCTTGGTGAGGACACCCCTCCTGGTTTGTAGGTAGCTGACTTCTCACTATGTCCTCACATGGCCCTTCCACCTTGGTGTGTGAATGCAGAGAGAGAGAGAGAGCTCTGTGTTTGTTGTTATGCAGACACTAATCCTATGAAACCAGGACCCTACCCTATGGCCTCATTTAAACTTAATTACTTCCTTAGAGGCCCGTCTCCAAATACAGCCACCAGCCATACTGGGGATTACAGCTTCAACATATGGATTTTTGAGGGATACAAATATCCAGTCCATCATAGTGATCAAAATATTTAAACTCTTTGCTTAATATTTATAGTCTCAATAATTAAACTTCCCAGAATCAAAACAAAATGTCATATTCCAGTTTTGCGTTTCCATTACGCATAGGCCTGTTGCTAACAATTAATCCACATTCTGCTAGATAAAAATACTAATTATTAATAGCAAAGCATACACCATGCAGCAACGTCCAAAGAATATGAATCTCTGAGTCAATAGAGATCACAGATGGATGTTATGTCACTTTACCAATTAGACAAACTAAGCAAGAAATTTATCATCTGTATTGACAGAAACTAAAATACATATTTTCATTCATACATGTTCATTAAATATATTGTGTTTTGCCTCATTCTACATATTTTGCACTAAGTATATTCTTATTAAAGTTCATACTTGGATTAGTGTCTGATGGATGAAGTTACCGAATTCATATTCAGTCATTTCACAGCTTTGTAGTTCTAATCAAATAAAAATGGTCTTATGCAGGCTAAGATAATCACTATTACTCACAAAAGAACTAGAAACACACTTCATATCAAGATGGTACTAATTATCTTTCTGTGTTTGGTCATAGTCTCTTATTTTAACTTTAGCCATAACAGACAGACAGACAGACAGACACACACACACACACACACACACAAACACACACACACACACACACAAACTCCTTGCCAAAGGGCTGATTTATTATTGAACTTCTAAAATTTATCTAATCTTAATATGCTGGGAAGACAACAACCAAAAAAACAAAAAATGAGAGTGTAAGTACACTATTTCTTCTATAAAGAAAAGCATGAGTGTTTTGGGCTACCGAATTAGTCTTTCTGCCTCCTGTCTCTCTGCTTAGTAATTTACTCACTGTCTTTCTTTCAAAGTAGTCATCCTATATCCCTGCTCTTTTTTTCCCCTATTTTTATTTTTTTATTGTGTTAAAATACACATAACAAAATTTATCATCTTAACCATTTTTAAGTGTCCAGTCAGTGATGTTAAACACATTCACATTGTTGTACCTCCATCACTACAACCCAACCCCATAACTCTTTTCATCTTGTAAAACTGAAAAATATACTATTAAACAATAACTCCATATTCTCGCATACCCCCAGAAAACACCATTCTACTTTCTATCTCTATGATTCTGTGTACCCGAAGTACCTCATACAATTGGAATTATATAGTAGTTGACTTTTTGTGAGTAGCTCATTTCACTTAGCATAATGTTCTCAAGCTTCAACCACATTGTAGCATATTATAGAATTTCCTTCCTTTTTAAGGCAAATTAATATTCCATTGTATGTATGTACCACATTTTGCTTATCCATTCATCCATCGATGGACACTCAGGTTGCTTCCATGCTTTATCTTCATTGTGAATAATTCTGCTATAAACATGGGTGTACAAATATCTCTTCAAGACCCTGCTTTCAATTCTTTTGGATATACAGTTTTTCTTTGATATCCACTAGGAATTGGCTCCAGGACCCCCTTGGATACCCAAATCCTCAAACAGTTAAGTCTAGTCAGCCCTCAGTATCCACAGAGTCAGAAACCATGGGTATGGAGGGCTGACTAGATACCTAGAAGAGGAATTGCTGGGTCATATGGAAATTGTATTTTTAATTTTTTCGAGGAACCTCCATACTGTTTCCCACAATGACTATACCATTTTACACCCTCATCAACAGTGTACAAGTGTACTGGTTTCTCCATAACCTTGCCAACACTTGTTTTCTCTTTCTGTTTTTGTTTTTTGTGTTTTGTTTCATTTTTTGTTTTTGTTTTTTTTGATAGTAACCATTATAAAGGGTGTGAGGTGGTTATAACACAGCTTTGTATCATGTTATTCTATTGCTCAAAATGCTTCTGTGGCTCTGCATTACTTTGAGATACAAATGCATAATTTTGTATACTGTCAACAACAAAGCTTTTAGAGTTGCATTCCCCACTGCTATATGTAAAGCCCCTTGCAATTTTATTGGTATCTGCATTATCTTCTAAACTTTTTACATGTATCTTCTCTTATATGCATGCTGTTTATTGCAAGATTTCTTCCAAATGGCACATCTCTTTCCACCTAACCCAGTGTTTCTCTAGGGAGCAATACTGGCATTTGGGGCAGAACAATTTTTTTCCTCTGCAGAAGTTTCCTGCGGCTTTACAGAACATTAAGTATCCCTGGTCCTTGCCCATCAAATGCCAATAAAACTGTTATAGTGACAACCAAAAATGTCTCCACAGATTTCCAAGCACCACTGTTCAGGACTGTTTTGGTCATAAGTAGCAGAGAATTTCAATTTGACTTAAGCAAATAAGTGAGTGTATTAGCCAATGGAATTGGAAAAAGCATGGGAAGGTGTATGACTTCAGGTGCATATGGACTTAACTACTGTCTAAAATATTTGTTCTCACTCTGTATAACTGTTCTACTGTCCAGTTTATTTGGAGATGGGCCTCCCTCTTAGATCAGCTTAAAGTAATATCACATTTATATCTTCATAGCTCTACTTCAAGCAGAGGAGAACTTGTCCCGTTCCCAATCATTCAAGCAGATGTTCCTTTTAGGTTCTGAGTTATACTGGTTGGGGTTTTGATCTTTTATAAGGGTATCACCTTGGCCAGAGAACCATAGCATTTTTTTTTTTCACATTCCTAGGGCCTAGGGTAGAATATCAACTACCATTTGGAGACAGGTAGTCCACCAAAAAAATATAAGGTACTATTACCAGAAGAAAGACTAATGGATTGGGGGGTGGCGAAATAACAAGAAAAGACCTATCAAAAATATTACTTAATCTTAGTCAAAGAATTTCAATTCTGAGCCTCTTCTCCAAATCACGAAAATGTAAATAATGACAACTACCTTGTAGGTAGATAGTGTGAGATTCAACATGGAAAGTATCTCACATAAGATCTGGAACATCGGTGCTTAAAACATGTCTCATTCCCTTGGAATTCCCCTCTAATGTGCTAGTCAGGAATGGTTTTTAATACAATTAATGATTAATAGGCATAAGAATCACCCATTCAGGTCAGGGAACATGACCTGTCAAAATGGATCTAAGCCGGTACGCCACACCATTGTATACAGCTGCTTATCAGATTTGGTACCAGTAAAATCCTTCAGGATTAATTATATCTGCACTCATCTCTCTCTTTGGTGGAACTTCTAGTGATTTCTGTCCAAAATCTTTTATCACCAAACACTACTTTTATTATCGCTACCCCTCTGCATTCATCGTTTTAACTATTTTGTCTACATGATACTTGCATTTGTTGTGTAAAACCTGTTTTTAATCATTCAGTTTCTTGTTTTAAATAATGAAAGACATAGGCTTGTTAGAGCTGTATGAACACCTATTTCATATAATTTCTGCCTAAAACAGTGGCATGCACAGAAGATAGCCTGCACTCATTATACATCATAAACCAGAGAGACATCGGGGACTCTGGTTGAAAATGGTTGGGTGTGTAGAGCTGCACACACTAAACCCATCCACTCCTCAAAATTCCAATGGGCTCTGTGCACATGGATTAAAAAACACTGACACTGGATAAAGATTATGGTTTTTACAGTTAGATACCTAGCTTTGAACTAAATGAGATGGGTCACCTTGAACACGTTTTTTCACCTCACTGATCATTAGTTTCTTCATCTATAAAATAGAAATTATAATTCTGAGTTTTCAGGGAGAATATGAAAATTGGAAATCTATCTACCAAAATTCCTGACAAGTAGCCATTCAGAAAATGAATCTTCTCATTTTATGAAGATGATGGTTTCTGTGACATCTCTGCTACCTTTGTCGATCAGTTAGCCATTACCTTTGTGTCTTTCTTGCCACTCAGTTTATTCTTTTTGTGTCCATGAGCTCTTGTTCTCTGCTTTGTCTCCCACAGTTCTGTACAGGCATTAAAGTATGGATGAATGAATGCATGAACAAAGGAGGTTTGTTAAGTAGACCTTTGAAAATAAGAATGGAAATGCTTTGGGGAATCTTACATGAGACAGATACAGCTTTAGGAAATTTTGTATACCTAAGCTTAAGGTTTCTTCTCTACACAACAAAGAAAAACTTCAGATTTTTTTCCCAGAAATTCAAAAAATAAGTTACATCTAATTTTCAAAATTTTGATAATTTTAGACAAAGTTGATATTTTTGCTAAAGCCTGTTTAATGCTAAATCTTCATAACAGATTCTGGTATGTTGGAGAAAGGTTTGAAATAAGAGCCAGAAATGCATGTCTGAGTCTGCCACTTCAATTCAGCATTTTCAGCTTTAAAACAAAGTGGTTGGACTAGGTAATCTTTCTGATTCCATTATTCATAGATTCTATGATTCTTTGCCAAGATATTGAAAGTACTTTCCAATGCATTTCCAAGCGGACATGCTCAGTGGAAAACAGAACATTCTCAAAATATATCAGGATCAGAGCAACTTTTTTTGTTTTTGTTTTTTTTATGATCCAAACAAAGGCATAAAAGGGCTACTATTCTTTGGAGCTCAAATTCTATTGAAATAAAAATAAGCAAAATATATAATATGATATAAAGAACATAAATCAGACCAATGTGATAGAGTGAGTGACAATGGCCAAACTGGTTGGGTGGCCCAGGAAAGTCTTCCTGAGGATGAGAAATCTGAGCTATGCTTGGAAGGAAGAAAAGGGTCCAACCATGCAAGGATTGATGGTGGGAAGGAACATTGCAGGAGAAGGACCTACAAACAGCAAGTCCTGGAGGCTTCCTTGGCCTGGCATGTTAGAGCCAGAGAACAAGAAGGCTATTTGGAGTATAGTAAGACAAGGAGAGTGGTGGGAAAATAACTTAGATGAATTAGATAGTATCTAGCTCCTAGAGAGTTTTATAGATCACAGAGCTGCAAGAGTTTAGATTTTTGTATTTTATTCTAAGTGCTTTGGGGAGTGATCATATCAGATTTATGTTATAAAGCCCTGCTGTGTGAAAAATTCACATTCCTAAAAGCTAGAATAGTTTTTTAAGATGGTGAGGTCCTGATTCAAATAAAAAGAAACTGTTGTAAAAGAATGATTTGGTATTAAACATCTCTTCCACGTATCTGCAGCTATTTTATTTGCACACCCTAATCAGTACTCAAGGAACAGGTTATAACGTCATTTAAGGAGTCGGTTCCTGGCTGGCATAGCAATTGTCGACATGTTTGTGCGTTCCCGTTGTTTTTCAAGTTACGTTTTATACCAGGGGAGATTGCACACAGTAAATGTCAAGGATTCACTAGGGACATTACAGTTCCTGAGGCATGAAGCTAATAGGTATTTGTCTCATTACTGTCAGCCGGTCAACTTTATTCCATCGATGGCAAGGGCTCATAGCTCTTAGGAGATGTAGTTACAAACGACCTTTGAGAAGTCATGGGGACCACAACCTCCAAAATTCACAGCAGTGTCATGTCATTAACAAGTAACTAGAGAAATGATGTTCACAGACTTTTTGATACTTGACTTCCTCATAGAAGCATGTGTGTTTGTGTGTGGGGGGGGCAGCTTTTTTCAGCTCTGCTTCTTTAAACCTTAGGTTGAAGACAACATAGAGCACTTGAGTGGGCAGTTTAATCCACTCCTGTGGTTTCCATATTGCCCAGGAGTTTTCCTGAGGTAAACATGTTTTGCAGGATCATCAGGCTCTTAATGGTCTTTTGCTTCAATAGTTCCAAGAAACAGAACTCAAAGTCTTTTCTCAGTTTTGAGTCAATTTTGAAAGAATTTTCCCCAAGGGCTTTAGCATTTAGAAGCATGTATAGGTGACTTTTCTTAGTTTCGGTAGGCCATATTCATAATCATAGGGCTTAGTATATCATAAGCCTTCAAAGAATAATCATTGGTGATGAGTATTAGACTTGTAAATAGTGTGAGGGATATCTTCAAATGCTTCTGCTTACTTCCATCCTGTTTAAATGCAGTGCTAAGGGACTTCTCTATTCCATGCCCTCCTCTTTGGCCGTGGCTTCACCACCTATACTGGGGAGATTATAGGCCGAGGTATTTGTAGCATGTGCCAGTGTTCTTGGTATAAATATTCTACCATGACTGATAACACATAGCTGGCAAGATTCCTAAAAATTTTACCATCATAAGGTAGGCAGGAGAGATAAGAAAAAAATCTGGCAGGATTACTCCTCAGGAAATTTCAGGACAAAGTATAGGCAGCTGTGGAGGAGAATGCTCCCAAAGAATGCATAAAGGGAAGGGCAACTAATATGACCCGAGCAGGCAGAATGAGGGTGGTCCCTTGAATGGTAAAGGATTCACGCAGGGCATTGGTTAGGTTCCTTTGTAGCTTCCTGTTGGTAACTCTGGTGACTCTGCCCACTCAGGCAGGGACTGGGCATTCTCTCAAAGCCAGCTCCGCTGTGGTCTCTCCAAAGCTGGGTGACTGCATTGGCCTCCCTTCTCATGCCCCCTCTGTCTTCCGGTATCATAACCATTTAGTCTTTTGCCAATTAATGTTTATAGTCAAGTTTTTGCGTTTTTCTTTCATAATGAGACTCCAACTACTCTCATATCCCCCCCAAAACAATTCCCAAGTGCTTGCAAATTAAAATATTCATTTTTTCACAAGTACTTTCCCTGATAAAGATTGAAAGAGCCTACTTTCAGAAGCCAAAACATTATTATTGACTCATCTTTCTCTTTACTTTCCTTCTATGTCAATTCTTTTCTTCCCTGAGGCAAAAGATGATTCTGACCAAATAAGAGAAATGTGTGGGAGACCACATCATTTGATACTCCCAGATAGTATCTTGCTACCAGTAAAAAGTTGGTAACGCAAATATTTTCCGTATTTTACATGTGGTGTTTTGGCACACTGTCAGAGAAAAATTGGCGTAAATCTTGCATAACTAGATATCAGAATAACCATGCCACTCAATGAATAGCTACCTTACCTCAACCAAAATTTAGGTTACTATTTACAGGGAACGTGGCTCCTTGACATGTTATCAATCATGGTTCCAGAACTCACAATCATCATCACTAATCAATGCCAACATTACTTCTTACTGAGCTAGGACTCAGCCTCAGACTTTTTCTCAACACATTAGTTACAATAAACCTCATGAATTTGGCACTGGATATGAAAGTATTTGGCAAGTCTAAATTAACATATGTACATATACTTTTCTTATAGTAGAAACTTAGTCCTCTCTTAATGTCCATAAGAAGGCATTTCACTTTGTGTGACATTTGGTGATCCGCATCAAAAATCTACAGTGTGTAGATATATATATGTCATGTGTATATTCAGGTACCTAAGTCTAGATTTCCAAACAGAAGAAATAAATACCCAGTGATTTCAGTAGATATTCACAGTGAGATAAATAATGGAATTGTTTTTTATGTGTGTGTAACTTTATTTTTCCTTAGAACTCTAATACTCAGAGTTATTACCATATGTTCTTTTGAGCAGTTCAGAATCTTATCAAAGAGATGCCTGTCTGTGAATCAATAAATTTAAAGCTTGCTAATGAACAGTTTTAGCCCGAGAACCAGTGATTGGTATTGGGATTATAGTATTTAATGGTTTTCAGATAAATGCTGGTTAAATTAATTGTTTTTTAAAAAGTTGTAGCTAATCGAGAAGCCAATCTTATATCTACCCCTTTAGCAATAACTATAAGAGGTTAAACGTATGAAAGTCAATAAAAATATTGAAAGGTATTACATATTTTAATTCAGTGGGCTTTCATCACTCTGATATATAGGTCCCATTTTGATTTTTATCTCAACTCAGTTTCTTTGAAGTTTATTCTCGTGGTTAGTAATCAAGTTATACACAACCCAAGGAAAGTTGTTTCCGTGAAATCCCTCTAGTAATTAATGTGAAAGTGGCAAAAACAGTGATGATTGGATGTGGACATTTCCCAGAAGTTCAATGCATATGATGTCCAACCAATAACAAACTATATAGTATGCATAAGCTTAAAAATCCAGATATGTACCTGCATAATGCTAAGAATGTGCCTCTTTTTAAAGTTTTAATTAAGTAACATTATTTAGATTTTTTTAAAAATTGCGTGTATAATAGAGGGGAGACAGCCAAGGGTATGGGAAGGAAATTCAGGATGGTAGTTTTAATTTAGCAGAGAAAGTTTGCTCTCTGCTCCTTGGACTCATTGTAGGACCCAAGATGTCAGCAGTTCTGCCATTTCCAAAAGATGGCTTCTCAGATAACTCTAGTTTGTTGTCATATAGTCAGCAGGAAGTGTGAGAGCTTAGAGAGGTGTGCTCAGGGGAAGGTTTATGGGCCAGGACATTAACTAATATACATCATATTAATGCATATTCCACTGGAGAAAACCTTAGTCATATGGCCACACCTAACCACAAGGAAGGCTGGGAAATGTGATATAACTTGAGCCTTATACCCAACTCCTAAGAAATAAAGAGATGACAGATCGTGGTTAATAGTAACTCTGCCATTGGGTAGTAGAGTAACTAGATGTGACATTAGGTAAAATTTGCTTAACCTTGTTAACCTAGTGTTTTCCAAACTTAGTTCATCATGAAATCTGCTTTAGAAGATAACTATTAAAACATTTTTTGAGAAATGCTGACCTAGGGCAAAAATTTTACTCTATATCTTGCCCTTAATGTAGTTGCAATTTCTCATAAAATTTATGTGGTAAAGCAAAACACCTGCCGTTATGGTGTTAAGATCCCTGCATCTTTGTATTGCTCTGCCTGAGTGTCAGTTTCACCCTTGTGGTTTGGACAAGCTTGGCATTAAGTTGTTGGAGGGCTTCACCTATGTTAGAAATCACTCACTCCCTTATTTTCATCCAAAGATTTTATACAACATAGATAGACATTTTTTCTTAGTATCCGCCAAAAATAACAGCACTGAAAAAATGACAGAACACATTTTATGAAGGCATAATATGACCCACTGCTGGGAACATGTCACTCGAGGCAAAAGCAGTTAGATCTGCCGGCTGGATGCTCTTCTGATGTTTCTCCTTAAATAACTTCATTATTCAATGAGAAGTGCTTTAATTATTTAAGTGACATGAAAGATGAGGTTGTAGTATTTATATCTAGGTTGTGTTTACTGATTTTAAGTCTTTCTTTCTATTTATATTGGAGTTGTAAGCACTTACCAAACCCCATCTGCCAGGGAATTTCTCTTCACATTTAGAGAAACAAAAGATTTCTATGCCCTGAAAGTTTCTGTGTTTTCCCAACAGGGTCCCTGTGATAGCTGTTTGACTGTCACATGTGCTCCTGGCTTTATTAAAAGAACTTTGCCCCCTTACTTTTGCAAAACGGCCTACATTTCTAATATTTCTAACGCTCATACTTGGTGCAATGATATTTACTGATAATGGATTTTTCCTCCACCAATGCAATGCACTATCATTAGGGATTGCTCTCACCACAATAAATAAGTACCAGTATTAATCAACATCATTCTCATTACCTCTACTAACTAATTGTACCTTATGTATTAGGTCCTAGAGAGTTTCATTTACATAATTTCACAGCACCCCTGAAATAGGAATTATAATCTCAAAATCATAGCTGAGGAAACTGAGGAAATATGCCCAGTATTAAAATACCAGCAGCAAAAATAGAAATGAAAGTAGAATTTTTTTTTAATGTTTTGAGTCAGGAGTCTAACAGAGGTCTGATTAACTTCAAGTCACCTGCTTTGATTTGGCATTACCTGTGCTCCTCCTAATGCACAGATGATAGATGTAAAAACACATCCATGCCCTTCCTTCCTCACACCTACAATCTATATGTAAAGGTTTTGATTCTTGCAGTTGTATCTTGATCTGAGACTATGAAGTAGTAAAGTCTTGAACTCAAATTAGCACTTCGTATATAACTTGGAAAACAGCATAGAGGAGAAGCCAGGAGTGAGAATGTTCACCATAACCTGAGTGATAGATCTGAAAGATGTCAGTGTTATCTTTAGCATACACAGTCACTGAAGAGCACTCAGCAAGAACCTTACCCTCAGGGACAGCAAGTGGGTTATGCAGGCTACACTCAAGGGGCTCCAGGTACCTTATATGCCCTAGAGTTGTGGGTAGCAGAACTCACACAATTGGATGCAGATATTCTGTTTACAATTGACTGATGGGCCAAGGATATAGCTTAGAATTGTGTCAGGAAAAAATAGAAAAAAAAAAGGTAAAAGAAGAAAAAAGAAAAGTTAATAAAAAGAAAAAAAACAAAATTAAGAAAGCTCTATTAAAAATATAATTAAAATCTGTGTGTACTGACCAATAGATATGTAGATAATTAGTTGAGAGATACGGGAAGAATAAAAGGAAGGAGGAAAAAGAGGGAGGGAAATTATAGGACAGGATAGGATAAGATAGGATGGGATGGAATATACTTCTATGGTTTCCCTGTCCTTTATTATACATATAAAAATGAATTGAGTTCCCATCTTACATGTGTCCATTATGGTTCTTTTATTGCAAGCAGCAAAGTGTGAATCATGGTTAATGTAAGAAAAAATAATAAAGTAGGTGACAGAGGAAGGCAATGGGGTAGCTTGGTAACTCAGCAAACAGAATGAACTCAAGAGCTACATTTCATAAGACATCTGCAGCTAAAAGAGCTCCTGGACTCTGCCAAGTGAAGACTAATGAATAGTCTCTTCAAACTGCTGACATTTGGATGAATTTGCTTCAACCGTTTTCTGTCCTGAGGCATTCAATTAAAGACTCAAATACCCTTGAGTGTTTCATAATTCCAGCTCCCCCATCCCAGTCACAGGTCCATCACTTGGCAAGGAATGGGGAGAGGAGGCAATGCATGTTGATTGACAGTTCACACAAAGCTCTATGAAGCAGAGCTTTTTAAAGTGAAATCCTGGTGGTGGTATAAGAAAAAAAGTGAGTAGATGCTGGGCAGGAAGTGCCAACTAAGGTCTACCATACCATGCACTGTATCACGTCCAAAGATCTCCTCAGTTTCAAATAATTCCTGGGGTATTTTATTGATATTCACCAATATCAAAGAGAAGTTACACTGGACACTTACTAAAAATAACAAGGAAGATTTTTTTTTTTTTTTTTTTTTTTTTTGCGGTACACAGGCCTCTCACTGCTGTGGTCTCGACCGTTGCGGAGCACAGGCTCCGGACGCGCAGGCTCAGCGGCCATGGCTCACGGGCCCAGCCACTCCGCGGCACGTGGGATCTTCCCGTACCGGGGCACGAACCCGTGTCCCCTGCATCGGCAGGCGGACTCTCAACCACTGCGCTACCAGGGAAGCCCAGCAAAGAAGATTTTATTCAAGACTACTGCAGTAGGGAGGAGAGACTGAATTCAACTCCTCTGAAATGAAAGTGGAGGACTTCTCAAGCACTGGGGTAAACTTACAGGAGAGTACTGGAGGGCATTAGGTTTGAGGTTATTCAGTGTGATTAGGCCATCTGTGTTTCCTGATTGGCATTCATCGGAAGTTAGTTAGGCTTCTTCCCTCCCACAGAGACTGGGAGGTAGGGGCACCCTGTTTCTTGGTGGTTACATTTCAAAGGGATACATCCCAAGCCTTAAGAAATAATTCCTAGGTTGTAAAGCTGACAAGGGAATGGGAGGAGATTTACACCTCAAAGGGGCAGAGAAGAATTTACACTTAAAGTTTTCTCAAGTAAATGCTCTAAGAAAAGTGAGGTCTGAGACCTGGAGTCAGAAGGATACCTGTCTAAAGTTTAATCAAGGTGAGGAAAATGTTAAGGTCTTCTTGGTCAGTAAATGTACATTCTCTTAATGAAAATGTATCACTGTTGCTTCAAACGCCTGCTTCTGCTCTTCTCCAGTTATCTTACTGCCTCTGCAGGCTGCTGCAGCTCACTCTGGTCATCTTCTCTCAAGACAGGACAGGAGCCTCCTGTTTCTCATTCTCCAAAG
Source organism: Delphinapterus leucas (assembly GCF_059928025.1). NCBI lineage: Eukaryota > Metazoa > Chordata > Mammalia > Artiodactyla > Monodontidae > Delphinapterus > Delphinapterus leucas. Next base: position 141,076,667 of record NC_143131.1, read on the forward strand.
CGCCAATAGCACACATGCTGGTGCATGTAACTCTCAATGAAGACCTGTAGATAAAGGCAGGGAATTATAGCACACCAGAGGGGACAGCTTAAAATTGGATATCAGACAGCCATGCTTTTGAGGTTACGCCCTGATTACCCTTTCAAGGAACTTCTCAGAGGCTCTCTTACTTTAGATCCCACTCTGCTATGTCGTTTTTCAGCGCACACCCATCTCCTCAAAACTTCCCTCTTTCCCTTCCTTCTTTGAATCCCAAGCCTCTTCTTTCTCACAGCATCCTTCTTCTCAAGCCTTCAGGGAAAGTAGAAAATTCCCATTACATGTTTATGCAAAGCAAACTGCCTTTTCTTTGTTTCAAACTCTCCAAGCCTGGCTAAGCCTTAGGACTTATTCATATGCATATTCAAATAAGAAGTTTCAAATAAGAAATTTCCTAAACAAAAGAGCTTTCCAGACTGGTCTTCACATTTCAAAAGACTAGGAGAAGTTTCTGAGCCATATTTTTTTTACATGCCAAATCAAATCAAATTGCTATGCAGGGTTCGAAAGCAGAGTACTGGTGCTTTCATCTGAGGGTATAAAAGAGGAAAGGGGAAGAAAAAAGGCAATAAAAGATTTAGTTTCTCCTTCTGCCTAGGAAAAGGTGGAGGGTTGATTGATTGATTGATAATCTGAAAGAAGGAGGGAGAAAGTGAGACAGAGAGAAAAACTCTTCAGACCAAAATGACTACAATGGACATAACTACTGTGATTGTGAGGGGTTTTTTTTAATATTTGATTTTTCTACTTATCTGTATATTTTAAAGTTTTATATTTAATTTTATAATTGAAAATAACATAAATCAAATCAAGATAGACTGCAAAGTAAAGATAGAAATAAGGTGCTCAAAAATAATACTATCATTGGTTAATAGACAGACAGACAGGTAGACATAAATATAGAATTGCCAATTAATCACATGTGGCATCAAGATCATAGAATGTCTGGGCATTAAATAGTCTGGGAAGATTATTGACTGAACAAGTGACTGAATAATGACCTGAAAAGATCTATTTAAAAAGTATATTTTAGAGGGTACTAAAAAGCATGTTTATACCTTTACAAAGTGGAAAAAATTTTAAACCAAAAAAAAAAAAAAAATTACACCACAGCAAACATTCCTAATAAAGAACATAGCTGAGATATGAGTATAAAAGACCTTACTGGTTGTGGTATTGCTGATACCAAAGGGCAGAGAGTGTTGCTCCATAGGGTGTATCTGGCCTTTAAGCATATTTAATTTGATATACAATTAATAAAAACTGTTAAATTATATTCTTTATTTAAGAGTAAAGACATTTATAAGATAAAGATTCAGATTTTTTTAAATTTGGAAAATATGGCAGTAGGCTTTTATTTCTATTACATAGTAATGTTACTGGAGAGTAGGTTCTTATCTCATCACAGAAAGAATTCAGAGATGAGACACAGAGGTAAGGAAAGCAAACTGAGGATTTACTAAGTGAAGTACACTTTCAAGGGGAGAGTGGGCAGACTCAGGTGAGTGGCTGCCCTGAGTTTCTTCGGCAAGCTGGTTATATGGGGTGTGAAAATGAATGCGAGGAATATGCATTGAGGAGGGAGATGTTTGGGGTCATATTTCCTAATTTTCAGCCCAACTCACCTTCCACAAGGGAGGAGGGATTTTGGTCCTTATTTAGCCTTGATCAGAAATGTTATGGCATTGATTCATGATGGGAACATCTTATCTGCAAGGCCAATTTTATTGTAATGAGAGCATAATGAGCAAAAGTTACATTCAGAAGCTGGAGATTCTCACCTTTTCCCATCTTTTTTTGTCTGCCTCCAGAACCCTTGTCACTCAAAATGTGTGGTTTCCTATCTGTCCAGAGGTTCCTGCTTTTCTTTGTCTGCCAAAGAAACTCCATTCTTTACAAGATGTATGGTTTCCTGCCACATAAGCCACCCCCCCTTTCCTTTGATCATATCTAGCTGTCTACCTGTCCTAACAGTAACAACAGGCTAAATAACATTCCTCCCAACATAGACAAAGCAGGGATGTTCCAATTAAGTGATCAAGGTGGCAGAGCTGGAGTGTGGCATTGATGACTCTGGGTAGGGCAGATGTTCAAAGGACAATTCTTTCTTTTTTTTTTCTTTGTTTTCCCTTTACCCTGGGCAGGTGTGTTCCTAGCCTTTTTGGAGTATCCTCTACTGGAGAACTCTGCGCACCTTGGCTCAGGCTTTCTCCTCCATTTGCCCTCTTACAATTCTCCCTAAGTCATACAAAGTGGTCCACCTCTGTTGGGGTCACTTGTCAGGTGTTTTTTGTTGGGCAACATCCCTTTCAAGACACTAAAATTGTCTCCCCTTCTCAGAGTCCACACTTGGCCTTTCCTCTACCAACGGTAGAAGGACAGACAGGTTGCTTCCACTATAGCCCCTTCTCCTGGTACCTATTGTTTCTGGTCTTTGGGCCTCTGTAGATACTCTTAAACAATAGAAAAGGCCACATTTACCTCCCTCTTCATTGGCAGAGATTGGATATCTTTTACAGTACATATAGTCATCCGCTTCCCTGTCAGTATTTATCATAGCACACATATAGTGACTTGATCAAAGTACTTATATTTGGTTCCTCCTTTGCTCTCTAGCTCTTGACCCATGGATCAGCTGATCTCTTAATATTCTGGTAATTGCTTCAGAGTCTACTGGATCTAGGAGGCACAGAGAGTCAGAGGAATTAAGTCTATTTCCCCTGTGTATTTGAGCCACAAGGGTCTAGCACAAACTTCCTAATGGATGAACAAAGACCCTAGTGCAATTCATTTAAGAATACAGGGAGCATGGAGAGGACTTGTTTGCAGAAATGATGAGCTGTGCCTGGTTGACCACCTAAGCCACTTGTGTTGCTACATAATGATGCTCTACTTCTCTGTTGAGTAAAATGTTGAGTTGAGCTTGTAGGGAAAAATGTGCCATAGCAAATTGACCATGAATAAAACAAATTTACAAGTTTCTCCTGGGTGTCTGATTATCTGAAAATCTGCCAGGAAATTGAATTGCCTGTCAGCCACCCAAATTATTTTACTAGCTGCTATTGAAATTCTTGGTGGGGTAGGGTTTTTAAAAGGAAAAACAGGAAATGAGTTGGAAATGATTGATCAAACTTGAAAATAACAGTATATAGAGTTGCTTCTTTCATGCAACAAGGACCCCTTCCATTGCCTTCATCTCTCATCTATCCAAAGAAGGGAGAATCAAAGTCAGAAGACCCATTTTAAATGGTACAACTGTTTTTACCTGAGGTTTGTTTGTTTTTTTTAAATTTTTTCTTTTAATGGAGAATTAAGAATTGCAATCATTTTAAAATCTGGCTATATTTTTCTCCTATTTAAATTAATTGAGTGAAATTAATCCATCAATGAAATATGAATTAATGTAAAGAGGAGTAACACAGGGACTTCCCTGGTGGTCCAGTGGGTAAGACTCCATGCTTCCAGTACAGGGGGCATGGGTTCGATCCCTGGCCGGGGCATTAAGATCCGACAAGTCTTGTGGCATGGCCAAAAAATGAAAAAAAAAAGGAAAAAGAAAAAGGAGTAACACAGAGGGCACAACTGTTCTAATGTACACTAAATTTGTATTATGATGTTCAAATTCTACCAACAAGCTTTTTTTTTTTTTTTTTTTTCCTTTAGATGATTCCATTACCTACTTGTGTTACCTGGCTCTGCCCTAAGGACACTATTGCCCCTCATGGTTGCATTTTCTCCTCATTTGCCTGGTCACACAGACCAGACAAATGTCCTTCTTGTTCCTTAATACTGCTTTCAGACTAGTCTCCCTCACATTTCCCTAAAACCACCAACGTTGAAACTCAAGGTATCAGATTATATCACCAGTATCCCTCATTGTTGCTATCAACTACAGAACCCCATGTAATTTCTTCTCACCTCTAGATGAACTTATCCCATGGTGCACTGTCACTCTCTCCAACACTACTCCTGTTTTAATTTATAGTGAGAGATGTTCCTTCTAACACCTTAGATCCACATTTTTGAAACTAATCTTTTTCAAAGATTTTTATCCCCACCCTACTTTAGTTACTCACTCCCAAAGTCAGAACTTGAGAGTATGTCCTAATCATACTTCATCAACACCGATAACTACAACCCTTTAATAATATTATGTCCACTCCACTCTCTGAATTCCACCTTCAATCTCCCTCTAGGATGCAGCTTCTTTAAGACAGTAGCACCTCTAATCAATGGACTCTGTCAACTTCTCACTGTTCCTCATCATTTAATGTCCTTACCTCCCTACTTACAAATAGTAATTTTATGGTCAATTGTTGTAAACACTTGCTAATGTTTTGACTTCCACTCCTCTCTCACTTCATACTCAATTGGTAAAACCAAGGTCCTATAAAAACGAACCTTCCACCTATTCCATGCTTGCAGCTTAAATGCAATAGAGAACACACAACCACTCTGACTGGTCTCTTTTAAGTTTCACAAACAAAAATCTCACTTGGAATTGTAACGGTGCCGGGCATTCCTACTTTAACTTTTTAATCATTTTCCCATTTTCTTAGTTAGCAATTTCACAGCTTCTCTCTCAAATCCTCCAATAAAGCTTTTCCATCCTCATTCCCAGCTGTTGATATTGCTTCTTACCTTTCAGAGAAAATTGAACCCACCAGAAGAGTATCTCCAAACCACTCCCTCCAACTTACCTATCCACCTACTAGCATTTGTACCCTTTTATTCTGTCTTGCTGCCCTTTACCATAGCTTTATCTAAAGCCAGTCCTTGTCTAGTGTGTTAGATAGAGCCTACTGCTGCCTTCTGCATTCTCTGTCTCCTCTTATACCCATATACTCACATCCTTTGGGAAAATCTCCTGTCTCTACTCCAAAATATATATACAGTATTCCATGATTTCTAATCACCTCCAGCACCAACCAACAATGTCTCTAATCTGAATTATTAGCCTCCCAGCTGGATGCCTTGCTTCTAACTTTGCCTGTTCCCCACCCCGTACCCCCCCACTATTCTCAGAGAAAGTCCATTACAATTCAAGTCTGATCACATCACGTGACTCCTCTGCTTAACTCTGCAGTGGCTTCCTGTTTTGCTTAAGTGCCTCCACTCCAGAATGGCCTCAATGACTGCTTCACTTTCTGACCTTATCTTCCACACACCCTAGTCCAGCACTGGACATGCTCCCCAACCTTCTTTTAGAGCTTATATCTGGAAACCCCTCACCTGAATAGCTACACAGCAAATTCCCTCACCTATTTCAAAACTTTCTTCAGATTTTGACCTTCTCAATGACCACCTATCGTGGTCACTCTGTTTTGCCTCAGCTGACCACTCATCTCTGTCCCTCTGCTTCTGTTGTTCCTTATTTTACTCTATTTGAATGTTTTTCATAATATGCAGCACCTTCTAAAGTATCAAATATGTTACTTTTTTGTTTAGTTTGTCATTTATTTACTATTTTCCACTCCAGAATATAAATTTCTCAAGGTCAGGGATTTTTATCTGGTTTTCTCACTGATGTGTCCCAAAGGGTCTAAGACATAGATCCATAAAGGCCTCCTGGCATAAAGCAGATCAATAAATATTTGTGGAATCTGTAAACACTTTCTTATAACTGGTGCTCTGTACTGCTGCATGTGCAACTTTGCTTGGTTTGATTGTTTTGCACTATAAACATGAAGGTATTCATATTCTTCATCATTTAGTAAATTTAATAGTATTTCTTTTTCTTAGTATGTTTATGCTTTACTTTATATTCCAGTTTATATTTTCTTCAATTATGACAATTATTTTTTGTTTCAATTATTTTTCAATTATTCTTTTTGTTTTCACTCTTTTGCTTAAAATTTTTACCTCCCATTTAACTTATTTTGTTTTGAAATCCCACGTTGGTCAGGGCTTCTTTGGCCCACCTTACAGACTATCCAGATAGAAGGGATCTTTGAGATAATACACTCTTAATTTCTTTATTCATAGGTAAGAACATTATGGCACAGAAAGGTAACAATTTTCTGTTTAACAATATAGCGGCTTCAATTCTCCTGGTTCTGTTGCTCGTCCAAGATGGTGTATACATAGCTTATTCCATCTTCCCTCTTTCATGAGACTGGCATTGCTTATCCAGCACAGCAATCTTTCACAGGCAGACTGGAGGAAATGGGTCATAGAAATAGAGACCAAAGCATAAATTCAGACTTTTTTTTAATAACACAGTGGGAGTTCAGACAATAAACTCAAGACTACTTTCCCTGATATCAGCTCAGAAGAATAGTGAGGGACTGAGCTGAGACTGAGGGGACAGTGGTGAGCTCCAATTACCTCTTTAATACAAAAAACATTGCTTTCCAGGCAATATTTAAAGAACTTAGGTTATAGGACACAAGATGTATTATACCTACTGAACAGCACAGCCTTATAGGCTACTCTTGACTGATATTTATTTCCCTTAAACTACCATTTACTCAGCCCTTACTCTGTGTCAGGGATTGTTTGCTTCACACTCCTCAGTGCCTTTGCATTAGGTACTACTATTATCCTCCTTTTACAGATGAGAAAACGGAGATCTAAATAATTTAGTGAGTTGTCAATTGTTAGAGATGTAGTAAGGGTGAGCTGAGCCTAAACTTGAAAACAAACCAGTGCGCTTCTTACATTTAAGAAGGAGGTGAGATTAAGGCTGCTTTAATATTTCTAGCTTCACATTTTGGTTGGATTGAGGATTGGGACAGGATCACTTAGAGACAGAAGCACATGAACATATTGATGAGGAAAAACTAAAGTGAGCCGGGTTAGACGTAATGTAAGATGCTAATAAAAATCGTTTATTTTAAAATTTTGTGCAAGCTGTACAAATTTGAATTTTTAATATTATTCGATTGGAAGACTCTTCATGAGATGAGACCTCAGTGATATGAAAAATACCATTTTTCACAAATACCATTTTTCACGAATACCATTAGTAACAGGCAATTCTTAGGACTGCTAATACATAAATAAATACATTTTGGAACATTAGAGAACTTTGGGGAATAACATGTGTCTCCTAAAATCATTGTCCTTTGTCCCATCTAATGAGAGGTACTGTGTTCCCACCAGAAAAAGCAGTTGGTTGCGCATCAAACCGAATGTGGAATGATCAGGATCGCTGAAAATTTGCCGGCCTGGCAGTGAATTCGTTTTTCCGTGTCCTCAGGGATAGACTGCCCTGTGAGAATTTGAACCTATCAGTTAGCTGTCAAATTTCATTTGACACCTCATCCAGAATTTAAAAAGGGCCGCCATCTGAAGCGGAGATGTCCTTGGAGGAAAGGAAAAGGCTATTTCTTTATAGGCCAGCAGGGTCGAAGCTGCCAAGTGCTTCTACTGAGGACAGCAAGCTGGCACCCCTGCTCCGAGCAAACTTCACAGATATTACGGCTTCCTAATGTAAGCAATTCTTTCTCAGCCCCTAAACTCATTTCTTTTTCCGTCTCTCTTTTATAGACAGAGGGCCCCCAGAGGCATGAAATCCCTAAGGGGACATTTAGCACACCTTGCAGAAGTGCTGCTGGAGTGTCAGTCAACAGAGGTTACAACTTGTAACTCTGCTGTTTCTGATCCACAACTGAGTTTTCTATTCTCTCCTTGTCTTCTTCTGGACATTTGTTTTTATTATTATTGTTTTTACCCAGAATGTCTTGCAGGCCTGCCCCATCTTGCCAAATGGGAGGTTTCCCATTTATTTATTTATTTACGGATGAAGTTCATGGCCAGGTCCTTTCTGCACACCCTGCGGAAGTGTTCCTCCCTGGACGTGTTCTCACACTTTGTTGACAGGTCGCCCCTGAAGCTGATGTTTTCTAGTGCCCACCCCCCCATATAGCCCTACTCTGGCTAACTGCTTTAAATAGCTTCTTTGAGAGAGGGCTTCAACAGTTTGGAAACTTCCCTGAGACAAGGACCCCTTGATGGATTCGTGATTGACCTCTTGATTATCCATGGCCATTCGAGGAATATTAAAAGGGCAAGGCAGGAGAGGTACATTAGCCGCAATCAATCTGCTGCCCCCCTCTCCACTCCCTCTCTCCTTCACACAGACTGATTCATCAAAGGACATTTGCAATGCCTCATTTCAGAGATCCTGGCTTCAAAGCCAGTCTTTATTTTACAAAGAGAAAAATAGTAAAGTCTCTCCCTAGATCCCTTCGGGGCCAAAGTGGGGGGAAAAAATCATCCTCTAATTGTCACTTCTATGCTAGCTCTGGGAAGGAAAAAAAAAAAAAAAAAAGGTAAGTGCCTCTGTAAGAGCAATCATTTGAAAAGAGTAAAAGTAAAATTACTCACTTTTGTTTTATCCCACTATAATTTCTGTGTTAGTTTCTCTGGGCTAGTCATTGGTACAAAATTTGGACTCTTAGGAAAACACAGAGGGCATATAAAGGTTTTAATTTAAACATTGGCTTCTTAAGTAAATGAAGTTCCTGCCTTTACAATCTAATTCACACAGGGCCAATTTTATTCTTGTTCCATTATTTCATTGAACTTCTGTGATCCTAAGTCTCCCTTTGAAGTTGGTTGGAACTCTGAGCACAGATAGATTCCCTGGGTCTTGGAGTAAAATAAGTAATAGATCTGTAACCTCACAGTTCGTAAGGCTTGCTCACTTTCTCTCTCTTTCCCTGAGGTCCTTGTTTCATGCTCTGGAAATGGCTGGAATTTGTATAACTTGTGAGGTTTGATATGCCATGCTAACTAGTTAAATGATAGGAATTTCAGTGAACAAAACAATGTACATGCAAAACAGAAATTAAACTGAAGTTTTATTATTTATGTTCAGGTTATCTTTTTAGACAGATTAAAACTATTTAACTATAACTCTCTCAAAGAGAGAGAGGGAGAGAAACATTACACCAAGTAAGCATATGTAATCTCCCAATATGTGACACTCTTGAGGAAGCAGTTGGTTAAGGGGTCACAGAAGCTAAATTTCCACACCACAGCTAATCATTCAGTCTACCTGGCTGCTGGTTCCCATTTCCCATTTCGTTCTAGCTCTGCCTTGGTGAGAAATGCCATAGCTGATGTGTTCAGTAGCCACCATTGGGACCTTGGCTTCCCCATCCCTATGTAGAGTTACGAGGGCCACAAGCTCATTATGTGTTCTTATGATAGAGATGAAGAACACATCAGGGTGTGGTGAAAAAAAAAAAAAATCACTGAGACAAGAGTCTAGATTAGGATAACACACTGTTCCAGTTTGCCGTGATCAGAATGGTTTCCTGGGATGTGAAACTTCAGTGCTAAAACTAGGAGAATCTTTGGAAAACAAGGACAGTTTGTCATCGTGGTCTTGAAGCTTGGATTCCAGCACCAGTTCTAATGCTTCTTCTTTATTGACCTCCCATTCCTTTTTTCTATATTGAGTGGGTAAGACTAGATCAGAGACTTTAAAATTTATGGTCAGAAGCCAAATCCAATTCACACATCAGTTTTGTTTGCGCTACACCATGATGCAAAAACAGCATGAGATTTTTCATATTTATCTTGATTTTTATTTTATTTTTTGAAGCTTGTCTTGAAAAGTAAGAAGGTGTGGTAACAAGAGGTCTACATGTGTACCAGGCAACAGTAATCATCTGGAGTTGAATAGCATCTACTCATATGATATGGACAGAATGTGCTTCCTCACTCTTTTGCATTAACCACTCAGCTCCTGTAGACACTGGAATATATAGCCTCTGGACTAGATCAGTGATTTGCCATCACTCTGCATGAGACCCACCTAACTTGGAATAATGGCCCTTGAGCAGATTTTAGGAAAAAAGATTGCTTCTGTCTGATTCTCAGTGGCGCCTAGGTATTAATGTCATAATAGCCTGCAAAACAAAAATGCCTGTCTTATTGGGATCCCCAAGGAGACTTAATAAAGCTTAGGGGATCTCGAAGACCTCCTGTAGCTCTAAGACCCTGTAACTAAAAGGTGGAAATTGCCTTGTTTTCACCTCTCATTGAAAATACTTGTTGTTTTATCCTTTTAATCACTGAAATGCTTCCTACTTAAAATATGTCAGAAGTGTAAGCCTAACCAGTTTACGCTGATTGCAAATCAAGTGTTTCCTCCAATATGCTTTTCTGAATTGGGAAAAATGGGGCTCTTGGAGATCAATATGTGGCATTCTGCATGTTGTGATCAATTGGTGATTAAGTGAAAACGGTTTAGCTTAATTTGCTTTGAAAAGCTGTGCTTGCGCTGATAAAGTGTAGAAGTGTTTCTGAGATGAGATACAAGGAACAGATGTTTAGTATAAAATATTGATAGCACAGAGCAGAGATAAGCTTGGTATTTAATTTGTCTTAATATTTCCATTGCTACAAATTCAACAGCTTTTATCTTACTGGGTAATTACAACCCCCACCCTGGCATAAGATAAGATAGACTTTTTACAGTTTTCTGTCACATTTAAACTCTCCATGCCCCGCTTCTCTCTACGTCCTTTTTTCTTCCCTTAGGTACTGGTTTCTTTAATTTCAATTGCAATCTTCAGTTCAAAGATTAGAGAACTTGTTTTTGCAGAAATTGACATCTTCCTTCCCTTAAAGTATTTAGGGTATCTGGTCATGCTATCCCTAAAAAGGATATACATATGTTAGGATGTAGGTTGGCTGCTTTAGGAGACCACAGAATGTAGAGGTGCAAACAGTAGAGGAGTTTGTTTGGGTCTTTCTTTTCATGTGACATTCAGACCATCTAGGGGGTCTCTACTCCACATGGTCATGTAGGGATCCAGGCTGGCCAGTAGGTTCTGACCTCCTCGGCACCTGGCTTCCTTCACTGCATGAATAGCTGGTGCTCCATTTGTTATTGTTTTTCAGACAGGAGGAAGGAGGTTGGGGACTGAGTGGGTAAGAAGTCCAAAGCAAGCAACTTGTCTTTAAGAAGGTACCTGCAAGGTGTACATATAAATTCTGCTCATTTACTATTGGCTTTTTGTAAAAATGTTTACATCCAACTGGAAGGGAGAACAGACAACCATTTTACCAGTGAAAAAAAATTGATCTTTCTTGTCTAGCAATATGGCAAAACAGATATCCTGAGAGGCCCTCCTGAAAAACACCAAGATGAGCATCATAAAACAATATCATGATTGTGTTGCTGGGATCAAGGTCATGAAGGGAATCACCAAAGGACAAAGGAAAGAGGAACAGAAATTAAACAATGAGTGGAAACAAAGTCTGTGAACAGTGAGCACACATCTTGGTCCTCATGGGTGGATATGAGCCTTTTGCCCACCTGTCATAGATTTTCAGGAGGAAGCCAGAATAGGACTGGAGTAGATCCACATCAGTAGTGACCCTTGGTTCATGAAAAAAAAAAAAAAAAACTACATGTAAAGGAAAACACCATGAATTTATTAAGCATTCAGATATTTCACAGATAAGGACAAATATGAGCTTCCATTCAAGTATACCAAATGTGCCAGAAAATGAGTGGCATGCGAGTTAGCAGAAAAAATAAAGAGTTAGATCCTCAAGTACTTTAGATCTCACCGTTACGATGTAAAGAATAAAAATGCTCACATGCATTTATAAGATATATAAATATATAAAATATAAGATGGAACCACAAAATGAGAAACAAAAAAGAGACTGTAAAAAGGAGCAGACAGATCTGAAAAAGAACAAAAATGATTTAGAAATGAAGAATACAACTCTTAAAGTTATAAAAATAACTCCAAAAATACAATGACAAATCAACTCCAAAAATACAATGACTAATCATAACAGTAGCATACATACAGGAATGGGGCTAGCTTCTGGAAGGAGATAGGAAGTAACAACTCTGGGTGACACTTCATTTCCTGGGGCCTAAGGGAATGCTCATTTGGGCCCCGAATATCACATATTGTCTTCTGAAAAGAGTTTTCACCCTTCGACCACAGTCACTGGGGTTCAGTCAAGGAGGCTAGGCAAATTTCTTCTTAGTAAGGCGTTTTCTCCTAAGACAACCTGAATAGACAACTTTTACATCCTTACCCAAGAAACAGTTTTTGATCTTTAAAAGTCCATCTCCATTTTAGAGGAGAGTATTTGCTTTACATTTGCATAACTAGAAGGCTCAGTTAGAGGTGGTTTTCGCAGAACAAAAGCTCATTCTGCCTAAAGAAATATGGTATTGAAGTTTCTTACACTTGAGAGGCAGAAACCGCTTGGCTGCTGTTGAGTGTCACTTTCCCTCTCCCCACCCTTGAGTTTATATCTAGTAAGGTTCAAAAAATCCTAGGGTCAGAAGCCAGCGGGACACTCCACAAGCCTTGGTTTGAAGCACTGAACACATCAATTTAGTAATTCCTTGCTCTCAGCTGCATGAAAGTCAACCAAAAAACTTAAATTTAACAGGAAGCTTTTTTCTCCATATTCTACACTTTATAATTATGAAACAGACAAAAAGGGGCAAATCAGGGATTCATTTGTTTTAAAGGAGTAGTCAGAATAGTACTCCTTATGCAGTGTTTAGTAAATGCACTTGGAGCTGATCGCTCAGTCAGTTAGTTTATAACCGTAAAATTCCCCCCTGAATGGTCCAGTGGAGATCACTGCTCTTCCTATAGTTCTTTGTATTTACAGAATACTAAAATTACATTATGTCAGGTTTTCTTATTTAATCCTCATGAACCTCGCTGCTACAGAGTTTATCACCCTAATTTATGGAAGAGGAAGCTGAGACTCAAGCATAAGCTAATACATTTGAGAGCCATGACTTGGGTCTCCTCATTCCTCCTTCTAAAAATCTGTATAATTTACATTACACTATGCTTTCTTCTTTACTTATAGCTGTAGTGTTTAAGTAGAATGTATTTTTTGAAAAATTGTAATTCACAGTTTATATAGTGACTCTCAGTTTTCCAGAATCAGTTAAAGTTTATGGATAGTGGATAGTTATGTGTAGGAAGTCAGGAAATCTGGTGGTTTGTAAATCTCTGCAATTTGCCAGCTGTATGATATTGAGCAATCCTATAATATCACTGGGGCCCAGATTACTTATATGCATTTGAAGGCTTTTTCTGTTTGTTTTCGAAGAGATGATTACTAATGGTTCTTCTGGTTAAAATAATTCTATGACGTTTGTATACTTTATTTCTAAAATACATTACTTTTTCAGTTCAAAACAAGTTGTCTCAAGATTGCCTTTAAAAAATAATTTCAGTGTGTACCAATTTCTGTTTTAGTCCTTCCAAGTTGCTATAACAAAAAATCCATAGACTGAGTAGCTTAAACAACAAGCATTATTTCTCACAGTTCTGGAGGCTGGGAAATACAAGATCAAGGGGCTAAAGATTCAGTCTCTGGTGAGAGCCCTCTTCCTGGTTAATAGATTGCCATCTTCTCACTGTGTCCTCACATGGTAGAAGGGGTAAGGGAGCCCTGTGTGATCTCTTTTATTAGGGCACTTATCCAATTCATGAGGAGCACACACTCATGACCTAATCACCACCAAGGGCCCCACTTCCTATTACCATTACATTGTGGGTTAGGATTTCAACATATGGATTTCAGGGTAGGGGGACATATACATTCAATCCATAAAACGGATTTTTTCCATTTGTTTTTCAGTAGATGATTACGAATAGTTCTTCCTGTTAAAGAAATTATATGGCATTTATATATTTTATCCCTCAAGAAAAAGAAAAGAAAGCCCACACTTTATCTGAAGAGTAGGTTGCTCCCAAGTCAAAGTTTTGTGATAAAATGGCTGCAGACCTCATTTTGTAAATTTCTTCATCTCCTCAGTAATGTCAATGCCTCCATGTGACGTCATTATTTTCCCCATCTTTCCCAAAGAATCATATTAACACCTGATTATCCCCCATTGAAGACCTGTGAAGAAAACTGGGTGAAAAGTTTGACAGTAACATTTATTTAATGTATTAGAATAGAATATTTTAATGAGTTCCCGGAAGCTAGAGATGAGGGGATTTTTCTTCCATTTATTTGCATGTATGCTCCAAATAATTTCTCCTTGTTTCTGGTTTGGTGAGAAGTTTCACGTGTGAAATTTCAACTGAGCACAGCATGGTACTGTGGCAAACATCTTTGACATTGGCATTGAAAAATTGAGATTAGTTTTCAGTACTCTAAAAGAGCCCTCCTGTGACTCTGGAAATGTGCCATACAACTTTCTTCAGCAGAATGGATAGGTATCCATTAATTAGACATTATTATTAATGTCATGTTCAGCTGCACGCAAAAGGGCAGAGTACAGAAGGGAGGGCAGGCATGATGACTTTGATGATACATGGAAGCTTTCATGAATTACTTAAAGAAAATCCCTGCTTCTTACCCTGTTGCATACAATAATTAAACGGTAATGAATAATTGTGAGAAAAGAAAAGAACATATATGGATTGGGTTTATTTCTTGCTTCTTTTTTTAAAAAAAATATGTTTGTTATTTTACAACAGTGGTGAGAAATCACTGAAAGGTTGCAGAGGTTTAGGGAATTACATGATTTGAAATGTGTTATGACCTTCCTTTACACCTATTTGAAGACCTCCTTCCTAGATTTCTCAGGGACCATATTGATATATTTCCTAACTCTAAACTCTGACACATGATCATGATGAAAAAAGGAGAAATTATCTTCGAGTATGATAATCTCAACATCTAAGTGCCTGTAACATACAAGGGTATATTATGAGTCTACAATGGGAATATTTCACAAAGTTAGGTGAATCATGTTGTGCTATTTGTAGTGGATTATCAAGTGGGCCTCTTTGGAACACATGTTGGGCGCCCTATATTAAGTGATCCATACAACAGACTTAACGCTGCAGTCCTTAATTTGAAAAGAGCTTTCAGAGAATGGATACATTTAAATGAAGTCTGCAGGTATGATCATACTGGCATATTACGTACTGTTGTGCATTATTTCTGCACTAAAGATCAAATATAAATATAAAACCTTTGGTGAAAAACAACAGATAAAGTCTTAATGTAGATGGAAGTAGTAGACATTCCTGCCAATACTAACACCTATCTGATAAACTAAGCTTTCTAATGATACACGTGCTAGCAGAGATGGTTCAATGAAAGCTACTACAAGTGACTTTTGCAATTTCACATGCATAAAGAAGTATGTGACCGATCCAGTAAAATCATGAAGGGAGTTGGTTTGCTTGTGATCAAATAATTAGGTTAAATTTTGAAAAATAAGTAATACACCAAATAAATAATTGATTACCATTAATATTTTTTATAAGAAATAAGTGGTCAAATTTACATATTTAGAACATTGCTTTAGTGAAAACATAATAATGGTTTGGAATTAACAGTCCCAATATTATGCTTTTCTGTTAATGGGTTGAGAACACTTGAAAATATGTACCTTTTTTGCACTTTTTCTGTGTATTCTTGTAATAATCCTAATCTGAAAAAATATATATACAATATATAAATCAACATAAATATCCATAAATATATGTGTATATTTATGTTAGAAACTTTAGAGCAATGCGTTCCCTTGAAAGAATACCTAAGGAAGGCTGAGTATCCTTCGAGAGAGGATATATGCCAGATATATAATTTTTATTTACTTAAAGATATTCAGAAATGCACACTTTGTTTCTGTGTAACCGAGCATGTGCATTCTCAGGTCGTCTATTTTTTTACTTGCATTATTCCCAGGTTACACTTCAGTACTTTTATTTTTAAACTTCTATGTGAAATTCAGTGGAAAAAAAAAAATCTGAATCCCTACTTTTTAAAGTAATTCACAATTTATATACAATTGTCTACATTATTTTAAGGCAGATTACGATTTACTAAAAACATTTTTGTCTCTGAACTGGAGTTTACATGTTAGGTCTGTTTTGCTGGGGCATGCTTTGTGAATAATTTCTGCCTGAATCAAGGAGGCAAGAATCAGTGAGAGAAGGAATATAAAGTTCTTCCTAGCACATGGTGCATCCTTCATCAACATAGCTCTTACTGTGATCACCCACTGACATGCCCTTAGGCCCAGTTTTCTTTTGCCCATATGTGAAGTAGAAGGGGAAAGAAGTAGTAAAAAAAAGTGGTGGTGGCCATTTCCTATCTCCATCCCTCAGCTTTAAAGTTTGAAGGCTTTTATTGTTATTTCAAAGACAAATTTCTATCTTACTTAAGTAAAACTTTTTTTGCAAAGCAAGGCTTAGTTCAATGACTGTTGGAGTATTTTTTAAAAATCACATTAATGAACTCCAAATGTCTGAGGTTTTGGCTTCTTTGTTTTTACGTTGTTTGTGTATGTAACTAACTCAGGGTGACTGTTATGAGCAGCAACATTGAAGGGAAGGAAGGAGGCTCCAGACCTTGAGAATTCAGCTCTACTTCTAATGTGCTGTGCAACATGTACAAATTACATAGCTTCTCTGATATTTACATCTGTCA